>NC_141699.1:1026125099-1027564570 GCF_964263255.1 Lissotriton vulgaris
GATCAGCGAGACAGACAACTATAAACGACTGTGATACACAAGCCCAGCCGACCAAACCACTCTGCACCCGAGTGCCCTAGCCCGGGTTCATGAAAACTGACTGTGCTTCCCTGCTGCCAAGGCCCTCACAAACTGGGCCCCTCGTTGGGAGCTCCCAGGCTGGTCCCCCTCTGCAGTCTGTTTCTAGGTGTGTCCCCCTCTCTTTCATGTAGCATACAAAGTTACCAACCTGACCAGGAGCTCTGAACCTGGACCCTCCAGGGCAGGTAAAGACAAACTGCTGGTGGTCCTTTGAACCTTGGCCCCCTACCACCTTAAATCTTGAAGGGAACCCCCAGAAACCTATTTCAATTAACTGTATGCAGTATATCCCTTCCCCCCCCTTATGAGAGCATTGCAGTGTAAAGACGTATTTAAGTGAACATTTTACTTACTTGTAAAAATCAATCTCGATAAGTACTTAGAGTTCAAATTTATATAAACGTGTTCTTTTTCTAAATTGGTCTTGGATTTATTTGTGAGTGCGTGTCTTATTCATTGCCTGTTGGAGTACAACAAATGCTTAGCACTACCCTCTGATGAGCTTAAACTGCTCGCCCACAATACCCTCTGATGAGCCTAAACTGCTCGCCCACACGATCACAAAAGAAAAAATCTGGGTTTGTTACTTGTGCCTTTGTAAACCAAGAAGGGTTGCCTGGACACTCTGCACAGTGTACCTAGTTTAGGTACACTATATAGAGAGCCAGCTTACTACAGTTGTGATGACATTTAGCAATTATATCCTATTTGAAGTGTCAAAAAATAAAAAACAGCAGATCACTATCAATGCAAGGTTCGGTGTGCCAAACGCTATAGCTGAATATTAGGAAGAAGGCCATAGTAACCTTTCAGGAGTAAATTAAAGAGACTTGTGGCTGCCATGACAAATAATTTACAAAATCCAAAAGAGATGGTGCAAACACAAACCTGCAAGGAACTGTGCATTGAAGAAACTCCACCATCTTTTGGGCATGTTGTTTTGAAGCATAGTAAAAATCAAGGCCCTCTGAAAATAATCAAAAACGTTGTTAAAAAAAATAATAAACAAAAAAAAAGTACATTTCGTTTTTTAATTTTGATAACCCATTCATCACAAATATATCAACCTTGTGCAAAATCATTTGGTTATATATGTAGATGTACCAAGAGAAGTAAATTAACACTGTTCGGATGAAGCATATATTGTACTTCATGCAGTTATTCAATGAATAGACTATGAACAAAAGGTGTTCAGCCAAAACTAAAGCACCAGCACTTAAATTCGAGAGCCCAGTGGTTTTCCTCTGAAAAGTGAATTAAAATGAAATATGGAAGGCAGATTCTTCCAATTAGATTGGCTTTATCAGAAAACCTGATGTCTGTCCAAAGCACTGTGGAAATGCTTGTTTGAACTGCAGTTTAATGATACTCCTGATCTGCAAAGCATGTTGCATTGAGCCATATTTTTTTACTGTCAAATGTGCAGATTATGTAATTGGTCTTAAAGTGAACTGCATGTCCAATAACCGGTCTCATAAGATAATGGGGGCATTCTAGGCTACAGTCTGCGGAGTACATTCTTTACAATGAAATACAAATATGCTAAAACCGCAGGTCTATTGCAAGTAATCAGTCACAAGAATGCAACTTACACTTACAGAATTATGAACTTCTTTGGCACTGTATACTGCAGACTTCTACAATTGTGTTTTAGCTTGAATCTCTAACTCACTATGATGAGCAATGTTTGTGATGCTTGCCTTGCTGTGAAACTGTGGTACACTATAAGTGTTACCTTTTAGTGGTGCACATTAACCCCGAATCTTTTTGGCATGCTACACTGAGCACTATGTAGTGTCTATATTACCGCGACATTCTATGTACAGTATGACGGCCCCTTTATTTGTGCAGATCTAAATGTGTTTGACAGACTAGGAAGAGCACTTTTAGTGGAGCATTTCCTACCCTGAATCTTTGACAGTGTTTGATGAGTTTTTGTAATGGAGCACTTCTCCTCCTCAATATCTTTGGCACACTAGGATGAGCACTTTCACTGGGCCACTTCTTACCTCAAATCCTGGCAAGCTATGATGGCTACTTGAGTTGTATTTTGATCCTTGTACACCTTTAGCTCTATGATACTTGTTGGGACATCCAATGTCAATTTGAGGTGAACTCTCACAACAGTGCCCTCCTTACCATGAATTTCTTTAATTCGCAGAGTATTCTGATGAAGTCTATGCTTCAAAATGATCTGCTCTAGGTAATAGAAGGTCTTCTTATGTGGAACCTAAAATTAAAATCAAAACAATTTTTTTTTACAAGATAAAGTAAATGGAATGTGATGCCAACACCCTTTTCACCTCCACAACAATCTCAAATGTTCACAGGATTTTAAACGGAAGGGCTCTCTAGGGAGAGAGGCAATACATTCATATAGCCTCACCAACAGTCAGAGAAATATTGTACCTTTTAAAAATGAACGCCCCTTTAAAGTAGTATTACTAAACACGGTCATAGTCTTGCACGACTCCGAAAAATGCCATATCCCTTGCTTCCCCAAAAAGTATGTCTCATCCAGCAGGAGAATAAAATCAATTTTATTTAAAAAACTCATCACATCTGCTCACTTCCACCGTAGCAGATCAGGAAACAGCAAGGAACGGAGAAAAGAGACAAGAAGATTATTGAATGTGGAATTTAGTCATAATCGCCTTTCAGCAAGTGAATACATGGTGCATGGACAGAAATATAAGGCACAAAAGTACTGTGACCAAAATATGATCCTTCTGCAGTAATGAGCAGAGAAAAATTAAGATAAAATTAATGCAAAAGCCATAGGCCTTTGTGCTGTTCGTAAAGCAAGTCTGAATTTACCTCACATTTGTGCTTTCTTTGCCTGCAGTTAGTTTTAATTTGCTGAAAAATACTATTACTGCTGTGTCAATACTTTTTAACTTACCACACATAACTGTAAAGGATACAACATTATTAGTTTACGAATAATGCAAAGTCAGAATTCCATATTAAACTTTGGAAATGAAAGCTTCAATCAGTTTTAATTAGATTCTAATGCCTGTAACATTTAGTCGTTTTCAGTTGTGAGTATTTTTAACAAAGCTAATTCAGAAACAAAAGTGATATAGGTGTGTGCCAAACTAAATTTGTGTACGCAAACTTGACAAAGTTTGCACCTTGTGAAGTTTTACAGTTGATGAAAAACAGCTCGAGATCCTGTAAAATAATTTTTGCAAGACAGTTTTTACTCTAAAGGTCTATGCGAATTCTCCTACTACGAGTGTTTTTTGGGGGGGTGAACTGTCCCAGCAACAAAAAAAAACGTTTAGCTTAAATTTAAACCTACTGTTATTTATTTGTTAAACCTTTGTAATGCTCACTGGAACTACAAAGTTCCCAAAAACTATGTTACCAAATTGCAGAAGAAAAACCTTTGCAATTTCGCTTATTGAGAAAATATGCACGTCATACTAAAATAATACTATAATAAATAATGAACACCAGCTGAATAGTTCATTCACACCAAGAAAAAGGTACAGTTTACGTATACACATCAAGATTGGACTTGGCTATCTGAAGGTCTAAAATTTGAATGAGCTGGGGATCCTCTCAACTGAAATCAATTATGAGTAAGGTTTGAACTCACAAATCAAAGCAGTACAACGTCGACATAAATACAATTTACAACACATACACGGATTGGCTCCTTTTGTTGTTTCTTCTGGTTTGAAAGTAGTTACAAAACAACAAATTGTGTGTCCAACCAAACTTGATTAGAACTATAGTAAAATGATCTATCAAGCAAACCAGGAAAAGGGATTAAATGAGGCAATACAGTGTAATACATGGTCTTTTAATACAAAAAAATTTAGACAATACTGGTTGACCTATTAGTACGTGCAAAGTCAATTCCGTAACTCCATTCCACTTCACACTTTTGTCTGTTGCACCTATTATGTCTACATTTTGTTCAAAACAAGTCTCAGTTTGCGGACCTTAATGAGCAAAATGGTGGTTGGCCAACTGTAAGTGTACAGATGGATGAAGTACACTGTGCTTAAGATTACTGATCCAGAGAAAACCTTGTTCTAACCAACATAACAAAACATACCTTCTGTCTGATTTGTACAACAGCTTTCCAGAAATCCTTTGCTTCCACTCTGTGGCAGTCATCACACATCTGAGACTGAACCACATACTCCACCACAAAGACTTGCTGCAGGATCGCTCCATTAAGGACCTGAAAAACATTATTTCTCATCCGGTCAGGATTCGCTTCCATTAGCAATTAACCATTCGGAAACAGACAAACATTCTAATTACAGCAACCATGCCAACTTCATCAGCATGGACAAAGCCATGAATCTCAAAAAACATTAACATGTGACTGCTTTAAGTCTAACAACATTTGCAGTACTCCTGTAAATTTTACAACAATACAGCATCAAATGGAGACTAGGGCCTCTAATGTACATATATAACATTTTTATAAAACATTCAGTGAAAAGCTTTTAATATTCCCATTACTTTCACATCAAAGGCTTTCAATATTTCATTCATCTCCGATTTATGTATTGTAGACACTCCTGTTACTCAGAGGTTTAGTCACCTACAATGCTGTCCTATATGACCAGTAAGACCCTTCCGAAGTACACTGTAAATATTGATTCATAAGAAAAAGGGGCCTTAAGTGGACACATGCATAAAATGTATAGTTATTAAGTCATGTCACTTTACTTACCTCTTTTTGAATAGTTAATTTGACTTTAAGTCTCTTAGAGTGAGGTTCAGTCCAAACAAAGCCTGCATCTATGAGCCGCACCTTCAACCGGAATAAATAGAAATTAAAAATATGGTAAAAGATCATGCCTAGTTCTTGATAATAAAATGCATTATTTATCATTGCAATAAAAAAGTACATAAAATATACGTGCACAAAAGTTAAATTGGTAAGCGTCGAGGAATACAGACTAGAGCACTGTCTTGACGAAGGTGGCAGGTATAACTCAAGATGGCTGAGAGTTTTAAATGGCACTCTATAACAATTTTAAATTTAAGGAAAAAAAGTGAAACCTACCCTTTCTGCTACCAGTCTTATCTAGAAAAGTAGTCAAGCCAAGTACCTATCCTCTCACTCACTGTCTCTTAAAATAAAACCATATACAGAGACAGATGTATGTAACCACAAAAATAGTAGCTAAGTGGGGATATTTCACCCAAGATGATTTATTTTTGTTAACAAAATCAATAAAAAGGTGTGGGCCAAATTAAATGTGTATGCAAATTTGACAAAGTTTGCACTTTGTGAAGTTGTACAGTTGGTGAAAAACGTAGCTTGAGACATCATGTAAAATAATTTTTGCAAGAGAGTTTTCCCTCCAAAGGTTTGAGATAAATCTCTTACTTTTTAAATTGTAAACACCACATCTTGGGATGTTAAAGATTTCACATGGAATTATTTCAAACAAAAAGCAATTGATTACAGGAAATGTGTCTAACAGCCCAATATATTTATAGAGGGGCAGCATTCACAAACATACATTCAGTGTCCTCGAAGAGACCCTCCCACCACTCAAAACCTCAGTTCGGAGCATTGCCTCAATTCCTGCAGCCTTCAAAGAAGTACAACTCACATACTTGAGTGCTTAATATTCCCCAGAATGGAAACACTGTGCAGTTTCAAGCAATGCCACCACAAGTGCATCCAGTGCAGAAAAGTTATCAGTCACACATGTGTAGACTCCAGCGAGAGTCTTACATTGATAAGGAGATGACGGAGAAAATTGTAATTTACCAGCATTTGGAGTAACTAGAGGTACTTAATTATACAAATAAACTGATAGGGGTAGAGGGGGCAGCATTAATATCTAATTTGTAACTGTGGTTCTTCAAACCTATACAGGAGGCACTAGTGGTCACATGGCTTGAAACTGCGCAGCGTTTTCATTCTGGATAAAATCAAGCACTCAAGTATCAGAGTTGTAGTTCTTAAATGGCTGCAAGAATGGAGGCAATGCTCCGAACAGAGGTGTTGAGACGTGGGAGAGTCTCTTCGAGGACACTGAATATGTGTTGGTGAATGCTGCCCCGCCCATAAATATATTGTTCTGTTAGACATATTTCCTACTGATGAAAAAGGACGAACAACAGCATTTGGAAAATACGGTTTATATGAGCTTGTCAATGTTATGAACTGGATGGGGGACTATCCCTTTCTAAACACACACATTTCAATTCAGTCTTCATAAGGAGATGTTCAAGTGCTTGAGCTCCAAAAAGGTTACTGCCCAACAAAAGATGATCTATAAACTTCTCTCGCGCTTCAGGGTGCAGACCTGAAGATAAAGGTGCAAGAAGCTCAGTGGAGTTCTGCACTGGTAGCAAGATCTGAGAAATGTCTGTCCAATATGGATTCTTTGTTGCACCATCCGGGGCTGGAAGCGAAGTGGGTTCTGACACCACAAGCCCTTCTGAATGGGCCATTCGTAAGCTGGACCTCAGTGACAGGCTATCAGCAAGGGAGCTGCAGGCCAAACTGGCAGCAATAGCGCTGGAGGAGAAGAAACTTGGACTAGAAGAAAAGACTTGGGCCTAGGAGAAGGCGGTCCGCTTTTGAAGAAGATGGTGGCTGCACTGATTAAAATACCTTTTGATTTTATCCCTACTGTCCAAAGAATTTCATGAAATCCCTTGCCCAAAATATCTTCGCATTCTGCGGTTCACAGGGCCACCGCAGGATCCTTCGTGAGCTCGAATACCCTGCAACATACAGCCCTAACTGTGTCATACCGCAGGTCCCAAGTAAAAGGCATACTGGTCGGGGTGGAGGGAGGGAAGGGATGTTGGGAAGAGGGAGGGGGGGTTTGGTTCTTTTTGTTTTGGTCGGTTGACCCCTTTACACGGCACCTCAGTTACAGCACTGGCTATGCATGTCTATGTTGGCATATTGTTTTCACTTCCTTGATGACGTTTAGAGAAGACGTGCCTGTCTGTCTCGCTCGCTATATATGCCTGCTTCTTGATTGCTGTATTGAAATGCCCTCTTTCGCTTTTGAAACCAATAAAACAGATTTGAAATTAAAAAAATATATATATATATACCTTTTGAGTTCATGCAATATCTATTTTGGTTGCATGAATTTTACACTCACAGGGCTATGGTCTGGCACATATTTAGTAAAGTCGCAGGAAACTGAACACTGGTTTATTTCTTTTCAGGCAAATTTCAATGGCTTGTTGGTTAATAGCTCTACACTTCCGGAAAGGATAAACGTCCTGTTTGACAGACTAGTCCTACTATACTAGACCAAATAAGATCTCCTCTGTCAGCAAAGAACAATCTATAGGTTAATGTAGGACATTGGTTTTAGGCACAAGGCACTGGAAGTAAACTGGCCTGAAATGACCCAGTTTGCTCCTTTCATTTAGATGTGTGTGACAAATTCAAGGACAGACTGGCCAAGGTAGCATGACCTGCCACGCAGAACAAAAACGGATGGATATTAATCTGCAGAGTACAGAACGGAGAACAGAGGAGGAGGGTCTCATCTACCCTTTCCTACTCTCCTACATCAGGGACTCTAGAACAAGGAATTACAGGAGGACCCAATTCTGTCAATACATGGTTCTCTGCTCCTTAAACATTTGTAAAGACATGTTTTCGAGTCTTACTCTCTGTGCACGGAAACAAAAAAAGGAAGTTAGACAGCTCACTTCTGATTAGCATTATCATCTGTTAGTTATTCTTATAGAAAATACCTGGTCTTCAGACCAAACAATAAAGGCACTAGATAAAACTGACTACAGGGCTAACAGGTTTCTCAATGGAAAAATCATCAAATAAGTAAAATAATATATATGTATATATATATATATATATATATATAGTTATTAGATTAAAAAAAAGGTTTCCTCACCTCCCTCCTCCACCCCCAGAAGTGATCCCAAAAATCACTTTGTTACCTTTCGGACTGTGGTGAGAGACAGTATTGTGCAGACATCCTTATATGCTACAGTACAGGCCAACCATTTTCTCATTAAGTACGTGACTGACATTGATCTCCAGTAATCTGCCTTAATAACATGGTGTAGTAATGGACAATGTTTTCTCGTTTATCCATATGAGAGATATCAGTCACCAGATTTTTGTCCTTTGACTTGGCTTAGACATTCTGAAAACCACGGCTAAAAAAAGAGCATTCGTCATGTTTTCATCTTCCCCCACTCGCCTTTTGACCTGTCAATGTTTAAAAGCCTTTGACAGTTGCCAATGTGCAATGACAGTTGCAGATCGACCTTCTGGCCAGAGACATGCTTCAGGCTGTGGGTGAAGGTTGTACCTAATAAATATACTTTTAATCAAGAAAAAAATAACTTTGGGGTGGTACTTTAACACCAACCACAGGCCCCATGCTAAATATAGATCAGATCTTCATCTCCAGCACCAGACTTTATCCTTACCAGTTATATATGCATACTACTACCACTCCGTTTCGCACATAATATAAATAAATAAACTGTCCCAGCGGCACAATGGGAAGTCCGCATCCAAAAGGAGCCTGCTTCAAGGCACACCCAAGGCTGGTACGTAACTGTTTACCTTTAGAGAAAGAAAAAAATCTAGGAACTCTGGCCCCTCCTACTCTATGGCAGAGGGTGCACAAAATGTGAAACTACAACAAAATCATGCTGGAAAACATTTCTGTCAACTGCATCCAAAATTGAGGTCTGTGCGACTTTGAAACATTAATAACCTTCCCTTCTTTGCATATTTCTATTAATCCAGCAAAGCTGCTGCTCTTGTGTTGTATGGCAAAAGATCCAAAGAGATGAAACATTCCCTGAGACAAATACAAACCTTTGACAAGGATGATTTCAATTTTTTCAGACACAATGTCAGAAGTTCCCTGGATTCTAAAGCACACTGTACCCATGTTCCTGGTGGCTGCAAATACCTGTATGAAAGAAAAGAAAAGACTAAGTATACTTACACCATCACAGAACAACCTCTACAAAAGAACATTCATATGTGCGCTGGCATTCCAAAAATACATCTGTATAACAAACACACTTTGCATACTCGACACGCCTGCACACTAGTGGCATTTGCGCACTATCAAAGGGCACATTAAAATAACAAAGAAATGTCAGGCGTCAGTAGACCAGTTGCTGACATCTACACCTCTGCAAACCAAATATGCAATTTGAGCTTCAGTTCTTTAACACTGTTCAAGAAATTATAACAATGACTGTTCCATATTCCAGCAAAAGGAAAGGTTTTAGGTTCAAAATTGCATATATATCTTAAAAGGTTGATTGGTCTGATACAAATCATTGCACTAACAGGAAATAAGTGGGGGTATTTCAAGAGAACAATATTTTCCCAAGAAATGTTTTTTACTTTAAAAAGTGGACATTTAGTGCAATTTTCAGTTCAGATATGTTAACTTATGGGTGGAAAACAAGAATTTGGTTTTGCAGGCAAGTATACAACTTACAGTCTTGGTTTTCAGGATGGAGAATCAGAACAAGGCAAAGTTTAGCTAAGTAGCAAATCTGCATCTCCAGCGGCACAAGAGCGGCTAGTTGCAGGGTCCACTATTATGCCACCCTCCTGTGGGAGGAGGCATAGCCCCAACCTGGATTGGATAAGTCCCACCATCTCCAAGATGGTGTGCACTGAAATTAATTTCGCCTCCAGTACCCAAGGGGTTCTCACTTAGGTTTTCCCGTCAATTCCTCCACCGAAAGTGGGAGTTCAAACCGGAGGCTGCCATCTGCTGCTAGCAACAGAGGCTGGAATCGCATTACAAAGGCAGCAAGGACTCTCAAGCTTACCTCTTGAGCACTATGCTCATCCTAGGGGAGGAGGTGTGACACATCTGCCTAGGATGTACTCAGTTTTTGGCCGCAAAGAGCTGGAGCGCTCAGCCTACGGGGTCCAGAAACATGTCTGGTGGTGAAAGGTTGCATAAAGCCAGTCAGAGGCCACACCAGGGTTGGTTGGTTTTCAGGGGGCACCTCTGCGGTGCCCTCCGAGCACCTGTTTTAATAAATCCAACAAAGCATCAGTGTGAGTTTATTAAGAAGAGTTGTTTGATACCAAACACTCCTGGGTTCAGTGAAGCCATCATGGCACTAGGGAACTCTAGGTGACGAGTTTCCAGTCCATGTACTCTATGGCTTCCGTGGCACTTACAATATTAAAATATAGACTTAAATATTGTAGGGGAATGTCTGCTCCTGCATATAAGCCCCCACTTGATATATGGTGCACCCTGCCTTAGGGCTTGTAAGGCCTGGTAGAGGGGTGACTTACTTATACCGTATGCTGTGCTGCTTTGACATGGCACACAGGAAGTGTGCCATGTAGACTTTGCCGTTTTTGTCTGCACCAAGGCATGCAGGCTGCAGTGGTAAGGGGTCCCTAGGGGGCCCTCTTCACTCCCAATGCCCTATGTACCAGGGTACCATTTACTAGGGACTTACAGGAGGGTCTGAAGTTGTGCCAATTGTGGGACAGTTTTGGGGACAGAACACTGGTACTGGGAACCAGGTTAGCAGGGACCCAGTACTCCACAGTCAAAGTTGCATCAAATCAAATGCCAGGCAAAAAGGGGGAGTGCACTGCAACAGAAACCCACTTTCCCACAAGAGCATTCCAAGTGCAGAAGATACGACTCGTCAGGTACTAAACAATCCAAAAGAAAGGGAGAGGAAGGCTCACTGTAGTAACTTAGTTAACTTACAACTAAGGAACAGGTCGCAGTGTCATCTACAGCTAAAGAGAAGGAAATTCTAGAAATATGGCGACCTTTTCTTGACGCACATGAATAGGGGTCAAAGCACGGAAATGATATTATTGAATTACTGCTTGGCAGTAGGGCCATAAAGTAAGCAAGGGGTTATTATACATTTGAAAAAATAATGGACTACTTTCCCTGTTCTAATGCAATGTTAGTCTATTATAGTTTAAAATGATATGTGAAAATGCCATTGATATGGAATATATGCAATTCAATAATTGCGCCGACAATTATGAGGCCAAAAATGCTTTTGTATTTTGAGAGATGCTGACTATATGTGTGGTCACTCTGCTTGTTCAAATGTATCGTACGAGTTGTAAAAAAAGGTTTCATTATTGTGAGTATAAAGAAGTAATGTTCAAGTACTCAAAGTCAAAAACAAGAATACATTATTTCTGAGCTAATTTTCTATTGCAGAATTCATTTTTGATTCAAACAAAACAACTAAGAAGTAAAATGAAAGATTCTATCAATTTAGTTTTAGCAACAGGGAAAAAGGCATGTGAATAGTGTGAAGTAGTGTGGCTCACTGGTTAGAGGCGGCAGACCCGAGAGCAGAGGACGGCCCGGGACCAGGGTTCGATTCCCGGCGCGGCAGGTTTCTGGACCAGGGTCAGCGGACTTGATAATTCTCTCGCCTCGGTGCCCACTCTGATCAGCGTTCACACTCGGCAACTCTGGGCATTAGCTTGCCTCATCTTCACTAACGGCCCCACCAGATCGCCGGGGATGCCTGGTCTCACCCTGGAGATACCCATTAAGGGACCATCTCTCAGGAAAGCCAGGAAGGGTTTCGCAGCGGTCGAAGCGCCTTGGGACCCTACGGGTAAGTAGTGCGCTATATAAATGCCTATACAATAGGACACTGACAAATAAGTATTCCGTAAAAATGACATTTAGCAGAAGCTACCTTGTACAACATCTTATGCCCAGTACATTTTCTGCAATGAGACACATTCTCAAAGTCAAAAGGAAATGAGAGCGAACATTTATACAGACATAATGGGTAAGACTAAAACGTCCGAAATACAAATTCTGAAAAGTAATAGTGAAAAAAATGTAATACTGAGTAAAATGTTTTTAAAGGGAAAACTTACATTTGAACTAAATCCGTGATAGAACGCAGAGTAGGAATTATTTATCTATAGATTTTTGGAGAAAAAAAAAAAGAAGGTCTTTAGAGTGTGGATACTTGGGATTTCATTTTTGTTTTCTCTCGAGAATATTGTTCTACCCGTTTTAGAACTTTTCTGTTCTTTGTATGCCTGTAAAAGTTCAAGGCATCTGGATCTCCTGACGGGTTGTAATAGAGGGCAATGGGTGTGCTTTCAGATACCCAAAGGTGAAAATCATTTGAGTTTGATCAAAACACTTTTGCCATTTATTTTGCAGTATTTTTTTAGTCCGATTTTAACTAAAATATTTGTGTGTCAGTGGACGGGTTGAAATGACTAGAAATTGCATATTTTATTAGGCAAGTAGGATGGAGCGTGATCAGTGCCATTATTCAGTGTCATAATCATACCGCTTGCATCTAACTATAGGCCTCAAAACTACAGTAAATCCATATTTTAGCTCTCTTGAACTACATAGAGAGTCAAACTTAATAGACATTCAAACTAAACAAGCATTGGAAATGCAATAGGGCTCGCATTCGGAAAGTTTGAGCTATTGGTCTTATAAATGAATTTTTTTTAATTTATGTGTAATTTTTTAAAATAGCTAAATTAATAGCTTTGTCATTTACAATGCCGATAGTTATAACTTTCGCAAACACCTATAGCATTTGTAATGCAACATGTTTTGTATTTACGTGACTTAGATGTATTGATATTACAAATAACAATGGCTTTTAATTTTTTTAAATAATTAATACTTAAATAATGTATTTAATTTGTAATGGGAATAGCTTAAACTTTTGTAAATAACTTTTGTGAAGATTATGTTCAGTGTTTTTTATTGTGACGAAAATCCAAGAACAGAAGTGAAATATTAACATCTTTTTGTGATTTGTAATGAAGCGTGAAAGCTTGAAAACAGCTTGAAACATTGAAAGAACATATTTGAACCAGTGATGCTGTGGTTGCGCTGAGTGATGCTGTGGTTGCGCTGAGTGATGCTGTGGTTGCGCTGAGTGATGCTGTGGTTGCGCTGAGTGATGCAGTGGTTGCGCTGAGTGATGCAGTGGTGGTGCTGAGTGATGCAGTGGTGGTGCTGAGTGATGCAGTGGTGGTGCTGAGTGATGCAGTGGTTGCGCTGAGTGATGCTGTGGTTGCACTGAGTGGTGTGTGCATCGGTAGAGCTTAGTGGGTGCATTGGTGGAGCTGTGTGGTGGGTGCATCTGTGGAGCTGTGTGGTGGGTGCATCTGTGGAGCTGTGTGGTGGGTGCATCGGTGGAGCTGTGTGGTGGGTGCATCGGTGGAGCTGTGTGGTGGGTGCCCCGGTGGAGCTGTGTGGTGGGTGCCCCGGTGGAGCTGTGTGGTGGGTGCCCCGGTGGAGCTGTGTGGTGGGTGCCTCGGTGGAGCTGTGTGGTGGGTGCCTCGGTGGAGCTGTGTGGTGGGTGCCTCGGTGGAGCTGTGTGGTGGGTGCCTCGGTGGAGCTGTGTGGTGGGTGCCTCGGTGGAGCTGTGTGGTGGGTGCCTCGGTGGAGCTGTGTGGTGGGTGCCATGGTGGAGCTGTATGGTGGGTGCCTCGGTGGAGCTGTTTGGTGGGTGCATCGGTGGATCTGTGTGGTGGGTGCATCGGTGGAGCTGTGTGGTGGGTGCATCGGTGGAGCTGTGTGGTGGGTGCCTCGGTGGAGCTGTGTGGTGGGTGCCTCGGTGGAGCTGTGTGGTGGGTGCCTCGGTGGAGCTGTGTGGTGGGTGCCTCGGTGGAGCTGTGTGGTGGGTGCCTCAGTGGAGCTGTGTGGTGGGTGCCTCGGTGGAGCTGTGTGGTGGGTGCCTCGGTGGAGCTGTGTGGTGGGTGCCTCGGTGGAGCTGTGTGGTGGGTGCCTCGGTGGAGCTGTGTGGTGGGTGCCTCGGTGGAGCTGTGTGGTGGGTCATTCGGTGGAGCTGTGTAGTGGGTGCATCGGTGGAGCTGTGTGGTGGGTCATTCGGTGGAGCTGTGTGGTGGGTGCCTCGGTGGAGCTGTGTGGTAGGTGCCTCGGTGGAGCTGTGTGGTGGGTGCCTCGGTGGAGCTGTGTGGTGGGTGCCTCGGTGGAGCTGTGTGGTGGGTGCATCGGTGGAGCTGTGTGGTGGGTGCATCGGTGGAGCTGTGTGGTGGGTGCATCGGTGGAGCTGTGTGGTGGGTGCATCGGTGGAGCTGTGTGGTGGGTGCATCGGTGGAGCTGTGTGGTGGGTGCATCGGTGGAGCTGTGTAGGTGGAGCTGTGTAGTGGGTGCATCGGTGGAGCTGTGTGGTGGGTGCCTCGGTGGAGCGGTGTGGTGGGTGCCTCGGTGGAGCGGTGTGGTGGGTGCATCGGTGGAGCTGTGTGGTGGGTGCATCGGTGGAGCTGTGTAGGTGGAGCTGTGTGGTGGGTGCATCTGTTGAGCTGTGTGGTGGGTGCCTCGGTGGAGCTGTGTAGGTGGAGCTGTGTAGTGGGTGCATCGGTGGAGCTGTGTGGTGGGTGCCTCGGTGGAGCGGTGTGGTGGGTGCATCGGTGGAGCTGTGTGGTGGGTGCATCGGTGGAGCTGTGTAGGTGGAGCTGTGTGGTGGGTGCATCTGTTGAGCTGTGTGGTGGGTGCCTCGGTGGAGCTGTGTGGTGGGTGCATAGGTGGAGCTGTGTGGTGGGTGCATCGGTGGAGCTGTGTGGTGGGTGCATCGGTGGAGCTGTGTGGTGGGTGCATCAGTGGAGCTGTGTGGTGGGTGCATCAGTGGAGCTGTGTGGTGGGTGCATCAGTGGAGCTGTGTGGTGGGTGCATCAGTGGAGCTGTGTGGTGGGTGCATCGGTGGAGCTGTGTGGTGGGTGCATCGGTGGATCTGTGTGGTGGGTGCATCGGTGGAGCTGTGTGGTGGGTGCATCGGTGGAGCTGTGTGGTGGGTGCCTCGGTGGAGCTGTGTGGTGGGTGCCTCGGTGGAGCTGTGTGGTGGGTGCCTCGGTGGAGCTGTGTGGTGGGTGCCTCGGTGGAGCTGTGTGGTGGGTGCCTCAGTGGAGCTGTGTGGTGGGTGCCTCGGTGGAGCTGTGTGGTGGGTGCCTCGGTGGAGCTGTGTGGTGGGTGCCTCGGTGGAGCTGTGTGGTGGGTGCCTCGGTGGAGCTGTGTGGTGGGTGCCTCGGTGGAGCTGTGTGGTGGGTGCCTCGGTGGAGCTGTGTGGTGGGTGCCTCGGTGGAGCTGTGTGGTGGGTGCCTCGGTGGAGCTGTATGGTGGGTGCCTCGGTGGAGCTGTATGGTGGGTGCATCGGTGGAGCTGTGTAGTGGGTGCATCGGTGGAGCTGTGTGGTGGGTCATTCGGTGGAGCTGTGTGGTGGGTGCCTCGGTGGAGCTGTGTGGTAGGTGCCTCGGTGGAGCTGTGTGGTGGGTGCCTCGGTGGAGCTGTGTGGTGGGTGCCTCGGTGGAGCTGTGTGGTGGGTGCATCGGTGGAGCTGTGTGGTGGGTGCATCGGTGGAGCTGTGTGGTGGGTGCATCGGTGGAGCTGTGTGGTGGGTGCATCGGTGGAGCTGTGTGGTGGGTGCATCGGTGGAGCTGTGTGGTGGGTGCATCGGTGGAGCTGTGTAGGTGGAGCTGTGTAGTGGGTGCATCGGTGGAGCTGTGTGGTGGGTGCCTCGGTGGAGCGGTGTGGTGGGTGCATCGGTGGAGCTGTGTGGTGGGTGCCATGGTGGAGCTGTATGGTGGGTGCCTCGGTGGAGCTGTGTGGTGGGTGCATCGGTGGATCTGTGTGGTGGGTGCATCGGTGGAGCTGTGTGGTGGGTGCATCGGTGGAGCTGTGTGGTGGGTGCCTCGGTGGAGCTGTGTGGTGGGTGCCTCGGTGGAGCTGTGTGGTGGGTGCCTCGGTGGAGCTGTGTGGTGGGTGCCTCAGTGGAGCTGTGTGGTGGGTGCCTCGGTGGAGCTGTGTGGTGGGTGCCTCGGTGGAGCTGTGTGGTGGGTGCCTCGGTGGAGCTGTGTGGTGGGTGCCTCGGTGGAGCTGTGTGGTGGGTGCCTCGGTGGAGCTGTGTGGTGGGTCATTCGGTGGAGCTGTGTAGTGGGTGCATCGGTGGAGCTGTGTGGTGGGTCATTCGGTGGAGCTGTGTGGTGGGTGCCTCGGTGGAGCTGTGTGGTAGGTGCCTCGGTGGAGCTGTGTGGTGGGTGCCTCGGTGGAGCTGTGTGGTGGGTGCCTCGGTGGAGCTGTGTGGTGGGTGCATCGGTGGAGCTGTGTGGTGGGTGCATCGGTGGAGCTGTGTGGTGGGTGCATCGGTGGAGCTGTGTGGTGGGTGCATCGGTGGAGCTGTGTGGTGGGTGCATCGGTGGAGCTGTGTGGTGGGTGCATCGGTGGAGCTGTGTAGGTGGAGCTGTGTAGTGGGTGCATCGGTGGAGCTGTGTGGTGGGTGCCTCGGTGGAGCGGTGTGGTGGGTGCATCGGTGGAGCTGTGTGGTGGGTGCATCGGTGGAGCTGTGTAGGTGGAGCTGTGTGGTGGGTGCATCTGTTGAGCTGTGTGGTGGGTGCCTCGGTGGAGCTGTGTGGTGGGTGCATAGGTGGAGCTGTGTGGTGGGTGCATAGGTGGAGCTGTGTGGTGGGTGCATAGGTGGAGCTGTGTGGTGGGTGCATCAGTGGAGCTGTGTGGTGGGTGCATCAGTGGAGCTGTGTGGTGGGTGCATCAGTGGAGCTGTGTGGTGGGTGCATCAGTGGAGCTGTGTGGTGGGTGCATCGGTGGAGCTGTGTGGTGGGTGCATCGGTGGAGCTGTGTGGTGGGTGCATCGGTGGATCTGTGTGGTGGGTGCATCGGTGGAGCTGTGTGGTGGGTGCATCGGTGGAGCTGTGTGGTGGGTGCCTCGGTGGAGCTGTGTGGTGGGTGCCTCGGTGGAGCTGTGTGGTGGGTGCCTCGGTGGAGCTGTGTGGTGGGTGCCTCAGTGGAGCTGTGTGGTGGGTGCCTCGGTGGAGCTGTGTGGTGGGTGCCTCGGTGGAGCTGTGTGGTGGGTGCCTCGGTGGAGCTGTGTGGTGGGTGCCTCGGTGGAGCTGTGTGGTGGGTGCCTCGGTGGAGCTGTGTGGTGGGTGCCTCGGTGGAGCTGTGTGGTGGGTGCCTCGGTGGAGCTGTATGGTGGGTGCATCGGTGGAGCTGTGTAGTGGGTGCATCGGTGGAGCTGTGTAGTGGGTGCATCGGTGGAGCTGTGTGGTGGGTCATTCGGTGGAGCTGTGTGGTGGGTGCCTCGGTGGAGCTGTGTGGTAGGTGCCTCGGTGGAGCTGTGTGGTGGGTGCCTCGGTGGAGCTGTGTGGTGGGTGCCTCGGTGGAGCTGTGTGGTGGGTGCATCGGTGGAGCTGTGTGGTGGGTGCATCGGTGGAGCTGTGTGGTGGGTGCATCGGTGGAGCTGTGTGGTGGGTGCATCGGTGGAGCTGTGTGGTGGGTGCATCGGTGGAGCTGTGTGGTGGGTGCATCGGTGGAGCTGTGTAGGTGGAGCTGTGTAGTGGGTGCATCGGTGGAGCTGTGTGGTGGGTGCCTCGGTGGAGCGGTGTGGTGGGTGCATCGGTGGAGCTGTGTGGTGGGTGCATCGGTGGAGCTGTGTAGGTGGAGCTGTGTAGGTGGAGCTCTGTGGTGGGTGCATCTGTTGAGCTGTGTGGTGGGTGCCTCGGTGGAGCTGTGTGGTGGGTGCATCGGTGGAGCTGTGTGGTGGGTGCATCAGTGGAGCTGTGTGGTGGGTGCATCAGTGGAGCTGTGTGGTGGGTGCATCAGTGGAGCTGTGTGGTGGGTGCATCAGTGGAGCTGTGTGGTGGGTGCATCAGTGGAGCTGTGTGGTGGGTGCATCAGTGGAGCTGTGTGGTGGGTGCATCAGTGGAGCTGTGTGGTGGGTGCATCAGTGGAGCTGTGTGGTGGGTGCATCAGTGGAGCTGTGTGGTGGGTGCATCGGTGGAGCTGTGTCGGTGGAGCTGTGTGGTGGGTGCATCGGTGGAGCTGTGTGGTGTGTGCATCGGTGGAGCTGGGTGGTGGGTGCCTCGGTGGAGCTGTATGGTGGGTGCATCGGTGGAGCTGTGTCGGTGGAGCTGTGTGGTGGGTGCATCGGTGGAGCTGTGTGGTGGGTGCATCGGTGGAGCTGTGTGGTGGGTGCATCGGTGGTGCTGGGTGCATCAGTGGTGGTGGGTGCCTCGGTGGAGCTGTGTGGTGGGTGCATAGGTGGAGCTGTGTGGTGGGTGCATCTGTGGAGCTGTGTGGTGGGTGCATCGGTGGAGCTGTGTCGGTGGAGCTGTGTGGTGGGTGCCTCGGTGGAGCTGTGTGGTGGGTGCCTCGGTGGAGCTGTGTGGTGGGTGCCTCGGTAGAGCTGTGTGGTGGGTGCCTCGGTAGAGCTGTGTGGTGGGTGCCTCGGTAGAGCTGTGTGGTGGGTGCCTCGGTAGAGCTGTGTGGTGGGTGCCTCGGTAGAGCGGTGTGGTGGGGGCATCGGTGGAGCGGTGTGGTGGGGGCATCGGTGGAGCGGTGTGGTGGGGGCATCGGTGGAGCTGTGTCGGTGGAGCTGTGTGGTGGTTGCATCATTGGAGCTGGGTGGTGGGTGCTTTGGTGGAGCTGTGTCGGTGGAGCTGTGTGGTGGGTGCATCGGTGGAGCTGGGTGGTGGGTGCATCAGTGGAGCTGTGTGGTGGGTGCCTCGGTGGAGCTGTGTGGTGGGTGCCTCGGTAGAGCTGTGTGGTGGGTGCCTCGGTAGAGCTGTGTGGTGGGTGCCTCGGTAGAGCTGTGTGGTGGGTGCCTCGGTAGAGCGGTGTGGTGGGGGCATCGGTGGAGCGGTGTGGTGGGGGCATCGGTGGAGCGGTGTGGTGGGGGCATCGGTGGAGCTGTGTCGGTGGAGCTGTGTGGTGGTTGCATCATTGGAGCTGGGTGGTGGGTGCTTTGGTGGAGCTGTGTCGGTGGAGCTGTGTGGTGGGTGCATCGGTGGAGCTGGGTGGTGGGTGCATCAGTGGAGCTGTGTGGTGGGTGCATCGGTGGAGCTGGGTGGTGGGTGCATCTGTGGAGCTGTGTGGTGGGTGCATCTGTGGAGCTGTGTGGTGGGTGCATCGGTGCAGCTGTGTGGTGGGTGCATCGGTGGAGCTGTGTGGTGGGTGCATCTGTGGAGCTGGGTGGTGGGTGCATCTGTGGAGCTGGGTGGTGGGTGCATCTGTGGAGCTGTGTGGTGGGTGCATCTGTGGAGCTGTGTGGTGGGTGCATCTGTGGAGCTGTGTGGTGGGTGCCTCGGTGGAGCTGTGTGGTGGGTGCCTCGGTGGAGCTGTGTGGTGGGTGCCTCGGTGGAGCTGTGTGGTGGGTGTGTCGGTGGAGCTGTGTGGTGGTTGCATCGGTGGAGCTGTGTGGTGGGTACATCGGTGGAGCTGTGTGGTGGGTGCATCGGTGGAGCTGTGTGGTGGGTGCATCGGTGGAGCTGTGTGCTGGGTGCATCGGTGGAGCTGTGTGCTGGGTGCATCGGTGGAGCTGGGTGCATCGGTGGAGCTGTGTGGTGGGTGCATCGGTGAAGCTGTGTAGGTGGAGCTGTGTGGTGGGTGCCTCGGTGGAGTTGTGTGGTGGGTGCATAGGTGGAGCTGTGTGGTGGGTGCATCTGTGGAGCTGTGTGGTGGGTGCATCGGTGGAGCTGTGTCGGTGGAGCTGTGTGGTGGGTGCATCGTTGGAGTTGTGTGGTGGGTCGTTCGGTGGAGCTGTGTGGTGGGTGCATCGGTGGAGCTGTGTGCTGGATGCATCGGTGGAGCTGTGTGCTGGATGCATCGGTGGAGCTGTGTGCTGGATGCATCGGTGGAGCTGTGTGCTGGATGCATCGGTGGAGCTGTGTGCTGGATGCATCGGTGGAGCTGTGTGCTGGATGCATCGGTGGAGCTGTGTGCTGGATGCATCAGTGGAGCTGTGTGCTGGGTGCATCGGTGGAGCTGTGTCGGTGGAGCTGTGTGGTGGGTGCATCGTTGGAGTTGTGTGGTGGGTCGTTCGGTGGAGCTGTGTGGTGGGTGCATCGGTGGAGCTGTGTGGTGGGTGCATCGGTGGAGCTGTGTGGTGGGTGCATCGGTGGAGCTGTGTGGTGGGTGCATCGGTGGAGCTGTGTGGTGGGTGCATCGGAGCTGTGTCGGTGGAGCTGTGTGGTGGGTGCATCGGTGGAGCTGTGTGGTGGGTCGTTCGGTGGAGCTGTGTGGTGGGTCGTTCGGTGGAGCTGTGTGGTGGGTGCATCGGTGGAGCTGTGTGGTGGGTGTGTCGGTGGAGCTGTGTGGTGGGTGCGTCGGTGGAGCTGTGTGGTGGGTGCATCGGTGGAGCTGTGTGGTGGGTGCATCGGTGGAGCTGTGTGGTGGGTGCATCGGTGGAGCTGTGTGGTGGGTGCATCGGTGGAGCTGTGTGGTGGGTGCCTCGGTGGAGCTGTGTGGTGGGTGCCTCGGTAGAGCTGTGTGGTGGGTGCCTCGGTAGAGCTGTGTGGTGGGTGCCTTGGTAGAGCTGTGTGGTGGGGGCATCGGTGGAGCGGTGTGGTGGGGGCATCGGTGGAGCGGTGTGGTGGGGGCATCGGTGGAGCTGTGTCGGTGGAGCTGTGTGGTGGTTGCATCATTGGAGCTGGGTGGTGGGTGCATTGGTGGAGCTGTGTCGGTGGAGCTGTGTGGTGGTTGCATCATTGGAGCTGGGTGGTGGGTGCATTGGTGGAGCTGTGTCGGTGGAGCTGTGTGGTGGGTGCATCGGTGGAGCTGTGTGGTGGGTGCATCTGTGGAGCTGTGTGGTGGGTGCATCTGTGGAGCTGTGTGGTGGGTGCATCGGTGGAGCTGTGTGGTGGGTGCATCGGTGGAGCTGTGTGGTGGGTGCATCGGTGGAGCTGGGTGGTGGGTGCATCAGTGGAGCTGTGTGGTGGGTGCATCGGTGGAGCTGGGTGGTGGGTGCATCTGTGGAGCTGTGTGGTGGGTGCATCTGTGGAGCTGTGTGGTGGGTGCATCGGTGCAGCTGTGTGGTGGGTGCATCGGTGGAGCTGTGTGGTGGGTGCATCTGTGGAGCTGGGTGGTGGGTGCATCTGTGGAGCTGTGTGGTGGGTGCATCTGTGGAGCTGTGTGGTGGGTGCATCTGTGGAGCTGTGTGGTGGGTGCCTCGGTGGAGCTGTGTGGTGGGTGCCTCGGTGGAGCTGTGTGGTGGGTGCCTCGGTGGAGCTGTGTGGTGGGTGTGTCGGTGGAGCTGTGTGGTGGTTGCATCGGTGGAGCTGTGTGGTGGGTACATCGGTGGAGCTGTGTGGTGGGTGCATCGGTGGAGCTGTGTGGTGGGTGCATCGGTGGAGCTGTGTGGTGGGTGCATCGGAGCTGTGTCGGTGGAGCTGTGTGGTGGGTGCATCGGTGGAGCTGTGTGGTGGGTCGTTCGGTGGAGCTGTGTGGTGGGTCGTTCGGTGGAGCTGTGTGGTGGGTGCATCGGTGGAGCTGTGTGGTGGGTGTGTCGGTGGAGCTGTGTGGTGGGTGCATCGGTGGAGCTGTGTGGTGGGTGCATCGGTGGAGCTGAGTGCTGGGTGCATCGGTGGAGCTGGGTGCATCGGTGGAGCTGTGTGGTGGGTGCATCGGTGAAGCTGTGTAGGTGGAGCTGTGTGGTGGGTGCCTCGGTGGAGTTGTGTGGTGGGTGCATAGGTGGAGCTGTGTGGTGGGTGCATCTGTGGAGCTGTGTGGTGGGTGCATCGGTGGAGCTGTGTCGGTGGAGCTGTGTGGTGGGTGCATCGTTGGAGTTGTGTGGTGGGTCGTTCGGTGGAGCTGTGTGGTGGGTGCATCGGTGGAGCTGTGTGCTGGATGCATCGGTGGAGCTGTGTGCTGGATGCATCGGTGGAGCTGTGTGCTGGATGCATCGGTGGAGCCGTGTGCTGGATGCATCGGTTGAGCTGTGTGCTGGGTGCATCGGTGGAGCTGTGTGCTGGGTGCATCGGTGGAGCTGTGTGGTGGGTGCATCGGTGGAGCTGTGTGGTGGGTGCATCGGTGGAGCTGTGTGGTGGGTGCATCGGTGGAGCTGTGTGGTGGGTGCATCGGAGCTGTGTCGGTGGAGCTGTGTGGTGGGTGCATCGGTGGAGCTGTGTGGTGGGTCGTTCGGTGGAGCTGTGTGGTGGGTCGTTCGGTGGAGCTGTGTGGTGGGTGCATCGGTGGAGCTGTGTGGTGGGTGCATCGGTGGAGCTGTATGCTGGGTGCATCGGTGGAGCTGGGTGGTTGGTGCCTCGGTGGAGCTGTGTGGTGGGTGCATCGGTGGAGCTGTGTCGGTGGAGCTGTGTGGTGGGTGCATCGGTGGAGCTGTGTGGTGGGTGCCTCGGTGGAGCTGTGTGGTGGGTGCCTCGGTGGAGCTGTGTGGTGGGTGCATCGCTGGAGCTGTGTGGTGGGTGCATCGCTGGAGCTGTGTGGTGGGTGCCTCGGTGGAGCTGTGTGGTGGGTGCCTCGGTGGAGCTGTGTGGTGGGTGCCTCGGTGGAGCTGGGTGGTGGGTGCATCAGTGGAGCTGTGTGGTGGGTGCAACGGTGGAGCTGTGTGGTGGGTGCAACGGTGGAGCTGTGTGGTGGGTGCAACGGTGGAGCTGTGTGGTGGGTGCATCGGTGGAGCTGTGTGCTAGGTGCATCGGTGGAGCTGGGTGCATCGGTGGAGCTGTGTGGTGGGTGCATCGGTGAAGCTGTGTAGGTGGAGCTGTGTGGTGGGTGCATCTGTTGAGCTGTGTGGTGGGTGCCTCGGTGGAGCTGTGTGGTGGGTGCCTCGGTGGAGCTGTGTGGTGGGTGCCTCGGTGGAGCTGTGTGGTGGGTGCATCGCTGGAGCTGTGTGGTGGGTGCATCGGTGGAGCTGTGTGGTGGGTGCCTCGGTGGAGCTATGTGGTGGGTGCCTCGGTGGAGCTGTGTGGTGGGTGCATCGCTGGAGCTGTGTGGTGGGTGCATCGGTGGAGCTGTGTGGTGGGTGCCTCGGTGGAGCTGTGTGGTGGGTGCCTCGGTGGAGCTGTGTGGTGGGTGCCTCGGTGGAGCTGTGTGGTGGGTGCCTCGGTGGAGCTGGGTGGTGGGTGCATCAGTGGAGCTGTGTGGTGGGTGCAACGGTGGAGCTGTGTGGTGGGTGCAACGGTGGAGCTGTGTGGTGGGTGCATCGGTTGAGCTGTGTGCTAGGTGCATCGGTGGAGCTGGGTGCATCGGTGGAGCAGTATGCTGGGTGCATCGGTGGAGCTGGGTGGTGGGTGCCTCGGTGGAGCTGTGTGGTGGGTGCATCGGTGGAGCTGTGTCGGTGGAGCTGTGTGGTGGGTGCATCGGTGGAGCTGTGTGGTGGGTGCCTCGGTGGAGCTGTGTGGTGGGTGCCTCGGTGGAGCTGTGTGGTGGGTGCATCGCTGGAGCTGTGTGGTGGGTGCATCGCTGGAGCTGTGTGGTGGGTGCCTCGGTGGAGCTGTGTGGTGGGTGCCTCGGTGGAGCTGTGTGGTGGGTGCCTCGGTGGAGCTGTGTGGTGGGTGCATCGCTGGAGCTGTGTGGTGGGTGCCTCGGTGGAGCTGTGTGGTGGGTGCCTCGGTGGAGCTGTGTGGTGGGTGCCTCGGTGGAGCTGTGTGGTGGGTGCCTCGGTGGAGCTGTGTGGTGGGTGCCTCGGTGGAGCTGGGTGGTGGGTGCCTCGGTGGAGCTGGGTGGTGGGTGCATCAGTGGAGCTGTGTGGTGGGTGCAACGGTGGAGCTGTGTGGTGGGTGCAACGGTGGAGCTGTGTGGTGGGTGCATCGGTGGAGCTGTGTGCTAGGTGCATCGGTGGAGCTGGGTGCATCGGTGGAGCTGTGTGGTGGGTGCATCGGTGAAGCTGTGTAGGTGGAGCTGTGTGATGGGTGCATCTGTTGAGCTGTGTGGTGGGTGCCTCGGTGGAGTTGTGTGGTGGGTGCATCTGTGGAGCTGTGTCGGTGGAGCTGTGTGGTGGGTGCATCGTTGGAGTTGTGTGGTGGGTGCCTCGGTGGAGTTGTGTGGTGGGTGCATCTGTGGAGCTGTGTCGGTGGAGCTGTGTGGTGGGTGCATCGTTGGAGTTGTGTGGTGGGTCGTTCGGTGGAGCTGTGTGGTGGGTGCATCGGTGGAGCTGTGTGGTGGGTGGATCGGTGGAGCTGTGTGCTGGATGCATCGGTGGAGCTGTGTGCTGGATGCATCGGTGGAGCTGTGTGCTGGATGCATCGGTGGAGCTGTGTGCTGGATGCATCGGTGGAGCTGTGTGCTGGATGCATCGGTGGAGCTGTGTGCTGGATGCATCGGTGGAACTGTGTGCTGGATGCATCGGTGGAGCTGTGTGCTGGATGCATCGGTGGAGCTGTGTGGTGGGTGCATCAGTGGAGCTGTGTGGTGGGTCGTTCGGTGGAGCTGTGTAGTGGGTGCATCGGTGGAGCTGGGTGGTGGGTGCCTCGGTGGAGCTGTGTGGTAGGTGCATCTGTGGAGCTGTGTGGTGGGTGCATCGGTGGAGCTGTGTCGGTGGAGCTGTGTGGTGGGTGCCTCGGTGGAGCTGTGTGGTGGGTGCCTCGGTGGAGCTGTGTGGTGGGTGCATCGGTGGAGCTGTGTGGTGGGTGCATCGGTGGAGCTGTGTGGTGGGTGCCTCGGTGGAGCGGTGTGGTGGGGGCATCGGTGGAGCGGTGTGGTGGGGGCATCGGTGGAGCGGTGTGGTGGGGGCATCGGTGGAGCGGTGTGATGGGGGCATCGGTGGAGCGGTGTGGTGGGGGCATCGGTGGAGCTGTGTCGGTGGAGCTGTGTGGTGGTTGCATCGGTGGAGCTGGGTGGAGGGTGCATTGGTGGAGCTGTGTCGGTGGAGCTGGGTGGTGGGTGCATCGGTGGAGCTGGGTGGTGGGTGCATCGGTGGAGCTGGGTGGTGGGTGCATCGGTGGAGCTGGGTGGTGGGTGCATCGGTGGAGCTGGGTGGTGGGTGCATCGGTGGAGCTGGGTGGTGGGTGCATCGGTGGAGCTGGGTGGTGGGTGCATCGGTGGAGCTGGGTGGTGGGTGCATCGGTGGAGCTGGGTGGTGGGTGCATCGGTGGAGCTGGGTGGTGGGTGCATCGGTGGAACTGGGTGGTGGGTGCATCGGTGGAACTGGGTGGTGGGTGCATCGGTGGAACTGGGTGGTGGGTGCATCTGTGGAGCTGGGTGGTGGGTGCATCGGTGGAGCGGTGTCGGTGGAGCTGGGTGGTGGTGCATCTGTGGAGCTGGGTGGTGGGTGCATCTGTGGAGCTGTGTGGTGGGTGCATCTGTGGAGCTGTGTGGTGGGTGCCTCGGTGGAGCTGTGTGGTGGGTGCCTCGGTGGAGCTGTGTGGTGGGTGCCTCGGTGGAGCTGTGTGGTGGGTGCCTCGGTGGAGCTGTGTGGTGGGTGCATCGGTGGAGCTGTGTGGTGGGTGCATCGGTGGAGCTGTGTGGTGGGTGCATCGGTGGAGCTGTGTGGTGGGTGCATCGGTGGAGCTGTGTGGTGGGTGCATCGGTGGAGCTGTGTGGTGGGTGCATCGGTGGAGCTGTGTGGTGGGTGCATCGGTGGAGCTGTGCGGTGGGTGCATCGGTGGAGCTGTGCGGTGGGTGCATCGGTGGAGCTGTGCGGTGGGTGCATCGGTGGAGCTGTGCGGTGGGTGCATCTGTGGAGCTGTGCGGTGGGTGCATCTGTGGAGCTGTGCGGTGGGTGCATCTGTGGAGCTGTGTGGTGGAGCTGTGTGGTGGGTGCATCGGTGGAGCTGTGTGGTGGGTGCATCGGTGGAGCTGGGTGGTGGGTGCATCTGTGGAGCTGTGTGGTGGGTGCATCTGTGGAGCTGTGTGGTGGGTGCATCTGTGGAGCTGTGTGGTGGGTGCATCTGTGGAGCTGTGTGGTGGGTGCCTCGGTGGAGCTGTGTGGTGGGTGCTTCGGTGGAGCTGTGTGGTGGGTGCGTCGGTGGAGCTGTGTGGTGGGTGTGTCGGTGGAGCTGTGTGGTGGTTGCATCGGTGGAGCTGTGTGGTGGGTGCATCGGTGGAGCTGTGTGGTGGGTGCATCGGTGGAGCTGTGTGCTGGGTGCATCGGTGGAGCTGTGTGCTGGGTGCATCGGTGGAGCTGGGTGCATCGGTGGAGCTGTGTGGTGGGTGCATCGGTGAAGCTGTGTAGTTGGAGCTATGTGGTGGGTGCCTCGGTGGAGTTGTGTGGTGGGTGCATAGGTGGAGCTGTGTGGTGGGTGCATCTGTGGAGCTGTGTGGTGGGTGCATCGGTGGAGCTGTGTCGGTGGAGCTGTGTGGTGGGTGCATCGTTGGAGTGTGTGGTGGGTCGTTCGGTGGAGCTGTGTGGTGGGTGCATCGGTGGAGCTGTGTGCTGGATGCATCGGTGGAGCTGTGTGCTGGATGCATCGGTGGAGCTGTGTGCTGGATGCATCGGTGGAGCTGTGTGCTGGGTGCATCGGTGGAGCTGTGTGGTGGGTGCATCGGTCGAGCTGTGTGGTGGGTGCATCAGAGCTGTGTCGGTGGAGCTGTGTGGTGGGTGCATCGGTGGAGCTGTGTGGTGGGTCGTTCGGTGGAGCTGTGTGGTGGGTCGTTCGGTGGAGCTGTGTGGTGGGTGCATCGGTGGAGCTGTGTGGTGGGTGCATCGGTGGAGCTGTATGCTGGGTGCATCGGTGGAGCTGGGTGGTGGGTGCCTCGGTGGAGCTGTGTGGTGGGTGCATCGGTGGAGCTGTGTCGGTGGAGCTGTGTGGTGGGTGCATCGGTGGACTTGTGTGGTGGGTGCCTCGGTGGAGCTGTGTGGTGGGTCCCTCGGTGGAGCTGTGTGGTGGGTGCATCGCTGGAGCTGTGTGGTGGGTGCATCGGTGGAGCTGTGTGGTGGGTGCCTCGGTGGAGCTGTGTGGTGGGTGCCTCGGTGGAGCTGTGTGGTGGGTGCCTCGGTGGAGCTGTGTGGTGGGTGCCTCGGTGGAGCTGTGTGGTGGGTGCCTCGCTGGAGCTGTGTGGTGGGTGCATCGGTGGAGCTGTGTGGTGGGTGCCTCGGTGGAGCTGTGTGGTGGTTGCATCAGTGGAGCTGGGTGGTGGGTGCATCGGTGGAGCTGTGTGGTGGGTGCAACGGTGGAGCTGTGTGGTGGGTGCATCGGTGGAGCTGTGTGCTAGGTGCATCGGTGGAGCTGGGTGCATCGGTGGAGCTGTGTGGTGGGTGCATCGGTGAAGCTGTGTAGGTGGAGCTGTGTGGTGGGTGCATCTGTTGAGCTGTGTGGTGGGTGCCTCGGTGGAGTTGTGTGGTGGGTGCATCTGTGGAGCTGTGTCGGTGGAGCTGTGTGGTGGGTGCATCGTTGGAGTTGTGTGGTGGGTCGTTCGGTGGAGCTGTGTGGTGGGTGCATCGGTGGAGCTGTGTGGTGGGTGCATCGGTGGAGCTGTGTGCTGGGTGCATCGGTGGAGCTGTGTGCTGGATGCATCGGTGGAGCTGTGTGCTGGATGCATCGGTGGAGCTGTGTGCTGGATGCATCGGTGGAGCTGTGTGCATCGGTGGAGCTGTGTGGTGGGTGCATCGGTGGAGCTGTGTCGGTGGAGCTGTGTGGTGGGTGCATCGGTGGAGCTGTGTGGTGGGTCGTTCGGTGGAGCTGTGTAGTGGGTGCATCGGTGGAGCTGTATGCTGGGTGCATCGGTGGAGCTGGGTGGTGGGTGCCTCGGTGGAGCTGTGTGGTAGGTGCATCTGTGGAGCTGTGTGGTGGGTGCATCGGTGGAGCTGTGTCGGTGGAGCTGTGTGGTGGGTGCCTTGGTGGAGCTGTGTGGTGGGTGCCTCAGTGGAGCTGTGTGGTGGGTGCATCGGTGGAGCTGTGTGGTGGGGGCATCGGTGGAGCTGTGTGGTGGGGGCATCGGTGGAGCTGTGTGGTGGGGGCATCGGTGGAGCTGTGTGGTGGGGGCATCGGTGGAGCGGTGTGGTGGGGGCATCGGTGGAGCGGTGTGGTGGGGGCATCGGTGGAGCTGTGTCGGTGGAGCTGTGTGGTGGTTGCATCAGTGGAGCTGGGTGGAGGGTGCATTGGTGGAGCTGTGTCGGTGGAGCTGTGTGGTGGGTGCATCGGTGGAGCTGGGTGGTGGGTGCATCGGTGGAGCTGGGTGGTGGGTGCATCGGTGGAGCTGGGTGGTGGGTGCATCGGTGGAGCTGGGTGGTGGGTGCATCGGTGGAGCTGGGTGGTGGGTGCATCGGTGGAGCTGGGTGGTGGGTGCATCGGTGGAGCTGGGTGGTGGGTGCATCGGTGGAACTGGGTGGTGGGTGCATCTGTGGAGCTGGGTGGTGGGTGCATCGGTGGAGCTGTGTCGGTGGAGCTGGGTGGTGGTGCATCTGTGGAGCTGGGTGGTGGGTGCATCTGTGGAGCTGTGTGGTGGGTGCATCTGTGGAGCTGTGTGGTGGGTGCCTCGGTGGAGCTGTGTGGTGGGTGCCTCGGTGGAGCTGTGTGGTGGGTGCCTCGGTGGAGCTGTGTGGTGGGTGCCTCGGTGGAGCTGTGTGGTGGGTGCATCGGTGGAGCTGTGTGGTGGGTGCATCGGTGGAGCTGTGTGGTGGGTGCATTGGTGGAGCTGTGTGGTGGGTGCATCGGTGGAGCTGTGCGGTGGGTGCATCGGTGGAGCTGTGCGGTGGGTGCATCGGTGGAGCTGTGCGGTGGGTGCATCTGTGGAGCTGTGCGGTGGGTGCATCTGTGGAGCTGTGCGGTGGGTGCATCTGTGGAGCTGTGTGGTGGGTGCCTCGGTGGAGCTGTGCGGTGGGTGCCTCGGTGAAGCTGTGCGGTGGGTGCCTCGGTGGAGCTGTGCGGTGGGTGCATCGGTGGAGCTGTGCGGTGGGTGCATCGGTGGAGCTGTGCGGTGGGTGCATCGGTGGAGCTGTGCGGTGGGTGCATCGGTGGAGCTGTGTGGTGGGTGCATCGGTGGAGCTGTGTGGTGGGTGCATCGCTACAGAGGGAAGGAATCTGTACTTGGAGGAAGTGGGGAGAAAATCGGTAGGGGATAGGTAGAGCTTGAGCCGGGGGAGAAATGCATCTACAAGCGGCTTGCCAATAGTGAGATTACAAAGCTTCACACACGAAGCAGAGCCGAGGAGTTTGACAGAAACAAAGGTTACTCCGGGAATGGGTACAAAGCAAAAAACTAAGTTTTTCATGAAACAAGAGAGTAAACTGGCAGTGTAACTACCCAGACTACCGGAGCAGTTTTGAGTTTCTTAGCACACCTCCGCCTGAGCCCGCATTCAAGGAAAGATCAAAATGTCAAACAAACATGGGCACTCTTCATATGCAGCCGCCTCTTCCTCAAGATGTCAGCGCTGCATTGCTAGGCACTGCTCGTCAGACAATGTCCACAGGAAAAAAAGAAAATATATCCTTAAATGCGCAATGAAAACAATTATGACTGGCAAGGTGATCTGCAAGAACTATACCTACAGAGGGAAGGAAACTGTACTTGGAGGAAGTGGGGAGAAAATCGGTATGGGATAGGTAGAGCTTGAGCCGGGAGAGAAATGCATCTGGGAGAGAAATGCATCTACAAGCAGCTTGCCAATAGTGAGATTACAAAGCTTCACACACGAAGCAGAGGAGTTTGACAGAAACAAAGGTCACTCCCGGAATGGGTAAAAAGAGAAGGGTTTAGTCCGGGAGATTGATGGGAGTGAGTAAGGGTGACGAGAATAGGGTGAGGGAAAGCTAGAAGACATTCAACCAGAAAAGGAAAAGCTGCCATGTTAAAATAAACGCAAGACAAGGCCTAGCGGCCGTATAAAGTTAAAGTACGGCCGGCCTGGGCAGTGAAAGGGGAGGAGGGAGGAGAAATGCAAGTCACGGCAGCAGCAGCCTTTGATGTTGCTGCCGGCCGTGCAGTGAATAATTAGGGGAGGAGAAATGCCGGCTGGGGGAAGCTGAGATGCCTGTGGGAAGGAGGCTTTGATGTGCTGGTGGCTTTGATGTGCACGCGCTTTTTGCCAATGCGCTTGCGCATTGAGCTTGTTCTTTCTCGGGCACAGCAACAAATCGCCGAGATGGTTAAGCTCTAGTTAAGCCACAATATAGCTCGCTAGCTATGCGCAAGCGCATCAGCAGGCGAGCCCTAAAAAGAGGGGTACGCTTGGCTCCGATTTTAGCCATAAAACACGTCAAGCCAATTTTGTAGGCAGTCAGGTGGCAAGTTGACTCAAATAAACCTTATCTGAAAATAAAAAAGTTTAACGCATGAAAGTGGAACTGCACACCTGTTTGAGGGGAAACTATCCAATTTTAAAGGATTGATCTGTTTAAAAACAGAGTCTTAGTTGTCCCCTTTAGTAAAGTACATGCCAATTGTCTTTCCATTTGATAAGAAAAATGTTGGCTTGCCTTACTTAGATTTTGGCTTAGAGAGTAATTAACGAAATTCCTCTTCGAGTTAGAAAATTATTGACATGCATTCATCTTGCTTAAGATTCCTGTTAGGAGTAGGTCAAAGAAATTTAAATTATTTAATAAGTTTATCATAGAACAGTAAACAGCCATTTTCTTTTAATGAGCACAGAACACCACGTTGCCTTTACTGCCAAGTACCTTTTATTTTTTATATTTTTGTGCATTTGGAAAAGTTAGAAGGAGGCCAGCAGCAACCAGACTGCATATTTTTATTTCTCTTCTGTCTGGCAGGAAATCTTTGCATTTCAGGAAAACTGATCGATGAAGTCAGCTAGCCGTACCAAGGTAACTTGCTGGAACTTCCAGGATTTATTTATTTGACATTTTTCCACAAATACAAATCTGCCAAGGAGGGGTTTTTGTTTTTTGAAAAGGAGAAAAAAATGGCCTTGCCTGGGGGAAGATTTCACCCAGAGTGTGGTGAACAATGATTTTTGTTCTGCATGACTGTCCTATTCAGAACACAAAGACCAGCATCGGACACCCAGTCTTAAATAGGACAGTCTTCCCAATGCATATTTCTGAGGCACTAGGCTAGGAGTTTCAGATGAAAGGGCCAAATGACACATTTTTTAGGTTTCGCCTATTATCCTTCGCTTGCGAATGTAATAGGCGAAAATTCAAGGGCTTGATCGACTTGTCAAACCACTGCGGTTTGCTCACAGTGCATGTGAGTCACTTGACCACAAAAGCGGGTCACGTGACCACACAAGCACGCGCATCTCCCTGCCACACTTCTCTTCCCCTCGCTCACATTCCCGCCCCCCCACCAGGCTCTCCCGCCCCCATCCGGCTTCCCTCCGGCCATTTTCCACACTCCTTGCCTCTGCCGCAAAGGACTCCTCCTCCCGTCGACACCCCCTACAGTCTCACCGTGAGCTCCTCGCTCACATTCCCGCCCACCCACCAGGCTCTCTCGCCCCATCCGGCTTCCCTCCGGCCATTTGCCTTTACATGGACGAGAAAGCGCACCGGCGTAGGCTCAACAACATCCGTCGATTTCAGGCAAATCAGTTCATCTCCCCGTGCCTACAAAATATAAAAACACAAACATAATCCTTCCCGGTGTTTCAAGAAGAGAAACAACCCGCACGTGGAGCGCTTCCTCCGTATTCTCGGGAACTTGTTTGTGCTGTCTGTCAGGTGTGAATCACTGCTGCTAAAAAAATTATAACAGAGTATGGGTAAATTAGAGACGTATTTTTGATAACCGCAAAAGAGGGTTCAAGTAATGAGCGGTCACGTGATTCAAATAAACACTGAAAGACACGAGGCTACGTGGTACACACGAGAAGGGGATTGCAGTCCGGTCACAGAGAGCCTTGTTCGGGGATATCCCATGTACCCTAATCTCCAATTGTGTTGTCAATCGTGTTAGTAGGCACAATTTGAAAAACGCATTACTTATTATAAGCCACGAGAATGTGCATTTTTTGTGCCGTTTTATATAGCGCAAACTCGGCCCGAAGGTCTCGGAGCGCTTCAGATGAGCACCATTACACAAGGAAGCATTCATTGTTGGTAGGCACGGGGACATTAAGTGATACGCACTCACTGGATCTTGAGCCCACGCCGACCACTCGAATCTTGTTCTCGGCTCCAAAGTCGGCAACTCTGAATGAATGTTGACCTAGTCACTTTTACGAAATACTTCGTATTTTATATTTATTTATAACATAGGAAGGTAGATGTGCAATGATAGAACATGGTATTTCAATCCAGCCGCTCATGCCCATACACAGGGGGCAGGATGCTGGAGGCAGGTTAACAGTTCTGAAGTGCATCGCAGATTGCTGGTGGTGGGGGAGGGACGCTTGAGCGCGAAGAGGCGGGTGCAGGGTGACAAGCTGTTGGCTTTTAGCCTCAGCATGACCACATTTTTTTTTCCACAGGGGTCATCACGTGCGTTTCCTTTCTGCTGTTATTCACGCTGCACTTTTTTCCCTGCAGGGAAACTCTTTGTTCTCGAGTGTCCCCCACCCCCACAGAACAAGTACTGGCGTTGAACAAAAGGTTTCGCATTTGGAAAGTTGGAGCTATTGGTTATGTAAATTACATTTTATATTTATATATGGTTATTAACAATGCCAATAACGATATATAAATATAAAATGTAATTTACAAAACCAATAGCTCCAACTTTCCAAATGCGAAACCTATTGGCAACGCCAGTGCTTGTTATTTGTAGAGCGCTACTGTCACTGCAAAAGGAGCATTCTGGCACTGTGCGGAAATGGAAGAGTTCAGAGTTTATATGAACAGAATCAGGTTCTTAGATGAGAGAGAAGCACAAGGAGTCGGGGCTGTACGGATTCATGTTATCAGTCGTTTTTTTTAAATTGAAGTGCTGTCCAAACATAACATTAACTGGGTTCAGGAACTGCACTGTCACCTTTCTGAATAAGAGCTGATGAGTCAGCAATGTTCTGAACCGGTCAAGAGACAATATGATGCCTGCAACTCTTCCTCATACCCATTAAGATTAGAGGTGGTCAGGATTAACACATCCAGTGGGAGGTCAAATCTTGTTGACGACTAGGAGGTTGCTCTAATCACAGAATCATCTGAACAATCTTTCCATCTGTATGGTTCCAGAGATGGAGGTGACTGAAACCGCAGTTATGTCCTAACCCTATAACCCAGACCACAGTTTAAATACAGCGACACCCATGTGCAATGGGTATCCCCACCACCAGAAACTCTGGACCAAAACTGGTAGTTCTTGGATGCAGGCTTCATTGGGACTTCATACAAAGGCCCACTACTATATCTGGCACATTAAAAAACATAGCAAAGAATGTGTAATCATTGGCTGTAGGACTTCTGAAACACTACAACTGTGTCCCTAACCAGACACCAGGTACAGTACATGGGAGCACCGTTGGCTATACTACTAGATTATCAATGGAGAAAATAAACCTTACTGTGGTGTGAGTGATGGGTTTTTTAAATGAATCACTTTTTTGAGGTAACACCTTTAATTTCTGCTTTGTATACGAACTCAGCTGCTGGCTACTGTGGTGCAAAGGGCTGTTCTGGGACCACATTTTCCACCAGAAGGTGCTGGCACCTTCTGGTCATCTTCGACTGTATAAAGAAATTATCTATTTACCTGCTTATCAATAAAATACTTTTTTTTCAAAGACAAGGATGAAACTGGACATTGGTGTAACTGGCTGTTATTTGTTGTGTCATCGTGTATCTTCTAGAGTAAATCTTGACCACTCATCCTCTCAATCGTAAGAGATTCAAGTGTCTAAAAGGATCAACCTGATCATCAAATTTGGAGTGCATTAGCACTGTGGGCCTGGGCACCTCTCTAAACATTATGCATAGAAAATACAGCACTTTACCAGGTGACTACCACATTAAAAAGCATCACATATAGGATTTTATCGCATTTTATACTCAAAGTTATTTATCAGTTTTGTATGTGTAATGTAGCTGAGAAAAAGCAAATGAAAACAAATTAATCAAAAACAGGGAAACATTATACCTTTCACACTGCTTGCAGAAATGAACAGAGACCTGTTTTGGTATGCCTTCACTGATATCGACTTGGGTTCTTAAACAGTCCACGCACATGTTTGCTGGATTTGGTGGAATTGGGATGCCACACTGACAGCAAAGACTAGAAGAAACGGAGAGTCAAAATGAAATAGACCGCTTTGTGAATAAATAAAACTTTTAATGCTATTCGTGACCTCAGGTTCTATGAAGTAGTTCTCATGCACAACTCTACAATTGGGCACAAGTGCATCAATTCACTGTAAATCTAGTTATAAAATCGGTGAAAATACTGCAAAGTGGTTAATCTTATGACAATCCGAGTTCCTGACGTACATATGTAAAAAGCTTTTACACTGGTTGAGTGGTATAAGAGAGCTGGGGAATGTGGTAAAGAACTTCACAATGCATTACACATTATAATTATATCACAATGTTCAGGAAAATGAGTGCTTGGGGTGACAGAAGGATTATAACCTGATCATCTCCAGTTGCCAAAGGCCCAGCAGGTCGTTCATCTGCCGAAAGAGGTATTTTTTGTAATGAAGTATTTAATCTAGTTTAAAGAAATAGGTTGTGCAGTATTGGGCACAGACCAAATATAGGAAAGATTAAGCTACTCCTGGCTTTGTGATATTGAGTGTCTTATATAAATGAAAGATAAACATTGAACAAATGGAAGGCTAACTAGAACTCTTTAAAGTGATATAACTGACCAGTTTAGTATACGTAGTAATCTGTGCACTTCTCTTTTGATCAGCATGCACAATTACACTTTCACTTATAGGCAAGACGTACCTATAAACACAATATTATGTGCACTTGAGACACGTTTACAATTGCTAAAATGACATGGTGTCTGCAAGAACCTATGGCTTCTGGACAAAGAATAGGAAGCCCTGTTTGAAGCACACGTTGAAGGCATTCTTTCAAGTATTCCAGCACGCAATCTGAGCATCAAGCGCATTGAAGAAGTTATATGCCCTGGAGAGTAGCAATAGAAGTCGACTAATGTAGGCCGAATTTTATTTCAACATTTAACAGCAAAGCTGTTGACATACATGTTTCCTTGGCTGCTAGTGGGGGGTCCGGTCATGTACTCCATGTTGACTCCAATTGCCTGAAGAATAAAAGAAAAAAAATATTTTTGAAAAGATGTGGATTTTAAAATAATTCCTCAAAGTCACATCAGTTTTTAGTCTGCAAAATAGCTTGGCGAGCATAACACTCCCTGCTGCTCTCTGTGCGTCATACACATCATTCCAACAGGGTAAAAGTATGCTAACTTATCCGACCATTACTCCACCGGAAATCCAAAACTGTTTTATGTATGAGAATACGAAATCCTGTGAATTAGAGAACTGTAAAACTACCGAAGCAAGTGCTATATAAAAAAGCACGTTTTCCTTATCGCGATTAGAAAAATAATGATACAAAAACTGATTAAGGCTGGACCATAGTACCAATGCTCAAGGAAAATAAACAGGTGTTCAGAGTATTCATTTTGCATGTAGGTAAACATTTGCAAATACTTCAGCTGACATTCATCACACAACTCTGCATTGCAACGACATGCATCTTTTCAATGAATTTTGATCGTTGAAGTTATTTAGTTATGATATAAATATTACTTTTAATTTTCCAGACAGATCTAATTACAGGAGAAAACACCGATTATACCACAGAATCTTCGCACACAGTACTTAATTTGAGCAGGTTGTTTACAGTGCTCAGCACCGGCACTTAATTGCCAGCAACAGAGCATATGACATTCTGCCACATGGTAGCGCGGTCCGACTAATTTCGGTATGAGCACAACAACAGCTGCTTATTAATTCAGTTATTAATTCAGTTTACATTTACAATGATGAATACCTGCCTCCCAATCCATTCTTATAGCTTTGGGGGCCTAGAATAGTAGGAATTGAGACACTTGTAAGAGTGTGATGGTTAGTTGTTGTGTTGGCACTGTCATTGGCAGCACTGGCAGGGGCAACAGATATGAGCAAGGTGTAGTGTCATCCTATAAAGGGTCCTGGCACAAATGTTTTCACAAATGAAGCACTGTCTGCACAGCCGTATTCTTCCTGTGAAGAGTGCCGCCCCACAGACTCCACTTTTTCTCTTAACTTAGCTTGTCCCAGTCTTCTCAATCTTTTGGGCAAACTTTAATCAATAACACCATTGATGGATTTTTGTCATACTCCATGGCAGTGGCGGTTCGTCCATTGGGGGCGTTGGGGCGTAGCCCCACTAGCCATGGACGACCGTCACTGCTGTCACTGGTCTGACACACTGCACACAGCACACTGCGCAAAAAGTAAAAAGTATAAAGTACAATTATGAGCGCGCACAGAATAAACGACAGTGCAGTCATAATTGAGGCCGGAGTCACAAATCGTGACATCATCGCGATCGTGGGGGGCGGGCCTGCGGCAGTGCAGCGTGTGACTCACTGTGAATATCAGCGTCTGTGGCAGGCAGCAGTGTGCGCATTTAGGACAAGTCATTATTATGACTTGCCCATGCATGCGCACACAGGCAATAGCCCCTTCCCTCCTCCTCCTCCCTTAGCTGTCACACAGACAGAGACCCGGGGGAGCCGGGTCTCATTATGGGCAGTTTTAGCCCTGCACTTTAGCCAATCCTGGCGCAGTGGCGATGTTATGCTGCGCCAGGATTGGCTGAGTTAACGAGGATGATGGTGCTGCCGTGCGTGGGTTGGAGGCTGACTGCCAGATCTCTGGTGAACAGAAGGCAACGCGAGGATAGGAGAGATCTTTTGAGGCTCCAATGTTCGTGACCAATCACTGCAGGGCTTTAATATGATGCCTTGCAGTGATGGACCCCTACTCCTGTTGCCGCGCTGGAGTTTAAATCTACTTCCAGCTCCTGCGTATATTTGGCTCCAGGACGACGAAGATCGAAGTGTGGATGGTGCAGGTGCAGTTGAGACGAGTGGTGGTATTTATTCCTCATTCCCAATCTGACCACCACCATGTCACTCGTCATCTCTCTGACTACATGCCACGCTCAGGCCCGGGCCTGGCCTCACAGCAAGCCCGCAGCAAGGCAGCACTGTCAGTGTTGGCCTAATGGCCTCAGAGACGCTGAAGCAGGCAGCCGCCCGTGTGTAAAAATAGAAGGTAAAAAAACCACATCAAAAGTGTACTGTTTACCGTTTCAAATCCCTGTTGGGTGGGATTGGGCTGTAATGCTGTTTACTTTGCAGTATAAAAATTGCTGTAATAAGGGTATATAAATATGTGTACTGTACGTGGTTAAACTTCTGCCGCCCTTGGAGCTGGCCTGACGTTCAAACTGTCTGTGCCGATTCCTTCGTTCATGACAGCTGATGTTCCTTCCCCATACCTGTGCAGCTGTCTCCGGTCACACTCCCTTCTTACTACCAAACACCTCTGGGAGGCCAGACCATGAAGAGACTAGAGTGCGCGTGGGCAACAATAGGTTTGAATTCCTCTCGTGCCACACTTGCAGCGGAGTTCCTATGATTTTTGCCCCAGCAATTTGTCCGTTAGTGCAATTTTCATGATAGTGTTTGTTTCCTTACTGAGAATATGGCAGAAAACAGGTATTTCTATTTTTTAAGTATATTCTCAGTTAGGAACCGTTTGAAATGTTAACTAACTGATGAAAAGGTAATCTGCACACCAGCGCTGATCATAAAAAAGGGTTTGTGATTAGAGCATAAATCACATAAATGCACCTGCAGAACACTGTTTTTGAACAGGCTCGCATTGTTCAGGATACAACCCTTGTTTGCTCTCTCGCCCCCTCTAATATTGCTTTCTCACCCGCACAGTCTTACAGCGCAGTTAATTAGAACTACTGCAGCGGTAAACTCATTGCTCGCTCGTGTCTTTTATTTGCTCTGAACATGGTTCCCGTGCTGCAGGTGCTCTTCGCCACTCTGGCCCAGGAGATCAAGGTGCAGCAGGACACCTTGATATGCTTGGTGCACTGGGAGTTGGGGTCATACTATGCCACAGGTGTGTGGAAGTTAAATGTACAAATCAGAGAGCTTATTAGTTCCGTTTCTTTTGCGAGTGGAATGTAAACAAAACTGCACAGTTACACAAACCTGCACGCAAGGACTTGTTCTAAAATACCACAGAGAGAATTATTTAAAAATTAACATGGTGTTGTCACATGGTTTGTTTTCCCTCAATGATTCTAGTTTATGCAGATTATTGAACTTTAAGAGGTGGGGTGTGCGTGTGCAGCCTTGGTAAGGACCCAGCTGTGTGATGTCACTGGTAGTGACATGTTCTGCGAGGTGCTCGGATGCTATGGACTGGAGTCGTACCCTTTAAATTAGCATTTTAGTGTTTCTTTCATGGTTGGTAAATTCATTAATTTCGTTCATGAATGTGTTTATTACTGTTTTTTGTTTATTCAGGCACTGCTCTCTTCATCTGCTACTAATTTTGCATGTGTACTACATTATTGCTGCATCCATGCTGGGTGGTGTTCTTGGGTCACATAGGATGCCTTGGGGCTTGTTCCCTGCATATGTTGCCTGTTTTCAGGCTGTCAATCACCCCCATTCCTTTTGATGTTACCCACAGTGGCCAAATACCTCACATGTGCATGCATTGTGTGTCTATCCATTACCGTGTGCGCTTCGGTAGTCAGGGCACCATCTCTGTGCAGTGTTCACCATTGTCACCTGGAGTTTTTTCAGATATTACACATCGGCTTAATCAGCATCTGAATACTGATAGGCTGGGTTAGTTTAGCTCTGGGGATAGTCAGTTTGATTACAAAAATGGCGAGAAGGACCCCACAAACCCACCTTATGGCAGTCAGACTCACTCACTAGGCTCACTCGCCACCGAGCACTCACCTCAAACTTTTACGCCCCACTACTTTCAAATGTCACCAGCCGCCACTGCTCCATGGTAAGAAATCCAAACATTTCCTACTGTCCAAATTATCGTCAATGGAAGAGGAGTGAGGGGGAGGTGTCAAACGATCAACAGAAACGAGGGGACCCACGCTCCTCGTCAACTACCAAGTCCAATCAACAGCCAGTAGGCTACAAAAGCAGGGAACGACTGAAACAGGCCCAAGGAGGATGGGAGATAATATAGCCGCATCCTTACTCAGTCTATTCACATACATGCAGGCCCCTTATTTCCCAGCTAAATTCTGTACTTACCACATTCCTCTCAGCCAAAATGCCTGTCAATAATCCAGGAGAATGCGGTGGGTGGGAGGGGTTGTCTGGGCAGGTGGACCATGGAAGTGAAGTACAAGTAAAAGGGAGTTAGGATAATGGAGATCTGCCACTCTCCTACATCCTGGAATGAGTTCCTTCATGCTTGACCCACTCAATAGTGAGGAACCAAGAGTGGGTGGTGTAAAACAATTGCTCAAGAGGACTGGAGGTGGAGTAGTGGGAGCCTTTTGTAGTATGGTCAATATTTAGTGTTTTAAAAGTAAACAAATTAATCTGAAAAAGAAATTAAATAAGTGGTTCTTTCTAAAATGGAGCAATATGCTATTTCACAGAAGAGCAATAAATATTATTGATTGCCAATATTGGTCTTTCTTCTATGGTTGTTTAATCCAAGGATCTACCCATAATGGCACAAAAACACTTATGTAGTGTGCGCTACAGGCAACTGCCAGCTGACCTTCAGATTTTTATACCAGCGTTCCCACTAGAGTTTTTAGTTTGCCAGTCACTATGAACAAGGACAATGGCAATATAGTAACAACAGGTATACAAAGTCGCAACACTATTGTAACAGCAAAAAAATGTTTAAATAACTACCGTCGAAGGTAAACTCAAAACACGTAAACAAGAGCTGCTTTACGGTGCAGCAGATGTGTGCATGTCATTATTTCTTCACAGGGAATACAATTAAATAATGAAACACTGCATGTAGTCACTATGGTAAATCCTTGAAAAAAAACACATTAAAACACCAAGTTATATAGGTACACATTTAAAAAGAAGGAAAAAAATATTCCAGTGGAACACTATCTTTCACTGACTGGACCATATGCAGGCCTCAAAAATATAAAAATGTTACCAGTCCTGCAGGTCAAGTGACTAACAATCTTTTCAACCCTACTGTTATGAACTTCAACCAAAAACTGGTCTCAATTTGTGCAAGTAGCCTTTTTAGGTCGAAGCCTAGTGTGATCTGCGCACATGCGCAGTCTCGCTCGCGAGATCTAATGATTTTGAGGAGCTTTTAGTTACGGGCTTTAAGCCCCGCCCCTCCTTCCCACTGGCCCGCGTCACCGTTTATGCTAAACGGTGGCCAGCCATTGAGAAAGGAGGTTAGTGTGACGTACACTTTTCTCTTTTTGAGCCGTCGCACTTTGACTGGCTCGCCTGACTTACTTCTGGCGTAAAAGGTATCTTATCTTTATGGGCCAAACACATGGCTCCATAAAGATAACAAACCTGACCAGGCCATCCAAGTGGGACGGCTCAAAAAGAGAACACTATACGTCATGGCGGGGGGCGACCCCGTCTCTTAAGCACCACAATCCCTCACGGCTTCACATGGATTGCCGACTGCTGAAAACGAGGGTTAGCCTTCCTCTGGTGCAGTTTTCATTAAAGCGCAGCGTCGTTTCTTGTTTTTCATCTCTCTGGGAGATCGAAGTAAAAGATTGAGCAATTGCGTTTGAAACAATGTAAAATAATCATAACATTTTTTTTATATATTTTGAACGGACACCTGTGCAATGGTTAAACCAGAAAAGTGCCCTCTTAGTGGGAAAGCACTACGGCGTTTTTTCCGATGGGGGAAAAAATAGAAGCACGTGAGAGCCCCCTCCCTCCTTTGCCACTGTCTATCACCCCCCCAAGGTTTGCAGCCGAGGTCCCCGGATGCTCTCATCACGTTGGAGGCTGCACCGGGATATTCAAGATTGAGAGATGCAGACACAGCCCGCCCACGAAGAGGAGGAGGCGGCGAGGGAGATACAGATGCGCCGTGCGAGGGAGGCGAGAAGGTGGCTCTGTGAAGTCTATATAAGCCTTCAGAGGCTTCGGCGCTATGGAGAATCACCTCACAGAAGAGAGGCACCCCTCGGCGTTGGAAAGAGGTCCTTTCTCTGTGAGTAACCCCAGCCGCACGCTCGCGCACTTTATCCCTGCGCAGTCTTTTGAGAACCACTAGCCCACGAGACGAGCTTTCGAGAACCACTAGCCCACGAGACCAGCTTTCTCTGCCGAAGTTCCTTTCTCCTTGACCTGTTTTCATATTTACCATACTTTAGCATACAGTAAACAGCTCCTGGCGTCTTACCTTCTCTTTAGCTGGTGTGCATGCAGACAGGCTGCACTTCACTCGCCCAGTACCCAGAGGTGCAGCGAGCAGGGACGTAGCTTCAAGTGGGTTAATAAATGTTTATTTTATTTTTTTAATGGTTGGGTGCAGGAGTCTTCAGTGGGATATGATAAGGCGTCCGTCCAATTTTAACGGTAACCTAGTCCTCGATACTTGACCTCCTTGAAGTGTGCCCTATGTGTCTAGGTGACTGTCTTACCTACTGTGGCTTGTTTAATTTGGATAAAGGAACGAAGCTGCGTTAATTTTCTCACTGGGTCATCGAAGAGTCCAGCCCTATTGCTGGTATTGTCTGATGCGATGCATGTATTTCAAAATGCACATAATTCTTTGGCATTGAGCCTCCTCGTGCACATCTCCTTTCAGTTTTACTTTATGACCTTCCTCCAAATAAGTACAATGTCTTGTCCTTCAAGCAGGCTCGTTTCAGGGCGGCGCTAGGCATGGGCAGTGTGGGGAGCTGCCCAGGACCTCGCACTCAGCCAGAGCCAGACAGGGAATCGAAACCGACCCTGGCAAAGAGCTGAGCTGCCCCGTGGAGGTTGGGAGGCTAGCTGGAAAGGTTTGTGCCGCTTTTGCGATTTTGTGCAGGGGTAATATTGCAGCTATGCTGCAAAACCATCCCCTAGTAACAACAAGCATTTGCAACGCAAGGTAAACCCAAAACACTTAAACAAGAGCTGCTTCACGGTGTAGAGGATGTGTGCATGTCATTATTTCTTCACAGGGAATACAATTAAATTATGAAACACTGCATGTAGTCACTATGGTAAATCCTAAAAAAACACAAACACTAAGTTATATAGGCACACATTTAAAAAGAAGGAAAAAAATATTACAGTGGAACACTATCTTTCACTGACTGGACCATATGCAGACCTCAAAAATATAAAAATGTTACCAGACCTGCAGGTCAAGTGACTTTAACAATCTTTTCTACCCTACTGTTATGACCTTCACCCAAAAACTGGTCTCAATTTGTGCAAGTAGCCTTTTTCATCATTAGCACACAAGAAAGTACTTTCACATGCGAGTTCAGAATGACAGTTGTATTAAAACACTAAATTGTTTAACAGTCTAAAGGTTTGCTCCAGGTAATGCAATCTATCCCATATATAGGGTTCACATTACCAGTGACTTGCTTCTTAGTTCACTAATCGCATTGTCACCAGGGTGGGGTCATGAATGTTTCTTACTTCATACTTAAGAACTCAATATTATATGTATGTATATATATATATATATATATATATATATATATATATATATATATATATATATTCTCTTCACAAGTCGCCTCCAAGTGAAAACACCACACCCAGCGAGTTTCAGTCCTTTTTAATCCAGGAGCTGCAGGAGACACCAGCCCCCCATCCGCAGCAAAGAATATGGCTGGCCAAACGCGTTTCGGGCAAACAAACGCCCTTGTTCACTGGCACTTGCAGGAAAAACAGACAGCTCACACGAACCAGCTGCGCAAATATAAATGTTCCGCCCTAGTGGGCGTGTGCGCTAAGTGCATTGTTGTTACCGTAGTCCCTGTGAAAAGTCATCCCATGTGGGCGCTGTCATTTTCCCATAATGATTGCAATGTCTTACCCCAGTGGGTTTTGCTGAAAGTAGAAGCAAGGCTGGCTTCCTGTAAGTACTCCGTCCTGGAATCGGGCTCGTCGTTTCACATGCAGGTGTATGCAGGCCTGCATACACCTAACATTTAAAGGCGCATGTGGGACGACGAGCCAGATTCCAGGACGGAGTACTTACAGGAAGCCAGCCTTGCTTCTACTTTCAGCAAAACCCACTGGGGTAAGACATTGCAATCATTATGGGAAAATGACAGCGCCCACATGGGATGACTTTTCACAGGGACTACGGTAACAACAATGCACTTAGCGCACACGCCCACAAGGGCGGAACATTTATATTTGCGCAGCTGGTTCGTGTGAGCTGTCTGTTTTTCCTGCAAGTGCCAGTGAACAAGGGCGTTTGTTTGCCCGAAACGCGTTTGGCCAGCCATATTCTTTGCTGCGGATGGGGGGCTGGTATCTCCTGCAGCTCCTGGATTAAAAAGGACTGAAACTCGCTGGGTGTGGTGTTTTCACTTGGAGGCGACTTGTGAAGAGAATCTGTGCGGTGTGTCTCGGCCGCGAAAATGCCCCACTGCTTATCTATGGCAGGCCTGCATACACCTAACATTTAAAGGCGCATGTGGGACAGCGAGCCCGATTCCAGGACGGAGTACTTACAGGAAGCCAGCCTTGCTTCTACTTTCAGCAAAACCCACTGGGGTAAAACATTGCAATCATTATGGGAAAATGACAGCGCCCACATGGGATGACTTTTCACAGGGACTACGGTAACAACAATGCACTTAGCGCACATGCCCACAAGGGCGGAACATTTATATTTGCGCAGCTGGTTCGTGTGAGCTGTCTGTTTTTCCTGCAAGTGCCAGTGAACAAGGGCGTTTGTTTGCCCGAAACGCGTTTGGCCAGCCATATTCTTTGCTGCGGATGGGGGGCTGGTATCTCCTGCAGCTCCTGGATTAAAAAGGACTGAAACTCGCTGGGTGTGGTGTTTTCACTTGGAGGCGACTTGTGAAGAGAATATATATATATATATATATATATATATATATATATATATATATATATTCATTGGCTGGAGAAAAAGAAAACAGGTTACAAGGACGTTATCTTTAGGCTCACATTTCACTCGTACAAAACCAGTGAAATTCTGCAGTTAGTTACCTGCGCCAACTATAACTTGCGCCCCTGCAATGTACTGCTTGTGAGCTCACATTTTACATCAATGTGGGAAGTCCTAGAAATGGTTTTGAATGTTTATGTAATATTGTACAATTAGAATGTGATGTTATGCTATACGTATGCTTAAAATGAAGAATGTACATATTGTAATACACGCAATTGTATATAAGAGTATAAATTGTTTTTTAAAGAGAAATATTGTTTGTATTAAAATTTATGTCGAATATGTTTTTCATTTATATACGAAAAAAATGATTGATGAGTTCTGTGTTTAACAGCCCTTAAGAATCGCTAGTGAGCGTCAAACATGTGTTAGCTGTATTCACTGACTAATCGAAAGAATACAAATACAGAAAGACACATGGAATCAGTAAAAGATTTTTTATCATTGTTGATATATTTCTCAGTAAAGTTTGCAGTAAAAGAAAAGTTCACACCAATCTTCAAGATAAAATTTGCAACCATCTGTAAAAAGACAAACTGACATTTGACCTGTCGCTGAACACAGAGCAAACGTAACAAGATTTAAAGGCATCTTTACTGCGTATTCACTTTCTGAATGAACAGAACACCTGTTTGTGCCAGCTCAAGCTCTCTCGCCAGAACTGGCCAGTAGACCTAAAAAAAATAGTTCTCCTTGAGAAAATTTTGAATAACCACAACGAGTCTGAGAGGCCTGATATAGGAACAAAATAATATGGGAATGAAAATAATAGTATAAAAATTGGTAGTGCTGGGACTTATTTAGTATAGCCTCGCCTCGGTGCCCACTCTGATCAGCGATCACACTCGGCAACTCTGGGCATTAGCTTGCCTCATCTTCACTAACGGCCCCACCAGACCGCCGGGGATGCCTGGTCTCACCCTGGAGATACCCATTAAGGGACCATCTCTCAGGGAAGCCAGGAAGGGTTTCGCAGCGGTCGAAGCGCCTTGGGACCCTACGGGTAAGTAGTGCGCTATATAAATGCCTATACATTTACATACATTTACATAGTATCTGAGAAGCACTGGTTACTAGTGCAGACCAGCCCTACTAGACTAGCATGATGGGGAATCACCTCTGTTCCCCCTAAGCCAGAAAGCCTGTTATGGGCAGAGATGCGGTCTAGCGGATAGCTTGGCGATAATGGGATAACCTAGGTGCAATTGTCAATAAAGCCTGTGTTCTTAGTCTTGTTTACGTATGGACACGAAAGGGAGCAGTATGCTTATTTCGATTCAATCACTACTGACAGCAGTCTCTTAAACCCTACATTTCAAAGAACTCCACAAGTAACTGCCATTAGCAAAGCTATTGGGTCTGGCTTTGGCATTTTGGTGTGATGGATGATTTTTTTATGCTTGCAATAAAATTGTTACTGTAAAAAAAATTGTTGTTGCATATTAATTTAATTCAAACAATACAAATGCTTCATAACCGGTAGGAGTACTTAGAACAGGTTAGAGAACATTTTTTGTTTTAATGCTCATCAAGAAAAAAAAACATGATTTTTAGTGGTGAAAAGAAAACGTAAGATTGGCTCTGAATTGCAGTAACCTGAAGACCGTTTCAACACACAAAGATGAAAAATGACGAGTGAATAAAAAACGTTCGGGTAAAGCAATGGCACGCAAACCCTGTCACCGAAGCGTGCTTCTTTGAGGCTCCCCGTGAATTGACTTTGCAGTTTGAAAACATTGCTATTTCAAAAATGCACATATTAAAAAAATGTGCACATTGTACAAAAGCCCCTACAAATTGTAAACGGAAATTAGTACAGTGGACGGTAACTTGCACAGTGCTGCTGCTGGACCAATAAACTGAGGGTTAAGAGCAAGGAGTTAAGGTCTTTATTTGGCCTAATCAGCACGATGCACAAAACCTAGACACAAGCAAGTGTTTTCAAGTCCCAGTCTCCTTTGACAGCAAAGGGACAGCTATGCCAGCTCCCCACACCGCATCCCCATCAGTCTCCTGTGGCTTCCCTTCCAAGCAGCTTTCATCAGTTGTGCAATCCCCATGCAAGAGTCGGTCTCCTGCAGAAGCATGCCTCCAATGGGTCAAAGTCTGCTCTGCCTCATGCCTCCTGTATGCCCTCCCCAGTTGTAGCCTTTAATGGCTCCCGATGCTTTCTCTGCTCCTGCTACCTTGGGTCTCAGTCGCCTGTGCCCCCTTATTTTCACTGCAGCCTATCGCCTCTATATCCTGCTGCACACTCAAGCCCTCTGCATACATTTATTTTCGTTACAAAAAAAATGTCAAACACCCACATGCAGAAGTGACGCCACAAAAGCGGTCTCCACGCCAGGCCTAAAACCGTAGTCCAACAAACATGTGATCACTTTCTGAAAAGTAAGTTACATAAATTGAGGTCGTTTTGTATCGCAATTTAGGAGTAGAATTACCTCAAAATTGATTTTGGAGAAAGTCTTACTAAAGAACTCTATTGGGGATGACCCAACTTTCAAATTATAGTGTACTTGTGAAACAAAAAGAAAAATCAGCACTCGTAAAAAAATAATGCACCAGAAATCTACATTTTATTACTTTTCTTTTTTCATCATTTTTACACAGGTATCTTTTCATTAAAAAAAAGTGGGGGGTGGGAAACCGAAAAGCAAAATTATTTTTTAACAAAGGTGAGAGTACAGTGCGTGGTGATGGGAGACACTTGAGACGAATCTGCACAATTCAGCATGCGAAAAAACAGTGCATGGAGTCTCCCTACGGCGTGTCTATCCACTTAAGCAAGTACTCTTAACCCGTTGGCTGCTCCCACGATTTCGCGGCAGTGCGGCCGTTTTAAAAAACGGGCGGGCCGCGTCGGCCATTGGCCGACGGCAGCACCAGCGAGGTAGTGGCCGACGGCAGCAAGGAAGGGGTTAAAAGAAGAATGTTAAACCATGGCCTTACGCTCTGTAATGGTAGTACAATGATTACAGACAAAAAGTAATTACAAGAAAATATATATATTTTTTTATTCCACTGCCATACAGGTTTATTGTTAGGGTAAGATCTGTCCAGCTCATAGAAATAGTTTTTATGCAACTCAGAGGGCAATGCTTAGAGACAGCAGTGAAGAGCCATTACGATATAAATACCTGCATGGGCAAGTAGTATCTCCCAAACTAAATGATATACATGCCTAGATTCAAGGCGTGATTGTGTTTAAGATAGTGTATATTATCAAGAAAATACTAAACAGTCTGTTTACATTTACTATGGTCATGTACTGGGGCTTAGCATTTTATGATGGTGTACATTCGCCACCGAGCCCCCGGGATGTCGGCACGAAGGCCGTGTATTCCTTTATTTGTTCGTTTGTCGCACGCTGCCGGCCTCAGGGTTGTAGGCAAAGACCAGCTGTGTATGCTAACCCACCTGTAATAAAAAACTTTTATATAAAAAAAAAAAGATAGTGTATATTAACAGGTTGGTTGGTGTCACGCTGTTTTGTTTACATCATAGTGATGACTTATTTACCATGTATGCTCTGTAATTTGTGGAGGAACCACATGTGTGCAGTAAATTGCTTGGCTGTGTATGCGAAGGACATTCGATCTACTATGGATTCCCAGTTCTTGATTTCAGCAAGTAAACGTTTTTCCACCAGTGTCTTCTCCCACACTGGCATAAACAGAAAGAGATGATATGGCTGGCAATCGAAGTTTGATTCCAGAAGCCACGAGAAGATATCTTTATGGCCACTGATCAGTCTACTGAACAGTTTAAGAGGTTTTACTTTAAATCAATCGGTAATGGTAGTATTGCACAAAAGTGAGTTTTTTACTTCGCACAGTTTGTATCTCGAAATTTGGACAAACAATGAAGATTTCCTGAGTGAACTTGAAAGAAAAGCCGAGATTCTTTCAGGGACACGGAGAAAAGGATTATTTCACCCATATTAAGTCATAAGTCAAATATATAATTGTCAGATAATTAATGTGGATAAGCTGCCTGTCACGTTAATTGCGATGCATAATTTTCTGAATATAAATGTTAAAATGCAAACTTCCAAAATATCACTGCTCGACTGATAATATAATTATTTTCAACAGAGAAACTTAGTTTAACTGCTGAGTGCATGGTTCTGCATGAGTCTTCATTAAAGATTAATGAATGGATTTTTTCCACAAACATAGTTTTACTAAAAATTTAAAAATACATCAAGTTTTCCACGAGTATTAAAAATGCCCAATACACAACTGTCAAAGAACAGAGAAGCTGTAGCGCTTTAATACAATGAAAGAAGTGTTAAGTGTGTTATCAAAAGAGACTAGTGTTAAGTGCACATGAACTGCTAGCTGTCCATTTGCATTGAATTATCCAGAGTATCAATTTATTAAAGGTGATGAATTCGCAGAGTCTATCCTTTATTTGATTTCTCATGGATGAGATAAGTGTGGTTTCCACAAAGCAGAGTTATCTAGCAAGTATGTGTTAAGAGTATCCTTCAATAATAAGTCACAGTAGCCAACCTTCCATTATACTAGTTTTCACTTAAGAAAACAATGGTTAGGGATACTCCAACATAAAATGTTGAATATGTCATATTGGTGTCACCGTGAACAATTAAGACATAGAAACACTATTACAGCTATAGTAACAATCAATGTAACACTCGAACCTTGTCCATTTTTAGATTGCGACCTATAGAAATCTTTAGCTGCCTGTTGTCAAAAAACCTATTGTCTACAACACAAAACACATTGAAAGGGATCCGACTCCGCCCCTTGCTTATGACTGGATGGCCTTAGTTGTAATTCTCAAACGCCTCATTCTTATTCTAGGGATTTCCTCCCAATTCTCGAGTTTGTCATGCCCAGAAGCATTGCTGTTTAACCACAACTACAGTTCAAATGTTACTGCTTAACATATAAGGCTCTTCATTCAGGCAAAACGATCTACTTAGCTGACCTTCATACTATTTCAAGGGGTTCTAAATCCTGCGACATGGACTTGTACTCTAGAATCCCCACAATTCAGATCCACACAAGCTGAACACCACACCTTCACTGGTTCTGCACCTACCTTATGGAATGCTCTACTGGCCAAGCTACGTAAGGTGTCCAACATCCAGACCTTCCGTAAAAAAAACTAAAAAAAAAACCTTAAAACCATCCTGCTCCTTAGACAGCTTAGGCAATGACCTAAATGACGGTTACTCCTGCTTTAAGTGATGCCCGACTTAACATCATGGGCGTCTTATTGTTGAACTTCGTGCCCGTCTCACACTACTCTTGCATCTTCTCTCCAGTACCTTTCTTGTTCTTCCAAACCCTCTCTTGGCATTCCTTACCCCACACACAAATGCTCCTTTTTCCCCTCCTTGCTTATGTATAGTTTAATTGTTTGTTGTGAAGCGGTCTCCTTTTCTCTTTGCTGATCTATGGTATAAACGTTCTTTGTAATTGTGTCATGCATATGTATCTCAGTTGTCAGAGGAAGTGCTTGAATATTTTCCATGACAGTGGTGATATAGAAAAATACTCAAATGACAGGATGAACTGTATATCTCTACTACTAATGGGAGGAGATTATTTCTTTGTGCTTTGCACTCCATGCAAGTGCACTGCTTTCCTTGCTCTATTCCTCCTCCCACATTAATATGTGTTTATTTGTAATGTTCTTTTTTTATGAGGGCCCTGCACACTGCTATGGGGGGTCCCTAGTGTGCAGCATTCCTGGACAAACACTTTGTTATTTTAAATCACTGTTCCAAGATGGCCATTTTGGACGGGAAAATAGCAAATGTTGTTTTTAAATAAATACCAACATGGGCAAGGTGAATGCAAGAGTATGCACAACAGCTATCTTGGAAGTATTTTTAGGTCGAGCCTGGGCAGCGCATGCGCTGCTCTGCGAGAAATGCCGTATTCAGGTAGGGATTTGAAGCTCCGCACACATTTTTCATTGGCGTATGTCGTGTTCCACTGTAAACTGTGACTGTTCATTGCTCAATAGGCTTAGTAGTCCCCCCTTAGTACCCACTTGTCTCATTTTGTAACCACCCATAGCGACACCCCCTCTTACCCGTGTTGTTACTCGGTAGGCTTTAATTACAGCCTAAGAGCACAATTTTCTCAAATAGTTTTGTCTAATTACAGCCTCAGAGCATAATTTTCTCAAATAGCTTTGTGCTGCCTGCTGTTGCAGGCAAGACATGCTCTCCCCAAACGCTTTTTTTTAAAATAATTATAGCACAAACGCATTTGCAATGCACATTTGTGAGTTTAAGCTATTGACATTGTAAATGACAATGAATTTTATTTATCTGTTTTGAAAACAACACATAAAAGGCATTGTCATTTACAATGCCAATAGCTCAAATTATCGTAAATGTAAGACCTATTGCATTGCAAATGCTTGTTTCGTTTCCTCTTAATGTCCAGTCCTAAATGGTCGCCACATTTGTATGCGCAAACTGCTATCTTGGAATCGCTTGTTAAAGAAAAAGAGAACATCTTCCAAGATGGCCTTCGCTCTCCTGTGAGCTCACAAGACGGCAGCGACCAGTGAATTAAAATGAAGCCAATAGATTCAACCAGTGAGACCTACTGACTTTGCCAATGCTGGATACTCAAAATGCATGGCTTTATTTTACATAAACTGTTTTACAACTCATCTGCACCAAAAGATGTACACATACTTATTTCAATGGCAGATCATAGTTTACAAACTCACAAGAGTGACAGTACTTTGCAAACATATGTACATCCAAATAGTCTGGTCTCATAACATAAGCAGGTTTTCCTTTGGAAAAAGATTAACTTTGATCACGATTCTGCTCATCTCCACAGCCTTTACAGTAAGCAAGCCTATGTGCTTCCTCTCACACACTCAGCATTCCTAACACGCTTTCCAAACTCATTGTAGTGAAAGAACTAAATGTTCAGCAACAACGACGGAAACTGCAGGTGCCACAGTATATTGCTTCTATTTCCTGTAATAAGGTGTGCAGCATGTTCAGATAAGTGATATTAAGTGGAGGGCTTGTGGGTGTGAAGTTAGAAGTAATTAGTCATTAGCATGGTTTCCACTTTTCTGAAATACCTCCAGGCTACTATGGGTCAGGTATATTTTTAGAACATTAGCAATCGTGACGAAATGTCACAAATCCATGTGCATTTAAAAGCCTCTTATGTTGCAGTGGGAATGTAGAGAATATGAGGGCAGCCTTAGCACTGTCATAATATATCCTAAGAGGTCAACATTTACTCCTCTGCTAAAATCTCCATTTCCTTTTCCTTCGGTATCCCACCTTGCTTCACTCTTCTTTTCCCTTTCTTCCAAGGGCATGCATTTTAATTTAGTGTTTTAACAAAGGATTGTCGTGGCAAATCCAAAACATCTTATCACCATGATCATCTCCTGACAATTATTGCGGATGACTAGTGATGACATATTAGTACAAATCCAAAAGTTGGACTGCTTTGGAAATAATAATAATAATAATAATAATAATAATATATATACACACACACACACACACACACGTGCACCTTTTCATGACATTCATGTATTTTACAATAAAACGGCACAAGACCGAGACCCAGACCGAGAGACGAGTGAGGGCGGCATTTGGCTACATTGCAGAGAGCGACTTTTGAAGCCACAGCAATCATTGATACAAGACAGGTTGCTGGTAGACGGGAACACAAAACGAAGCTACCAAATAAGAGGACGTGTTACCCAAAGGATAACATAGTGCCCCAAAGTGACCACAGTTGCCGAAAAAAGCCATTGACAGTAGACAGCTATTTGCCAGAAGGGAACCCCAAAAAAGAAACAAGAAAAATGCATAATTGGAGTGCCAAGGTTACAATAAAAAGGAAAACTATCAGGATTATGATTAAAAGGATCCCCTACCTTACCACCGCTACACTTGAAATATAGGATAATAAGCGGTCCTGAAGACAGTGGATAAAATGGGTTCACCACCAAAACGTGCGTTGGCCTGGTTTTTCCAGCGGGCTGCATAACCGTGGACAACTAAGAAGATTTATTTGCCACAGGATTAGATTTGCAAGCCAAGTTGTAGCTGGAAATTGATAAATGTATTGTGAAGTGTGTATGAGAGTGTTTGGTATGTTTTGACTGCATGTGAGGTTGGTATGATTGTAATGTTGGTATGGGGGCATTCTTCACTTTGTAGTTTTGTAAATATTTATCATGTTATTTTTCCTGGATTTGTCAACTGTCTAACGGTAATACATATGCCTCTGTGAATTGCTATGACCGTTTACAAAAAGGAAATTATGATGGTCTGATTATTTATGCAATGTTTTTGTAAAATGGAAAAAAGATTTAAATGAAACAAAACAATATATTTCTACCATGATAAAATAAGTATACACTTTAAAAAAAAAATTAACAAATCTCTGCAATATTTGGGGGATAGCCCTATAGAGCCAAGGGTGGCCAAAGTGAATTAGTGAGTGGCTGAGTGGTTGAGTGGGAGGTATATATAATTCTAGACAGTGGTTTTCCCTTTTCTCCCAGACCACACAAACGTTTATTAAGGGGTACCTTTGTTTCTGTTTGTTCAGTAAAACGACACAAGCCAAAACGGAACTGGTCAGCAAACTATCTGTTTATAGTCTACACCCAAATAACTGCAATGTGGTGCAATCGGACGAACGAAGGAAGGAATGTGTGTGTACACAACTCAGGAAAAGAAACTAGGCACATAACTAGACTACATTTAATCAAGCTCTAGTCCTCCAAGAAAGAAATTACCAAAGAGAGCAAAATACTTTATTGCTGGACATACGAAACGTGTTGCTTGCGGATTTTGAAAAGGTACTGTTCAAGCACTTGATGCGTTTCTCTAATAATGTAAATGAGTTGTCGGGTAAGCCTTCAACAAAATTTGTCAATGCTCTTCAGAGACAGGATTTTTTTCAGCCCCATACGAGTGCAAAGATTGTGACCGGTCGGGAGATTTTAGAAGAGGAAAGCAGGGTCACTCGTGCATTAGTTATTTAACCTCCCTCTACTAAAACTGGAAGGTTCAGATGCATCTTCCATCAATGTTATGATCTTAGTTATGTTTGTAAGAAGATTGAGGCGGTATTTAACAGGATACGTCGATTCATTTTTTTCAATAGTGTCCTAGGATCAGGTGTATTTAGGCACTTTACAAATAACGTTGAAGGATATTAAATCATAAGATTAATAGAAGTTGGCAGTGAAAAGCAGAGTATCAGAGTGCGCCTTAAAAATAAGCGGAAAGTTCTCAAAATGTTAGCAAACGAGGGAACTGGGGTATAAAGGGAGATAAACTGATCCGTCAAAAATCACGAAACGTGGTTATCAAATGGAGATACTGCCACCGTAACTGCAGCCCCATTTTTTCTGAACTTAATCACTGGACCACATGGCTACTGCAATTTCTAGTTAAAAAAACAACAACAACAAAAAAACACACTGCGTTCAACAGTAAACATGTCACCTGTTTTGGAAACATCCCATATGATAAGAAAACGAGTACATTCAGCGATATAAAGATACCATAATTAGAACTGTAGCTTAAGGTAGAAAAAGTACTGGCTTAATCAAACGTTGGCACAAAGAATATTACAACGTACCACGGGTGCTGTAAAGTACGATGACCACCTGTTTATAACACGGGCAGTGACGTTAACTCCATGTGCAGAGTGCTTCCACCGTGGCTGATCTTCGAAAGGATGTCATTTTCATCTTTAACACTTCCGGATCACATAACAGCCAATCACAAGGTAGAACATATAATGTGAGTCTGCTGTACTGCTAAAGTGTTCGGTGGACTGCGATTGGAGGATCGAGGTCAGTCCAGCCAATCCAGTACGCATAAAAGATTTTCACAGTCCTCGGTTGGCTGTGGGGTTAGAACACGTTCTTGCTCATCTCCAAGTCTTGAAGTTGGCGGCTACTGTTCAAAATACTGTTCGTTAGCTACAGACGGGCAGGATTGAAAGCCGTAGGTGGTGCTACCCTGTACATTACGGGGCAGGAGTTGTGTAAAGTACATGTGGCATTTCTAGCATTTACTGATGCTGGGAAGTGTGACGGATGCGACACCGCAGGTAATCCTTTTGATTCTTGCAGTTTTATATAGCGCGAACTCGATGCGAAGGTATCGGGAGCGCTTCACATGAGCACAAGTTACTTACAGAAAGACTAGTTCATTTTTGGTAGGCACAGGCAGAGTAAGTGATTTGCCCAGAATCACAGGATGTTGAGCCGACTCCAGTGTCGTGTTCTTCTTCGTACAAACACTCAGGACACAGTGGGGGTGATTCAGGTATCTTTTATTCTTTGTTTCTTTGCCGCCTCGCAGTGGGGCGATCCCGCGACCTCCTACCTCGAGGTCCTGTCCCAAAGTGCCCTCGTTCCCTCCCCTGACCGGATGTGGTGTCCCCTGTCCCCCCACCCTGTGGCCAGGGTCCTAGTGCCAGTGTCCACGGCACGACATCTCCCCCTTTGTTGTGAACAAACGAGAGAGAGAGAGATCTCTACCCCTCAAGCTTATGGTGTCCACTGCTTCTGTCTCTTTACATCTCCTCAATCAGTCTTTTCGTCTTCTTGCACTCCCTTCTGGGTCGTTGGTCTCTGACGTCAGTTGGTGGTTCCGTTTGTGAATTTTCTTCTTTCCGTTCCTGCTTCGGTGTCTCGTCTTCAGTTTTCAGTTCTCTGAAATGGGAGCTGTTCCGCGTGATGTGATTTGACCTACGGATGCTGTGATCATTGGCCCCTTGACTTCTGTCACCTTCAGAGGATCTTTTGAGAAGGCGCTGTCCGATTTTCTTATTCGTCTCTGTTTCACTAGCACGGTGTCCCCTTCTTTTATTGTTGTACTGGCCGCATGTCTTCTCTGGTCTGCGTATGTCTTCATTTTCGCTTTCTGTTCCTTGTCTCTTGCCGCAATGTCCTTTTGTTTTGTGTTCTCCGCGTCTTTTATCTGTGGCAATCTCGTTCTGGTTGCGCGCCCTAGTACCAGTTCTGCAGGACATCTCCCAGTGGAGCTGTGGGGGGTGTTGCGATACTCCCTTAGTACTTGACATAGGGCCTGCCCAGTGGATATTTGTGTCAGTTTTGCCCTCTGTATTGCCTTCTTGATTGTCCCCATGAACCGTTCTGCCATGCCATTCGCCTGGGGCCACAGCGGTGTTATTCTTCTGTGATGTACTCCCAGATACGCCATGAACCTCCTGAATTCTTCACCTGCGAATGGCGGGCCATTGTCTGTTTTTAGTGTCTGTGGTGAGCCCCATGCTGCGAACACGTCATCGAGCACTGGCAGTGTTGCATTTGCTGACGTTGATGCGACAGGTCTCACTATTGGGAACCTTGAGTATTCATCGATAATTACCAGCAGGTAACTTCCTGTCTCCAGGGGTCCATAGAAATCTGCTGCCAGCTCTGTCCACACCGCCTTCGGTAGTGGGGACATTTGCAGCGGTTCTGGTTTTGATGACTGTCCTGTTATTTGACAAATGTGACAACGCGTCACCATTTCTTCCACCATCTTGTCTAGTCCCGGAAACCACACTTTTTCCCGCAGCATTCTTTTTGTTGCTACAATTCCTCTGTGTGATTCATGCGCCAGTTCCACTGTTCTTTTTCTCAGTGTCCGGGGCATTACTATCCGAGTGCCTCTCATTATTATTCCATTTCCGCACTCCGATAGTTCTTCACTTATCTTTTTGAAGGCGAGCAGTTCCTCTTTCTCTACCCCTCTTTCCACATTACTGTTGCTGTTCACGTGCCTCCATCTTTGTTGTTTGGTGATCTTCATTGATTCCTGCATGGTGTGATCTCGTTTTGTCTCGTACTCCAACTCTTCCAGTGTTATTGTTGTCGGTGTACTGAGCTTCAATGCAAAATTGAGATATTCCTCTGCCATTGTTGTTGCTTGTGATGCTTGTGGCAGAGGGTGCCGCGACACGTAATCAGCTGAGTTTTGCTCTTTTCCTGGCTTGTGAATGATCTTGAAGTTGTGGTCCATTAGTCTCATTCCCCATCTCTCTATTCTGGGCGGTATCTTCGCGTTCGGATTACCATAAATTGTTGTGAGTGCCTGGTGGTCTGTTATGATTGTAAATGGTTTCCCATATAAGAACATGTGGTAATGTTCGCAGGCCCACACCACTGCCAAGTTCTCTTTTTCTGTTTGAGAGTATCCCTTTTCAACTTCTGACAAGCTCTTGCTTCCATATGCCACTATATGTCTTGAGGAGTCTCTCCCTGGTTGATGCTGTGCCAGTATAGCTCCTAGTCCCACTGGGCTTGCATCTACTGTCAGTTCGGTGCATAGTCTTGGGTCGAAGTAGGCCAGGTGATCCACTGCTGTGACGGCCTCTCTTATTTCTTCGAACGCCTTGCTGTATTCGTCGGTTCACAAGAAAATTTGTCCTTGCTTTTTCAGCTCTCTCAGTGGTGCGCTTACAGTGGCAAAGTCTTTGATGTACCTTGCGCAGTAACTTGCTAGACCAAGGAATGACCGCATTCCTTTTCTGGAGAAGATGTGACCAAAGAAACCAGTTCATTTCGCCCTAGCTCGCACTTGTCTTCATTCAGTGTCAAGCTGGACTGCTCCAGGTGTGAGCACACTTCTCTTAGAGCTTTGTCATGCTCTTCGTCTGACTTGCCAAATACTAGAATGTCATCGCTATAGTTTAAGCTGTTCTTTATTGGCCGTATTATTTGTCTTATGGTTTCTTGAAATATTTCTGCGGGGAGGAGATCCCAAAGCTCAGACGTTTGTATCTAAACAGACCTAGGTGGGTGGAGAATGTTGTGATATACCGAGATTGAGGATCCAGTTCTAATTGGTGGTACCCTTTACACAGGTCCAGTTTGGAAAAACGCCTTGTGCCTGTGAGACAGCTAATCATGTCATCCAAATGTGGCCCAGGATGTCGTTCACGTTCAATGGCCTTGTTCGGTATTCTCATGTCCACACATATTCTTATTTTAGATGTGTCTTTCTTTGGGACAGCCACAATGGGCGACACCCAGGGTGTCGGTCCTTCCGCCTGCTCTATTATATCCTGTTTTAGTAGTGCTTCAAGCTCTTCCTCTACCTGTGGCTGCAGATGTATTGGCACTCTTCTGTGGTGTTGTGTGACTGGCCTCACCGTTTCGTCAATGTGTAGCGTAATTTGTCTGCCTTTCAGCTTTCCTAGCCCTTGTAGTAGCTTGGGGTATTCTCTCCGAATGTTTTTCTTTTCTGACATGTTGTATGTCATTGCCATGAGACCCATTACTTGAGCCGTGACATTGCTTAGTAGGCATGGCGCCGGGATGTCTCCCTTCAGTACGTGCATTTCTTCGATTGTCCTCTGATCTTTGTACGTCAGTTTTCTTTGAATTTTCCCAGGTTTATCACTGGTCTCTTGGCCCCCCACGTGAATACTCTCACTCGGGATGGTTTTAGAATTGGCTTTACTTTCATCTTTTCATATTCAGAGACGCACATGATGTTGCATGTTGCACCACTGTCCAGGACAAATTCTGCCTCATGCGGCCCCACCTTTATGTTCACCGATTCGGTTTTCTTTATTTTCTTTTTGTCTATCAGGCATATTCTTTCTTCATCTTCCTCTTCCGTTTCTGACTCTGTGGTCACATTGGTCATGAGATATGATCGTTCCGTTTTTTTCTTCTTCTTCCTCTCCTCCTGACTCTATTGATGAGCCTCTTACCCCTGTCTCGACATGCCTGATGTGTCTGCTTATTGGCATTCGCGCTCTCCCTGGCCTTCCTCGGTCGTTTCTGAACTGCCTCCCTTGGCACACACTGGCATAGTGTCTCTTCCATTGCATTTTCTGCAGGTCTGGCCGAAAGCCGGGCATGGGCCTCTGTGTGGGAACTCAAGTCCGCACCTGTAGCATGTTCCTTCCGGCTATCTCTTCTCCGTCTGTTCACTCTTTTCCTTTTTCCAGCCTCCTGAGCGGTTGTTGTTTGTCATTCGCTGAATCTGTTCTATGCCTCTTGGTTTACCTCGTTCCATTTCTTTGGCATGTGCTGTCGCTCTGGCTTCAGCCCTTCCCAGTGCTAGTATGTTCTCCAGTGAGATTGGTTCCTTTAGGATCCTTGTTCGGAAATCAATGTCACGACAGCCTTCGATGATGCGCAACCTTATTGCCTGTTCGTTGTCGAATTTGTCAAACTCACAATGCGTTACTAGTTTCCGCAACCTCGTTGCGAAGTCATCCAGCAATTCGTCTGCTTGTTGGAATGCGATCATGAAGCTGTACCGTTCGAAATCAACATTTCTCTGGGAGTCAAATTTGTCCGTTAGGCATTTCTTTAGCTTCTCATAGGTGTTGATCTCTTCTTTTGGCAGTGTCACTAGTAGGTCTTCCACCTCATCTCCTACTAAGTTCAGAAATAGACCTAGTGTCTTTGCTGCTGTTACGTCAGTCGCCTCCACATAGTTTTCAAACCTTCTGACCCACTTCTCCCATCTGATTCCTGTTTGTGGTTCAGATAGACTGAATGGTAGTGGACGTCTGTATTGCGCACTTGGTTTCGGTTCTGCCATTTCTCCTTTCTTTCTATTTTCTTTCCTGGGTCTCCTATACTGCTTTATCTCTCTTTATCTGTTCCTGTTTGATCCTTTACCCTTTGTTGCCTTTCACTTTTCTGGGCATGTTTTTTTTTTTGTCTTAGTCTTTATTTGCCTCTTTTTCTTATCCTTTTTTCCTTTTAATATTCTATTTCCATGTTCTTTTCCTTGTTCTCTTTTCTGTCTTTATTGCCTTTCAATTCCATGTATTTTGCCCTCTTTTGTGTTATTCACGCGTTGCCTGGCCCTAAAATGGCAGCCGCGCTATTCCTTATTGGTCAGTTTGCCTGACTTCAAGATGGCCGCCATAGTCTCGCGTTGTTTTGTAGCCAATCGGGACGCTGCCTGACTTAAAAATGGCCGCCCGTCTAATCTTCGTTCTCATTGGCTCTCGCGCCTGGCTCCAAAATGGCCGCAGAGACTCTCGCGAGAGCTCGCGCCAATTTCTGATTATTCAAACTTCGCACTTTCTTTGTACTGCGGCGCTTACCGGGTCACTTGATTTTCCTTCCGCAGCGGTCGGGGTGGGCTCCCGCGTCGCTGCGATTCTCTGCACCTCCGATTCACCTCCCTATGGCACCTCAATCTTCTTCTTGGTCACGACGCGATCCAGGGTGGGCTCCTGGTTTAAAATCGCTCTTACACCGATCAGCACGCAAATGGATCTTCGTTTCCCTTCGTCGCCAGTTGTCGTGTTCTTCTTCGTACAAACACTCAGGACACAGTGGGGGTGATTCAGGTATCTTTTATTCTTTGCCGCCTCGCAGTGGGGCGATCCTGCGACCTTCTACCTCGAGGTCCTGTCCCAGAGTGCCCTCGTTCCCTCCCCTGACCAGATGTAGTGTCCGGTGTCCCCTGTCCCCCCACCCTGTGCCTAGGGTCCTAGTGCCAGTGTCCACGGCACGACACCCAGACTCTAACTTGGTTCCCCAGCTCCAAAGTCGGCAGTTCTGGCTATTATCACATCCTCTTCCCCCAAATGGGGCAGCAGTTCGATTCGCAGCCTGTTGCTTCATTGATTAGCCTCTTTAATGTCTGATAGCATATCCATGATTTGTGGCATGGCTGGGCAGTTTTCATTTTTCATGGCTTCTGTGCATGTGGGCATACATGCCAAAATGTTGAAACAAGCAAGTGGGAGATTTTGAAAGAAGAAAGGTGGGAGGGGCTTCATTTTTCCCATTGACATGCATTAAAGCATGGGTTCTCACAAACTTTCTCTCGGGCCAAATTTACAGTGTGGTTTGTGTCCGAGGGCCGCACCGGTGGGGGCGGGGTAAGTGGGGGAGGGGGGAGGGCTAGAGAAACAAAAAAAACTGAGGTTGAACACAGGCCCCTGCAGCGGACGCCTTCGTCCACTGAGCCACCAGACCCGGCACACACACATCTCTCTCTACCTCTGTCTCACCCAGACTGTCTCACTCCCTGACTCCCTCTGTCTCACTCACTCTGACTGTCTCACTCTCTCTCTCTCTCTCTCTGTCTCTCCATCTCTCTCTGTCTCCCTCTCTCTCCTTCCCTATCCTCTGTCTCCCACTCTCTCCTTCCCTCCTCACTCTGTCACCCTCCCTCCCTCTGTCTGTCACCCTCCCTCCCTCTGTCTGTCACCCTCCCTCCCTCTGTCTGTCTCCCTCCCTCTGTCTGTCACCCTCCTCCCTTTGTCTGTCACCCTCTTCCCTCCCTCTGTCACCCTCCTCCCTCCCTCTGTCACCCTCCTCCCTCCCTCTGTCTCCCTCCCTCTCCCTCTCTTTGTCTCTCTCTCCCTTTCTCTGTCTCCCTCCCTCTCCCTCTCCTTGTCTCCCTCTGTCTGTCTCCCTCTCTTTGTCTCCCTCTTTCTGTCTCCCTCTCTCTGCCTCCCTTTCCCTCCCTCCTTTCCTCCCCTCTCTCGCTCTCCCTCTGTCTGCCTCCCTTTCCCTCCCTCCCTCCCTCGCTCTCCCTCTGTCTGCCTCCCTTTCCCTCCCTCCCTTTCCCCCTCGCTCTCCCTCTGTCTGCCTCCTTTCCTCCCTCCCTCTCTCGCTCTCCCTCTGTCTGCCTCCCTCGCTCTCCCTCTGTCTCCCTCCCTTTCCCTCCCTCGCTCTCCCCCTGTGAGCCTCCCTTTCCCTCTCTCCCTCGCTCTCCCTCCCTTTCCCTCCCTCGCTCTCCCTCCCTCCCTCGCTCTCCCTTTGTCTGCCTCCCTTTCCCTCCCTCGCTCGCTCTCCCTCCCTCGCTCTCCCTCTGTCTGCCTCCCTTTCCCTCACTCCCTCTCTCTGCCTCCCGTTCCCTCCCTCCCTCGCTCTCCCTCCCTTTCCCTCCCTCCCTTGCTCTCCCTCTGTCTGTCTCCCTTTCCCTCCCTCCCTAGCTCTTCTTCTGTCTGCCTCCATTTCCCTCCCTCGCTCTCTCTCGCTCTCCCTCCCTCTCCCTCCCTCGTTCTCCCTCTACCTCACCCTCTTCATCTCACTGTGCCTGTGTGTGCGCGCACCCGAGCACTTCACAGGTCTTTAAAAGACCATTTGTATGTTAATGAGGCTTCTGTATTTCACCTCATAGCGCCCCCTGCAGCTGCACTCTGACTATCACTGGAATGCCCCGGCCCCCACAGAGCAGCAGAGTCTCAAAGTCACGGCGCGCAGGACACTTTACTTTTTTTAAAACATGGGTAAATTGTCTGCAAGGTCCGCGGGCTGCCAGAGAAGGCTTGCTGGGCCGCTGCCGGCCCGCGGGCCGTACTATGAGTATCCGTGCATTAAAGGAAAGGCAATTTCAGGTGGAGACAGCTACAATGAAGCCATTTTTAGGTCGAGCATGGGCAGCACATGCGCTGTTGTGTGAGGCATGCTGTATTCAGGTAGGGACTTGAAGCTCCGCCCATATTTTTCATTGGTTTGTGTCATTGTCCTTCGTAAACTGTAGCTTTTCATTGGTCAATAGGCGTAGTAGTCCCTACTTAGTACAGCCTTCTCTCATCTTGAAACCCCCCTAAGGACTGGTCCTCTTATCTGTGTTGTTACTCGGTAGGTCTTTAATTACAGCCTCCAAGCGCTATTTCCTTAAATTGTTTTCACCTGTGTGCTGTTGTAGGCAAGACACGTTCTCACCGAACGCTGTATCATTTTTTTTTTTAATTGCATGGCACGCTACAGTGGGGGCCACACCTTTGGTTTATTTGCGGCACAGAACGTGGTGGCATGTTTTGTTTCGTACTATTTATTCACTTTGTTGTTGTTTACAAGCCCCCATGCCGCGGTTTTATGTTGAGGCCACACCCCTTTCTTTAGATGAGCCACGTCCAAAGAAAGGTCTGCTGCCTCTAATAAAGTGAAACCGCAGCATGGGGCACTTTTACAAAAAAAAACATTGGTTTGTCAACTTGAGAAACAAATGCATTTTTTTTTATTTGTAAAAGCGCCCCAAACATGCTTTCACTTTAATGGGGACCGCGCCCCTTTCTTTAAAAGCGGCTCATCTAAAGATGGAGGCGCGGCCTCTATTAAGGTGAAAGCGCGGCATGGGGCGCTTGTAAACAACAACAAAAATTTGCAATGCAATAGGTCTTGCATTTGCGAGAATGTAAGCTTTTGTCATTTACAATGCCAATAGCTCAAACTCTCGTAAATGCGAGACCTATTGCATTTCAAATGCTTGTTTGCTTAGAAAGTTGGGAGTCGCCTGTCTTAATCGGGTCAGTTGGCATGTATGTGTAAGTGAGCTAAAGAACGGTGATGGATTAAACCCAGATCAGTTGTCTGGGGGTGGTGCTTGTATTGTCAACGCTCCGTCCATCATCCCCTTTGGTTTTGCTTTGTTCGCCATAAGTTGGCAGGGTATGCTCAGTCGTGAGTCCCATGCTCACTTTGCCACTGGATTCAAGCAAGCCCGGCTGAAGACAGCTGTAATGCCAGAAACCGGTCCTGGGAAGCTTGATTCCGGTCCAGGGAAGACATGGCTTGGCACTTCAAGCTGGACTGTACCCATGAGGCACAGGGTCAGACTGATTTGCATATGGCCATGTCTGAACTGGGGTGGCGGAGTGAGCTAAAGAACGGTGATGGATTAAACCCAGATCAGTTGACTGGGGGTGAGTGCTTGTATTGTCAACGCTCCGTCCATCATCCCCTTTGGTTTTGCTTTGTTCGCCATGAGTTGGCAGGGTATGCTCAGACGTGAGTCCCTTGCTCACTTTGCCACTGGATTCAAGCAAGCCCGGCTGAAGACTGCTGTAATGCCAGAAACCGGTCCTGGGAAGCTTGATTCCGGTCCAGGGAAGACATGGCTTGGCAGTTCAGGCTGGACTGTTCCCATGAGGCACAGGGTCAGACTGATTTGCATATGGCCATGTCTGAACTGGGGTGGCGGAGTGAGCTAAAGAACAGTGATGGATTAAACCCAGATCAGTTGACTGGGGGTGAGTGCTTGTATTGTCAACGCTCCGTCCCATCATCCCCTTTGGTTTTGCTAATGTTCTTTTCAGCACTTCATCGCGTGCCAAATCGTTGTTCCACTATTTTTCAAATATGGGCACTTCTGGAAGTGGGAAAAAAATACTTCAGGAACTCATTAACTCGGGATCAGGGTTTAGAAGCCTAAAGGGGGTGGGGTCACAAAGGGCGGAGTCATGAAAAGTGGCGTCTGATAGTGAATTTACAGATATTATATTTTTAAATCTCTGCTGCAAAACATTGGCAACAAAGAGAACTATGACAGTAAATCTGTTGTGGCTTATTTACTTGACCACACAGAGGATGCATTCTAAAATATCTATTTTGTCTATTCTTAGAGTTATTATTATTATTGAAATTTGTTAAGCGCGCGGCTACCCCCCAATGGGGGTGTCCCGGCGCTGTAGACCGCTAAGCAGCAAAAGAAACACATGTAGGCTAGTGGTTGGAAAACAGCAAGGTCTTCAAGCTGCACCTGAACACGGATTCAGATTCGGTAAGCCGGAGACTAAGGGGGAGACTGTTCCAGAGCTTGGTCGTGACCACCGCAAAAGCTCTACCCCCTTTTCTAGAGCATTGGAAACGGGGGGAGCAGAAGGCGGAGGTGGTTGGATCTAAGTGCTCGGGATGAGTGCACCAGCTTCAGCCTCCGTCTGAGATACAATGGTCCCCAGCCATTCAGAGCCCTGAAGGACAAGACCAGGGCTTTAAACTGGATGCGGGAGGACACCGGGAGCCAGTGGAGTTTCCGCAGCTGCGGGGTAATTGAGTGGCGATAGTCAGTCAGTCAAAAATAACTTTATTTGGTTTTCACAAACCATAAAGCATATAAAACACATTTCATTAAAAAAAAAACTTTTTCAGTTCATAAAAATTCTACTTAGTTCCTTTGTGGCACCGAGCCTTCAGTCTTTGCCCACTTTTATAAGTAAGCTTTCTACCGCTATCATAAATTTTATCCCCCTACATATTAAAATGTTTGATGCGGCACCCATCCAACTTGTCGCCGCCTGTCTGCAGGTGCGGATATTTAAATAATTAAAAACTGTTCTCAGCAGCTTCCTTCTTTCTGATTTCACTGATTCACAGACACACAGTAAGTGGCTCAGAGTTTCAATGTGATAACCGCATAAACAACATGCCTTTGTTTGATGCTTATTTTTACAGGTGGGCGCCAAGTCTAATGAACCATGATCTTCAAATCTGTATGCCATGAATCTCCTTTTTAAAGACAATCGGAAGTGAGCTGCTAGATAAGGTTGTGGTCTAAGCCGTGTATAAGAATTTATTATGACCCATGCGTGGCGGCGTCTTAATAATCTCCTTTTATCCTCCACGAAGGATAATGCTTTTGCTTTGTTATTGCAAGCTTTTTTAAATGTGGACTTTTCCAACTTGCTGTTCCAAAGCCCATTGATCTCTAATTCTTCCAGTGCTATCCGCAGTTGGCCCCCCCACGTATTTGGGGTTCTTTGCTCTAGTTGTTGTTTTATTTCCAACCAGCACAAGTTGTTCAAAGTTCCCAACTCTGCTGCTCTGAGTTTCCAGCATAGATTTACCATGGTTGCCTTCCTTTGGAATTCCTGGTTCTGTAGTCCGAATTCCAAGCGAATTTGTGCTGGCGAGGAACCTTTAAAGAGATTGAATACCGTTTTTATAAACCTTGGTTTGTAATTTGTTTAAGATGTTACTTTCTTGGCCATGCCAGGTTTCCAGACCGTAGGACAGGGTTGGTAGCAATTGGGCTGCCATGATTTTTGAAAGATGCCCGTGTGAAGGGCTTTCCAGTTTCTTGGATAGTTGTTTGTAGGCAAATATTAAAGATTGAGCTTTTGCTGTGATCTCCTTTTTCTGCTCAACCATTGACAGATTTCTTGCCATTCTGATGCCCAAGTATTTATAAACTCTTATTTCCTCTATTTGAGAGTTCTTTGCATACCATTTATAGTTTCCTTGTCTTGGGCCCGCTAATCTTACCACCTTGGTTTTGGATTTATTCAATTCTAAACCTTGGGCGTCCAGGTAGAAGTTTGTTTATTGTCCTTTGCAGCCCTATCGGAGTTTGACTTACCAGGACAATATCATCTGCATACTGTAAGTATTGAACCGGCTCATTTGCCAAATTTGGTGGGTGTCCATTTATTTGTTCTAAGTGACTGTTCAAATCTGCTAGGTATAAATTAAATAAGCATGGTGAAAGGACGCAGCCCTGTTTTAGTCCGTTTGTTATATTTATTTTTGAAGAGACTCTTTGTCCGTCCCCTAGTTTAACAGTGGCCCATGTTTCGCTGTATAGTGATTGTATTGCATTTATCAATGGCTGTGGCAGTCCCCATGCTTTCAGTTTCTTCCACAAACGGTCCCTTGGCACTCTGTCGAAAGCCGCTTTTATGTCAATGTACCAAGCCACTAATACTCCCTTTTTCCTTTCAGCTTTTTCCGTAAGAATTTTCAAGGCTGTTAGATTTGTAATGGTGCCCATTCCCCGTCTGAAGCCTGTTTGGAATTTTGGGATAATGTTGTTTTCCTCTGTCCACTCTTGTAGATGTTCCAGGATGCATGAAGCATAGAGTTTGGCTTCTACGTCGATCAGGGCGATCAACCTGTAATTCCCGGGTTCTGTTCTGATGCCGCTCTTATAAATTGGGTGGAACAGGTTACCGCTCCAGGACTGTGGGATCTTGTTATCTCGGAACACATGGTTAAAAAGAGGTGTTAAATAGTTTGCCCAAACGTCCAGGTCTCGTTTGAACAGGGCATTTGGTAGCCCGTTTGGGCCTGCTGCTCCTTCCGCTTTCAAATATTTTATCAGTGTTTTTATGCGTTTAACGGTTGTCAGAATTGATCATCTGCTTCCCAGCAAAACTGTTTTTTTCCACTTTCAATAGTAGTACTGGTTGCCTCGGGGTAAGATTCTTTTTCCTTTACGTTTAGTGACATTACTGCATCCGCCTTTTCTGTTCCAAGTTTGGGGTTGTACAATTTATCAATGTATTCTAACCAAGTGTTTTCACTTATTCCGATGGTATTTTGCTTTCCGTGTCTTTTCATTAATTTGTTGATTATACCCCAAAATTCTTTACTGTTTGGTAGTTCGATAGGGGATGTTACATATCAGCCTCGCAGCCGCATTCTGCACAATCTGCAACCGATTGATAAGATATGCTGGTGGCCCCACATATAAGCTGTTGGAATAATCCAGGTGGGAGGTAATGAGGGAGTGAATGTTCGACCTCCGAGGGTCCATAGGGAGAAAAGGGAAGATTTTTCTAATCATGCGCAGTTTGCCAAAACATGCGGAGGTGACCCTATTGATTTGGGCCTTACAAGACAGTTCATTGTTGAGAGCCCAAATTCCGGGCAGATTTAACAGGGGATGGGGGGGTTGAGCTCGGACGGCCACCACACAGAAGGTAGCAGTGGGGCCCTTTGGTTGAAGAACAGCACCTCGGTTTTGTCAGTATTAAGCTTGAGGGTGTTATGGGTCATCCACGATACAATGTTAGAGAGGCAACGTTTAAAGTTGGCTAGGCCGTTGTCAGCGTGATCACTAAATGAAAATACCAGCTGAGTGTCATCAGCATAAGAGACCACTCTGACCCCTCAAGCTTCAATTACCTTAGCTAGAGGTGATAGCTAGACATTGAAAAAGAGGGGGCTTAATGCAGACCACTGTGGGACTCCACAGCTAATAGGTTTTTTATCTTTTGAAGCAAAGGGCCGACACCAGACCTGCTGTGTTCTTCCAGTCAAGAACGATCTTATCCAGGCCAGGGGAGTGTCCCGAATCCATAGATTATAGAGCCCGTCAACTAAGATGGTATGTGAGACAGTATCGAATGCCGCGGACAGATCGAGGAGCACTAACATGGCTACCTCTCCTCTGTCCACGCACTCGCGAATAGTCTTAGTGACTTCCAGCAGTGCGGTCTCCGTACTGTACCCGGATCTAAATCCGGATTGAGAGTCATGGAGGAGTTCTCTGGACTCCAGATAGTCGGCCAGTTGTTCTTGCACAACTTTTTCCAGTACCTTAGCTGGTTTAGGGAGGAGAGATATAGGCCGGTAGTTGCTGAATACTGCAGGGTCCACCTCAGCCTTTTTTAAGATGGGGATCAACATGGTCTGCTTCCATATTGTGGGAAACTGACCTGAGGATAAGGAAGAGTTCCAAATTGAGATTAAAGGGTCAGTGATGACCGGGGCAAGGGAGCTAAGTACCTGGGCTGGAACCGGGTCTAGTGGTGATCCAGATTTGCACCGCCGCATTTTCAGTAGGGCAGTTTCTAGTGAGATTGCTTTAAAAGCAACAAACGCCTTTTCTTGGGGGATCATAGTGTTATGGGCAGGGCCCACATAGGTCTGATTGGAGGAAGAGAAGATGTCAATGATTTTGTTGTGAAAAAAATCAGAGAGGCCATTGCAGAGATCTTGACTAGGTTTAATCGAGCCGGCAAGAGCCGTCGGTTTAGTAAAATCCTTCACAATTTGAAACAAAGTTTTAGCAGAGTTATCAGCAGCATTAATTTTATTAACAAAGAATTCTCTCATTGTCGCGCGCTTGAGTTTATTACATTTTTTTATTGCATCTCTATAGATGGTTTTGGCGAGAGGGTCATAAGTGAGTCTCCAGCGGCGCTCAAGCTTCTTACAGCTACTTCTTTCTTCGCGTAGAGCCTGGGAGAACCATGGAACTGAAGGTTTAGCTCTGGCCGATGAAAGGGATTGCATTGGGGCAATAACATCTATTGCCGAAGCTAGGCAGATATTAAAATTAGCAACATCAGTGTTCAGATCGCCCGAGGCCTGCCAACTCAAATTAGCCAGTATAGGTTCATGGTCATCGCATGTAACTTTATACCACTTCCTACTTAGGTCTCTATCTTTACTTGAAATGGCCGGCGGCAGGGAGATGGCCAGGTTAAATGGGATTTAGTTGTGGTTAAACCAGGTAAGAGGTAGTGGAGACGAGGTGGACAGGTCAGAAAAATTCGTAAATCAGAGGTCCAGGGTATGGCCTGCACGATGGGTGGGGCCATGTACCTGCTGAGCGAAGTTCAGGCCAGCCAGAGTATCCAACAGAGAGCTAGCCTTCAGGCATGCGGTATCATCTACATGCAGATTGAAGTCTCCAAGAATAGTGAAATGCGGGTGTCTCAAAGAGAGGTCCGCAATGGTAGCTAGAAGCTCTGTGAGATAGGATGGCGGTGTGCCGGGAGGGTTGTATGTCACCACCCCTGCAACAATCAAGTGTGTTGCATCAGATATGCTAAAATACATGGCTTCAATAGGGCCTGTGTTCTCCAAATTCCTGGACGTAATCTTCCAGTGAGAGCAGAGGATTACAGCAATCCCTCCTCCTTCTTTAGTTCCTGGACGATTAATTCCAACAAAACGATAGTCGGGGGGAATCACCAAGCTAATATCAGGATTGGAAGAGTCTTTAACCCATGTCTCGGTCAGAAACATCAGGTCCCATGAGTGGGAAGTCAGGTAGAGCCAGATATCGCCCTCATGTCGGGGGAGAGAACGGCAGTTGAGGAGACGAGCTTTGACCACTACCGGAGGGACGTTAAGTGGAACTTCTCTGCCCAATATGTGAGATCGTACTGAGAGAGGGGCGGGAAAGAATGAATGCTCCATGCAATTGAAACGGCTAGCTAGCAGCCGGGAAGGGTTGCACTGAGTGCTGCTGCTACATATCTCTGTCCTAAAAGCCTGCAGAGTTTAGATATTGGAGAGCCACCGGCAGCATGGCTGGCGCTGGTCGCGGAACAGGCGCAGACCGGCTTGTCTTTGGCACGAAGGAAAAGGCACCCCCTTAAGTGCCTGGAACGCTGACCCCTGACTCCACCCTCCCAAGCCGGAAGTAGTGATTGGCCGCCTGCCTACTCTCCACATCAATCAGGCAAGCCTGTGGTGGACCGGGGTAGGGGCGGAAGGACTGGAGGTGCAGGGGAGCTCAGAACAAGGTAGGAAACAGCACAAGAAATATTTTTTATAAAGTGAAAACGATCAAGGCAGCGTTAAAACCTGTGGCAGCTAGCGTGAAGTGATCAGTGCTGCGCGCGTCCACTGCGAGCAGGAAGAGGCATCCCCTTAAGTGCCTGGAGCGCTGGGGGGGGCGGAGCTAGCTCGGGAGCGTGATGGCTGCCTGATCCCGGAGCTCCGTAAAGTCATCTAAAGATTCGGCAAAAATCCTGCAGCATAGGCGATGTAATAGTTCTCTTACCTGCCCCAGAAGCGTCAGCGGAGGTCTGGAGGAAGAGGAGAAGTCCGGTGCCCTGGCAGGTGAGCGGCGAGGTAGTGTGGAAAGGCGAGGCGTCTCCGGTAGACAAGGCCCTGCATCCCTGGCCCACAGTGATCCTGGAGTCCGGTCGACGTCGTGAGGCGTGCGGCGGAAACGCGACCTCGACATCGAGGGGGGGGGGGGCTTGGTCGGAACGTCTCGCACAGAAGCCGCGAGTGTGCCTGCGAAGGCGGCTGGAGCGGGAGATGACTGCGGCCACAGCAGGGGCCCAATGGTGGTCTGTGGAGGAGACATCTGAGACGGTAGGAGGCAGCGAGACCCAGGCGCGGTACCGAGGCGCCGGACACCCGAAGCTAGCAGAGGAGTGCGGACCGGCGGCGAGAGTGACAGGCCACAGGAGGGAATTATGGATGCGCCCCACCCCCCTGACAGCGCCTAAGAGTGTGAGAGCTGGACAATGGGGGCATACTTGCTGAGCCCAGTCATTTGATTGCCACGAGGCAGGCACTTTTGGGCAAAGGTACAGTTACTGCGCAATGTAGTGGGTGAAGCTGGTGCCACGACCTATTGGGAGTCAATTACTACATGGAGTAGGTTTGAGCCACGCTGCGAGGCCTGCTGTATGGACGATTTGTGCCCCTGGTACCCTGCAAGCACCGATAATTGTTTGTGCCACCCGGGCTGACGGGTTAGTGGATGTGACCGAGCGTGGTGGGCCACGCACTAACTTAACTTTAGTGGCGCCTTGGACCTGCTGACCAGGACGGTCACACGGGTAGTTGATTGGGGCGGCAGGACGCACTGCTTCTGGGCCTAGGAGAAGGAGCGGGAAACGGCGGGAGCGGAGCGGAGCACTGTAAGCTGAAGGCGAAGGCGGTTGGTGGCGACGGCGCGCTTGCTCTAACTGTCTTGGAGAGGACCATGCCTCCATATTTGCCTGAGGAAAGTGCAAGTACGAACGTAAACTGCTGGAAAGGGCACAATTATGAGCAAGGGAGATAAAACGCAATCGAAGATCACTTTCAAGCAAAAAAGGTCCAAATCGCAGGATCCCGCCCAGGGTAGAGGTGCAGGGACGATGGCGACGCCACAAGACGATGCTGAAGAGGACATACGCTCTATCCTAAAGTCCATGGAGCACTCTCTGCAGAGTGTCATCACGACCGTGGGCGCTAAAATGGACGCTTTATCATACAGGATGGACAGGATGGTAGAACGTTTGGATAAGCACGCGGAGCGATTGGACATGACAGAGCGGCGCCTTACGGAGGTTGAGGAGGCGCACACTACCCTGGACTCAGATAATAAGCAACTGGGTAAGGTTATGCGAATTTTGCGGCAGAAGACGGAGGACTTGGAAGCGCGCTCTCGGCGCTGCAACCTGCAACTGGTAGGCCTTCCTGAATCGACAGCAACAGGCAATATGGAACAGTTCATTGAGAAATTGCTTGCCCAACTACTGGGTGAGGATGTATTTTCTGCAATGTTTGTGGTGGAGAGGGCGTACAGAGCCCTGGGCCCCCGTCCACCGTCGGGTGCAGCACCGCGCCCATTAATAGCGAAGCTGCTCAACTATCGTGACAGGGATGCTGCCCTTCGCCTTGCTAGGGAAAATAAGATTTTGAAGTATGAGGGGTCCGAACTCTCACTGTACCCTGATTTTACGGCTAGAGTGCAGGAGGCTCGCAGACACTTTGCGCATCTTAAAAGACAGCTACGAGAAATGGGTATGGATTATGCCATACTGTACCCTGCGAAACTGCGGGTGAATAGTCAGGGAAAGTCACATATATTCACGGACCCAAAGGTTTTGCAGCAAGCATCAAGAAATGGGCGAACGAACGCAAGACTAACCCGGAACGCATGCAGCGAGGAGAGTTTGAGGAGGCTGAGTTGGACAAACAGGACTGAAGACAGCATTGGTCTCGGTTGCAGTAAGGCGGGGTATAAAAGACTATACAGGGACTGGTTAACGCATTCTGTTGTGAGGAATAAGGGGGTGTAACTTGGTGTGCTATACTCGGGGGGGGCATACCGTTGAGATGTAAGCTGTGGATTGGGGTAGCTGCATACTAGAGTGTTGGAGGTCGAACATATATCTGGATTACCTCATATCTCTGACAAGAGTTCAGGGGACGTGGGGAAGCTGATAGGAGGGAAAGAGGTGATTGGATCCCTGCAGTACGCAATGGGGGTCATTATACCTGATAGTGGGGGGTAGCTATTTAATGGCCTAAGCTGAAAAGATGAACAGGATGACAAGCGGGGGCAAGGGCCAGTTACAATAGTTGTTGGTTCTAGCTAAAATTGGACACGAGGGGCAACCTCCGCTCACGCGTGCCTAGCACTGTTGTTGTTCCACATCGAAAGGGACACAGGATAGAGGGGGGGGGGGGAGGGCCGGGACAGGGATTTGTATTTCAAGCGGCCATGTTGGGGGAGGTCTGCTGTAGGAGGGGGGCGGAGGGCAGGGAAGGGAGAGTTGCAATGGGGGGCGGGTTCGGGTGTTGGGTCTCCATTACAAGGCGGTTACACGGCACGTCTATATACCAATATACTTGCTACAATGTATGCCATGATTATGTAATTAATGTCACGTGAACAGCGAGAGTCGCAGGAACAAGGGGGGGATATTCGAACCATGACATGGAATGTTAGAGGGCTCAACGATTACTGTAAACTCAGGAAGGTTCTATCCTATCTTAACAGGCAGGGGGTGGACCTTGCACTCCTGCAGGAGACGCACTTGCCGCAAATGAGCAATATGTTGAAGTATAGAGGTCTGGGGGGCAACATTAACACGTCGGGTTTTACCACACATGCTAGAGGGGTATTGACTTGGGTCAACCCCCGGTCATCTCTCACATTTACGCAGCTCAGAGCGGATCCGGAAGGTCAATATGTAGTGTCTAGGTGTGTGGGAAGGGGAATGGAACTCTGGTAGTTAACATTTATGGTCCCAATTTTGACTGTCCTGAGTTTTTCGGTGATATAGCTAGGATAGTTGCTCAATGGGGGGACGCCAGGATCTTATGGGGAGGAGACTTTAACTTAGTTAGAGACTCGGATAAGGATAGATCGGCTGGGCCGGCCAGGAGCACGTCAGCAGCTGCAAGAAAGCTGGAGGAAGTCCTTGTATGTTTAGATGTATGTGATGTGTGGCGGATGAGGAATTGTGAGTCAGGGGGTTTTACACACTATGCATATCATAACATACATACATGCATCGATTACTGGATGATTTCCCCTGCTCTGATCAACAGGGTGAGGCGTTGTTTTACACTCCCGCGCACGCTCTCGGACCACTCCCCATTTTTGCTGGTATTAGACACTCCAAGCAAACGCTTGCCGCCATTTACGTGGTGCTTCCCCCCTATTCCTTACTAGATCATGTGCTTAGGGAAGAGATTGCTGAAGCCATTGATACTTTCTTTGACGCCAATATTGGCTCGGTAGACAGTTTTCAGACTGTGTGGGAGGCGTTCAAGGTGTACATCAGGGGGATAGTGATGACTAAACATTCGGGAGTGCTGAGAGCTCTTCGTAAGACGCTGGTTGATCTGGAAGCAGAGACAGCTTGCAGGGGGAAATGAGGTATTACACGAGGAAATAAAATCAGTGCTGGGGGAATATCATGCTGCAGCTGATAGAGAAGTGAAACACCTAGGCAAATATGCAACGGCGAGGATGTATGAGGAGGGGGAACGGCCGGGATCTGTTTTGGCTCGGATAATGAAAGCGCGGCGGGGCAGAACTCAAGTCACTGAAATAAAGGCAGAGAGCGGGGAGCTGTTAACTGATGAGGCGGAGATGGTAGAACGTTTTCGACAGTATTATGCAGTATTGTACAGCTCAGGGGAAGAGGTGGACGAGATGTGTGCCGGGAGAGATCGGAGTGCGGGCGAGCCTGCTGGAATAGGCTAAGTCCGCTATAAAAGGGACCATAGGGGTATAGTCTCCGGGGGCAAAATAGTCTTGGGTTGGTGGCTACGGATAGATATTTACACTATGAATTAGGATTTTATATTGCCCCTACTAAACCTGGGTGCTGGTAACTGTCATTTCAGATGTAACATGTTCTTGGAATCGTTGTCTCCTGCCGCCTGCCCGACTCTGGATGTTGGCTAATTGGCTGTGTATATCCAATCAGTGAGTGAGCTAATGATATTTCGTAAGAGATGGACTGTGCTTGACAACGTGCTATGTGCTTTCCGATTGTTACAATAAAAATGTAATTAAAAAAAAGTGCCTGGAGCGCTGACCCCTGACTCCACCCTCCCAAGCCGGAAGTAGTGATGGCCGCCCTGCCTACCCTCCACAACAATCGGGCAAGCCCGTGGTGGACCGGGGTAGGGGCGGAAGGAATGGAGGTGCGGGGGAGCTCAGAACAAGGTAGGAAACAGCACAAGAAATAATTTTTAAAAGGTGAAAACGATCAAGGCAGAGTTTTGACTCCTAAAGTAGCATAGCATCTTAATGCTCCTGCTGGAAAGACTATTGTGCAACTTGTAGATCCATTTTATTTTACGTAGATCAGTAAAGCATTTGTTTTGAGGCCAGGTGGAAGTGGAATTAACAAAGTTTCCTCACAGCCTGTCAGTTTCTGCTCAGAATGGAAAGCAGAAAACATGCATACAGTACTGAATTATGTCCTGATTTACCACATCATCCCAGAACAAATTTAGCATATTTCAATGGGGCAGCCCAGGTCTCAGGCATGTCTCAGTAATAGCTGTGAGATCCAGAGTGCAGCAGAATCCCCGCCCCTTATTTCCCGCTTGTCATATGGCCTTTTCTCGCACCTGTATGATCTATTCCTCCATTCGGCATTTGCTGTCTTTTCATGGTGAGATTTATGTGATACTTTCTCAGTTGGGTGGAGGTGGGGGAGATTAATCACTTCTTGTAGGGGGACACATTGGGTGGGTTATGTGATGATTTTGGGAGTGATTTATATGCTACGCATGTTTACTCTCCACGTTAACACATATGCCTATAATACTTTGCATACGTTTTTGCTCATCCACTTTTCACTTGATACCATGCACAATGTCAGGCTCAAAGCATGGACTGGCGTTTCCTTTATTGACCTGGAATATGTGCTGGCTAAATGGCACATGGAAAGTCAGGAATGTGTTGGCCAATTAAAAAAACACAAGGTAGACACAGCTTTTCTGCTGGAGACACCCTTGACTCCCATTAATGAAAAGGCTAAGACTGGGAGTTTGGGTGGTTGCTGTCTGCTTCCGTCAGCACTCATACTCTTCTTCCATGGAAAAGAAAGGGAATTTCTAGTCCTTGTGATTAGAACAACTGACGATCTTGTAGGCAGTTACCCCAGTTGTTCAGATGGTGCTTCAAGGGATGTCTGAATCATCAAGGTCTATGATCCCAACTTTGTCCAAAATTCTATTTTGCAATCACTATATAAAGTCTCGACTCTCGGACTATGATATGAGGTGAGTTTTTAACACTATCTTTAAGAACAGATTTAGAGGTGCACATGAGGGCTCTTAGGAAGGGTCTCGAGCCTCCTTATTCCTCTAGAGCATCGATGGTATGTAATCCTTCCCATGGCTTCTGAAGGGGTAGTGTCTCGACAGTTCACTAGATTTTGGGTTCTGTTCCTGGGAGATGTTATGGAGGGTGCATTCAAGGAGCTGGATCACTTCACGAGGCTGTGGGTATGCTGAGACCCCTAGACTAATTTCTGAATTATGAATTCATAGAATCCTAAAAACTTAGCTCTCCTACACTGGTCAGTTTTTCACGTGCACCAATGTTAGCAATTGACTAGTAAAATTCAAAACATATTCTGTACTGAATGTATAGGGACGTCCTTGCTGCAGGTGCTTCTAACCTTCATGGTACTAGGTTTCCTTGGGGGACAGATCTGGGTCAGATGCTAATAGATGAATTCCTATTTCTGATCACAAATACAGTTTGTCTCCTTTAACACCAGACACAGACTTCTGCACTTCAGGTCTTTTCAATGATTTTACTACACATCTGCCAGGCTGCTTGCATTTTGTTTTAATGTGGCTGTTATATTTGATAGATGTTCCACTGTTGGAGATTGTTAGAATTGGGGGTCTCTAGTTGGCCCAGGTAGGTACTTGTGACATATAGGGACCCTTGCCTCTAGTCAGGGTAAGGGGGTACACTCCCAAAATAACCCCTGCTCACCCCCTTGGTAGCTTGGCACGAGCAGACAGGCTTATCTCAGAGGCAGTGTGTAAAGCATTTGTGACCACATACAGTAACCCAGTGACAACACTACAGATGGACACCACACAGTTGTATATTAAAAATAAGTATTCTTTATATAGACTTAACACAAGACCACAAACGACAAAAATCCACAATACTATACTTAAGATGGTAGTTTTAGCTTAGTTCAGTTCAGTACTTAAGATGCGACACTTTAAGAAATTCCTACTTTCTAAAAGTGGTATTTTCAAACACAGAATGTTAAAACCAACTTCACTAAAATATGTATTTTATCATTCTGAGTTCAGGCATACCAAACGCGAATTTCTACCATGTTCCCTGAGTCAGTTAGGATTATAACATGTATTAATCTAACTGCCCATTCTGGCCTATGGAGAACAGGTAGCCTTGCAATAGTGAAACACGAAAATGGCTGTAATTCACTTTTAGGACATGCCACACCAGGGCATGTACTACCTTATACTTACAATGCACCCTGCCCTTGGGCCTACGAAAGGGGTGTCTTGTATGAAGAAAAGGGAAGGTTTAGGGACTGGCAAGTGGGTGCACTTGCCCAGTCAGCATTGCACACTGCACACAGGCTCTGCAATGGCAGGCCTTAGACACACTTTTACAGGCTGCTTATGTGGGTGGCACAATCAGTGCTCCAAGCCCACTAGCAGCATTTGGTGTACACGCCCTGGGCACACTCAGTGCACTGTACTAGGGTCTGACCAGTAAACCAAATAAGCCAATCATGGAATCACTAATTCATACATTAATTTATGATAGGGAGAGTATATGCACTTTAGCACCGGTCAGCAGTGGTAAAGTGCCCAGAGTCATAAAACCAACAAAAACAGGTCAGACAAAATATAGGAGGAAGGCAAAAAGTTCAGGGATGTCCCTGCAAAAAGGGCCAAGTCCAACACAACCCCCTTCCAGCCAAAATGCAGGGTAGACCAATAACTACCTTGATGGGCTTCCCTGCTTTGAGCGATAGAACATGGACCTGGCCCTCAACAGAAGGGGCATATTCCAGTACTACGCCAATCTGAACCCATTTCAATTCCTATGTAATTACTCTCAGGGTCCACCAAGCTAATACACGGGGAACCCTTCTCTTTTTACCTGTGGACACCACCTGTGCAGCATCTAACCTTAACTTACTCACAGGTGTGTCCCTACAGACAGACAGCAAGCCACAGTTGCCACTGACAGTAGTCAGTGATGAGACCCAGGCCTTATGCCTCTCAGGGCTCTCAAACCTCTGTGGCGTCAGAGAGCGGGGGGCAGTAACCCCAGGTGCTTGGCACCCTCTGTCCATTCTCCCTCCTGTCATGTCAGGTATGACATCCTGACACTGACCCACCAGCCCCAGGCCTGTACCCGGCAGCTGGACCAGAGACGGGTGGCCTCTCCCACACCCAGTCCTCCTCCTTGGAGCGGTAACCCCTTCCAGAATGCACAATTAGCCCACCAGTTCAGGGGTTCTACCCTGCAATTGGACTACCTGGTCAGTGAGGGACACCCTGAACCTGGCCCTCCAACCTAGGGTCTAAACCCTCTAGTGGAACTAGGGTCAGAAGCAAGGACTCCCTCCCTCTGCACCCCCTTCCAGAGTGCTGTACTCTCCCACCTGTAGTGCTACCGCTAGAAGCGACATCAGTCAGGACACTGATTACAGTTGCCCCTTCCTCCAGGTCAGACAACACCTGAACCTGACTTACCAACCCCTGCGGTTGAACACTTGCCTGGCACACCAGGACTTCCTTGGGAGCACACATGCCCCCCCTGAGGGTAACCCAAAACTCATGTGTTGTGTGATAGTCTACCTGGTGCAGATCTCCCAACCCCTGTCCATCTGACAGTGTGCAAAGATCCCCCAGGACAGAAGTGGTGTCACCATGGTCATTCACTGGTGACGCAGCCCTTGCCCCTGACCCACTGGTCCTTCCACTCGGGACTCCCCCCTCACCCCTCAGTCTGGACTTCTGTACCCTCCACTTAGGAGCGGCACTGCCAGACACCAGAACTAATGGAGGCCTGCTTACAGACACTCCCAGTTCACCAGACACTAGGGGATCCCCCTCAACGGGTGGCCCATCAGGGCAGCCTAGGCTCCCCACCTGGTGTTCCCTTAAAGAACCATCCAGGCTCTGAGACTGGGTTTCGGGCACCTGGGGACACGCAGCCCCACACTCACTCCTTCTCCACTGAGACAGGACGTGAGCCCCTACACCCCTCCCACTACAACGGGACCTAGCTGGCCTACTCTGCACCACTTCCACCACTCTGGGTTGGAAGATACCTGAGCCACTCCCCACAGGGTGACTCCCCAATGCCCCTCCAGACCGTCTGGAATCCACCAAAAGGTCTGCCTCCAATGTGAGCTCCCTGGGGTCAAAGAACTCACCCTCCAACAGGTGTTGGCATAGCTCTGGAAAACGGGGACTTACAATATGCTCTCCCACAATTGGATCACACAGCCCCCTACAGGGGTTAACCAAACTATCCTTCACCTCACCATCCAGTGCCTCACACACATATTCCACACCACTCTCCTGAGATTGGCAAGACAGTATCTGACTGTCTCTATCACTCAACCCACACCCTTCTGGGCAGTCTTCACACTCGCATACCAGGACTTCAACCTTGGGGGAACCGCTCTCCCTGCACCTCTCATCTAGTCAGTAGAGTGTCCCTCTCACCACTAGGACCATGAACCCCTGCACCAGTTACCCCATTCTCCTCAGGGACACTGCACACTACTGGAGCTACCTCATGTCCATGAACCTCCTGGTGTATGTTAGTCCCTTCCAAGTCAGGTGCCAAATCTCTAAGTGTGTATATTACTCCATCAGCACTAGATAACTCACTTTTGCTGCCACCATCTGAGCTGGACTCCACCTCCAGCTCAGCAAAGATCACTTCCAGAGCTGCCCAAATTTCTTCTTCTTGGGCTAAGGCCCTCTGAGCCTCCTCAATCTCTCTCAGCTCCTCATCAATCTATTTCAGCCTCTGCTCATGAGCCAGAAGCCAGCTATCTTTTTCTGTTTCTCCCTCACTTTTAGGGAATTCCTCCTTCTCAGACTCAACTGGTAGTGTTGCTTTCCAGCAGGGTAACTCATACTGAAAAAGGGATGCCTCTAGATCCTCCCTGGACCTTCTCTTCACAGGCAGCCCCCTTTCCTTGCAAAATACACATAGCTCCTTCATTGTGTAGACAAACATGTGCCAGAAGCCGAGTTCCATTTTTCAACAACTAACCAGAGCTATGGTATCAAAAATACTTCCAGGAGGGCACCAGAAAACAGAAAAACAGTATGTGGTTGCGTTTTGGTCTGCACTCACTAGTAGTGATCACCAATCACTGTACATGAGTCACAAATGCAAGTCCAGAATCCTTACCGCTGACCACCAATGTTAGAATTGGGGGTCTCTAGTTGGCACAGGTAGGTACTTGTGACAAATAGGGACCCTTGCCCCTAGTCAGGGTAATGGGGTACACTCCTAAAATAACACCTGCTCACCCCCTTGGTAGCTGGGCACGAGCAGACAGGCTTATCTCAGAGGCAGTGTGTAAAGCGTTTGCGACCACATACGGTAACCCAGTGACAACACTACAGATGGACACCACACAGTTGTACATTAAAAATTAAGTATTCTTTATATAGACTTAACACAAGACCACAAACGACAAAAATCCACAATACTATACTTCAGATGGTAGTTTTACCTTAGTTCAGTTCAGTTCTTAAGATGCAACACTTTAAGTCAATGTACCTTACAAGAGTGTTGCCGCGATGGAAATGCGGCACAGTTCTGGTGCAAAGAAATAAAGATGTGGAGATCTTCCAGATGCGGCACGCTTCTTCGATGATGCGAGAAGCCTCGGTCCGATGCGTTGACTGCAGCGGCGACACCCTTATTCAGCGATGCAACTGCATCAGCCTCGGCTCCGGCACTCTTCGTTTGCGAGACGCTTCCACGAAATGCGACAACTACAGCTGCGACATCCAAGATGCAACGGCAGCAGCTCCGACGGCGGCACACTTCTCTGTGGATGCGAGGCGCTTTTCTCGATGCGGTGCAGTGCGACAGCTACAGCGGCGACATCCACGATGCGACGGCAGCAGCTCCGACGGCGACACACTTCGTCCTAGTTGCAAGACGCTTCTCTTGATGCGGTGCAGCATGACAACTACAGCGGCGACACCCTCCTTCGGAGTTGCGACGGCGACCCACTTCTTCCTCTTGAGTCGCGCTTCCAGCTCCATGCAACACGCAGTCCCTCAGAAGGCCCAAAACAGCAGCGGGCAATTCCAAAGAACTCTGGGGAGCTGGGGTTTGAAGTCTGTTGTCCCTGAGACTTCAGCAGGAGGCAAGCTCTGTTCCAAGCCCTTGGAGATCCTTCACAAGTTGAAAATAAAGCACACAAAGTTCTTTCTCCTTTCTTTGGTAGTCAGGCAACCACTGCAGGCCAATCCCCCAAGCAGCACTTCAGCTTAGGGATAGTCTCTGCTCAGTTTCTCCAGGTTCCTCTCCTCTGCAAAGGTTTCTTCTTGAAGTCCAAAAGTGATCTAATTTCATGGGATCAGGGTCCAAATATTTATACCCCAAAATCCTTTGTCCTCTGAGGGCAGAGGGGCCTTTGCCTAGTCCAAACCAGTTCTGGAGCACTCTGTTTACATGACTCCTTCTTTCCTTTCACAGTGCAGGGCAGAAACATCAGACGCCCCACAGGAGGTGGAGCCAGCATTGTGGAGGGAAAGCACAGCCCTGGAGCACTTTGTTGACATAATTCCTTCTCTCCTTTCCCAGTGCAGGGCAGAGACATCCGATGCACCACAGGGGGTGGAGCCAGCACTGTGGGGGCAGGCACAGTCTTATTCAGGTCTCAGGTGCAACTCCTCCCTCCCATCTAGATGCAGATCTCTATTCACCACAGGGCGGACACATCCTGTCTCCTGGAATCCCCCAGCCCTGTCACTCAAACTCCAGACAAGGAATACACAACCTAGCAGAGGCAGGCTTGGAAGGTTAGACATGAAAATACCTACTTTCTAAAAGTGGTATTTTCAAACACAGAATGTTAAAACCAACTTCACTAAAATATGTATTTTATCATTCTGAGTTCGGGCATCCTAAACTTGAATTTCGACCATGTTCCCTGAGTCAGTTAGGATTATAAAATGTAATAATCTAACTGCCCATTCTTGCCTATGGAGAACAGTTAGCCTTGCAATAGTAAAAAACGAAAATGGCTGTAATTCACTATTAGAACAAGCCACACAGACCAGCGCATGTCCTACCTTATACTTACAATGCACCCTGCCCTTAGGCCTACCATAGGGGTGTCTGATATGAAGAAAAGGGAAGGTTTAGGGACTGGCAAGTGGGTGCACTTGCCCAGTCAGCATTGCAGACTGCACACAGGCTCTGCAATGGCAGGCATTAGACACACTTTTACAGGTGCTTCTGTAAGTGGCACAACAAGTGCTGCAAGCCCACTAGCAGCATTTGGTTTACAAGCCCTGGGCACACTCGGTGCACTGTACTAGGTTCTGACCAGTAAACCAAATAAGCCAATCATGGAATCACTAATTCATACATTAATTTATAATAGGGAGAGCATATGCACTTTAGCACTGATCAGCAGCGTTAAAGTGCCCAGAGTTACAAAAACAGGTCAGACAAAATAGAGGAGGAAGGCAAAAAGTTCAGGGATGACCCTGCAAAAAGGGCCAGGTCCAACATAGATTATATTATAAAATTGAATTGGTGGTGCCCTGGGATGCAGGCTTTCTGCAGAACTGTCTTTATTGAGCTTAGGAAGATGACACAATGTGTCACAATGTGATAGTGACTAACCCTTCCCCTTTACTCGTGAAGTAGATCCGGCCCCTGTGAAAAAGGTTACTGAACTAGCCTACACGAAGGGATGAGAGACGTCGCCAAGTGGATGAAGAACAGCCGCCTGAAACTGAACTCAGACAAGACGGAAGTCCTCATCCTGGGACCATCACCCTCCGCCTGGGACGACACCTGGTGGCCCCCGGCCCTAGGCAGCGCACCCAAGCCAACAGACCACACACGCAACCTGGGCTTCATCCTGGACTCCTCCCTCTCGATGACCAGACAAGTCAAGGTCGTGTCTTCATCATGCTTCAACACCCTACGCACGCTCCGTAAGATCTTCCGATGGATCCCGACCGGAACCAGGAAGACGGTCACCCAGGCACTCGTCACAAGCAGACTGGTCTACGGAAACACCCTCTACGCCGGAACCACAGCCAAGCTACAGAAAGGACTCCAACGCATCCAGAACGCCTCCGCCCGACTCATCCTGGACATCCCCCGACGCAGCCACATCTCTGGACACCTGAGGGACCTGCATTGGCTCCCCGTCAGCAAGAGAATCACGTTCAGACTCCTCACCCACGCACACAAATCCCTCCACGACCTGGGCCCCAAGTACCTCAACGACCGCCTGACCTTCTACACGCCCACCCGCCAGCTACGCTCGACAAGCCTCGCCCTCGCCACCGTACCACGCATCCGAAGAGCCACCGCCGGAGGAAGATCCTTCTCCTACCTGGCGGCCAAGACATGGAACTCCCTCCCCACCCACCTCCGGCTGACCCAGGACCATCTCGCCTTCAGAAGACAAATCAAGACCTGGCTGTTCGAGCAATAGCAGACCCCCCTTCCCCCAAGCGCCTTGAGACCCTCCGGGTGAGTAGTGCGCTATACAAATGCTATGATTGATTGATTGATTGAACTGGCTCTTCTATTGGTTAAGCTGGTGTTGCAATGCTTTGGGTTGGGGCCCACCACTCAGTGTAGCAGAACAAATTTAAAATGTGATATTCTGCATTGATGTCAGGCATGTATGCAACTCTCCTCCCATACTCTTATAGACCCCAAAACACTTGATTCTCATTCAGACATATTTGATGGAAAATCCAGAAAATGTTAAATGGACATTTCACCTTACCAGGTCACTTCCGACGGTGATAGGCTTTTTGGATCTCCTTTTTTGTCCTTTGCTATGCCTGTGCTGTACGTAGATGATTTATATCTGAATGGTAATCACAATGCTTTCAATTTTCAGGCTTTCTCATTTCGTACTGCCAGCTGTCACCATCACCAGTGCAGTAATCTTTCAGCCCTAACTTTAATAGACCCTCTTCCCCCTAAAAATCAGTTATTGACTACTGTTCACCCTGGGAGCTCTCAGCCTCCAATCCAAGACTGCTGAAGATTTTAGAGCTGTGTCGGTATGTGCCTTCTGAGAGATCTGGTTTAGTGTGTTCTGTGTACATAGCTATTCAAATCTTGTTAACCTTCTAACTAGCGAGACATGGTCTGGTTGCCAGTTTGCCACCTTAGCGCCTCTATCCAATTCACCACATACCCCAGGTTGGTACCTGCCAAAGAAGCTATTTAGTGTGTGACCTCTTGATGGTCCTTAAGTGCTAAGTACCTTCTTTCACTATTTAAATTGTACAGCACTGTTTAATAAGGCAGAATTCTTTTAACCTGCATCTCTTCCCATCTGATTCAGATTGCTGCCTGTTGGATTGGTATCCTGCACTAATTATTTTTCTTTGAACTGCGTAACCTCGGCACATGATCACCCATCCACATATGATTTTGCATTTCTGTTATAATTAGTTTCTTGATAATAGGAGACTTATAGAGCTTAATATTTTAACATAATGCTTTATTTTTCAAATCTGGCCACATAAAAGGTGAAATGCTGTTAAATATCACGGGCCATATGTATGAAAGTTTGGTTTTGCGATTCTCAAATAGCAATTATTTATTTTTTTGCAAATCGCTATTTGAGAATCTCAAAACGCTATGTATGTAGGATTTCCAAATAATTTTACGAATCCTACATATTCCTGAATTGCAAATTGCGATTTGCAACTAAGGAATACCGCCCCATTCATTCCTATGGGCCTGGAGGCCCATAGGAATGAATGGGAAGACATTCTCAATTTGCGATTCTCAATTATAGAATCACAAATTGAGAATGCAATTTTATGGGGTGCAGGGTGTCAAAAAGACACCCTGTTGCATACCTGAAATGTGCATGTGTGCACATGTTGTGCACATACATGCCCTAAGGGCATGTATGTACGCCACATGGCACTTTGAAAAATGCAAAAAAAAAAAATGTTTCAGAGAAATCGCAAATTACCACCAACTTGAAGTTGGTGGTAATTTGCGATTCCTTAAGGCCAAATTGCACTTTTTCTGTGCTTCTTACATTGCATTTAAGGAATAGAAATTTGTGATTCCTTAAATGCAATTACAAAATAAGGAATCACAAATGTTGCTATTCCTTATTTTGCGAGGCAGTTTTTCTTTAATACATACCACTGAGCCAAATTGCAATAGCAAACGCCGAAAATCTGCGTTTTTCGGCATTTGCGATCGCAATTTGGAATGATACACATGGCCCCTAATCTCTTATCACATTTTGTAATGTGGGCTCAAACTATCCAAGGTCATTAAGCTTGAAATACCACTAGCAATGAAAGCCTCCTGTGGCCTTCTGGAGATATTGTGTATCACCATAAATGTGATAACTCTTCTCTCCTCGCATCCACGTAGATAAAGCTCGTTGAGATGGACATTTCTCAGGTAGCAGTGATGCTTCCATGTAGTGACAATGATGCTCAGATTCCTAGAACAAAAAGATTGGAGGATAGCGTGAACATTTAAAAATATAGCTGTACTTTGGTTCCAATGCACAAATGAATTATGGACGATCCCATTCTATTTTTCAGCTTCTGTAAAAAGTCAATAAAGATTTTCTTCTAGCATGCTGTCCTGCTCATCCTTTTCATTATTATGCTCATCAGACCATTGGTGGCATTTCCTTTGATGTTGAAGCATTTACTTTTAAAGTGTATAATCCTTTTCTTTTTTTCATGCAAAACGAAATCCTGAATTAGACGTTTTTTTCTTTAGTGGAATTAAAACGGCCCCTTTGCTTTGGAATGTGCCAGGGTGCTGGCTGACTTCATTTTCAGCCATGAATAGAACATTGTCATCCTGTACACCAATTGTTTAGCCTATAAAAAGACAAAACCCCAGCACCTACATTGGAGTTTCTAGGTCTTGGAAATGGGGAGGACACTGTTTTAATGGGTCAAGTGTGCCTTTTCTTTGTTTGCTACCTAGTAAATCATTTTTAATGATGCTATTATGCAGCTTACGGGGAAGTTGAATTCCTCTGTGGTTCCAGCTATCCTTCGAATATTGTGGAATAATCTGATATTTTCTTTATCTGAGCCCTAATACTTAAGTGTGATAGAACCTTATTCAAAACAGCTGAGAAGTTTTCAGGGTGTGTACAAAACCCTTTGTTCTATCGACCTTTCCCAGCATTCGCAGCTCTAATACATCTAGAAGGATATGGTTTAAATGCAGGCACTGATTTACCATGTGCACAGAAATGGTGCTTGCTATTTAAAAGCTAAAAAGAACAATTGATGTACAGAATGCAGAACAATGTCATACATTCACCCCAGTAAAGAGATCTGGGCCTAAATACATCGTTTTTTTGCTCCCCATGCCATTCCAGTTTGCATCCAGACATATGCAAATCAGTCTTGACCCTGCGCCCAATTGGAACAGGCCAGCCCGAACGGCCAGGCCAGGTCCTCTCTGGACTGGAAACAAGCCTCCTGGGACCGGTTTCAGGGTATGTCACCCTCCTTCAGCCAGGCTAGCTTGCATCCAGTGGCACGGTGAGCAAGGGACCCACGTCTGGGGATACCCTCTTTTGAGGAGTGTCTCCTGCCTTGAATTTACTTGTTGACCTTCCTAGCAAGCCAAATGCTTCCAGAAGACTTCAGTTGGTTGTGATGGGGAGAAGGGGTTTGGTCATCAAACCCAGGAAAACATTACCATCTTCAAAAATAATGTGAAGCTACATTGAACCTGACCTCACCCTCTTTCAAGACTCGGTTTGGGCGATGCACTTCAATGGAGTCTTAACATCTGATTTGACCCTCCTCAGACTACATGGGTTGAGCATTGGCGCTTTCATTTGCGATTTAACACACAATCCAGTAGTTCATATTACGTATAAAGTGTAGTTCAGCCTTTATAATCTGAGCTTTGGTCCCTGAACTATGGCAACGCATCTTTACCGTTCTACAAGTTTTTCTCCCAGCACTTTTTTGTATACTTCACTGTAATACCCGAAGAGCACCGAGAATGCCCAGACTTGGGTTCTATGATCACTGTTCCGCTGGAACCAAGCTACGCTCAACTGAAAAGCCCTAATCAGTGCAAAACTGGTCTTGGTTTGCTTATGTTACCGTTCAGGGAGGACCTGGCCTGGCAGTCCCGTTCATATTGGAGCATGGTTAAGGCTGATTATCTTATGTCTGGGTCCAAAGTGAGGTGGCATGGTGTTCAAAATAATTGGATTTGGATGCAGCCCAGACTAATTAGGAATGGCTGAGATGAATTCATGCCTTCCACCTATTATTATTATTTTGTGTGTGTACTTTAGTGCAATGCCCTAAGTGTGACAGGCTTGACCTGATGTAGGGCCTGTGCCACTGAAACCAAGCTACACCTGACTGAAATGGTCCAAACTGGGCGAAACTCGTATTAAGTTGTATGTGTTCCAGTTCAAGAAGGACCTGGCCTGGTAGTTCGGGCTGTACTGTTCCTGTTGGAGCAGGGTGAAGTCTGTTCTGCATATGGATGAGTCCAAACTGAGGTGGCACGGTGTGTAAATGAACAATGGACTGGCATGCAGGGAGATTAAAGACTAATTCAAGTATTCCACCCATCACTTTTTTGTTTACGTTTCCTTAAAAAATGGAGCACTGATCTGATATCATCGATGCTAATAAGGCATATTTATGTGAGCTGGCTATCCTCTATTTACTGTTATGTCTGTTGACAACTTTTGCTTTGTGTGTTCTCTAAACTGTTTTTTGTCCAGAATTTCTGTCTGTAAATTTGACACTTCATCTAGAAATGAATTTGTATTCTTTGTCGTTAGTTTTTAGAATGTTTGTCTAGGAATTGATTCATGCCATGTGGTCATCATAAAATGAAGAGACCGCGAATGTAGGGAGACCTGATATGTTCAAAGACTAACCGAATCATCAACAACATGGTATGCCACCATTTAAACCCAGGCATATTTACTCTTCATTGATTCCCCCACATTGTGAACATGGCTCTGCTTCAACTCTCCTTCTCTCCTTAGGATGTGCTTCTGTAAAAGTTTAAGAGCCAGACAGGCAGGCAGCACCCAAAGGGAACACATAGCATCCAATATGAACCATCCAGATTCTCCGTGGAAGGGTTCAGAAACATTTAAGGAGGTTCAAGCACCCCATGAAAACATTACATAAAGCAATTCATGAGAAATGCCCAAAAGAATCGAAATTTGCCTAGCTTACGTAACGGTAAGTTTCAATTCTATTAAGGACACGGAGGCGAGGATTATGCTATATCTTCCTTCGCTTTATTAACATAAAGAAACCACAGCAGCTTAGGAAAAGATATGATAAGAACAAAAAATGCTTTAAACATAAAGCATTAACGTAATGTTCAACAAAAATCAACAACAACTCCCAAGAGTCTCTTTGTTATAATCATAGTCCACAGTCCTTTGTCACTGTTCATCATCCCTATATAACCGGACTTCCCATCATCTTCCTCCTCTTTCTTCGCGCAGATCACGCTTAAGCCTCATTGGTCCTGTTTAGCACCGTCGTTGCCTGTCAAAAAAGGAACAGCGTCAGCGAGGTGGCCCAGTAAAAGGCGACAACAAGGCGAGGAGCATTCAGTGAACAACACAGTACTGACAACGTAAAGGAAAACGCTTTACTTACTGCCATACGGGTGGGTAGAGACACCACCGTAGTCCGGGTGGGATAATCCTCGCCTCCGTGTCCTTAATAGAATTGAAACTTACCGTTACGTAAGCTAGGCAAATTTCGATTCTATGTCAGGACCGGAGGCTTCAGATTATGCTAGTTTAAAGCTTACTTACCACCAACTGAGCTAAATCCACCACTGGCTTAAAATAAAACCTCTTGAAGGTGGAATCCGAGGACCAGTCCGCCGCTCGCATAAGGTCCTCCAGACGAGCACCCACCGAGAATGCCTTAGAGGCCATGGCCCCCCTGGCGGAGTGTGCTCCAAAGAGAGAAGTATTGATGCCCGCTTCTTGCATGACCCAACGCACCCACCTAGCGATAGTGGGGGAGGAGACAGCTTTGTGTGGCTTCCGCAGGGCAATCAACAGTTGACGCTCGCCCGGAGGGCGAAGATCCAACGTCAGGTCCTCATATGCTTTGAGGCATTGCACGACACACAACTTAGGAGTGTCAGTAAAGGCTGGATAAGAAATGGAACGCGACGATGTCTTAGTGCGTCGACCCACCGTGAAAGTAACCCCCTCCGGGGAAAAAATGCGTGCAGAAACATCCAGCGCGCGCACGTCCGAGACGCGCCTACAAGAGACCAGACATAACAACATGGCTAATTTCGCCGAAAGCTCCTTCAGAGACAGATAAGGATTCGCTGGCCACGATAGGAACAGGTTCAGAACCAAATTGACGTCCCAAAGGACGGAGTACTGGGCTCCGGCGGCAGAGCGAGGCGAACCGCACGCAGAAGTCGGCACACAAAAGGGTGTTCCCCTACCGGGTGGCCATCGATGTTATCATGGCCCGCAGAAATCGCCGACCGGATAGCATTGATCGTTCTATACGCCAAGCCCTTGTCGGCCAAATGAGCCAGGAAATTCAGCACGGGAACAAGGCCGGCGACCATGGGATCCAAATCCCTTCGTAAACACCAACGCATCCACTTAAGCCAAGCGGATCTGTAACGCTTCGTCGTACTATCGGCCCATGCTTTGGAGAGCAAGTGCTCAGCTGACCTCGAAAGGCCCGGGAGCGTCCAGCGTCTCCTGAGAGCCTCCACGCCACGAGGCGGAGAGTGTTCTGCATGACGAGAGGGTGAGGTTCCCGATCCGGGCTCGTCAGGAGCAGAGGAAACAGGGGGAGTAGGATTGGAAAATCCCAGGAAAGTTCCAGAAGAACCGGAAACCAAACTTGAGACCTCCACAGCGGTGTAACCAACACCAGGTCCGCACCCTGGCGGCGTATTTGAGCCGCCGTCCGCATGATCATGGAGAACGGGGGAAACGCAAACGGCTGTTCCCGACTCCAATCCTGCAAGAACGCGTCCGTGGCCTCCGCCAGAGGGTCCGGCCTCCAGCTGTAAAACCGCGGCAGCTGGTGGTCGAGACGGGACGCGAATAGGTCCACCGAGAAGGGCGCCCCAAAGGGAGTGTAGCCACCGGAAGACTCCCGGATCCAGTTTCCACTGGCTGGCATCCCTGAGATGTCGAGAGTGCCAATCCGCCACCTGATTGGACTGGCCTGGTAGATACTCCGCCGTCACCGCAATGTGACGAGACAGGCAATAATCCCAGAAGTCCTTCGCTAAATCCGCCAATGCGCGGGACCGAGGACCTCCCAGGTGGTTCACATATCGGACCGCCGAGACATTGTCCATCCGTAGCAGGACACAAGCCTTGACCGAATCTTTGGTCCAGCAGCGAACCGCGAAGGAGCCCGCAAGGAGCTCCAAACAATTGATATGCAATTGTTGTTCTTCTGACGACCAGGCGCCGCCGGTGGAAAAATCCCCGCACCGGGCGCCCCAGCCCGACCTGCTGGCGTCGGACTCTATTATTACGTCCGGGGCCGACCCGAAGATCGCTCGCCCATTCCATGCCTCCATGTGAGACAGCCACCATGACATCTCCTCCTTCACTTCGTCCGTGAGGGGAACCCACTGATCGTAACACATCCCACGGCGCAAATGCTGCGCTTTCAGGCGCTGAAGAGCCCTGTAGTGCAGCGGGCCTGGGAAAATCGCCTGGATGGAGGACGACAGAAGACCCACCACCTTGGCGACATGGCGCAGTGACGTACGATCCCTCGCGATCGTCTGCCGAAGCAGGTGTCGTATCTTTGCGACCTTCCGGCTCGGCAGGCTCAAAACCGCCTGCACCGAGTCCACCACGAAACCTAAAAAGGTGATCTGCTGAGTGGGAACCAAGACTGACTTGGAGCCGTTGACGACGAACCCCAGTCGCTGAAGCAGGCCGACCGCTTGACGCAGCTGTCCTGCCAGCACCTCCGGGCACTGCCCCATGAGGAGGATGTCGTCCAAGTATACTATCATACGGACCCCTTGGCTTCTGAGAAACTCCACTACCGGATGAAGGACCTTCGTGAAGCACCACGGGGCCGAAGAAAGGCCGAACGGCAGGGCGGTGAATTCGAACACCTGGCCGTCCCACAGGAATTGTAGGAAACGACGATGAGGGGGGTGGATGGGAACGACCAAGTAGGCATCCTTGAGATCCAGTCGTACCATCCAATCCCGAGGGAGGAGCACGTCCCGAAGGAGGTGGATCCCCTCCATCTTGAAGTGACGGTAGACCAACCACCCATTGAATTCCTTGAGATTGATCACAGGCCTCTTGCCCCCATCCGTCTTGTCTACCAAGAAGACGTTGCTGAGGAACCCATGTGGGTGGCGCGTTGATAGGCGGATGGCTCCCTTGCGCAGCAAGTCCGAGACCTCCCCGTCTATCAATCGCGCGTCGGAATCTGAGAAAACCATCGGGCGCGGGGGCCTCACCTGAGTTGGCTGGTCGTGAAACTCTATATGGAAACCTCTCACAGTTTGCAAAACCCAAGCATCGGCAGTGAGCAATTCCCACTCCCCGTAAAAGCTTGCCAGCCGCCCCCCAATCGGAACTTGATCCAAGCAAAGTACACTTACCGGGGGCATTACCTTGTCCGGACTTCTTTTGGAATCCTCTTCCACCATAGCGTTGTCCCCTGGTGGGGTAGAAATTAGTGTAGTTGGCGGAGGTCTGGTACTGACCTCTTCCGGAGCCTTGTCCACGGTTGTTGGTCTGCTGACCACGGCCGATCGCGCGGCCCCTGCCGCGACCGGCCCCTCCAGAAAAACGCTGGTGGAACACCCTCTTGATGCTGGACTGTGCCTTGTCCAGCGACGTGAACGTGTTCACGAACTTCCCAAGCTCGCGGATGAAAGGTTCACCGAAGAGGCCACCCTGGGCCACGGCACCTGCCTCCGACGAGGCCAGGTCCCCCAGCTTCGGGTCCAGTTTAATAAGGAGCGACCGCCGCCGCTCCGTGGACAGGGCACAGTTGGCGTTGCCCAAGAAGACGATCACCCTCTGGGCCCAGTTGGAGAGCACCTCCGGTGAAATGGCGGTGCCATTCGCTCGAGCCTCCTCCGCCATATCGAGGATCTTCGTGGCGGGCCCGACCGCATCCAACAGCTTGTCCTGGCAGGCCCGCCAGGACCGATCGATCCCCTTCCTGGGGTCCTTCATGAATTTCGCCAGGAAGGTGGCCATCTTGGGGTCTAATTCTGGTGTCATGGCCACCTTCCCCTCCAAAGTAGGCCGAGGGCATTCCCCGCGCAGGCAACCCCTCGCCTCCTTCTCCAGGGGCTTGCGCAGCCGGCCCGCGACAAACTTCGCCACCGTCTCCCCCGGGGCCCAGGCCGCGGAACGGGGGTGGACGATCTCGTCCGGGTCCAGCATGCCCGACTCGTCTCGGGGCATCTCCTTTCCCGAAGGCGCCGGGAGCCAAGACCGGGTCGACTCCCCGTCGTCATCCGTGTCCGGAGAGTCGTAGATCGGGGAGGCGGGCGCCGTCGACAGGCCGCCCGAAGTGCCAGGATCCACCAAGGGTGTCGGAGGCACCGCCGTCGCCTTGGCCAGGAAGGCGTCCCGAAGACGCTCGAAGGCGCCCTTATCCACGCCTTGGGCCTCCGATGAGGGCCCCTCACCCCGGGGTCTCTTCGGAGCGGGCGGCAACTCGCCGGACGTCCCCGGGAGCACGGGGGACGGCGGCACCTGCGCCGCTGCCAGCTTGGCACACTCCTCCACGATGCGGGCCGAAAGGCGGTCCTCCATGGGCCCTACCACCTCCGTCACACAACGATAGATGGAGTTGTCCACCGCCTGGTAAAACTCATCATCCTGCAGATAGGGGCAGGCCTCCTCCTCATACTCCCCTTCCATCTCGGAACCAAGGGCAAATGCGGGGCACCCAGGAGGGCGGCAACCGAGAAAGTTCTCGAATGTGGGCAGGCCCAGCGGCTGCGATCACGTTTTGGGCCAGCTGACGTGGCAGGTGGGCTGCACCAACCCCCAAGCGCGCAGACCCTCCTCGCCGGGACCGGGTCTACGTACCCCTCAAGCGCGCTAGGCCACACACGAATAAAGAGGTGCACAGATCTCGCCCGAAGGCGATTCACGCGGTCAAAACCGCCATACAGACCCCAAAGGGCGTCAAGTTTGTGAAAGTACAGACCCGGATCACCAGGTGTCAGAGGGGTACGCGAGGGTCGGCCCCTGCGCAAGCAGACCCCACGGCGTGGCTCCTTGTACCGCGGAGGCGCGCCGGAGGGTCGGCGAGGCGACAGGCCGCCCCCTTGCGGTCTATGTACACACCGCACACCAGTGGGAAAAAGTCGCGTAGGAACGGAAGCACGTTCCCGCAACTAGGGGACTCTGAAAGGAAATAAACCATGCAAGGAGTCCCCAAAGACCGCAAGACAATCAATCACAATAAAAGAAGACAAATAGAAAAGCACTTATCTGGCTGCGGGAGCAGCGAAGAAAGAGGGGGAAGATGATGGGAAGTCCGGTTATATAGGGATGATGAACAGTGACAAAGGACTGTGGACTATGATTATAACAAAGAGACTCTTGGGAGTTGTTGATTTTTGTTGAACATTACGTTAATGCTTTATGTTTAAAGCATTTTTTGTTCTTATCATATCTTTTCCTAAGCTGCTGTGGTTTCTTTATGTTAATAAAGCGAAGGAAGATATAGCATAATCTGAAGCCTCCGGTCCTGACATAGAATCTACAGGAAACCACCAGATTCTGAAGGAATGCACCTTTGGAGATCTCCAGGAATGCCCCAGAAAAAGCACCAGTCCTACATGTTAAGCACCTAGAAGAACCTATGGAAATGCATATAGCAGAACCCTCTCATTCCCCCTGTTCAAGAATGTCCCTAGCTAGGGTTACTATATGACTCATCTTAGGAGCCCCAGAAAGCTCCTTTTCAAAACCTGGTTCACAGCATCCACCAGCCTGCGCCCCGAGCCAGGAGAAATGGGGCGTGTCTGCAGCATGGAGGACTGGCCAGACACTGCAAAGTACGCATGTCCGTTTGGCTAGCTGCCTTATGCAGCTTTCCACTCAACTGTCTTAGTCAGCTGGGTGGGTGCAAGCATAGGCCTCCAGGGCCTAAAGGAGCGTCAGTGCAACCCGCTCCATCCAACCCAGGCGCTCCTCTCATGCTGGTTAAGAGCATGAGAGCAGCGTCTGAATGGTTAGAAGACCTCAAACTGCAGGAGAACACCAAGGAGGACACGTCATAGCCCGTATGGAAGTACATTTGATTTTTATGTGTTATATATTACATTTGCAGTGCATGTAATTAATTTGGGGGTTTTGGAGAAAGGGGTTATTTTTATTTGGACATTTGGAGCGAGGGGATTTCTAATTTTGTTTTTTGGAAGCGGTGGGCACTTAAATAAATACCACCTTATCCCTCAAGGGCACTAGTAATCGGGCCTTCTGATGTATTTCCCTGACAGGTTTCAACAGATCAAGCCTACCAAAATGTATCATGGGAAATGACCCAGAAGTAAGGCAAAACTTGTGGAGTTAAGCGCTTTTAATATCGACGCTACATGATACTGTTAATTTCGAAGTGAAAATCTTGTAATAAGAGGTGTGTACCGCGCGTGGTAAATACCTCACTGAGGAGTAATAATATTCAGTAGGTGTGGCAAATACTTCATACCCACAAGGATAACTTATAATCGAGGCCTAAGAGGCACTACAGATAGCGCTTAATGGTTTTGCCCGGTCCAACTGCATGCAGCACAAAGAAATACTTTTGATAAATTGAATGTGAGCCACAGGACTGATGCCAGCTTTCTGACATGAGGTAATTTATGGGTGAACAATGTCTTACACTCCCATCAAAGACTTATTTTATGTTCACATTTCATGCTCTGCTTTTCTTAATTTTCAGAAATATTACAGCGTGGACAAGTGTGCTTTATGCTGTACTCACACTGCTGCTTTCCTCCCCTCAACCAGAACATATTTAATTGGTTACATTGGTAAATGAGGTTATCTCATTTACTGAAGGTTAATGTCCACAATGTGTATGTGTGTGTGGACTCAAAAAGGCAGATTGCTAATGTAGATATTATCGTTCATTACTTGCTAAATGTTCATATTTAGGAAAAGTTTAACTACTGAGAAGCCATATTGCTGAAATTGCCAATTTTCTTCAGAAGTATGTCAGAAGCTCATTTGTATTAAAAAAAAGATCGCTGGATATTAATTATTTGATTTGGAATAACCAATTGCAGGCGTCCTTTTCACCAACGGCATGCCAGCTTCCCTGCAACATGACTAAACGCCTTCAGGTATATTCTAGATACACATCTGCAGAGGGCTCTTTTCAAACGCCAAATTAAAATTGAAAAATAGTCTTGCCTAATTTCACCCAGGCTGGAATAAGTAAATGGTAAATAATTAGCCATAAAGACGAAGTACTTAAGTGGCCGACGTCATCATAATTGGAATATGTGTGCCAGCTTATTGCCCCCCCTCTTTGAGCGACATATGCAAACGTTCCAATAAAACATTGGGCAAACTCCAGATTATTATGCGGCTTTATGGCAAATGTTATAGAGGATGCAAAAATAAGCATTCTAGTAGATTTTACTTTAACGAAACCTATAAGGAAGCTTTTTGGCAGCAATAGTCCCAAGCAGGTGTGAAGTTCAATGCCATATGTAAGCATGCAGCTAGACCATGACCCAGGAAGAGTCTCTTTGGCATCAGTTAGTGATAGACCTGGGTAGTAGCTCCTCCTGGCTTGGTTTTGGTACCACTGGGCTGCCCTCTTAAACCCTGGGGTAGAAGGGGGGCATGAAGGCAGCAGGAAGTGAAGGAAAATAGTGCTTTAAAGAGCCCTCTCTACTTTCTGTGTTCACCTTATCCTTCCCACATCCCTCAGCACAAATAGGAAACTGCTCAGAGGCAAAGGATGTAACATAAGGTCCAATCTGGTTGTCTGATCTAACTTCATGCAGCACAAAGAAATACCTTTGATACATTGTCTTCGGTTAAAGGGGGTATGGTCGCGATACATAGGGAAAGGCAATGGATGCAAATGTGCATTTTACATAGAATTATGTGCCAAAAACTGCAATTTAAGTCTAAAAGCAGCAAGTGCAGATGCCGGAAGGTCTGCTGTATTGGGGTTTTGGGATCCAGACACATATATGCACATATTGTTGAGGAAAGATGAGTCCATAAATATGGTATGCACCGATATACAGTGCACTAACACAAATGTACAGAGGTGTAAAAAACTGGAGGTTGGAAAACCAGTTTCAGTTGCAACATTCAAGCATCTAGTTGAGTTTTTCAGACCAATGTGGCACAATGTTCAGTGATGCAAGGAGCAACAGCGTACATACAGTCACATCTAGAGGGTTATGACACGGATTCCTATCAGTCATTCCCCAACAGACTGAGCACCTAAGAATGTTCAAGAACTGGATCCACATAGGATCTGCAGGTCCTAGTGAAGGCCACGCCCTGCCTGTAGTTTGTACACAGCATGGACACAGGCCTACTCTTCTGTGCTGAATATACACACTTAACACTGGGCAGGCCAGTCTCCCCTAGGTAGTGGTCAGATGTTGGATGCAGAGTTAATTTTTCCACCTTGCCCTGAGCATTCTGTAATAAGGGTGACCACTTTGTGTAGCTACAATTTTTATCCCGAAAGCAGCATGGGTTACAGCAGGATGATTTCTGGAAACTTTTGCCAAGAACATCAAAAGGAAAATTCTCAAGGCACAGACAAGCGTTGATATTGCAGGACCAGTACCTGTAGGGGATCGTCAGGTTTGGGGGTCGTCCAAATTGAGGCTTTAGTGTGCTGGAGGGAACAGAACTAGAACGTTCTGAAATCAAACATCAGCAATGGCCCTAGAAAGAAGACTCGAGCGATAAAGCAAGCTGAAGGCTTAAGGTGCTGGGGAGACAAGTTGCAACATGAAGAAGTACCCATTCCGCAGAGCTTTAGTACTGCTTGAATAGGAAGCACATGATTGGAAGAGACAGTGCTTTGACACAGCTTAAACTACTGGCAAAATACCATGTTGGAATTTTTTACCAGCGAGGGCTGCTAATTCCTAGAATCATCAAGAATCATAGCTTTGTTGGCTACCCATCCGCAATCCCACAATCCCCTTGAGGAATATGGCTCACCCCCATAGGAACATCTTGCAGTAATTGTGAGCAGGAGTAGGTGAGCCACTTAAGCACTCCACATGGTATTCAATTAGTGCGTAACAAAGAAAGACAAGGGCTGTATTCAAAGTTCAAACCCGTTGTATTGTCTACTATAAGTCCATATTCAAAGTTCATGCAATGTCCAATATTAATACGACTCCAAATTCAGAGATCCAAGGCTGATTATGTTCATCCAAAGAGTCTTTATTCAATATCAAGTTATTTCATAACAACTTCACAGCTCACACCGCCGACACGTGTTTCGTCTCACAGAGACTTTTTCAAGGCAAAGGTGAAAAGTATGTGGACGTCTATGATATGGTGAGCATGATATTGCAGCAAAAATTGTATCACCCAGACGTCTCTCTTCAGTAGTGGCAACGAACAGGGTTAGGAAAACCCTTCTTCCTATCCGTATTTATTTTTGCTGGGTGTCAGTTCTTCTGATAATTAATAAAGTTGCCGTATGCATAAATGGATCAAGATTCAATGTATCTTGATTGTTCTATACCTAGCCGTCAGTCCTCGCTCCAAATATGCAGGACAAAATTAGTATTGTAGAAAGGCCAGTTTTGGCGGGTGGTTTCTCCTAGTGATTACGGATCAATACGTGGCAAGTAAGACCATGATGAGCTTGTAACACAGAAGAACCAAACTTGGCGGGTAAAGTATCGTAGTGATGCTGGTTAATATGTAGCGATTACGACCATGATAAGTCTTTTCCCGAGTCGAGAATCTGCAGACCCGTAACTGTTTCAAAAACGCCAAGGAGTAGGTGAGCCATCAAGAGCTTCCATCAGACAAAAGCAGGAGGGGGCGAGTCCCCGATTGGCTAGATTGCAGTATAGAGGGTTCCGCGAGCACAGTGGATTGGTTAAAGATTTCCACCACTACTAAAATGACCACGCCACCAGAGAGGCACAACAAGAATGAAGGTGATGTTAATGATGTTTTATGCAAGATGTTATTTGGGATTTGTTTAATGATAGCTAAGGTAAGGAACAGCGCATGCTGATGACTTCCAGATGACAATAAATGGGCTATTCCACAGAATGTCCGAGCATTTGAGATCTTGGACCACAAAAATATCATCACATACCTATATGCTTATATGTACTGATTACAGTGTTGCAAGTAGCAACGCTGTCGTAATGATCACTCTTCACCTGCCATTGGAAGTTTTTTGTTGTTTTTTTTACTTTGCTAAATACGTTTGGTGCCATTTGACAGATCTGCACGAAATATATAAAGGTATACGTTACAGGGGTACAGTCTGTCAAGTCAAGTCATAACATTTATATAGCGCACTACATACCCAGAGGGTTTCAAGGCGCTTAGGAAGGGGAGGAGGATTATTTGTCAAATATCCACGTTTTAAGCTGCTTTCTGAACGCTAGGTGATTCTGGGTGAGGCGAAGGTAAGCGGGGAGTGAGTTCCATGTTTTGGCAGCCAGGTATGAGAAGGATCTGCCTCCCATGGTGGTCTTGTTGATGCGAGGTACAGTGGCGTAGGCTTGGCTGGAAGAGCGAAGTTGGCGGGAGGGGGTGTAGAAGGACAGTCGAGAGTTGAGGCAATCTGGTCCGATGTCGTAGAGTGATTTGTGTGCGTGGGTAAGCAGTCGGAAAGTGATTCTTTTATTGACGGGTAGCCAGTGGAGGTCTTTAAGGTGACCAGAGATGTGTTCGTTGCGTGGGATGTCTAATATGAGCCTGGCTGAGGCGTTTTGGATTCGTTGTAGTTTCTTCTGGAGTTTAGCGGTGGTACCTGCGTAGAGGGTGTTTCCGTAGTCCAGTCGGCTCGTGACTAGAGCGTGGGTGACTGTTTTCCTTGTTTCGGAGGGGATCCAGCGAAATGTTTTTCTGAGCATGCGAAGAATGTTAAAGTAGGAGGAGGATACGGCGCTGACTTGTCTGTTCATTGAGAGTGAAGAATCCAGGATGACGCCAAGGTTCCGTGCGTGGTCTGTCGGGATGGGTGCATTTCCGAGGGCTTCCGGCCACCAGGAGTCGTCCCATGCAGAGGGGGATTTACCTAAGATGAGGACTTCTGTTTTGTCTGAGTTCAGTTTCAGACGGCTTTGTTTCATCCATTCGGCGACTTCTTTCATTCCTTCGTGTAGGTTAGTTTTGGCGGTGCTGGGGTCCTTGGTGAGAGATAGGATCAGTTGAGTGTCATCCGCGTAAGAGATGATGTTGAGGTTGTGTTGGCGGGCGATGGCCGCGAGGGGGCTCATGTATACGTTGAAGAGGGTGGGACTGAGGGAGGATCCTTGTGGTACGCCGCAGATGATTTCAGAGGCCTCGGACTTGAATGGTGGGAATGTTTGAGAAATCACTCCACAGGCAGTCCCGTTTGAGCCCTTTTAATACCTTTGACCCCTTCCTTGATAGATTTAGGAGAAATCCTAACCAAGATTCCATCCTTAAGTATGCCAATTCATCAAGCGGCTCAAAAGTGACAACGTGGTTCTCAAAACCTGTCACTTCCAAATGACATGGATTTTCCCACAGGGGATTTTCTGAATAATTAACTCCAAAACGTCTGAAAGAAAGTGTGTCAGAGTTCAATGGCATGACAGCATTTCTTTTATTTTATTTTCTATTAATTTGAACATCAGGGCAAAAATTACATTCATCAGAGATTCATAATTGGCTATTCCCCATCCAACATTGAAAGGATCATTACAGACGGTAGTATCATCCAGCTACAGAGATGCATCATCTATCTCTAGTTCTGGTGGGTCACAGATATATCCTCTGTACTTATTCCAGGCTCCCCATACTTTTTCCCATTTTTGGGGACATCCACGATGGATAAAAACCGCCTTTTCGGCCACCATTGCTTCATCCATATCCTTGCACAATTGTCGGAGCGTAGGCGTTACATCCGACCCCCATAACCTAGCGATGTTGCGTTTAGCGAAAATCATACCTAACATTGCCCAGTCTTGTTCCTGGTGAGTGAGGTTGTTTGCTTCCCACACATTCAATAGACTGCGTCTGGGTTCTGGCAGTAGCGAGATGTCTGCTGACTGGGAGATAGTGCGCATTACCTTGGGCCAGTATGCTGCAATTTGTGGACATTCCCAGATAGTGTGAAAAATTGTACCCTCCTCCCCACATTTCCTTGAACAATATTGATGTTGGGCTTTCTTTATTGCATAGAGTGTCGTTCTGGTGTGGTACGTGCGGTGTAACACTTTGAGTTGGACCAGTCTTAGTCGCCCACCTCATGGGACCAGGTGTGTCTCAATCTAGACGTCGGGTCAGGCAGATTGTTGACTAGTTTGCGATATGTAAAGGACGTTGCCCTGCGAGTCATGCGCTCTGTCAGGAGTCTATCCTCCAATGGGATGGCCTCTTGTAAGGAAGTACCAGTCACTATGATCGCTTGAAGCGCATGCCGGATTTGGAGATATCTAAAATTCTCTGTTTGCGCCATGCCGTACTGAGCTTCCAAATGGGTAAATTCGACCACCGCACCCTTTTTCCAGAGGTTGCCTACCACGGAAATACCAATATTGTCTCAATTTTGAAACCCTTTACTGTTCCGGAGTCGTCCCAGTCTTTGTGAATCCCACAGTGGCGTCATTTGTGTGATCGTTCCTACACATTTGAATCGGGCCTGTGCTTGGTACCATATATGAATTGTATGTGCCGTTGGGCCGATCAAACCGGGGGGCCTGCGTTTGCTGTACAGGGCCGACATCAGTCCGCCGTCTTCTAGTTCCTACCTGGTATGCAGGCTCGTCCTGTGGGGCAAGTAACCAATAGTTAATTATTTTAAGATGCGCTGCCCAATAATACAGCTGCACGTTCGGGAGCGCTATCCCCCCATCGTACCAGCTGCGCACCAGTTTGTCCCGGGCAATCCGTGCCAGCTTGTTGCCCCCATAATAAACCTGAGACTTCAGCCGCAATAGCTTTGAAATAGGCCTGTGGGACCGAAAACGGTGTATTTTCCAAGATATATAGGAAACGTGGAAGCAACATCATTTTGTAGAGCGCTGCCTTGCCCAACAGCGTGATGGGAAGACTATGCCAGACCGTTATATCACGCTTAAAGCGTTCTAATGGGGGCTTTAGATTTTTTGCATAAAACTCGTTAGGGTCAGGCGTTACATAAATGCCTAGGTACTTAAAGGCTTCGTCAGTAACCCGCAATGGGCAATCTGCAGGCATCAGTGGTGGCGGGCCGGTCAGTACAAAAAGTACGGATTTGGACCAATTAATAGTGTACCCTGACACCCTACCAAATTTTTCGCACACTTTCAAGAGTACTAGGATGGATTTTATAGGATTTTATTGGAGAGGTGAAATATAACAGCACGTCATCCGCATATAACAATATATGCGATCCTCCCAGGTGTTGGTCCATCGGAGCCCACGGATTGAGGGCTCCCATCTGATCCACGCCGCCAACGGCTCCAAGGCCAACGCGAATGATAAAGGGGACAGTGGGCATCCCTGTCTCGTCCCCCGAGATAGCGGGAAGTCTCGTGATATGTGCCCATTGGCTACCACATGTGCGAGCGGATTAGTATAGAGCAGGTGAATCCAGGCACAAAACTTTGGGCCAAAGCCCAAGTGTCGCAGCACTGCGAATAAATACGGCCATTCCAACATTTCAAACGCCATACTCACATTAAGCGAGAGAATGACTGCGGGTTCCTGAATGGAGGACCTCCGAGCCAACACCGCGTGCAGTCGTCGCAGATTGAGTGCTGTGTTCCGCTGGGGCATGAATCCGGACTGGTCCGGGTGTACTAGGAATGATAAATGAGGGGTCAGACGCAGCTCTAGGAGCTTGGCCAGTATTTTGGCTTCAGCGTTAATCAAAGATATTGGGCGGTAGGAACTGCAATCCTCCGGGGGTTTGCCCGGCTTATGGATATGACCGCATCTCTACAATTCGTTGCCTTATCTTGATCTGGTAAATTTTCATCGAGTGATTTTTGGAGCCACAAGTCAGAATATGAGTGTCAATTGAGCTTGTGCATTGAGATAAATAATCCGCAAATTATCACAATTTCCAAAAATTATAGAGAATCCTTTGTAACAGAAAATTGGAACTATGGACATGGGACACCTAAATGCACGCACAACTGGACAGTCAACATCCTCACCAGTGGGAGAGAGGAAACCAAACAAATGAGCAGCTTACCAGGAAACCAATGCTGAAATATGCATAAGTGCCCTGGCATGGGGTGTGTCCACTAATGTATATTTCTTCCCAGCCTTTCATACAAATAAAAGTGAATTAAACTAAAAAGGTCGATATGCTTACTATTACAGAGGTAGCTTTGAAAACTTATAGCTGCACATCCCAGATTAGGGTATGGCAGCAGAGAAGAAAATGTGTCACACAGGACACAAAATCTTTAGGGTAATAATGTGGCGCACACAACATCCCAAAACACCCTACTACCTAAGGCGGGGCCCACTAATCTAAGAAATTAGAAGAGTTGGAGGTTGGAGCACCCATGCAATTTGATGGGTGCTCCAACCCTCCGTCTGTCTTAAACTAAAGAAGCCCAGTACCACCACAGCACCCGAATCCTTATGACCAAAAAATTCTGCAATAGGATTAAATAATAGACCAAGAACAAGAAACTAGTATTCTATTCTATTCGTTTTGGTAGAGCGCGACAGCTGCCCCAGCAATGAGGCGTCCCGGCGCTAAGAACTCAAGATCCTAGCCTGAGCAGGGAGAAACCAAGGCTGGAGAGAGGCTTTACAGGCAGGGAATAGGAACGTTTTCACTGCTTTCCGGAATGCCGATAGGCTGTCAATGGAGCGAATGTGTTGTGGGAGGTCATTCCACAGTTTGGCTCCGAGCAACCTAAAGGAGCGGCCGCCCATGCGGCTGAGTTTTATGCGTGGGACGCATAGGAGGTTTTGGTTGGAAGATCTTAGGTTCCGTGACGGCGCATAGGGAGTGAGAAGGGGTCGAAGCAGAGGAGGGGAGTTGAGTTTGAGGATTTTGAAAGACAGAATGAGGGTCTTGAATTTGATTCTAGAATCAACGGGTAGCCAGTGTAATTTTTTGATGGTCGCTCTGGCGGAGCATCTGCGGGGTAGGCCGACCAGAGTTCTAGCCGCAGAGTTCTGCACGCGTTGGAGCCGCGCTATCTCACATTTGTTGGCACCAAGAAAGAGCACATTAGCGTAGTCCAAGCGTGAGAGGATGGTGGCTTGGATAATGAGTTGGCGGGTTTTAGCGTTGAAAAAGCCTAGTATATGGCTGAGGCTTCTCAGCAAGCCAATGCAGGTGCCGGCAACCTTTTTGGTGTGAGACCGAAAGTTGAGTGAGGCATCCATCCAAACACCTAGATTTTTTACTAGGGTTTTGGGGGGAGGGATGGTGCCTAGGGAAGACGGCCACCAGTACTCATTCCAGAGGCTAGTGTCTTTGCCAAGGAATAGCACCTCTGTCTTTCCGCCGTTAAGTTGCAGACAATTCATTGTCATCCATTGGGCGACCGCAGAGAGTCCGTTTTTAAAGTTAGAGGATGAACTGGAAGGGCCTTTTGAGAGAGCTATGGTCAGCTGTGTGTCGTCGGCGTACGACACTAATGTCAAGCCCCATTCTTTGGCCACTGCCGCCAAAGGTTGGACGTAGAGATTAAAAAGGGAAGGACTCAGCGCAGAGCCCTGCGGAACTCCCTGAGCAATGGGGTGGGGTTTGGACAGGAAGGGGGGGGCGGAAACTCGAAAGGACCTGTTTTCGAGGAAAGATCTGAACCAATCCAAAGCCTGCTCGGCTACTCCAAAGGTCTCCAAACGATTTAGAAGGATGTTATGAGACACCGTGTCAAAGGCCGCGCTGAGATCCAGAAGGATCAGCGCAGCACTTTGACCGGCATCTAAGATCGTTCGGAGGTGCTCTGTGGTGGCTAAGAGGGCGGACTCAGTGCTATGGCCTGGTCTAAGCCCATTTTGCGATGGGTCTAGAATGTTGTTTTCGACCATGTGCTGGGATAGAGCACTGTTAACGTGCGCTTCAGCGAGTTTAGACAGCCATGGAAGCAGGGAGATTGGACGAAAGTTCTCCGGTTTGGATGGATCTAGGGTGGGTTTCTTGATGATAGGCGAAACCCACGCTTGCTTCCAGGCAGATGGTACACACGCTGAGGTGAAGGAGAGGTTCAGGATGGTGGTAAGTGTCGGTAGAAAGAAGTTAAGAGATTCTAGGAATTGAGCCGGGCGCATAGGGTCCGCAGGGGAACCAGATTTAACTTTTTTGCAAAGTCTGATGAGGATATCATCAGAGATTTCCGGGATGTGGGTCAAGGTCGAGTAGTTGGGGCAAGGGGAAGGATTGCTGGTAGGGCTGGGGGGGTGCTGAGGGAAGGAAGTGTAAATTTTCTGTACCTGGCAAGGTCTTCGCATTGTTGCTCGGAGGAGATACTCGGGAGGGGGGCTTTGCTGCTCTGAAGTTCTTGTACGAGCTTGAAAATTTCTTTAGCAGGGGTGGGACTAGATTCGATCTTGTCGGAGTAGAAAGCGGTTCGTGCAGCACGGATGGCTTTGTGATACGTTTTTTGTAAAAGTAGGTATTTAGTTTTATCTTCTGCATTGTACTCCCTACGCCAGAGGCGTTCTGCCTTTTTGCACTCTTTACGTAGGTTTTTGAGAGTGTCGTTGTACCAAGGGTTAGAAGGAGAGTTACGACCTTTTACCCATTTGGCAGGGATGAGACTGTCTAGTCCGCCCGTGATCCACTCATGAAACGCACTGTAATTGGCGTTTATGTCAGAGTTGGTGTCAAGGTGGAAGTCCCCTAAGGTCGAGTGGAGGGCGCCGCGAGATAGTTTATGCCATTGTCTTTTTAGGCGACGGGGCGGTGCCGTGTTGTGCCTGCTTTTATTGACCGGGATGGCCAATTTAATGAGGGAGTGATCCGTCCATCCCATAGGAAGGGGTGTCTCTGAGGTGAGTTTCTCTAGGTTTGAGAAAACTGGGTCTAGGATGTGACCCGCAAGGTGGGTTGGAGTGGAGATGAAGGAGTTGAGTTGTAGTGCAGAGAGATCTGCAAGGAGCGTTTTGATCGTAGAGTCGTTTGTTAGATCAAAGTGAAGATTGAGATCTCCCAGGATCGTAAAGTTAGAGCTTTTGGTTATTAAGGAGGTTGTTGTTTCAAGAAGAGCCTCGATGAATTTTACAGTGGGGCCGGGTGGACGGTAGATATAGAGACCAGATACAGTGAAGTTAGGGTTTATAGTGATTTTAAACTGGGCGCTTTCACAGTCTGGTAGATCTTCCTTAGTAAATGAACAGGAAAACGTTCTTTTATAGATTATAGCGATACCGCCTCCTCTTCCATCTCTGTTAATTGTCGACATGAGATAGTCATCTGGCAGCGTAAGGTTGGGAATGGTAGAAGTGCCATCCCGTAACCAGGTTTCACAGAGGAAGAGGATGTCTGGATTTTCGTCCAGGATAAGGGTATTGACCTCAAGGTGGTGTCTAGCTAGCGATCTTACGTTGAGGTGAAAGATCGTAATGGAGGTGGTTTTCTCCGATGCCTGGAGCTGTCGAATGAGGTGGGGTGTAGCAGTAGTAAAGCTGCAGCTTTGACATTGTAGGCATGTGAGACCGGGCTTACCTGTAGTTTTAGCGCAAGACCGTCCGGGGTTCAGGCTATGTAGTAGCTCGCTGTCATAGGAGAGGGGTTGTGACAGAGTTAGGCCAGGGGAATTGGCGAGAGGCGATGACTTGGCGATGACGGGCGCAGACGGGCTTGCCTTAGGCGCGCCTTCGGCGTGCAAACGGCGCTCCCGCTGCGCTTCCTGCCCTGGCACATAATGAAGAAGAAGGAAGGGGCGTGGCCTCAAGGGGGCGTGGCTAGCGAGCACGCCTGCGATGGCGGCCGCTGGATGTAATACAAACAATTGCCGTAGCAGCGCTCAATCGGCTGCGTGGCAAGAAGGTAGGATGCCAATAATGGTCAGCTTGATACAAGTTATTCAATCCACACAGTAAAATCAATTTGTCAAAGTTTTAAAAATATCGCGTACCTCCAGAGCCCGGCTTCCGCCTCAGGTCTGGGATCTGATTTCTATGAGTGTGCTTCCAGGCGGCGCTTTTAAAGGGCAGGGGGTGTGGCCTCAAGGGGGCGTGGCTAGCGAGCACGCCTGCGATGGCGGCCGCTGGATGTAATACAAACAATTGCTGTAGCAGCGCTCAATCGGCTGCGTGGCAAGAAGGTAGGATGCTATGCTATGCTACGCTATGCTATGCGATTAACTAATTACCAGAGCTGCCAACTACAGGAAGAGCAGGACTTTAACCCCCTCCCCATGTCAAACCTACAGACGCCTTTGAAGCACCTTTTTTAGGTCGAGCCAACCCTAGCTTGCTCTGCGAGGCATGCAGTAGTCTAGTATGCTGTGGAAGCCTCTCCTTCTCTCCGCCCATATTTTTGATTGGCTGGTGTCATTGTCCTTGGTAAATGCTGGCTTCCGATTGATAATGAGGCGTGTAAGTCCCTCCTTGTTTCCCCCCTGTCGCCTTTGTTACCGCCCATGAAGACTGGATCTATTACTTGTGGCGTTACACAGTCTCCTTCGTAAGTCGGTAAACACTATTTATTCTTTTATTTGCAGCGCGGTCCGATTTCACTTCAGCGGCAGTGCTTATTCATTTCATTAACTTGTACTAGTAATCGGGCCTTCTGATGTATTTCCCTGACAGGTTTCAACAGATCAAGCCTACCAAAATGTATCATGGGAAATGACCCAGAAGTAAGGCAAAACTTGTGGAGTTAAGCGCTTTTAATATCGACGCTACATGATACTGTTAATTTCGAAGTGAAAATCTTGTAATAAGAGGTGTGTACCGCGCGTGGTAAATACCTCACTGAGGAGTAATAATATTCAGTAGGTGTGGCAAATACTTCATACCCACAAGGATAACTTATAATCGAGGCCTAAGAGGCACTACAGATAGCGCTTAATGGTTTTGCCCGGTCCAACTGCATGCAGCACAAAGAAATACTTTTGATAAATTGAATGTGAGCCACAGGACTGATGCCAGCTTTCTGACATGAGGTAATTTATGGGTGAACAATGTCTTACACTCCCATCAAAGACTTATTTTATGTTCACATTTCATGCTCTGCTTTTCTTAATTTTCAGAAATATAACAGCGTGGACAAGTGTGCCTAATGCTGTACTTACACTGCTGCCTTCCTCCCCTCAACCAGAACATATTTAATTGGTTACATTGGTAAATGAGGTTATCTCATTTACTGAAGGTTAATGTCCACAATGTGTATGTGTGTGTGGAGCTCGAATAGGCAGATTGCTAATGTAGATATTATCGTTCATTACTTGCTAAATGTTCATATTTAGGAAAAGTTTAACTACTGAGAAGCCATATTGCCGAAATTGCCAATTTTCTTCAGAAGTATGGCAGAAGCTCATTTGTATTAAAAAAAGATCGCTGGATATTAATTATTTGATTTGGAATAACCAATTGCAGGCGTCCTTTTCACCAACGGCATGCCAGCTTCCCTGCTGCATGACTAAACGCCTACAGGTATATTCTAGATACACATCTGCAGAGGGCTCTTTTCAAACGCCAAATTAAAATTGAAAAATAGTCTTGCCTAATTTCACCCAGGCTGGAATAAGTAAATGGTAAATAATTAGCCATACAGACGAAGTACTTAAGTGGCCGACGTCATCATAATTGGAATATGTGTGCCAGCTTATTGCCCCCCCCCTCTTTGAGCGACATATGCAAACGTTCCAATAAAACATTGGGCAAACTCCAGATTATTATGCGGCTTTATGGCAAATGTTATAGAGGATGCAAAAATAAGCATTCTAGTAGATTTTCCTTTAACGAAACCTATAAGGAAGCTTTTTGGCAGCAATAGTCCCAAGCAGGTGTGAAGTTCAATGCCATATGTAAGCATGCAGCTAGACCATGACCCAGGAAGAGTCTCTTTGGCATCAGTTAGTGATAGACCTGGGTAGTAGCTCCTCCTGGCTTGGTTTTGGTACCACTGGGCTGCCCTCTTAAACCCTGGGGTAGAAGGGGGGCATGAAGGCAGCAGGAAGTGAAGGAAAATAGTGCTTTAAAGAGCCCTCTCTACTTTCTGTGTTCACCTTATCCTTCCCACACCCCTCAGCACAAATAGGAAACTGCTCTGAGGCAAAGGATGTAGCATAAGGTCCAATCTGGTTGTCTGATCTAACTTCATGCAGCACAAAGAAATACCTTTGTACATTGTCTTGGGTTAAAGGGGGTATGGTCGCGATACATAGGGCAAGGCAATGGATGCAAATGTGCATTTTACATAGAATTATGTGCCAAAAACTGCAATTTAAGTCTAAAAGCAGCAAGTGCAGATGCCGGAAGGTCTGCTGTATTGGGGTTTTGGGATCCAGACACACATATGCACATATTGAGAAAAGATGAGTCAAAAAATATGGTATGCACCGATATACAGTGCACTAACACAAATGCACAGAGGTGTAGCAAACTGGAGGTTGGAAAACCAGTTTCAGTTGCAACATTCAAGCATCTAGTTGAGTTTTTCAGACCAATGTGGCACAATGTTCAGTGATGCAAGGAGCAACAACGTACATACAGAAACCTCTAGAGGGTTATGACACTGATTCCTATCAGTCATTCCCCAACAGACTGAGCACCTAAGAATGTTCAAGAACTGGATCCACATGGGATCTGTAGGTCCTAGTGAATGCCACGCCCTGCCTGTAGTTTTACACAGCATGGACACAGGCCTACTCTGCTGTGCTGAATATACACACTTAACACTGGGCAGGCCAATCTCCTCTAGGTAGTGGTCAGATGTTGGATGCAGAGTTAATTTTTCCACCTTGCCCTGAGCATTCTGTAATAAGGGTGACCACTTTGTGTAGCTACAATTTTTATCCTGAAAGCAGCATGGGTTACAGCAGGATGATTTCTGGAAACTTTTGCCAAGAACATCAAAAGGAAAATTCTCAAGGCACAGACAAGCGTTGATATTGCAGGATCAGTACCTGTAGGGGACCGTCAGGTTTGGGGGTCGTCCAAATTGAGGCTTTAGTGTGCTGGAGGGAACAGAACTAGAACGTTCTGAAATCAAACACCAGCAATGGCGCTAGAAAGAAGACTCGAGCGATAAAGCTGAAGGCTCAAGGTGCTGGGGAGACAGGTTGCAACATGAAGAAGTACCCATTCCGCAGAGCTTTAGTACTGCTTGAATAGGAAGCACATGATTGGAAGAGACAGTGCTTTGGCACAGCTTAAACTACTGGCAAACAACCATGTTGGAATTGTTTACCAGCGAGGGCTGCTAATTCCTAGAATCATCAAGAATCGTAGCTTTGTTGGCTACCCATGCGCAATCCCACAATCCCCTTGAGGAATATGGCTCACCCCCATAGGAACATCTTGCAGTAATTGTGAGCAGGAGTAGGTGAGCCATCAAGAGCTTCCATCAGACAAAAGCAGGAGGGTGAGTCCCCGGTTGTCTAGATTGCAGTACAGAGGGTTCCGCGAGCACAGTGGATTGATTAAAGATTTCCACCACTACTAAAATGACCACGCATCAGAGAGGCACAACAAGAATGAAGGTGATGTTAATGATGTTTTATGCAAGAAGTTATTTGGGGTTTGTTTAATGATAGCTAAGGTAAGGAACAGCGCATGCTGATGACTTCCAGATGACAATAAATGGGCTATTCAACAGAATGTCCCAGCATTTGAGATCTTGGACCACAAAAACATCATCACATACCTATATGCTTATATGTACTGATTACAGAGTTGCAAGTAGCAACACTGTCGTAATGATCACTCTTCACCTGCCATTGGAAGTTTTTTTTAGTTTTTTTTTACTTTGCTAAATACGTTTGGTGTTATTTGACAGATCTGCACGAAATATATAAAGGTATACGTTACAGGGGTACAGTCTGTGGGAATGTTTGAGAAACCACTCCACAGGCAGTTCCGTTTGAGCCCCTTTAATACCTTTGACCCCTTCCTTGATAGATTTAGGAAAAATCCTAACCAAGATTCCATCCTTGAGTATGCCAATTCATCGAGCGGCTCAAAAGTGACAGTGAGGTTCTCAAAACCTGTCGCTTCCAAATGACATGGATTTTCCCACAGTGGATTTTCTGAATGAATAACTCTAACGTCTGAAAGAAAGTGTGTCAGAGTTCAATGGCATGACATCATTTCTACAATTCGTTGCCTTATCTTGATCTGGTAAATTTCCATTGAGTGATTTTTGGAGCCACTCGTCAGAATATGAGTGTCAAGTGAGCATGTGCATTGAGATAAATAATCAGCAAATTATCACAATTTGCAAAAATGATAGAGAATCCTTTGTAAAAGAAAATTGGAACTATGGACATGGGACACCTAAATGCACGCACAACTGGACAGTCAACATCCTCACCAGTGGGAGAGAGGAAACCAAACAAATGAGCAGCTTACCAGGAAACCAATGCTGAAATATGCATAAGTGCCCTGGCATGGGGTGTGCCCACTAATGTATATTTCTTCCCAGCCTTTCATAAAAATAAAAGTGGGATTAGATTCAGAACTGAAACCACTGCACTTCTACCGTCTGGGCCCTCTGGACTTTGTTTGGGCCTGACTTCATCTCCTTTTCAGTCTGCTGCACCGTCTGTGCCTGTGCATTATACAGGAACCTTCCAAGGCCTGTGAAGCATCAAGGACAACAAAAGTAATCTCGCTTGGATTGAAGGAGTCACTCCCCTGCATTCGCAGGCACCCCAACTAAGTCGACTGGTCTGCAGATCCAGAGCTCCTCCGGACACCGTGGGCTCTGCAATGCTGGTGGTGGTTTTCCTTAGCTCCCGAGGCCTGCTCTTCCCTCTCACCAAGTTTGAGGCCAGTAGTCCTTGTAGGGGTTGCAATAACCACCCCCTGAGTACTAGGTACCCTTTGTAGTTGCAAAGGTTTGTTTACATCTTTGCAAGAAGATCTTTGGGCTCCAAGTAGCCCCAACCTCAAGCACCACCAGTGACCAGAATTTTCTGCCACGCTGCATCGTGTGCATCGTGGCCTGCATCTTTTGGTGAGCTGTTTGAAGTCCTCTCTCAACTCTTTTGCCTCCGGCCCATGGGTCCTTTTGAGGGTCACCTTTGTTTTCCTTGGGCACCCCTCATTGCGCGAGGCCTGCCTTGAGTCCCCTGCTTGTGGTGAGTCTCCTGAACCTTGGTGCTCCCGCCGGACACCGACCCCTCAGCACTCTACATGCTTCGTGGGACAGCTCCCATCCAGATCCTGGTCGTCCTCCGCATCGCCTGGCCCTCACTTCTGCAGAGTCACGGTCACGGTCATCTTACCTGAAGCACCCGACATCGGAGGACATCCGTCTTCCAAGTCTCCTGGTCACCCCTGAGTGACATAGACACTGTCCCCTCTGCTTTCAGGTTCTCCTCTTGGAGAATCCACATTTGGATTCCTCCGGACATTTTCTCCTCTTCCAGCAGCTGCATTTTCCTGAAGTCCTCCATTGGGCTCGACAGCAGTTTCCAGCGCCATTTCAGCCTATGCACCCGGCTCCCTTTGGATAGGTAACTTGGGTATCACGGTATCCACGGGTGGGGTGGCTCTCCAAACTTCTGTCTTCCATGGGGTTTCTTCAGGGTGCACTGGGAAGGGTCCCTAATCTTTAAAAATCCAACCATGACTTGCAGATAGACGTGTACGGAGCACCCGGTCGTGTTCGCACACGCTCTCTGTGGGGTCCCTATCTAATTACCTTGGGTGGTTCTGTGGGTCCCCAACAATTCTGTGTCCTCTCGACATTGTATTGACTTAAGTTGTGGTTCTTATACCACTTTCTTACTATATGGTTTGGTTCCCCCCTGGGGCCCACTGTGTATTAGTGCCATTTACTGTTATTTCTTTGCTTTAGTATTGTGTGTTTTGTGTCTATCTCCGTGTGGGAGATACTGTAACATACAAGATAGTGTTATATAATAAATATATTTTTATAAATATTATGTGTGGTTCTCTTTTCATCTAATCTATACTATAAGATTGCATTCTGGTAAAACAAGCTTCTTTACACTCCTTCAGTACTAAGCCTGAAGGTTGCTCTCCACAGCTACCTCTTGGATAGCTTTCTAAGGTTGTCTGAGACCTCCTAAATCACCACAAGGGCTGTCTGGACTGGTGCAAGGTGCCCACTTACATTAGTGAACATCATAAACCAGGCCAGCCTCTCACTGGCCTTTTATCTATTCAGTGTTTCTAAATGGCCTGTCTTGGTGCCTGAGGATTCTCCAACTTGACAGGCAAAGCCAGGAACAACCTTCCTTTGGGCATAAGAGCCACTTCAGGAAATACATTTCATCAACTATTTGTTATTTACCTCTGCCCAAGTCTTATTTTGTCTGAATCTGCACACACCCTTCAGGACAGCTCTCATTAACACCAAGACACCCATTCTGGATTGCCGTAAGTAGCACACTACAAATATCATAAATAAATATTCCAGTACTTTCATAGTATAACAAGCAGGGCAGACCATTGCCAGGGAGGTTGGATTTTCAACCACCCCAAGACAATTCTGAGATTTGGTGTAAAAAAGCAGCATTTTTCATTGAAAAGAACAGAACGCTTTTATGCCATCTATTTTTTTAACTCCATCCTGTTCCTGCCACGTAGATTCTCGGTTCTCTTGTAGGGGATTTCCGTGTATAGTCATAATCATGTGAATAGTCCCACCCATGTGCGTAGACCCCGGAGCACTTCATTAGATATAGCTTCTTAAGTTGTAATCTTCTGCCTTTCTTTCATCTGCATAGACAAGAGATAAAGAGACAATAATGCAGCCTAACTAACTAGGCTACACTGGGCATTACTTCATCTTGAAGTGAAAAAAGATAGCCAGTAACTTTTAACCCCTTTGCCGCGGCGCGAAATTCCCCGCGGGGGTGTGGGCGTGGCGCCGAGGTGCTCATGACCACTCCCGGCCGTCATGAGTCACGGTAGGCGTGTGCTTATGACGGCCTGGAGCTGTCAGAACTCCGCCCACTGATTAATTCACCCGCACATGCGGGGAATTAATCACTCGTGGGCGGAGGGGCAACGTTCTGACGGCTCCCGGCCGTCATGAGCACCGAAGTGGTTAAATTTAGCAATTTTACTGAGTTTCAACACATAGGAAACTCCCCTTCACAAAACTCCTTTTTTCATGATACAGATGAAAGGGTTGGACAGAGAAGCCCCAATAGGCTGCCATTATGTGTCTGCAAATGGATACCATGCCTTTAAGAATCTCCATAGACCCCTGGTATCCTATGATGCACAGCCAGAGTCAGTTACTTTCAGTTCATTTTTCCAGCTCCTGCTTGCAGGACCGTGGAGCATTAAGCTCTACCCATTTTTGATATTTTCTTCAGAAATTACTAAAGTATTGGAATTTTTGCTACGTTACTCAACGTCTTTGGCCTGTATCTACCTTCTGCTGTTCTTTTTTTGGGGGGGCAGAATTTCCACAGTTTTCTTGTCATAATGTCTTCTCTGTTCAACAAGTGTCCTGACTGTGGTAGAAAGAAGGCCAAATCTGATGCACACAGAGTCTGTATTCTGTGTCAGCCTGTCTCTCATGTGCCTGACACCTGTTCTATTTGCAAAACCTTTTCTAGATGCACCCTGCATGACAGGGAGAAGATTCAACTTCAAGGGTTGGAGCAGCGAAGACAGAAGGCAGCATCTACAACCTCTGGGCAAGGAGAGGGTAAGCCCTCTTCCAAAACCCATGCTTTGACCTCTAAAGGAGCTCCCCAGTCAAAAAACGGCGGAAAAACGACCCCGGTCTAGGTCGACATCGAAGACGACAACGTCGAGAGCAGGTATGACAATGATATGCTCTCCGTCGACCCAGGGCTCTGGGTCGAAGTGACGTCGATGTTCCAAATCGAAAAGCAGGACGGCTGAGATCGCCGTCGAGGATGTCTCCTCGTTCAACATCGACTCATCAACGCAGGTCGCCTTCAAGGCATCGTTGATTGGAGTCACTGAGGCACCGGCGGTCACCTTCGATGCGACACCCCCGATCGCCATAGACGTCTACGAGAAGGTCGACGTCGAGGAGTCAACATCGATGTTTGATGTCGAGGTACCGTTCCGGGACTCGCTTCGTAGTGAGCCTGTCTACGACGACAGGGTGTTCACAGTCCAGACAACGTCCCCGTCGAGGAGCAGATCGACATCAAGGGGGAGGTCTGGAGTTGAGTCCAGGGCACCTTCTTTGTGGCCAGCTCGAAATCGTAGGAGGCTGGTCTCTGCTGCAGATTCGGAGTACTCCCGTACCTATTCACCATCGAGGACGCACCCTGCTCTTCGTCAAACGGTGGACCTGCCTTCAACTCCTCCACTGCCTCCTCCTCCTCCTCCTCCTCCGGTTCATTCTCCGCCTCCTTCTCTGCCTCAGCCTGGGCCCACAGCTCCTCAGCCCAACGCGTCATGTAGAGCGTCGAAGGTCGCGGTCTCGGCCGAGACATCGTGCCCGTAGCCATCACCGGTCTTCCTCGCGATCTTATCACCCTCGCTACAAGAGATCTAGCTCCCGGCATACCAGGGACACGTCTTCCACAAGTACGGGGAGGTACTTGCCTACTCTAACGGACTCTCCTCCTCAAAGAGTGTCTTTCATTGATGATATCACCACCTTTCAGGAAGTTCTGGTCAGAGGGCATCAAAACTTAACATTCCCTTGTCTGCTCCTATTCCATCGACTTCAGTTCTATTTGAAACACTCCAGCACAGACAAGCATCTCGTCCCTTGCTTCAGCTGGTGCCTGGTTTATTGGAACCTGCTATAGAGCTGCTCTTGACACCATCTTCTATAATCTGCGCCTTCTAGGCTACAGAAGAAATACCGCCCACCTGAGTCGGAAACAGCAGGCTACGGCTCCGACTTCCACGGTGCCACCTGACAAGGAAAGCTGTAAGCTGGATTCAGTGGGTAGAAAAGTTTGCAACACTGCAGCTACATCCATGAAGGCGGCCAGCTCTACTGCCTTGCTGGGCCTGTATGACCGATCCCTGTGGGAGTGCCTTCAGCAGTTTGTGGACCTCCTGTCCAAGGGCAGGCAGGAGGATTTTCATGAGATATTTAAAGAAGGACTGATGGTTTCGAATCAAATCATCAGTCCTGCAGCAGATACTTTGCTCCTGTCAGGCCACGAGTATTGCCATGGATTTGCTCTCCGGAGGCATTCCTGGCTCCGTCTTACCTCATTGAAACCGGAGGCGCAACAGCATATCTCTAATCTCCCATTTTCTGGCACGACCCTCTTTGGTTTGCTTGCGGATGAAGAGATGACCCACATGAAGACGGAAATGGAGAATTTAAAGGCAGTGGATCTAGAGAAACCTAAAGAACAGCGCAAAACCTTCCGCCCATTTCAACAGCGTTATTCCTCCCAGAGGTTCCAACGATTTCAAGCCCGTCGGTCCAATCGACAACAGCAGTTTTAGCTGTCTTTTCAGCCATTTCAGAAACGCCAGTCGCGAGGACGGTCCAACCAGCAGTCTGAACAAGCCCCTGCTGCTTTCAAGCCCTGGAGTGGTGTGGCTCATTGGTTAGAGGCGGCAGACCCGGGAGCAGAAGTCGGCCGGCACCAGGGTTCAATTCCCGACGAGGCAGGGTCGTGGACTTTGGTCAGCGGACTCGATAATTCTCACTTCGGTGCCTACTCTAATCAGGGGTCCCACTCGGCAACTCTGGGCATTAGCTTGCCTAATCTCCACAACGACCCCTCCAACGCCGGGGATGCTTGGCTCCACCTTGGGGACTCCCAGCAGGGACCATCCCACAGGGAAAGCCAGGACGGGTTCCCCAGCGTTACACAGCGCCAGGAAACCTCCAGGTAACAGTGCGCTTTACAAGCTCAAACATAATAACATAATAAGGGTTACTTCCCCCTCTTCTGTTACCCACCCTGGTTGGGGGAAGCATTCAAAATTACCTGGCAGAGTGGCAAAAAATAACTCAGGACAATTGGGTGCTGAATATTGTTCACAATGGATACTCGCTACTTTTCACAAGCCCTCCGTCGATTCCTCCAACTTGCTCACGTTACATGCTACTCGAGTGACGGGGGGAGGCCAACATCCTCTTGCAGAAAAGGGCAATAAAACCGGTTCTTCTTGCGCAGAGGAACTGGACTGTATTCTGAGTTCTTTCTAGTCCGCAAGAAAGACAAGGACGAGTTCAGACCCATCTTCGACTTGCGACAGGCGAACAAATGGGTTCACAGAAGTTTCAAATGTTGTCTTTGCATCAAATCTACCCTCAGCTTCATCGGGGAGACTGGCTATGCGTAATAGATCTACAGAACGCATATTTTCACGTGCCCATAGCGAGGAAACATCGCAAGTTCCTGTGATTCATCGTAGGCAACAACCACTATAAATACTCCATGCCTCCCTTCGGCCTGAAGTCAGCACCCCAGACATTTTCCAAATGCATGGCCGTGGTTGCTGCACATCTAAGGAAGAATGAGGTGTTCGTCTACCCATATCTAGACGACTGGCTGATCAAGGCAGCTACGTTTCAGGAAGCGCAACTGCTTTTCAATTGGACTTCCAATCTCCTTCTTCGTTTGGGCCTCCACATCAATCTCACAAAGTCTGTCTAGACTCCTGTCCAATGTCTACAGTACCTGGGAGCCACCATTGATATTCTCATGACAAACGTGTGTTCTTCGGAGGAGAGACACTTATCGATCCTTCGGAAGGCTCAGGCTGTCATGCCCATGCCCGCCCCAACGGTCATGGTCGGGCGGGCATGGTCTCTCCTGGGCTCCATGGTCTTCTGTATCTTTCTCACTCCAAATGCACGCCTCCATATGAGACCCTTGCAAGATTGTCTAGAGGATCATTGGAACCAGAAACAAGGGGATTGGGAAGACAGAATTCAGCTGTTGTAGCAGACCCTCCAGTCCATCAGGTGATGGTGTTCTCCCCGCAATCTCCTACGGGGCATTCCCTTCCACAAGGAGATACCGACGCAAACCATAGTGACGGGTGCGTCTCTCCATGGCTGGGGTGCCCATTCCGATCACCTTCAGGTACAGGACATGTGGTTCGGAAGGATTCCACGTACCACATCAACTTCCTGGAATTGCGCACAGTTCATCTGGCACTGAAAGCCTTCCAGCCGTCATTTCACATGAGTTCCCTGCTTGTCCGGACGGGCAATACAACAATGATGTCCTATCTCAACAAGCAGGGGGGCTCGATCTTGAGCGTTATCTCGGGAAGCCCAGACCATCTGGAAATGGCTATTGGCCAGGAACCTGACCATCACAGCCACTCACCTCCCAGGTATTCAAAATGCTCAGGCGGACGCTCTCAGCAGACTCAATCAAGAAAATCACGAAAGGATCTTAAACGACGATGTGGTACGAGACATCTTCAGAGATCGGGTACTCCAGAGGTCGATCTGTTCGCTACTGCTGAAAACAGCAAATGCTGCGACTTCGCCTCCAGGTTTTACCAACCGGGGACTCTGGGGAATGCACTGTGGATCAACTGGTCAGGCGGCTTTCTCTACGCTTTTCTTCCAATTCCCCTGATACCGACAGTGCAGATCAAGCTCTCACAATCAAGGGCCAAGATTATCCTCATAGGTCCGGAGTGGCCCCGTCAATGGTGGTCCACAGACCTACTCCACCGGTCTCTCCTGCCACATCTCCGTCTTCCATGGCGGCTGGACCTTCTAATGAAGTTCGACGGACAGATGGTGCACTACAACCTCTCGTTTTTGAATTTGACGGCATGCTCCTGAGTTAGTATAGTACAGACATTTGAACCTCACTCAGGACTGCATGGAGATATTGAAGCAGGCCAAACAGCCATCTACACCCACTTCCTATGCATATAAATGAAAGAGATTTTGCATCTGGTATGCGTCTAAGAATGTGGATCCTACCTCCTGCAAGGAAGATGTCATCCTTCCTTACTTGCTACACTTAGCTCAATATGGCCTTCAGTTTCATTCGATTAAAGTTCACCTGGCAGCTGTAACTGCTTATAGGAAATGTCCTTCACAAACTTCCTTGTTTTTACATCCCAGTCATCAGAGATTTTCTTGATGGATTGAAGAAAGTGTTTCCTCACCATTAGGCGTTCTCCTTGGGAGCTCAATGTGATTCTTTCTTGACTGATGAGGGAACCTTTTGAACCCATTCATAAGGCTTCTCTTCAGTGTCTGTCTTGGAAGATGGCTTTCCTTGTGCCATTACTTCTGCCCGCAGGGTTAGTGAACTTCCGACACTCTGTTGTCAAGAGCCATATACAGTTTTTCATTCCTCTAAGGTAGTTATGAGGACTCAGCCTAAGTTCCTTCCTAAAGTAGTTTCAGAGTTTCATGTGAATCAAACTATTAAATTGCCTACATTTTTTCAGAATTCCTCTTCTCCTGCTGGGAGGTCGCTTCATTCCCTTGATTTCAGGAGGGTCATGAAGTTCTATTTGGACAAGAGTAAGGATATTCGTAGATCAGACAAGTTATTTGTAAACTAAGGCTCGGTCGGGACTGGTCTAGCTACCTCCAAACAAGCCTAGGGCTCACTCTACTATAGGTAAGGTCTTGAAGTTCTATTTGGACAAGAGTAAGGATATTCGTAGATCAGACCAGTTATTTGTAAACTAAGGCTCGGTCCGGACTGGTCTAGCTACCTCCAAACAAGCCTAGGGCTCACTCTACCATAGGTAAAGCTGCTACAGCGGCTTTACTTCGTGACGACCCTATTTCCGAAATCTGTAAGGCAGCCACCTGGAAGTCAGTCCATACATTTACTAAACACTACTGCCTAGACACTGATGCTAGGGCAGATGCTCAGATTGGGCAGTCTTCACTTCTGAGTCTATTTGCACAATCATGAGGTTATTTTCTGTTTCTTCCGCTGCTGGGGAGTTGTTTTTTGGGATGTGCTTGCTTATCTATTCACATGATTATGACTAAACACGGAAATCCCCTACGAGAGAAGGAGCAGTTTCTTACCTGTAACTCAAGTTCTCTTGTAGGGGTATTTCGGTGATAGTCATAAGCAACCCGCCCGCCTCCCCGGTGGCAGAAACAGATGTACCCAAGATTCAGCAGGCATTGCTACTCTACACCTTCAAAAAGAACTGAAAGTAACTGCCTCTGGCTGTGCATCATGGGATACTGGGGGTCTCCGGAGATTCTTAAAGGTATCCATTTGCAGACACATAATGGCAGTCTATGGAGGCTTCTCCGTCCAACCCTTTCATCTCTATCATGAAAAAAGCAGTTTTGTGAAGGGGAGTTTTATATGTGTTGAAACTTAGTAAAATTGCTAAATTTAAAAGTTAACTGGATATCTTTTTCACTTCAAGATGAAGTAATGGCCAGTGTAGCCTAGTTACTTAGGCTGCCTTATTGTCTCTTTATCTCTTAAGTGTCTATGCAAGCCTTCCTGAAGAAAGGCAGAAGATGACAACTTAAGAAGATATATCTAATTAAGTGCTCTGGGGTCCACCCACATGGGAGGGACTATTCAGATGATTATGACTATCAGGGAAATAACCCTACAAGAGAAGTGGAGTTACAGGTAAGAAACTACTCCTCATGCGTTTTGACTGAGAATCTTCCAAGATGCATCAGGGTGAAAACAAATAATAAACAAGCCTCACAAACCTATGCAATAGATAGGACTACAGGATTTTAGAGGTTCATACATTTCAGATGTTCTAAGGATCAGAAGAATTACAATTTAAAACAGGAGACCGGTTACAGTAATCATACAGTACAACCACAGCCCTAAAATGTGTATCTATGTATATGTGTACATATATATATTCACTGAAAAAACCATAGGTTATAGACCATATATAGTTAGGAATTAGCATTTACAAAACCTTAAAAATTCACTGAAAAAACCATTGGTTATAGACCATATATAGTTAGGGATTAGCATTTACAAAACCTTATTTTACTCGCACAAAACCATTGAAATTTGCATATATAGTTAGTTGCACTAACTATATATCGCGCACCCGCAACCCACTGCTGATGATGTCACATATTACATCATTCATGACATGGTCAGTGACATCACTGATGACATCATCCAGTGACTGTATGTTTCTGTAAAGTTAAAATATATCTTGCATATTGACGAATGAGTGGATGTATAAGTGTCTGGATGAAGGATTTAGTAGGTGCATGACTGACTGTATGAGAGAGTGATTAAATGTGTCTCACTGAGTGCATGGGTTAGTGACTAAACTGTCTTAATTTGTGCATCATTATGTCTGTTGTTCTGTAAACTGCTGCATGTGTTGATCAGTAGCTATATGAGTAACTATATGGGTTATTGATTGGTTGCCCAAGTATTTGTATGGGAGACTGAGTGTGTGTGTGGGTGGCTGGGAGGTGTATGACTCTGTGCATAGATGTGTGAGCAGTTGATTCACTAGATGTATGGGTTCAAAAGTGCATGTGGAAACAGCTGTATGGGCGGTTGACTATGTGAATGAGTGTATTGGTGAGTGAATGGATATCCCAGTGCTACATGTCAAAGTAAGTACATATGTAAAACACAGTACATGTGAGAGTTGACATATATAAATAACTGTGCATAAGAGCCAGTGAATGTGTGAGTGGCTGTATGGATCATTGTGAACTTGTATCAGGGATTGTATAAGAGAGTAAATATGCGTTAGTATATGTTTGAATAAGTAAGGTGTGTATAACTGTATAGTTGAGGAAATGGAGGTGTGATAGATTCTTTGCATGACTGACTAGATGTATGAGTAACTCCATGGATGAGTGACAATCTGTGAGTGTCTGTTTACACTGATTGTATCTAAGGTTTTATTAGAGTCTGAAGAGGTTCATCGTATTATCACATGAATGATATTATCAGTGATGTGATCAGTAATGTCAAATGAGATGTCATCAGTGATGTCATCAGTGATGTCATTTGAGATGTCATCAGAGATGTCATCAGTGATGTCATCAGTGATGTCACTGACCATGTCATGAATGATGTAATATGTGACATCATCAGCAGTGGATTGCGGGTGCGCGATATATAGTTAGTGCAACTAACTATATATGTGAATTTCAATGGTTTTGTGCGAGTAAAATAAGGTTTTGTAAATGCTAATCCCTAATTATATATGGTCTATAACCAATGTTTTTTTCAGTGAATTTTTAAGGTTTTATAAATGCTAATTCCTAACTATATATGGTCTATAACCTATGGTTTTTTCAGTGAATTTCAATGGTTTTTTAATAGCAAATATCAAAAGCTGTAAAATGTATTCTTATTTTAATGCAAACATTTATTTTATATGTTTTTAATCAAAAAAATGTATGCATCTGCCAAACCCTGACCTCTTAATAGTGCACTGTGGTGGAAATGATTTGGGCACTATGACTGGGGTTGGTCTGGAAATGCTTTTAAAGAACACCTTTCATCAATTGATGACACTTTTCCCCCAAACTGCCTTGGTATATTCCAATATATGCCAAAGACAGAAATGGAAGTGGTCCAACCAATTTTTTCTACAATTTGAGAAAGCACGGAAACATGTGAATAAATCTGTTTCTGCTTACATGAGAGACTATGGAATGGGTTTAATATACAACAATAACTTGCGTTACAACATTCAGGACATCTACAGAAGAGATGGTGTGCACTTCTCCGATGAAGGGAATAGAATTTTCGTCCTTTATTTAAAGCTGTGCATGGAACCTACTTGTAGGTACCTAAATTAGCCACAGAACCCAATAGCTCTTTTCAGAGCTACCCTACCTCTGATCATTCAAAACGTTTATCTTTTTCTAACTTTTTTTTTTTTCACCAAAGTACGCTCCCCGGTTCGCTTACCGGTGCGCGTACCGTGCGCTCCCCCCGCAAAATTATCCAAATTTTTATTTTTTTATTTTTGCATATATCAGCGTCCTAATCCCCCCTCAGAAAACCTAGAGGGTCACAAAGTGTCTACCGTGCCCCCTTCTACCCATTCCGAACATTGTTTGTCCTCCATCTTGTGTCTCAATTCTACCGATACTCAAAATGGAGGACTCCCGTAACGATGCCGGTTCGCGTACCGGGGAGCGCACCGGTAAGCGCTCGTTAAAAAAAGGTGGGAAAGTAATTTACAGAAAAACCACTACAGACACTTTCATCAAATATAGAATAGGCCCTACTACATAGCAGTCCCTACCATTTCCCCAAATTTGATGGAATTCCATTGAGAAAATTATGCTGTAAGCCTAACTAAATATCCTGAGGTAAATTACCTAACAAAAACACTTATGAAGTGTTAGAATTGACAACCAATCAAAATGCAACTTTCAATATCTTCTATTATTTCATGACATTTGATTGGTCATGTACCTGAATATATATAAAGAAAGAGAGAGAAACACAGCCATTTTGACTACTATTTCTTGAAGTACGTATCGAGTGCATTTCAACTGAGAACTTAAACTTCTATTTGAAAGGTAAGATGTTATTTTAAAAACTGAAGTATGTTCTGTACTTTAAGTTAATTAGGAAAACATTTTCTGATAGTTATATACTATCCCTCTGTAATACTTACAGAATAAAATAGACTTCTCTGTTTTAGTTATGGATGGAGTTAGGCTTGCTTGTATAATTAAGAATTGACTTAGACTTTTTCACATACATTTTTGATATTTCTACTTCCAGTCTGATACCATACACTGCCCAAAGAAAAAATCACTGTTTAAAAAACCAAACTACCTGTCTGTACTTAAACCGAACAGTGCCCTATCTGTACTGATATATTTTTTTTTAATTCATTTTACAGCACAGAAATGGAAGGAGAACAAAAAAATAACGTGGAAATTGTTGCAGAATGCAACCAAGATACAGATAATGAATCAGAATTCTTTGATGAATCAATGGACATAGAACTTCTGCAATGTGTTGAAGCTGTGGATTTCTTAATTGAAAATGAGACACAATCTGACCAAGAATTATTAGAAGTTCTTTTTAATTTTGAAAACAAATCAGAAAAATAAATTTATATTTAATAATTCAAAAATTGTTTGAGACATTATTCATTTTTATATGTATTTTTTAAACTAGTAGCAAATTGATTATAATGTTAAATTAGACTTTAAATATACTGTGCAACTTTAAGTTTGCTCATAGTTACTTCCTTTCTTCCACTATATCATCTCCAATGTGTATTTAACATCTCTTTATCATCTCCTGCCTCCATGGTGTTTCTGCTTTCCTGACAGACTACGCTATGAATTCCATATACCACAATAACTTCTGAAACAACCTGCAAGATATCTACAAAGGAAACAATGTATTTTTATTTTTAGACTCTGCTTTTGTACCTACATGTTGGTACTTAAATAAAACAAATAAAAAATAATAAAAATAACAATCAATAAACATACAATATTTGAACATTCTTTCATCCTATTTTCCCAATATTACGCTTCCCGGACCACTTCCCGGTGCGCGTATCGAGCGCTCCCCCTGCAAAAAAAAGATAATATTTTTTTTTTTTTTGCCCCCTCATCAAACCTAGGGGGTCAGGGAGGATGTACTCTGCCCCCTTATGCTCATTTCCCCCTTTGTTTTTCTCCACCTCTTGTCTCTCGATCCTACCGAGAGACAAGATGGCGGCCGGCCCGGACTGTTTAGAATGTTGACCGACAACGGAGAGCCAATCAGCTTCGCTTCGCGAAGTTCCGTTACGCGTCAGGTACGCGAACCGGAGCGCTAACCGGAGCGCTGTTACAGATATATCTGGGTTTTTTTAAAACGTTAATTTCTCATAATCCACTGGAGCACATATATTGAGACATAGCAAAGGCACGTCGGGCAAACCATATCTACAATTCTGCCAAGTTTCGTGTAAATCCATTCAGCCGTTCGAGCTAAAAGTGATTCCAACCGCCCTATGGAAAAATGAATGGGAAAAACACGTTTTGAGGCCCCCCTTTTTTCTCGGCCCCCCCTTGACGAACCCCCCCCAAATTTTCGGGGGCTGCTCAGAAACAAAATGTGCCATTTTCCTGAAAATTTCAGCCAATTCCGTCCACAAACGCCAAAGTTATTCGACATAGGATTTTTTTCCTATGGGATTTCTGAAAATTCTAACTATATATACCTACTGGCGACCGCCAGTAGGTAATACATATATATATATATATATATATATATATATATATATATATATATATATATATATATATATATCCCCAAAGATATACAATTATTCACACTAATGTATTTTCTGCTTATAAGACATTAATGTTTACTTTAAAAACACCTTTCCCTCAAAACCACATTTGAATTTATATAATGGTTATTGAAACTGAAAACACTATCTTCAGCTTGTTATGGTTAGAAAATATTTATATAATATATTAATGCCCTATTGATTAAACTAAATGTGACCACGTAGCATTTTATTTGGAATACGTTTACTAAAAAACACAGGCTCACACATTTATAACCACAAGTGTATTTCTACAAGTGTAAATGTCAAACTGTGTTATCACCATATTACAGTGCAATTTACTTGAGAGTATAATGCTTAATGTCTCTCAAGATCAATTCTTGAATCACATTGTTGGAGATTACTGCTCAGCAAAACACAGAGGGCCTAGTTTTTTGTAGTTTCACTGCATTGATTTAACCTGTAATTCTTTGTTTATTGCTAAATATCTTTCTTCATAAGAACTGCAGATAACAAATCAGTATAACATAATCCATGTATGCAGATGTGCACAGTTTAATATGCAGTTTACCAGGCCTTACAGCCAGTATTATATTTTTAGGGGGGCACGTCCCTCAGCTATTACCAAACATAAGTTTGAACTGCAGGTGTATTCGTTCCTAAAACTTTTTATGGAAAAAGGTACAGTATGTAAGGTTTTAAAGCACACAATGCTTTTTTATGCTTTTTTTCAATACTGGTGTAAAGCTATTCTAAGGATGTGAAGGGGTCCCTCCTCCAGACACTGAACTGACCCGCAATTGGTGGGAAGCCACCCCCCTTTCACCCACTGCCTTTCGTTCCCAACAGCTGCCTATCCCGACATGGAGGGAAGAGCTGGAAACAGGTTGGCCGGAGGAGACGGAGGTCGGCGGTCCCTTTAATTCCTTGGCATGGACGGTCGAGGCCCCGCCCATCATCAATCCAGAAACAGGAAAAAGGAGCCCGACCCGGGAGAAGACGGACGGCGTATCCCTGGAGGAGCTAGGCGGATCGAGAGCGGAGAGCAGAGGAGAATCCTGTGATTACCCCCTGAGACGAGAGCAGCGGAGTGGAGAAGCGGAGAGCAAGCCCGGAGGCCAACGTACCCTCGAGTCGCCCCACCACGCACCCAAGGGAGGGGCGTGGCTACAACAGGTATGGGGCCGGGTAGCAGGTTGGGTGTCTCAGCACGTACCTCCGCCTATGTAAATTGTACAGCCCCGTGTATCATAACCCCCTCCAAGACCCTTCCCTACACGAGCACTTCCCACACGGCGTGTAGAGACTGAGCACTAGCACCGGTTGTTTGCCTCCTCACCCCCGGCCCTATGAACTGCATGACAGCGTATAGCCGCCTGACACCCGTTTCTCTTTTGTTTTTGGGCTCCCCGGGAGTGCTGGAAGAAGACGTGGCGAAGAGAGCCCTGTGGACCCGGTGAATCAAACTGGAGCCTCCCAGAAAAACACCCTTTGACTCTGCAGCCTTTGCAAGGGAGAGAATCACTAGTAGACAGAGACGACGTTATATGAAAATAAAACCTTGTCTGAGAGCACTACTTAAAGACTTCGGCTCTATCGTTCCTTCTACATCCTAGGGTAGTCCCACAAGATCCGAAGCTGACCTAGAGAGTCCCCCTGATCTAGGACAAAGGAATACATGGATTTTTTTAGGGTACATATAAAAGCAAACTTGATCCACTTTCCACAATCACACTTTAAATCCTTACAATTACATGGGATTTACAGTAGAGTTGTGTAAAGTTGACTGGCTGGTAACTTTGTGTCTTTTTTAAGTTGTTCAAGCTTTTGTGGAATGCAAAACTTGTTCTGTATTTTGAAAAAAAATAACCTGGCCCCAGCTCCGAGCTTGCCACTAATTTAAAATAACTTTGAGAGACCTTGGAGCATATCAATCACTGGCATTTTCGGAAATCAGTGGCGAGCAGTGTGTTTTAAACATTTTAGGGCTGCAACAATGGTGACAATGTTATTTTGTTGGGGAAGTTAGGAAGGTCCCAGAATGAATTTCACTGTGAGGTTGTGTCATAAGATGGATAGTTAAATTACATTTGATCAAAAGCACTAATCAAAACTGCAGAGATTTGAAACAGGTACCCACATTAGTGTACACCCGGCATAGTTCCATTCACATTGTGTGAAAGGCAACTGCATATCGAAACTTGAGGGGGCCTACCTGAAAAGTACAAGGAGACCCCCTCCTCTGACCCAGTCAAGAGCTGTCAGGCCATGTGATCAGTGCCCAGATGCCCCTGGAGCTCGTGGGCCCCCCGCACAGCAGGTTCTGTGGAGGCTAATGTTACACCACTGTTGAAAGGTGCTGTTCAGAAGGAAACACCAGTGAGAGAACACCATGCAACACTAGTTTATGCTGGCCAAGTCAAGGCTCAAGAGCATATGGAGAAAAGTATTCCCATCAGAAGCCACACTATACCGCCCTCTTTTTCATCATTTGGGTTCTCCTTACCCAGGAGACAAAACGGCCAGTCTGATGTTACCGTGACCGATAGATGTGACAAGTGGGTGGTATGTGTTGTTGCAAAGAATGGCTACTGAAAAAAAGCAGTGTATAGTGATAGGAGTGAAATAGTGAAGGGTTGTACTAAAATTAGGTGAATCGGGTAGAAAAACAAATGTTATTAGTATCTCCCAATCCCTAAGGTTAAAAAGCAAGTGTAAGTGCAGGTTTGAAATAATAACCGTACTTAATAATGGTCAACATGTTTCTGCAACTTTAGAAAAGAGTTTCAAGTGCATTCTTCAGGACCTTGTGGTGTTAAAACTACTGCTTTATGTGAAAGAATAAAATGATATCACCTGAAAGCTCCAGGTAATGTGTTCAACCATATACTGTTACCACATCATAACACATGGCATTGGATCCAAACAGAAAGACAAACAAACAAGAAAGAAAAAGGAACATGAAAGTGTCATATTCACATGGTCTATATCCATTAGTACCAGCGTGCCATGGTTGCGCATTCACACTTATCAGGACACTCACCCATAAGTAGTGGTTGAGAGGCTTCACCCCACCTGGCTGCGGCTCAGGTATGTGGAGCACCGCTCTAGAAAATGAGTCGTTTTTTAAAAAAAGTTAAAATTAAGAAAAGAAAACAAATGTGGCTCAAATACTCCATTAAGTATAAAGTGGATTGCTCAGAAAATAACCTTGCTTACACCGATCCCCAACGATCGGTTGTGTGACTACGTTAACCAATCCCAAGTATATTGTGCCTCGCAAGCGTTCAAGTTAAGCCTGGAAGGATTCCCTGCAGGGTTTAAGAAGGGCTTCCTGCGCTATCTCTCTCTTGTGTTTATATCATTATTAAACGTGTGTTGGTTTTGCATAACTACAGGTTAGCTCGACACTTGATCAAAGGTGTCTGTAGTATTTTACATTTTAAAGCGTTGCATCGCTAGATATTTGGACAGACCAGGGTTAACGGAATGCTCGTTACAGATTTTAAAGATTTCTACGAGGATTATTGCCTGCCCTGTTTGTCTCATGGGACGCGTGACGATTGTTTGTCAACCGCGCGTTAGCTTGTTGCAGGCACATAAAGGTCGTGCTGTCAGCTCACCTGACCGTCGATGTCTCCTGACAGTCGTCTGAGCTGTCTGGGGGGGCACCGCTCGTTGCAATGGAGCGATGTTTATGCGTTCGCGTTCGCTCTCAGTCAATGGAATCACATGATCAGATGCGGTCATGTGATTCTAGGAGCTCATTGACGACATCCTGGTGGTTTGGCGAGGCACGGAAGAAGATCTAGTGTCATTCCATGAGTGGTTGAACAGCAGGAACGTATATCTCAAATTTACTATTGAATACAGCCGGACGTCCTTGGCGTTTCTAGATTTGAAGATACATGCAACTCCAAACGGTATAGAATCAGAACTCTACCGCAAACCGATGGCCAGGAATGCACTCTTGAGATACGACAGTTGCCACCCTCGAGCACTGAGGGACAACTTACCCTTTGGCCAGTTCCTCAGGGTGCAAAGACACTGTTCCAGCAAAGAGGCCTTCAAGATCCACTCACAGAATTTGGAAATACAACTGAGTGAGAAGAACTATCCAAAGAAGATCATCCGTAAGTCCAAAAAGAGGGCATCCAATAATAACAGAGAGTCTTTACTTGAGATATATCCTCCAAAAGAAAAAAACAATCGGATTGCCTTCGTGAACACATTTAACAGCAGATCGAACCAAGTGCAAAAGATCATTAAGAAACACTGGTCGATCTTAAAATCTGGAGGCGATGATATCCCCTTACCAATCTTTGCTTTCAAGAGAGGACAAAATCTCAAGGACCAGTTGGTCCACACGCGTCCACGTAACAAAGAATCCAGACAAGTGGGAACGTTGTGGGACTTGCCACCTGTCGTAGGTCATCATCCCTGTGGGGCGTGTACTGTATGTCCCCAGACTTGCAAATCCACCAGCATTGATATAGGGACAAATAGACCATGGACTCAAACCAGGTTTACTAACTGCAATAGTAGTAACCTGATTTACTTGATAACCTGCCCGTGCCATCTTCGATACGTTGGCATGACAACAAGAAAAGTAAGGACACGGATACAAGAACACAAGAGTACAGTACGTTGTCGGAAACAGGCTACTCGCCTAACTGCACACTTCTTGGAAAAAGGACATGGCCCTGATGAATTTTGCTGGACAGTACTTGAACAACCACAAATTCCCGAATTCTGTGCCGACATCAGTCGTTTTCTATTCAAGATCGAACAAAAATGGGTCTACAGATTAAATAGTGACAAAGAAGGACTCAACGAGCCAATACCCTGGATGTCCCTCTAGAAAAAGCATCCCATTTTTGTTCTGTTCTGTACTCACAACAACACTCGTGTAAATAATGTTACGGTTCACATTAAATATCGAATGCACGAGGTTTAGAAACCCCACACACGCACTATTATTAATAAATACTCAAGCATGAGTTTTATTGCTGTTAATTAATACAAGTCCGTGCTGTTTTCCTTCCTTTGAGCTGGGTTCTAAAATATCGCATATATTTCCTTTGCTTTATTTTTAGAATATTCAAACATATATTCCTATAAATAGGTACATCAGTAAGTGTCCATTTCCTGCCATCTTGTAGAAGGATACAGGTCACTCTGTCCGATACCTTTAATTTTGAATTCTTCTCAACAATTTTCCAAAATACTTTTCGATATATGTTATTACCACTTCTAACCAGTGGGTTTTCCATCACGTTTATTATAAACACCCCATTGATGCATATCGTTCACTCAGCGCAATGCTATGCCCCCAATACATTGTATAACAAAACATCGACCCTGGAACTACATCTCCCAGAGCTCCTAGAATCACATGACCGCATCTGATCATGTGATTCCATTGACTGAGAGCGAACGCAAACGCATAAACATCGCTCCGTTGCAACGAGCGGTGCCCCCCCAGACAGCTCAGACGACTGTCAGGAGACATCGACGGTCAGGTGAGCTGACAGCACGACCTTTATGTGCCTGCAACAAGCTAACGCGCGGTTGACAAACAATCGTCACGCGTCCCATGAGACAAACAGGGCAGGCAATAATCCTCGTAGAAATCTTTAAAATCTGTAACGAGCATTCCGTTAACCCTGGTCTGTCCAAATATCTAGCGATGCAACGCTTTAAAATGTAAAATACTACAGACACCTTTGATCATGTGTCGAGCTAACCTGTAGTTATGTAAAACCAACACACGTTTAATAATGATATAAACGCAAGAGAGAGATAGCGCAGGAAGCCCTTCTTAAACCCTGCAGGGAATCCTTCCAGGCTTAACTTGAACGCTTGCGAGGCACAATATACTTGGGATTGGTTAACGTAGTCACACAACCGATCGTTGGGGATCGGTGTAAGCAAGGTTATTTTCTGAGCAATCCACTTTATACTTAATGGAGTATTTGAGCCACATTTGTTTTCTTTTCTTAATTTTAACTTTTTTTTTAAAAACAACTCATTTTCTAGAGCGGTGCTCCACATACCTGAGCCGCAGCCAGGTGGGGTGAAGCCTCTCAACCACTACTTATGGGTGAGTGTCCTGATAAGTGTGAATGCGCAACCATGGCACGCTGGTACTAATGGATATAGACCATGTGAATATGACACTTTCATGTTCCTTTTTCTTTCTTGTTTGTTTGTCTTTCTGTTTGGATCCAATGCCATGTGTTATGATGTGGTAACAGTATATGGTTGAACACATTACCTGGAGCTTTCAGGTGATATCATTTTATTCTTTCACATAAAGCAGTAGTTTTAACACCACAAGGTCCTGAAGAATGCACTTGAAACTCTTTTCTAAAGTTGCAGAAACATGTTGACCATTATTAAGTACGGTTATTATTTCAAACCCGCACTTACACTTGCTTTTTAACCTTAGGGATTGGGAGATACTAATAAAATTTGTTTTTCTACCCGATTCACCTAATTTTAGTACAACCCTTCACTATTTCACTCCTATCACTATACACTGCTTTTTTTCAGTAGCCATTCTTTGCAACAACACATACCACCCACTTGTCACATCTATCGGTCACGGTAACATCAGACCGGCCGTTTTGTCTCCTGGGTAAGGAGAACCCAAATGATGAAAAAGAGGGCGGTATAGTGTGGCTTCTGATGGGAATACTTTTCTCCATATGCTCTTGAGCCTTGACTTGGCCAGCATAAACTAGTGTTGCATGGTGTTCTCTCACTGGTGTTATCTGCATGATTTTGGTTTTGTGATCCATGTTGAATGACTAACTTTTTTTGACCCCCAGGTATAATTTAGTGTTATGATATTGTGTTTGGGGTACGTACCTGGTTGGTCGTTAAACCTGCCCTTAGACCCTCCTCTCATTGTTTGTTGTGTATGTGAACAGTACAGCCAAGGCTGTGGGTCTTTTTAAACAGGCTGACCATTCTTTTTGGTCTCCCTCACAATTGTGTTTTTTTTGGCTCCCAATCACTGTGGATACCTTGCGCTGTACCTGTACTTTTACTTTCGGGCTTTTGACATGGCAACCAATTGGGGCTTAGCATTTGAGAGCGCCGAGGTCCAAAACATATTAGATGAAAACCCGAGTCTTCTAGACAGTATTCCAGTCCAAGTGACAAGTAATGATGATGGTTGGGCAAAAGTTTTGGTCCTTAAAAAATCACATTCCAGGACAACAGTCCATGTAATAGTAATGGCACAATACCTCCGAGACAACTGTGCACCCTCAGGCCTCATTGTCAATAACGTACCACGGCTATTTCTTGATGACAAAGATTTTCTAAAAGATTGGTCAATGATAGCCTGGAGGTGTACAAGAGACTGGCTGGTCTTAATAATTAAGACCGCGAAAAGGGTAGCGGATAATATACTGATTGAGATTCAGGGACTTGAAGGCCAAATAAAAGCTACACTTAAAAGTGGTATGTTTAAAAAGGGCCAGGATGACACCGATAAAAACAATAAGGACTTCAAGGAATCTATCCTCTTTACCAAATTAGAAAAGTTTAAAAAAGACTTAGCGAAATTCTCAATGGAAAGAGTATATCCTTACACGAGTGACTCATACACAGCACCAACATTTAATCGAGGTGGCAAAAAGGGTGGCTCATCATATGGAACATCAAGCTCAGACGGAGCATCGAGTGACTCAGACACCTCACAGAATGGGTCTAATCAAATCGCCAGAGGTCGAGGAAATAGAAGGAATTGGAGGAATGGACAACAATCACAGAACTTCAATAACTTCCAACCATGGTGGCCGGCTAACCCTTGGATGCTTGGTCCGACCTATCCTCCTCAAATGGGACCCTTTGGCCCTCCCCAAATGCAACAAGGTCCTGGATCCTTTCCTTTTTTAGGGTTTGGCCCGAGAAGAGGCAGGGGCAGGAGGAGACAAGGAACCACGACACCACAGGTACATTGGAACACCACGCCGAAGTCCACAATGGATCTTCGCAGCGGGAAGAAATTCCCACAAGAAGCCGCAGGGACAAGCAACCAGACAGCCTCGTGATGAACCTTAGTTCACACACTCTTTCTCCCAGTGAAGAACGCCTTTTAAACAAGGGCCTGGGTTTTGTGGCTACTCAGAAAGGGGATCCTTTCGTAGCCCAAGTTGAACTAGCTAAACTGTTCAGAAAGATAAGACTGCACTATTTCTTTTCTAAACCAGGGAACGTTGGAACACCCATTGAGGACAAAAATACTGGTCTCAAAAAGCCTTCCACATTTAATCCACCCAGTGCTGGTCTACCTTCTAAGGTCCTAACTTTTGAAACAGCTGTGGAGAACGACATTACGCGTCTTTACAAAACAGAGAACAGACCCTTCATCAATCTCTCACGAGAGGAACAGTCGGCCCTACGTTCTCTAACATCCAACGACAGGATAATCATCAAGCCGGCTGACAAAGGCGGGGCAACTGTCATCCTGGATATTGAGACATACAGGAATGAATGTCTTAGACAGCTAAGTGACCGGAAATCATATCTCCCACTTAAGGAAGACCCCACAGACAAATTGCAAACCAAAATAAGCAACCTAGTAGAAGAAGCCACCTCTGAGGGCTGGATAACACCACAAGAAGGACAGTACTTATCAACGAAACATCCTACGATTCCATACTTCTACTGCCTTCCTAAGGTTCACAAACCCCAGAGGCCGCCACCTGGAAGGCCTATAATCTCAGGCATTGGCTCTGTTTTAGAACCCCTATCGACCTTTGTCGACTACTTCCTGAATCCTATGGTCAAAGCAATGCCCACTTTCCTTCAGGATACGAAGGATGTCCTTAGACTCCTTCCTACTGTACAATTTAACATCGACACCGACATTCTTGTATCGTTTGACGTAGAGTCTTTGTATACATCGATTCCGCAAACAGAAACATTGGAGTTAGTGGGTAATCTACTTGAACAGAGTAACCACCAGTCCATCACTCCAATACAGTTCATTATGAATTTAGCAGAAATTGCTATGAAAGAGAATTATTTTCGCTTCGAGGGCACTACCTACCTGCAAACGTCTGGTACCAGTATGGGTAGTGTCTTCGCGCCGAGCTTGGCGAATCTTTACGTTCATAATTTTGAACAGCAAGAAGTTCTGACGCCATCCAACCCCTACTTACCATCTCTGCATGTATGGAAACGATACATTGACGACATCCTGGTGGTTTGGCGAGGCACGGAAGAAGATCTAGTGTCATTCCTTGAGTGGTTGAACAGCAGGAACGTATATCTCAAATTTACTATTGAAGACAGCCGGACGTCCTTGGCGTTTCTAGATTTGAAGATACATGCAACTCCAAACGGTATAGAATCAGAACTCTACCGCAAACCAGTGGCCAGGAATGCACTCTTGAGATACGACAGTTGCCACCCTCGAGCACTGAGGGACAACTTACCCTTTGGCCAGTTCCTCAGGGTGCAAAGAAACTGTTCCAGCAAAGAGGCCTTCAAGATCCACTCACAGAATTTGGAAATACAACTGAGTGAGAAGAACTATCCAAAGAAGATCATCCGTAAGTCCAAAAAGAGGGCATCCAATAATAACAGAGAGTCTTTACTTGAGATATATCCTCCAAAAGAAAAAAACAATCGGATTGCCTTCGTGAACACATTTAACAGCAGATCGAACCAAGTGCAAAAGATCATTAAGAAACACTGGTCGTTCTTAAAATCTGGAGGCGATGATATCCCCTTACCAATCTTTGCTTTCAAGAGAGGACAAAATCTCAAGGACCAGTTGGTCCACACGCGTCCACGTAACAAAGAATCCAGACAAGTGGGAACGTTGTTGGACTTGCCACCTGTCGTAGGTCATCATCCCTGTGGGGCGTGTACTGTATGTCCCCAGACTTGCAAATCCACCAGCATTGATATAGGGACAAATAGACCATGGACTCAAACCAGGTTTACTAACTGCAATAGTAGTAACCTGATTTACTTGATAACCTGCCCGTGCCATCTTCGATACGTTGGCATGACAACAAGAAAAGTAAGGACACGGATACAAGAACACAAGAGTGCAGTACGTTGTCGGAAACAGGCTACTCGCCTAACTGCACACTTCTTGGAAAAAGGACATGGCCCTGATGAATTTTGCTGGACAGTACTTGAACAACCACAAATTCCCGAATTCTGTGCCGACATCAGTCGTTTTCTATTCAAGATCGAACAAAAATGGGTCTACAGATTAAATAGTGACAAAGAAGGACTCAACGAGCCAATACCCTGGATGTCCCTCTAGAAAAAGCATCCCATTTTTGTTCTGTTCTGTACTCACAACAACACTCGTGTAAATAATGTTACGCTACACATTAAATATCGAATGCACGAGGTTTAGAAACCCCACACACGCACTATTATTAATAAATACTCAAGCATGAGTTTTATTGCTGTTAATTAATACAAGTCCGTGCTGTTTTCCTTCCTTTGAGCTGGGTTCTAAAATATCGCATATATTTCCTTTGCTTTACTTTTAGAATATTCAAACATATATTCCTATAAATAGGTACATCAGTAAGTGTCCATTTCCTGCCATCTTGTAGAAGGATACAGGTCACTCTGTCCGATACCTTTAATTTTGAATTCTTAACAACAATTTTCCAAAATACTTTTCGATATATGTTATTACCACTTCTAACCAGTGGGTTTTCCATCACGTTTATTATAAACACCCCATTGATGCATATCGTTCACTCAGCGCAATGCTATGCCCCCAATACATTGTATAACAAAACATCGACCCTGGAACTACATCTCCCAGAGCTCCTAGAATCACATGACCGCATCTGATCATGTGATTCCATTGACTGAGAGCGAACGCGAACGCATAAACATCGCTCCGTTGCAACGAGCGGTGCCCCCCCAGACAGCTCAGACGACTGTCAGGAGACATCGACGGTCAGGTGAGCTGACAGCACGACCTTTATGTGCCTGCAACAAGCTAACGCGCGGTTGACAAACAATCGTCACGCGTCCCATGAGACAAACAGGGCAGGCAATAATCCTCGTAGAAATCTTTAAAATCTGTAACGAGCATTCCGTTAACCCTGGTCTGTCCAAATATCTAGCGATGCAACGCTTTAAAATGTAAAATACTACAGACACCTTTGATCATGTGTCGAGCTAACCTGTAGTTATGCAAAACCAACACGCGTTTAATAATGATATAAACGCAAGAGAGAGATAGCGCAGGAAGCCCTTCTTAAACCCTGCAGGGAATCCTTCCAGGCTTAACTTGGAACGCTTGCGAGGCACAATATACTTGGGATTGGTTAACGTAGTCACACAACCGATCGTTGGGGATCGGTGTAAGCAAGGTTATTTTCTGAGCAATCCACTTTATACTTAATGGAGTATTTGAGCCACATTTGTTTTCTTTTCTTAATTTTAACTTTTTTTTAAAAACGACTCATTTTCTAGAGCGGTGCTCCACATACCTGAGCCGCAGCCAGGTGGGGTGAAGCCTCTCAACCACTACTTATGGGTGAATGTCCTGATAAGTGTGAATGCGCAACCATGGCACGCTGGTACTAATGGATACAGACCATGTGAATATGACACTTTCATGTTCCTTTTTCTTTCTTGTTTGTTTGTCTTTCTGTTTGGATCCAATGCCATGTGTTATGATGTGGTAACAGTATATGGTTGAACACATTACCTGGAGCTTTCAGGTGATATCATTTTATTCTTTCACATAAAGCAGTAGTTTTAACACCACAAGGTCCTGAAGAATGCACTTGAAACTCTTTTCTAAAGTTGCAGAAACATGTTGACCATTATTAAGTACGGTTATTATTTCAAACCCGCACTTACACTTGCTTTTTAACCTTAGGGATTGGGAGATACTAATAAAATTTGTTTTTCTACCCGATTCACCTAATTTTAGTACAACCCTTCACTATTTCACTCCTATCACTATACACTGCTTTTTTTCAGTAGCCATTCTTTGCAACAACACATACCACCCACTTGTCACATCTATCGGTCACGGTAACATCAGACCGGCCGTTTTGTCTCCTGGGTAAGGAGAACCCAAATGATGAAAAAGAGGGCGGTATAGTGTGGCTTCTGATGGGAATACTTTTCTCCATATGCTCTTGAGCCTTGACTTGGCCAGCATAAACTAGTGTTGCATGGTGTTCTCTCACTGGTGTTATCTGCATGATTTTGGTTTTGTGATCCATGTTGAATGACTAACTTTTTTTGACCCCCAGGTATAATTTAGTGTTATGATATTGTGTTTGGGGTACGTACCTGGTTGGTCGTTAAACCTGCCCTTAGACCCTCCTCTCATTGTTTGTTGTGTATGCTGTTCAGAAGGAGACATTTGTTGAACATCCACCAGCAAGACCGGTAGGCATGGTAAAGGCTATGTGATTGTGTGAGCCTTGGATGAGCCTATTTGTGGTCTGAGGCCCCGATGAGGACTCAATTTCCATCTTCAGTTAGCAGAGCCATGCATGGGTAGGCAGCAGCACTGCCTCTAGGTCTCTAAGTGGTGATTGCATGGTTTGCATCTAGGGTCCTGGTCAGTGATAACCTCTCTCTTTGATGGTACTTGCATGGCACCTCCCATTTGGATGCTACGGAGTCATCCATTTCCGGAATTATGACCATTCTCCTCTCTTTCACATGCAATCGACTCCTTCCATAGAATTCTAAAGGTGGCACCCTCTGTGTGCCCAACATAGTTTGGACGAGCATGGACTTTTCTGATTGGCAAATGTATAAAGCATGGACGCCTTCCATGTGTAATGCTAATTGAAAATATTTACTTGCAGAGGGATTGTTCAGCATTACTACCAGTGCAGATAAAAGTCAAGCTTGTTGGTATGAAACAGTTAGGAGACTGCCATATCAAAATATACACTAAAAAGTCAAATCACCTCCATAATAGAACTTGGACTTCTCAGCAAGTATGTTGCACGTTCCAGCAAGTATACCAGAAAATGTAGACATTGCTGGTATGCATTAAAAGAGAAGGCATTGGTACCTCTCACTAATAGCATGTAGTAACATGAAAATGGGGAGGGGCATTTTTACGCAATCTGCATGGATTCGGTGGGTTTTAGCCACTTTAGGGCGAGGAAACCCATTAACGTTCTAACGCAATACCTTCACAATACAGTGGACTTACACGAGTTGTCTGCAGTAGTGAAAAAAGTTTTCCTACACTTCTCTTTATAACAATGGTTTTGCACTTGTGTGGCTGGGGTATCGCCCATGAAAGGAAAGACCCCAAACACAAGTACAAATCAATTCTGGCCATACAGTATTTAGGCCAGAGCTCCGTCAGGACCCAGGGAAACCTGCCAGACACAGACATTTCTGAAAACAAGGCACCTACGGTAGTCCTGGGTGGTGTGACTTGCGTGGAAATCACTACCTTTTCTTACCCAGAATGCCCTGCAAACATCAAACTTTGGCTAAATCACAGATGTTCCTCATATTTCTGTGAAGGAACATTCAGGAGTCTGTGAGGATCTATAAAATTTGTACCACCCAGAGATCACCTCTTCCAATAAAACTTACCCGAAGTGTTCAACAAGTATTACACATTTAGTATATTAATTACATAGGACCTCATAAGAGCAATTTACTTGCTATTGCCATAAATTAGATAAAGCAGATTTCCACAGGAGTCAATAAATACATTTCAAAAAGCAGATTCCTACTACACAGATCTTAGATTACAATATATTAAAATCAGAAAATGTTAATTAAAGTTGCACAGAGGTTTCATGATAGGTCAATTATAATACACTTGCTGGTAGCCTCAGAGGCCCTGATTATGGTGTACACAAGGAATGGATCAAGGAAATGACTCCTCATCGTGTTAACCTTGGCAGGGTTATCTTGATATTAAACCATTTTTGAAAGATACATAGTTCTTTATAGCAGCTCTTTGTAGCATGGCAGGCTATGTTGGATCATTTCTGATTTGTACTACTGCTAGTTAGCGTATTTGCTGCTCTTTGCAGCAGCCACATTAACTTAGCAAACTATCTGGTTCCTGAAAACAAATTAAAGATTGTAGCGCAGATACAGGCCAGTGTCCTAGAAATGCTGTAGGCTGCTGGAACAATGTCAGTCAAATGTAAGTAATCCCTGCTACATCTACCCCAGCGTTATAGGCTACCCAAAGCCCTATTCCAAATTGGAATCTGGATATTTTCTGATTGGACATTGCTTCTGAATGTCTGGTAGATTTAGGTAGCGACAACCAATTATATATCAGGAATACGAAGGGTTGTGCAAGTTGCTAGAATAAGAACAACATGACTCAATGTTCTGTGCAGTTAGGCAATCTTTTCTTACAGCAAAGTTTTGTTTGGCATACCATAAGTGAAGGGCGAGAAGGGAGTTAGGCTAATGCCATTCAATTCTTGGTCTCTTAGCTGTGACTGTAAACTAGTGTTTGTATTGTCATTCAAAAGTATGACAGCTCTTTGGGATTTAATGTTAAAGACATTGAAGCCCTGCTAGAAAGAAGTCTGCTAAGAAACCGTGCTACCGTTCTTACTGAGAAGTACTAATTCTGAACCGTTAAACTGTAGCTGTCTGGCATAGAAGTATTGGGGATGTACCCAAACTTTTATCAGCCCCACTTGGAAGTACTGGTAATTTATTCTTAAAACATAGTATGTAGTAGCTTGGTTGAAAAGTGCTCTTATCTTTCTCTCTGTCCATCAGTGTAATCTTAACATATTCATAAAGGTAAAGTGGGGCGGTTGGTGAGAGTGATGCCATAATCATACAACCCTTGGCCTCTACGACATTGCTTAGAAGTAAATGATTGTTTATCCATTGAGCGCTCTGTATCACCCTGTTCATAGGATAGGCCTGATTCTAAAAAGCTGTTTGTGCATTTAAGTTCAGCTTACATGTATGTGTGTATGTGGTATCTCTATGGCGCAAACATAGCCACAAGGCAGTGCAGCGCTGTACAGGGTGAAGGACAAGCAATCAGCAATAGGACAGGTGAATGGTTTGTGGACTTATAAAGCATTACGGTGTTGTGTTCCTTAAAGAGGTGAGTCTTCAACTCTTTTCTAAATTGGAGTAGTGATGTGGGGGGGGGGGGTCCTGAAATATACTGATATATTGTTACAGTTCCAGGGTGCATATATAGAAAATACTTGCTCCTTATGTTTTGTTTCCACATTTCTTAATTTGCAATCTGCTGACATCCTGGCTGCAGATCTGCTGAGAACCACCAGCGATGGTGAGCTTGTCTACAAGAGGAAGTGGGGTTGCTGGTTCTGATGGTTATGTAAATGATTCACCTGGTTTTGAAGATGGTGCGGGTCAGCAAGGGGTGCCAGTAGGGTTCCATCAGTATGCGGTGGACGTGATCATTTTTCTTTAGGTCCTGGATGAGACATGCTGCAGTTTGGGGGATGCCCTTAAGGGGTGCCAGTGTGGAGTCTGGGTGGTCATGGATCGCGGCATTGCCACCATTCAGATGCAAAAGTATGAAGACTTGAGCAGCAGTTCAGAGGTTGCTGTTTGGGAGTACCAGGCAATATTTGTGTGTTGTCTTTGTGTTCCTGCTGTCCAGGGTGAATACAAGTGACTTGGCATTCAGTCAAAGTTGGGGTTTAAAGCCATCAAGGTTCATGTCAGTGAGCCTATTTGTAACGTTTGTTTTGTTTGTTGTTCTTGCCAAGCAATTGGCATTCTGTTTTAATTAGGGAAAATCCAAGTGACGCACTAAGAGCAAGAGTACCAAATGAGCAGCATCCACTTAGCAGGAGATTGGTACAGGCATGGTAATTTGGTGGTGGTGCATTTTAGAGCACACTTTTGCAAATATATTATCAAAGCATGGTGTGGTAGTGCACTGTTATTTAGACACAGCACATTTTCTGTTGAAATTTGCAAATTAATTTGCATCAGTCATACAGTATTACTATTAAAACTATATAGCACATACACAATATGTGTAGATCAGATGTCAGTGAACATTTATCCCTTGTACATCACCAAGATCTGTTTTGATCCTATTAAAATATTTGTTTCCATCACTCTTCAGTACAACAAAACAAAATGTGCTTCATGTGTGCCTTCATAGCTGTTGACATATCTTGAAGTATTTGTGCAGTGTATTTACAGTATTTGCAAAGCCCCCCCACCCGACTAAGGCCATGCTGTTTACTACCATTGTTGGAGGAGCATCAAAACCCACCGCTGGCTTTTCTTTTTGTAAGTCATGGTCCTTCCCCATTGTAGGAAGCTGGCTCTTTTTGAAATATATAAAAAATATGATTTACCGTGTAAAGAGAACAGGGGTTCCCTTACTAGTGTAAAGGGGTTTGCTATACAATCCCAAAGTGCTCTATTAGGGGGTAGTGTGGTCAAGCAGCCATAGGCTTAACACGTAGGAGTGCAAGACATTTGCAAATATACACACCAGTGATTAACCCCTTGGCTGCTGGGGCTATTCCCCTGCTGTGCTGGGGGGCACCCCCATGCTCATGACGAGCTCAGCTCGTCATGAGCCACGGTGCTCCGGTGCTCATGACGAGCTCAGCTCGTCACGACCACGCCCGTTTAATGGAACGCTCAGCACAGCAGGGGCATTAGCCCAGTGTGCGAGGGTTCCACGGGCCATGACGAGCTCAGCTAGTCATGATCACCGAACCACCGTGGCTCATGACGAGCTCAGTTCGTCATGAGCATGGGAGGGGTTAATAAATGACACACACGACTCAAGAAGGATATCCACACTAATTTATAAAAATAGCAAGTAGCTTTATATAAGTTTAGGCATCTGTGAAAAATGGTTCAGGTGAATTTGTTTTTAAATAAACATTCTTTTCACTTTGCAAAGTGGACACAGTACAGTTTCTGAGTTCTGCAATGTTATCCTATGGAAGGAAGAACAAGTTCTGCAAACAGGTGTAGTACAGCGACTTACAAGAACAATCTCCAGGACTTAAAGTGAGTGGTTGGTAAGATCCAAGGCAGACCCAGCAGTACACCACCAGTTGATGGGGGTGACGGGGTACAGGGTGCAAAACTGCCTCAGGGGCCCAAAGTATTTCAATGGAGATGAGTCACTGCAGAAAGAGGCTGCAGGCTCTTGCCAGGAGGCCAATCAGGGTGAAACAGGTGGGTCCAAGACTTACGATGCTCGACTATATAGGGACCCTTGGGGTCCTCTTCTCCACAGTCCAGGGTGACGAATGCAGAGGTGTTGTTGGGCGTCTGGTTTTCTTACTGGAAGCAGTCGCAGTCGAGGGGACCTGTGAGCAGAGGCTGCAGGCAATATCGGAGAGTCCACGAGGGGTGAAACCTCGATGGTCTCAAGCTCTGGAGGGCTGGGGGACCTTGTTGACACCGGTGGCCCACTTCAACTCAGGCCAGAGGCGTGGGTTGCAATTCATGACAATTGTTCCCCAAAAGCAATGCTTATGACCTCACAATATTCATACCAATAAATAATAGACCTTAACCACACAAAATCACTTTATAAAAAGACCTGTCTAAAGCAAATGTTAATACTGTAACCATGAAAATGTCATTGGCAACGTCACTGTCAGGGCAATATTTAATGTCTGTAGTGATGTAATTGATTTCATTTGTGATATCATCTGTCACATCATGGGCGTGGCTACGGGCATTTAATTTGGGGTGAAAATGATGGTGTACATTGCAGAAGTGCAAATTATGGTTCGCCAATTTTGGGGGTGATTCCTGGAAGTGTCCTTGAGGACCGTCCATAAAAGTGAGTAGAACTTGAATGCGGTGCATTGCAATGCTTCGTGTGACCATTCCAAGTCATCACTTGGTGCACCGCATATATTGCGCCTCGCTGATAATCTGTATCGTACTCTGCTGTTGTGCCTTCTTTCTGTATTTTGTTGGATTCCTGCTTATGTTGTTTGCGTTGTTTTGTTAGGAGATTTTTTTCTAACTATGTTGTTTTCCTTTCTAGGTGCCAACCTCATCTTGTTACACTTGGGGTGGCTGTGTGATCTCTTTGTTCCCTAGCTCTTCTACGTGCTGCTGGCCACCTGCATCAGAGAAACAGCAAGGTGGAGTCTGGGAAAGGTCGCCCTGATCATTCCTTTGCACTAAGAAGGCTGACCGCAAGGCTCCCTCCAGACCGCAGGAGGACATTATCAGTTGTTGATATGGGTTGGATCACCTACAGCAAACATCTAAGTGTTATCTAACAATGTGCAAGGTGTAAGGTAGCACAGGGAGTTAATGCCCTTGCCGCAGAAAGATATGTGTAATCAGTTGGGCATAGACTTGAATATCCACAACTTACTTTGTAGGATCAGCGGGTCTGCTGCAGAAGACTTTGTATAACCAGCAGCTCACTTGTTAGAATGGTAAGAAATAAAGTATGGTTCATCCTTTTTTCAGAGGTCCTTGTGTTATCTGCAGGCTACAAGTTCCTGGTATAATAAATTGTTCAGTTTGCTATGTACCTGCATGTAACCAGCAAGTCATAAATGTGAATCTTGTTGTGGGCTAAATCAAACTTTCGAAATTCTGAGATCCATAAGATGAGAACCACTGAGGTAGGTGGTAATAAACACCTGTTATGCTCCATATATGATTAAATATGTTTTGTGAGCTACTTAAATGGTCATATTTAGAATATTTATGCACACGGGTACAAGTAGACCATGGGGAAAGGGGGGTATTGGATAAGACTTGCATACATACAATACAGTGCATGTAATGTTTGTTTAATAAGCATGTATATTTCCATGTTTGCATTGAAAACAAGATGCAACATGTCTTCCAGCAAACAACTACTACTGTTCTCCTTTTCATTCGTAAATCATTCAACACTTTTTCATTCATTTCTAGAGACTGGAGAGCTGAATCTTGGAGAGGGGGGGGGGGTAGGATGTCTCTGACAACTACTTGATGTCTGAACTTTGACAAATGGTATTACAGATTGTTCTGAGAGAACTGTGGCCCTGCGTTTTTCTTTTGTGCCATTTATTGGTTTCAACTGCGGAAAAACGTTGTCCAAATTCCACATGTCATTTGGCAAGCTAGGCATAAAACCTGACGTCCAATATTTAGCACTGTAAATATAATCACTCTGGTCTAAATCTCTTTAGTTGGCAACTCGATCATGCCAAACCTGTGTAAACAATTAGGCCACATGTCCATAAACCTAATAGACATTCCCCTACCTAGTCACTGATGCATGCACTGTACAAAAGTATTTCTCAACGTCTGAATCCCCAATACTCTGCGAGGCAGCACAGTATAAAACAAGCATTGGCAGACCCAATGGGTCTTGACTGTGAAACGTTTTGAGTTTGCAAATGTTTTTTGTTATATGCCAGTTGGACACAGCTGCTTGGTGCTCTACTCACAGAGAACAGCTTCATGATTCACTAATCAGCCAATGATACTGAACTCTGAAGTTATCCTCTGCTTCAGACATCCAATGCCTCGAAAACTGCTTGCAGAAATTTCAGACCTGGATATTCAGTGCCTACCTGAAACTCAACCCAACCAAGACAGAATTTTTTTTTTTTAAAGAACAGCAAACTAGAAACAGTATAAACCTGGCTCAATGACATCAGTCTTGATGGCTATAAACCCTAACGTTCACTGAATGTCAAGTCACTTGGATTCACCCTGGACACCAACATCACACTTACGGAACACATTGCCTAAAAAGCTAAGACAAAGATGGCCTGGTACCGGCTCACTCGTCTAATGAAAATGAACCCTTTTCTTCCAGAAAGTGACTTCAGAACTGCTTTTCAAGCATCATACTCTTACATCTGGATTTTGGTACGCACTGCTCCATTGTTTGCAAGACTTCACACTGACACCCCTTAAGGGCATCCTACAACCTGAAGCACACCTCACCCTGGACCTGAAGAAATATGATCATATCACCCCCATCTGGATGACCCTCCTTTGGCTCATCTTGCCTGCCCACATCATTTACAAAGCCATCACGACCAGTACCCCCTCTTTTCTTGCAGACAAGGTCAAGATTTCTGGTGGTTCTGGGCACAATTGCAGCCAGGACACCATCAGGTTGCCAACTAGAAGTGAAAGAAAAGAAAAAAACAAGGCGGCAGGTTTTTCCCTCTGTGCACCCAGGATTTAGAACAACATTCCCTTATCTATCAGGATGCCACCAACGCAACTCCAACTTTTAGAAAAGAGTTGAAAATGTACCACATTTTGAAAAATACTCCATCACAATGTATAAATGTCTTAATAGTCCACAAACTAGCTACCTCTCTTATCCTTCGTTGATTTTATTCTTGGCTTTGATCCTGTACAATGCTCCGTTAGCTTTTGGATAGGTTTGTATTATAGAAATTCCACATACAAACCTAGATATACAGTGAATGAGCGCACATTCAAGGAAGCCATCTTTAAATGGGATTTTAGAGAATTCATTCATGACAGCCACAGCAGGTGTTCATACATCCACGGTTGCCATCGTTCAAAGCATTGTATTTTCTTTTTACAAATTTGATGGAAAGATGACCCACGTGGATGCATATGTATGGAGGGGGGCCATCTCGATTGTGATTCATAAAAATTTTAAAAAACATCGGATGATGCCTGCAACATGTGCACACTTACAACCATCATAAAAGGATTAAAAAATGTTTAAGCACAGAAGGAGGTCAAAAATCGGTGAGGATGGGGATCAAGAGGACATTGGGTAGAGGAGTGGTAAAGGGAAGAGGGTTACAAATGAGAGGGAAGTGGTGAACGGAGAGAGGCGAGGCTAGAGCAGGGAAAAATAAGGAGGGAGAAATAATACACCTTCACATGCAATGCAAGATCTTATGTTGGCAGTGAAAGTAAATATGAACCAATCAGAACACTGTGAGACTGACATGCTCCTGGACGTGACAAACAGTAGTAGGGAGAAAAGGCATTGTATCAGGAGCAGGGAAGTGATATGTACAATAAATCTGTCTAATCATGACCAATGGGCATACCCGAAGCCCACTGTATATATATTTGATATATTGGAAACAGTAGATCCCAAACAGACATATAAAGGGTCTGTAAGCTGGAAAATAAGTAAGAAAGCTTAATTTAATTTAAAAGCATATACTTATTCATTTTAAAGCTTGAGTGCTCATAGCATCAAAAAGCAATGGATTTAAAATACATACTTGAGATCACTGTGCATAGTTATTATATTCAGCACTGTGTTAAAATAATGTATCTAAATTCATGGTTTAGATACACTCATGGCTACAGGAAATTTGTGTGTCTAATGTATTAGCCTAAGTGCCAAGGGTGTGCCCAGACATGGGTCCCGTGCTCACTGTGGCACTGGATCCAAGCTACTCCTGACTGAAGAGTAGATGACTTGTTAGGTCTCGACGAGCGTTGAAGTGCGCATGCGCTACTCCCTCTGCGAGGCGTCTTGTAATCAATAAGATTTCTGAATTGGACTTAAAAGTGTCGCCCATCATTTTGATTGGCTTTCATCATCATTTATGGTAAATGCTTGCCTCCGATTGAAAATGAGGCTTCTTGGTTAATGCACTGTCTCCTTTTGGCCCCGCCCATCCGGACTGGATCTTTTCCTTGTGGCATTACACGGTCTCCTTGAATTAGTCGGTGGGCACTTTTTTTCTCATTCGGGCAATGGCAACAGCTTGTTATTAGTTGTATGTTCATGCTGAGTGCGGCTCCCGCTTCTGGGACACCGCGCTCGGTTTATTTATTTATTTTCTTAAACTTTCTCACTGAGCTCTGCTCCCGCTTCAGGGACACAGTGCATGTTTATTTTTTTATTTATTGAAACTTTAAGAGTCAGCACGGCGCCCGCTTCAGGGTCCCTGCGCTCTTTTATTTGCGTTAGCTAAATGGCTTGTTTATCCTTTAATTTAGTCAGCCAGCATACGAGCACCTGCCTGCGGGGAGCGAGGAGGCCAGCTGAGGAAGCTGAAAACGAGGCAGCCCTGAGAAGGAGTCTTAGAGGAAGGCGATGGGGGAATAAGAAGCATGGTAGGCCGGCTGCAGAAGGGCAGCTCCCTCCACGGTAATGCAGCCACCAACCTCCTGCTATTAGGCGCCCTCCAGCTCCTGCATGGAGTTCGCCAAACAGGGGCACAGCAGCAAGGTCAGAGTGCGGGCTACGTCCGTGTGCTCGTGTTTTCCAGTCCATGTGCTTATTCAGTCCTCTTACACCTCCTCCTTGTCTGCTTCCCCCCTCTCACGTTAGACCCCTCGTGTCCTGTCAGTTTAGCTGTTCAGAAGTAAGAACATCAAGTTAAAAAAGTTTACAAATACTCGAAAATTACATTGTAAAGGGCTAAGGTAGGTGCCCAGTATAGCACAGATAAAGGCATCAGGCGCTGTTTCATTCCATTTCACCACTCGGCGGACAATGCACACACTGGAAGATGCACTACGGAGATACTTGCATGAAGAGTTCCCAGTCCCAAACCCCCTGGACCCCCCAATACCCTGGAACCAGTGAGAGGTAGATCGGAGGAGGATCCCACCCTCCCTCAGCACAGCTCTACCCCCAGGTCACCGCCAAAACAAACACAGCCCATCGCAAGCATCGCATGGCCATGTGCCCCGTCAGACGCGAGGCATCCCTTCTACAGAGAAGAGGCAGGGGAGTATCCAGGAGAGGGCAGCCTGTCACAGGAGGAGGAGGGGGAAGAGTGGAGCAACATGCGAATCATAGCCAAATGAGAAGTGAATAGCGGAGCAAAGACGGGAGAAAGGAAGACAAGAGAGAGAAAGAAGTTAAGGAATGAGAGAACTGGAGTAGACAGATTAAAATAGAATCAATTAGAGAGACAGAATTAACCAGGGAAATAAAATAAAAGTAAGGAAAAGATCGAGAAAATGAAAAGACACACAAAAGAGGAAACAGAAAGAAACGAGTGCTGAAAGACAAGCACGGCCCGCGATCGTGAAAGTTAAAGCAATGCACAGCTTTTACCTGTCGGGAGCGAGCAACGGAAGGGGCGATAATTACAAACAGATGGCGCCGCTGCTCACTCCTGCAAGATAAACACCACACATGCAGAGGGCTCATTGGGAACAGTGCAGAACATGCACGAGTTTCTCAAAAAGTCCTGAGCGATTCCAAGAGGTCCCTCCTAAGCAGCGCTTGCGCACTGCGTAGGCGAGATCTAAAAAGCATAAAATCCGGTTTAATGTTCAAAAACGAATAATACCTTGTGCCTTCACTTATTGAAAAAATGCATTGTTTTTTTGTTTGTTTTTTAAAATGTATTTTTGTTGAGCAGAGCATAGGACAAAACAGCATTATAATACAATTGATCGTCAGGAATAAATCTACCCTTTTCACAGATACACATTCTGTACATTTGTCAGCTTGAAATCCATAAAACATGGATGAACATAAATAAATAACACATAAGTCCAGCAAGCCATGTATTCACTTACAAACTACTTAGCAGTCTGTTTTTTAACCTACAAAAATGTTTCCCCCACATTATTAAAATGCTCTAAATACAAACTGCCTCTTAAAACACGTAATTACAAACACTATTTACATTAAAGTGCATAAATTGGGTGAAATCCAACCTTCTATTGTTGTTTTTCCAAACACAATAAGAGCCTCCAGCCAAACATAACTCATATTTGAGAAGTATCTGGAAACAATTGCACCTTCCCATTACTATAAGACCCTAAAGTGACTTGTGCCTGGTTACCATCGGATATAATAGTACTGTATCTTCACATTTACAGCACAAAAACACTTCTTCTCATGGTCACTACGTGCCTTTAAATGATCAATAAAAGCAGAAATCCAGTGATAGCTTTTTAAAACTTTCGAACTGTGCAGAATTTGACATTATTACAGTGCAATCATAAAAAAACGCATTGCTATCACAGTGCTAATTCAACCCTGATACAATATTCAATGAATATAACATGTTTATATATAAATCAGTTTTCATGCAAATATAGCATCCCTCAAAAATAATTACAATGTGCGGGATAGTTTGAGAAGACTGCAATTAAACAGTATGTGTACTAAGATACCGGTCACAAACTGTTACTCAACTTTTTGCAACCAGTATCATTTTTGCGAACTGACCTCAAAACTTATTTTTAAAGTAGCCCACTTTCCTTTTTTGTGTTATAATTTTTATTAGCATTTCATATTTAAAGACAATTTCATATATAAATATAACTATATCTCAATCCATCCATGAAATAAATACCAAATTACATAAACCTCTTATTCCAATATGTTATGAAAAAGAGAATAAATATATGATATATTATACAAGAAAGTTATTCAGATACTCATTAACTGAAGAGCACCATCAGTAAAACATCGCATTGAAAGTGAGAAAGCCATGGATCGTGACAAATCAGACAATATCTATACTATACAATATAAAATTAAAATATAGCCCACTTTCCTTTAAAGAAAGGGGAATACTTTAAAAGAAGTTGTCATTTTTGCAAAAGTTCATTGAGAGTTGGCAGTGGTGAGAAAGTAAGGCTTATTTTTACGAGCCATTTATTTTGTATAGTTTTATTAATGTGGAAGTTGACTTAGTAATAAACGTGTGAATCTTTGTTTATTAGTACACTTGCCCTAAAAGCGTATTATTGGACCACACTTCTTTGCATTGGTATAGCATAAATAAATATCAAGTCAAGTCAAAGGATCTTTATTCGGATATGTAAAAACATCCATAAAAGCACAAAGTCGTCACAACAATCCACATAATATGCAATTAAAACAATATAAAAACAGTTTTAAAAATACACAATCAATCTGTATGGTGGTTTGCCTAATGATTTAAGTTTAAGAGGGAACCATCTAATAAAAATATATAATAAATCACAGAAAAGGCCCTACAAAGAGAACTGACTGTGCTCAGTTAGATACCTTTATAATAAGAATCTGTCCTTACGGACCATATTAATTTCAAATCTCCAGCAAACATTCGGACCAGAGTCCAGTGACAAAAGCAGCTCAGCAGAAGCTTTCCTTCCTGGTACCAGACTTAGGATGCAGGCTTCCTTCCCCCTTTATCGACCTCATTCAGTAATTGCTTCATCATAATCCTTTTCTCCCTGTAAGACCTGCACAGTGGTCTCACCAATATACTACGCGGTGTCTCACACGAATCAATCCCTGAGTGACCATTCTTAATAAATAACCACAAATGTGTCTCAGGAAGCTTGCACATCTTATTAATGGACCCTTGGTGGTGTGGATGGATCAGCATCACTCTCGTATTTCATCAGCAAGTCTTGGTCTTCTGCTTGGCAGTCCAGACAGGGAGCGACAGCAGGGCTCGCATTATATGGCTCCTTAGGGAAGGACACCCTTGTTCCAACTCTGCAAACTGCACCTGATGTTAACAGCCATCCTAGACTTTTCAGGCATTAGCCAGTGTTTTGGTCCATAGACAGGTGTGACCTTGTGCATCTTTCTTATGGTTTATTACCCACACTTCCTACTTGCTTCTAAGTCTCAGAACAAGTGACTCAAGCTTTCTGCCTATTTTGTTTTCTCAGTCCATGATTTAGGGTGCTATTTTCTCTGCGGTGTTAATAACTGCTTCCCTGTACTGGCTTGTCAGCTACCACACACTGCCTGTCAATTTGTAAAAAAAAATCGAGAGTGGGGGGAGGGGATTTTGCTGTCTTGGTCCTTGAAATCCATTGGGTCAGACGTAACATACTTCACTGTCTGCTACCAACAAGGACTCTATCACCTACATAGCCTTTATCTGCCCGCAAAATAATTATGTCACACATTTCTATTAATGCATGGATTGCACAAAGGCATTTGAACTGCATCCCTCTATTGATTGCTGCAAAAGGAAGGGTAAATAATACTTGCTGTAGTCTATGCCACAGAATTTAAATAGAAAACGGGTATTTAACATAACTTCATAAATGCGCGCATGAGGTTTTTCTTGAAGTCATGGCAAATGACAACATTTATGTTTTGTTTTTCATAAAGATACACATACTATGTACACTTACAGGGATTTCCTCCACTGTTCTAATGTAGTGCCATTCTCATTTGGCTTCCGCCCACCACAGTGTGCAGCATGCTTGGAGCACAGAGTTAGCCCACTTCAACCATTGGCTTATCTGATTGTGAATGGTGGCATTTTGTTCCTCCACAGTGTGCACATTTGCACAGTAGTCCCCTTCAGTGCTATGTGTACTTTACATTACAAAAATACTCATATTGGCCTGTAGCCAAAGATTGGTTTCAGACAATGAATGCCTTCGCACAAAAAGTGTTCACCAACAAAATAGGCACTGACAAAGCCAAAAGGGCAGCAGCCAACACCAGACATATGGGCTTTGATAATGATTGTTCTACTTCTTCTTGATTGGACATTAAGGACCAGATTATGATTTTGGCACAGTTATACCAGCACTCCGCCGTTGTGGCTGCTCCAAAGCGGCGTGAGGACTGCCTGCCCAGTCATGACTTTCTTAGCCATTGGCGGGCATTTCCTTTGCCGTTCCTACGGCGGTGCCTATAAAATAGGCACCACAATGGGAACATCAAAGGAAGTTCCAGCACGGCATGGACTGAACGGTCCATGCGGTGATGGAACTTCTGTGCATGCACCCGGGGGGGCACATGTTGTGCCACACTGTGTGCATCCACAAGCTTTGAGGCACAAGGGGGCCCTGCAGGACCCACTTTCTTTCCGGACCGCCACTGTTTTCATGGATGAAAGACCTCCATGAACTCAGCAGCGGTGATCAGAGTCAATATATGATCGGCAAGGCCACGGCGGTCCCGCCAAGTATATAGATACATCTTGACCGCCGCGCCACCGCCAGGGAATGGCAGTTCCCTGGCAGAGTCAGTGGTCCCAGCGCGGCACGACCAATAGGGTTGTAATGTGGCGGTCACAAGACCGCCACGCCACCACACACCCCCAGACTTTTAATCAGGCCCTAAGGGTTTTATTTACAGGTTGTGGACAGGATACTCTGTTACAAATGTGACGGATGCCCTGTCTACCATATTACGAGTGCCCTAGGCATTAGTGCAGCGTGCCGGATATCTCATATGTTTGTGATGGAGTATTCCTTCTGCTAAGCTCAAAATAAGTCCCTATGTTTCCTAAATTTTAACTGGATCATTGTTTTAAATGTGTGTTGTGTTCCTTGCATCCCAAGCATCTTTCAGAGTCAAGCCTTAAATTCATGCATCCTGCCTAGTAGACATGCAATTTTCTATGTTGGTGAGAGCTGTAAATTAAGACAATTTGTGGCCCTTAGAAAATGCCTTAGTATTCTAAATCCGGTCAGCCTAACTACGATATTTCACTAATTATTGTTGATCACTTTAGTCTCCTTTCAAAATGACGAAATGGAAAAGCAGGGGTGTTTCCAGGCTGCGGGGAGGAAGAGGCACACATAGCTGATAACGTCTTGAAGAGGGTAATGAGTGTGTTTAGCATCAAATTTTAATGTCCTTAGGCTCAATCCTTACTTATATAGTCAGAGTCAGAAGTCCATATTGTGTAGAAAAGTTGCTCTTTATTTGTTTAGATAAAAACATGAACAGCCGACACGTGTTTCGCCCCTATGGCGATTTGCGCCAGGGCTTTTTCAGGGCTATTTACAATATATTTTGTTCTTTACAGTTCTTCATCATTTTGGTAATTTCCAAAACGGAGTCCGGTTATTCAATTTGTGAGGGTAAAATCCCTAAAGTGCTTCGTCGGCAGCCTGCTGGATAATCCTTCCGTTTTCGCGAGCGGAAGGATTATCCAGCAGGTTGCCGACGAAGCACTTAAGGGATTTTCCCTCACAAATTGAATAACCGGACTCTGTTTTGGAAATTACCAAAATGATGAAGAACTGGAAAGAACAAAATATATTGTAAATAGCCTTGAAAAAGCCCTGGCGCAAATCTCCATAGGGGCGAAACACGTGTCGGCTGTTCATGTTTTTATCTAAACAAATAAAGAGCAACTTTTCTACACAATATGGACTTCTGACTCTGACTATATAAGTAAGGATTGAGCCTAAGGACATTAAAATTTGATGCTAAACACACTTATTACCCCCTTCAAGACTTTATTGTTCAAAAACTCAAGAGGTCCAGAGTTTTTTTGAGTGTGTTTCCATTACAAAAAACTATGTGAAAACTGATATGGACTTGGATTTTCCTGTGGACCACTCTTTCTCTGTAGAAACACATAGCTGATAACCTATTGTCTCACAAATGAGGGTGAATTGAGGTGTTAAAGAGGGTGATCCCGTTAAGTCAACGGTGAATGAATACTTTCTTGGAGCTGACATGGCTTTGATAAAACGGTGACCCCATTAGTGTGACACCTGCCTAATGCGGGTGATTTGACAGCTAAGGGTGCCTCATTTGATCATGCACCAGCCTGCATTCGTTAATAAATGCACACAAAATCCCCGGAAAAGAGGCTTAGCAACCAATCAGAATATGGCACTGTCAAAACATATGTTAAACTATAGTAAGATTTCTTTACATGCCTTTTTTATCCCCTTTCTTTCTATTTCCCCTCCCTTCTGCCAATGCAATAAAGAGGTTACTGTACAAAATGGCCCTTTCTTTGTTCTTTTCACCTCCACGCCTTTCACTCTGCTATTTTTTCTGGCCATTCTTTATTCTATTTTAGCCTTCTGCCTGAGAATTAACTTCCATTTTGTGTCCATGTCCAACCATCACTATTTGAATCCCTGTCTCAGCTATGTTATTACCAAGTTGTATTGTACTTCGTTCTCCCTGCTTAACTTTTCCTCTCTAGCGCTTCTTAAGTATCATGCAGACAAGCACGCCTCCCTTGTTTTAGCAATAGTGTTCTTTATGCGGTTTTCTTCGCCATAGTGTTCTTTTATGCAGTTACACGAGTAGCACTCCAGTTGCCCGTTCTCATTGCTAAAAGTGCAGGGACGTGAAGCCCGTCCAAACTATGTATCCATGGTAAGTGGTAAATAAACCATCGGCGACGCATGCGCAGACTGCCCGACTAGGCGCCGGTGTTGCTGTCCAAGACCAGGACACTGCGCGTGCGCGGCCCAGGCTTCGCTGAACTGCGAGCCAGATGGTGCGTTCCAAGCGCTCCCCCCTCGCTCGATGCCGGGATGGTATGCCCCCGAGTAGACGCAGAGAGGACGCGGCTCTGACAGCTGTGCCCGGCACTGACAGCGAGCGCGAGAGGCGGCCGCGGCTCCGCGCGAGCCATCATTGCAGCAGCGTCGCCTCCTCTGTCGCGCGCCCCGCAGCTGCGCCAGCTGTCATCGCGCGCCGGCTTTGTGCTGCTCCGGGAGCCCTCTGCCTGCACGCGGACCGCCCTGCACTGCGCGTGAGAAGTGCGGCAGCGGCGTGCTCTGCCCCGGAGCCCGGCGGCTGCTTGTGGACACGCCGAAGAGGGTGCACTGGTCCCAGAGCCTGTCGGTGCACTCACGCCAGAGTCTGCGCCGGTGACTCCTGCGGCTGCACGCAGACGCTCCACATCCCGCCTGGAAAGGTCTCGGATCACACCAGCTCTTGATTGACTGCCTGCCTGCTATATTTGCAGTATCCACATTGACCAACGACCCCCCAGTCGGTACACAATAGCCTGCGTGTGCACCATTTACTAACTGCACAGTCGGTGCCTAGCCATCTGTGTGCCCAGAACTTCCATTCTCCTCTTTCTTAGTGTACAACAGTCCTTTTCCTTTTCTTTGGAAAACAGGCTTACTGACCCAGCTGCAAGGCGTGCTTATGCTCAGATATACCTCGGTTTGATGATACTAGCCTTGTCATATTTCATTCCCTACTAGTGACTCAGTTAAGGTTCTCCATCACTCGAGTTCTCTTGACTAAGCATCAGCACCTGTTCCTCTCTCCCTAACTCTCTCTTTGTGCACCCAGCTCCTTGGCATCTCTTCGAGGGCTACAGCACAGGTTTTATGGTACCTGGATAATGAACTGACCCCAGCAGGCCCCCACCCCGCTAGCACCTAGTTATAAATGATAGAGGATACCATGACCCTGCTGTCCCTCCTTGGCCGCATCATGCGCTACTTCCTGCTGAGGCCGGAGACGCTCTTCCTCCTGTGCATCAGCCTGGCCCTCTGGAGCTACTTCTTCCACACAGATGAGGTCAAGACCATTGTGCAGTCCAGCCGAGATGCTGTTCAGATGGTCAAGGGCAAGGTGGCCGAAATCATGCAGAACGACCGGCTCGGAGGCATGGATGTGTTGGAGGCCGAGTTCTCCAAGACTTGGGAATTCAAGAGCCACAACGTGGCCGTCTACTCCATCCAGGGAAGGCGGGACCACATGGAAGATCGCTTCCAGGTCATCACCGACCTGGTCAACAAGAGCCATCCATCCATCTTTGGCATCTTCGATGGGCATGGCGGAGAGGTAGGATGCTTTGCTTGTGCTACAATTTGTGGTTTAGCACTTGAGACTCCGCATAGGAACATCAGAGTGAGCTGTTTGCGAGCATTGTCATCTTTGTGCAGAGCCGCTTCACATTTGAAATGTCTTGTAGCAGAAGTTTTCTGTTGAGGAACTGATTAGTGTGGTCCTCCATTAACTTTGCAACATTGTGTAGGAGATGTTGTTCTACAAATTATAGTCAAGCTTTTTAAACCCACTCCCTTTGTAAATTAATTTCATTCGGCCACACAAAAGCATACTTTCTTCCAATTATTCTAGCAAATGATAAAAACTGTAACACGCCTAAGAATTTTAGTGGGGCTTGAGGGCACACCATCTCACAAATATGCACAGACCCAATTTCCAGTGGTGCTTTTCAAGTTCTCATGCTAAATATATGCATTGTACAATATACCAATAACACCAAATGTAATGTAGGATAGCAGGGCATGTTGGCATATTAAAATAACTGGCCAGTAGCACTGTTCCACCTTGTTATGTTTTTTGTTGTTGTTTACAATAAAAAACATGTGGCAAATTAAAAATACATTGTAAGCAAAGGAGTCAAAAAGTGAAAGGGACTTAAGAAAGCATCACAGAAAAGTAGACCTAAATGAATGTCGGTCCTTGCTACTTACTGCCACATTATAATATGTTGCTGGTAATTTGCTCCATATCATGATTGACACCCTCTGCCAGTCTTGGCATACTTTGCATCCTGGAATGTTTTACAATGTTAAAAGTAAAACTGTCAGTTCTAGCTTTTTATTGTGCCACATTGTAATATGTTGCTGGCAATTTTTTTCCATATCATGATATACACCCACTGCCAGTCTTGGCATACTTTGCGTGCTGGAAGGTTTGGGCATGTAAACTGCCAGGCTAATTTTGCAATGTGCTGTTGGCTAAAATACCAGGATTGGCTGAAAGACTTGGGACACTTGCCAGTTCTGAGCAAATTCAACATTATCCCTTTGAAAACCTTACTTTTGTATGATTGCCGACGTGCTATTGGTGTACCTGCCACAGCTAAAGTCTCCAAAGTGTGATCCTTTATCCGAAACGATGGTTGAAACTTTGAGGGGTGTTAAGAGGCCTCCCTTTGACTCCTGCGCCCATCCAAGAAATTAATGACAAAGGGCATTAATGATGGCCCATAAGGGAGAACCCACTGTCAGTTTTTTTTTTTAATTAAAATTTCAGTACTTAGCATGACGTTTGTCCTCCTAAGTGCTCCTCTTGCTAGAGCCTTCCTAATCCGGCAACGGGCCACCCACAGTTTGCAGACCGCTGTTCTAGATGGTAACTTACGATGGGAAGAGATCCACAGGCTTAGGAAGGCCTTAGAGCAAGTTAACTTATGCCCATAGCTGGTCAGTGGTTGCGCAATTCAGACACCACCAATGCCAGAACAATAATTTTCAGTGCTTAATTTGAGCTGGTGGTTTCTGGTGCTCAGCACCAGCACTTAATCATCAACACCGTCGCTTTTCATGAGTTCTAGTCATGGGCACATTCATTTGTGGGTAGATGAAATGATTTGCTTAGAATGACAAGATATTGAGCCGACCCTGAGACTCGAACCTGGTTCCCCAGCTCTGAAATTGGCTGCTCTGGCCGTTATGCCACATCTTATCCCCACTTTCATGGTTAGTAGTTGGTTTTGTTTTAGGCGGCGCTAACAAGAGAAATGGGCTAGTGCAAGCTGCCTCCTGACGAGAGCCCCGGCACTTATTTTTTTACAAATCAACCACTGACAATGGCTCTAAATATAGGTGCTGCAAATCGCCATCTGTGTAGATCAAATGTTTACTCATTCGATAACTTCCCTAAGCCGACTTTCCTATATTCCAGCTACCATCAGAAAGCCAATGTCCTTCTTTGAAGGACACGTCAGAGCAGTGCTTTACTATAGTTGGTACACCGAAGAGCAGAGTTTTGCTATGTTAAAAGCATTGAGAGCGGATACTAGTGAACTTATGAACATTTCGGAGCAGAGCATTCTCCAATTAAGAACACCTGACAGCAGAAGTTATGCAAAGAGCAGAATTTAGGTCACAGGTACCAAGTAGTGCCGGATTAAACCCTGCGGATGCCGCCAGGCAGTCGAACCCCCCCCCCCCCCCCTCCCCCACACAAATTATCTCCTAAAACCAATGCACTGGTTTATTTTTTACAAACTGATAGCTGCCTGAAGCTGAGCTTTTAAGAGACAAATTTATGTGAATCTGATGTCTTTGGTTTGTGTACTCTAAGTTGTTAATGGGTACAACACATTAAGTACAGTATTTCCTCTATAGAGTCTTTAATGTAAAGTTTACGTTTCTTTGAGCTGATTCATTCATTCTATCCTTTGTAAACAATATTTAAGAAAGCTTTATTGGAATCTTCTTTCAAAATCAAATCAATAATATTTTGATCCGTTGTCACAGGGCCCCCTAAAAGGATTGGGGCCCATAGGCCGATGCCTACTTTGCCTATTTGGTAATGCGGAACTGGTTCCAAGAGGCAGACACATGCCAGACAATTGAGTCATCAAAACTGTCTTGATTACAGTCCATTGTCTTCAATGTCAGATCATTCAACTAAGTAACATTAATGCCAAAAGTTGAATTATTCTACGTGTGGGTCCCACTGACTTATCAACTCCATAGGGCAACTGATTGGTAGTCTCTGAAATGTGAGGAAGCACTCACTAATCTAGAGACAAACTAGAGAGAATATTTTCCAGTTTAAGATTCTTTTAACCCATTTGCTGCTCTGAACGACGTTCTATTAAGAGGGCGGGCTGCGTCGGCCGACGGACGTTCGCAGCACTACTGAGGTAGTGCTCATGACGGCCGTTGGCCGACAGCAGCAGCAAACGGCTTAACATAGACTTGGGTGGTCAAGTTTCTGAAGTTTGGGGTGTAGGCTTGACTTCATCTGAAAGACATTAAACTATTTTGGAAGAGGTGTGGCACAGCAGCCAGGGCGGCTGACTCTGAAGTAGAGGGCTCACAGTTCGATCCCCGGTGCCAGCGGCAACTCAGCTCAGCACCATGTGACTCTGGGCAATAGCTCCCTTAATCTCCCTGACGGCCCCCAGCGCCTTGAGACCTTTAGGGGTGAGCAGCCGGTGCTTTACAAATCCCAGATTTAGATGTAGATTAATTTTGATTTTTACCTCATACATGCTTCTCCTTGATCCTCAAAGAAGTGAACAAGTTTGGATTACCAGGGTACTCCGTGTCGCGGTTTTCTTCTAATGTATTGTGCGAGTTGTAGACCAATTTGAGTAACACATCTGAAAGCAATGATTTACAAAGTTAAAGTCCACAACTGGATCCTTGTGTCCCTGATGACATTTTGTCATCTGATAATTTTCAAGGCTAGATTAGAGTTTGCATTGCATGTTGCTGGTCAGGAATACAGGAGGACTCGATTCCCACTATTCTGTTGCACTACAAATTACAGAAAGTGAAAAAACTGTAAATGCTCTTTCTTTGGCTGCATGTTGCACAAGATCAAACAAGAGGTCAGAGGAAATGTAATTATTTTTAATGCTTAAGATGCATGTTGAAGTTCACAATGGGAAATGACCACGTGGGGAGTCGGCTGATCTGTGTTTACCAAGAGCACGAGCTAATGTCAATGCAAACCAAAGAATTATACTTGCTGAATAAATCAAAGAGAAAAGCAAACATCCGTTTGTTTCAGTGCTTTACCGTAGAACTTCCATTTTCTAACTTGAGTGTTTCTGGTTTAGTGTTTGAGTTTTTGACGCAGTTCGGTTCGAGGACCCCCAATGTTTATAGTTAAGGTGGTTCCTGCTGTCTCCTTACTGAATTTAAGATGCAGTGTGTGTTGTCCTCGGGCCCCGGCCCCCAGCCCGGAGACCTGTCAGTCACAAGTTGCTCCATCCTTCTCCCTCCGAGGAAGACGAACATACAGGGCCTTGTTTTCATTTCCTCAGGCGCTCTTATGTCATGCGGGGTTTGCATTCCCTACAGCTGCCCCGACAGATCAATCAAACGTGGTGTCATGGTTGAAAAATAGGTGCGCTGTTCCGAGAGCGGCGCAGCACACTGGGCGACTGTTCCACAGAGCCCGGGGCTCGAGAGAACGCCGCTCCAGGCTTCACAGAGTGTGGCAGTATTTAGGACAGCTATCGTCCAATGCAGTAAATTACCATTATTTATACCAATCCCAATACTATAAGATTTTTTATGAGGTGGGGTCCTTTGAACAGAAGAGTTTGCCTTATTTTTGCATCCAGTTCTTTAACCTTTTACAGCTGCATGTTGTTACCCAGGTTTCGACATGTTTTGCCTTCTTTCTTTGTTTATTTGTTCATGGAATGTAAATCTCGGGCTCGCCCCAATTTAATTTATGTTTACAGTCACTTGAGGCTCGTTCACGCCTTCCAGAGCCTTGACAGCCTTCCTGGAGACACCCATGTCCTTCTACGCAACCTACCTGGCAGGTTCGATCAGTAATTTTATATAGCGCGCCTACTCATCCGTGAGCGTCTCAAGTCGCAAGGTTGTCATACCACACTCCACGAGGCCCCGTTGCGCAACAAACTGCTGCTGTAATCGCGCACCCCTTTTTTTTGGGCTGCGCCATGCGGTCGCAGCGTTGTTCTCCATTATGATGAAAGTCAATTTTCTTGGTTGTGTGGCCATCACGCGCAATAGTGGTGTGGTGGGGAGAGTCCTACTGATATAGAGTGGATCAAGGTGCCTGGCACTGGCAAAGTTGTGTTGTGTGCAGAGGATGGCCCACAACAAAGCATGCCGGCCGGCCGCCACCCAGTAGAAGACTAAGAAGGTGTTTTGCAGTTGTTTGTGGAAATTCGGAACATCTGAAACTTAATGCGGTTACCACCTTCTTGTGAGTTTGGGACCTTCTACATCATCTCACTGGTGAAATGACTTCTCTCTTCCTCCCTCCCTCCCTCCATGATTCGGATCCCCATACTGTGGCCGGTCCAGGCAGTCGGCCCCTTCCCCCTAACATACATATAACCCGTCCCCCATGGAATCCCAGGCAAATATAATTGAAAAGTGCATGCATACATTTGACATGCATGATTGATAATTGCCGTCCAAATTATGACAAAAATCTCTCAAGAAAAAAATCCTGAAAATAGAAAGCATGTAATAGTTGCTTTCAAATTTACCCTTTTAGCTCCAAATAGGGACTTATTTTGGTATTAGATTTTGTTATGCACTTACGGCAAGAGGAAAGGGACAACTTTTGCAATACCTACCAAAAAAACAACGAGCAAACAAAAGTACATTAAGATCACTGAATAATGGGTGAAAAAAAAACACTTGGCTTAGGATGGTTTTTATATGGTTGTGTATACAGGCCTGCACATGGTCTAATATATTCTAAAGCATAATCAATTTACCATCTGTGTGCGCTGAAGATGCCTTTTGGTATTAATAGTAATACACCAATTGTGCCCTTATCATAAATTGACCGCATACAGTGCTTTGTTCTAAGCTTGTTCAAGTGAGGGATTTAAATTGTGTGGAATTGAAACTTTTTGCTTGATCATATTTGTCTAATTCAGATATGGCTGGGAGCGGCGCATGAGGAAAATGAATATGTTTGGCATAATTAATGTATTTTCTGTTTATAAAAGAGATTTTTTTATATCTGCTACCTACACAGAGTGAGTCAATTATGAGTTATTGTTAGACCAATAAAGGGTGGATATGTGAAGGTTTACAGAAGTGAAAAATGAATCCCTAAAAAAAAGTGATACTTGTGATTGCCAGGGATTTTCCTAAAAATAAAAAATAGAAACTAATGTGTCAAAAATTGTCCAATGTTTCTCAAGGCGTGTTAGCACTACAGGAGAGGTCTGGCTTTATGTTTGCAGTGATTCAGTCCCAGAGTTTGAGTCAGAATTTACTCTGTACCCATGGCTCTGAGATGTCGAACTTGTATATGACCAGGTGCCGGCATTGCTCAGACAAGAAATTTCGACCAGGTGAAGGGGTTTCCTTGCGGCAGTACATGATCCTGATTCGGGAGATTTCTATTTAGAAAGCGTCTAAAACTGCAGGTTCGAACATTTGGAAAGGGCAAAGGAAGTTTAACCAAACCCAATCCAGTTGCTGTTATTCAGGGCCTAGGTATAAATATTTTGATATTCCCCTGTAACAACCTAGTGATGTGACACAGACTTGCAGTCAAGCCTGGCTTTCTGTAATAGGGGGGTTCCCTGGTAGATAAAGGCATGCGGTTCTGACATAGCTCAATGTATGGGTACTCTCTAGCAGTCTGTAGTGGCCTGGCCTGTCTCGCGCTGGTTGAGCGCGAGACAGGCATTCAGCGTCTCGTGCCGTCCGCTATGACGCGGACAGTAATGACAGTTGGTTGATGACGGTTGTATGTTTTTAGCCACAGGCAACGTAGGACGTGCCCGTGGGAGTTCGTAATAAAGACATCTTATCTTATTACTTTGTCTCTGTCGAGTTACTACACCCGAAAGTGGCGACGAGGACGACTCCCACAGAGAACCCACATAAGACGATAATGAAATGCACACGTTAAGCTGACGAACCGGACCTTAAGCGTTTTCCTCACGCAACGATCGGCATCGATCCTCTGCAACAGCGCAACACGGTGAGACGAGCGTCTGCTTTCCAGAGTTGGAGCTTGCTTCCTGATTGTTAGCGCTAGCGTTTCTGATGTAAAAAAAAAATAAAAAAAAAAACGGAGAACGCTCTGAGGCAGGCACGCTGACTTCACCGCTGGTTCCTCCCTTTCCGCCCATTGACACGTGATCTGGCAGTCTTCTCCTGCCCTGTTCTTAAAGAGGCAGCTTCGTTTTCCCAGTCATGAACAGTGCAAATTGTGGGCTGCGCTTTGCATCACATTGAAACACTTCTGGTGCTTGCCTGAAAGGGAAAAAAGATTAAACGACTGTGCTTTCGGCAGTGCCGATAACTGTAAGGATTAACCCTTTGAGTCACCCTTGGGTTCTTTCCTTGTATTTGGCAAATAAGGACATGACTTGGGCACGTTCTTCGTGAAAGGAAACACATATAATTCTCCACATAGCTTCTATGGTTAGTGTAAAGGAGTCTGTGTCAAACGTCTTTGGCTCATGAAGAATACAGTGATTGGAGTATAATTCAGTACTGACTCATTGGTTTGCCACTCTTAGCCACTAATAAGTTGACTCTATAAACACTTCCCACCACTCTCAGTTCATAGGAAAATATTATATGATGCAATCTATTCTTCCTCCACCTCCTTTCCTGGACACACCGGGTGAACCTCCTGTGCCTTGGAGAAAGTGGTTCGATGCTTTCGAAAATTACCTGGGAGCAATAGGAGCACATAGGTTTAGAGCAGAAAGAAAGAAGTTTCTACTACTTCACTCTCTGGGGTTTGAAGGCAGAGAAACCCTAAAACATTTACCTGACGTAGTGGGTGTGGAAGAAGAAGATGCGGATGAATACAAAAACACTGTGAAGAAATTGAAAGTCAGATTTGATAAGCAACCCAGTGTGGTGGTGTCTAGACACAAGTTCTTTAAAAGAGTGCAGAAAGCCGAAGAAGACGTAGACACATATATTACCGCCTTGAGGAAGTTGGTGGCAGAATGTGAATTTGAAAACTTCAGTGAACAATTGATTCGTGACCAGTTCATAGGAAAATGTCTGGACAAAACCATAAGACAAAAGCTCTTGTCTTTGGAAAATCCCTCCCTTGATGAATCTATTCGCATAGCGAAAAGCATTGAAACTTCACAGTCCTCTATCAAGGAACTAGAAAGTAAAAGTATTGAAGTGGTTACTCCTGTCCGTTTTAAAAAATACGAAAGGAAAAAAGAATATCAGCCAAGTAATTTCTTCAAAAGAACAGATATCTGTTACAGATGTGGATATCCCTCCCATGTGAAAAGTGGAAGACCGTGTCCTGCAAGAAATGCATCCTGCCGCAAATGTGGAAAATTGGGGCATTTCGACAAAGTATGCCAAAGTCAAAAAGGCAAAAAAGAACAGGTGGCATGTGCTGTGGATGCGAGTGGTAGTGACAGCGATGACACTCTTTGTGAACTCAAAGACATGGTTGTAGTGGTCAGTGAAGGGAACATAAGAAGTGGTAATCCTGATGACTGCATTGATCCCTATGCCATCATTGGTGTAGGCGAAGAAAGTTTAAGGCTGCTAGTAGACTCTGGCGCAAGAATCACAATGATAAGTGAATCATTGTTCAGGAAGAAATGGGGTAACAGACCTTTGCTACCACCTGACAGAGAGCCGGTATCCTATGAAGGAAGAAGCATAGAACTGATGGGGTACTTCGAAGACATCCTGATTTTCAAGAACAGACACATATATGGCAAAATATATGTCGCCGTCAATGGATTAGACATACTGGGATGGTTCCACCAAGGTTTGTTCAGCATGATGCTGTGTCCTGGAGCAAAGGAACAGATTTTGGTTGTTCGGGACCAATCACATGTTGAGGAATTACTCAATAAATACCCAAGAGTGTTTTCTGGCGAATTGGGAAAAATCAAAGGATTCAAACATAAAATCAAGATAAAGAGCGATGCTGAACCTGTAAAACACAAAATAAGGAGTATTCCCTTCAGCATTAGAGAAGACTTGGAAAAAGAACTTTTGTCCATGCAAAAAAGAGGGGTTATCGAACCCATTGAATCGTCTGATTGGTCTTCAGCTTTGGTCGTCGCAAGGAAGAAAAATAATGATCTCAGAATCTGCATTGATTTGCGCAATTTAAACAAAGTCATTTGGGTAGATTCGCATCCTCTACCGAATATATCAGAAATGCTGGGTGTAGTTGATGGTGCCAAGGTTTTCACCAAGCTAGATTTGGCCTCAGCATATCACCAAATTGAACTAGATAAGGACTCACGCCATTTCACTGCGTTCAACTCTCCAGCAGGCTTATTCCAATTTTGTCGCATGCCTTTCGGACTGGCTTCAGCAGCCTCTGTCTTTCAGAGGGTTATGGTCAATCTACTGAAGGGGATAAAAAACGTGGCCATATTCCAAGATGACATTCTGCTGTTTGCTAAAGACCAGCAAGAACACGATATGGTGTTGAACAAGGTCCTGTCTATATTCCAAGAGCATGGTGTGGTGCTCAAAAGGGACAAGTGTGAATTCTCAAAAGACAAGATGGAATATCTGGGACACACCATCTCTAGTGAAGGAGTCACACCCAAACCGAGTTTGGTACAAGCCATTGTTGATGCCACGGCCCCCAAAGACAAAGCAGGAGTTAAATCACTTTTAGGTCTCACAGAATTTTATGCCCGCTTTATTCAAGACTATGCCACGAAGATACGTCCCATTTCCAAGTTGCTCCAAGACAGAAGTGAATTTGTGTGGGATGATGAATGCAAAACCGCCTTCGAATGGATCAAGGAGCAACTTAGCACTGTCAAGGCCTTGAAGCCATTTGTACCAGGAGTCCAGTGTACTTTGACTGTCGATGCCAGCAGCTACGGACTCGGCGCTGTCTTGACACAGGTGGTTGACCAAAATGAACACACGGTAGGATTTGCATCCAGAGTACTAAGAGAAGCTGAGACTCATTACTCAGTCATTGAGAAGGAGCTTCTAGCATGTTGGTGGGGCATCGAAAAGTTTAAAAATTATTTGTGGGGACAAAAGTTTATTCTTCAAACGGACCACAAACCGTTGGTTGCGATTTTAGGAAGTACCAACAGCCGCGGGGCCACTCCCCGCATCGCACGCCTAGCGTCCAAACTTTTACAATTCAATTTTGACATTGTACATATTGCTGGGGGGAAAAATGTAAGAGCGGATGCTCTGTCACGTTTACCTGCTAATACCTGTCAGGACATGCAAGGTGTAGATGAATGTTGTTTTGATGATAAGGAGGACTATATCATAGCAAGTGTTGAACTGAATAACGTATGTACTATAGATCAGCAAAATTGGAGGGAGGCGTTGGCTGGTGATGAAGTTTCCCAAAAAGTGCTGACATATATTTCCCAAGGGTGGCCCAGGGAAAGGAATGTGGATGTTGTTTTACAACCCTATGTCAAGGTGTGTGATGAACTTTCGATTGAGGATGGTCTAGTATTCAGGCTAGAAAAACTTGTTCCACCGGTGGACATCAGATCCACTCTCCTATCTAAAGCACATGAAGGGCATCTAGGAGCCACGTTAACCAAGCGTAGAGTAAGAGAGTACTTTTGGTGGCCCAAAATGGATAAAGATATTGAGGAAATGGTGCACGAGTGCACTATTTGTTCGTCTAGTGACAAAAGTTTTCACACTAGTAGTCCCCCTCTTACACCTATTCCCCTCCCAGGTGGACCGTGGGAAAAACTTGGGATCGATGTTCTAGGACCCTTTCACAGTCTACCTCAACAATGCAAATTCGCCATTGTCATGGTGGACTATTGCACTAAATGGCCTGAGGCCAAGTTTGTCTCCAAGGTTGACTCCGCAGAAATTATTGACTTCTTAAGGGAAATATTCATGAGAGAAGGGTTCCCCCAATCCATCATATCCGACAACGGAGTACAATTTGTATCATCCGAGATGGAAGAGTTTCTTAGAGAAACTGCCATTATCCATCACCGTAGTTCTCTCTATCACCCTCAAACCAATGGCTTGGTAGAGAGACTCAATAGAGTCATAGGTGATTGTGTCAAATGGGCCCTAGCCCATCACAAAGCTGTTCCCCAAAGTGTCAGGACAATGTTGTGGTTTTATAGAACCACCCCCCATTCTTCTACCGGAGTGTCCCCTTTCGAATTACTGAGAGGTAGAAAACCATGCACTGAATTTAGACCTGCTTGGATGTCTAAATGGAATAAATCCAATTCCACTCCCCAAGAAATGGATGAGAAAGTGAGGTCCAAATCTGCTGAGGTCCAGTTCAAACAAAAAGAGTATTTTGACGAAAGGAAGCGTGTTAAGATCAGAGAGTTTGCTGTGGGGGACAGGATCAGAATCAAGAAACCTGGTTTTGTAAAAAAAGGGGAATCTAAGTATGGGGAAATTGTGGTGGTGGATAAAGTGTGTGGCAATGCTGTTCGAGTCAATGGAAAAGACTGGTGGAATGGTAACAAGGTGGTGAAAGTCAAAAATGTACTTGATGACGTCAAATGTTCCATGTTGAAAAGAGAGGTCTCTCATAGGGTCTCTCAAGGTAAACTTGATGTCCAGAGTCCTCCTCCCTGCAACGCCACTGTCAGGAGGAGTTCTAGAACTGTTAGTATTCCTGTTAGATACCGTCAATGATCTTCTGATGTTCTCTGTGCCTCACTTGTGTTTTCCTGCACATGTTCATCTTTCTCTCTCTCTCTCTCTCTCTCTCTCTCTCTCTCTCTCTCTCTCTCTCTCTCTCTCTCTCTCTCCTCTCCTCTGCTTGCTCTGCTTCTCCATGCTCTAAGGAAAGGAGATATGTAGTGGCCTGGCCTGTCTCGCGCTGGTTGAGCGCGAGACAGGCATTCAGCGTCTCGTGCCGTCCGCTATGACGCGGACAGTAATGACAGTTGGTTGATGACGGTTGTATGTTTTTAGCCACAGGCAACGTAGGACGTGCCCGTGGGAGTTCGTAATAAAGACATCTTATCTTATTACTTTGTCTCTGTCGAGTTACTACACAGTCCTTAGCCTACACCGGAAGTTAAAAATCCTGACTTCCAATTGAAAAAAACTAGGGCACCTCTGCAAAGGGAGGTGAAAATCCTTCACATTTTGTAGGTTGTGCTGCCATCAAGGGCGGAACGTACATCCAACTAAAGGCTGGTGCTGTGCTTTAAAAGAGCACATAGACATTTGTGCCCTGTTTTATCACTGCAATGACCTTTAAATGAGGCAGGAGGAAGGAATTACTGTTCGACTGCTATTCCGTCCATCTTGGCATAGGTTGTAGGGCACGTGAAGCAACACCCAAAAAAGCAGAACCTGATACAGCTCAGTCTGGTTTTCCGTTTAGGTGTGAGAGATAGCAGCATGGTTAAATGTCTAAGATGAATTACTTGGATAAGAGTAAATTCACCACTCCATTTCTTCATGACCTTTCAGCCCTTCTCGACGGTGAATCATGCCATAAGTTGAGAAACACTAGTTGCGATTGCCAGCATCTCCACTAACGCATTACGCTGGTTCTGTTTATTCCTCGGAAAACATCCAGAAGGGAGATGGCCAAAGGCTTTTTTGTGTTTATTTTCCTCTTTGCCCATTTAAGTTCCACAGGGTGTTCCCTTCTCACCCCTGCTTCTCAACATTAGCATTAATTTTGTTCTGAACATTGTGTGGAAAGAAGGCTTAGGTTTGCATCCTTATGTTGATGACGCATAAGAGTTCCACAGTGAAATCCGTGTAGGTCTTAGTATCTCACCTGACAGATGGAGTAACACCTCTTAATTGTATGGAATAAAGACAGAATTCCGAATCCTAAGGCTGAAGTTCCCAGTATCTAAACATAACATTGATCTCAGTGTCACATTCTGCTATGGGCACCGTAATGGCCTTCAAGAAACCATGGTGTTATCATTGCTGCTGAACTTGATCTGAGCAGACTTATTGGTTATAGGCCTCACTGATGAGGATTTTAAGTATTTACTATTACTTATTTACTATTGGAACAGGCCCAAGGCAGAAATGGGTGTCTGTTGCATCACCAGCATAGCTTCTTTGAGTTATCTTTTCTTTTCCTATATTAAACATCCACATAATCCCTTACTATTCTGCATAGGCAGGTGGAGGTAGAGAATATCGAATAGGAAATATCATCCTAACATAATATTGTTCGCAAAGTATCAACAGTGATAGTGTAAATAACAATAGGTCCTTAAGTTCACATACAGGTTCATATATACAAGGCATGTAGATGCAGAGTTAAAAGTGTTAAATATATACCTTCCTATATCTGGATGCCTTTGCAACATTTTGATCCTCTATATTTTGTCTACAACATTATGTTAGAACTGTAGTACCTACCCAATATTCCGGACTTTAGCTGCCCACATAGATTATAAAAACATAGGTGCGCACCAAACTAAAGCTGAAAGACTATATTACACAGATTCTGGGAACCCGATGGTCATTGCCTCTGCTGGAGTGGAGTGGAGTGGAGTGGCTCACTGGTTAGAGGCGGCAGACCCGGAAACCGAGAACGGCCCGGGACCAGGGTTCAATTCCCGACGCAGCAGGGTCGTGGACCAGGGTCAGCGGACTCGATAATTCTCGCCTCGGTGCCTACTCTAACCAGGGATCACACTCTGCAACTCTGGGCATTAGCTTGCCTCATCTCTACAACGGCCCCCCGCATTCGCCGGGGATGCCTGGTTTCACCTTGGAGATACCCAGTAGGGACCATCTCACAGGGATAGCCAGGACGGGTTCCCCAGCGGTCTACAGCGCCACGACGCCTCAGGGCAGCAGTGCGCTTTACAAGACACATACATTTACATTTGCTTATTGGCCCATTTCATTAAGAGCAAATGTCTTTGTAACCAATGATCTGAGTGTCTATTTGGAAAGCTTTTAGATTACAAAGCCATGTTCTGTAGCCCAAGTAATGGCAGTAAAATCCCTATTGGAGAGCCTTATAGCAAACCTTACGTCTAGTATGACAATATTTCGCCCTGAATGCCCCCCCCCCCCCCTTGAAATATGCCATAGTGGGCCTACCTTATGCCGCAAATTTACTCCAGTATGCCAGTGCCAGCATTTTCGCACCGGTGTCCCATGCTAAAATTTACTACCAGTGTGCCAGCACTTTGCTGTGTGTATTCCATATGCAAGTATTCCCTCCAGTATATAAGTGCCAGCATTTTGCCATGCGTGCCCCTATAAGCCAAGAAGTATACCAGGTCCAACGGCAGACACATAAACATAACAACACATTCTCACTCACATTAAATTACTCACTCTCATACTTATTCGTTCCCCAACTTGCTTACTCGTTCATACTCGCATTATTTCATGTTCACTCACTGTCTAGCACTCACATTTATTCTCACTCACATTTTCACTCACTCCTATTTACTCTCACTCACATTTACTCTCACTCACATTTACTCTCACTCACATTTACTCTCACTCACATTTACTCTCACTCCTATTTACTCTCACTCCTATTTACTCTCACTCACATTTACTCTCACTCACATTTACTCTCACTCACATTTACTCTCACTCACATTTACTCTCACTCCTATTTACTCTCACTCACATTTACTCTCACTCACATATACTCTCACTCACATATACTCTCACTCACATTTACTCTCACTCCTATTTACTCTCACTCCTATTTACTCTCACTCCTATTTACTCTCACTCACATTTACTCTCACTCACATTTACTCTCACTCACATTTACTCTCACTCACATTTACTCTCACTCACATTTACTCTCACTCACATTTACTCTCACTCACATTTACTCTCACTCACTCTTACTCTCACTCATTCATACTTTCTTGCAATGACTTGCAATTAGTTTCACTCGTTCTCATTTATTCTCATTCACGTTTACTCTTGGTCTTGTTCTCAACCAGTTACTCTCACTGTCACTCACACTCATTCTCCCTCACACATTATTATTCATTCTTACCCTCTCTTGCTCTTTCTCTCATTCGTTCATTCTCACCTACTGGTACTGACACTAAATCTACTTCATTCTCCTTAAATACCTATCCCACACACTCCCTTCTTTTCACACACGCTTCCATATACAAACATGCTAACATACACATGCTCTCTCGCACACAGACTCCCCCCCCCGGACCCCCTCTATGCACGCACACAGCATAGATTTAAAAACATTTAATCTTGTGTACAACCCAAAATGTCAACATCCAGAGTTACTCCACCCTGACTCTCTCCCTGTAGGTACCAGCAAGTAGTATGAAACTTAAATTTATAATCTTGGGTTAACTGTCTGCCACAGTAGTTTAGTTTCATGTCTTCTTGAGCGGAGTCTTGCAACAGTGTTACACCCCAGAAATGCTCACCTGTTGTACATGTAGCTGCTCAGAACAGTGGATACTTTTGTGACTTAGAATAGGTCTCTCCAAACAAATCCTTAGCCCACACTTTCTTAGTCATCCTAGCCAGATGCTCAGAGGCCGTAAAAAGTCTATCAGCCCATTGGCTGCAAAACCTCTGCCTTCCGTGCAGAGGATTATGGGAGTGTGTATGCAAATTAGATGGATGATACCGGTCTTGTATATAACTTCCTATTTTTGTGTAATTTCCCCTTTGCTTACCAGAGGCTGCACTCCTTATGTGATCTGCATAGAATGACCCTAAAGAGCGGTCTTGTATTTTCTTTATATATTTTTTGCAAACCCGCGGTGTTTTTGTTGGACTCTAGCCTTAACGAAGGAGCATGCCCTCCAGTAACAGCTCGGAGTATTGCACAGTTTGCTCCTCTGAGGCTGTATCATGTTTCTGTACAATGTAGAATGTGTATAGTGCGCAGAATGCTAAAGGTGATGTGTAAAAATGGTAAAATCTAGCGACTGATCCTTACTCCCGGTGTTTAATAATACATACTTTGATATCTGGAAAACCTATATAAACACTAACAAATGTCCGTTTTATAGAACTGAAATAACGTATTGAGCTATAGGTCTAAAATACAAATGAAGGCTTATGCTTGTTGTTTGTAGTGTAACATTTCCCCTCTCCTATGCATGGACGTCGATTCATCAAGATGCTAGGAGTAGAGGAAGTGAAATCATAGATGCTTTGACCTTAATGGTGTCACAGGAAGGGACATCATATGACCCTTGATCTTGAAGCTTCCTAGGCAGTGATGTCACATAACATTGATCCTGAGAGAGGGTAGGAGGGGTGGGTCTATCTATAGAGAGGTTGTCAGCTTGTATAGAGGCTGTTGGGTACGGGCAGATGATGCAGTTGCGGCCGGCATGACTCGCAGGTGGAAGGTCGCGCCGGTGGGGGCGGGAGGGGGGGGGTTGTTAATTTTAAATAAAAACGTACCTTCATCCAGCCCGGGCCAGTACAGAGTCGTGTCGTTTCTGCTCAGAGTCCTCGCAGGAAGCAGGCAACCTCCCTCCCCTCAGCCAACTACAACTCTGCAATGGCACCGTTGTGATTAGCTGGGAAGCCGTCTAAACCGGCGTCTAGGGGGAGGCCATTTTTTTCCATGTAGGCTGCATGCAGCCTACATCGAGAAAAGGGAGAGTGCGTAGGACTGGTTTTGTCGGCCCTAGAGCCGACCAAACAGTCAGCGCCCACAACAATGGGCAAGCTACTCCTCCCTGCCCTGGAGCAGGACCGCCCATCCGCCCGCCCTCAAACCAAACCCTTCTGCTTTCTCGCAGTGCAAGAAGCAGAAACATAAAATGATATTTATAATGCCCCTTAGATGATGTATGTTTTAAGAGTTATGTACGGTAGGGATGCTGGTGTGTTCTTCCTCTCTGCTATTATTATTATTATTATTATTATTATGTATCTCACTTGTTCAGAAAAAAACATTAAATATATTGTTAAAAAGAAAAAACAAAAATAAATAACATTGGTGAAGTTCCATAATAATTGCATGATTAATATAACACCAACTAATGTCTATTTTTGGATATCATCTATGTGAAGGTGCGGATATAATGTGGCAAGGTAACAGTTACCTGAATTGTAGTAAGCAAGCAAAGTGAGTCTGATGTCTTCTAGTGAGATTAGAGAATGGGGGTTTCTCTCCCCTGGGAAAATTTTGAAAATCAAATTGGCTCTAATAGTGCACTGGAAGTCCATTCATGGTGTGCCAAGCTATTAAAATCTGACAGTCCCAATAAGTTGACCCAATTATGTTTTTAAAATGTCCTATGTGTACCCGATATTTCAAAAATGACCCATTTGCCTGGGCCAGCATATTGCTACGGACGCCCCTTTTGCTGAAGCATTGCGTACAATATGACAGTGACGGAATGTTGCTAATAATGCTATCCATGCACTTTGGGGGCCCATAAGTAAAAGGTACGTCTAATATGTTGAGAAACACATTTTGTCATGGATGGCCCCCTGACATATGCCACATTGTCCTCTAGGATGACAAGAATTTCCTGCAGTGTGCCATCATCAGCAATTTGCCACAGTTGTCAACTTTGCCAAGAATTTTCTCCAGTATACCAGAGCTGATATTTTTCCGCCGGTATCCCATGCCAAAATTGAGCTCTATTGTGGCTAGCGCCAACGTTTTGATGTTGGCATCTCATATGCAAGTATTCCCTCAAGTATGCCAGTGCCAGCATTTTGCCAATGGTGCTTTTATAAACCAAGAAGCATGCCAGGTCCAACCTCAGACTTGCAAGCAGAACACATTCTCGCTCATTCTCACCTACATTCACTTACACTTAATCACTCACTCAATAGCTCTCAGTTACACTCCATTTTCACTCACTCTTGCACTTATTCTTACCCTGACTCACTCATTTACATTCTCTCACTCACTCTTACTCACTTATATTGACACACACACATACACATCCCACATATAAACATAAATGCTCAGACATAGACTCACTCTCTCGGACTAGTTCACTCTCACCCACATGCACACACTCAACATACGTATAAAGTAATTTTATTTTTCTTACTTTAAATGCTAGTGAATGCCCATTCCAGATCCTGTTGCTCCATTTTTTAGGTCGAGCTGGTAAGCATCCGTAGGATGCAGTCCAGATCGACAACTATAGTTATCGACTTCGGGGGAATGACGGACAAGAGGGTGCCACGCGCTTTTCCTCTGGATTTGACCTCGTGCACGCGCACGTCGGCTCAGTCTACATTTGCAGCAACATGCGTGCGCATACACAGACAGACAGTCAGACACTCGCTCGCTCACATGCGTTGGCATACACACACACACACACAGACACTCGCGCACCCCCACCCCCACAGTCATCGGCATCTTTTAAACACACACACGCATACACACAGACTCCAAGAACACATACACACACTCACACACATACAGAGCCCCCCGCCGCCACACGCGTACACACACACACACACACACACACACACACACACACACACATGCCCCCCGCCCTCGCAGCTCAGCAACAAGGCGAAGCCCCACTCACCGGCTTCCTTGGTGCGGCGGCTCTCCTCAGCAGCTGCAGGGCTCCTCTATGGCTCTCCCTCACTCCTGGGAGCCTCGTGGAAGGCGCCGGCAGCAGGACTCTTCCTTCCTCCATCTCAGGGCGAGTGCACCGGGGCGCAGGGTAGGCTCCTGCCTGCTCCGGTGCTCGAAACAGCCGCGGCTCTTCCGTGGGAGGCGGGGTAGGTTCCCGCCCTCCTACTTCCGGTTTCCGGTTGTCCCGCCCGGCCTGCCTGACTTCCTGGTCGCAGGCTGGCGGCGATGTTTGGTTTGTCCCGGGCTGTGGCGGTGATGCGGGGGGACACACGAGGGGTAGGCTCCCTCAGTGCTTAATTATAGTTTTGAATGCCTTATTCAATTTGTATTGTCATTTTCCCAAAAAACGAGTAACTTTTTGGTTTCATTGTGGAAAAAATAATACTTATGCCTCATTTTTGTGGCTTGTTGCTCACTCGTTTTTAGTAGGATTTGTCTTGTTTTGGGAGTGGGGGAGGAGGAGCGGTGCGCGCAGCATTGGAAGATTGCTCTCCTCCTTATCCTGCAGCGTCTCTGTGTTAGAGAACTTTGCAGTGTTATCATCCATTTGCACGTGCTCTGTGTTATTGAAGCTGGCACTGTTTCCTCTGCTGTTCTTGGTGGGTGCTTAAACTGCTGCTGTTTGCTCTGCACTGGTCTACAGGTTCTGTGTGTACTAACTTAGCACTTTTCACATCAGTGCTCCAGAGTACTTTGTTTTCATTGTTTACCCACGCTACCCCAGTGTCCGAGAGCAAGGGAAGCTTGTCTGGTTGTCCATGTGTGGTACAAGTGTGGGAGAGTCTTGCACCATTGCTCAGCATGCCGCCCCTGTTCTTTCTGGAAGCCAAGGCTGCACTGGCTCTGCCAGCTTTTAAGGGAAGCCTGCAGCGTTGTTACATACTCTTCATATGCGGGAGGCGTGCGCTCCTGTGTTGTATCGGTTCTAAGTTTGGGAGGAAAGCCCTTCGTAAGCAAAGGTTTGTTGTTAATGAACTCTTTTTCAAACCCTTAGGGCATAACATTTTAACTAAGGTAATCCTTGCTCGATCCTCTTATAAAAAGCAGACCGGTTTAGTTATCTGCCAGGCTTGCATATTAAAACAAGCATTTACAATGCAATAGGTCTCGCATTTATGCGAGTTAAAGCTATTGGCACTGTAAATAACAATGCCTTTTATTTAGGTTTTAAAAACAAAAAAAACAACAAAAACACATTATTTGCAATGTCAATAGCTCAAACTCGCGTAAATGCGAGACCTATTGCATTGCAAACGCTTGTTCTCACTATAGTAATAGTGAGTAATAGACTATTTTACTATTAGTGTAATAAAAACGAGGAGGAAATGAGGTTCAAGTCAGATGCTGGAAATGCAACCTCTGTGCACTTGACTTTGCCACTCTGAGGCCAGGGGTCGCAAAGGCAGTGCCAGGGGTCGCATGGGGGAAGCCAGGAGTCACAGCTGCCACCCGCTGGCGATCCCTAAATGATGTCCATGCTCTTATGGGGACAACGTATGTGATAAATATATGCCTACATTAATCTTACCTACAACTAATGTCTTTTTCCCATTATCTTTACTTTGCCATAGATTTGCAATAGTATATGGCACTTCCGTTCTGGGTAATGGAGGTTGGCATTACCTGAAGCTGGGAGTGTGGAGACAGGTATTAGCTGTTGTTTGGCATCAAGGGAAGCGGCTCATCAGGAGCAGAGGAGCATTGCCCCACCTGCTACGAGCACAGCAGGCAAACGCAAATAAAATGGCATTTCAATGCGATTTTAATTATTTGCCACCGCACGGCTCGTTCTGTGTACAATGTGAGAGTGGGGGCTTGGCTAAATTCTGCAAATGCAGGATTACAGCACTGGTTTACACTGTGCATGACAGATTGGCTGGCTGTCAAGAGCCGTCCTATCCGACATGCGCAGTTTAGACCCTGCAATCCAAAGGCTGTGAAACAAGCTGGGGATTGCTGGCACAGGCCCCCATCCTCAAAATGAGCACTGGGTGAGCCTGCTCTCACCAATCCCGGAGCTGCTTTCACAGCATGAAAGCATCTTCAGGATTGGTGGGAGTTTTATTCCACAAGCAGGAAGGAAGTCCTTCCTTTTCCTGCTTGTGAAAGGAAGGAGTACTGCACGGAAGTGCTCCAGCTCGAATTCATGGCGGGTAGCACTATCGCGCCCCACCATTTTTAATGGAAGACAGCCATCACTGCTTGGCATGTAGATAATGCTGAGGTGGCAGGCTGTACATGTTGCTATGGATCAGTCTGTCCATGCCTATTAAATGTGACATTTTGACCTGCATGTTGGAAGGCTGGATATGCATATCACTGCCCATCTATAGACTGGCATCTCTCGTTAATGGGCATGTGGACACTCGTGCTACTTGATGCTGGGCATATGTGACTGACCATACTATTGTGAGAGTAGAAGCAGGTCCAGCGAGTTCCTGGGGATGCTGAGAATGAAATTTGTAAATAACCAGAAATAGGCAAATGGTGGATAAATAGTTTCATTTTAAAATGGAATGAGATTTTGTCTATTACTGTGTAAAAGTGATTTAAAATGTTCCAGTTGACTCCACAGTTCAAAAATAAATCATTGAGTGAGCTTCTGAAACCTCATAAGTATATATTCTTAATTTTGTTTTAGCAGTACTACTATCCCGGATGTTTGTCCCAAATGATCCTTGCACAAGAACTCCCTACCACACTTTTTTAAAGTGCCCTTTTAATACTTTCATGTTTACCACTGTTACTGGCTGGCCCAGTGTGCTTTAACAACTAATTTAATTTAATTTAATTGCGGGTTTCTAACGCTCTAGAATTGACTCCCGAAGGAGTATCTCTGCGCAATAGACCGCTGGGGAACCCGTCCTGGTTTTCCCTGTGAGATGGTCCCTACTGGGTATCTCCAAGGTGAAACCAGGCATCCCCGTCGTATGTGTGGGGCCGTTGTGGAGATGAGGCAAGCTAATGCCCAGAGTTGCCCAGTGTGATCCCTGGTTAGAGTAGGCACCGAGGTGAGAATTATCGAGTCCGCTGACCCTGGTCCACGACCCTGCCGGGTCGGGAATTGAACCCTGGTCCCGGGCCGTCCTCTGCTCCCGGGTCTGCCGCCTCTAACCAGTGACCACACCACTCCATTTTCTTTCTGGGAGATCCTTCAAACACCCCAGAGAAGTTTACTTTGAAATGCTTTATTTCACCATAACTGGACTTGTACACTTTCATGAGTTTTTGGGTGGGATGTGAGGTGGATTTGGCAATGGCCAACAGTACATTCAGCTCTTTGATCTAAAAGTAAAGCATACTTTGTGTTGCTCTGGGCTAAACTAATGATCCCTAGGTTTTAGTTAAGATGGTGTATTTTTGTGTGTACCCCCACTTGTCCACCTCCACTCTTCCTTCCATTATTTCACACATTGTTCTGTAATTTCACGGGCAAGGGATGCCACGATTGCTCACATACGGGGCCATCTAGTGAGTGATGCTATAAAAGGTTATATGACCCATTCAGGCATCATCAAAGCAGGCATTATTGAACTGTTAGTGTTGAAACTGTTTAGGATGTAATAATAGGTAAGTCAATTTTTTACATTTCAGTGGCTGGCTCCCTTTAAGCAGACCTGTCAATCACCAAGGTGCATTGGCTTCGCTTGTTCGGCGTAGTTTGTGTCAACAGAGACTTCCAACTGCTTCCCATTTAAACGGTGGCATCGTACACCGGCGAAGCGATAGGTTCATGCAGCTATGCACGCTGGATCCCGGAAGTGTCCATCCCAGTTTATAAAACATAGTCTAACACCTCCAGATTCTTTGAGTCTATTTTTGGTAAGATGAAAGTGCAGGTTTTTCACCACCCAAAATTTGGACCAACGTTGTAACCAAGCAAAAGTTATAACATGAGGATTCATTTTTTGAAGATTCTGCGAAGATATAACCTACATTTTCAACTCCTTAATTTGTAATCTTGGGGCTTTCCATTCCATTTGGTGACAACAGGAAACGCCAACAAGATTCGACAGGAGCTGACTGATTTGCTCAGTAAGAAAGAGAGCAATATAATTCCCGTCCTTATCTGTGTTGTGATGTGGCATTAATTTCCTCAAACTTCCAATAGTACTGCATGGGTGTGACCAGTGCCCTCACTACACCTTCATGCCCTATGCTGCTTTGACTGTAATCTACTGTGACCGTTGCTCCAGTCGAGGCAGTGTGAGATTTTGGCTCTACGATTTCGTCAGTGGCTTGTTGTGACTTGTGTGCCAGTCTGGTCATTGTTTCATTTTCACTCATGTGCCAGCCTTTCCCATGTCTTCTAGTGAGTCACATGCCAGTCTGCCTAGGGACATATTCTGACTTACATGCCAGTCAGCCTAGTATCTGATTGCGACTCGTGCCAGGCTGCCCAGCTTCTAATTGTGCCTTCCATGGCAGTCGGGTCAGTGCCCAGTTGTAACTCAAGTACCTAGCTGCTCCTTTTCTCATTATGACTGTCATGCCAGTGTGCCCAGTGTCTCATTCTAACTCACCTGCTGGTCTGGTCAGTGTCTCATTGTGGCTCGTGTGCCAGTCAGCCCAGTGTCTGATTGAAACTCGTGTGTCCGTCCGGCCCAGGTCCAAATTTATCTTCTGCGTCTGGTCTGTCTATTCGCTCACCAACTGCGTTAGTCTGACTATAGTCTCACTGTGACTTGTTTTTCATCCTAGCCGATATATCTTTTGACACTTTTGCCAGTCTTCAATCTGTCGCACTTTTGACCCAAGTCTGCCTTGCAAGAGTCTCATTGAGCCTAGTACTACTGGTTTTGGTCATCAAAATGTTTTTTTTATGTTTTTTGGGTGTGTTTTATGTGGTACACACCTAGAAAAAGCAGCAGAGCTCTTGGCAGGTGGTTACTGGTAGAACTTAGCAGCTGCACACGGCGCCAAGCGCCTGAGGGTATTCGTGCGCTGTACACATTTTATTAACATTAACATCTGGTGGCAAAGAATCAAACCAGTTTTAAAGTAACTACAACAAGAGTTTATTGTTGTTCCACTAAACCACTCACAAGCCTCCTCTTGTAATAAGAGATTGATTATAAAGTCTTGAAGAATTGAGAGTCGTGGTCATGTGTATCCCAGCCAAGCAACTTACCTGGAAGACGAGTATGTATGTGAATATCTAGATATGCATAATGATTACCAGGCTGGATAATTAGTACACCTGTGGTTAAATATATTAATACATATTTTGTGTGATTATCGTTTGAATACTTATGATTATTCTGAATCTTGGAAATAAATGTACATGTACATCACTGTTTTTGTAGTGATAGTTGTTATGGATTTGAGGCGGTGAAAGTCTGTACACTTTCCTTCTTCATTCCTCGAAGAAAGGTTGACTGTTCCCAGAAACCACAGTGTCACCCTGCACAGTATTATACCCATTGTAAGTGTTGGGTGTCACTGTAAGATAGTTCCAGCTTGGAGGAAAAAAAGGTAAACAGTTTTCTTGGCAATCTGGCAATGCTTGCTTGAAGATGGAAATTGTGTTGCAGTAGATAAGCCAAGTACCAAACTCTTCCAGACATCAGGAAGAGCCTCCCTAAAGAATCCAGAAGAAGAATCTAAGATTAATCGAGCTGTAAAAGCCAAGCAATTAGGGGCAGAAAAATTGGACAGGTGGATATTGAACATAATAAAAATGGAGAATGTGTTATGACACTTCTTCCTGTCAGGCTTGCCATATATACATATGAGTGAAGTAGGAACTGACATCACAGGAAAAACTCATACTTTCTGTTATACAAAGAACTTTAAATCATTTCCTCTGCACAATCCACCATTTGGGGGGAATAGTTCATATGTCTCTCTCTTCAGAATGATGGCGTTGGCTGATAACGCAAAGAAGACATCTTATTCCCGCCGTAGGATTCCAAAGCCCCATCATTGCGTGTGCTGGCTGATGCCTTTCACTGATAGTGCAACATTCCGCAGGATGACCACAATCATGGAATCGGCAGTGCGTTCTATCACTTAATTTTTTTAATTTATGAATAACAAACTTATATTGGTTTCATGTCGTTTATTGGGTGATGAGACTTTAAACTTAACGTTTAATTCAAAACACACCAAAAATAACATAAATGCATCCTCCCACCCTCACTAATTGCCTATGAAGTAACTTCTTTAACCCCTTCGATGCGGCCACCATTCCCCTGGTGTGCTGTAAACAGCACGAACAAGGGCGGGACGTGACGAACCCCAGCCGTCATCAGCACACGAGCACCGTAGTGCATGACGGCTGGGGTTCGTCATGAGCATGGAAGGGGTTAAAGGTTACATTTACATAACTTGCAGTATCCCCTTTCCAAATATGGCCAGTATTATTCCAATTGAGTAAAAGAAAGCGGCATGGAAACCAAGTTGCATAAAAAAGCTTTGCTGATATATATATATATATTCAGTAGATTACGATTGCTAGGAAGATAGTTCAGTCAGCTGAAACACCTTTCTAGTGACCTGCATGTTGGTTACAAGTATGCCATCGGCTCAAATATAGGGAGTATCAAAACGGGCTTTAATGAGATCAGTACTGTTGGGTTTGATAAGAATAACAGCCATTTTTCAAGTGTCTAGAGACCATGCCATTTGTGATGGGCACTACATAAATGTCGTAATTATTGTTATTTTTGTTTAGTTTCTCTAAAGGTATGCTTATCATAGCCACATATTTCTAGGGGTGGGCGATAAATTCCGCTCTGCCAACTGAGTTAGCAGAGTTTTGGCTACTCCACGTTACACATCACAAGAGAATTGCACAAAAATCAGTGATTTTTTTTGTGATAAAATTGATAAAATATATACCTCTTTCATAAACAACGGACAGGCTCCTGTGGAATACCGGATTGACCCTACTCTGCAAACCAACTGCTCTACCTTTGGCCCATTCTCTGAAGACGAGGTCACTAAAGCCATGTCTGAAATTAAATCTGGCTCGCCATGGGATGTTTGCCCACACTTTATTTTTTCCCAACTGACTCCCATAATTGGCCCCGCAGTCACAAAAGTGCTTAACCAGTCTCTGGAGCAAGCTGTCTTCCCAGAAATTTGGAAAAAATCGGCAGTAATTCCTTTACTAAAAAAGGCGGGTGCGGATATAAACGACCCAGCAAACTACCGCCCCATCTCACAGCTCCCCTTTTTATCAAAGGTTTTAGAAAGACTGGTAACTAAACAACTGTCGAGTTATCTAGAGATCAACAAACTTCTCGATGTTTCCCAAACAGGTTTTAGATCTAACAATAGCACAGAAACAACGCTACTAGCTGTAATGGACGACATTCGCATGCAGGTCGATAAAGGCAAAACGGTCGCCCTGATACTTCTCGATTTATCAGCGGCATTTGATACCGTGTCCCATAAACTGCTTATCCACATACTCGCCGCAAAAGGAATACAAGGTAAAGCCCTAAACTGGCTGGAGTCCTTTTTATCCAATAGATCCCAGTCTATTTGTTTAGGCAACTTTACCTCCTCCCCTCGTAAGATTAAATATGGAGTTCCCCAAGGAGCTACATTGAGTCCAACATTGTTCAATGTATATGTCTCCTCTTTGGCATTGATTGGCAAGAAATGGGGCATTAATATCTGCTCCTACGCTGACGATACTCAGCTGATGGTTACCCTAAATGGAGATAACAACGCCAAAAGTAGATTACATAACTGTTTGTCAGAACTATCCAACTGGATGCACGGCCATTATTTAAAACTGAACGCTGACAAATCAGAAATCCTACTCTTTGGCGGGGCCAAACAGCTCTGGGACAACACCTGGTGGCCAACTTCTTTAGGTTCTCCACCAATCCCCACATCGTCTGCTAGAAATCTAGGAATTCAGATGGACACCACTCTATCAATGAAAATCCATGTCTCCTCAATATGTGGAAAAGGATTTGCCATATTAAAAAGATTGAAAAGGGTCTTCCCTGGATCCCACTTGAATGTCGACAGATCCTAGTTCAGTCGTTACTAGTTAGCAGGCTGGACTATGGCAACTCACTATTTGTAGGTATGTCGGACTACTTATTTAGGAAATTACAACTGGTCCAAAATGCCGCAGCAAAAGCTGTTTGCAACAAAAAAAAGTACGATTCTGCCACAAGTTGTCTGAGAGCTCTACACTGGCTGCCCATGAGACAAAGAGCTACGTTCAAGATGCTATGTATTGCCTATAAAACGCTTCACAATACAGGCCCTTACATTCTTCGAAATAAAATTAAGTTCTATGCCCCAGCGCGGAACTTACGCTCACAAGCCTCTGCCAGAGCTGCCACTACTCGGATTAAGCTTTCCAGAATGGGCGGAAATGCCTTTTCACATATTGCTGCGAAAAGCTGGAATGAACTTCCGATTAACCTCAGACTCACGGACTCCTACCCCACCTTCAAGAAGAAACTAAAAACTGCACTATTCCCCACTTCAGAATAATTAAATTGCTCCCAGGTTTCTGCCTTGGTTTTACTGTTATTTTTTGCAGCGCCGTGATATCCTTACAGGATGAATGTTGTGCTATACAAATACAAATAACAATAACAACAACAATACACATGTAAGGCGGAATTCCAGCCAAATTCCACCAACCATCGCGTGGCGGAGATTTTTCTCGGGCGCGGCTTGCAAATGGTAAGATTGCTCGCAAGTATTGGCGTCCCCTAGTTGGATTTTCGGCTGCCAGGAGGGCACCATTCAAGATTTTCCTACCGCGGTCAGTCGTAGTGAGAAAACTGCTTCTCGGGTAGAAAATCTATTCGAGGGGTAGCAAAACCAACTCACGAAGCAGTGCCCTCTTGCCTGCCGTGTGGTGCTGTTCACAATGATTTTTCAGCACATAAAAAGACCCTGGTGCTAAAAATCAGCATGGCGTGCCGATTTCCACCTATTCGTGGACCTCTGCGGAATCTCGCAGAGTTTTTATGTTACTCCGCGAAATTCTACGGAGTGAAACTCTGCGAGTTCCGCCCACCCCTACATATTTCCACCTGTTCCAAAATGACTGATGGGCATAGATAGACTAAACATTTCCCTTTAGACATAAACTTGTTTCTTCTGTCCAAATAGCAGGACAATGCCGGCAGTTTGTGAGTAAAACGCATAAAAATATTTTCAACCCCGAAATGTTAATATTTACTCATGTGTCTCACTTTGAACATCTCCCCCCAAAAGGTAGAGACCAGTTTAATTTGTCATGGATCTGCATGTGCTTCCATTCTAGGTAAGATTAGGTGAATGTCTTAATATAAAGGAAAATTATGGGATGTTTTTGTTTTAACAAAACCTAATGTGGCGTTGTAAAGGCATAATATATGGGTTCTGATTGTTATTTGTTTTGGGTGAACTGAACTACATTTGTCATTCACGTTACTCTACTTTCCCATCTGAACTTTTTTTTTGTCAAAATTGTGATTATAATAAATAAAGAATATGGTATCAATATGTATTGGTGAAGTTTATATACGTGGTTGGAGATAATATTTGTTAACGAATATTACATGTCTTTCTTCTCCGCTTTATGTTGAGAAGTTTCCCTTTTGTTAACCCCTTAAGTGCTGCCGTTGGCCAACGGTCGTCGCGAGCACTACCTTGCCAGTACTGCGCACGACTGTTGGCCTATGGGCCAGCATTCGTTCTTCGAACGTTCAGCACTGGGCCCTGAACGTTCGACGCTCCTATGAGGTTAAAAAGCCACATGGCCATATCTCAAAATGTAAATCGAAAACTCTGTGGGATAAACAAGGAATACTTTTAATTCGCTTATTTGTCGCTGGATACCTCTTTCCCACTCTCTATGGTATTCAGTTTATTTTCTTATTTTACCTTCACATGCACTTTAACCTGAACGCCCTATTTGAGACTCCATTGCAAACCCTTTTATGAAGAATTCTAAGACATGGGCTTTTATCAGAACAAGAGAGTAAACTTTCTCAACAGCTTTAAAACAATTGGAAAGAACTCTGCAAATTCAGAACATGTGTACTATGTGTCTATTGTGACTCTCCACTGGAGGATGCATTGGGCTCCTTGTGATAATATTTCCCTGGAGTTCACTGTGCCCCCAAGATCAGTATCTCAAATGAGTAGGGTTACTGGGCAAATCTTTGGGACTGTCAGAAAACACCTGTAGGTAGTAAGCTTTTTTTAGGTATCTGCTCACAAACAAACAAATGAGAAAATGTAATTTGTATTTGTTTTGTCTGTTGCTTTGGTTTATCCCTTTGTTCCCTCCCCATTTTGTTCCAGCTAGGTTGGTGGTGTCGCAGGTGAGGGATGAGTTCGCCCCTGCTAGCCGTGCACCTGGCGCATTTAGACCCAGCTGGGCTCAGGGGCCTGAAACTTGGCCCAAGGCTGACCCATCAAGATGCTACTCTTTTAGCCAAGCTTTTCAAGTACTCTATGCACACCCTTCACGCCTTGGACAAACTGGATACTGAACTGCAACTCGATGTAGCAAGCCTACTGAAATTCAAGAATCTCTTCTACCGCCACACCCCGCAAACCTTGTTCTCTACTAAAACCACCCTTCCAATTTTGAAAACAGGTCTGGTTAATGCCTGTTCAACTCCTTAAGCATTATGTTGCAATCTGTGACCTTGTTTTAGGCCTTAATATAGATATTCTGTGCTTAACAGAAACTCTGCTGAACGGATTGTCCCAGGCTGCCACAAGCTGTCTGGCTTATTTAGAGAAGACACATCAACAGTTAATTATTAATTCAATATACATAAAAATGACTATTCCCTGCTGCTATTGCAGTTCTCATAGCTTTGGGGTCCTGGAATAGACTGAATTGTTTTAGGAATGTGATGGTTAGTAGTTGTGTTGTTACTATCTTTGGCAGCATAGCAGGGACAATGTTTGGATGTTTGGTAGAAGCTGCAGTGGCCTCCTGATGAGAGCCTTGGCGCTTAGTTATTTATTTATTTTACAAATTAACCTCTGGAAATGTAGGATGATCCCACAGTGTCCACGCTGGAAATGGGGCAGGCATGGCTATGACTATTGTGAAGTAATTCAGGCTCTGGTATGCACTGCAAACACAACAATATCATGGACGGAGTGCTGAAACTTTTCGAACACTCACCCCCAGTGTAGAGATCTGGGTTGAATCCATTGCTCTCTTGCTCACTACACTGCCCCAGTTTGGACCCAGCCATATGCAAATGTCTCGACCCTGCTCCTCATGGGAACAGTCCATCCCGAACTGCCAGGCCATGTCCTCCCTGGACCAGAAACAAGCATCCTAGGACTGGTTTGGACTATCGCCCCTCATCAGCCAGGCTAGCTGGAATTCAGTAGTGAATGCACAGGCAGTAGCGGTCGGTGGTCGGAGTGCTGCCAGGCGGTGACGTGAGGCGGGGGAGGGTCAGGGTGGGGGGGTAGTAAACTACGGAATACGGCCAAATACAGGTAAGTAAACATATAAATAAATAAAGCTAATTGCGTTGTGCGCACTGCATCGCCAAATGCGATGCAGTGCGCGCAACGAAATTTGTTTTGTTTATTTATATGTTTACTTACCTGTATATGGCCGTATTCCATTGTTTACTACCCCCCACCCTATCCCTCTCCCGCCCCACGTCACCGCCCTGCGGCACTCCTACCACCGACCGCTACTGTGCACAGGAGCGCCAATTTTCTGTATCTGTCTTATTCTGGTGCTAAGCTAAGTCAGCTGTACCGCAGATATTCGTAAACTGCAAGTCCTATTCTGGCTCGTGGGCACCTAAAAAGAAACCTTTGGAAATGACTACCCCGTACGCTTGGTATTCGCTTTAGAACCGTATGTAAGAATCCTAGGATTAACAGAAATCGCTCTAAAATATTTCCGAACATGATCTTTATTTAGTTCAGCGCAGGTGGAGGTGGCAAAAACCTCCCCATCTTGGAACATTTGCCCTTCAGTCAGGGCTATAAGTGGGCCGGTCACACCGGTGCTGAGCACCGGCAGTTTTTTAACCCCTCCCATGCTCGTGACGGAACCGTTCCGTCACGAGCCTCGGGTGGGCTGTGCTGGTGACGGAACGGTTCCGTCACGGCCCGCTCGCCGCGCCTGCGCGGCGCGAATTCCGCACCTGCGCTGACGTTCTAAAGAGCGGGCGGGGTCGTTACGGAACCGTTCCGTCACAAGCACAGCTCACCTGCGGGCCGTGACAGAGCGGTTCCGTCACGAGCACGGGAGCGCCGCGCGGCCCCGCCTCCCCCTTAATGCTGCAGCGGAATAGCCGCTGCAGCGAAGGGGTTAAAGGGGGCCTCGAAACGGGTCTCTATCTGCCCTTACAGAGGCGTTCCGAATTTTTTTCCGGACTGCAGTGACAGCATGCACCTCGATGGGCGTGTGCTCACACTGCTCACTTCTCCCTAGTGGAGAAGTTACAGCATGAAGTCATGCCAGGTGAGGGTTGTGGGGGAAGGGAAATCCTTTAAAAAGAGTCAGTTTCTCTCTGGATTTCCCTACTTTTGAAACTCAGGAGCAGCAACATTGTCGTGGTGTCACCAGTCCTTTAAGTGGAAGCTTTTTTAATATTATATACAAGCCATAGTTGCTGCTTATTTATCTTATGCAACTAACAACCATTGACAAAGCCAATAGTCCTGACTTCTTGTAGGTATGATATTACTTGTTGTATCATATATCTGGATGCAATGACAGAAACCGCAAAATCCAAGTCGGTGGCACACTATGCTAAGCACAGATTTTAACTTATGTGTTTTTATGCCACTTCCTTAATTACATTTGCCACGCCCCTTTGAGAGACCCCCAGTTTTTTTTATCCCTCTTAAAGCCCTGCCTAAAGTATTTCAGTGGGCAATCGCTCATATCAAAAAGTGATTTATTTGCTGAGCTAAGACTTTGTGGCTCTGTTCTCATGCCCTGACCTACCAGCGCAAACATGAAGAGAGGAAGCATGTTAAGAATACCTTTCATTGTGTGTCAGCTCTCCCGGGATACACCCGTCTTAGAAATAGGATGCGGACGGTTTCCCAAGAGCCCCGAGCTATAGAAATGGTAGACGGACTAGTGTAGGCCCCAAGCACATGAGCGATTACACATACAAATAAATTGGGCATGAGCAACAACGCCGAAAGGATCTCGTTCATTTCACCGAAATAGAACTGACAGCTCCAGCCCGGGGCCGCAGCGAGAGAGAAAGGAATGCGCAAACAAATCTCGAGGAGCCCACTCCATTGGCTGTACAAAAGAACTTCCGCGGGCAGATGTCCAGAAGCGTCTCGTAAAATAATCCGGCAATGGGGGACAGCAGTATTGATTTTCTCTTCACTTGCATTTTTCATACATTTGATAGACCTTCCTTAAGTGACGTTATCCTATATGTTTCTTGTTTTTCTTCTTCGGAAATGAATACGGGCCTGGTTGCAGAAACCACTGTCATTTTAGGCCACAGAAAATCAAGCCAGATTATATGATGCTTTGGCTGTAGCTTGTGAGAAGAATATCTGCAGGAAATATAAATACACGGATAGTGTAGGCATTTGGCGTTGTTATGCAAATTTTGTAATTGCATGCAAAGTGCTATTTTATAACATTTACACTAAATTCCAGTGTGTTGCATCACGGCGTTGTTTCACATCGCCATTACTGCCCAAACCAGGCAAAGACTAGGGAGTGACTTTTCCCAGGGGTTCAGAAACTTCCAGAATGTTGGATAGGCCTGCTGTGCATTGTATCAGTAAACATGGTCTTTCGCGCCCCTAGATTCTCTTTTCCACTGTGATTCTCTTCTACTTTCCCTACTTCTGAGTAATAATGGGTGGCACTGTCGTGGACGAATGGGGGAAACTTTTTGTGTGCAATGTTGTGAAAAATGGATGTGTGTTCGGGTGGGGCGCACACATTTTCCAGGTGTTCCTTAACACCAGCCTTTCTGCGTTTGATCCTAGGCCTTTGAAAACGGATTCCCAAGGGAGGTCGTTTGATAAAACATATTTAAGCATTGCTACTTTTAGCACCAGTGACATGGAGCTAAATTATTCACTTAAATATAATGATGTGACCTCCATTATCGCCTCATTGCATTGATGTCTTAGAAACATCAAAGCCTTCGAAGTAAGTTTAAGAATGAATACCTAGGCTCCTCCTGGGGTCTAATTATAGAAGATGAAAGATATTTTCTGAGTGGTAAAAAATTTTAACAGATGTATTAGACAACATACCTTTTCCCATATTCCCAAAATCAAATGGCGCGCATCATAAAACGCACAAAAACAATTGACAGCTACACATTTTAGGTTTGCAGTCCCCTAGTTCAGAATCTGTTTGTATTCAGCAAGTTTTGTTATTATCAATTGAGATGTTGACATTCAGTCCAAAGGGCAAGAATGCAGAAGCAAAAGTTGCAAATGATGGATGGAATGCTGAACAATGCAAACATTCATCCCAGTCACAATGATCTGGGTTTAATCCATCGTTCTTTTGCTCACCATGCAACCCCAGTTTGGACCCAGCCAAATGCACATCAGTCTTGACCCTGTTACTGATGGGAACAGTACAGCCTGAACTGCCAAGCCAGGTCCTCTCTGGACAGGAAACAAGCATCCTGGGACCGGTTTCATGGCATCACCCCTTAGCCGGGCTAGCTTGAATCCAGTGGCGCAGTGAGCACGGGACCCATGTCTGGGCATGCCCTTCCCACTTACGGCGACAAAAGCAAAAGGAACAAATGATGGATGGAATACTGAACAATGTAAACATTCACTCCCAGTTACAAAGATCTGGGTTTAACGCATCATTCTTTAAAAAATGGATTTAGGCCCAGATCTCTTGAATGGGGATGAATGTTTGATATTGTTCAACATTCTGTCCATCGATTTTGTTATTTTTGTATTTGTCACCCCAAGTGGGACGGGTATGTCCAGACGTGGGACCCTTGCTCACTGCGCCACTGGATTCAAGCTAGCCTGGCTGATATGGGGTGATACCCTGAAAACGCTCCTAGGATGCCTGTTTCCGGTCGAGGGAGGGGACCTGGCACTTCGGGCTGGACTGTTCCCATGGGGAGCAGGGTCAAGACTGATTTGCATATGGCTAGGTTTAAACTGGAATGGCATGGCGATCAAACGTCTATGGATTTAGGCCCAGATCTCTGTACTGAGTGCATATTTGACATTGTTCAACATTCTGTCCATCAATTGTTCTTTTTGCAAGAATGCAGAGGACCAGCACAATGATTATAAAGAATTGTGTTCAACATCTACTCACCTTTTCAGAAAGTGCAAGAAATCCTATAAAAACTAATTTGTTTTTTCCATAGCATTCAAACTGTTTAACTTATTCAAATAATTTTAATCCTATTTTACAATCGAAAAAAAGGAAAAGTAGAACCCAAATAAACACATAATTGTGTATCTGCAGGGGATGGACACAGTCAATCTACTGTACTACCCTCTTCAGTGGGGCAAAGTAGATATTTTATTGTACTAATACCTTACTCTGGTATGTCAAAATACATTTCCAGATCACCATTTATCTGTAGAGGTTTTTCTAAAGCAAACTGTAGATCCATCCTTCAGGTTGCGTTTTCACGGAGCACAACATTTCTTCATTAGAATGCTGCTTCGATTCATTCTGCACAGCTGCTGCTGTTGATTTTTTGGCACCCGTGGGCAAAAGTATTTACCTGCTTGGACTGCCTGTAGTGGAACCTGCAGTGATTGGTAATAGTGTCATGTTTGTATCCTTTCAGGGTCATGACTCCTGTAAGCCTCACATAAATATTTCATTGTTTGGTCAATTAAATGTTTCCAAAGATGATCTTTCAAGACACTGGCTTTGTTTGACTACAATGTCTGCATATTCGAGTATCTTGCATTTTAAAGTATTTGTGTATGCATTTTTCAAGATGCACCCTCAACATCCTTCATTCTAGACGTGCCCGTTTTCTATGTCTATTGCAGAAGTTGCTTGAATATCATTCCTTTGGCATGGTTGTATGATGTTACAACGCAATCTTTTAGATCGTGGTACTTCACAAAGCATCTTTTACAACGCAAGTCGTTACCACGACTTGCGCTGTTGGGTGCTAGACTTAGGAATAGTAAGATTTACTATTCCAACTCCAGCCTACGTACAGTAGAGAAGGTGTTGGAATAGTAAATCTACTATTCCTTAGTCTACAGCGCCCTCCTGCGCAAGTTGTGGTAACGACTTGCGTTGTAAAAGACGCGTGGTAATGGCTGCGCGGTGTTTTGACCGCGTTGTTATGGATGTTCCCTCTTTGGCATAGGTAATGCACACTCCGAATGACATGAGAATGAGCTGCTACAATAATCAACCCTGTTAGCTCTTACATGTAAAGATGCAACTTAAGTGGAAATGTCAAGAAACTCATATGGCATGCTAATTAGATAAGGGTGTTATGCCATTGTACACTTTTTGCCCACAAGCAGTATTGTTGACTTAGCATTGTGTTTTTGACGTATTAAGGATTTGCTTATTCAGTTAAATGCTTTGTTGTGGGATAAGGTGTTTCTTTTGTTGTGTAGTATTTGAAAAGAGCGGTACATTCATGTTGTAAAAGTTTGATTTTTCATATCTGCATTCTTATGTGAGCTTTAAATATGTTCTATGGTGTATATTTGAGGTGCATTGAAAAAGGGATACTTATGAACCGAGCAGTATTCACAGAAAGTGCAGTGTGCTCATAGTTACATTTGTGGATGCCTTTTGTTGGTTATTTAAGCAAAGGATTTAGGTTGTAGATGTAAACCTGTATTGGTGTGTAACCTATCCCCCTTCCAGTTGTGTCAGCCCTTCTAACGTTCATTTACCTCAGATTTTAAACTTTTAGGATCCCCGTTACTTGTACTGTACCACCGCCTCTCCAGCATTGCCTCATAGGGAAACACTTGTTGTTCAAAAACTCTCAAAATAGCATCAAACCTCTAACTTTGTCCAAAGATGTTCGACACTCATACTCCAGTAAACGATAGACCTTTTTACTAACACCAGCCTAGCCTGACAGTATTGTTTGTGGTATAGGTAATTGTGGGCTCCGATCATCTGCCACAAAGTTTGTAAGGACTACAAGACACAATTAGTAGCCACACGTGCTCAGTATAGGCTTACCTCTACACCCTCTTCCCCAAGCAAAGTAAATAGCATTGTCCTAATGGTGGAAGTACGATATGTATCTGCTTCAACCATTAGAATCCGGTAAATATCTTCTCTTGGGATGTATCGAAAAAAAACTCTTGCTCTGCAGATTGTGCCATTCACATAGGGATGTAGCCTTACGGCTAGAGGGGTCAACCTCGAAGCTGGGGAACCGGGTATGAATCTTGGCAACTACGCTCAACATCCTGTGATTCTGGGCAATTCACCTAATCTCCCAGTGCCTAACAAAAAATGAATGTGTCCATCTGTAACGAAACTGGTGCTCATGTAAAGCGCTCTGATACCCGATGTCTCTGGTCTAGTTCGCGCTATATAAAACTCTAAAACTCTAAAAAAATAAAATAAAAAGATTGTTTTATTTCTGATGGACCCCAAAGCTGTCTTGCCCTCCCACTGAGTCTCCAAATAGCCTTTACCATTTAAGCCATTCATAAAGCTTTTTACAAGCCTCTCCAGATACAGCCTCCTAACCTTTACAGCTCCACCATTTTGTTAACTGTTCTGATCAACCTCGCTCACTTTCCAATCCCTTGCTCGTTCCACCTTAACTTCCATTCAGGCCAATCATTAACATAACTGCTGAGCTCTTCCAGGCCTGCCAAAGAGAAAGGAGAAGGCATAGATCCAGAAATAGAATAAAGGGGAGACAGAGAAGGACGGGAAGTCTGATTGGCGGAAACATGCCCTAGTGATAAGAGATTAGCCGACTGGAAATGAGCATTAAGAGAGCAGAGCTCAACCAGTTTGAACCCCCTTTCATCTTTGTAACTCCTCTGCCATCCTGAATGTAGCATTCTTAGTTGTACAAGGAAAAGTAAAATGCCTGTGGTTGAAGAGAGACCTGCATTGAATACCTGTCTAGAGTATATCTGCCTTATTCTTTCCAGCTTTTTGGCCATCTTGACACAGCTTTTGTATAAATAAAGCAGTCGCCTCCTCCCTTCATCCCTCCTACCTTGACAGAGGCTATACCATCGTCCACTCATGATACCTTCACAGGGCATCACTCGGGCTCCAAGACTGTGGAAGGGCAGAAGGACCCAAAGGTAGCCAAACTCTGAGGCCCCAAACTCCTTAGCTCGCTATATATATGGGCAGAAGGCACTGACGCAGAGGCGGTAGTCGTATGTTTAAGCAATGGCTTTATTTTTATAAACACTCGTCGCTTTCTGCTGGTCAGTCTTTCCCTGGCGAACGCGGCAGGGTCCGTCCTGGTCTGACGCGGGGGCTCCAAGCTCTTGCGGTATCTTCACCAAGCCTTATCGACCCAGGTGGCTCCGGAGGTGTTGTTGCCCCAAAAGAAAAGAAAAGAAACCGAGATTTAGGACAAATGTCCTCTTACTTTTCTCCAGGGACCGGGAGTGCGGGAAACTGAGTGCTCCGGTGCTCCTGGGTTTATAGTGAGGAGGGGGTTGAAGAGGATTGGTGCTCGTGATCGGGAGGAAGGAAAGTTACAGTATTTACAATATGTACAAGGAAGTCTGTACACATATGGTGGGGTGTTTTGCTAAGCAGGAGGGTTGCGTCTTTCCACTTATTCCGCTATTTTCCCCCATACCTGGTCGAGCCACGCACCTCCCGCGGGAACGTGCGGGGCGACTCGTAGGGACGTTGGCCTCCTGGCTTGCCGTCAATGCTCCTCCGTTCCGCACACCTCTCCGCTTCGCCTTCTTCCTCCGGTCTCACTGCTCTCCACTCCGCTCCCTCGCCTTCCACTCCTTCCACCTCCAGGGAAACGTTGTTCGCCGACTTCCTGGTTCCGCTTGTTCTTGACGGGTCCTTCGCGATGACGTCACATTGAGGAGGAGTTGTGTTTAAGGAGCCGGGCGTTGTTTCGTCATCCTGCCACCAAGGAGTTCGTCCGTCCTGTATCCATTCGTCAGCAGGAGGGGATTGCTGCAAAGAGGGTACAGAGGTGGGTGAGAGGGGGACGGGAGACCACCAGTCCTGTAGTTCTTCGGACACCTCAGTCGTCTGACCCGCCCCGTCACAATATAGTTAGTTAGAATCTGAAGAGTGTTGGAGGCCCTTCTTGAAGGGTAAACTCTCCTACATTCAGCCATGTGGGCAGTCAACAGTGGAGACTGAGATGCACCTTCCCCCTTCCGACAAGAGGAAAACACTTAAAGGCCAACACCCTGACTGGGTGCACCTCAGTCCTGCATACTTGGGGCACAGCACAAAGAGTCCACAACATCTGAGCAGCGTCTCTACCCACACTGCGTAATTGAACTCACAGCTGTATCTAGATGTAGCCTGACTTGGCAAGATGTATTTAACGGGAAACCATGATCTTAGTAGAATACATGGGATTCTGCAGTCCCTGTATAAACGCCTTACTCTAATTTCTTAATAATCGGAGACTTGTGACGCACCCGGTCGCTGATTATACAGAAAAGACGCCAGAACTCGACTTTAATAAGTTAATATAGTCGAGTTCTGACGTCAATATTTCTGCTGCCAGAGCCAGCAGCTGAGGTGAAAGGCAGGTCAGGGAGCAGCTGTTTAAAGCAACGCAAATTAAATGTTGCTTTTCATTCTTCTGCTCTATTTTACTAGTTTACAGTGACTAGAAGAAAGAACATGCTTATTTTTTGCATTACTTGGATAAATATAGAAAAGTCAGTCTTTCTGAATGTTTCTACGCATTCTGAACTACTGCAGTTTTAGTTTGTAAAAAAAAAATGACTTGTATTGAACTGTTTCTGATGTCTTTTGCAAATTTTTTTTACTGGTTTTTAACGTGTTTATTTTATGTTTACAGACATGCTCTCTCTTTCAAATGAAAGAGCTACGCACCAAGGTTTTAAGTGATTTGTACGCAAGATGATGGTGTGACTATCGATTATGTGAAATAAAGTACCCCCTGCTGTACATAAGTATTTTGCAAGGCACCTCGCAGTTCTATAACCTTATTAAAGCACTAGGCCTTTGGTCCTGTTCTTCTATTTTGTTATGGGACTCCTCTGTGGCTTGCAATGTCCTTCTAATACGGCAGAGGCTACTTCATCCCTTATAGCTTTTCCTTGCCACACTGTAAGTGATTCACCAGAATATATTCCAAGCTTTACAGCTCATGTAGCATCTTCCTCATGTAGCAGAGCAATCCAAGCCTTGCTGGTGCACCTGATGATGCAACCCTCCCAGACTGAAACACAAGAGTCCTTCTTATCCACATCACACAGGGAGAGCAGTGTCCCTCCTTAGTTCTCAGCTTGCCACTGCCCTGAAAAATTGCACTTTTCAGTGCCTTCTCCTTCTCCAGCCTCCCAAAATTCAACACAGAACACTTGTACCCATCCACCAGCTCTGCGTCCTGATGCCCCGCTCACCACGGGAGACAGACCTGCTCTGAGAAGCTCCTCAGATAAGATTTTATCTCAGGCCCAATCACTCTCCTTATTGTACATCCTAATAGTCCAAGCTACAAACGCACTCAAATACAGTATGCACTGGTGATAAAATTAAAATGCCTGTCCAACTTTAAACAAAAAATATTAGACACAACGCCTAAAAAGTTTCCTTTGAGACCATGTCACCTCGATGACCGGTTACCACCAGAACAGATCCGTTCATCATCATTCCATTTTTCTCTGATCATCAGGAAATCTTCCATGAATCTACCGTAATACAAGGTCAAAAAGTTAGTCTCAAACAGTAGCAAATGGTCTGCCTAATATTAATAATAGAGGAACTTGTAGAGCACGACAGCTACCTCAATCAGAGGTGTCCCGCCACTGACTGGAGATCAGATAGGGTAACTGGCCCAAGAGTAGACCTGGCTAAAAAGCTAGTTCTTCAAGATCTTCCTGAACTCTGAATCTGTTTCGGCCAATCTCATATGAGCTGGAAGGGAGTTCCATAGCTTGGCGGTCCTCGCTGTAAAAGATCTTCCTCTCATTCGGGACTTTGCAAAATGAGGTACACACAGCACGTGCTGGGAATTAGGTCTTAGTGTACATTTAGGTTGGTAAGGGCGCAATCTATGTCTGAGTACCTGGGCCCCTTTTTATGAAGGGCCTGATAGGCTAGAATCAAGGATGCTACATCATCAACGTGTGTAAATAAGATCTTTAGTGGTAGGAGGCAATATTAAGTACTTGGAAAACATTGAGCCCAATTCACAAACCATTTGCTGTCATACATCTGGCTTACGACACAAATGTTTGGCTTCTTGATGTAAGGTATTCACAAAAGCTTACCTTGCACTAGTACATTTGTTCGTCCCCACATATCATTACATGACAACAGCATAATATTACGCTGGGGTAAATTCCTAGTTCTGGGCAGGGAGTGGGCAGTTTAAGGTGTGATGCACTGTGAAAGTTTGCAGATACCCATATAAGTTTCAGGTTATGAGCATTCACTTTCCTCTGACCCTTTTCCTGCACAAGTTTAGTTTAAAGTTTGGTTTTAATCTTAAATACTCATTTATACATGGCATTGCTGGGCCCTGGTCTAAAAGCTGGAGGGGAAGAGGAACACTTAGGTTGTCATATAAATGTGGTAATCACAGTGGAATATATCCTCTATGTATTGACCCAGCCAGAAACTGAAGAAACAAAGCTTCATTACTTATTATCCTAAAATAGAGACGAATAACTGATTATATGGCTCGTATCCCAAATGATGTGTGTAAACGATAAAACTTGTTTGCATGTAAACCAAAGCGCTAATATATAAGATGCCAATGAAAATATGTAAAAAAAGACTATCACAGCCAAAAACCATGGTATCAACCCTTATCCCAAAACCCTGCTTCCGTAGCCAATGGTAAGTACAGCCTCTGAATCAATCACCAAGCACAGCAAAGACCTACCAAATGCCGCAAATGTCGTTTTTGCCAGGGTACTATTTTCACACCCTACAGCATCTTTCCTTGCGTACAAATATCCAACAGTCCATAACCACTAAAGTTCTCTGCGTTATGAACAAACTGTCCCACTTACCCACAATAATGCACCTTCGACCAACTTAATCCTTGCTGTCATCATTCCTCAAGCTCTCATCAAAGCTGACAGATTCAAGTGTCAAACATACAGCAAAGTCCATACTCAAAGACAATTCAGAAGCAAGTAAAATGCCCCTTGAAGATGCTATTCATCTACTCTGGTGATTCCAAGCAGCAACAAAAAAACCTTCATCCAGGCAAAAACTTTTCTTGACATTATCATGCATCCAATGGACGTCCATGTGCTTCTCATCCCCAATTTTAATACAAAGAATGTTCAGTTATTATGCCCACCAGAAGCCAACTCCCAAGTCATGCTGCAAAACACTACAAGAGCAAATGCACCCATTACAATACAGAGGAAAACCATCACGACAAAGCAAGAACTGACTCAAATCCAGCTACAATATCAACCTTGGTGGCAAAGCACCACTGGTAAGCACTAACCCCAGCTCCCTTTCTCCTCAAATACATGCAACGAAACCATTTAAATCACATTAAACTAAAACCACTCAGACTAAAGATCAACATAGCAGCTCTCCTTCCCAGAGGCTCTAACACTGATGTCACCCGCTTAATCACAAACCATCTTGATCACAAATGAACATGTACCACTAAATATTCCAGGTGTCGCTATTATTTATATCTCTGGTCTCGTTCGGGACCATTTACTCTCAAACATTCCCCCACCATAGAAAAGTCATAGAGTGCGTTCCACCTAAACACACACTGCACCCATACAACTACCTACTGTATCCCAAAGCAGCTGAGGAGTGATGCAGCACCACTCCAGGCCTCTTCCTATATCAGTATTCCCAAAAATTAAAGAACTGGTTTCACAACCCATAAGCACCATGCAAGATCTAAAAAAACCTTTACTAGACATATTGTTTGGGGTTCTCAAATCTTTGCCATAGAATGAAATGTGCTTAGTTCTCAAGTGTCAGACCTTACCGCCTTTACCAATTCCTCCAAATGAAAACTAAATAACCCCAATAGAAGCCACAGCATCTGCCAGCTGTGACCTTCAGCCACTGGGAGAGCCTTTATTTTCTCACCCGCTACACAGCATGAGAAGAAGAAGCTGAAACCAAGCTCATCAGTGCCTTGAAGCACCTGCTTTTTAAATGCACCCTGCACTCCACACAATTCCCCTCAATGTAGCAAGAGAATGAAGGATGTTGTGTGAGGTCATGAACCCACCTATAGCCACTAGACTGCAATTAAATGTTTGAGCCTCCATTTATCAACTAGGAAAATCACTCCATTAAAAAGCCCTAGGCGGGATCCACAATACAAAGATGGCCGTCCTCCCCCCCCCAGGATACCAACCATACCCTAAGTGCCAGATCACTGAAACAATTGACACGGCATCTCTCTAATCCTTAAACGACTCGAAACTATCTCGTCCCAAACACATGGCGACTGACCGAGCCCCCCCTCCACTCCCTCTACTCTCAGCACATGTCCACCATCATATACCTAGGTTAAACAATCACAGTTGCCCCTACAGGTCACAGAAAACATGAGCTATCTGTATCTCTGGTTAGGCGAAGGCAAGGATTCAGGTTGGTGTCCGGTCTTTTAGATCATTAATTCAAGGGAAAGGTAGTGGAGCTTACTGGTTTATGAGATCTTATGAATGATCCAATAACTTTGGCCCAGAAGTAGGGAGAGGCGTTACAGATTGGACCAGATGTAAGTAGTGTCTTGTGGTTCACTGGTCTGATACATACATTGCAGAAATTTATGTTTGACCTCACGGCCACAGGTTTAAATCCGTCTGACTTCGATAAAATATGTGCCATTGAGTTGGGTAGCAGTAAACATCTGGGTTAACATGTGCTTTACTAATACATGTCATGTCCTACTGAGAGTAGTGATTAGGACTTCAGCCGTGAGGAGGTCTGCCATCCGAGGGGGGACGAGGGAAGTCTTGAAGGTCATTAAGCAGACTATTTCCATCATGTTTGGTAAAGACTGTCAAACTCTCTTCTGACGTGAATTTGAAACCCCTCTAATCTCAAGGAATGTCAATGCCCACGAACTCCACTCCACCACCACTGGTGGTTCAGTGGACTAAAAGAATTCTTCATTGTTACACTAACATCTGTCAGACCAACAATAAGCAGCTGGTCTACTGGAGAAGGTATCTGTAGATCAGCTTTGCCCCTGTCAATGCTTTGCACAGTGACATGCCTGCAATGACACAGCCAGAGAAGGGTGGACTGAGAAACCTTTAGTGGCCGGGCTAGTCCTCCTCAAACGGCACCACACACTGTGCAAATGAGGTATGCATAGGTGCTTGTGAAGGGCTAGAGCTTTGTTGCACTCTGACTTGGACGGACGCGTTGCAGCACAAAAGGTATCCTTTTAAACTCTACTCTAGATATAGGTTGAGATGTTAGTAAGGAAGAATGTCAGTACCTGCAGAAAAGCGTCCCTAGATCTGCGAGGAAGCTGTCCCAAAACCTTTAATGCCTCCTAACCCTTCTGGCATTGGCCTTATTGAATTGCTAGTCAATCCACCAGTGGCCTAGAGTACCTCTCTGGCCCTCACACTTGGCAGACTGTGTTTCAACATATCTTACACAGTAAATTTTAGCCATTCATATTAGACTGCTTACAGCCAACTTGGCTTGGGCTGCGCAGCTCTTGAGCGCCCCACCAGTGGCAGTAATGTGCTATGCAAATGTGAAATACAGTACAAAGCAAGGAGCTTGTAGAGAGACCTAGATGCTAATTGGAGGAGGGAGGCAGCGTTCTATCTCCTGAAGGAGTATCGACTGCATTACTCCGGGCAGCACCGTACCAGAACGCCATACTACTACCGTGGTCTGGAGATGATGGAGACCATTATGGCAAGTGCTAGGAATCCAGCCACAAGACAAGGATGCAGGACATGAATCCATTGCGTGCCTATGAATCCAGTAAGTAGATCACAGTTGGCACTGCACGCCCTGGGGCATAGTGCAGGACCCTGCAGTACAGGGGACCCCAACCCTTCTAGCTCCCCCCAAACCTTTCAGGGGCCCTCATTCAGCCCAAGTCCAATGTATATCTTTAAGATATGGGAGACTGATGGCCCCCTCATCACGTTCTACAGGGGGCCCCATCATTATGTGTTGCATCACTGTGCACACCACCTACCACACGGGGGAAAATCCAGATTTCTTTTTTTTAGGGGTTGAACAGATGGATACTTTCACAATTGTGAGCACCAAACCCTTCCATTAAGAAAACTATTACAAGAGATGGTTGAGGAGCTTGCAACTGGGCAAGAACCTACCATCCCATGAGAAACATAGCAAAGGAGAGTTGTTATAAAAGTTGTATTTTATGAATGAAGAAAGCCATACGTAAAAAAACAAAAAAAACAACAACTGTCCAGAGCAGTGGTTAATAATCTTTTAATTCCTGTGGACATCCGCTGAGTTATTAATAGAATCCAAGGACCAGCACTGAGTCCTTACTAGAAGCCAGGGACCCCGGCCTAAGTAACTTCTACAATTTCAATATCAAAGCAATGCACAAAAATGCAGTAACAAGTATATATATAACTAATACTCAACTGATAAAATGTTTAATTCATAAACAAATAAAGAAAGAGAACACTTTAAAATGTATTGGGAAGGTGGGATCATTTCTAAATTTGTTTTTAATTCTAAAAGATGAAACAATATGCTAAACTTTCGCATGTCACCGTCTTCTTTGCTCCTGGTGCACTCTCTCTTTATGTCAGCAATTCAATTGAGGCCACTCATTGCCCATACTAAACTGTGCTTGCTGTTCTGTGCAGTTCTAGAAATCAAGCCAAGGATACCAACGTTTTTGGTACCGCCAATTCCTTTATATGTACGGACCATTTTAAAATTTTACATTTTGCAGTTTTTCTTTATTTATGTACACTTTATTAATCTGCTAATATTATAACTTTTTCCATACATTCGCCTATCCCCTGAGAAGGCGTGTGGACCCCAGTGTGTCCATGAACCACTGGTCTAGAATAAACTAGCTAAAAAGCAATGTGATAAAGGGGAGCAGGTGCATTCTGGATGTTTTGAGTGACATACCATGAAAATTGCCTAATGAAATGAAGGGGCATTTGAGTGAAAGTGCACGCTGGGAGGGCGCGAGGGAAGCGGAGTCAGGTGGAGAATATATGTTTGAAAGTCCATTAACTGATTGAAAGCAAAGTTGTTAAGCGCTAAACCAAGTGACTTGATGACCGATGCGCTGAGGTACGTCAAAAGACTGTTGGGATTAAATTCGGAACATTTTTGAACAGTGAGGAAAATTGTAGAGAAAAAAATCACACTTCTAGGGATCACTACACGTAATATGTTGAACGCAGACTGATTGATACATGTAGATCCAGGAGGCAAAACAGTCATTTGCATGCTAAACAATACTGGAACTGAAATCTAGAGTAGCAAAATAATAGTTTTGTGCATCAGTCTCCCCTAATAATAAGATATGAAGGAAATATCTGTGATGTGATCAATGAGCAGTCTTTTGTCATACTCGGTCTCATGGAGGAGATGGGAGATGATTTTGCTGGCAGTCTGTGTACTTCTGGTGAGCCGAAGAGGCTAAAATTGGTGAATGATTTTTCACGCACCTCAAGTACGGGTGAGCAGTCATCCTAAATTGACTTACAATGCATGTCTGTTGCATTTTTGTAGTAGTAGAGGTGTATGTTTGTTGTACATAAAGAAGTTCTTGAGTCAGGTATAAGACAAGCTGGATTTAATAAAAGTTAGTTCCAAGTTCCAGTTTCAAGTAAAAGAGTTAAGAAGACAATAACCCCACCAGGAGTGGCCTCCCTGCCACTCAGCCTGCCTGCCATCAACTGTCAGTACACACACCAGCCAGGCACCCAAGATTCTATGATGACATCAGGCATTCCAAGACCCACACCAGCTGGGCAGCAGGGAAGTCACCAAAGCTAAATATAACAATGTTCCTAGGCAAGTCTACACGTAAAAGCTGGCAATGCCCAAATGCTTGCACTTGGGTTTGCTAGTAGTTTCCCACCTTATAAATGCGCTTAAATTTACTGATGTCAAAGGCATCAATGCTGTCTTCCAGGACAGGAATGAGGAAGACCATCAGAATAATGAGGTTGTAGAGGACTATTTCTCTCAAAGAGGCAATGCTTATCTCATGCAGAACCCAAATGCGCAAGTGCACATTTGATTTACAGGCATGATACACCTGATACAAATTCTGCATGCATAAATGTTGCACATGGGAGAAGTCCCAGCTAGCAAACTACATCTGCCACACTTTTCCTGGATTCCTGTTCTTTGAGAATTCAGAAGACTGAACTGTGCACAAAACATAATTCTACAAAATACCAACTTTCTTTCTGGCCCTTTCTGATTTGGACCCGTAATTGTTTTAATGACATATTGAAAAGTACATCATCTACGTTCACCAATCATGACCAGTTGTTCTGTGACAACTGTGCTAGCTTTTAGAAAGGCAAAGTTTGTCCCAAGGGGTACTTCAAAATAATCAACTCACTCTGTCAACACACTGTGCTCGATTGTCAGGATGTGGACCAAGCCTTTGTTGTCATGTAAAATCATTTTAGAAAGGTAAACCTATATTTTGCAGATCCAAAGATAACCTCTTAAATTGCTTTCTGCAGAGTTTTCCCTAAGACTTCTCTACTCCATAAATATGCTGAGGTTTCTCAGATAACCTTTGACCCATAGCTCTTAGTGGTCTGTGACCACTGATGTTGATGCAATGAAATGATCTATGTGGGTTTAGTAAATATTATATATTGCTTTGGGCTTGTAGAGGCCATGTTGCTAGTCAAGTTACACGTTTCTTATTTTACTTTTCCGAGAAAGTGCCTGTTTTTGGAGGCCCACCCCCCTTTTTCTTTTTTTACTGACTGCTATTGCTGGTTTTGTAACTCTCTACACTAAGTCTTTGAGGTCCAGGCCCCAGTGTACATGCTCTGACCCTTAAAACATGATAACATTGGCCAACTTGTAATTGGCCTACTTATCTTTCGAGTAAGGCCATAATTTATGGTGTTGTAAAATACACCAATGGCATGGAAAAGTTAAATGTCACATGTGGACTGCATCACATGGCATGCCATCCAGTAGGCTGGCAAATAAAACATGGCGTCAGGCCTACATGTGTATCCTGATTCCTGCTGATTTTAAACCTGCAGGCAAACCTGTCAACATATCTCTTTTTGATGTGAAAGAACCCTACGTTTTAAATATTAAATAACACCTATAAGTAAGCCTCATAGCCTAACAGTGAGTACTTCCAAAAACTATTTTCACTTTGAAGGACTGCAACTGTTCTATAGGAAAAACTAAAGTTCAGAATAAAATCATAACTTTGCTAACCTTGGATTGAGAGAAGCTACCAGAATAATTCAACCACTACTTTGTAGTGTTAAAACTCCAATTTAGTGGTGAAGTTTGATTTTTAATGAATATTTTGTAAAAGTGACTTTTAAAAGGTTATAAATTGTCTGTCTGAACCATTACCATTAGCCTGTGGGCAGCTGGCTTGTCAGTATTCCGCTTAATGAGGTGTGAAAACTGCTCCCAGAGCTGAAACACCTACTTAGACCTTTGGCAGGAACACTTGGGTGAGGGGTATGTGACCCATATCAGCTCAGGAAGGGCTGCTGTGGAGGATTCTTGAATTTCATTAAACTGAAACGGACTAGGGCGAGGCTTGCACATTCATAGTTAAGTAGAAAGGGAAGCCTGGGGAAGAGAAGCCCTTTGTTTCCTTTACTCTCTGTAGAGAGCAGGATTCCAGCACAGTGGCAGGAGTAGCTCCACTTTGATTTACCTGAGGAGGAGAACACCTCTTATTTCTCTATACACACCCCTGAGTGGCACAAAAGCAGCTTCCAGGAGCAGAAAAGTTGCCCCATTTTGGTTTTTACTTTGTATTTAATAGTGTATTATGGAATGGTTTGCAGTAAGACAAACAGGATGTGCTTTAAAAGTAGTAGGGTTTGCCCTTGGTTACTGTTTCCTCATGGGTTAGGGAATGTCTGTCTGGGAGCCACACCCACACTCTGACTACTGAATCCCACAAAAGTATCAACTCACCCATAGCTCAGCAGAACACATCTGGACCTATTGACATACAGAAGAGGATGGGACCTGCTGTCTGTGACCTGTTTGAAGTCCCAAGGGGCTGGATACTTGTAACCCAGGACTAAGAAGTGGGTTCCTATGGTCAGTTGACTGACCTCCTTATTGGCTACAGATAAATATCAAACTTCAGGAGGCCTTTCTTTTGAAGTGTCCAGCTAGAGCAACTGGACCTGGACTTGACCATGCTGGGGACATCTGCTTGAGTGAGTCCCAGCCCTCAAGTGCTGTCCCTGTGGTCCTTGAAGCCTTAGAACTGACAAGAAAAGCTGCTCCAGAAACTCCCCCAATTCTTTTTTTTATTCAAGTCCCACTTTTTCAATTTAAAGACAGCCAGAGCTTAAGTCTGACCTCACAACAACAGTAGCCGATTTCATCAGATACAGCTCCAGGCTTGCCCCACTGGAGGATTTTGACCTCCATAAAAAGCTAGAGTACAAGGGTAGAAATCTAAGCCGGGCAAAGGCGTGAAGTTTATCCACCTACACAAGGACTTCAGCTGCCACAGAATTAGATTTTTTTCTGCTCTGAGCTTTTCCCACGAACACCAACTGCTTCAGCGGGACCTAATTCAGGGGCTGCCGAATTTGAGAGGACTTTGGCAGGTGCAGTCTGCAACCTTGACTTCTAAGGAATTTTGCCTTCCATTTCAGAGACTAAGCCAGAAGGTAAAATCTGTGATCAAGATGAACACTCTTGGTGTATCTGACCTGCGCTCAACGAGAAATTGGGCTTATGTCCCAGTCAACCACAAAGAGTGACTACTGTTTGATGCTTTACTTTATCTTTTTGCTTTTCTCAGTTTCCCCTTTTTGGATTTTTGTTGGTTTGGGTGTTATGTTGTTTATTACATTTTTCTTTAATAAATTATTTGTGGGATGTTTGTGTTTTGCCTTTTTAGCTCTTCTCGTCTGCTTAATACTTTACAAATTATCCTAATATCCTGTGCCATAACTACCAGGGGATAATAAATCTGTTGTCTTATTCTTTGTCGTGGACTCATGTCCACCCTATATTAATAACCAACTTTCTTACAACGTTTTTGGTTTTGTTGTTCCTTAACTGTGCCTTACACTCCTTCAAATGCCTTGGGCTGAACATCATTAGGAAACCCTTTTTACCCTCCGATGCTCTTTTGTCTTTATGATGGACCATGAATACTTTTGCATTAACCTCAGGTTGTAGGTCAGTCCCTTGGAATGAGTGATAAGGATCATTGTCTGCAATATATTCTTTTAATCCAGTAGCCGGGAAGAATTCCTCTATCTCTTATGCATGGTAAAAGTGAAAGTCACTATATAACAAAATGAAGGAGTATCACCAAAGATAAGGCTGGACAGCCAATAATGGTGGAATGAGACACTAGTGTAAAAGAAGAAGTCCTCCTTTGTTTTTAAGGAACCCCTCACTCACCGACCTGGTCGGTGACATGCTTCATCATCGGGGCCACCTTGACAGCCGAGTGCCGCCAAGGTGTGCTGCGACACCTGAAATACAGTGGAGCGGGTATGTGGGTGATGAATGTGAAAAAAGAAAAAAGTCAGTGAGTTATGTAAACATGTAGACCCAACACATACCACAGATACACTAGGTCCTATTAAAGCCTTTATTGTATCATACACTGTTTTTAATATTGTCCAGTAGTCTTAGAATAAATAATGTTTGGATAAGTCATACCAGGACAATTTTTAACTCACTGACTTTTTTCTTTTTTCACATTCATCACCCACATACCCGTTCCACTGTATTTCAGGTGTCGCAGCACACCTTGGCGGCACTCGGCTGTCAAGGTGGCCCCGATGATGAAGCATGTCACCGACCAGGTCGGTGAGTGAGGGGTTCCTTAAAAACAAAGGAGGACTTCTTCTTTTACACTAGTGTCTCATTCCACCATTATTGGCTGTCCAGCCTTATCTTTGGTGATACTCCTTCATTTTGTTATATAGTTACCTTACCAGGGGATTGGGAGTACCCTTCCATCCACCTCAGTGGATTAAATCCCTTAACTCTCCAACCTTGTTAAATATATAAAAGTGAAAGTCATCCAGTTACAAATGCCAGTTGAATAAGATTTTGCACGCTGTTGTTGAGAATACGTGGCTTTTGAATTGGGGACCCACCTGCATTTCAGGGGCGACCCCACCAAACTAGGGATTGCATCTACTACCATATTTGCTTCAACATAATTCTTTGCCCTCACTTTCTCAAATATTTTAATAGATTGCATTGTAATAGAACATTCTCTGATGTGAATCCAGGCATTTTTCAATCAAAGATATGCTGTTTTACTCGGCCCCAGAAAATGTTCAAGTGTGCCAAATTAAAATCGCGGAATCTTCTGTTTGTAGCAAATCACACTGAAGTCTAAGATGAGAAAAGGACTGGATTCATTTGTTGGTGATTGAAACACTTTGACTATCATTACTTTTACCTGTGTTAGGAGTTGGTATAGTTCCTATAAATTCAATTTGTTTGATCACTGTTGACTTGTTAAAACCTGCAATGTTTATTTTTCTATTTCAGTGACCGTCATTCACAGAGCAATGTAATATTTATCTTGCACACAAGCCAAATGTGTTTCATGGCCCTAAAGAAATAAATGGCTGTCTTATGAGAAGGCTTGAGCCAACAACATGTCTCCAATTTATTATGCTGGAGGAAGAACTTTTTTAGGCAATAAATTAAGCAGTGCTTTGTTTGTTTTGTATGCATAGGTTGCTAATTCCTGATTGAATTACTGTTTGTTTAATGATTGGTGCTGTCACTCTGATCTTAATATTCTTGGATTCTGAAACTGGGCAGATTTTGTTCTTCCTAATTTAAGAAGAAACGGGAATGCTGAGTTTGTGTGCAAATTTGCTGAAGCAGGAATGTGTGTTTTGACGGACTGATGATAGCCATCTGACAAATAGAATGTATATACCTATGTGAGCCTCAACAACTTCCTCAATTCTAGTCTCAGACTGCTGTTTCCCCAGGGAGGTTGAACCATCTCCCGTCTGGTGTGGCACCTGAGTTGGGATCTCTGGCGTGATCAGAATGTGGGTCTTCATAGTTAAATATTAAACCTAGGAAGCAAATGATTTAAATATTAAAACTAAAACAAAGTTTCCTTTTCCCCAAACATACGCTAAACCAGTTCTACATGACTTGTAAATCTGATCAATATCACGTTAAAATGCTGACTGTGGTTTGGAGTTCCCTTTAAACTGTTGCCCCCATCTGTAGCAGCAAGAACAAAACAAACCACCCCAATAGGCATCTTCCCATCATTTAAAAGACACTATCAACCAATGGATGGCTTTTTTGTGACCTGTCTTCAGCACACGCCAGCTGCTTAAGTGAGGATGTTATATTGAATCTATGCCCTCACACATTAGCCACTACCTTGACTGCTTTTATCTTGTCACATACACACACACACCTGCCATCTCAGAGTGGCACTGTTCAACCACCACCGATAAAGAGACTTTATCACACGGGGAATTCTAAGATGAGGTGGAAACCCTAAAACAGGGGGGAGCGGGGTGTGTGGTTGTGTGTGTGTGTGGTTGTGTGTGTGTGTTTCATTTCGGGTTTTGCACATTGGAAGTTGACTCGCATGCTTTTGGTTCTACTATTGGGGAGGGTGGGTGTGCTGTTTAACAGTTCTGGCACTTCGTTACCTCCAACCCGATGCAACCAGCGCTTCTTTCATCCTAAACCTATCTTAGCCTCTGCTTGATGCTCACATGGGGTAAATAATTTTATGGTTGCAGGTCTGCACACCTCCAACACAATCAATTCACCCACCTCTAGTTAAACTTCAAAGACCACTACTGCATCACCATCATCTCGCTTTTGAGGTTTTTGCCTCATTTTGGTCTCCTAGTTTTAACCATTGAGTCAACTTTTGACGCCTTCCCTTTCATTTTTTTAGATTCAATTGCAGACTAAGTTATTTGTATAAATAGTATTGCATAACAAGGTAATTTAAGGTAATGGCAAAAAGGAGGCAATCGGAGGGACTTAACCACAATCCATCTTTAGAATGGGAGGTACTTATGGCGCCCATGTTAAAGTACTGGTACTGGCATGCTGGTGGATGACCATGGCATATAGGGGCAGGGAGCAAGCTACTGTTGACATACAGGGGGTCAGCCACAGCAAAAATGATAAACCTGTTACATTTGAGATAATACTTGGCATAAGGGGGGCATTTTATGGCACAGTGACGGCAGCCCTGCTAAAATGTAGGAACCTAGCAATTGGTGGTAATTCCTAGCTTAAGTGGAGGAACTCACGGCATCTGCGGGGCTTCAATGGAAAAAGCTTACGAGGTATACTAGAGTAATTACGGTACACCCATGGTATTCTGGGTGCATGCATGGCAAATGCTGTTCCAGACATACTGGGGGGTGGGGGGGGGGGGGAGTTCTTACAATTCAGATTCACTCACAGCAAAAAATGCTAGACCTACATTTCAAGTAATACTTGACTTTAAGGAAATGCGGTTCCTTTAAAAAAATGTTTTAATATTTAAATGAATCATGTCATGGTGTTCTGGTGACCCATGCAGGCCACCATCTGCGATTGCGTGCAATGGATGTGGGTCACAATTTGCAACCTATCGAATGATTAATTAGGCAGGGTCTATTGTGAATCTCATCCATTCAGAATTTTAGAAAACTGACCTATTAGTACATAGATCGCTTCACAAAATACAATACAGGGCATTACAAATACTGGTATTAAATTATGACCAGTCTTTGCAACCAGCATGATGCATCTGACCCATAGTCTCTTAAGTTTTTTTCAGTTCCGACCCTCTTTTATTCAAATACCAGATTTTCAGCTGACCCTGGACCCAGTCAATGCTCATGACAGAACCAAGATCATTGCTGTTCTTTACTCGCAGACGTACCAATGGGATCGGGAGTCCAGAAGTGGTTCCTACTTGGACTGGTGGTGTGTGAGAGGACATCAGAATACTGTTTGCCTTGGTTCTGCAATTGCTTCTTTCACTAGATGGAACCTTTTAAAGAAAGCACTTCAATTTCCCCTTAGAGTTGAATCAGCCCGGCTGGCAGGGGGTAGGGTGTTGGCTCTCCTCTACCACATAACCTGAAGTTCGGGAAAGGGATTGCCTCTCCTCTACCCCATAACCTGAAGTTAGGGGACAGGGGTTAGCTCTCCTCTACCATATACCCTGAGGTTAGTGAACAGGGGTTGGCTATCCTCTACCACATAACCTGAAGTTAGGGAAAGGGGATGGCTCTCCTCTACCACATAACCTGAACTTAGGGGACAGGGGTGGCTCTCCTCTACCATATAACCTGAAGTTAGGGGACAAGGGTTGGCTCTCCTCTACCACATAACCTGAAGTTAGGGGAAGGGGGTTGGCAGTCCTCTACCACATAACCTGAAGTTAGGGGAAGGGGGTTGGCAGTCCTCTTCCACATAGCCTGAAGTTAGGGGACAGGGGTTGGCTCTCCTCTACCACATAACCTGAAGTTAGGGAAAAGGGGTTGACTCTCCTCTACCACATAACCTGAAGTTAGGGGACAGGGGTTGGCTCTCCTCTACCACATAACCTGAATTTAGGGGACGGGGCTTGGCTCTCCTCTACCACATAATCTGAGGTTATACATAGGAAACACCGGCAGCAGACATAGATTTTTCTGCGAATTTCCTTTAAGTGTTTTTCGTGAAAACGCAAACTCAAGATTTCCAGTGTATTCATCACTCGCTCTTTGGTTTGAAACTTGCTTCGAGAGCGGAAGGAGACTGAGGGATTTAAAGTTTATTATTGCACATTTATATGGGGGAATATTTGTGGACCGACTACCTGGGGGGGGGGGTCTATATTAACATGGCTGTAAGCAAATCTCTTTAGGGCTTACTACTTAACATTCAAGAGTAATTATATGGCATTCGTGTTCCTTTAGAATATGGTTTTAAATGCCGCACTTGGCCATCACTCTATTAGAGGATAGTCGGGGAAAAGATTGACCGTTGACACCATTGCTTCAATCTTAAATCTACTGCTTTTATGAGTACTTTTGATAGCCGGTGGAATCAAAATCAGCTACAGAGCAAGGCAAAAAACAGCTGTACTTCTATGAGGATGACATTTCAGCTGGATGGCCGGCAGAGGTGAGCGGCTTCTGAACGGTTCCATCTGCCTCTGTAGCACAAGCCCGGCTTGTCAGGTAGGCAGGGGTGTAATGCAGGCCCCTGCAGCCTCTGCAAAAGACACACAATTGATAGACGGAATGCAGAACAAATCAAAACATTCACCCCCAGTCAGGAGATCTGGGTTAAATCCATCATTCTCTTGCCCACCATGCCACCCCAGTTTAGACCTGTCCATATGCAAATCAGTCTTGACCCTGTGCCTCATGGGTACAGTCCAGCCCGAACTGCCAAGCCAGGTCCTCCCTGGATCAGAAACAAGCATCCTAGGCACAGGGGTGCCCAACCTTTCAAAGGGCCCGTTCAGCCAAAGGCCAATGAACATCTGTGAAATGTGAGACTCAGGAGCCCATTGTCAGATTCTGCGGGGGTGACTTTCCGTTACACCACTGCAGGGAGATGAAAGCAATCCTGCACCCAGCGGGCGAACGATCCGCAGAGTGTTTAATTTGTGCAGGTGGTGGGTACTGACGCTCGCGTGTGGGGACACATATGCATTTTTTCAGCAAATCAGATGTTGCCCAAGAACATGAGGGAGAAAACGGAGAAAAAAGTAGAAGGAGGAAAAGAAGAAAACAGTGACAGAGAGGGAACAGTACAGATGATAAAGTTATTGAAAGAGTGAGGTAAAGAGACAGGAACAGTAAGGTGTTGGGAGAACAATGCACGAGGTGGAATCAAGACCTGGCTCTGCCACCCCAGTATTCAAAGCGTTGGCAGCAGACTCCTATGAAAAGCCTTGAGTCCCTGCACGTATTCATTTTTTACAGATGAAGTACTGGTTTGACACCGTACAGTTAGGTTTGTAGGGTTCTGCTATAAGCATTGATTAAAAAATAACATTAAGTATGGCGCACAATTTTCCAATTACATTGGTTTAAAAAACAGAGGTGAAACTCTCAATAACATTCAGGTATTCCTGGGTTAATACAGGGGCTAGGGATATCTGAGGGCTGCTTTCATAGCTGCACTCGCTCAGGCCCCTGCGACATCCAGCCAAGTGAGCAGTCGATTGTCTACAAGCCCCTGAGACATCCAGCCAAGCGAGCAGCCCATTGTCTACAAGCCCCTCAGACATCCAGCCAAGCGAGCAGCCCATTGTCTACAAGCCCCTGAGACATCCAGCCAAGTGAGCAGCCCATTGTCTACAAGCCCCTGAGACATCCAGCCAAGCGAGCAGCCCATTGTCTACAAGCCCCTGAGACATCCAGCCAAGTGAGCAGCCCATTGTCTACAAGCCCCTCAGACATCCAGCCAAGCGAGCAGCCCATTGTCTACAAGCCCATCAGACATCCAGCCAAGCGAGCAGCCCATTATCTACATGCCGCTCAGGCATCCAGCCAAGCGAGCAGCCCATTGTCTACAAGCCCCTCAGACATCCAGCCAAGCGAGCAGCCCATTGTCTACAAGCCCATCAGACATCCAGCCAAGCGAGCAGCCCATTATCTACATGCCGCTCAGGCATCCAGCCAAGCGAGCAGCCCATTGTCTACAAGCCCCTCAGACATCCAGCCAAGCGAGCAGCCCATTGTCTACCAGCCCCTCAGACATCCAGCCAAGCGAGCAGCTCATTGTCTACCAGCCCCTCAGACATCCAGCCAAGCGAGCAGCTCATTATCTACAAGCCCCTCAGACATCCAGCCAAGCGAGCAGCCCATTGTCTACAAGCCCATCAGACATCCAGCCAAGCGAGCAGCCCATTATCTACATGCCGCTCAGGCATCCAGCCAAGCGAGCAGCCCATTGTCTACAAGCCCCTCAGACATCCAGCCAAGCGAGCAGCCCATTGTCTACCAGCCCCTCAGACATCCAGCCAAGCGAGCAGCTCATTATCTACAAGCCCCTCAGACATCCAGCCAAGCGAGCAGCCCATTGTCTACAAGCCCATCAGACATCCAGCCAAGCGAGCAGCCCATTATCTACATGCCGCTCAGGCATCCAGCCAAGCGAGCAGCCCATTGTCTACAAGCCCCTCAGACATCCAGCCAAGCGAGCAGCCCATTGTCTACCAGCCCCTCAGACATCCAGCCAAGCGAGCAGCTCATTATCTACAAGCCCCTCAGACATCCAGCCAAGCGAGCAGCCCATTGTCTACCAGCCCCTCAGACATCCAGCTAAGCGAGCAGCCCATTATCTACAAGCCCCTCAGACATCCAGCCAAGCGAGCAGCCCATTGTCTACAAACCCACCAAGAATTTTCCTTGTCTCTTGTAAAGTCACTTCAGTTGTAGGTATTAGACAGGTCTGAAGTAAAAAGTGATGAGTTGATTTTGTAATAAAGACTGATTCAAGTATTTCCTTCCATTCCATTTCCACCACTGGATTCTTACTAAGTAAGATATATGCTCATCCTTGGTTCCTGAACTTGCAGTTCCGAATGGACATGGAAAAGAATGGCTGGCTTGATTGCTGCTCTTGTGATGGGAGCAAAACTGATATACATGTCTGTTCACTTCTGTAATGCCATAGACAAAACACCAAACAATGGGTTGCATGCTCCCCAGAGAATTTCCCTGTTAAGTATTCCCTGACGTTAAATTAGTCATAATAATCCTATCCATCGCCTTAATAGATCTAATTGTAGAGAAAGACTTGTGCCATTTTATGATTTGGTTCTTGGAATAAATATCCCGATATCCAGAGGTCATATGTATAATCTATATTTAGTTCAAACCAAGTGATAAAGGTAAAGGAACAGCCGACACGTGTTTCACCCATATGGGTGGCACGCCAGGTGCTTTTCAAGGCATATATATATGAAAGTTTCAGTCATAGTCTTTTTGAAAATTCGCGTAGGGCACGCAAAGAAGTATCTGCCGTTAATCTTTCTAGAGCGGTCTTAGAGACCTGTAGCCATTTAACAAGCTTTATGTAAGCAAAATATTTTTTCAAAAATACAAACCTATACATACATAGAGGTATTTGGGTGCCAGCCTTCTTTATCAATTGGTCTGTTGAACTGTTATTCAAAATCAGTCGTAACAGCATGTACCAATACCTAAGGCCCCTTCCTCCACTGGTTGTATTGCCCGAGTGATAGCATTTAACCTGATCACATTCACCTAAAAAAAGAGTCTTTTTTGAGGTCTGCCATCTTGAATCATACAATGTTTTTCAGTCAGGCTCTTAGGATATGTAATGTACAATACAGTTCTTCAAAGTTACATTCTTCAACGGAAAATATGCTGCAAGGGCCCAATATGTGAACACAGAATAAAACCATTGGAGAGCGAACATTGTTTTATGTAGGCTTGATTTCAACTAAGAGCAACATTTTGTATATTTTAGAAGGCAAATTCTTAATAAAGTGATTCTCCTGTGCCGCCACAAATAACTAAATATTAATTTGTTAGTGAATAAAGTTTTCGATGCGATCTGGTATGTGAGAATACTTTTCTTTCTTGAGAAACCTTTGTATTTTGCATAATGTTGGAATGGGTTTTAAAATGACAAAATAGCAAGATGACTGCTTAGAATGTACCTTGTAATGTCTTATAATTTGTCTGTTCTTGCCCATTGTGTATTCAACTTTGATGTACAACTTTGTCTCCTACGGTAACCTATTTCCAGACCGCCTCATTATAACTTTAAGTGTGCATTGGTTTAGTGATGTCACAAATGGCATGTACAGGATAAACATTGAGAAGAAAGGGCCTTATTTAGGCAATCCTGTCCTATAACGAGTGCCATAGGCTATAATGCTCTTGTAATACAGCAGGCAGTGTATCCACCATGTCTGTGATTGAGTATCCTGTGCCCCAGACTCCAACTAAGGCCATGTGTTTGGTCAATGGAAGGGCAGAGTTACACTTTAGCTGCTTTGAGCTTATCCTGTGTAAAAGGGAAGAAAGCCTTGTTCCCTACATTCCCTTAAAAAGCAGATGTAATTGTGTGCTCAGCTGAGCAAGCTGGTCCACCAAGCCCTATTGGCTGTTACTCTTCTACCATACACAACCTTGAATATCCAGAGTTGAATCCACTCCATTAATAGACTCTATAAAGGTACTTATACATCAGGGACAAATTAGCAGCTTTATTAAGTGGCTGCCGACCAGGCCGATCTAACAGACCCTGGCAGTGCCAGGATACTCTCGTGGGTGATTGTGCACTTTACAACTACACATAACCTTATTTTTCAGAGATTGGGTGCAAGGCTGCTTCCTGAAATGCCTGTACCCATCTGGGATTAAGGTGTTTAGTTTTCAATAATGGATTTGTCCAGACCAAGGTAGTAGGTCTGAATTTATTTTAATGTCATGGTGAATATTCCTTCTAGGAATGATCTTCTTTCTAATGGAAGGCTCTAGCAACACATCTTGTAGCATGCATGACTGAGCCCTGGTACCAATGTGTTAGTATTAGCAGCACCTATTTAAATTATATTGTATTATGGGTGATGTTGGCAATATACTTGGTACGATATTACCGAACCTTCATCGACTCCTGATGAAAAAGGCTCAAAATGCACACCTTCATCCAGTTCAACCCAGCTGGCATAGTAATGTAATGCAATGTAAGGTGGATTTGTAGAGTGCTGCTTGTCACCCTTGACAATATCACCATAACATATGATGCTCTGGCCACACTGAGTCTTCTTGCTGGTGGTACAAGAGTGTCTTTTTTTAACTACCTAAAATTCAGATATATATACAAAACAAATAGGAGGACTGCAGTTAACATGTTGGTAAAATCGAGTGGAAACTGAATGGAAAATAACTCAAATTAATTAATATACACATCAATAAATGTGTTAGACCTGACATCATTGGCTTGAGTCTCTCCTCCATTTTTTCTGTTTGCCTCTACTGTGTTACGATGTTTTGCTGGTATATGCTTTGGGCGCCGTGTCACTGCTGATCAGTGCCATAGCGCAAGTGCTCCCTCTGTTAAAATGATGTATCTATTGTATCCATGTTTGGCTTATTTGGTTTACTGTCAGTCCCTAGTCTAGTGCACCAGGAGTGCCAGGGCTTGTAAATACAAATGCCGCTCGTGGGCTTGCAGCACGTGTTGTGCCACCCACAGGAGCGGCCTTGTAAACGAATGTCTACGGGTCGGTCATTGCGAGACCCACGTGCAGTCCTGCACTGTCACGTCGGCTGCGCAGGTATACCTACTTGCCAGCCCCTCCAACCTTCCCTTGGCTTCATGTTAGTCACCCCTATGGTAGGCCCATGGGCAGGGTGCATTGTAAGTGTAAGGTAGGACAAGCCTGACCAAGTTGGCATGTCCTGATAGTGAAGTGCCGCCATCTTAGGGCTTCACTATTGCGAGGTAGCCTGCTCTCCGTTGGATAGAATGGGCCGCCGGGATTATTAACGCTATAATCCTAGCTGGCCCGGGGAGCATGGTGCAATGTCGAGTTTGGTATCCCTGAACTCGGGGTTTAATTACGCATCCGTTGGTGTGGATGGTCTTTGGACTCTGGGTTCGAAAATAGCACTTTTAGAAAGTGTCTATTTTCTTGTCTAACCATATCTGGTCTCTGCTGGTCTTGCGTGTGTGTGACAGGAGCTGGGTGGCTCCAAGAGGTCTGGAGGAGTCAGTGTGGGATGAGTGGGACATTACGTTGAGAGTAGGGGGAGAGTAGTTGTTGATAGCCTGCCTTGCCTGATACAATGCTGGCTCCACCTCCTGCCGAGCGACTGATGGCTCTGTACCTGCCATGGACGATCCTAGCCCCACCTCCTGCCAGGAGGGCGATAGCTCTGCTCCTGCCAGTGTCAATGCTGGCTCCACCTCCTGCGGGGCGTCTGAGGACCCGGCCCGGCTCAATGAATAGGCCCGGTGCCACTGCCTAGCTCCACCCACCACAGACCCAGGATGTTGGGAAACCCCCGGCATAGACAAAGGGATCAAAGACGAAAAGGGGTATAAGAGGAGGACCCCTGAACTAGGAAATCAGATCACTTCTGACAAGGAACCCTGTAACCAAGGACAAGAAGCCTGTTGATCTAAAGGACTGCCTACCCCTTCTGCCAGTGTGCTGTTGTTGGGGGAATCCTGCAGTGCTTCTTTATTTTTGCCAAGGAACCAGGAGAGAGGAACTGTGTGTGTACTCTCACGCTTGCTAAGAAAATCTCCAAGGACTGGAAGAGTGCCAGTCTCCTGCCGAAGTCACAGGGCTAAAGGACTTCACCTGCTACAAAGTGCTATCTGCTGGAAGTGTGAATCCAGCATCTCCGAAAGAACCAGCAACCACGACGATCGGACGCTGGGCCCAACCGACGCCAGCAGCAACGCCAGTGAGTAGGAGTACGGCTCTAACTCCAGAGGACCTCGTGTCTGCCCCGCTGCTGATCGCATCAACCGTGTGCCCTTCGACGCCGTGAGCGCCGCTCACTCTGTGCAACTGCATCATCGACAACGCCTGCTGAGGCCTGATCGACACCGGAGACGCGACGCCGGATTGCTCGACGCCGCTGATCATCGTGTGCTTCATTTTCCTAAGGTACTGTGTTGTTGGGGGTCCGTGTGACTCCAGGCCCGACGCAGCGCTCCTCGCGGTCGACGCCGAACCTGTGGATTATCTCTGCCCAGCGTTGTGTAGCTCCCGTGTGAGTTACCCTGTTGCTAAAGAACTGTGTTTCCAAGAAGAAGATTTGCTTGACATAAAAGACTCTTGTGCTAAAGAAGAAACTACCTTTGAACTATCCTTTTTCCTTCCCGAACGTATTTATTCCGATTGTGTACAGTTTTGCCGTTATTTTGGTCTTGTGCTAAGCCTTATATAAAAATACTTATTTTTATAATACTACGGTGTCGTGTCCATTTGTAGTGTATTCACTGTATTACTGTATGTGGTCATAATTGCTTAACACACAGCCTCTGAGATAAGCCTGTTCTGCTCTGCCAAGCTACCAAGGGGGTGAGCAGGGGTTATCGAAGGGTGTGATCCCCTTGCCCTGACTAGAAAAGGAGTGTCCCTATTTGTCAGAAGTGTATACCTCTGCCAACTAGAGACAGCCGGTTCTAACATTGGTGGGTCAGCGGTGAGGATTTTGGACCTTGCATTTATGACCCATGTACAGTGATTAGTGTGCGCTACATAGTGAAAGCAGACCATAACGCAGTCACAATCTGATTCGGAAGGATCCTATTTTTGTTCTCCGCTTTCCGGAAACTTGATTTTCTGAACACTGCCAGTTTAACCATGAGTGACAACGGAGTCACTGCCCCTGCTATCGTTGTTGTGGAGGAGTTTGAGAGGAGTAAGCTAAAGAAATACAAGAAAGATGAGCTGAAACACTTTTGCAACCAGTTTGAAGTTCCTACCACCGGCCTCTCGAGAAAAGATGATTTTTATAAAGCATTGCAGGCCTGGTGTGAGTCCAGAAATCCCTCTGATGTGGTGGTGGTACCCACAGAGGAAGGGGATGAGGAGGTGCCAGTGAATGGACCTGTGGCCTCTCCCGGAAGCAGTGTTTCCTCCAAAGGTCTTTCCCCTGAAGAAAGAGAAGAAAGGGCGAAAGAGCGAGCTTACAACATGGAGATGGCAAGGCTAAAGATAAATGGGCAGTTGGAGTTAGAAAATGCGAGAGGTAGAAGGGAAGCTGATTTAGAGATCAAAAAGTTGGAGTTTGAACGAGAGAAGTTAGTTTTGGAGCGTGAAGCCAGGTTGAGGGAACTGGATATCCAAGCTAAAAAGTTAGAATTGAATCCCTCTGGTGGCAGCATTCCATCCGAGCCTGCAGAAAGTACGTTTTACTTCCCGAAAGATGTGATCAAAGATTACAATAAGAATGAAGATATTGGTCAATGGTTTAAAGCATATGAGTTAGCATTGTTGGCCCACCAGGTCCCTGAGAAGAATTGGGGAGCGGGGTTGTGGGGTCGCTTTGTGAATGAGGGAAGAGATACCCTGTTAGACATGCCTGTTGCAGATAGGATGTCGTATGCTCATATGAAAGATGCTTTAATGTTGCGATATGGTTTAACCCCCGAGCAGTACAGACAAGCTTTTAGAGAATGTAAGAAGTTGCCTGGTACGACGTGGGTTGAATATGTGTCTTATTTTTGCAGAGCCATGGATGGTTGGGTAAAGGGCAGCAAAGTGGAAAGTTATGAAGCTCTCTATGATTTGTTTGCGTGGGAGCACTTGTCTAATAACTGTTTTCCAGAGCTGCGCCAGCACCTGATTGATAGCAAGATATCTAACCCTAGAAAACTTGCCTAGGAGGCGGACCGCTGGGTCAGTACCAGGGTCCACAAGGGTCCAGTGGGAGACTCAGCCAAAGGTGGGCAGGGTCCCCAGCAGAAGAGTGGGGGGGACAAGGGTAAACAGAAGGAGTCTCAGAAAGGGCCCCAAAGTAATCCCCAAGGGAACCAAGGGAAGGGTTCCCAGCCTCCCCCTGAGAAGAAGTCAGGGGCCCCGACGGGTAAACCTGTTCATAGGGGCCCCCTAACCTGCTACGGTTGTGGGCAGGTGGGACACCGGTTTTATGACCCCCAGTGTCCCAAGAAGGATTCGAATGCACCGCCGCGTGCACCCCCTCGTCAGTTGGCAAGTGTAGCCTTGGGAGGGGAGGAGATGGTTGTCCATGGGGGGAGGGGTCCCGCAGAAATGTCCCTGGTCTCGCTAGGAGACATGCAAATGGTCCCTCCACCCCCTCTGCCTAGTAACACTGGTAAATATAGGCAGTGGGTGACCATTAATGGCCATAGAGTGGAAGCTCTCAGAGACACCGGAGCGAGTGTGACAGCTGTCAAGTGTCACTTGGTGTCCAGAGAGCAGGTGGTTCCCCACGCATTCTACCCCGTGATAGCTGCCGATAACTCCCAGAAAGAGTGTGAGGTGGCTCAGGTTTCCTTTGAATGGGGGGGAGTTTCAGGTACTCTTCAGGTGCTGTGAGGCCCGCCATGCCTGTCGATTGTCTCCTGGGCAATGATTTGGAAGACTCCCCTTGGGCTAAGGTGGAGAGAGCGGCGCACTTGAAAATGTTGGGTGTGCCAGAGTGGGTGGGTGCAACCACTCGATCCATGACAGCGAGTAAGGGTGTTGATGGGGTCCCGGAGCCTGAAAGTACGGCCCAGGACCCAGCTGTGAAGAGAAGAGGCGGGAGGCGCGGGAAACCGGCCCCCGTTGTTCCCGTGGTCCAGAAGGAGGTAGACCCTGAGGGGGATGCCCTGGAGCCCACAGGGGAACAAATTGCCGAACTGGGAGATCTGCCCGAGCTGACCCACTGGCAGCAGGATGGTGGTCCCTCCAGGGAGGAATTCTGTGCGGAACAGAAAAAGTGCCCTTCTCTTGTGGGCATGAGGCAGCAGGCCTCAGCCCAATCCTCAGGTGATCAGTCAGGGTCACATTTTGTGTACTGGGAGAACGACCTCCTGTATAGCGAGCCTAAGGCTGCTGAGCCTGGGTCAGCCCGTGTGCTGGTGGTACCCCAGCGCTTCAGAGCCTTCCTACTGGGTTTGGCTCATGACGTACCGTTAGCTGGACATCTGGGGCAGGACAAGACCTATGACAGGCTTGTCACCCATTTTTATTGGCCTCAGATGCGTAGGGATGTAGACATCCATTGCAAGACTTGTCGCACTTGCCAGGCAAGTGGGAAAAGCGGAAGGAAGCAGAAGGCTCCCCTCCAACCTTTTCCGGTGGTCAGCACCCCCTTTGACCGGGTGGGTATTGACATTGTTGGGCCCCTGGACCCCAAGACAGCCCTGGGCAACAGGTTCATCCTGGTCTTGGTGGACCATGCCACAAGGTACCCGGAAGCCATCCCTCTCAGGACAGTGACGGCCCCCGTGGTGGGACGGGCACTGATGGGTGTTTTCTCCCGGATGGGGTTCCCCAGAGAGGTGGTGTCCGACCGAGGCACCAACTTCATTTCGAACTATATGAAGTCTCTGTGGAAGGAGTGTGGGGTAACCTACAAGTTCACCACTCCTTACCACCCTCAAGGAAACGGGCTGGTTGAGAGATTCAACCGGACCCTGAAAGGCATGATTATGGGTCTTGAAGAACCAATGAGGCGGAAATGGGACGTCCTCTTGCCATGCCTGTTGTTTGCTTACCGTGAGGTGCCGCAGAAGGCTCTAGGGTTCAGCCCCTTTGAGCTCTTATACGGTCACCCGGTAAGAGGACCTTTGAGTCTGGTCAAGGAAGGCTGGGAGCAATCTCCCAGGAAACCTCCCCAGGATGTATACAGCTACATGCTGGCCTTTCGGAACCAGACTCGGCGCTTCAGAGAACTTGCTCAGGCAAATCTGGAGGCCAGCCAGGAGGAGATGAAGCGATGGTACGACCGGAATGCCACTCTGGTAGAGCTTCAGCCTGGTCAGGAAGTGTGGGTCATGTCCCCTGTGGAACCTTGTGCGCTCAAGGACAGGTGGACTGGACCGTTTAAGGTTGTGGAGAAGAAGAGCGATGTCACCTACCTGGTGGACTTGAAATCTCCCAGGAACCCCTTGCGGGTCCTGCATGTCAACCGTTTGAAGCCCCACTTAGAAAGGTCCGAAGTGGGCATGCTCCTAGCTACAGATGATGGAACGGAGGAGGAGAGTGAGCCTCTTCCTGACCTCCTGTATGCTAAAGAGCAAGACGGGTCAGTGGATGGTGTGGTCCTCTCTGACACACTGACCCTTGAGCAGAAACAGGATTGTCGCCACCTGTTGGGACAATTCCCGGATCTGTTTTCCTTGGTTCCGGGTGTCACGCATTGGTGTGTCCATGACGTTGACACCGGAGACAGCCCTCCTGTGAAGCACAAGGCTTACAGGGTGACTGACAAGGTCCGAGCGTACATTAAGGAGGAGGTCTCCAAAATGTTCGCATTGGGGGTGATTGAGTCCTCTAGCAGTCCTTGGGCCAGCCCAGTGGTCTTGGTCCCGAAGGCTGCAGCGCCTGGTGCTTCACCAGAACTCCGGTTCTGCGTGGACTACTGAGGGCTCAATTCAGTCATGAAGACTGACGCGCACCCCATCCCCAGAGCTGATGAGCTCATCGATCGGTTGGGGGCTGCCCGGTACCTTAGTACGTTTGACTTGACGTCGGGGTACTGGCAGATCGCCTTGACTGATGGGGCAAAAGAGAGGTCAGCATTCTCCACACCAGATGGGCTATACCAGTTCCGGGTGATGCCCTTTGGGATGAAGAATGCCCCCGCCACCTTCCAGAGGTTGGTCAACCAGGTCTTGGCTGGACTGGAGGAATTCAGCGCCGCCTACCTGGACGACATCGCAGTGTTCAGCGCCAGCTGGGAGGAACACTTGCGTCACCTCCAGGAAGTGTTGTTGGCCCTGCGCGGAGCAGGCCTCACAATCAAGGCCAGTAAGTGCCAGATTGGGCAGGGTTCTGTGGTGTACTTGGGGCACCAAGTAGGGAGTGGTAAGGTGGCCCCCCTGCAACCCAAGATTGATACCATCCTGGCTTGGGCACCGCCCAAAACCCAAACACAGGTGAGAGCCTTCTTAGGACTCACGGGTTATTACAGGAGGTTTGTCAAGGATTACGGTAACATTGTGCACCCCTTGACTTCGCTGACTTCCAGGAAGCAGCCACGAAACGTGATCTGGACTGATGCCTGTCAAACGGCCTTTGACACCCTGAAAACTGCAATGTGCACAGCACCTATACTCCAAGCACCCGACTTTTCGAAAGAATTCATTGTTCAGACGGACGCTTCAGAGCATGGCGTAGGGGCTGTTCTAGCTCAGGTGAATGAAGAGGGCCGAGACTTGCCTGTAGCCTTCATCAGTAGGAGGTTACTTCCCAGGGAAACGAGGTGGAGTGCGATAGAGAGAGAAGCATTTGCTGTGGTCTGGGCGCTGAAGAAGCTAAGACCCTACCTGTTTGGGACTCACTTCCGGGTTCAGACAGACCACAGGCCCCTCAGATGGTTAATGCAAATGAGGGGTGAGAATCCAAAACTGTTGAGGTGGTCCATTGCTCTACAGGGGATGGACTTTACGGTGGAACACCGCCCTGGTACAGATCACGCCAATGCTGATGGTCTGTCCAGATTTTTCCGCCTTAGTGATGAGGACTCCCTAGGTTAAGGGTAGTTCTCCCCACATTTCAGCTGGAGGGGACACGTGTTAGACCTGACATCATTGGCTTGAGTCTCTCCTCCATTTTTTTCTGTTTGCCTCTACTGTGTTACGATGTTTTGCTGGTATATGCTTTGGGCGCCGTGTCACTGCTGATCAGTGCCATAGCGCAAGTGCTCCCTCTGTTAAAATGATGTATCTATTGTATCCATGTTTGGCTTATTTGGTTTACTGTCAGTCCCTAGTCTAGTGCACCAGGAGTGCCAGGGCTTGTAAATACAAATGCCGCTCGTGGGCTTGCAGCACGTGTTGTGCCACCCACAGGAGCGGCCTTGTAAACGAATGTCTACGGGTCGGTCATTGCGAGACCCACGTGCAGTCCTGCACTGTCACGTCGGCTGCGCAGGTATACCTACTTGCCAGCCCCTCCAACCTTCCCTTGGCTTCATGTTAGTCACCCCTATGGTAGGCCCATGGGCAGGGTGCATTGTAAGTGTAAGGTAGGACAAGCCTGACCAAGTTGGCATGTCCTGATAGTGAAGTGCCGCCATCTTAGGGCTTCACTATTGCGAGGTAGCCTGCTCTCCGTTGGATAGAATGGGCCGCCGGGATTATTAACGCTATAATCCTAGCTGGCCCGGGGAGCATGGTGCAATGTCGAGTTTGGTATCCCTGAACTCGGGGTTTAATTACGCATCCGTTGGTGTGGATGGTCTTTGGACTCTGGGTTCGAAAATAGCACTTTTAGAAAGTGTCTATTTTCTTGTCTAACCATATCTGGTCTCTGCTGGTCTTGCGTGTGTGTGACAGGAGCTGGGTGGCTCCAAGAGGTCTGGATGAGTCAGTGTGGGATGAGTGGGACATTACGTTGAGAGTAGGGGGAGAGTAGTTGTTGATAGCCTGCCTTGCCTGATACAATGCTGGCTCCACCTCCTGCCGAGCGACTGATGGCTCTGTACCTGCCATGGACGATCCTAGCCCCACCTCCTGCCAGGAGGGCGATAGCTCTGCTCCTGCCAGTGTCAATGCTGGCTCCACCTCCTGCGGGGCGTCTGAGGACCCGGCCCGGCTCAATGAATAGGCCCGGTGCCACTGCCTAGCTCCACCCACCACAGACCCAGGATGTTGGGAAACCCCCGGCATAGACAAAGGGATCAAAGACGAAAAGGGGTATAAGAGGAGGACCCCTGAACTAGGAAATCAGATCACTTCTGACAAGGAACCCTGTAACCAAGGACAAGAAGCCTGTTGATCTAAAGGACTGCCTACTCCTTCTGCCAGTGTGCTGTTGTTGGGGGAATCCTGCAGTGCTTCTTTATTTTTGCCAAGGAACCAGGAGAGAGGAACTGTGTGTGTACTCTCACGCTTGCTAAGAAAATCTCCAAGGACTGGAAGAGTGCCAGTCTCCTGCCGAAGTCACAGGGCTAAAGGACTTCACCTGCTACAAAGTGCTATCTGCTGGAAGTGTGAATCCAGCATCTCCGAAAGAACCAGCAACCACGACGATCGGACGCTGGGCCCAACCGACGCCAGCAGCAACGCCAGTGAGTAGGAGTACGGCTCTAACTCCAGAGGACCTCGTGTCTGCCCCGCTGCTGATCGCATCAACCGTGTGCCCTTCGACGCCGTGAGCGCCGCTCACTCTGTGCAACTGCATCATCGACAACGCCTGCTGAGGCCTGATCGACACCGGAGACGCGACGCCGGATTGCTCGACGCCGCTGATCATCGTGTGCTTCATTTTCCTAAGGTACTGTGTTGTTGGGGGTCCGTGTGACTCCAGGCCCGACGCAGCGCTCCTCGCGGTCGACGCCGAACCTGTGGATTATCTCTGCCCAGCGTTGTGTAGCTCCCGTGTGAGTTACCCTGTTGCTAAAGAACTGTGTTTCCAAGAAGAAGATTTGCTTGACATAAAAGACTCTTGTGCTAAAGAAGAAACTACCTTTGAACTATCCTTTTTCCTTCCCGAACGTATTTATTCCGATTGTGTACAGTTTTGCCGTTATTTTGGTCTTGTGCTAAGCCTTATATAAAAATACTTATTTTTATAATACTACGGTGTCGTGTCCATTTGTAGTGTATTCACTGTATTACTGTATGTGGTCATAATTGCTTAACACACAGCCTCTGAGATAAGCCTGTTCTGCTCTGCCAAGCTACCAAGGGGGTGAGCAGGGGTTATCGAAGGGTGTGATCCCCTTGCCCTGACTAGAAAAGGAGTGTCCCTATTTGTCAGAAGTGTATACCTCTGCCAACTAGAGACAGCCGGTTCTAACAAAATGCAATGCAATTTGAAGGAAAAATAATGAGGGGAGTACTTAACGCCTTAACCGCAGCGGTTTTTCCGCCGCGGTGCGGGCGTTCTGAAGAGTGGGCGGAGCTGCGTCAGCTGTTGGCCGACGGCAGCACTAGGGAGGTAGGGCTGCCGACGGCAGCACGCAAGGTGTTAAATTAATAGGACGTAATGTGGGACAATTCTATTTACCTTTTTTAATAAGACTGTAACTGCCTTGGGAAATAGTATTTTACGGAATATTCCTTTAACTGTGTTTTGCAGTTCAATTATAAATCTTGAGGGAAAAGTGATCTAATTCTCTAACTTGCTCTGACTGCTTTCCATAATAGGTACCTTGATTAAAGAAAAACAAACCTAGACCGCACTGATAAATTGCAAGCTGCTTCAACAGAAATTGTCCTCATAAAAAATGATGCCTCAGTCCTGTGAAAATATCTTGGTTGCCAAGTGGTAACTAGGGGTTTATAGAGGGTTTATTTTTTATTAATGGTATTTAAATAGCACAAATCTCGCAAGGGACAGTTGAGCGCTCTGCATCACTAGAATGCTGTTAGCAACAGAAATTTTCAGAAGGAGGTAAGGTTTTCTCTTATGCAGTGAGTTGGGTGGTGAATTGATGAGCCTAAATCACTTGGTGGAGGTCTAATGGAGTACATCTCGTCGCCTTGGGCCTTAAGAAATCTGAGTGTTTTTGTGGCTCATCAGTTGCTACTCTGGTTTCCAGTGAAACTGGGCATCCTCTTTAACATTCTCTGCTCCACTGTGGTAAGGTGCCTCTTTTTGTGTGGTCAACCACATTTTTATGGAGGCTGGTATTGCTGTTTTTTTAACTCTGTTCTCTGTGTGTACGAAATTGAGTTGCTGGCTGAGCGGGATGAAACCCTACTCCAGCAGGAACAACAATCCCGGTCGAGGAAGCAAACCCCAAATTAACCTGTGCTCAACTCTCTGGTAGCTGGGTACAGAGCAGTCAGACTTAAATTGGAGGCAATGTGCGAAGTATTTATGCAGCACTTCAAACCGTAATAAAGCAAAAATACAGCAAAGAACAATCCCCCACCAGATTAGAATATTAGAGTATTTCCTTACTCCCTTCGCTGGCACCAGATTGTATGGGGTCACAAAACATTACAGTCTATCCCCTTTGTGAAAGTGCTCAGGCAGGGCCTTTGTGATGTGTTAATGTGGTAGGCGATCGCTCCTGCTCATTGTTAACTCTGAGTGGCCCATCCTGCTAACACCTATCTTCCCTTTGTCTCAATGTCCGGGAGCAATACACAAAGAGCAACTGCCAGTTACACCTTAACATATGACCCAGCATCTGGCTGCAGACACCAAATGGTTAGGGCAAGAAAATGCAAACTTCCTAAAAGTGTCAATTTCAAAATTGTCATTAAAAATACAACTTTTCCAATAGTGTTTTTAATTACAATTCTTTGGACACCAAACTCGATCTGTTCACCTGCTCCCAGTTGAAAGTTACAGCTTATTAAATGTAATAAGGTAACTCCAATTTTATCTTATGTACTTCTAAATTCTTTTTTCACTACCGCAAGGCCTACCTACAGGCCTTGCAGTGGTGAAAAACAAATTTAGGAGATTTTCACTACCAAGACTTTTAAAAGTTAAAAGTACATGCCGTACTTTTAAAGTGCATTGCACCCTGCCCCATGGACTGTTTAGGGCCTACCCAAGGTGTGACTTGTATGTATTAAAAAAGAAGGGTTGGGTCTGGCAAAAGCTTCTTTTTGCCAGGTTGACATGACACTTTTAGAAAATGCACAATAGGCTACAATGGCAGGCCTGCGACATGCTAAAATGCCTATCTAATTGGGTAACACCATCAGATCTGGGGGCCCGGGGCACATATAGAACCACTTTTCTCAGGACTTAGAAGTAAATTAAATGTGCCAATTGGGTATAAGCCACATTACCATGTTTTAAGGTGTGAGCACACAAACTTTTAGCACTGGTTAGCAACAAAAACGAGTTAAGAAAACAGGAGGGTGAAGGCAAAAGATATAGGGGCGACCCTGCAGAAAGGGCAAAGTCCAGCACTGAGGCATAAATGTTAAGTCCTCGGCATGTGTGTTCTGATTCCTAAACATTTTTTAAATGTCTTCCTATTGGCATATTTAGATTCCCAGTAACCCCATTGTATATGGTGCAAGAATACATCAATGGCATGGAAAGCTTAAGTCCACTGTGGACTGCAGCTCTTGTTGAGCCATCCACTAGGCAGACGGGCAACTTTGCTTAAAGCTTCCTGTGTAGCTCCTGCAGCTTTTAAACCTGCAGGCAAATCTGTGAAAATGTCCCTGCTTGACATACATGAACCCTACTTTTAAATACTAAATGGGTTACTCATATGTAGGCCTTGCAGCCAACAAGCCAGGATGGCTAGTACCCACATTGCCTAGTCCCCAAAAGCTATCTTCACTGTGAATGGCCGAATCTGTCCTATTAGAAAAGCTAGAGTTCAGAGTAAAATCATAACTCTGCTATATTTGATTTGGGACAAGGTACTGGAAGAATATAAACACTATTTTTTATGATATTTAATAAATCTATACTACTATTATAAAGAGAGAACTTGCACCTTTAGGCAAGGTAAACTCGGGAACTACAGCGCCAATCTACACACCCAAGACATCTTGGAAAACCTCAGGGCAAGCAGAAGGACATAGGCTACATAAAAATAAAAATAAAAGTTTTTATAAATATTAATACATTTAAAAAAGTAGTCCCTTGCAACTAGCGCCGGCCGCGACGTCTGCGTGAGGGGAGGAGCGGCGTTCACCAAAACCAGGAAGAGCAGACGACATGAGCGACGTCTGCGTGAGGGGAGCAGCGGCGTTGACCAGAACCAGGAAGAGCGGAGGACAACAGCGCCAGTAGGAGCTGCGAGAACCGGAGGAGCAGTGGCAGTGAGAGGTACGTTGCCGGGGCGGGAGGCGGGAGGGAGTCGGCGGGTGCACCGCTAACTTAAAACTGATGTTGATGGAGTCCGGGCGGGAGGCGGGAGGCGGGGCGGGCGGGCGGGGGGGGGGGGGGAGTCGGCGGTGCAACCCTCAAACATGCTGCCCCAGCCACCTTCTGCCCCGGGGTAAAAATGCAGCCCCCAGCCCCCTTCTGCCCCAGGCAACGCTGGGGCGGGCTGCTAGTATTTAAGAAAGTGACTTTTAAATAGTTAAATTTTACACTTGACTGATCCTGGGTGAGGCCTGCCCATTTATAGTTAAGTGTGAAAGGAGACAAGGAAAGAGGAGCCTTTTGTTACCTAGGCTCCCTGTAACAAGTATAGCACTAGCTCAGTGGGAAGGGGAACTGGTCCCATAACCATCAGTTTAGTGTAACTGAGAAGGAAGGGGCTACATATTTTCCTACACACACCTCTTTCTGGCACACAAGCCGCCCCCAAGGGCAGAAAGGGACTGTGCCATCTTGGAATTTACCTAGAATAGTGCACTATGGCATAGTCTTCCACAGGCAAATAGGATGTGCTGCAAAGTAGAAACATTTGCCCCATGGAACGTTTTCCTCATTGGTTAAGGAGTGTTCAGGAGTCACTCACTGCCTAGTAAATCCTACAAAAAGGGCTCCTCACTCACAGCTCTTCAGAACACTCACTGGACCTGTGAAGATCAGAAGGATGGACCTGTTTGAGATGTATGTTGAAACCTGAAGGGCTTGACCTGCTCCCCCTTCCACTCAAGTCTAAGAAGTGGACTCGAAGGTCAGTTGGCTGACTTCCTCTGTGGCTACAGGAACACAACCAGCTGCAAAAGTCATTTTTTCCTGAGGGGCCCAGCTGACCAGTAGTAACTAGAACTGCCATGGACCCTGCTGGCAGCCTGTGGTGGAGTATGGCCTGGCCCCAAAGTGATGCCAATGACATCCTGGGAGCCTTAGAACTGACCAATAGGAGTTGCCCCAAAAACTCGGGAAATTGGCAACTTTAAAATCCTTTATACTTCCAAGATCACAGGAGCTTCAGGGGGATATCAGGGCTACAGTTGCTTATTTTGAGAGGACTTTGTCGCATACTGCTCCAGGCTTTCCCCGCTGTAGGATTTTGAGCTCCATTTATAAAAAAATAAATAATAGAAAGTGGAAAGCTTGACTGGCCGAACGTGTAAAAAGTATCCACCCCATGAAAGGTCTTGGTATGCCATGAAACCTGAATTTCTCTTGCTAAGACCAACCGCTACAGTGGGACTGCGCCCTGTGGCTATCTGACTTCAAGAGGGCCTCGTCAGATGCAGCTTTTGAGCTTACACGCTGGAGGATTTCACCTTCAATTTCAAAGACTAAGTCAGAAGATGAAATCTTTAACTCTTTAACCTGGATGTACCCGCTTGGTGTGTCCAACCCATGCTGCATCGAGGTCGAACTGAAATTGCGCATTGGGCCCCGTGATCCACAAGCAAGACTACTGATTGGCACTTTACTTTTTCTAAATCTTAAAAAATTTGTATCTCAGATTTCCTTTATTGGATGTTTGTAGTGTTAATGCCATTTTAATCGTGACACTTTTCTCTATTTGTCTAAATTGGTTGTAGGATTTTTATTGTGTTGTAACTTGTAAACTATTTTGTTACTTTATAATGTTTTACATGTTGTATGTCATAGCTACCAGGTAGGTGAGCCCACAATTAAATTATTGAAGCTGTGTTTTACACTAACTTGTTTATGGCATTTTTCCTTATGGTGAAGTGTCATCCACCCCAAGTAATAATTCCATTTCTGGCGTCACCCATCATGCTTTCTATCGCACTAGTCAACACTCCCTGACAGGCTTTCCTACCATGCTCTTCTTGTAAACTTAGCATGATGTGTTAGATAAACCTTTTGGTTCCTTTTCCCTAAACTCTGGAATAACTTACCCATTCACCTGTGCCTTAAGGACTTCCTACATTTCAAAAGGGCTCCTAAACCCATCTATTTTATTAAAGCCTTCCTCTTTCTGTGGCACTCTAACTTTTAATATTCCAAGCCCCAGGATGGTATTTCCATTGCAAATGTGCTTTATAAGTAGTTAAATAGGTTCTCTCACTTTTTACTAAGTAAATCCTAGTCAAATCTGTCCTAAATCAACTATAATATCTTGCGATGTAGTAAAAAATATTGTATTAGTACATAATGTAACAGTAGCCAGTAATAGCGGTATTAGAACACTTCTTTCAAAAACAGTAAATCTAAGATTATGTGTCTGAGGTTTTATTAAAATAACAGTAAAAAAACAATTCTGTAAGGACTACATTTCTCCTCTGTGGCCCAACCTTTGCTGACATGCCCAATCATAACAAGGCCAAGTATAATTCGCTGGGGATTTGTATTCACTACAAATTTCTATATTCTTAAAATGTAAACCCTTACTGAGTCAAAAACAAGCTGTTCATTTGCTCCCATAGGGTTAATCTTACAATTGAAACACATTTCTATATTTTCTGGAATTTGCAAGAAATTCATGAGTACTAATGCAAATCTTTCAACTAATACTCAAAATGTGTATTTCCAGTTACATAATTGAATCAGTGTACTGCTCCAGTCACATAATTGATTCAGTGTACAATTCTGCTTTTGCAAACTGAAGGCAAACATTTATTTGCTTGTGTAACATTCTTTTTGTTTCTTTTTTATTCCATGGAGTCCTTTCTTCCTATACAGCATTTTTGTTGTCTGCTAGGTTGAAAAACTAGAAAATAAGTTAATGCTGTTTTTGGCCCAAGGCTATCTTTTTTGCTAATTCAGTGATTTCCAATGACCACGTTAACAGAAAAATGTGTTTTCTTTTGCCTTGCTTGACTTTCAAAATGCTTTCCACACAGCAATACCTTTATCAAAACAACCTCAATATCACAATAATTCTTTACTTTCTGGTTTCTGTTTTAAACCACCATTAAAGAGAATTAATCTACGAATTATTCAATGTTTATAACCCTGATAACATTTAGTCTTCCTGTAATATACAATGCAACGTCTAACATCTGGTTTATGTTGATTGGATTCATGTCTAATTTATAATTGAAATTCCATATTTAAAGGTCAGGTAATTATTGTGTCTATTGCTTCCAAGTAATTTTATTTGGTGATTTTAAACCATCCCTAACACTAGTCTATCTAGGGCAGCCTCCTTCAAGTATGGTCTTTTAGGGGCTCTGGTTTGCCTATGCTTTCCAATCTGACTACAGTATATATTTCCAAAAATAAATCATCACCAATCTCCTAATGTGTTACGGTCAATGACTTAACATTTTGTGGAATCGTTTACTTAGTATAGGAAAGTTCCTTTTCTGTATGGTTGCCCCTAACTTTTTTGCCAGATACCTGATGCAGAGTGTGCCCTGGGTCCCTGTCAATCAGGTTGCCAGGGACTGTCTTTTTCCTCTTAAACTATACAAACAACTTTGGCCTACCTGTAAATCCCTTGTAAGGGATGTCTATGGCACCAAGGGCATGGTAGCTAGAGAAAGGACTCTGAGGGCTGCAGCCTGTATTATGCCGCCCTCTGAGACCTTTAACTAAAACAGGAAATAGCCTTTACAACAAGGTTTTTACCTCGTTGTACCTTTACCACGCATTTTTTAGCACACATTTCTACTATGTGCATGCCTCTACAACGCCTGTCTTTACCACGGATTTAAGGTAAGTTGGGGGTGTGGGGGGTCCCTCCCCCCCCCAATACATTGTTTTTATATATAAAAACAGTGTGTGTTAATAGCCAGTGTTGTAAAAGCATGTTAGTGATAAAAAATTTGTGTTTAAGGCATACAATGTGTTTACCTGCGTTGTACTGTCTGATAATCACTACAAAAATGCACCACTGCCATTGCAGCGTGTGTGCCATGCCTGGCCAGTGCTGCATGGTAGGCTGCACTGTGTCTCATCTATGAACCTATCTGGAGGAGCAGGCAGGGCCCTATAATATCTAAGGCCTTTCTTAGAAATGTTCAGTAAAGACATCCTGAGTATAGGGTCAGGAAACTAGTCACTACGACTATCCTAGCACCATGATGGCTTTAATGAATCCTGGGATGTTTGGTGTTCACACTTCCCTTGGTCAGGAAGAGACATCTGTGTCATGGGAGCTTCAAATGCCTTGCCGCCTTTGCATAGCGACCCCTCAGCCTCTCTGCTATCAGAAGCAGGCCCCCTTCCTGTCTCACCCCCTTTTCACAAGGAAACAGACAGGTGAGTGAAGCAAAATAAAGCCTACTCTTGACCGCCATATTGCAGAAGGCAGGCACTCTCCAATCGGAGATAGGGATGGTGCACACGTAGGGTGAACACCCAAAGTGTGTAGCCCCCTAAGTTCAGTAGTCCATTGGCTACTACCTCGAGAGTCCTAAAAACACCCCTAAATTCAGTATTTAGGGTCCGCCCGAACCTAGATTCGACTCAACAGAAGAAAGACTGAAGAGCCGTGCTACAGAAGAAGAGGATGACGACAACTGCCTTGGCCCCAGCCCTACCGGCCTGTCTCCTGATTCGGAACCCCTACAAGCTGAAACCAGTGTGTCCTACAGCCAGCAGCCTCCAAGAACCCTGGGGGCCTACCCCGCCTTCCCGAAAGACTATGATCGCCTGTGGACACCTGATTTGTCCAATCGCATCCCAAGCCAGGACTCCAGATCCAGCTGGAACCGTGAGTCTTCCCCACTCTGCACCCAATGCCCACAGCTCGAGGCCAAGTGACCCAACACCCCAGTGAGGTCCCCTGGCGATCCAGACCTGGGAGCCAGCGTTGGATGACCTCCACTGACATTTTCTTTGACGACTGCAGCCTCATCCCGAAAAGGTCTCCACCTACCTGGGAAGAACCTGACACAAAAAGACACCCCTGCACCTGCAGCCCGACACCTCCTAAGCATCCGGCACCCGGACGCCCCTGCGCCGCTAGTGGTGTTGACTTGGTGCACCTCCAGTGTAAATAGTAATAGTACTTGTATAGTTTTAAGTTGAGTAAAGGAAGGCCTGTATCCGGCAGTGGTGTGGAATGAAAGGCCTTCCTTTACTCAACAAAAGACTATACAAGTACTATTATTATTTACACTGGAGGCTCACCAATTGCCCCATGCAAGTTATTTATTTGCCGCCTTAGGCAATGCATGCCTTGAATTGGATTGAGGACATAAGGGCACTCGCCCTAGATCATAGGCCTCATTTATGGAGTCTATGTTCATCTACTAGAACTTTTTGTGACTTTACTCATTGCTGGTGCCTACATACGGCTATATGAGTCTGTCTACCTTATTTTGCCCTGAAGAAGGGCCTTGTGAAGGGTGAAACGCGTTGGCTGTTATCCACATGTACAAAAAGGACTTTTGAAAAATAAAGACTTGAAGTCAACATCTGAAGACTGTACTTTGCATTGCGTACACTATAACCTGTTGATTTTGTGTGTTGCCACTCTTCTGTTTTTTTGATCGAAATTATCTGTGGTCATGTGGCAGCTAACCATTTGAGGTAGGCAATATGACCTTAGTTTACTGTCTGTGACTAGCCTAGGTGGGGCAGTTATCTTTCACCCTGCTGCCCTTCTGCCTTTGTTGATACTATTGGCAAAAGGGGGCAACCTTGACTGATGTGTTTATTATCTGAAAGGGCAGTGGTGCATTAAACTTATAAAAAATACTTTTGAAAAGGCCGAGTTAAAGGTAGAAAGAACTACAGCAGCATACTTGACCTAAACTAATCAAAACAGTGGAGGAGATAGATTTTCCTGTCAAAAATAGGCATGGGTAACAATTTCTTAGTGTTGTGAGGTAAATGGAGAGGAGAACAAAAAGAACTGCACGCTGAATTCATTTTGTTGAAAAGAAAGATGCCGGCACCTTAAGCCTCATTTAAAAAAACACATTAGTGGAAAAGTGGCAAAACGCTTTTTTTATTTTTTTATTTTATCAAAAAATGGATGGAGTGTAAATGTAGATGCCAGGTGTGAGTATGCATGCTGGGCATGAGTTTTGAAAGTGGATGTGGGGTATGAGAGGTTACAGGCAGTGCTTAATTGGAACCAGTGTTTTCCGGTACTCAGCACTGGCACTTAATCATCAGCTGCGCTTTTCATGAAACACCAGTTAGGACACATTCATTTATGGGGAGATTAAGTGATTTGCCCAGAATCACAGGATGGTGAGCGGACGCCGAGACTCGAACCTGGTTCCCCAACACCGAAGTCGGCAGCTCTGGGCACTACGCCACATCCTCTCCCAACTTTCATGGTTAGTAGTTGGTTCTGTTTTAGGTGGCACTAATGGGAGAAATCGGCTGGTGCAGGTGGGAACGAGTGTTTTTTTTTCTCCATTTTTTACAAATAACCTTTTAGCACATGAGGTGAGAGTGGCGAGAAGCAAAAGTGCGAGGATAGAGCACGTGTGTGGATGAAGTGAGAAAGTGGAGAATGGAATTTCATTTAAAGGTGGGCAGAGCGGAAGCACCACTGTAAATCGGATCCTGACTGGTGAAATGTACAGTTCCAGGGGCGGCCTTAGGCATGTGCAAGCTGTGCACCTGCACAGGGCCACCAAACCCCAGGGGCCACCACGTCAATATATATCCTTAATATAATAATACTCTGAGGATGGATACATATTTGCGTGGCGGCCCCTGGCAGGGATTTGGTGGCCAGGGGCCACTTCCAAACACCCTGACCCCCCTCCCCCCCCCTCTTCACTGGCTTCCGCGCTCCACCCCGCCCGGACTCCCTCTTCCGGGCCCCCCCCCCCACCTAGGCTCCCTGCCCAGGGCCGCCATGAGTCTAGAGCCGCCCCTGACAGTTCGCCCGTCTGTGTAGATTCTGGGGGCAGTTCTCTCTTTACACCAGCAGAGGCTCTGCTTGGTCCTTCTGTGTAAAACTCTGACCTGGTTGCACATCCACAATACTTTCCCTATTCTAGTGAGGGTGGTGGTGGGGTGCCCCTAATTAGGGCAGATGGTCCTCCTACAGGATCTGCACAATGACCTCTTGCCCCCCCCCCCCCCCCCCCCTCCCTGATTAAACTGCTGGGCCGTTCTTCAGACGCCTAATAACCCTATTTTGCTCCAGAATGTAGCTGTGCAGGAAAATGAATGGGTTAAAGGTATATTCATAGCTGTTTGGTTTTATGCCCTTATTTATAATTAATGGCTGGAAAAAAATGTGATTGGTTTCTGAAATTGTTCGCTTGGGAGCCATTAGCTCTTTTAGCAAAATGTTTGTCAGTAGCATATATTGCCATTGCATTGGTTATGATTGACTACATTGTAATTTTGATGACCATTTCAGTTGATCTACATTTTTGCCATTTTCATCGTACTTCAAACCACAGGTTTTACTTTTCCTCAACGGTCCAAAACATGTTATCCCTAAGTTCATGTTTGTCCAACTAGGGCACAGTGCCCCGGAAGGCTCAAAGTCCAAAAGAAAACAGAAAGGCGTCTGACACGGATGTGAATTTCCCTTTACACTATCAGAAAACTCGAGTTCTAAAATCATTCATGGGCAGAGTTTCGTTGAAACGGCTGAAGCCAAATGTCATAGTTGTTATGTCAAAGGCAAATATAGAAAATTCATTGTAGTTAAAATATGAGCCAGCAACCACGTGCGCTGTGTAGAAAATAACCTTGCTGTATAATTTAGTGTGACACATACAGGCAGACATGGCCTATCAAGGTAATTATGTGCATTTTAAAGGGAGTAATGTGCAAGTCTAAATTCAGTTAGTCACCTGAAATTATAATTTGTACACAATTTATTTTTCTAAATATTTATACATAATTAACACTTTATCAATCAGCATCTGTAAAGCGCAGCATCTGTAAAGCGCAGCACTGTCGCCCCTAAGGGTATCTGGGCACTGAGAGTGCCAGAGGCTCAGTCGAAAAGCCAGGTCTTGAGCTTCTTACTGAAGTCCACCTGGGAGGATGCTGTTCGGAAGTGGAGGGGCAGGCCGTTCCAGGTCTTGGCTCGATGTGGGAGATAGAGCAGCCCCCGCTGTTGCTGCGTGGAATGTGGGGTTGTGTGCGAGGGCAAGTGAGGTGGGGCACTTGGGCTTGAGGGCAGATGAAAATTCAGCTGGTGGTTGATGTGGAATGGTCCTTGGTGTTGGTGGGCTTTGTAGGCGTGTGTGAGGATCTTGAACTGGCATCTCTTCTGGATGGGGAACAAGTGGAGGTTTCTGAGGTGTGAAGTGATGTGGGTCTGTTTGGGGAGGTCCACGATGAGTCTGGCTGAAGCATTCTGTATGGTCTGGAGTCTTCCGAGGAGCTGAGTGGCGATTCCAGCGTAGAGATGGTTGCCGTAGTTGTGGGTGCTGGTGACAAGGGCCTGTGTGACTGTCTTTCTGGTGTTGATTGGGATCCATCTGAAGATTCTGTGGAGCATCCACAGGGTGTGGAAGAAGGAGGAGGCAACTGCATTGGTTTGTCAATTCATGCTCACTTGGATGTCGAGAATGATGCTAGGTTGCATGCATGGTCGGTCGGTGTGGGTGTAGGTCCGAGTTCTGCTGGCCACCGGCTGTGGTCCCATACAGATGTGTTCTTCCTGAAGATCAGTACTTTTGCTTTGTCGGAGTTGTGCTTGAGGTAGTTGTCTCTCATCCATTTGGATACATTATTCATGGCGTTGCAGCATTGGTTAGTTTTGGCGTTGGAAGGGTCCTTGGTGAGCAAGAGGATTAGGTGAGTGTCCTCTGTGTTGGAGATTATGTTGAGTCTGTGGGATCTGGCGACCTCTGGGAGGGGGTTCATGTCGATATTGAACAGGGTGGAGCTGAGGAATGATCCTTGTAGTACGCCGCATATGATGTCCTTGGGTGTGGAGGTGAAGGGAGGTAGTCAGTTGCTCTGTGTGCAACCCGTAAGGAAGGACGCGTTACACTTGAGGGTGTTTTGCTGTGTGCCGATGTTTAGAGTCTGTCGATGACTGTGTGGTGGGAACGTTGAAAGCAGCAGAGAAGTCAAGAAGAATCAGGGCTCAGTTGCTCCATGGTCGAGGAAAGTTCTGATGTCATCTGTCGCAGTGAACTGCACGGTCTCAGTGCTGCGGTGGGCATGGAATCCTTATGGTAAGGCGTCAAAAAGGTGGTTCAAGGTATTCAGTGAGCTGTTGGTTGATGGCCTTTCAAGTACTTTGTCTGGGTAGGGGAGCAGGGAGATTGGTCGGTAGTTTGTGAGGTTGCGGGGGTCAGCAGTGGGGTTCTTTAGGAGGGATCTGACCTCTGCAAGTTTCCATCTTTCCGTGAAGGTTGCTGTTGAGATGGAGTTGTTGAGGATGCTGGTGAGCTCTGTGCTGATTGGTTTGGTTCTGAGGTTGAAAAGATGGTGAAGGCGGGGTCGGTGGGCACCCCGGAGTGGAAGGACGACATGATGGCTGTGGTAGTGAGAGTGGTAAGTTAAGACTAGGTGGTAATCTTTCTGCATGTGTTGACTGGGAGGTTGAGGTTGTCGAGGCTGAGAGAAGTGAGTTGTTGTAGATGGTGGTGATTTTGCTGTGGAAGTAGTCCGAGAGGGTGTCGCAGAGTTCTTGGGAGGGGTGGAGACCAATGATGAAATTAATAACAAACCATTTTGCTGCAACATGAGCATTCAAATCAGGTAACTAAGAAGACAGAAAATGTTGAAACTGAATGCTCAGTTGTTGGATATGAAATGGTATAAATCTGTCAATCATGCGGTGAGATGGTTGTGTTGGAACATAATGTGCACTTATGGAGTTAAAAATAAACTCAATTCCAGGCAGAGTGGCGCCCTCCATGTTTTATAGTGGTTTTATTAAGTTTGGCACTAGCCAAGACCTTGTGTGTTCCAAAAAATCATTAAAAATATATACATGCATAAGCTTGAGTCTGTTCTCCAGCTCTTTTCTTCCATTCGTCTTTTGTATTGTCATTGACATTTTGCATCCACACGCTGCAGCATTCTGCATTAGTCTGTGGGTTAACTTACTTCAGTGTCCTGCTTCCCTTACTGAGTGATGGCCGTTTGCCTGCACACATTGTGCACATGTGCCTTAAAAGAAGACATATTAAGTCCCAGGGTCTGTGAGCCAGTTTGTCCTGTTTTGAAGAAACCACATTGTTCTGTTTTTAAAACTGTAATTTTTATGCCTCTACATAACCCAGCAGCTCCCCAAACATTGCAACCAAGCCTTAACTACATATTGAAGTGCGATGATTCCCCGCACATCAATGCTAGCAATTTCCATGTTTAAATAGAGTTTAAAACACTTTCAAGATGGCCGCCAGTGCAGGCTCATCCATTGGAGGCTATCTTTAAATTATTTATTTAAGAGCAAAACCAATTCCATGGTGGTGTTGGGGGCATGTGCACGCTTGTGAATATGTGCTCCCACATGGGTGGCCATCTCAGAATGGTTCTTGGCAAAGTTTGGCATAATCATGATAAGATGACCACCCATGTGTCTGCATGTATGCGCATATGGCCATCTTTGAACATTTCACTTACTAAGAGCATTGCCAAAGTCAACAGCTTAGCAGTTGAGGCAAGACCTTTTGGCTTTGCCAGTGCATGTTTTTGGACAGTTCAGGTTTTTGTTTAATGCACATACCTCTCCTGATATCAAGATACTGGTAGCAGTACATACCCAGAAAGGGAAAAGTCTGTGAATAAAATAGCTGAGTCTTAAAAAGGGCATGTATGATTTGTGCTATACATGTCAGTAATCCTTTTTACAAGAAGAATGCCCCCCTATTTTGACACCCAAAAGGAATCTAGTATGTTCTTTTGGCTTGAGAGTATGCAAAAATGTAAGGTATTCGTTAAACTGATTTTAAGACCTCTGATGTGGAGTATAGAGTAATTTCAACACTTCACTATGGACAGCACTACCCACACACTTCCAAAAATGTAACGTGGCTACATGACTATTTTCCAGTCCCTAAGGAACTGAGAGGCATGGTGACAGGGTGTCTCCCTCCTCAATTAAAAAGCTTGGGTTTGATGGCTTCAGTACTAAGGTGAGAGGTGTGGCGTAGCAGCCAGAGAGGCTGACTCCGGAGCTCTGGGCTCTTGGTTCGATCCCCGGCGGCAGCTCAGCATCATTTGACTCTGGGCAATAGCTCACTTAATCTCTTCTATGGCCCCCTGCGCCTAGATACTTTTAGGGGTGATAAGTCACACTTTACAGATCTGGAATTATTAGTACTAAAGCACTTTGAACGTGGAACCTAGCCCGAATAAGGTCACATGGGTAGGAACATTTTCCATTCTTAAAACAAAAGACCAGGGTTGAGTTCCAGCTTAGGTGTTACCCATCACAAATACCTATAATTTGGATATGGATTGGGTTGTAAGTAAGCAACATCTCAACATCAGAATGCTGTATATTGTCTACTGGGGAAACGCACCTTCAGGCCGCATCCGTGACACCGCATGCTGTCACAACGCGGTCGTTATAACGACCGCGTTGTGACAACGCATACCATTACTCCGCAAGGCTTTTCAACGACTTGCGGAGGTTGGGAGAAGGTGTTGGATTTAAAATCCAACACGTTCCCTGAAGTCCGCACAGACTGGAGTTGGAATAGTAAATTTTACTATTCCAACATCCAGCGCCCCCTCCTCCGCAAGTCGTTGTAACAACTTGCAGAGTAATGGTATGCGTTGTACCAACGCGTCATTGTTATGACAGCGTTGTAACAGCATGTGGAAAAAAGGTATGTAGAGTGAAGAGGGTTTTTCGTCTACTGGGCATCAGATTGGCTGACCTTGGACCAAAAATTCTGTAAATGTTTCTTAGAAAGCTAAACTTTTGATGCAAGCGGTTTTCTTTGCTATGGAATAATTCATTGAGAGATCCCTTTCAAGACATTTTGATTGGCGGATGGCTTTCTAAGCAAGCATTGGGTGATCCGAGTACTGTAACTGTTATTGGTGTAATGGAGTCATCCACCAGATAATCACCCCTGATTCAGGAACAGAGTTGAAGAGTGTACCCTACCTGTGGTGATGCAGATAGACTGGCCACAAATTATTTGGATTAGGGATGTATACCTCTAAGAGTATCCCAGCACAACATCTCTCTCTGAGGCAAGACTTTCTAATCCTACATCATGGCCAATTTCTAAACCGTAAATGTTGCAGTCAAGAGTAAAGTACAGATATGTGCACAGTAGACTCTTTCAACAGAATACGAGGCGACTACACGTGTTATTATCTAGGTCTGCAAACCCATAGAGTCTGTAGTAGGCCTAATTTTATCTCCCATTTGTTTTTGGCTGCATGAGTAGCCTCTGAGGGGTGTATTGGTATCATGTGGATCCTCCTTTCCAAGCGGTGTCCTTTGTCTCATGAATCATCACATGGGTCCCTGTACTGGGCTTCTAATGTGTGCTCCATATATTACTTTGAGTCGGCAACCAATGAGTCAAACAAGGAAGACTAAGGGCCTAACTCCTCAGATCGCTCACTACAGACACGGATGTTCTTCAGATGGCTGAACACTGTGCAATTTATTTGCATATTATGAATTAATATTACCTAGGATTCCAAGAACCACTTCACCCAGCTACCAGATTCTTATAAAAACATTTTACTGACCTAACTGACTTATCCTGATGGGCCACAGAGGTATGATTATCAAGATCTTCCTTACAAAATGTTGCTTAAATCAATATGAGCTTTTGGCTGTAAATCACCCATGTCATAACTTAACATGTAAATCCCTTGAATGCATTTTTCCATAGAAATAAATTCCTATTTCACAGTGCAGGCAACATCGAATGCAGTTCACCTGCCCTGAAGAAGGTGTACATCAAAACAATAGAAAGCCACAATTGTCAATTCCATGTATATCTCTAAGTGGAGGTCAGTTCGTCTCTGTGCATAAAACTATCATTTATTTTGTTGTAGGGTCATTTGATTATTTGTGAATTCTTGATACCAGCCGCCTACAGGCAGCTTTATTTTGCCTGCACCAAATAATTTGCTCCAGACAGCTAACTGTGCTCTGCAAGAGGCTAAGTTATTGTTTCTTATTGATCAATTGTTATTGTGCTAATTCTTTATTGCATTTTTATAGAGTTTTTTTTATCCAAAGCTACTGATTCACACGACAGCCTTTTAATTGTCTGAACTCTGAACCAATAAAGTCATAACAAGTATTTATTTCAGGCAAAGGTGCCTTTTAACAATTAAGAAACATGGTATTGATGCCTCTGAAAAGTATCTCAGACATATATGCAGTTTGATACAAACCAAATTCTGATTAGAACCTCAAACAAGCATTTACAATGCAATGGTTTCGCCTTTGGAAAAGTTAGAGTTATTGGCATTGTATATGCCAAAATTTGTATTTATGTTTTTGTTTCGAAAACAGATAAGTAAATGGCATTGTCATTTACATTGCCATTACCTTTTTTTTTGCAGTCACTTGGCACTCTCTAGCACTCCCTAGTACTCTTTATGCACTCTGCATTTCTTATGCACTCTGCATTTCATATGCACTCCCTGTGCACTCTGCACTCCCTATGCAGCACTCTGTATGCACTCTGTACTCTATATGCACCCTGCACGCTCCACTTCCTATGCACTCTGCACTTTTTATGCAGCACTCTGTATGCACTGTGCACTTTGTATGCACTCCACACTTCCTATGCACTCTGCACTCCCTATGCACTCTGCACTTATCATGCACTCCCTATGCAGCACTTTGCATAGAGAGTGCAGAGTGCATAGAGAGTGCAGAGTGCATAGAGAGTGCAGAGTGCCTAAAGAGTGCAGAGTGCACTCCCTATGCACTCTGCACTGTCTATGCACTCTGCACTCCCTATGCACTCTGCACTCCCTATGCACTCTGCACTCCCTACGCACTCTGCACTCCCTACGCACTCTGCACTCCCTACGCACTCTGCACTCCCTACGCACTCTGCACTCCCTATGCACTCTGTATGCATTCTGCATTACCTATGCACTGTGCACTGTCTATGCACTGTGCACTCTGCACTTCTTATGCACTCTGCACTCCCTATGCACTCTCTGCATTCCTTATGCACTCTGCACTTCCTATGCACTTTGCACTCTCTATACACTCTGCACTCCCTATGTACTCTCTCTGCACTTTGCACTGTCTATGCACTCCCTATGCACTCTGCATTACCTATGCACTCTCTATGCACTTTGCACTCCTTATGCACTCTGCACTCTCTATACATTCTGCACTTTTTATGCACTCTCTCTCTGCACTCCTTATGCACTCTGCACTCCTTATTCACTCCCTATGCACTCTGCATTCCCTATGCACTCTGCACTTTGTATACATTCCCTATGCACTTTGTATGCACTCTTTATGCACTCTCTCTGGACTCTGCATTCCCTATGTACTCTGCACTGCCTATGCACTTTGCACCCTCTATGCACTCTGCACGCACTCTGCACGCTCTCTGCACTCTATGCACTCTGCACTCCCCCTGCTCTATGCACTCCCTACTCTGCACTCCCTTTGTTAAAGTTTGAGCTTTTGATAAATGGTGTTTTGTATCTTCATTGAATTATGTGTAAAACGTTGATGTGTTTTACTTTACACAGAAATCTGGAGTGCATTTATAATGCAATTATTTGCAGAGAGAGGGAAGGGATGAAAGAGGCCAGGAGTAAGAAAGCTCAAAAGGAAGCGAGTGCAGGATAGAGAGGGAGGGCAGGAGGGAAGGAATAGACGCAGGAGAGAGGGAGGGCATAAAGGAGTGTGAGGGCATGAGGGAAGGTAGGAAAGTGTGAGAAAGGCAGAAAGGAGAGGGCGGCAGGTAAGAGAGGGAGGGCGGAAAGGAGAAGGAGGGCTAGAGGAGGAGAGAGAGGGAGATGGAGGACAGGAAGGTGAAAGAAAGAGGTGGAAAAGGGAGGGCAGTCGAGACTAAGAAGGCAGAAGAGAGAGATAACAGAAGAGTGGCATTGTAAATGGCAATGTCTTTTCGCCATGTGTTATGGAGTGTATGCATGTGGTTTGTAGTAGAATTATGTGGGTATGATTGGAATTGTAGCAATGGTGGCATGCTGCGCTTTAGATGAAAATGTTTAAAAGTAAAGTGTGCCATACTGCGATGCTCCAATAGTTAATTGTGGATGCATTAACAATTGATGTGTGTACTGATCGCTGGTGGTGTGTGTGCCTGTAGAAATTGTGCACTGATGGCTGGTGGTGTGTGCGCCTGGTGGAAGCGTGCACTGCCGGCTGGAGGTGTGTGTGCCTGGTGGAAGCGTGCACTGACAACTGGTGGTGTGTGTGCCTGGTGAAAGCGTGCACAAACGTCTGGTGGTGTGTGTGCCTGGTGAAAGCGTGCAATGACGGCTGGTATTGTATGTGCTTAGTGAAAGCGTGCACTGACAGCTGGTGGTGTGTGTGTGGGTGTGTGTTGGTGTTCCTGGCGAAAGCGTGCAGTGACGACTGGTGTTGTGTGTGCCTGTTGAAATTGTGCACTGACGGCTGGGTGTGTGTGTGTGTGTGTGTGTGTGTGTGGTTGTGTGCCTGGTGAGTGTGTGTGGGGTGTTTGTGTGGTGTGTGTGTGGTCTTATGTATGTGGTGTTGTGTGATCCTCTGTGAGATACCGGGGTCTGTCGTCTGGAATGGAAGCTTTGGTCAGATGGGGGGAGCATGGAAATGTTGTGCTCCTGTGAAAGAGCTGGTAGGTGATTGGGGTCCCCCTTAGGAGCCAAAGACTCTGAAAGCAGTGCCCCTGTCTTTAACACCACCACTCCAGTGTGCCTCAAGTAACACGTGCCAGGTCTTCTACAACGCAGGGGCAGAGAGGAGAGGCAGGACAACGCAGGGGCAGAGAGGAGAGGCAGGACACAACGCAGGGGCAAAGAGGAGAGGCAGGTGACAACGCAGGGGCAGAGAGGAGCGGCAGGACACAACGCAGGGGCAGAGAGGAGCGGCAGGACATGGGGCAGAGAGGAGCGGCAGGTGACAAGGCAGGGGCAGAGAGGAGCGGCAGGACACAACGCAGGGGCAGAGAGGAGAGGCAGGACACAACGCAGAGAGGAGAGGCAGGACACAACGCACGGGAAGAGAGGAGAGGAGAGGCAGGACACAACGCAATTGCAGAGAAGAGAGGAGAGGCAGGAAAACGCAGGGGCAGAGAGGAGAGGCAGGACACACTGCAGAGAGGAGAGGAGAGGCAGGATACAACGCAGGAGAGGAGAGGCAGGGGCGGAGAGGAGAGGCAGGAAACAACGCAGGGGCAGAGAGGAGAGGCAGGACACAACGCAGGGACAGAGAGGAGAGGCAGGACACAACGCAGGGGCAGAGAGGAGAGGCAGGCGACAATGCAAGGGCAGAGAGGAGAGGCAGGTGACTACGCAGGGGCAGAGAGGAGAGGCAGGACACAACGCAGGGGCAGAGAGGAGAGGCAGGTGACAACGCAAGGGCAGAGAGGAGAGGCAGGTGACAACGCTGAGGCAGAGAGGAGAGGCAGAGGACAACGCAGGGCCAAAGAGGAGTTTGGAACATAGCTCGCTGTCCACATAAGGAGGGATGCTGGGTTCATAGCCAGGAGCACAGCTTGCTGCCTTCAAGGAGAGATGGAGAGCTGGTGCATGGCAGCTAATGTGGACTCCCGCTGCAGGGTATGGAGAGACCTAAAGTGAGACTGTCAATATATTAAACAGCATCCCCCCCTCCACCTCCCCCACAGGAAGCAAAACAATCTTGAAGCACCGCGATGTACAGACCCCAAAGCCAGGGTAGACGGAGCGAGTCTTCAGCCCCCCGAGCCAGGCGTCCACAACCCTCATAGGAGACAGCCACAGACCTCAGAGCAAGGGTGCACCACCCACCGCGTGGGGCACACCAGAGTCCATAGGGTAGAGTGATCCACTGTCCTCATAGCACGGGCTGGTTACCCTATGAAAGCAGGAGTCCACAGACCGGAGGGGACGGGCCCACAGTCCTCAAAGCGTGCCGATGCACTGTCCTTAAAACGGGACCCTACAGACCTTAAAGTAGGGGATTCGCAGACCCTATAGCTGAGAGTCCACAGTCCTCACCGCAGGTGGTCCGATGACAACACAACAACTGGTCCACCTCCCTCAGAGCAGCATGTCCACGGACCTCAGTGCAGGAAAATCCATAGTCCCGATAGAAGGGGGGCCTGCTGTCCTCTGTAGAGAGGAACCCACAGTCTTCGGAGCCAGGAAAACCCCGTTCTCAAAGCATGAGTTAAATGTCACGGAGCACAGAGTCCTCGGAGGTCCGCTGAAACCACAAACCAGGGAGCAGACGATGTAATGACCACAGGTCAGGGGAATCCACAGTCATCACAACAGGAGGAGAGGAGGGGTGACCAGGGTCTTCTGTGCACGGAGACGCACATAACTCAGACGGGGGGGTCCTCTGTACAGTAAGATGACACCCCTCATGCATGGACTGGGCCACACTTCTGGGAGATCCGCAGCCCTTAGGGAAGGACGGTCCAGCGCGCCTCCCCTGACTCGCACACAGCGCCTGGTCAGGTAGAGGAGGAGGTCAAGGCGCTAGCCTGAGCTCGCGTGAGGCACAAGGTTGTGCAGCCGGGGCCTGCCGAGGAAGAGGAGGGTCCAGGTGCTTTGAGTGAAAGAAGCGCAGCAGAGGTGCTGCTGAGACCCCCGGCCTTGGTGCCCGCAGGACACAGCGTGGCTGGGGAGGACGGAGGCGGGGGCCACAGGAGGTGGCGTTAAGAGAGGGGTGGGGGTCCTCGTGCAGTCCGGTGGCTGAAGCGGGGCGCAGGACAAAGCGCGGCTGGGGAGAATGGAGGCGGGGGCCGCAGGAGGTGGCATGAAGAGAGGGGTGAGGGTCCTTGTGTAGTCCGGGGGCTGAAGGGGCCAGCCTCGGGAGCGGAGAAGAAGGCGGCCGGCCAGGATGCTGCAGACACGGAGGCAGGCTCAGCCTATCCGATGCGAGCCTGGGGTAGCGGAAGTGCAATTACATTCCACTTGACCTTCACTTACACATACATATTTATACATATACAAACACACACTCTGCCTACTCATTTACACTCTTACATAAACACACTTAAAACTGCCAGCACGCACACAACCTACATATATCTAAAAGCATTTTTCCCCTTACCTCAGCTGCGAGGGAAAAGCATTCGCCAGCTATGTAGCCGGGTGACTAATCTTCCGTCGTGGGACCCAAAAACAAGAATCAATGCTAGCGTTTTGTAATTTAAACGCTCTTAAATGAGCAAAGAAACAATGCCAGCGTTTAAATGATAGGCCAACACGAGGAATAGGCCCCCAGCGCAGCAATCGCGCCTCACCGAGTGTTTCCGTGACTCCTTCCACGCAGATCGGCCCAGCCTCGCACTCCTGAGGACTTTAGGCGCCCCGCGCCTAACAGAGCACACTCGCTCCTTGCCCCGGCCGGTCCCGGTTGCTCTCCCGCCCGCTCTCGACAATCCTACGAGCGGCGGGGGAGTTATGCAGGCACTCGGCAGTTGGGACGGCAGGCCGGGGGCACAGGGGCACTCACGGTCTCCTCGGCGGGGATGGGTCTCCTCCGGGAGGCTCTTCGTCGTGCTTCAGGTGCAGCTCCTCCGCCGATGGCCCAATCAGGTCGCTGCTTTGCAGGCGAGCCCTCACAACCACCCGGGAGTCAGCCAACGGCAGTGCGGCTCCCGGGGCAACCCACGATGACGAACCTTGAGCGGCCAATCCCTGCACAGCTTCAGTAGTGACGCGACGGCGCACGGGCCAATCCCGTCGCGGCGTCAGTGAGGGGGCTCGACTCCTGTGGCCAATGGGAGCGCGGCGGCTTCGATCTCAGCTACCGCAGCTCCCGGTCACGAACACAGCTTGCAGAGGGTGTTTCTGGCCCCGGGCCGCGACGGTGATTTAGCGGCCAGAGATTTTCGGGCCGCAGATCGCGGTCAGCCTGCTTCCTCGCCAGCAGATCGACACGGGGGATTATAAGGCACAGGGAAACACCACGGGTCTCCCCTCACCCCTGAATCTGTGCCGATGAGCACAGCGATCGGGCCAGCTCTTCTCGGGGGCGTTCCCGGCTTTTGGCTGACGTATCATGACGTAGCCAAAAGCCAAAGATTCTCGGGAACGCCCCCGTGTCTGGTCCGGCATTGACGGACGCCTCTCTGTTCCAATGGCTAGCCTCCATTTATGGAGCTAGCCAATGAAGCAGAGAGGCGTGTTCAAGTCACCCATACTAGAAACTACAGATTTCTCTGGAGGAGGAGCCTAACGGCTCCGCCCCCCAGCAAAACCTAAAAAGGGGCATTTGCTCACTGTGACACTTTCCAACTTGAGTAGACGTGTGGACCTGACTGGAGCTTGTGTGATGAACTAATTGGCTGGCATACCCCATATACATTTGTACCCCCATTTATTCCCCGAGTATACTTGTGGTTATGCCCTGTGGCGTAGTGAACCACCCACTTCAGCCACCGGACCCCACAACCCTGAAGGCTGTCTTATACTGACATTCTAATGTGATGATTTATAAATGCGATGAATTACAACTGTTTAGGCATTTGCCGTTTTTGTTTTATATCCATTTCTACCATTGTTGTTAAGTTTTTTACTGACTTTTATTCCTAGTTATCTGTACATGTGTAATATTCGGTATTGTTTGTATTTTTATCAATGTCTCGTGCTTTTATGATTGTTAAAAGATGCAGTCGAATAAAGCATTCCTTGACTTGACTTGGCATTCTAATCAGTGCTGTATAGGGCCCTTCTGTTTGCAGTGCTTCAGACTTAAACTCATCAATAGTTCCCAGGAATGATGTGACCGAGCTGAGAGGTTGGGACCGAGGCTAGCCAAGGACCCAGTTACAGCGAAGTACGGTGATAGGTAAAATACATTATGAATGATAAAACTGGTAAAAACAAAGAAAGAGAGGGGCAAATAAAGAGAGTGAGGGAGATAAGGAAATGAAGAAGGAAACAGTAAGGAGGAAAAGTGTGGCAGAAAGAAGGAAGACGATATAGAAAAGATATATAAAGACAGAAACTTAAACTTAAGAATGAAAGCAAGAATGCCAAAAAGCTAAAGAGAGAGCAAAGACGCAAAGCAAGCATAAGAGTAAGAAGTGGATACGAGGGGGATTCATTTATTTTATTTATTTATTTATTTATTTATTGGCATTTATAAAGCGCAGCATATACCCTAGGGTGTCTTTGCGCTGGAATTGCCCATCCAATACTCTGGGGGAAGTTCAGCCTCGGCATCAGGCAGTACCTTATGTATGAAATTGGGTTACTGAATGAGGAGGGTTGAAAGCCCCACTGAAGCAACAATCACAATCCTTGTCAGGGTGAACCACAAAAGTCACTAACTCAACCTATGCTTAACCTTCTGGTAGCTTGGCACAAAACAGTCAAACCTAACTTAGAGGGACTGTGTAAAGTATTTATGCAGCACACAAACAGTTCTAAAGTGAAAGCTCAACACAAGAAAAATCCCAAACCGAATGGGGAAAAAATAAAATATATTTTAATAAATGTAATGATATCAGAATGACAAAAATACAATCAGTGGACTAGGAGAACCTCAGTTTCAAAGTTTAAAGTATATATAGTGCCTAAAAGTACAGAGTGCCACATGCAGTCAACTGGTTGTGCTAGACTGGGGAAAGTCACAAGTGAAGGCAAACTGCGGCAGAGTGTGGGCCGGATACAGGGACCATGTTAGCCCAGCTGAAAAAGTTACCTTCTCAAAGTCCAGCATGAGGAGTTCTGGTCGCTGTTGAGGAGGCTGCATGGAGCAGGAAGAGCATTGCGGATGTTCATTGCTGTAGCACAAAGAGCAGTCCTAGCGTTGCGGATGGTCCTTGCTGTAGGGTGAAGATCTAATTGGGCGCCACAGACAGTCGTTGCCTCAGGTTCACGTTCGTGGTCACTGTGGGCTTTCATTGCTGTATCGCGAAGTCCAGGCATTGTTGCTTGTCGTCACAGCAACAGGCAACTCTCTGTAGTGCGAAGAGTCGGGTTCACCGGAGGTTTGTGTTGCCATTCGTCATTGTTGGCATCATCTTTGCACACACGGGCCTGTTCGCATTAGCAAAGAGCACAAGACTTTAGGATTTCTCCTTTTATTGTAGAGAAGTGCTCTGATGTCCAGGACATGGGAGGCAGCTCTTGGGGATCAGTGACGGATGCATGTCATCACAACGCATGCTTTTACTCCGCATGCCATTACAACGCAGTTTTTACAAAGCAAGTCGTTACAACGACTTGCGTTGGGGGCGTTGGATAGTGGAATAGTTTAATTTTCTATTCCAACTCCAGTCCCCGTGGATAGTAGGGAAGGTGTTGGATAGAAAATGAAACTATTCCCTATCCTACAGCGCCCTCCAGCGCAAGTCGTTGTAACGACTTGCGTTGTAATAGCTGCGTCGTAATGGTAGTGCGGAGTAAAAGTTGCGTTATAAAGGATGTTTCCCATCAGAGACTCACTCTAGCAGCGGCCAGCAGGACTCGGGTAGGTCGAGTTGCAGGTGCAGGCCCAGATGCCAGCTTTGAAGTGGGGAAAACTTCTAGGTTACCTACATATGTGGTTCTGGAAAGTCCCTTCCTTTCCTAAGGCTCAAAGAAGTCTGGGCTGAAAAAGGACTAGGACAGGAGGGGGAGAAGGCAAAAAGTTTGGAGGAACAACACATCAAGGAACTCGGGTCTAACGCTTATGTGTTTGGATTATTTCCTGCGCGCCCCTTCAGAAATTATGAGGTGAAATGTTGTTTTTGTGGAAAGTTCTTTTAAAAACCTGTGCAATTAAAATCTTATTAAAGTTTCTAACTCGCTCTCAGTACTCCCCTCTAGAACGCTTCTAAGGTTATAGTTCCTGATGGCTTTGCTCACTTGGTGTCATAGAAGCATGGTCAAGGTGGGGGGTATTTTTAATTTTTTCGCTACTCCCTTGGTCACCAATGATATCAAATTAATCAGCTCATGCCCCTGTGTGGACAGATTATAATGGTCCTGGTGGCATTCGAACCATTATCATAGCATTGTTTTCTAAGCAGATTTCCAAATGGAGAGGGCAGCATTAACAAGAGCTTAAGTTGAAAATGTTCCACATTTAGTGAAAAAGACACGCACAGATCAAAAAGTCAAAGCTATCAAACATATATATGGAATATTTTGAGCACTCTTGAACATATTTTTATATTTTCCAAACATTGCAGTGGAGGCATGGAGGAGGTTTAAAAACATTGCCAATCCTTTAAAGTGTCCTCAAGCAAACCTGGTCTGGGACGTCTGAAATCAGAAGCCTAGACTTCACATTTGGAGGCAGAGCAGTCTTTGTGTGGACTGCAGTATATGTAACTGCACCTTCGTTCTCCTGTTTCTCCCTTATTGGGGAAAGAATGTGCAGAACCTTTTCTCGGCTGGCATGGGGATGAAGGAGTTGAACTGTTTAAAGAATTTTAAAGTTTATGGTGAGGCTCCACAACAGCAGCAAGAATGTGCCCAGCAGAGCATCCGGCTTAGAATCCGGTAAGGACATTGACAGGGAGCAGCCACCTGGGAGCTATTAATTACCATCAGTTTGTGTTTGCATTTCATCCATTTATAGGACAATTAATTTAATCTAATCTCATTTAATGGACAGCAATTGAGAGGCCGTGAAAGCAAAACTGACTCCTTGTGACATACTTGATCATGTCGCTTCCGCTAACACAGTGGCGGCCGCCGCCAATCTAAAGTGGAGAAGTGCCGCGTGAGGGGGAGGAATTTGGGTGGGGTTAGAGCAATATATCTTTTTTTTATAGAAAGACTTACCTGCTGCTCTCGGTGCTCCCCTCCAGCTCTCCTCCCGGCAGTCCATTGGCCACATCTCGGGCTCCCCACCCAATCCAGATGTTGCTCTCATGCTACACCTAATATATGAGAAGTGCCTGGATTGGCCTGAGCGGGATAGTCTGACGCTGGCTCAGGCACAGGAAGCCTGTGGCTTTCTCCAATCCGGAACGCAGCTGGGTTGGAGAAATATAAGTGTGTATGTCAGTTTGGCTGGCCTAAGACAGCCGGCCAAACTTACATGTGCACGTATACTTGCCCACCATTCCCCCTCCCTGCAATGGCCCAGCCCGGCCCCACCCAAGACTCCATGACTCAGTCAGACTGCTCAGCACTGACAATTAAATGATAATAAAATTGTTTTATTATTTCATTTTTCATCTGCTGACAGTGTGGTGACCCTTCTCCGCTATTACAGAGGAGCCACACCTGGGCTAAGGTGGCAATCCGATCATGATCAATTAATTCCTTGAACACCTGGTTGCTGCTAGGCTTCTCTTTCTTCATTACTCTGAGTTAGATCTCTAAAACGTTTTCTGCAAATAATTCGATCTGCACACAATAAGTGCCATTTGAATGAGCCCATGTATTCAAAAGTTCCCCACGAAGTCCCTTAAGATGTTATGCTGTGTTCTGCCTGATGCTCTTTAGCTCAAATGTCAAACTGTTTTCCTTGGCCTGTTCCCACCTAAAGCATTCTGATGCCACTGGAATTTGTTTGCACCCTACAAACTGCAAATAAATACGAGTAACCTTTTCCAGTTGAGCTCTATGTATGTAGCAGGAGTCAGAGTATCTGAAAGCTGTGTCACTAAAGCCCAGAGACCAGGGCCATGTGCTTCTGTGGCCAAGACTATGAACTGAAGGTGTTTTTATCTATTAGTACACTTGTGATTTTTCTTTGAAATTGGCAAATTAATCTTGGTGGCTAAATAAGTAAGGTAAATGTTGTTCACTGTCTACCAATTATGTCATTACCCACCAGCAAAATTTGGTGTTCTCCCAGTTTGTTGCTAAAATGCACATTGAGCGAATTGCTAGCTGGTTTCTCAATTCATAATTCTTTAATCCCATTCCTTTTCACCCTCGCTAAGAGATTTTGATCTAATTTAATTAATGTTGTGGCTGGTAATTTAGACCTGCGGTACACCTCTGATTAAATGTTGGGATTAGTTGCAGATTAACTGATTAAAGAAAACAAGAGATTAATCCTAGGTTGCCGTACAGAGCTCCAGTCGCTCACTCAAATGCCCTGAGCTTTTAATAAGATAGACGGCCGTAATAGGGTAATATAGTGTTTTGTGGAGAGGTTAACTGTAATGCTTTAATGAACTTATGGAGAGACCCAAAGCTGCAACAAGGACCAATTGTATTGCTTACTTCAACAATTGATGATGGGACTGAGACGTCGCTGGTGAGCGCATCGTCTTCGACCTTGTCGGGTCCACAGCTGCGCGAGCAGCCGACGTCTCCACCAGACAATCATAATACGTGTCTTAAATGTTAAGCCGCGATGCAATTATCATAAGCACATCATTGTGGCAACGCTCAAAGCTCCCCTGGAGGAATCAACATTTTATCTGCATTTACTTTCAACATACAAAGTTTCTGTTCTGCTGATTTCTTGCAAGCGCTCAAGTCATCAGAAATATTGGCGGATGAGAAGGAAAGCCCTTGGGCAGAGAATCATAAGTTTATTATATTTTGACTCTGATTGTAATGCAGAAGCCTCTCCAGTCAGGTACTTTCAACCAATAGAATCGTGAAGGCAACCCTTCTTTCCACTTTTGAGTCTATCCAAGTTCTGAAACCGCTGAGGGGCAGAGTGTGTTTCTTCTGATAACTGCGCACCCTGCAAGATGGTCCTTTCATCTGCCACAACCTTGAGAATGCCGTAATTTGCAATTAAACGAGCATGTCATTGCCTTTGCAGGTTATAAGCAAAACCCTCAAATCTAGTCAGGCAACTCCAGTCTCACTCTTTGCTTTTCTAATCAATGATGTCTATACATTGCACTTTATGAGCTACGTATTAATGAAGGACTGTACCTATATAATGTAAACATTAGCCAGGTTTCCAATATCTTAAATAATCATTTAGCATGAGAGATTTTTGTTTCAATTTTATAATGCGCAAAAAAAAAAGTAAATTAAACAGATGTGAATAAAAAACAAAATCGAGGTAAATTTAATTAAGTTAAACAATAGGAAAGGTGCAACTAAAGAAATAATTATGTTGGAAAGTGAAGACTGTTTCCAAGTGTAACAGTCTTAATAGGGACTGATTATATGTAAAGGAGAAATGACACAGGAATAACTAAAACAAATAAAGGAGAGGGCAACAACAACATAACTAAGATAAATATGGAAGCATAGGAAATGCACCTGAATTAAATATATCCTGGATTGCAACCAGGCCCCCCCCCCCCCCCAGTAATAAAAGTAACAGTGCATCACACTTGCAAACCTGGGAGGCTGGTCTGACAAAATGTCCAGGGCTGCTTTGGGTCCCCAGTCCAGCGTGGGCTTCAACACAATGTCTGGTCCGGAAAGGGCATGAAATCAGGTTTTTTACCCTGGTAAAGGTGGAGAAAGGGAATTGTTATCGGGTCAGCGGCTGGAGGTAAATGAGTCTTTGTTGATGGTTTCTTAGTTGCTCCTTGATGAAGTGAGTCTGTAGATCATTTTTGAATTGCAACAATGAGATGGTGCTAACTTTGTGAGTGATATTTGAAAAATAAGTGTGGACCACGTTTGTGTTCTTAATGCAAACATTTACTTCATCTAACACTAGGGCTTGTTTTGCTAGTGTGAGCCACAGCATAAGTTAATGTAGATCTTTCAACTGACTAGACCAGTTCAGTCCATGTGTGGGTGGGAATACTGTGGGCAGACAAACTGCGGCCAGTCATGTACGTTTTAAGGTGGTTTTACCAGATAGTTTGGCAGCAGTGTCTTTTCAAATTGTTGTGTGTGCTTACTGGTCTACTATACACTGTATTCCACAGGAGTCGAAAGTAGAATAATTTGTCTTGAGCACGCGGTCTGTCACAGGGATCTCGGCTTCTATACGCCTCAAGATAAAAAGTCTCTTAGATCAGACCCTTTTAGATTGACAGCGGCTTCCATATTGGTTAAGGGGTTGTACTTTTAGTTGTTAATCTCCTCACTCCCACCTTGACCTTGATAGGTGAGTTTAAATTTAGCCCCTTTCTGTGATATGCCCTGACCCTTCCCTACATGGCAAAACTTCTCTTACGTCTTTGTTCATGGTCTTGTGCTTCTTAGACCCGCCTCTTTCTCTCCAACTTCAAAGACTAGGTCCCCTGGCTCACCATTGGCTTCTCCTTTTTGAAAGACCCCTTAGGAGCAAACACCATTCTCTAGCCCCCTGAGGCCGCTTCACCCTATGATGAAATGATGACTGCTGCCTCCCCCATCACAGCCCCATACCAAAGCTCTGCGGGACAAGGCACTCCATGCGGCCACTGGCTGCGGAGTGCCTGTTGCCGCCAGAGAACCATACCTGAGCCCTACTTTGACCACATACGTTTAGGACAACCTCTCTGTGCTAGGACCATATGTGGAGTGTCTGCAGCAAAATTACTCCAGGTACCTGCCTGTATGCGAGCAAGCAATTGTCGGGGTTTGATAGTGTGCTGTTGAGGTCAGCATTTGTGCGCGGAGTGCGGGTTGTACCCGACACTTGCTTCGTTTTTCTGTTATTTTGTTGTATGAAGTTAAACCATGACCGGCAAAAGTGCACCAAATAAAACACATGTGCGGGCAGCCACAGGCAATAAAGAAGATTTGTACAGTATAAGTTATCCCTCTAACATTTGTAAAGTGCACATTCACCGCGAAGGGGTATCTTGGCGCTGAATAACAGATGTTTATTGTTACCCAACTCAATGGTACTCATTTTATCTACCTCAGAAGAATGAAGGGCTGAGTGGACCTGTCGGGATTTGAACCTGTGACCATGAGAGCACGTAGGCACGTGCTCTCATGGTGGAGTGGAGGCATTAGTACACTAAGCCACCAGACCCGGGCACTCAATTAGGAAAGATGAATATATTGAGGGCTTGCACTCTTTTTTTTGAGTTAACCAATACAGTCCAAATCTCAGTAGCGCAATCAACTTTCAGTCCATTAGCCAAATCAATGACCTAATATTATAAGAAGTAAAATGTGTGCTGAGCTAACTTAATTTGCCCAGGAACAGATGGAAGGCCATCTGCTTAAATTACATTTGCGCTGAATCGGTAAACATTACACCAGTGAAAGAAGTTAATTATTTTATCACACGCAGAAAAAATAGGATTCTGCTTAATGCAAAGTGGAATAAAGCTCTGTTCAAATGTATCTTCAATTTTCTCGGAAGTAATTATTTTCTATAGTTTGTGTTAACATATGTAACTTCACAAATACACTTTCCCTATTTAAAAAAAATCATAATTACATAGAATGCTTCATTGCGATCCTTTGTAATTTCTTCTACCACAGTGAGGTAATTACACAAAACATAAAATATAAAAGTACCTAATTAAAAAATATCACAATGCGTAAAGGCACATACTGAAACAACTAGTGATCAATCTGTGCCCTAGGTTGCCTTAAATACATTATGTAAAGTGGATTGAAGCCGTAGCAACTGGATTAAGTAATTTGCACGTTAATTAAGTAGTAATTAGGAAGCAAAAGCCATCCTATTGCCAAAGAAGAACACAGTCCGAAGGAGGAAAAGCAATCCAGCTTTCCCGCCATAATTTTCCTCCATGAAACGGTGCTTTGAAATTGTTGTGCAGTGCAGATAGCAGCAGGGGGTGGTCACTGACACTCATTTTAGGGACCAGAACTTACATTTCATCATCAGACTTCCCAGCCCAAGAGAGAGAAGGGCAGAAAAAGGAACAAGCCTTGTCAAAGCCAATAGCTCTCGCCTTGTTGACCTACTGACTTTGCCGATGCTTAACATGCTTTTTGACGCTGCATGGCATCAGTAAATTAGAAATAAGAAAGGATAAAAGACATAATGACATGGCCGCTGATGGTGATTGCACCAGTCTGCGGACGCTATGCTTTGCTTTTTTTTTTTTAAGTTTGATTTTATTGAAATAAGAGAGAAAGGGGAAAAAAGGAAGGGGGGGGGGAGGAAAGAAGAAACAGCAAAAGGGTATAATAATAATTACAACTTAAGTAAAATTACAAAGTATAATAAACAAATATTACAATGAGCATGTAAAATATGAGCATATAAGGTATAAAGAAGATAATTAAATGTTTTGTATACAAATAATGAAATAACAATAAAAATAAAAGGGCAAAGTAAATTCAAGGTGGTTTGCGGACCTCAACAGAATCAGGAGCTAAGGAGGGGCAAGCAGGAGCATTGGAAGAGAGATAAGATACCAAAGGGAGCCAGAAAAGGTCCCGCTTGATAGCTAGTGAGATGGGAGAGACATAGTTTGTATCCAATCGGTGATGGAAACAGACTGCATTCCACCAGGAACGATAAGACACATTGGCAGCTTGTTTCCAGTTAGAGGTAATAGTGTGAAAAGCAATAGCAATTAAAAGATCCAGGAGTTGGTAGTGGCCAGGGGACGGAGGGAGGTCAGGAGATAAGGAACCTAGAAAAATCAAGATAGGGGAAAAAGGGATTTGAAGGTGAAAATTTTTCTGAATTTGGGCCCATACGGAAGTCCAGAACTGGGAAATGTGTGGACATTCGAAAAGCATGTGTTTGAGATCAACTGAGGGGAAAGGGCACGACCAGCAGGTGGAAGGAGTATCAGGTGAGAAACGTGAGAGGGAGAGAGGAGTGAATAAGGTTCTATTATAAAGAAAATACAAAGTTTGGGTAGTATTAGCAGCTCTAGAGGTTTTATGAAGTTTACACCAGATCTTATCCCAAAGAAGGGTGGACCAATCCTGAGAGAAATCGAATTCCCACGTAACCTCAAGTTTAGATTTTACCCTATCTACTGAACAACGAAGAGAATTGTAAAGAGAAGAGGCGGAGGGAGAAGATTCCAGCAAGGAGGAGGTGGTCTGACGATTAACAGGCATATCGCATGAGGAAGGTAGGGACTGAAGAAAGGAGATGAGAACCGGTAAAAGCGAATCATATTGAGAGCGGGTGCTGGAAGGCAAGTGAAAAGAGGACTGTAAGACTGAGAAAGATAAAGGAACACCGTGAGAAAGTAATTCAGAGATCCAACATAAACCACGTGAGTGCCAGACCTTCCAGTAAATCGTGCGATTACGAATTTGAAGACGAGAATTGAACCAAATAGGTTGGTCATGAAAAGATTGAGAGGAAGGGAAAGATGAAGACAGGAAGGGAAGGAAAAGAGTGCGGCAATGCGAGATAATCGGAGTGCGGAGGTGAACCGGGCAAGAGGTGAAGGACAGAACTTCACGGAAAGTGAAGGGAGAGATGAAAGAAGATTCCATGGACAGCCATATTGGAGGATAAAAGGGGGGATCGTCCGAAAGCCATCGAGTAGTTTGCTTCGTAGAAAAAGCTCGATGATACTGCCTAAAGTCCGGAAAACGGACACCGGAGTGGGCTTTATCTTGTCGAAGGGTCGCAAGGGCGATTTCTGGAGCGTTTACCGCGCCATAGGAGTTTCAAAAGCAGAGAATCCATTTTTTTGAAGTAAGAAATGGGAATACGTATCGGGTGCATGGAAAGGGTTTAGAGAAGGAGGGGAGAAAGCATCATCTTGATAGAATTAAGGCGCCCCCACCAAGACAAAAAGAGTGGATGCCAACGGGTGATATTAGTGTCTAACTTTTTAGTGAGATAAGTAAAATTAAGTTTAAGAGTATCCGAGAGAGTAGGAGCGAATAGGACACCTAAGTACTTAATTTTGGAGGGTTGCCATGAGAAACCGGATTGGGCGAAATGATGGTGGAGGCAGAGAGAATTTAGAGGAAGAACCTCGCATTTGTCAACATTCAATCGATAGCCCGATACCGCAGAAAATGAGGAGACCTGTTGTAGAAAGGAAGGTAGAGAGGATGGAGGGTCATAGCAATAAAAGAGGATATCATCCGCGTATACTGATAGTGTAACCTGTTGGGAGCCAAAATGAAATCCAGAAATGGTATCATCCTGACGGAATTTAGTGAGAAAAGGTTCTAGAGCCATAACGAAAAGAAGAGGAGAAAGAGGACAGCCTTGACGTACACCTCTATGAAGAGAGAAATAATCGGAGGTCATACCGTTAACAAAAATGGAAGCTTGAGGATTAGAATAGAGCAAGGAAATGAGGGAAATACATTTTGGAGAGCTGCCAAACCAGCGAAGAGCTTGAAACATAAAATCCCAACCAATCCTATCAAAAGCTTTTTTTGCGTCTAAGGATATAGCCGCAAAGGGAAGATTCAAACGGGAAGATTTGCTGATAATGTTAAGGAAGACACGCGCATTGTCCGAAGAAAGGCGGCCTTTCACGAAACCAGATTGCTCCGGGCCAAGCAGGTCAGGAAGAAGGGGATCCATTCGGAGAGCGAGAATCTTAGCTAATATTTTGGAATCCGTGTTAACGAAAGAAATCGGGCGGTAATTTTTGCAAAGAGAGTGATCTTTATCCTCCTTGGGAATCAGACAAATCAAAGCCTGCTGAAAAGAACCACTCAAAGCAGAAGTTGTAATAAAGGATTGGAAGAGAAGGAGGAGTTTAGGGAGAAGGAGAGAAGCAAAGTGGGAATAAAACACAACAGTAAAGCCGTCGGGCCCAGGGGCTTTACCATGACGCAGTTTAGAAACCGCAAGAGAAATCTCCGAAAGGGAGATATCAAGATCTAATGAAACGAGATTAACATGGGAAGTAGGAGGGGAGGGTAATGTTTGAAAGTAAGAATCAAGATCTGAGGGTGAGGGAATGGATTCAGGATAAGGCATCATAAAAGTTGACAAATTCAGAGAGAATTTCCTTATCCTTAAAACAAGAGGCACCTGAAGAAGTACGGATGGATTCAATTTTCGTACGTTCCTTCCGGATTTTCAAATAGTTGGCAAGGAGCTTCCCCATCTTATTTTTACCACCGTAATATCTGGAGTTACATTTTAATAACATGTTAGAGGCTGCTTCGGTCGTGAACTTGTTGAAGGAGATCTTCGCTTCGATAAGACGTTTAAGGGAGGAGTCTGAAGAGGAGGAGTAATATTCAAGCTCTAAGCGCTTAATATCTAGCAGGATTTGAGCCGATTTAGCTTCTCGAAGTTTCTTTCGCTTCGCGACGAAGTTGATAATAAAACCTCTAGAGGATGCTTTAAAGGAGTCCCAAACCATGATGAAAGATGAATCAGGAGTATGATTAAGAAGGAAGAACTCGTTAGCAAAGGTAGAGAATTCGGAGCAGAATTTGGGGTCTTGAAGCAGGGTGTTATTAAATCTCCATCGGCCCGAGGGTGGAGAAAAGGGGAGGAGATCTAAGTCTACAAAGACAGGGGCATGGTCAGAAAGGAGGATTGAGCCTATTTCAGAACAGATGGCATGTTGAGCTAGGGACTTGCTAAGGAAAATGTGATCAATACGGGATTGGGAATGGTGCAGAAGAAACTGTATTCCCTGAGATCTGGATTGCATAATCTCCATATATCCACCAGGGCGTTGTGTTGGGAAGTTTTGACAAATTGAGAGTGCATTTTGGAGGGAGTAAATCTGGTCCAGGAAGGGGTCCATAATTTGATTGCAGTCACCACCAAAGAGAATATAGTCCCCAGAAAGGGAAACAAGCTTGTCCGAGATAGAGGGCCAAAAAGATTTATCAATTCCTGTAGGGGCATACACATTGAAAAAAGTGAGTGGAATGTTATCAATTAAAAGGTTAACAATGACCCAACGACCATTAACATCACATTCATGCGAAATAGAGGTAACATTTAACTTTTTGTGAAGTAAAATCACAACACCATTCTTTTTATCAACAGTAGGAGAGCAGAAAACGTGGCCCACCCAACAACGTTTCAACTTGAGAGCCTCCTCCTCGGATAAATGAGATTCCTGGAGAAGGGCAACATCTGTATGCAATCTAGCAAAATGCGATAAAACCCTTTGCCTTTTGATGGGATTGTTTCATCCCTTAACATTCCAAGTTGTAACTCGGAATAAAACAGTATAAAAAGATTGATAATAAAAACATGCTTAACAAATGCAATGAACAAGAACATTTTTAAAAAATTAGAGAAGAGAGAAAAACGAGACTAGTCGAGAGCAAAGAATAATCATATAAGGATTGAAGAGAAAAATTTGAAAAGAAGAAATAAGATAATAGAAAAGTGCAAAAGAGAGGAAAGAAGAATGTAGAAGAGAGGGGGAAAAAGGAAGGTGAAGACAAAAAAGCATAGATGGTAAGAAAAGTCAGAAGGAAAAAGGAAGGAGAGAGAACAGAGACAAGAACGAACAGGAAGACAGTACACGTCCAAAACGGACGACTGAAAGACAAACTTACGAAAACGAAAACACCAAAACAGGAATGGGTGTGGCGGAAGCGGGAGACGGCGACAATGACAGCCGGGGTCGACACCAACCCTCCAAGATACAAGACAGAAAATGGGCAGCATACATGGACTATAGGATACGGTAGGATGGAGAGGGAGAAGACATATCTGAAAAATGAGAAACAACAAATTAGGAGAAGTGTGGGAATCTGAAAGGATCAGGGAATTAAATATGGAACGAAAATTATAACAGGATCAAAGGTTAAATAACATTCATTATGGTAAACATCAGGTAGGGATAGCAACCAGGGAAACCTACATTAGGAGAGAATGCAACACAACTATCAAATGGAGCGGCAATCAGGAGAACGTAAACCATGAGGAAGGGGAAACGCAAAACAGCAACGACGCCAAATAAGAGAACATCAAGGCTACATCATGGACGGATCAAAGTGAATAAGAAGCCAATCAACCAGGTTTGGAAGTGTCCATAACATCCGTCACACGTTGTTGAAGAAAGACGCGCAGAGCTGCAGGATCCTCATATGTGGTTGTCTTGTCTTTGTATGTAACTTTGAAAAGACACAGGTGCAAAAGACCATATCTGGCGCCAAGAGCTCGGAGTTGAGGTCTCATGTCCAAAAATCTTTCTCCGATCTGCAGTAGCCTTGGAGACATCCTGAGAGAGGTATAGACGATGTCCTTCCCACATAATTTGTTTTTTTAGCTTGGCGGCTGAAAGGACCTGCAAGAGGTCAGTGAACTGCAGGAACAACATGATGACGCCCCTTGGCTTGGAGGTAGTCTTAGGGCCGAGGCGATGAGCGTGCTGGATGTTAATGGAAGACAAGGCTGGAGCATCCAGAATCTTGGCCAGGAAGGACTGGAAGAAGAGAGTGGGGTTGGTTCCCTCTGTAAGTTCCGGAAGTCCGTATAATGCTTGTAGTGGCCTCCATAAAGGGTTTGAAAGCACGTAACTCCTCCAAGATGAGCTCCATAGCAGAAGCAGCAGAAGAGGCACTCCCAGGAGATGGTGGGTCCTTCTTCAGGCGTTTGGATGAAGTTGAAACAGAGGAAGTAAGCAATTTGCCTCCAGACTGACTCTTAGGAATGGCCTCTTGTTGAGAATCTGATTTAGACGGCATACTTTCTTCCATATCTTGTGCAGGAGTATCAGAGTCAGAACTAAGAGGCAGCTTTGAAATCGTGGCTATCCTTAAATTGCGCAATTTCCCCATGTATATTAGGGGAGCGAATAAAAAGAGTGAAAAAGTCAATAGAGCAAGAGGACCTCTTATAATGTTGTAAATACAGTAAATGCAGTTAGAAGAGGGAATTTCACCTCAAATCAACATAGCGACAACGGTTGAGATGCAAAATAGAATACAATTTGCGACTAGCATGAGGGAAGAAATGATGCTCCAGAAGGATTGAAGCGTAGAAAACACTGGAAGAACATAAGGAGGCATGTCCCACATCCATACAGGAACACAGAGGTGGAGGAGCAAAGAGGGACGCAAAAGGGGGATGCGTCATACACTGCTGAAGCGCTGCTGGAAAATAGAATTATCCTGGGAAAGTCAGGCAATCTCAAAAGCGCAGGAAGAAAGAGTACTTGGTGGGGGAACTGCCGAAGAAACACCCGCAGGTCATATTGAAGGTCCGGGGAACAGCAGGTCATGAGGAGAATCACAAGAGCCTCAAAATGGCGCTCATATCTGTAATGGCGAGCCGCAGAAGGTGGAACATGCAGAAAAAACGATGAAAGTCACTCTGGAATGCTCACCAGTAAGTAGCAGCATGAGTAGAGCCCACCAGAGGGCGAAGGAGTAGGACAGGAGCTTGTAGAAGCCTCTAGGCGCCCGCCGCTCGATATCGCGGCTGCCAGTCAAAATGGCGGCCGCAGGTCGCTGGAAACGGGACTTCGTGACAAACACCTCCGAAAATGGCAGAAACCGGGAAACAATGAGGGCGCTAGGCTCTCCTCACGTTCCGGTGCAAGAGCTCAGGAGCATGTCCGCTATAAGTGCGGAATATGTGCCAGAAAACAGTGAGGTGCGGAGGACGGTGACGGAGCCTCCGGGTCACGCCGCCATCTTAGCCGGCGTCCAGACCACGCCCCCCATGCTTTGCTTTTTTAATTAACTGATCTAAAATATCATAAACAATATTGGAGCGAAAGTGAATTATAAATTTATCATAGGACCACAGAGTTAGAGGGGCAATGGAAGAGCAGGTGAGGTAGGAGGGAAAAAGAGGCACATGAGGGTAAGAGAAAGACTGGGGCGGAGCAAGAGCATGCAATGGAGGGAACACCACTGAGCATGGTGGCGGGGTAGTTTGGCTAGGAAAAAGCACCCAAGAGAGCGAGCAGCACACAAGGGAGAGAGCAAAATGAGGAGTGGAGGCGTGAGAAGCATGGAGTGTGAGGTTGTTTGATTGGGAGAGAAACACGAGAGAGAGAGAGAGCAGCACTCAACGGAGAGATCCAGTGCTTTATTTATAGAAGACTAAGTGTTGGGGGTCCAAAGTTTTGTTTAGCTTATGTCCTTTGTTTCCGAATGTCATAGTGGCGAATATTGAAGTTGCCTACGCTTAATTTCACCTTATGCCTCATTTTATTCACTGCCGGACTCTCCCTGCTCCTTTATCCGACTCTTGCACGTTCTTTTTCATCCCTGATTTCTCCCTTTGTCACTGTTTGTTTTTTTCTTCCTCCTCTTTTCCTTCTTTTAGGTTTTTCTCTCTCTTTCTGGTACCCAACTTTCTATTGCCCAGACGTATGATTTTGTAGTTTTCCTGTGAATATTTCATAACTTTACAAGATTAATCCCTCCATACCGCAATGTTTTAGAAATGTGTCCGAAAGAACCACAACTTTTCTCAAAACTCGGAGATGATCTGTTACTTTTAGAAAATCGCCAATGTATGCAGGATAGCTATGTTGGGTCGTTTTGACCAAATTCACAAAACCAGTGAAGTCTTTGGGCACTTGTGGGTGTAAGAAACCTATAGCTATGCAATGGTGTATGTACTCTAGGGGATTGTTTGACCTGTTCTGCTGTAGCTAATTGTTGGCCTGAAATGCTGAGTGGACTCCCGGGGAATCAAGCCTGTTGCAGAAACACTGAGCCATAAGACATGGTTGTAGCATCAACCAACAATTACTACTCCTTCCATTGGTCCATGGTTTTTCAAGTCCCATTTATTCAGCTTTACAGGACTTTGCACCTAATAACAACCTGTAATCATGGATAAATTGATAGTGATATTGGAGGAGGAGTTGACTCGTATCATCGTCATCATCAACTGCAAGCTTGGTAAAGGAGATGTTCTGAGGAGTGTGGAGCAACACTGCAAGTAACAAGGCTGTAGTTTAAGATAAAATGTTTAGTCTTATCGACCAAAAGAAAATTATACATAAAATAAATTGAATATTTATCAGGCTTGGTGCCTACAAATTTTGGATTTTAAATTATTTGAATGCTGCTCTTTGAGAACTGTAATTTGCTCTAATTCTGGAAGTGATAGGCCATTTTCTGCCTTGTGACGCACTACCCTCCACAAGGTCAGCTGTTAGTTGAAGCTTGCTAACAAGAGAATCTGTGATTCATATGTTTAAAAAAAAAATGCAGCTTACCAAAGTTTTGTTTAGTCGCCCTTGGCCAGAATCGTTGAATGCTGGGATTGCCAAATTTCAAGGCTGCCTTATCTTAACTACACCTCAATCTTCTTTCATCCACCACTCTATGCTTTTTCTCTTTACTGGATTCTGGTAATTTTTCATCCCTGCTTTCTCCCTCTGTCTCTGTTTTTCTATCTTCATTTTCTTGCTTCTTTTTCCCATTTCCGCCCTTCTCTCTCGCTCTACCTGGTTCAAGTCTGACGATGCAAAAAAGTCCCTGTAGCCTAAAAGGTCCCATCTGCAACCACCAGCACAAATTAAGCACCAAAGTGAATAGAGCATTTTAAAGCCCCCACCGTACATATTGGCACTTGTCCTCATTCAGGCCTCTGCCAGTGGCACTGAAAGAATTTTTGGAGTGGGGCTGCTGGCATCAGTGTTGCATCACTGTTGTGATAGGGATTGTGAAAAAATCCAAGCGTCACACAAAGAATAAATATAGCAAATGAACCACACCAATTCATCAGGAGAATGATAAAGGCGTAGTATGTAGCCCGTGGTGTATTTTTGAGGTCTCTGTTGCAAATATATTATTAAAGCATGGTGTGGTGGCGCACTTTCATTTACAGCCAGCAAATTTTCCTATGAAATGGTAATAAAGTGTGTGCTGACATGCATTCTTACTAATTAAACTATATAGAGCAAAAATACTGTGTGGAAATTGGGTTTTATTGTTGTTATTATTATTATTATTATAACATTTGTTGAGCGCTACTGTTACCCGTAGGTGTCCTGGCGCTATGTGAAATCTTGCCTGAGGATCAGCCGGTGACATACTGATCAGTAAACAGCCAGGTTTTTAAAGCTTTTCGAAAGGCCATAAGGCTCGGTATACCTCTAAGATTTAGGGGAAGCTTGTTCCACGCTTTGGCTGCATTTGCAGCGAACCTTCTCCACCCAGGTGGCCTTTTTAACACATGGCACACAAACCAGTTTAGCATCAGATGAGCATAGTAATCTATTTGGCGTGTACTAGTATAGTCGTTCTTTTAAATAGGCCGACCCTGCTCCGTAAAGTGCCTTGCAAACTATTATTTGTATATCACCAAGTAAAGTCTTTATTTGTTTTTATCCTTTTTTAACCCGGTGGCTGCTTCGAACGTTCTGCTCCAGTGCTGAATGTTCGAAAAACGGGTGGGGCACCGTCGGCCAACGGACGTGCGCAGCACTACCAAGGTAGTGCTCGCGACGACCGTTGGCCGACGGCAGCAGCCAACGGGTTAATCTATGTTTCCATCACACTTCAGAATGACATAAAATGCGCTTCATTTTTACATTCTTAACTGATATATTTTGAAATATTTTTAAAGTTCATTTACCGGTATATAAATATTGTTGTGTGTTACAGAAAAACAGACAGGCTAGAGACCTTCCATCTCACTCCAACAAGATTGTCAGATACTTCATCTTACAAAATCAACTACATTTGCTGTCAGAAAAAGTAAACACCAATGTACATGTTAAACGAATAAGCAGCAATTTGAGAGCAGACACAGTCTGACATTTGACCCCTATCACTGAACTAGCAAGTGTGACCAGATGAAACCAAACTTTAAAGGCATCTTTGTTGCTCTTGCACCATCTGAACTCCAGCACATTTATGTTGGGGATGCTTCAGCATCCCCCACCCCGCCCTAGGGATTAGTCGGGGATCTTCCAATGAGCGCATGCTATTTATACCGCTGCCATACCTCCGCTCTGTAGCTCCCAAACCATGACTGTATTTTTGGAAGTGACGTACACATACTTGATGCCAGAAGCAATCTAAGCTGATTGCAAAACAGTGGATTATAGTTTTTTTTACTATTGGTTTGTAAATGATGTCGACAATGCAGCTTTATGATGCTGCTTTAATACAGCACACTTAACCTTCTATGTGACTTAATCTGGAAAATACACACGTCTATAATGATATATTTAAATAATCATCCCCACCCCGCAGATGTTCCACTGGATTAAATGTTTCAGATATCTCATTCATTGGAAGTGTATTTAAAATAATGTGATTTTAATTTGTAGTGAAAAAGATTAGGGCCTAGATGTATCATCGTTCCTATTTGCGATTTTTTAATGGCGATTTTTACCGAATCGCTATTAAGAAATCGCAAAATGGGATGTATGTTTTAAATCGCTATTTTTTTGCGATTCCTTATTATTCCTAATTTGCAAATTCGCAAATAAAGAATAATTTCCTATTCATTCCTATGGGCCAGGAGGCCCATATGAATGATTGCGAGATAATTCTCAAATTGCGAATTCGCAAATTGCTAATCGCAATTTGAGAATTATTGCAAGGGTGCAGGGGTGTCTCATGGACACCATGCTGCACCCCTGAAACTTACATGTGTGTGCATATGGTGCATATACATGCCCTAGGGGCATGTGTGTGCGTCACATGCCACCCTCAAAATTGCCACATTTTGGCTTTTGAAAGGATTTAGCAAATGAACACGAACCTCAAGTTGGTTTTAATTTGCGATTCCTTAACCTGAATTCACAAATTAAAAAAGCTTCATACATGGCATTTAAGGAATCGCAAAATTGCGATTCCCTAAATACTTAAGCAAAATAAGGAATCGCTATTTTTTGCGATTCCTTATTTTGCTAATTTCACATACATCCCAAAAGATGCAAAATGTCGGTTTGCGATTCGTTAAGGCCGAAATTCTGCGAATTTCGGCCTTAACGAATCGCAAAATGCTTGATACATCTAGGCCCAGGTGCGAAATAACATCCTAGGAATGGACATGTTTGGAACTGTTGAATACGTAGAGAAGCTAGACACGCAAGTTTATATTTATTTAGAGCAGCATATATATTTGTTTTTAAAGCAGAAGAGGAAGGGAAGCCTGTTAGTTTTCTTTTTATGACATCTTTGTTTTTAGGGCATCTTAAGCAGTTTCTGGCATGCTCCCCCTATTCGATCTAGGAATTACTGCTTTCTTTAGCTATATGCTCTGTTCTTTTTCCATAACAAGCTTATTTTAATCAGTGCAGAAGGTACTGGTGGCAGCACCTCTCTCTCGTTTAACTAGCGTTCAAATGACAGTCCCTAAAATGTAAAGTTAAAGGGCTAGTAAAGAGATCAATAAATCTGATCTTTGCTTGTACAGTGAATCAGTAAGAAGAGACCTAGCTCAATTGTGGGCACATAAAGAACAAGGCAGGGGTGGAGGGGACCAAAATTCCTTTCATGGCCTAATTTGTTAACTGCTGGACCACCAGTACTATGTTTCCCTACTAGTGGCTACTGAGTCCACATAGCGTTTGCTGAAGCCATGTTATTGCAGCTGAGTAGTGTATTCTCTCTTTCAAAGGCTGCTTCGCCGGTCACCTTCTTGACATATGTAAATTTAGTAATGTTAAAATAATAGAAACTAATTTCTTAGAACCCAAATAGTAAACAAAAGTGTGGAAAACAGTGGGAAGGTGGGTATGAGAGGTAAACCCTTGCCGAAAATTAAAAAACAAGCATTTGCTATGCAATAGGTCTCTCATTTACGAGATTTTGAGCTATTGGCAATGCAATAGCTTAAACTCTCGCAAATGCAAGACCTATTGCATTGCAAATTACTAGCGCCCATGCAGCTCTTTCACATTCAGGAAGGCTGGGTCCCTTTCTTTAGAAAAGACGCGTCTTAAGAAAGGAGTGTGTCCGACATTAGTCATACCGCGGCATGGGGGCTTTGACAAAAAAAAAAGCATCAATTTATCAAGCTGACAAATAGATGCTTTTTTGGTAAAAGCACCCATGGCGCGCTTTTACTTTAATGTTGGCCGCGCTCATTTCTTTAGACGCTGTTTGTGTAAGGAAAGGGGCGCAGCCTCTATGAATGTGAAAGAGCGGCATGGACGCTAGTAAGCAAAAAATAAATAAGCGCAGCTGCTATATTGAAAACGGACCGCGCTGCTAAAATAAAAATAAAAAACGCGGAAGCTATAGTTAAAGCAGACTGTCATTAGTAAATAAAATAAAAGCAGGCGGTGTGCTGCGAGGTAGTGAGTGGAATAGGAGCAAATCATTAAATAAAATAGTGCTGAGAGTCAAGATAAAGCAGACCGTGTAACAAGACAAGTAAAAGGTCCATTCAGTGTGGGAGTTAACAAATGCAGACAAGGCGGTACCAAGGAGGGACTAACAAGCCTAATAATGAATCAGAAGCCAGCGTTTCTGAAGGACAATGACACAAAGCAATTACTAACATGGCCGGAGAGTGGGCGGGCTTCAAGTCCATACTCCACTACTGCTTGCCTCGCAGCAGCGCATGCGCTGCCCAGGCTCGACCTAAAAAGGTGAAAAGCCGCTCCACAATAGGACGTGTGAAAGGAAACATGATCTATTCAAACCAACAAAAGGAACCCATTTTCAAGCTTCATGACACTTAGTACTCAAAAACAGCACATAGGAGCCAACTCGAAAAAAGTCTAAGAATAGCTTTCTACCAAATGGAAAATCCTGTTCATCATGAAAAAATACAGATGAAACAATTTAAATGTAATGGTTTCTCAGAAAAGGTATTCTGTGAAATGATTTTTCTGTGAAGTCTTGAACAATACACCTTCTAACAGGTTAGCTTTGGAACGCTGACCTCCTTGGATATGTGCATTTAGGGACAATCCTTCTAAAGAAAGGCCAATTCCTTGAATGTAGCATTCCTTGTTCGTGCATGCACAAAATCTGTGTACTGCCCAGTCACTAATCTGGCACCCCATTTACGCATAAGTGTAATTACAAAATATGCACTTCCTTAATTAACCCTTTTGTTTATCTTTCTATCTTGCCCATTAGGTTTAAGGAGAAAGGTTTCTGGGAGATGAATTTCATATGCAATATTAGAGTGTAGACCAAGATCAAACTTTGGGAAAGGTCTGATTTTTTTTTTTTAGGATGTGGCCTAACAGGGTAGGGTGGTGGATCTCAATTCTGGGGACCGGGATTCGAGTCTCGACAGTGACTCTCAACATCCTGTGATTCTGAGCAAATCACTACATCTCCGCAAGCGTAACAAAAATTAATGTGTCCTTGTGTAACGTAACAGGCGCTCACGTAGGGCGCTCCGATACTGGATACCTTCGGGTTTAGTTTACGCTATATAAAACTCTGAAGGAAATAATTAAATAATCATTCCTAGTGTTCTGAGGAACATTTTCTACAACAATTGTGCTACTCGGATGTGTGTAGAGTTTGAATATCTGAAATATATGTAAAATGCTTTGTACCTAATTTGTATTCTAAAAACTATTATTTCTGGATTAAAACTTTAACACCTTGGCTGCTAAGGGTTTTCCCGCTGGGCGCTAGCACTCATTTTTTCCCATTGTTCATGACAAGGTCAGCTCGTCATGAGCGCAGCGCAGGTAACACCCATGACGAGCTGGCCTTGTCATTAGCATGGAAGGGGTTAATGGAATGTGGGCATGTCTCAAGAATATGAATTGTGTGTTGGGTTTCAAATGGGGAGTTATGGTACAATGCATGGTAATGATGTTACATGAGAACTATTGTATTTCCTTTGAGGCTTGAAGATTCATCCGAATGAGCATGCCTTCTCAGGCTGAAAGCCAATTTAATAAGAAATGTCATTCATTAGTATTTAACACAATGCAATTCAGCCCGAACAAGAATAGATATTGTATGAGTGCGCGTCCAAGATGAGTGCTTCTGTATTCCCTGCCCATTCATCATGGATATTCATTTTATTCATTCCCATTGAGCCGAAGAATTCATTCCCTCTTCAGTTATGGAAACTGATAACTGTGTATTTGTTGTTTTCAATAACAATGTATTTTTTAACCCCTTCGCAGCGGGGGTAATTCCCGGGCGGGGGGCCCGCACAGCGCCCCGGTGAATCAGCCACTGTGCTCGTGTGCTGATGACGAGCTGAGCTAGTCACTGCCACGCCCGTTGAAGGACTGGGTTATTTAGAACCCAGCGGTGCCAGGGCACAACACCTGAAACCTTCGTGGGTAACCTGCTCCGGCGTACGAATGACAGAGACACGGGACACTTCCTTCGGCGTCAAAGATTCAAGGTTTATTTACTGCAGGGAACACAGAAGTCACGACAAGTACAACACGTGCAACTTGGGGAGACTGCTTCAAATTGGTTCTGTGGATCGCTCCTTTTATACACGATTTTCCCATAGGGTTGCATAGCACACAAAGGTTTATGACCCGGTTCCCACAATTATCCCCCAGAGGGGTCGCTTTGGTCACTTTGATGCTCATAAGGTCCGGAACATAAGTGCGGAAACATTTGGCGGTTCCCAACTGTAAAAACCCATCTTCCCAACATTAGTGCATTCCAACCGGCAGTAAAACAGATCGAAATAGGAACAAAGACAGGTGCAGAGGAAGATGGAGACAGTGGGGAGATCGGAAAGGGTGTAAAAAGGGAGGTATCGGGAAACACGAGCTACAGGCATCAAAGGGACGTGCCTAATGAGATGCACGGCTGAGACAATAAACCGGCACGGCAAGATGAGCCTCGAGCGGGGCCATCTGCCTTACAGTATCATCCCCCTCATCATAAAGACACTTACAAAGGACATGTGCCTTCCGCAAATATCTTGGGAGTCCCAGGGTCGCGAAGCGGACAACGTCCGTTCGCTGGCTACTTGAGGGCAAGAGACAAAATGGATGCCGTATCTAAGATGGAACCCGTGGGTACAGATGAAAAACCCACATAACAAACGAACGGTTTAAGTTAGCACAGCGAAACTGCGCACACTTACTAAACTCGTCATTTGCGGTTCATAGATACCAGACTCGACCATATTCGTGCGAGTCGAAAACACCACTTACAATTGTCACGGAACCTCAGACGCTCCTTTTGCCCTCATGTAGGCAAGCACTAGTCGGAATCATATTCGATATTCATCAGACCATCGAGATGTTGCTGTAGCATAGCTCTGTCCAACCGAGTCCCCTTGGTAACAGGTGGCTGTCTCATACACGTTGTAGCACAGAGGCCACATAAGGCAGGACCGCACTGCACACAAAGGCAACACGTGAACAGGAACGCTACAACGACTCCGATAATCATCAGAATCTTCCAACCCCAAGTCGACATCAGGCCCCAAAACCACCCAAGTAGCGTCCAATCCCCTACATCCACGTGTATGGATTCAGAGATCTTATGCAACTTTGAGATGGCTTGATAGACAGTCGGAGCATTATCAGGAATGAAAATACAGCAGCTCGAATGGATCACCTTACATACCCCACCTCGATCTGCTAAGATCACGTCTAAAACCATACGGTTTTGTAACGTCATAAGTCTATCCGCCTGGAGTTCTGTGGTGATATTACCGAGGGCACTGGCAGTAATATTAGCTGTCGATTCTACCACTCGAGTCAACTGTCTCAGGTTCCTACTATTAACCATAGGTCCCCAAAACGGGAGGAAACCCTTGAAAAAGTCTCCTGCCTCTTGACCGGCAGTATCCTCTTCGCTAATTACGCCTCTCACAACTCTAGTCTTGTGATAATCTGCATCTACAGTGAACGTCGGAGGCAACAAGTTTGCGATGAAGCATGAGCCCATAAAGTCAGAGGGCAACCATGCATATGCAAGATCATGACAGATAAAGTATGTACCCTTGGCAGCCAAAAATACAGGGGACGAGACCATCGGCAGAATGTAATTCTCAGTGCAAGCACTCTCTCCAAGTCGGGCTTTCGATCTTCGGCCACGACCTATTAGACAAAAATTACCAATGTGGGGTACGACCCATATCGGAGGCGAGCTTTTAAGCTGTTTTTCACTAGTGAACACACTATACTCGCCTCTACTCAGGACCCTGTAGGCTTGTACCTCTTCTTCAGGAATAAGCGAAGGATCATAGATATCGCTATCTAAGTCTTCAATTGCTATAGACAAAGGTTTTTGATACGAGGTAGGACCAGAGTAGGGGGAACGTGGTTCTCGAATGGGGTGGAAACCTAGTGCGCTTCGAAACATTGTTTGAAATGCTCGAGCAGACCCTTGGGAACTATACGGTAACACCAGATATGGAATTCCCTTATCCGTAGTATGTGGCATCAACCCACACACCCAACAATTAGTAGTGTTAACCACTAACTGATGCTGGTGAAGGAGCTGAATAAAGGAATTGTTGCGGAATTCTGCATGTCTAGCCTGCTCGTGTTCAGGTAAGATATGAAAAGAATGAGGAGAAGCAGTGGAGGTGAGTTTAGGGTCAGGGGTAGGAGTAGGTATAGCAGAAGGTAAGAAGTAAGACATCGTGTAATACACCCCACCCGCCAATAATGCAGAAACAGTCAAAAACAATACGAATATTTGGAACAAAAAACATTTGGTACGACTGAGTTGCTGTAACTTAAATCTTTGCGCCTGAGCTTCTTCCAAGTTCATCAGCTTCGAGAACGCCATTCCCTACAACCGTCCGCAACGTTTCTTGACGCACTTCATTCTGTGTAGCAGCAGTCAATCCCTAGGAGTTCCTAGGAACCGACGGTCTTTAACCTAGTGTCAAGACCTACTAACCAGAAGGAAGTACACGCGCGGCCCTACGGCCTTTATTTCACAAGTATATATATGCGAAAAAATGTCTCTGCAGCTGTGGAAGCAAAAAGTATAAGGAACGAAGCTCAATGAATATATACAAAATAATTACAATGATACGAGTGTTCAAACTGATCGTGGAAAACGGGATAATGCAATTGTCAAGGGACAGAACAGGATCTTTTATTAGTCTTTAGTGCTGGATCGCAAAAAGTATCGGGTTTTCCCAGGACGTGTCTGTTCGTCAAACAAAGGATCCGTTGAAGAGACAGCGTTCTGTTGATCAGTTGAATGTTCTGGTCTTGAGTGTTTTGATGACAAATGTTCAACAGTGTCTTTCTGCTGCACTGAGGATTCTCCGACAGGTTGTGCGTCGCTGAAAGGTACAAACGCCGGCAATCCTTCGGTTTCAGTTGATGCAATGCCTCTCCTCACCCACGAGTCTGCTGGCAACGGGATAGGGACTTTTTTGGTATGGGTGGCATGCACCCAGTTTTTCCGACCCTCTAGACGAACTGCAGTTCTCGTGGCAAGGAGGACCTGGTAGGGTCCAGTGAACCTGGGATCCAAATTGTTCTTGCGCGAAAAGTTGCGCGTCACCACCCAATCTCCGGGCTGGAGCTGGTGGCCTGGACCCTCCGTCTGCGTCGGCAGTGCTTTGTAAACCTGTTGGTGAATTAACCTCAGTTTAGCAGTCAAGTCATGAAGATAATCGATCAACATTGGATACTCAAGATCACAGAACGCACCCGGTCTAGGGACCCCCCAAACATTGGCAGGACGACCGAACACTATTTCATAGGGACTGAGCCCTACTCGGGAGTGTACGGTTGCCCTTGTTGACAGTAATGCTAAAGGTAAAGCGTCAGGCCACGAGAGACCAGTCGTAGCCTGAATCTTTGCTAATTTTAGTTTAAGGGTGCCATTGTACCCTTCAACCAAACCAGCTGACTGGGGATGATTGGCACTATGGAATTTCTGATTAATTCCAAGGCCCTTACACACACTCTTCATCACACTCCCCACGAACTCACTTCCGTTATCTGACCACACGACTCTAGGCATTCCGTACCGAGGAAAGTATTCCTTCAGTAGGATTTTCGCACTTGACAAAGCAGTGTTGTCCTTAAGAGGGTAGGCTTCAATCCATCGGGAGAACGCGCAAACCACAACTAAAACGTATTTCAGGTTATTGCATCGCTCCATATGGATGAAGTCTAATTGGATCACCTCAAAGGGACATGAAGGGGGAGCAAAACTACCAGGAGGAGTTGGGGTTCCCTTACCAGGATTGTACAACATACACACCATACAGTTCTTAACCAAGCGTTCAGCACATTTCGTAATACCATCATTCTTCCACACAGGGGACAACAACTTGCAAATACCTTTCGCACTAATATGTGCTAACCCATGCGCCATTGTCACAACAGCCAGCACATACGCATCAGGCAACATCCATCTTTTCTGATCCGATAAGTCAATCCAACAACCATGCGCATCCAACTTTCCCGTACTATCTTTCCACTTCATCTTTTCAGTCTCGGTGGCCTCATTCTGAATTGCTTTCACACTCTCGATAGTGTCCTCACACATACTCGATTCTGTAGGCCACCTAACCGAACTCGTCACATACATTCGAGTGCTAAGGTTCCGGGCAGTCTCCTTAGCAGTCTCATCCGCAAACGCATTACCACGACCAACATCATCCGTCACCTTACGATGCGCACTACATTTGACAATCGCTACCTGCTTAGGCAACGTAAGTGCATCCAAAAGATCATTCACAAGCTGGCCATGCTGAATCTTCGTACCATGCGATGTTAGAAAACCCCTCTCTCTCCACAATCGTCCAAAACTATGTGCGACGCCAAAGGCATATTGGCTGTCGGTAAACACATTCACACGTTTCCCTTTCGCTAACACACACGCTCTAGTGAGAGCGATCAGCTCTGCGGCTTGGGCAGAATTCTGATTTAATCTCGCAGACTCAACAACAGTAGTCAACGTTACAACAGCATAAGCAGTAGTCACATCGCCATTCGGCAACTTGAAACATGAACCATCCACATACAGTGTTCCATCTGGGTCTTCCAATGGAGTGTTTTTAAGGTCCACTCGACCTTTTGTTTCCTCCTCTGTCCTCAAATAACAATCGTGTTCTGTTATTTCATCTGACTCTGAGCTAATTGGTAACAAAGTCGCCGGGTTCAGAACATTGCAACGTTTTATTTGGATATGACTTGCCAACAGCGTCAACTCGTACCCAGACAATCTCGCACTTGTCAAGTGCTGAGTTTTCGTACGATTCAAAAGAGTGTCGACTGCATGCGGAACCATCACCGTAAGCATATTATCCATGACCAATCCTGCTGATTGTCGGATGGAGACCGCAGCTGCCGCTGTTGCTCTCAAGCAACTCGGCAATGCTCTAGCTACCGGGTCCAAGGTCGAGGAAAAATATGCACATGGACGTTGCTTACCACCAAAAGGTTGCGTTAAGACACTCAACGCACAACCTTCCCTCTCGTGAACATATAATGTAAACGGCTTGCTATAGTCAGGAGTACCTAACACAGGAGCCGAACACAATGAATCACGTAATTCAGAAAAACTTTTCTGACATTCTTCCGTCCATGGTAAAGGAGTCGAAACATCCTTGCACGTAAGAGCTACCAATGGTTTCGCTAACAATGAAAAATTTGGAATCCATTGCCTGCAGTATGACGTGATACCTAGAAAGGCACGCACATCTCTTTGGGTTGTTGGCACAGCCATTCGCGCAATTGCTGCAATTCTCTCTGGGGTCAACCGTCTTCCCTCCTTTGACAATAAGTGACCTAGATAGGTTACTTCTTGACAACAATATTGGAGTTTAGAAGGTGACACCTTGTGATTTAGTTCGCAGAGATGTTGCAGCAACGACACCGTAGCAATTTTGCAAATGTCCTGAGTATCTGCAGCTACCAATAGGTCATCGACGTATTGGATTAAGGCCGCACCAGCTGGCAACCTAAACGCATCCAGTTGACCCTTCAAGGCTTGACTGTAAATCGATGGACTTTCACAGTAGCCCTGAGGAGCGCGTTTAAACCGGAAGCTGCGTCCACCAAGAGAGAAACCGAAAAGGTCTCTGCTCTCTTCTGCAATCGGGATGCTGAAGAACGCATTCTTCAAATCAATCACCGAAAACCACGATGCAGAAGCTGGAATCAGAGTCAGTAGCGCCGTGATGTCAGGCACAACGGGGAACTGAGGAATCACAATTTTATTCACCTCCCGTAAATCGATAACAAAACGATAAACAGGTGGTTTCGAAGGATCAGTACGTTTTAGAATGGGCAGTACAGGGCTGTTGCACACGTTTCCCCGTGTTTCCTCAATAACGTCTTTCTCGATCAAATCATAGATGATCGCTAACAGTGCTCGTTCACCATCAAGAGAGATACGATACTGGGGAATACGTGGCAATCGCACATTGGATTTCAACTGAACAACATAAGGTGAGATGTCAAGCAGGCCCACATCATTGGGACCTGTTGCCCACAAAGACGCAGGAAGAGAACTCAATTCCGGTGGAAGCTTATCGAGAGACAAGTACATGGGAGAGACAACCCTCTCTCCCAACGTAAGCTTTACACCCGCAGGAGAACAATACAAGGTTGCATACAAACGTTTAAGCAAATCCAGGCCCAAAAGATTTTCACCACAACCCGTGGTTAAAATCAACGGAGCTTCTAGCTCACGAGGCCCAATTGTAAGGGGCAAAGGGCGCGAAACTGGATTGCTAACGGGGGCGCCAGAGAATCCAACGGAAACATTTGTTAAGCCAGACAAAGGTGCGCCAGGGAGTTTCGAATGCTTTATGGAACTTTTCGCTGCACCAGTGTCCAACAGAAAAGGCTCAACGACGCCCGATGTAGCAACTGCGACGTAAGGCCCTCTCTGATCAACCGGAACTGATACCACTCCCTCTCCTTGTCTTCGGCTGTCCTAGTAATTACTGTCGTCAGTTCCCTGATCGACATAATAATCGTCTACATTGTACTGCGCAGATCGTCCTTGCGACGATCCACGTTGATCAAAACAATTATCGGAATTTGATGAGTTATCTGAGCGTTCATTCTGAGCACCACGACGTCTACCACGTGGTGCCTGCTGCGAACCACCACGACCTCCTCTAGATGAGTTACCACTATTACGTTCGTTTAGAACAGGACAATTGAATTTGATATGACCCTCCTGTCTGCAATAGGCACATTGATTGTACCCTAACGAGGATCTTTGGGAAGAGGAGTCATTACGAGATTGTGATCGGTTCGATTGCGGCTGCGATCTATTTTGTTGCGAAGTATTCTGATTCGAACGTGGAGGATACGCTTGCTGAAGCAATACTTTAGTTTTAAGCTCTTTCGTCTTTTTATCAGCGCGGTCGTTCTCTTCTTTCTCTCTATTCTCATAATATTGTGCCGTGGCCAATATTTGAGCTGAAGTAGAAACGGCCCACGCACTTTCTGAATTCTTCAATTTATTGCTCAAATTGGGCAATAAATTCGAAACGAATTTATCCACGAACAACCTTTGACCACCCTCAGTGCTCATATCCTGACCACTATGATCAATGAATGCCTCCTCGAACCTCGTAAAGAAGTCGGAGACACTCTCGTCCTTCTTCTGTTTACAAGCTGACAATTTGTCCCAATTTACCCTCATAGCTGGCATAAGAGTTTTCATTAACGTTATTATTCTTTGAGGAAGATCAGCAACCAGCTGATCGGGTTTAGCACCACCAGTCTGTCGGGCATCCGCTGCTACTATGGCAGCCCAAGCACCACCTAATTCATTCGGATGATTTTCCTGACGAATCTTAGCCCATACCGGCTGCGGTACGACATTGCCAAACAGCATGTCAATATCGGCAAGATTCATTACCGTAGCGTCTACGAGCTGCGACAGTTCTTTATAATACCCTGCAGGATTTTTGCGAGGGTCAGGCAAAGATTGCTTCACCTGCAACACTTCTGATCTTTTCCATGGGAGATGTATCCATACTCTTTGAAAGAACGGCAAGATCGGCGGAGCAGCGTTAGGATTACCTGGCATCCACACTGGTGGAACTTCTCGCATAGGAAACTGACCAGACTCATCTGGCTGTCTTTCAATATCCTCAACAAACAAGGCTTGAGGTATAGGAGCGGGACGAAAAGATAGCAACCGTTCAACAGCACGTCGAACATTAGTATCCACTATCAGTCCAGTCGAGAACTGAAGTTGTAGATCAGACAAAGCGGTCAGCACCTCGTCAGGTGCGTCGGCCGATATCTGATCACGAAGGACCTTACACATTTCCTCGAACACAAATCTTTGGGTTGGTATATTGAATTGACAAAACGTATCGAGTACAATACGTGGTGGATTTCTAAGGGGATGCATCATCCAACCCATCGCCATATTATATAGCGAAGCGCGTTCCCTGTTACCAGGAAGCTGACTACGTCTCTGAGGACCATCAGAACCAGCGGACCCAAGAACAGGTCTGAGCGAATGAAAGAAACTAGCCGCAAGAGGAGAATTACGACTACGAGTAGAGGGAGAAGTATAGGACACAGGACTAACAAGCGAAGGAGTAGAGACAGAAGCAACAGCAGGAGTTAACAGAGCAGGAGCAGTAGCGGGAGCAGGAGTATGTGGAAGCGGAGGAGCAGTAGGGATAGCAACAGGCAAAGGAGCAGGAACAGTCGGAAGAACGGGTGCAGGTTGAGGAACAGGCAAAGGAAGAATAGGTACAGGAACAGGTACAGGGGGAATCACAGGAGCTGCGACACCCTGTACGTACGGAGGTGGCGACTTCATAAGATAGGACATTAAAGGATCCTCAACTGCCTCTTCCTTCTTTTCCAACTCCGTAGGCAAAGTAGGATAGCATTTATCTATAGTCATACGCTGTAATCTATCAAACACTTCCTTTTCCTTAACCTCCTTATCATGCTGAAATTGCTCCGCTTTCTTCACAATGGCAGCAACACTATCTCTCTGATTTCGTTTAGTCTGTCTGATATCTTTCTGTCGGGCTTCTTTACGCCACAACCGAAAGGCATCAAACATGGCCGGCCTTGACTTTTTCTCGAACAATTTAGCCTCTAGGTTATCTAAAATCGGGGTCTCAAAGCTACCGTGAGGTGGCCAACTAAGGACACCGTCCTTCTTAGTATAGCGAATCCAATAATCATTAAAGGTAATCGGGCCTAGCCCATGTTTACTGTACAGTTCATAAGTCGGAGTTCCAACCGGAGGTATCGGACACGAGTCCTCCAGTCGGGAATCCATACCACAAGGTCTGAAACAACTAAACAAAGTACTGCGACCAGGCATCTTGCACACTAGCCGAGTTTCACAAACTTCAAGGGTTACGGTATTTACCAAGTCCCAGCAAAGAGCAAAAACCCTCGGTTTTTGGCGGCTGCAGTCGTCAAACAACACAACAAAGTACCAAGAACCACAAATGCAATGGAACCATGCAACAACTAAGCAACCACAACCAAGAACTCTGGGAGCGACCCACAAATACTTAACTCAAAGATCGATGGCGTCACCAGGAAGGCCCGTCAATCGTCTCGCTATACCAAGGTCTACGCCAGGCGCCAAAACAGGTCTACAGTCAGGGCAGCAGTCCGTCGCAGCCGTCAGGAGGCGGGAATCTTCGCGGGAAAAGTCTTCGGGCCACTTGTTTCGACAACAGGATCGATGAAGCGGAGTGCACCTTCCCTCGGAGATTTCACACGAAGTTCCTCACGATCGTCGGGCTTGGACCGGTACCACTGATGCAGCCCGACGTTGGGCGCCAACTGAAGGACTGGGTTATTTAGAACCCAGCGGTGCCAGGGCACAACACCTGAAACCTTCGTGGGTAACCTGCTCCGGCGTACGAATGACAGAGACACAGGACACTTCCTTCGGCGTCAAAGATTCAAGGTTTATTTACTGCAGGGAACACAGAAGTCACGACAAGTACAACACGTGCAACTTGGGGAGACTGCTTCAAATTGGTTCTGTGGATCGCTCCTTTTATACACGATTTTCCCATAGGGTTGCATAGCACACAAAGGTTTATGACCCGGTTCCCACAATTATCCCCCAGAGGGGTCGCTTTGGTCACTTTGATGCTCATAAGGTCCGGAACATAAGTGCGGAAACATTTGGCGGTTCCCAACTGTAAAAACCCATCTTCCCAACATTAGTGCATTCCAACCGGCAGTAAAACAGATCGAAATAGGAACAAAGACAGGTGCAGAGGAAGATGGAGACAGTGGGGAGATCGGAAAGGGTGTAAAAGGGGAGGTATCGGGAAACACGAGCTACAGGCATCAAAGGGACGTGCCTAATGAGATGCACGGCTGAGACAATAAACCGGCACGGCAAGATGAGCTTCGAGCGGGGCCATCTGCCTTACAGTATCATCCCCCTCATCATAAAGACACTTACAAAGGACATGTGCCTTCCGCAAATATCTTGGGAGTCCCAGGGTCGCGAAGCGGACAACGTCCGTTCGCTGGCTACTTGAGGGCAAGAGACAAAATGGATGCCGTATCTAAGATGGAACCCGTGGGTACAGATGAAAAACCCACATAACAAACGAACGGTTTAAGTTAGCACAGCGAAACTGCGCACACTTACTAAACTCGTCATTTGCGGTTCATAGATACCAGACTCGACCATATTCGTGCGAGTCGAAAACACCACTTACAATTGTCACGGAACCTCACCGTTCCTTTAGAACGCTCGCACAGCAGGGGAATTATCCCCACGTGTGAGTGTTCTAACGGCCATGACGAGCTCAGCTCGTCATCAGCACACGAGCACCGTAGCTAGGGACGAGCTGAGCTCGTCATCAGCATGGGAGGGGTTAATAAAGTAAAATGTGATCTGTGTAATAAAGTGGTAAAGTTATCGATTCCCTGTTGTCTCTTCTAAATTGACATATCATGATCCTATTTATTTAAAAGGGTGCGTAAAGCGATATGTGTTGCTTCACAGCTGCTTCGAAGCTCTGATCACATTGAAATGGAAAAGCTAGAGCCCTATCGCCTGTTGGGTAGGATCACTGTCCGATTTACCTCAATCGCTGCAAATAATTGTGAGATTTAGTCAAAGGCAAGATTGAATAGTTGAGATGTTAGGGGTGTCCTATAATAAAGATAGTTGGGTTCTGCTCTGAGGGTTGAGTTTATTAATCTCCACATCGTTGGGCCTAGAATCTAGCACCTGATAAACTAATGGCTTGCGCTGATAAACTAAAGGCTCGCGCTGAGCTTATGTCAAACAAGATGACGTAAGCTCTTAAGTCAGATTTACTAAGCCATGCAAAGCCACCTTGCCTATCGAGAGTCTCGCAAGGCAGTGCAAGTCGCTGCCTTGTGGTAATCTGTATTGGGAAGGCGTTCCATGGGTGGAGTGTGGGATGTTCCCACGCATCCACCCGTGAAGGTTGGCACATTCCCAGATTTCCTTAGGATAGTCAACCCGGGAATGCATCAAAATCCTATGCCATCCCAATAGAGCTGTAAGGAGAAGAAATATGTTTATTTCCCCTCGTTATTTCGTGCAGCACACATAGAAAGAGGAAAATGCCTCCGAGGATAGTTATTGCGCAGGAAGGTGTCCTTTCCTGCACAAAACCATCCTGCAGGTCGCACAGGCCCCCTTGCATCTTTGTGCAAGGGTGCCTGCGTTGGCACTAGGCAGCACAATGCACCAGTGAAGTGAGAGAACAGGAATGTACCATATCTTAGTAAATATGGCACATTCCTGCTCTCGCTATTTGACGCATTTCAGTAAATTGTCTTACTATGCTGCGTTGCACCAAATGTTCGTAAATCTGGGCCCAGGTATTTTAGTCTCTTGAACATTTGTTGGAGGATTCAATATGATGTGTCTGGGTGGAAAGTGTTCTTCATGGGGATGTAGTGGAGCGCTTCTTTGTGGATGTACCCTAGTCTTTGCCAGTATGCTTTGTTTATTGTGCATAAACATTTAAAATGGAGTCTCCCTTCCACCAATGGAGTATTTTCAATGCTAGCCTTACATGATCATATTTTTGCAGGTTTAGCCATAGTCTAGCATCATGGATTTTTTGCATTTTTTTTTGTATACTACATTACAGTATTTCAATGACCAGATGGTTTTTGTTTCTACCCTACATGTGCAATGCAGCAGCTGTAGGGCACCTTTATTAAACCATGATAGCTGAGAAAACACCTTCTTTCTATGTAAGGGACATAAACCTAATATCCACTTATTCAAACATCCATATTCTATACGTAATCCATCTGCAATCGAGATATCATTAGTGTGTACACTTTACTCAGATGATCTTGTCTTTTTTTGTCCTTTTCTGTAAAGAGGAAGTACTATTATCACAGCTTTTTCATACAAAGAAATACATGTGCGGTGTGTATATTTCTCTTTTTGAAACCCTACTCTAAAAATGGCCCTCCTTTTGTATTGGGAAAGCTATAAAATAAAAGATTTATCTGAGATCAATATGTCCAGGCAGAATGACAAATAAAATTGTGTTCGCTTACACATCAGTTTTATTTTATTTTCGATTGCTCAGAGAGGCCTGGAGGACAATCTGTAGTTTTCTGTTTTACCTACAAGAAATGTGATTGACGTACCTGCTCCAATATGGGAGGATACGCTGCAGTATACCATTGTTAGGTCAGCGTTGCACTTGTTCGCACTTTTGTTCTCTCCTCCTTTACTCCCCTCCTGTGACCATTGTTTTACTGGGATATTCTGCATCGGCAGGCATCGCATAGACCAAGAGTTAGACTATTCCAGTGGCGGCCGGCAACCGCGTTAAAATAAACGCATACACAAAGAATAGATAAAATAGCCCACTTGCCTTCCAGAATACGACGTCCTCTGGTTCGGACCTCCTTTTTTACTGGAACTGGATGCAGCAACTCCCTTGGCCAATCCTGGTGCTGCTCTCTCCAGCATGAGAGTAGCGCTAGGATTGGTGGGAGTGGCCTCACTGCGCGCTCTACAGTGTTCTGAAGGCTTTGCCTTGCTCTAACCCAGCTGTCTTTAGACAGCTGGGTTAGAGCTCTTTAAAGTGCGTGTGTGTGGCTGACCGTCGCAAGACTGCCGGCCACAACGACATGCGCACTTTACACAGTGCACAGCCAACTAACCCTCCTCCATGCTGCTGTCTCTCAGCAACTAACCCGACCCCCCGTCCTGGCACTCTGTTCGCGACGCGACTTGAAAAATAAAATTGTAATAAATTACCATTTTATTTTTCATTTCTGGGGCTTGGGGTGCTTTTAAGCGGTGCAACGCTCCTCCGCTCCAAGGAGGAGCCACCCCTAAACTATTCTCGTCTCTACTTGGAGATGAGACAGTCAAACATGGAAGCAAAATCTGAGAACAAAGCATCTGCTCTCAATGTGAGTTTAGTACTTCCTCGCAGAGGGACTCATCAAAAACGGTTTACCAAATCCAAGCAAGGTAACGGCGGCACCTGTGCACCACAGTCTGCATAAAAAGTTGCCCATTACCAATCGGGACCCCTGTGGCGTTCATACAATAGTTGCAATTATCCCAAATCTTTAACACTGGATAACATCATCGTATTGTGGAATATTCTTACTTGTCAGACTACCCAAGCCAGAGAAAAAAGAGCGCACCCAAAAAAGCTTCAACGCTTTGAAATTGCCCTAGGCCCTGTCTTGGCATAGCCCAACTCATGTATGTGTGGGAATAAACTTGTCTATCTCTACAAGAAGGTGGTATCCTTGGACTGACGTTAGCAGTCCAGGATTAGTATTGTTACCCTTGCAGAAATTACAGATCCCAAAACCCGGGTCGGCTTCAGGGCCTAATGAAATCTGGACTACCTTAATTAATGAAGCATCAGTGTGGCGGGTGGACCTTTTGGGCAAGTGCATAGGTCATCACAAGTCCCTGATGTAATCAGTCTTTTAACATCTTCAGCGCGGCGCGAATTCTCGCGCTATGCTGAAGGTTCTAATGAGCCAACGGGCTCATGATGGAACGGTTCCGTCATGAGCACAGGCCAACCGACGCTCATGACGGAACCGTTCCGTCATGAGCATCGCAGGGGTTAAAAAAAGTGAAAAGGAAGATCCCTCTCCTTGTAGATTGATATCACACTTGAATGCTCAGGGAAGATTTCTGTCATGCTTTTATAGAATTATAAGGAATAATGAATGGAGTCTGCTAATGATACACCACGAATAGAGGCTAGCTGTAACGCCACCCATCCATGCGTTTGTTTATTGTCCGGCCTGTAGGCCACAAGCTGCCTCACCCTCAGATATTTTGATGCTTTGTTGTTGTCAGAGCAAAATTTAATCAGGTGGATAGTGATGCCAACTTTGGCCCAAATTCCGTTTATTGCTGAATTGTGCATCTGTACAATACTACCTAGGATGGTTTCTAGGTGGCATTGTACAGGTAGCATGTCCAGATGCCCTCTGCACTCACTGCCTCTGGACTTGGGAGATATGAGTTTGACCCTCTATTGATTCATAACCTCTATTCATGTGATAAGGTTAAGTTGACTGGTCTTTTAATTCAGCCCCTGCGTGGTTATAAACAACATAACTTAAACAAAATGCAACCTCCCTTCCTCCTTTTTAATGTGCCCTATTCCTAGGCTCAAGATTAATTCTGTGAATTCAGTACTTTATTCATCTGATGCTGGATAAGCTCATGTCCTCTGTATTCAATTTTTGTCCCTCTGGCCCCATTTAATATGTGTTGGTCCACTGAGCATTAAAGCTTCGAGCCTAAAGAGGACTCGATTCTGCAACTGTTTCAGCAAAATGCAATAGGATGCATTGCACAGCTGGATAGCTCACTCTCTGGAGCTTTACATTACAGTCCTAGATCTTTGTTATTTTAGGAGCACTGCACTGCACATTAGTCTACATGGAAAATTCATGATAAATTGATGAGTCTATAATGGCCCATAGCCATCCATCAGCACATCCTCTGGCGTAGAACAGGCAGCTCGGCTCACATGTGTCTGTGAAGTATGAAATGTAATGCAATATTCATTGCCTATGCATAAATCAGAGTGACATCTCCAGCATACTGCTAAGAACAAACTAAATATTTTAGTTTATGCTGTACATACTGCATTTGAAAAGTTGGGAAATGTTTCGGTAAGTGTTCTAAACACTTCAAGCAAGGTTTCTGAACTGCTGCTGGGGAGCACAGATGGTGGGCGCAGGTCTTGTGCAGAGCATTTCAAGGATAATAACCGCTTTTTTTAGCAATCACGCCAACAGTCCTTTAATTTCTTCCATTTAGGGGCTGTTTCTCCTCCTTGCCTTAGGGGGTTGTGTCTATGGAGCTGTCTGCCTCTGTATCGGTATATCTGTCTGTTTGCCCTATCTATCTATCCCATTGGTTGCCACCACTGGGTAGTTCTAGTTAGGTTAGCGTTTCCATAGACAAGGCATTTTTTGGGTTTGTTAATAACTTTGGCATAGGTTGAAGAATCTTCATGTACCTTTCCAAAAGAAAGCAAATTCACCTCCGCTCCTTCCTGGAAATTTTTGGGAATCTCTCTCAACTGGGGCTGAGAAAAAAGAGGGGTCCCAAAAGCAAATTTCCCCATTAATTGTCAATAGACTTCTTTAAGCAGCGCTACCGCAAAAACAGCTGAACAGAATGACATCACATTTGACACAAAATATGGCTGGAAGCTAGATCTTGGTCCAAGATTGTGCTTTTTGGGATTTGGTGTAAATCTTTTCAGTAGTTTTTGAGAAATGAAGGTTAAAAACGATTTGACGGTTGGGCCTGCGAGAGTCTAGCTGCTGCACCAGTTCAAAATATAGAACCTTCCGATTGGCCTAGAGGAGCTTTATTTCCAAGGGCCAATTTGCTCCTGTGGAAGTCAGACCTTCTCTGTATCTAGCGCCAGGCATGACTGCTCCCGGTAAAACAATTACCTGCCGGCCTGTTATCCAGCTGCTGCCTCTCCTGTGTCCTCTTCCTGGCTTCTTCTCTGCAAAGGAAGAAGAAAGCACCCCGCTCCCAACCTCCCGATAGCCAATCACAACGCTGCAATGCAGCATTGTGATTGGCCTGAGCGGAGTGGATCGACGCTCTGCCAGAGAATGGGCTGCTAGGCATGTTCTCCATGAAGGCTGAAATGCAACTTGCATGGAGAACATGCAAAGTGCGTATGAAAGTTTGGTCGGTCAAACATTCCTGCGTATTTACATAGTGCCTATCACTCCCCCCCCTGCTCTGAGAGCAGAGCAGATCTGCCCTGCCCGCCAGCCCAGACACCCAGCAGGAAAAATAAAATGTTAATAATGTATAGTTATTATCATTTTATTTTTCCTTTTTTTCCACTGCGAAAAGTAGTGGGGTGACGCTCCTCCACCTTAGCGCAAGAACTGCCACTGTCAAGCCGTCTGAGGGGCAGAAACACCAGAAAGATGTTGCTAACAGTCATTACAGGAATCGAGGGCTTAGTCCACTATGCTGAAGGTTGAAAAAAATAAATCTATATATATATATAAGGAGGCAGAGTACGGATACCCTGCTCACCTAGGCCCTGTGGGGGAGGCGGGTGGGAGGAGGAACCCCCCGGCCCCAAAAAATCAGACTTGAGCAGAAGTGCAGGCACGAAGGCAAGTTTGTTTCCACCTGGTGGGAGATTTGAACATGCTCCTTCTGGCTGGGAGGAGGCTTCTGATTGGTTTTCCTGCCCGCCCTCCTGCAGGCGGGGAAACAGAACAGACATTGCACCATGAGAGAGTCCAGCTAAGGCAGTGGGACCCTGGGGCTTCCCCCATGGCCACCAGCGTGTGGCTTGTGGGTGCCCCGGGTGGGCACCCATGGCCCCCCATCTCTGACCTCAGGGTTGGGGACCTTGGGGCCTGAGTAGGGGAACTGCACGTCCCTTCTCTGCCTAATTATAGAATTTGGCCCAGGGAGGGGGGCAGAACACCCCCCTTCTCTTTTACATCGCTTTTGGCCCAGGGGGATGGGTTCCCTGGGGTCTAAGGCTCATGGAGTGGGGCCTGCCCACTTTCCCTTTAGAAATCGGCCCTGGGATCCCCGCAGCCTAATAAGGCTCAGGGAGGGGGGCACGCGGCTCCTTCCCCTTTTTAGTTCTCGGCCTGATCCAGCGCATCCTTGTCTGGCGAGACATTTAGTAGGGCTTTTAAAAGTGCTACTTTCCTGGCGACCAGCTTGCTAGAATGCACACAAGAGCGCGCGCGCATGCTAAGCTGGTGGCCGGCAAGTTAGCGCTTGTGGTGACGTGCGTGCGCACCACTCGCGTTTTTTTTTTTTATTTCGCGGCATGCTGGTTTTGATTTACTTCCTAGCCGCGCGCGCTACCAATGCTTGTTGAGACTGCATTTATGAAGATGAATATTGGGTTCTTCTAGACAAGATCCGCAGAAGCAGCGCTGTTTATGACCGGCAAACCTCGGAGTAAGGCAGATCACAAAGGTATCGGGCCTACCCGTGCTGACGGATGGCAGGGTGCTGTCAACCAAGGAAAAGAATAAGTTAAACACGAATAGAAGCCTCTGGGCATCCTGCTGCAATGCTGTAAATACAGGACATGGGCATGACACTGCAGCCCGCACACCTCCGGGCTCCATTCGGGCTTTCCTTCAATGCCCCGCCTCACCCAGGAAAATGAACCAAACGGCACACCATACAATGAGTTGCCACTTCTTCCCATCCTGTCGTTTGACATTTCGAAAGAACCCCTTCTGGGTTCTTGTCCGGCAGGTTTGGAAATGGTGAAGATTCAACTGCTCAGCTTTCAAGGTGTTCTCTGGCTCGGTTAACAGCAGTCTGAGTACAGGACGCCAGTATATAGACAATACAGTCTTTGCACCACAACAAATAAATGTGTTTAATTTTTCAATTGCTTAACCCCTTCCATGCGGCCGCGATTCTGCGCCTGTGCGGCAGAATCGTGAGTGGGAGGGTTTATGACGGCCCCCAGCCGTCATCAGCACATGAGCACCGTAGTGCATGACGGCTGGGGGCCGTCATCCGCATGCAAGGGGTTAATTTTAGTATTTCAGAGTGGCAAAATATTGCCTTTCGACCATTTCCGAGTCCTTCAAGACAAAGGAGTCAGAGAAAAATGTATCCCAGTATGTTTTTATATCATTGTTCATACCGCACTTCTGTCGTGTCTTTGCACTGTGAACACCTGTTAGTATTACCCTATTTAATGGTGTTTAATTTACTGACCTCAAGAGGGTGGCACGCTGAGGTGGCCTTGCAGTGATCTGAACTCTTGAACTGCAAAGCACAGCATATGTCGGTGGTGAGCTTTTAAAACCCTGCACCTATTTTAATGGCTTTTTTCATCTGTTCCAAAGCAATGTAATTACATCCCCATAAGGAAGGGAAAGTACACAATACCCAGCAAGACTACTTTTTTCTTTAACCTTTCTAGGCCATTCCTATCAGAAGTGCATTCTTAGCCTATATTTAGGCACAACAAATCATGCTGAAAGGTCCTTCTGCAAGAGGTAAGACCAACATCAAACCCAGTTTTACAACAGCTTTACATTTCTTTCCAGGTTTCCAGCCCAAACTGCATAGGAGACCGAGCTGAATTTGGGCTTCCGATCATCACTAGCTGGTGGCATGTTATTCGTGTAAAAAACATGTTATAACATTCGCACTCATTTTTACCAAAATTATTACTGTTTTTAATAGAAATTGTCATGCAATAAAAGAATGTTTATCCCTAGAACTAGGGCGACATTATGTGGTTATTTTCCTGAAGATCTGTACAAAGCAGCATTAAAATGTTCCATGGTGAGGTTAGACAGTAAAACTACTTGTATTCGAAAGGTAACTGCAGCTAAATATCAAGCAGACCTGCATCCATCCGTGACCCAGGCCGGCACACAAGCAATCTTGCCCACGCCCTTCAGGTACAGCATGATCACACTCATGAACACCTTTCCTGGCCTTAGAGTGCAATCGTACTGGCCCAAACAGAACATCACGGATCTAATTAATACCCAGAAAAGTACAACAATTGAAAAAAATTCTATGCAAAAACATGTTGCAAACGTGAATTTGCTAGCTGTGCTCTAGCCATGTCGACAGCCTTCTGCCTCTCCCCTCCACCCAACACGCAGGCATTTTCAGGCAAGTGATCACTCTCCAGACCCTGTGGTTTCTGAACTTGTTTCACCAAAATGCACAGGCAAATGTCATGAAAGCACTATTATGGGCAACAAATCACATCGCATTGTTTAAATATTCCTAAAAGGCCACATTCTGTTACAGTATAGTTTCTCAAAGTAACTAAAGATCCACAATCTTTGCGCCAATGTTTACATAAAACAAGCAGTTTAAAAGCCAATCATCATGTGCAAACGCAAGACGCTTCCACTCCGTGGATGCAGAAGCAACTTTGGCTGAAAAACCGGTCTGGTTGACGCAGACTGTGGCAGCGCCTGCCCGGATCACAACTCCACAGCGGCCAGCACAGTAGTGGAGGCAAACCATCTGCAACTGAGACTGCCAATCTTTGCTTAGGTACAAAGATCAGGAGAACTAATGTGGGATATTCAATAGTTTTTATACTATACTGGTTAAACAAGCATTGGTATAGCCAATAGGTCTCGCATTAGGGACCTTATAAGTGCTTAGCCATGCAACAGTTGATGTGTTGCACCAAGGATATTGTGCTGCATAACTGAACACTTATAAGATCCCAAAGGTGAGACCTATTGGCTATGCCAATGCTTGTTGTTCAGGTCAGCCCCAGGGAATGGGATCCCCAGTCTTTATAAGGTTCGGGTAGGGAAGGTGCATGGTCCAACCCCTTAATATATAGGTTTTGTCCTAGAGGGATGGAGGCCCCAGATTCTTTATTGGTTCTCGGAGGGGTGGGGGGGGGGGGGGGGCGAGCACCCACTTTTCCTTTAAGGCCCCAGGGTGTGGGGTCCCCGGGGCCCCTTCTGGCTCATGGAGGGGGCCATGTGCCCCCTCCTTTTTACAAATATCGGTTGGCCTCGGGGGTGGATTCCTTGGGCCCAAAGTGGCTCAGGGCAACATGTTCCCCTCCCGTTAAAAAAAAAATGCAGCCGGGAATAGGGTCCCCGGAGCCCGACGGCGAACACTAAGCCTCGCATGCCAAGGTATGGGGATGCAGCCTGCCATGGTTGATCACCGGGTCTGGCCGCAGGCGTTGCTCTGCAGCCAACCCCCTGTTGCACAATTCCAAAGACTGCGTGCAGCATGGGGTTTGCTGCCTGCTCGGGTTGACTCATGACCAACACCCCACAGCGCATGACCACATGGATTACGTGGAGCAGGGTGTTGGCTTTACGCATGGTAATAACATATTAATTTACGTTAAAAAAAACTAGACATTCACTGAAAAAAGCAAGCGTTGGGGAAAATAACTCTGACTTTATTGAAAGGCTGCTGCAAACACGGGGGTCTACTAATCCGAGCCAGTCACTATCCTTGTGATGATCACCAATTGGAGTGAGTCACAATTTGCAATCTACTTCATTACCTCTGAATACGTCCCATTCAGGATTTTATAAACTAACCTGCTTGTATGTAGGTCTGTAAAATTAATACATAGGTCCATACAATTCAGTACTGGCTGTAAATTATGACCATTATTAATTACATTTGGCCCTCCGACACCTGCTTAAGCTTTATAAACTATCCTCATAGATGTAACATGGTTATATTTATAACTTGGTGTACATTACTTCCTTTGGCAGGTCTTTTGATAAACACGCCTCCTTTACGCCTTACTTGGTTTTGAACAGGGCCATGTGTACATACATGAATGAATGTTTCCAATGGATAACTTGAGGCATGCATTCCATGGCATTAGTTACCCCTCATAATGTGTGAAGGTGATGTGGTTATAGAATACCATTGTGCCACTATTTCCTGATGCAGCTATTTCTTGCCCAGGAGAGCATTATGAGATCATTGTGACACCAATCAAGAATCAAATTTGTATCTCTTGTTTCCAATTTGATAAGTTAGCCTTGGCCACAGCAGCCAGATGTCAGTCTATCATAATAATAATAATAATAATAATAATAATCTTTATTTGGCGTACATAAAAAATATGACCATAAAAGATGCAAGTTCATCAGCACAACAATACAGTACATTTGATCATCATATAATAAAATTAAAGAAGACAGGGCAATCAGGACACTGCGTAAACATAAGGAGCAATGCTCAGAAGCATCTTAAAACGTAAAAAAATAATAAAAGGTGTACCACGCACACTCCCCTCTAATACTTCCGGTACTTAAAGGTCTCCTCCTTTTATGTTCCCTTCGCGTTTCTTAGCTTTAAAGCAGATCTCAAGAAATTCGTGACACATGATAATGTAAAAGCATCAGGGGACAGTTTTAAAAAGAGTAAGGCCACCCGGGCCTGCTTAAAATTATGCTTCCGTAAAAGCCCCTCAAACGCTCTTCTCGGGAATGAGTAATACGGACACAAAAGAACAAAGTGGAGGGTATCCTGTGGAGACCTATTGTCACAGCCACAGGGCCCTTTTTGTTCTGAAGGTGCCGTATACCCCTCCAGTCCTGCCAGTAAGTGGTGTTACAAGTTCAGTCGGAACAGTGTGATTAAAAATCTATCACGAGCGCTGGTTAAAACAGTTAAGTACGGTTCTATACTTTGTGTTGACCTAACTAAAATGTGATTTCTGACCGTGGGCTTTTTCGGTTCAGTTTCTTCCCTATGGGCCCCAATTAATTTAGAAAACTGATCTTTGATAAGAACTTTATTCCGTGGACTCATCTTATCCGGGCGACCGAACAGCTCTGCCCTGCCCTGCCCAGCATAGTAAGGGAATCCTTTACATATTTTAAGCACGGGATTTTTAGCACATGATCCAAGGAGAGACAGTCTTGAATTACTTTCCTATTAAAAACTGTCTCCTCATTGGACCACATGTTCACCCAGCACAGGGGGGTTTCACCGCCACCAGGTCAGAAATATACATAGACCCCCATCTCCTCATGAACAATGAACGAGGGGGTACTTTGTGGGACTCTCAGCAACCGCCTAAAATACCTGTTTTCTTCATTCTGTATTTCGCTTGTCCCGGTAAAACCCCACTCTTCAATTCCATATAGAATTTTTTAACTACAGAATGAGTTATACAATTTTAGGATTGTCCCCGGTGACCACTTGCCTAACCTGTGAGCAAAGGATGTAATTGCTCCCGCAGACTTTGCCAACCCTAGAGACTTACTCTCCACTAGTTGCTTACAATTCAATTTATCATCGAGCAAGATGCCTAGATATGAGAATGTCGGTACTTTCCCCAGAATGTGTGTGCCCCTAGAGTTCCTCTTCCTCCTCCTTTTCCCTAGTTCCATTATGTAGGATTTTGTTAGATTAGGTGTCGGATACAAATTATTCATAAATCCCACAAACCCATCTAATAGGATCTGCAAACCAATGGGTGTAGGAGCAAGGAGAACCACATCATCCACGTAGAGTAGCATGGGGACTGATCTTGAGCCTTCTTTAGGGGAGTCAGCTTGTTATGCATTTAACGCAGAGTCAAGACCGTTAATATATAATGTAAATAAAAAAGGAGCTAAAATGCATCCCTGTCTGACCCGCTTGAGCACTTAAAATAATCTGTAATCTTCCCCTCTTGTGTATATCTTACTGCGGCAGAGGTGTTGCAGTGTAGAGCCATGAGTACATTATTTAGGGCCGGGCCCACCCCAAGGATCCCATGAGCTTCCACAGTTTTGTTCGATTTACATAGTCAAATGCTGCGGTAAGGTCCATGAAGGCGAGATAAAGCCCCCCGCCTCTGACTATGGTGTACTTCGCATTAATTAAATAGAGATTTAGGCATTGTGCGACCGTGGATTTGCCTGTGCGGAGCCCATATTGGACATCCGTTATTCCCTGGGTCTCTGTCCAATCAGATAACCCTTTCAACACCACTCTACCCAAAACCTTCACTGTTACATCAATAAGGCATATTGGGCGATAACAGTGTGGGCTATCTCTATCCCCTTTCTTGAATATCGGGACAATGGTTGCCGTGGACCATGAGGGAGGCATCTCTGTTGCAACTGACGTGTTTAATACCCACACCAGGATCGGTGCCCATACCTCTGGGTTGCTGCGGAATAAATCAAGTGGGATTCCGTCTGGACCCGGGGCTTTATTCCCCGTGAGGCAATCTATTACGAATCTCACCTCATTTATAGTAAAAAAAATAACATCAGTTCTCTGAACCTCAATCTGTAACTGTGGCACATCTCCTCTCAGGGGCTGATTATACATGCCCTCGTAGTGAGCCAACCATTGCTCAGGTAAAATATTAGGGTCAGACATGGGTTATTTGAATCTTTAAAACGGGGGCTGTTTATAACCTTCCAAAATCGGGTGTAATCCTTAAGCTCAGCAGCCACTTCTAGATCTTCCCTGGCTTTCACTTGAAGTTGGCGTTTTCGTGTCCTAACTGCCTGCTTATAGACTTTACGGCAGGTCCTAATCCACCCTTTATCCCTAGGTGAATGTTTAAGTGCCATCTTTAGGTCTCTAAGCGCCTTTGAGCATTGCCCATCAAACCATCCTGGAACGTCCCTGAGGCGTGTGGGTGCAGGTGTTTTTAAAAGGCTATCCACTAACTGCACAATAGCTGTGTATGTCTGAAGTAACTCCGGTCCCTATAGATCTAGATCCAAACAATTCTGTATACCCTGCTGACCTCAACCAAAAAGAGATTTATTAAAGGCAATTGTGTCAACCTGCGCCCATCTCAGCCGTCTGTCTTGATCCGTTACAGAGATCGATCCCCCCGTAAGACTGTGCAAGACCAAATGCTGTCGTGGAGCAGCAAGTGACAAAGTTACCAGGTTATGGTCACTAAATATACTACGCCTAATATTGAAACTAGTAATGAATCCCCTCACGGTATGAGAGACAAAAAAAATCTATAACTGATGCGTAACCTCTACCCTTATACGTAGGGGGCACAGGTGTGTCTGGGTGTCCGACAATCAAATCCATTGTATGGGTCAGCCCAAAGGTATTTAGGAGCATACTCAACTCCCTTCCTGATTTAGGGGCCGATTATGATCGCGTACGGACTTGAGTCCGTCCGCGACCCTTGAGGAGGAAGGAACGTCCACAGGGGCTGCGGCGTTCCCTCGGAGCAGATTAGGATATGACCGCCAGGGTGGCGGTCACATCCTCTATCTTTGACATTGCGGCGGGTGGAGCTTCAAGCTGCACCCGCCGCAATGATAAAAATGCATAGATCTCATTTGCATGCACAGAGCGGCAGGCACCGCGCAGTGCCTGCTGCTTTGTGCACGCAAATGCAGGGGGGTACCATAGGTACCCCCCATGTGCACCCCCCATGCTCCCTTCACCCAGGGGGCCCGCAACGGGCCCACGAAGTGAAAGTCCGTATGCTTTTCCAAGGCGGAAAAGCCGCCGCGGAAAAGCATGTCATTCCCACCATCCTAATATCGCTGGTGGTGTCTGATAGACACCGCCAGCCATGTTAGAGCTTTTCCGCCGCGGTCGGAAGGCGACCGTGGCGGAAAAGCTACGGACGGAATTCCAGACCCACCAGCCATCCTAATATGGCGGTGGGTCTTTGGAGGCTCTGCAGCGGTTTTTCTGCATCCTCCGGGCCGGCGGAAGCCACCGCCAGCCCGGAGGATGCAGAAAAAACGCAATTATAATCGGCCCCTAAGTGTGCTCCATATGTGGCCCTTTGTTTAGTGTACATGCCTGCCAGTCACATTCAGCCACCCTCAAATTAGGACACAGGTGGCAATAAAAGTCTCCCACTACTATTAAGTGTGCATGGGCATGTGCTTCAGCTTGTAGTTTCCCTAAGCAAATGCTTAATTCCTCAAAGGCCAGACTATAGAATGAAGTCAATTTTATTGGATGAATTTTGAAATCATATGCTTGTAAATACAATACGAAACTGGACAAGGAAGTTTGCGTGTGGACTGGATCTTTAACGAACACAACAATTCATTGAACATATTGAGTCTTAATTTAGCGCTCCTTCTCAAGAATAGCATTTAGTTTAAAGAAGTTGGTTCAACAGCGGTGGACCGCGGCAAGTAGAGCGTGGTTGGAGGATTGAACACATTTGAATTTGATTTGGCAATACTCACCAGTGCGCACATGTGCTAAGCCCTCACCGCTTTGTCTTTAAGGAATAATTTTTCCAAGCTATTTGATTTTTGGAAAAGCCAGACTGTTCTGAATTAATTTTCTGACTGACAAAGTCGATTCTAGATGTGTGAATTTTAGCTTATAATTTGTCATCACTATTCAGCAGTGAGGAATGGTGGCATTTTGAGAGATTTGAAGAAGGTTCTTTATTAGATTAAGGTATAAGCATTGTAGTGGTTCAGAAACTATTAGACAAAAGTGATAATAGCGAATTCTGAACACATAGCAGTTTCAGCATGGTAATATTACATTAGGTTTAGAATATTCTCAAAGTTAAAAATAATGCAATAATCCTATAGCAAATAATATTGATATCAACCATCATTAGCTTTTTAAAAACATGCATTTGTCTTAATCTAGACTGATTTAAATAGCAGAAGGTGGAACTTTACAAGGCTTGTGTACCTACTTATCCAAAGGCACGGGATTGGCAGTCTGCGGGCAGGTGATTACAGGTTCTGTGGCCAACCACCTGATCCTTTGTCTACCACATAAGTGTCAGGCCTAGTCTGAATTGATAAAATGTACTTCTCACAGCAGCAGTGTATAATTCCTGCAAATGTTTATTTTGTGAATGCAGATTTGAGAAAGCTGCATAGAGTCTCTAGGTGCTGTCACCTTTTCTACTGGATTTAACCCCTTCCATGCGGCCGCGATTCCCCTGGTGTGCTGTAAACAACACGAACAGGGGCGGGCCGTGACGAACCCCAGCCGTCATCAGCACACGAGCACCGTAGTGCATGACGGCTGGGGTTCGTCATTTGCATGGAAGGGGTTAAAGTGAACCTTTGAGGTGCCATTTTCTAATGTATGTTTCTTAACGCGTACTGTTTCTCGCCATACATTGTATATCCTTCCATGTTACATAGCAGAAAATTCCAGACCAGTTACCATGGACTCCATCAATACCCTTAACAATGTTGGAGGCAGAACATGATAAAGTGTAGGGGTGGAGACCAGCTGCGATTGTTCAAAAGTGTAGCAACTATACATTTTTATGTCCAGTAAAGAGGGGCATTTTTGTAATTTAAGCATTTTAATCCATCCATGATGGGAGAAGCGGCTGCTCTTTTAAACGTTGATGTTTGTGCTTCAACGCAAATTATCGCCAATTTGTAAGAATCAATCGTTTGCAGCACGTGCCCCTCAGCAGCACGGATTGAGTTTGTTATTCAGCTTCCCAAAACCTTTATTACAGTTTTTGTCTAATTTATGGTATCTAACCAAAAGTATTGCTGTCTGGGTGTCCACTCCTGTATGGTTCAGAAACACTTTATCATCAGCACTTATTAATATCCAGATGTATGTTTATGGTCGTGTTTATAGAGAAAACCTAGAAATGAAGTGCTGCAGAACATAATAAGGCGACAAAACAAGATTTTGTCTAAAACGTTTGAGGATAGGATGACTCTGACCTTAATACGTCTTCGATGGACCGCGAGAGCTGGGAAGTCTGATGTGCAGAATGATGTCATTCTATATTCTAGACACTTAGCTGGGGAAGGCTTGCCTCAATATTTTTTCCTTTTCTGCCCTGCTTTACTTGCAAAGTGTCAGTGTCCGTGCTCTTTGTGTTGCATTGGGCTCCGTTGATTCATACGCTTCTGGCCTTAAAGTGAGGCACTTTATTTGTTTCTGATTGGTATTTGATCAAGCGTGTCTGAAAGATGATACTTGCTTCAAGGGCCACTCAAAGTAGATCTATCAGGGGGAAACTGCAATCACAACGCAGATTTTACCACGCAATACCATTACATCGCATGCATTACAATGCTGGCCACTCCCTATTTAAATGTGTCCCTGCCATACGCGCAGCGGGCGCGCCGAAGGCGCGCCTAAGGCAAGCCCGTCTGCGCCCGTCAGCGCCAAGGCAGGGCACAGGGCACGCCATGCACCATTACACTGGCTAGCTTATTCGATACTCCAGTGCGGCATTGAGAGCCCTTAGAGGCTCGCGCTGCCCTTCCTATCATAGTAACACGGCAGGACTCGTGAATGTCTCTACTTGTCTGGATTGTGGCTTTTCTCCTTCTACTCAGCTCCCTTCGGTCTCTCAGAGTGTCGAGCCCCTACAACAGGGAAGTTTTAAAGCCTGCCTCATTAATTTGCGATCTTTGCGGCGTCATCATGCTGACATTGCCGCTCTGGTGCTGGACAATGATCTAGACCTTTTATTTATCACAGAGACATGGTTGGACGCATTCTCTAACCCCGTTGTTGCTCTGGCTACCCCCTCGGGTTACATAATCCATCAGACCGACCGCCCAATTGGGAGGGGGGGGGGTGGCTATTATGTACTGAGAGCACTGGGTTTTTCAGTGGGATGCTCCCACCATTTGGGATGGTTGTGAGGCTTTGGATTTTAACCTCCAACTCTCCTGCCATTTCACATTGGGTGACTCCTTAATATACCGCCCACCAGGCTCAGCAGGCGTATTTCTGGATGCTTGTGGAGATGCCATTGCGGACAGAGTCTTAAGGTTCTCCAACTATCTCCTCTTGGGGGATCTCAATTTACATCTCGACTCTGGGGAGTCGACTGATTCCGCTGTCTTTATGGATAACCTCCAGTTGGCAATGCTCTCTCAATGGGTGACGGATCCGACCCATAAGGGGGATCATATTTTGGATCCTATCTGTTCCAACATCCCGTTGCAAGTCAGCAAGCCTTGCCCGATCACTTGGTCTGAACACTTCCCGATATTTTTTTCATGGCGAGCCCCACGCCAGCGCTTATTAGCTCAGGGCCATCGCACCCCCACAGCCATGAAGCTGGATGCTGCTCTCCTAGGCGGTCACCTGGCGGCCTCACGCCCTACCCTCTTGGGCGCCCTTCAGGACAATGTTACTTCATTCTCAAACTGGATTAGCGATGCTGTTATGACCCTTGAGCCACCGGGTTCCGGTAAACTGGGGAGGGAGACACCCTCCAAGCCTTGATTTACCTCGGAGCTGAAGGCTCTCAAGCATGATTGCAAGGTTTTGGAGAGAGCTTGGCAGGTCAGCAGCTACAGTCCTATCGCCAAGGCGCTCAGAGCCAAACAGAAAATGTACTACTTAGCCATTGCTACGGCAAAAAGCAAATATTTTTTTACTCGCATCGATCGGGCGAATAACAATGCTAAAGAAATCTTTGCAATTGTGCAGAGTTTCATTACGCCCCGTGCCCAAGAGGCGGTGGCTCCCCCCTCAGATAATTGGTGTAACATCTTGTCCAATCATTTTAGGTTAAAAATCAGTGATATCCAAGATTCTTTCCCGAAAAATTCTAATTCCACCCTGACTACCCGACTGTATGTTCCGGAGAGGGATCCAGGTCATTCCTTCTCGGCGTTCTGTCCTATATACCTCTTGTTCTCTCGCAGAATCCTTGGAGCACTGAAATCTGGCTCCCTGAAGGACCCCTGCGCGGCCAGGCTATTGGCCGAATTGGCCGACACGATCAACCCGGAAGTCAATATCCTGATTAAGCAGTCGGTTCGGGAGGCATGTGTCCTGCTTTCTTGGAAGCAGGCACTTTTACTCCCCCTGCTCAAGAAGCCTACCCTTGATCCGGCCCTCCCGGCCAATTACCGACCCATTTCTCTCCTGCCTAGTTTGGCAAAGGTTTGCGAAAAGGCAGTTACCTCGCAGATCACCAACTTTGTGGAGAAGGCGGGTTTGCTCCATCCGGCGCAATCTGGTTCCCTGCCTCCTATAGCACGGAGTCAGCACTGTTGGAGGTGGCGGAAGCTATCGGTCACTGTTTGGATGCCGGCGGGAGAGCAGCTCTGGTGATGCTGGATCTCTTGGCGGCATTCGACACGGTTCCCCACTCTCTCCTCCTCGAGCAGCTCAATGCCATTGGCATCGTTGGCACTGCTTGGAGTTGGCTCAGATCTTTTCTGGAAGACAGGTGACAACAGGTCTGGCTGCCCCCGTGCGCCTCGGAACCCAATCCTCTCTCCACCGTCGTCCCACAGGGTTCCTCCCTTAGCCCCCTTTTGTTTAACATATACATGACTCCCCTGGTTTACCTGGCGGAGTAATTGGGGGCTAAGGTGATGGCTTATGCGGATGACACGCAGTTACTGTTTACCTGGAAAAGGGGTGAGGACTCGGTCAGCACCGTGCAGCGGTGTCTCTCTTCAGTGTTTCGCTGGCTGTCCAATGCACAGCTTAAGTGCAATGAAGAGAAATCTGAGTTGCTCTTGTTTGGCCGGTTCCTTGCGGACTTTAGAGTCACCCTCTGGCCATCTGACTTTCCGCCCCCCCAGTCTGACAAGGGTCTAGCGAAAAATCTTGGTCTGGTTTGAGGAGAGCCTTAATTTTGCGGCTCACGTTAAGAAACTTACAGGGACTTGCTTTGGCATCTTAAAAACGCTGCGAAAATTTCTCCCTCTCCTGCCAGCAGGTGCCAAAGAAACGGTTGTCCGGGCTCTTATCCTCTCCCGGCTCGACTATTCTAATGCTCTCCTGGTGGGATGTCCGGGGTATCTTACCAGGAAATTGCAGGTAGTCCAAAATGCGGCAGCGAGACTTCTGCTGGGACTCTCTCCCAGGCAAAGTGTGCAGGCCCATCTCCGCCTCCTACACTGGCTCCCAGTTGAGTCTCGTTTTAAATTTAAAATGTTGTCCATTGTCCAACGGGCTCTGTATGGGCTGGGCCCACTCTACCTTCAGAAGCGCTTTGCCTTCTACACGCCCTCCAGACAATTGCGGTCGTCAGACCAATTCCTTATACAGACCCCCCGGTTCAAACGCCACCGGCTGGGCAGCTGTTCCTTTACTTGCGAAGCTTGCTTAGCCTGGAATGAGCTCCCTGTTGCCCTCAGGATGGTCTCAGATCCGGTATTTTTTAAGAAGAAACTGAAAACGCTGCTGTTCTGATGCCTTTTTTCCTCCTGACGCTCAGATTCTTCAGCTGGTTCTGTGGCAGGCTTTTCTTGGTAGCAGCGCCGGGATACTTTGAGTAGCTGTGCGCTCTATAAAACTAGTATATCATAACATAACATAACTACGCGTAGCTATTACTACGCATACCATTACATTGCATGCGCTTTTACAACGCATGTGATGTAATGGCTATCCACGTCGTTGTGAGGAAACTGAGGCTATTTCCTCACAACGACGTGCACCGCCCCTCAGACGACGCTGGAAGCCAGCGAGACGCACCACGAGGAGAGTGAGGTAAGGGGGATTGCGCTTGGGGTGGGGGTTACTTTTGTTGTAGTGTTTTAGGGTTTAGGTTAGTGTTTGTGTAGTGTAGTGTTTTAAGGTAGTGTCGGGGGGTCGTGCAGGCTAGTGTAGTGCGATTGTAGGGATTGGACTGGGGTTCGGGGATGGGTTGTGCATGGGTACTATATTAGTGTTTAGGGTAGGGTAGAGTCATTTGCCTTGCAAACTTTTACCACGAGTATAGCTTTATCACGCATGCCTTTGCGTTGTAATGGCATGCGTGGTAAAAGCATAGATGTGGTAAAATTTTGCGATGTAATGGCATGTCATTGTCATTGACATCGCGTAATAATACCCACGTTGTAATGGCACACGTGGTATTGGTATGCGATGTAATGACATACATCCCTATCAGGGTGGTAAGATATGCTTGAGTCTCTACAGTCAATTAATGAGATATGCCATGGTGTAATGGATGCATTTTAGTATGACCAGCATGTTATCAAGAGCCCAGTCCAATATAGTTTTTCGATCATCCAGGTGTGAGAAGGAGCAAGGCGTGAGCAGGTGTTTTAAAATTTGCTTTTGAGAGATAATCTTACATTTTCTATAAGAGCTTGTATTGATACCACACTCTGAGGTTTCTTGATTTAATGGGTTTTAAAGGAAGGGTCAGAGTTAAAGGTCAAGCCATGTGATTTTGTGTTTGCGGTGTGCAGTGCAGTGATTCCTTCCAAATTCATATTATAGAGTCAGACCTGGCTCTGGGGTTGTCTAGGTTATTGGTATTCGTTGGGTTTAGTTTGGGGTAGACATTTGGCATCCATGGTTGGATGCCATATATATTTAAGTGTTAAGAAAATTATATAATTATAGATTATTTTTTAATTTACTAATAAACTTAATTTAAAAAACTTTTAAACTTTTTTAGAAAGTTGATACGTTTTTTAATTATTAAATATATAACTTTTAACCATGTTTTCAAAATAATAAATCTACATAGAAACTTTAGTGAGGGTATTTCTTTAATCGCTGTTTCAAAATTAAGATTCATAAATTAAATAAATATATTTAAATTATGATCCTATTTAATAAACATTTAATTTGTTGAGCTAATGTGATGCAAAATTGTATTTTATTATTTCTAGGCTAATAAATATTTTATTTAGTTTAATTATTTAACTTTTATATTAAACAATAAAATATATGTATTTAAAAAAAACATTTTAGTAACCTGTCTGTACTTTTCTGTAGGAAGATCTCCAGCCTGGTGGTGGAGATCTCGTAATCAGGTGTACCCCTACAGCATACCTGTTTACATAGTTAATTTGACGCCTTTGGACACAGCTGTGGATTGGAAGCACTTTCGCACGAACTTTTGGGTTGAACTTTAATTCTAATCATTCTGATAAAATAGATAAACACAAGTGTACGTTGGCAACAGTAATTGTTCTACTACCCAGTGTCCATAATGACCTGGAGTGAGGTGGTCACCTTGAGTAGGTCCTATGGACAGTAAGGAAAATATCCTCTAAGTCTCTCCTACCCAACACCTGGTCCGTGAGTAGGTTCTATAGACGCTACGAACACTACTCGACAGGGTCAAGTAACCTCAGCACTTTCCATAGGGGCTGGTTTAGTGGTGGTGCCACAGTGGAACATAGAAACAGAAAATGTGGCTGCCACATTGGGTAAGGCAAAGGGAAGCATATAAAATATATATTGCGTAAACTGCGCAGGTAGCAAAACTTATTATAAACCAGATGGATAGCACAACTGCAAATTAATTTCTATAGTTTACCATTAATTATGGCGTTTAACTAATGGTAAGTCTAGAAAATTAGTTCCTCTCTCTGGATCCGTATTGAAGAAGTGTGACCATGATTATGAGCATTCAAGAAATGAAAACTTACTGTCCAGTTTCATCACCTTATCTTCAAGCAGCAGTTTAACTGCACCGTAAACAAATATATTACATGCAAACAGCACCCACTTGTGGACCAAACATTGTAAACACCCTCTCTCCAGTAGCCAAATTAAGCTTTTAACCTACAATGTTAAAACAAACAACAAAAGATAGAATAAACAGTAGCAGCTGCTATAGGACAGTGGTGGTGGGGTAGGGAGGGAGAGCCAGTGGGGGGAGGCGTGGGCGGATTAAGAAAAAAATTAAAATCAAAGTACCTGCGCTGCCCGTCTCCACTTCTCATCCATCTTCTTCGATACAACAGGGAGCAGACTGCTCTAGCCAATCACAATGCTGCTGTCACTATGACAGCAGCGCAGAGCACCATGGTTCGGTGCTCAGACAGGCAGTTGGAGCCTATGCATGTTCTCCACCCTGGCTGTGTATTACAGCCTGGCGGAGAACATGCTAAGTGCGCATGACTGTTTGACCGTCCCAAGGCGGCTGGCCAAACAGTCATGCACACTTCAAGTGCTCACCACTCCTCCTCTACTCTGCGAGCAGCCCCACCCACACCTTCAGAGCCTTGTGAAAAATAAAACCATAATAATGTGGTGTTATTATAATTTTATTTTTTTGCTGCTGGGCAACGCTACTCCGCTTTGGGGCGCTACTAAAAACAAGACTAACTTTTAGGATAAATAACTTCTTTTCTTTTCTTTGCAATCCACTCTGCCGAGTAGTACACCACATCTTGCTTCCAATATGCATTTTCCAATTAGGAAAAAAATGAAAACTTTTATGTGCCATTGTGAGCCACACTGGGCTATGAATTTAAATTTGGCGGGTATTTTTTAACGTGGCAAGAGCTCTGCCTGCTTTTGGTAATTGCTGCACTCCACTTCCAGGGAAAACCAATTGGTGAGTCTAACAGCGGTAGGATCTGCGTGTTGGACTTGGAGCCAGCAGGGCCGCTCTGGTCCCTGTGAAGCCATGAAACAAAGGATCCAATGCTTGAGCGATTATTTGGTAATGGATCGCCCATCTTGGCCCGAGCCAACGTGAGAATTCATTGGTGGATCCATTTTGCTTTACCATGTTTTAACCTGAGAGTAGGTCAAAGCCATTGAAGCCTCAATAAATAAATAATTAACATAACAATAGGAAATGATTATGCAAGCAAAACTTAGCTACAGCAGACAGAACAGAATTTCTTTAGATAAAAAGCAAATGGTAAACTTTTAACTTTTTTTCCAGCAGTGCAGATAATATTTCTTCCCGGATAAGGTGTGTTTTACGATCCCTAATGCATCTCGGGTTCTGCTCTATGCCTATTTGTTTATTATCACGGACCAAAATATTAACAGGTACGCATCCTTCCGCCAAACAACTCTGCAGAGCTTTACGGTTCTCCATTGTTTAATCATAATTCAATTTATGATAATTAAACAAAACCTGAACGTTCTAATTCAAATTCCAGAGATTGTGCACTTGTCACTCATTGGCTGTTTGCTTTGTTCTCAGAGACACGCTCATACTTGCATCTGATACTTTAGTGTGGAAGAGAGGTTAATGCTCTCATCAAGAGATATTTCCCTGGAGCCTTCAGACAAATGACAGGTTCAATGATTGTGCTCCAGTCAAATTCTCCTTTATATCCTAAGCATGTTCATTCTCTAAAGCGGTTAATTTCTTGCAGTATCTCCGTTTTGGCAGCATTACCACTGTCCTTTCTGGGTTTCAGGCTGTTATTAGTCAAGACCTTTGCTTCTACTAAAATTACATGTATAATATACTAACTGATTGGGGCTTTCAGCCATCCCTCTTCATCCATTGGTCTGTTATTGGGCTTTTCACATTTTCAACCATCCACCATTGCAAGAGCGACAGGTCTTCCCACTTCGCCATTGGCTAACTCACTGAGAATAATCTCTTTCACCCTTTTCACATTGAGCACATCCACCCACAAAGTAGTTCCCTTTAGTGCTTGAGACTACTATGGCAATATGTGCTGAGACACAAAAATATGTTTGTTGCCAGTCATTTTTTTTAGACTTCTGAGGCCCAACAATAACTTCTGCAAAATCCAAGAGAAAAGAAACAAGCCTTGACAAAGCCAAACGTCGGGCAGACAGTGGCAGACCTAGTTTTTGACAATGCTTGATCTGTTTGACATTCAAAATAAAACACGTTTAGGGTGATGAGTCCTGTTCTGAGTCCAAAGGCAAAAGGAGCGCAGTCAGATAAGGAACTGTCATGGAACATTTCTTCTCTTTTAATATATTACATGCTTTCGAAACTAAGCATACATTTGGCCAGTACAATGTTAAAAAGATCCCCTGATATAGTTTTTCTCTGTTCAATTGTGTTCCCTATCTTATAGCACTGTACATTCAATACACTTGTTTTATGTATTAGGCTTTTCACTGGGGATTTGAAGAGCCCCGTGCCCACTGAGTAAGAACCGCTGAACCATATTTAAAGTGATTTCTTGATGTAGCCAGCCTGTGAAATGTAAGCAACCTGTGTCTGTTTAGGTTACAGCTAGTGCTTGATGTCAGTGGTTTCTGTCGGGGAAGGATTTATTTCAGCCACTTCCACTGATGAAAACAACAGATGCCACATGTGCACAGGAAGTTCTAAACTCCACTCCTGAAGCATACCCCCTGCATAACTGTCTTGGCATGAAGGATTGCCGTTAGTCACATTCATAAAGGCAAACCAAAATAGTATATCCTATGTTTTGTTTCTCTCAGATGTTAATTTCCAGAGAGCAGCGGTACAGTTTTAGACTGTTGCAGAATATTAGTATTAGACCGGTCAGCCCTAGGGTGGTCTTCCCCCATATTTGTTGCCTTCCTCCTACATTTTTGCTGATCTCGTTTTTGCTGGCCTTAGGACTCTGCACACTTGACTTTACAGTGCTAAAGTGTATGTGATCACACCTTAAAACAAGGTTACATTGACTTATCCCCAATTGTTATAGTTCACATACTTGTAAGTCCATAGTAAAGGACTACTACATGTACCCAAGGCCTGTAAATTAAATGCTACTAGTGGTCCTGCAGCAATGATTGTGCCACCCACTCCAGCAACCTGTGTGTGCGGCTTTAAACTGCCATTTTGACCTGACAAAATAAACCATTTGTTGGGCCCAATCATTCCTTCTTGATACATAGTCACACCTAGGGTAGGTCCTGGACAACCCAGAGGGCATGGTGTGGTGAATTTAAAAAGTAAGACAAGCCCTTTTAAGCTTTTCATGTCCTGGTAGTTAAAAAACTCTTACATTAGTTTTTCACTACTGCAAGGCCTACCTCTCCCATAGGATGATAACATTGCAATTTCCTCATTACATGTATTAAGCTGTAATTTCCAAACGAGAGTAGGTAACCAGTTCCTGTTTGATGTCTTTGGAAGTGTGTAATGAAATATCCTAACTCATGGTAAAGTCTGATTTTAAATTACCATTTTTAAATGCCACATTTAGAAAGTTAGTATTTCCAGCATTTGCCATTTATTGCCTGTAGCTTGTCTCTGCGTCACAGGAATTGGTTTATCTGACAGTTGGGCTTTGTGTAGTCCTCCTAGACAGTCACACACAATAGACAGCTTAGGTGTGCCTGGGTGGGCTATCTCTGGCAGGGTGGGAGGGCAGAGCTGGGCCCAGCCCTACTTACACTTGGATAGGCTGTGTCCTGCCTCCACACAAAAGTCTGCATACCCCCTGTAGTTAGTCTAGAGCCAGAACAAGGAAGGCCAGATGCTTGGGGACTAGAAAGGGAATTTCTAGATGCTTCTCCCGCCTTCCAGAGGAAGGATGACCAGTATAAATATTGGACTTCAGACACCACCTCTTTGGTACACTTCTGGACCTGTAGATATTCTGCCAGGAAGAAGGACTACTCTGCTGCTGAAGGGCTGTCACTCTGCTGGACTACAGTCTTTCTGGACTGCTGCCTTGTGCTAACAGACCTGCTGCCCTCTTGCTGGGATGAGAAGGAGTGGACTTGCATCTATTGAACTCAGGACGACCAGAGTGACTCAAAGGGCTAGTTGACTGGCCTTCTGATTAGAGCCTCAGAGACACAAGGCTTGAACAACCTTGAACCCAGCGCCTGGACTCTGCCAGCTGTGAGTCTACCCTGCCAAGTGGTGTCACCCCAGTCCTGGACTCTTGGAAGTGGTCCTAAAGTGTTATACCAGCCACTGAGGAGCCAGTGGAACTAATGCATCTCTTCTGCTGCATGGTGGAACCCCAAATAGAACTGATGCATCGCTGCTGCTGCATGGGTTCGGCCCGTCGCCAAAGACTCATCACCTCTGCAACCCCTTTGGAACCCCTGCTGCACAACACATCCTTGGTACAGGCCCTCACCTACCTTGTTGATGGCAGGACAGATTTAGAGAAATAAAACATAATCAATACAATCAGTTTTAGAAAGACAAGGTTCTAAAGGGTTATAAAGAACATATGTGCGAAGTTTTACATTTCTATCTCCTAATTTGACCGGTTTGCACCATTATTTAAAACAGTCAACGGTGCATTACAATCAGAGTGAAAGAAAAGGCTTTGGGCCTTTACCAGTTAGTACATTGTCATGAGGTTTCATGCTATATTGAAAAGAAAGATTTATAATGCATTAATACATTAATACTTCAATACTTCATTGCTTTCATAAATGCAGAAAATATATTCTCGTGAGTTATTTGTTTTAATAAATTCAACATTATATGGATATGAACTGTTCGGCATGCTCTTGTTTACTCTATTTCTAAAATAAAGCACGCTCTTTTCAAAACCGTGCAAAGTGTACATGTGTCTTAAGTAGATTTTGTATGTCTCATTCTGGATTTTTGTCATGAAAGGAAAAATCAGCCTTTATGCTGCATCACTATGTATTCCTTTGCCCATCATTTGATAAAAACCTTTACTAAATTAACCATCAAAGTACAATTGAATGAGGAGCTTTCATCCCTTACCATAGAACGGGATGGTCTAAAAAGAATGCGCAGCCAGGGCTGTTTGCCCGACGCCCCGCCCTTTCAGGCCCTGCTATGTCACTAATAAACGTTTTTATATACTTACTATAAGTGTTTCCTATGATATGTATTCATCAGCAGACGCTAGATGGCGCCATAAGCAGCAGTTGCCCTGAACATTGCTTTTCTCTCTGCTCTGATTGATGTGTTACCTGAAAACCAGGGCCCCGCGTGACGTCTGTGACCTGAGCCCCACAAACGCTTGTGACCGATCAGCCAAGCCACTGGCATCTTCCAGCCAGAGACACCTCCCGCTCCCAAGAGTATTTGCTTAAGTGGTTCGGAAGTTACTTTTTTATCACAATTGGCAGGGCCGGTCCTAGGACTTTTGGGGCCCGGGCAAAAGGAAAGATGTGAGGCCCCTCTAATTTGCAATATCCAGAGCCGGCGTTGGGGCTGTTGGCCCTCGGTGCAACAATGTTTGTTGGTGCCTCGCCAATGAGCTCCTTCGTAATGAATTCCCTCACTACCACCCTTTAACAGTGCTCCTCAAGTTATGGTAAGTGGATTTATGTTATGCAGATTTATAAAGCGCATAGCTGCCCGATGGCTTCCCATTGCTGCGTGAGTCATCTTGTTTACTAGGGGGATTCAGAGGCGGTACATGTCTAGGGCTAGTGGTGGTAAAGCCATGTTTTAAGCATTTTTCTGAATCTGGTCTCATTCATTTAGTTTCTGAGCTCAGCGGGAATAGCATTCCAAAGCTTAGGGGTCAAATGTGAGAAGGATACACGCCCCCCAATCCGATCCTTTGGACCTTTAGCAATCAAGCATTTGGAGGATCTTAAGTTCCTGCTAGGAGTGTAAGGTACCAGAAGAGCCACTATCAAGGAGGGTCCATTATGGTTGATTCTCATATGCGGCAAGTAAAGTGCCTTGAATATTATCCTTTCCTCCACTCAAGCCAGTGTAAGGAAGCCACTGCATCTTTTTGCTGAGCTATGTTTGGGAAGCTTGAGGATAGTCCTTGCTGCCACACTTTTGACTAACTGGAGTCTCTTGATCATATATTTGGGTGAGCCCATATACAGGGAATTCCCATAGTCCAAGCGGGAAAGAATCAGCACTTGGACCACTATTCTCTTAGATTGTGTAGGTAGGAAGTCTAGTATTTTCCGTAGGGTTCTGATAAGGCCACAGCAAGATACTGTAAATATTTTTACTTGGGCCTCCATAGATAGAGAGCTATCCAACCACATACCTAAGCTCGTAATGGGTGAGGAAGGGATTGGCGATGCCCCCAGGAACTCTGGCAATCCGAGGGTTGTTTGCGGTGTTGGCTTGTTTCCTAAAATCATCAGCTTGTCTTTGTTTCCCTTCTATTTAAGTGGGCAGTTAGCCATCCATCATTCAACTTTCTCTAGACAAGGGGCTAGTTGTTGTAAACCTGTTCCCGGTAAAGGGAGACTACCAGTTGGGTGTCGTCAACATAGGAGACCATCAACACCCAAAATGTCTTGAAGATGTCTGCCAATAGACTCCAATAAATGTTGAAAAGTGTAGGCCTCAATGCAAAGCCCTGCGAAACCCTAAACTTCAAAGGGAAGACATCTGAATAGCAGAGAGATTCGCAAATTTGAAAGGACTTTTCTTTTAGGAACAAGAAAAGCCAGGTCCGAGCACAATTTTTATTCCTATTTCACTCAACCTGAGCACCAGAGTCTTGTGGTCAACGGTATTGAACGCTGCACTTCAGGTAGAGAAGGATAATGGCCATGGAACCTCCTTTGTCCAACAATATTTTCAGCTCCCCTGTTATTGGTAATACCTGCGTTTCCATCCTCTGCCACCCTCTGCGATACTTCTTCCATCTACATATTTCAGCTCTCGTCTTTCTTTTCTGAACCCTCTTTTCACTTTCTCCTTCTGCACATATTCTCTTGCATCTGCTTCACTTTACCGTTCTCCACCACAAACCCACAACACAACCATTCACTTACGAATACTGCATTTCTATTTGGCAGGTCAATTTTCAACATGCGCTTTGTACCTCCTTCTCACGCTTCTAAACATAATTACAAGTAAAATTAGTACATTCCACCATTGCCCTCTGCCCTCCACAGAGGAGCCAAACCAGGTTGGTTGAGACTGTATTATAAACATATTTGTGAACTGCTCTACCTTTAGACTCCACTACAGGGCTCTCAATCATGGCCCATTTTACTCACCCACAACCTGAACTAGCACAAACACCTGTAAGCGAGTTGATAGTATGCAGAACCATAGGTTGATATGTTGTGTAGCAAAAATACAGAAAAAAGAAAATACAGGAAAACACGAGCACTCTTAGGGAAGTCAATTAGGCAAGACGTGAAATTTAAATAGGAGCAACCTCAATGTCATGATTGACTTGGGTTATTGTAATGTGTTTTTTACAGTCATTGTTGAGATATCCATCAGTGTTTGGCACTGTAAAAGATATCAAAATGGAGCACAATATAGACTCCTTTCAAACCCCTACTTTTAATTAATAGCTGCCCTGGGCCTCGCTGCATAATGTAATGCCATGAGGCCCAGGAGAAGACGCCCCCCCCCTGCTCCTCATAGCTCTGTATAATGAGCACCAAGCCCCGGAGAGCCCCCCACCCCATCCTAGGCCTCATTGCAGCAATGATCTAAGGCTGTGTTGCCAAGGGTCGTGTGATACAAAAAGGGGATGATGGACGGAGCGTTTGAGCAAATCAAACGCTCCCCCCCCCCCCCCCCCGTCAACTGATCTGGGTTTAATCCATCACCATTCTTTAGCTCACTCAGCCACCTCAGTTCAGACATGGCCATATGCAAATCAGTCTGACCCTGTGCCCCATGGAAACAGTTCAGCCCGAACTGTCAAGCCATGTCTTCCCTGGACCGGAACCAAGCATCCTGCCACTGGATTCAAGCAAGCCGGGCTGAAGACGGCTGGAATGCCAGAAACCGGTCCTCGGAAGCTTATTTCCGATCCAGGGAAGACATGGCTTGGCAGTTCGGGCTGGACTGTTCCCATGAGGCACAGGATCAGTCTGATTTGCATATAGCCATGTCTGAACTGGGGTGGCAGAGTGGGCTAAAGAACTGTGATGGATTAAGCCCAGATCTTTTGACTGGGTGTGAGTGTTTGATTGATTCAGATGTTCCGTCCATCACCACCCCCTTTTGTACCGCCAAGGGTCGTGTGGCCCCTCTCCTGGGCTTTGCAGCACTCGAAACACATGGTTGGGAAAGGCCTTCAATAAAATGCAGAGCTGAACCAAAGCATGGTGGGCAGTGTAAACCCACAGTTTTGACTTTCAGTAAGGCAGTGTCTCTGAGTCTCAAGAACCCCCAGTAATTTGGATAAGCTCTGCATTCACGTCCTTTGCAGGGTGAAACACTGGTCGATATCTTAACAAAGACAGTCCGCAACATCAAGCTGCTCCATGAGCTGTGAGGCCCAGAGGAGTGGGTTTCAGCCACTGGGCATTGCAGCCATAGTGTATCACTGTGCAGGCCCGGAGTGGGTGGCTCCCTGCACTCAACCTCACACCACTGAATATTGGAAGCCTGGACCAGGCAAGGGGGCCAACCCCTGAACTTCACAGCCATGATCCATGCTAAGGGGCAGGGGAGAGTGGGGAACCCTTCCTTGGGCTTTGAAGCTGCAGATTTGCTTTGATGATCAAGACTGTAGTGACCCCTGCCATGCTGGCTGCTCCCTCCTCCACTGACCCACTTCTCCTCCTCTAATTCACATGCATCTGCATTTATTTACAATTACAATTGCCATGTTACCACTGCTTTGTGTGCTCTGCAGAAGGCCAAGCATGATTGGATGAGCACGTATTCTAAATCCCTCTGTGACCCACTGACAGCCCCTTGCTTGAACTTCCAACAGCCTTTATACCCCAGTTCAATGGTCTAAAGTATGGCCCACCACAAACACCCACCCTCAACCTGAACTCATACAGATGCCTATGGGTAAGCCAGTTCACCATGGGCACAGTACAACATTGATATGCTGCATTAAAAAAACACATTAAAACAAACCCATGAAAAATGTAGTGCTCTTAGAGAAGGAAATGAAGCATGTGTGAAATATAAATAGGAGCAACTTCACTAGCATGACTGACATGGATTGTCGACCGTAATGTTTTTTACAGTCATTGGTGGGATATCTACCAGTGTTTTGCCCTGTAAAAGATATCAAAGTAAAGCGCAATATAGATGTCTTTCAAAATCTGATTTTAATTACTGTAGGTCTGAAACCCAGAGGCACCAGCATCACTGAAAGCCCTGACCCTGGGTTTATACTGCTCACCTTGCTTTCGCTTGGCACTGCCCGTTAATAAATGCTTTTACCTGCCCTGGACCTTGCAATTATAATGCAGCAGTATGAGGCCAATGAGAGAGTCCTTCTCTCCTGGGCCTCACAGCGATAGATCTTGTCTGCAATGAGGCTTAATGTAGGGGGTCCTCTCTCCTGGGCTTGGCACCCATCACCCAAGGCAGCCAGGCCCTGGGGAAGGTCCCTTTGCCTGGACTTCCTAGCAATACATTATGACTATGCGGCCCAAGGATAAACATTCAGTAACAGGGCTGTACGAAACCAAAGTAAACAGCATAAACCCAGGGTCAGGGCTTTCAGTGAGTCAGGCCCCCCTGGATTTCAGGCCCCGTAATAATTAAAATCTGACTTTGAAATAACATGGACAAATTATAAGAACCCCTGCAAAGAAGCTGTCCTAGATCAACAAAACACACAAGGTGGTGGACAGAATGATGCACATTGGCAAAACATTCACCCCCAGTCACTGATCTGGGTTTAATCCATCGTTATTTTCCTCACCACGCCACCCCAGTTCAGACATGGCCCAACGGGAGACCTGCCCCCAAAAATATAGTGAAGCTAATCAGCATTTCCGAGACTGAGTTAATGGTTAAACTTCATGTGGCTATGGCCCAGAGGACTCCCTCATAGTGGATCATCAATTACTTTGTACAACCCTCAAAGCACTTAAGATGCTTCCTCCTAACACCCCTCAAAGCACTTAAGATGCTTCCTCCTACCACCCATAAACCTTTTCCAGGCCCTCATAGCTGCCATGTTTCCCAGGTCCATGCATAATGTGCTGTTCCAGTCCAGGGTTTCTGGGGCTTGGTGTCTTGCTTTATAATGGCATAAACACAACTACAAGTACCAGAACTCAAAATAAAAACTTGGGCTATAGCAGCACATATTGCGTGGATCTGGGAAATGTGGCAGGTGACCCCGTAGTGCCATTCAACCAACCTTTAAGCCAGCCTGTTCTCTCCCGACACCATTCTATATTTAACTTTTATAGAGTGTTAGAAAAAAATGACATCCTATAGCCTTTCCTTTTACATCAGCAAGATTGTTCCATAGACCAATTTGTAAAGTCCTCTCGCAAAGAAAACAATCTCTATGTTAAAAGAATAGGCAGCAATTTGTCAGAATACATTGCCTGACATTTGACGTCTGTCTTTGAAATTTAAAGGCATCTTTAATGCTCATTCACCTTCTGAACTCCAGCATTTTAATTGCGGGGGTACTGCAGCCCCCCTTATCCTCCCCAAGCTCCTACTTCAAGCACCTGTATCCTTCTTTGTCTCCTATACGGTCCTCTCTTTTGCATGTACCTTATTTCTTTACACTTTTCCTCGCCTCCTTCTCGTCTAAGAATACTGTTTCCCCATATTCAGCTCCTGGTGTTTTGCTTTTATTCACTTCTCTCCATTATCTCCTTTGCTCTCCTCTCTCAGCCTCCCTTCTACATCTTGTCTCCTGATCACCTTTCTCCTCTTAACCAATACTGTCTCTCGTTTGAAGTCTTCCCATTTTCCCTCCATTGCTATATTTTATCTTCACACTTTCGCTCTCCACTCTCCATCCACTTATCTCCTTAAAGGGCAGGATAAAGTGCACTGTACACCTAGATGTCAACACACACAACAAATGTGACCGCATTAAAGCATTAATTTTAAAGTATCTTTATTGATCCTTCACCTTTATAACAGTAGAAGGGTTATTTGGGGAGTGCTGTAGCACTGCACTCACCCCTACTTCCAGTGCATGTGAAAATTCTCTGGACTCCCCACACAGCAAATGCACCCACAAATGTAAAACTCTGCTGTTTCATGGACTGTGAAAGCAAAGTCGGACATGACTCACAGTTCCAGAGCGTGAGGGGATTTTAAATTTTATATTTTGCGAAGTCGTTAGAGAGCTTCACATGATCATCAGTTACATTACAAAAGGATATATTCATTTTTTAGGGGCATGTGGAAAGAGTGATATGCCCAGAATCACAGAATGTTCAGAAGACACTGACTCTAACCTAGTTCCTCGGTTTCTTTGAGGTGCTCAATGCGTGCAAAGCCCTGGGTAAAGTGTTTAACCCATGGGCTTCACAGTCATACTGTAGTGCTACGAAGTTCAGGAGATGGGGGTCCCCTACCCTGGGCTACACAGTACTGAATAATGACACTACGACCCATGGCAGGGGGCCCACACTTGGACCTTGAGCCCTGATCCAGTGCCTCATGGCAGAGGATAAGGACCTCTCCTGTCCTGGGCCTCACAGCTCTGGATATATGAATGCAAGGCCAAGAGAAGGGGGCCCCACACTTGGGCCCTGATCCAGTGCTTCGAAGTCCAGTGAAGTGGGGACTACTTCCCCTAGCATTAAAAGAAGTGTTGGGCTTTGCCTGTGAACATTGCCCAGCCACAGCTTCTCCCTCTTCTACTGAGCCACCTCTCCTCACCCATTAATATTCAGCCGAACCTAAAAGACAAAAGGGGCATTTGTTGCCTGGAAACGCAAATGGCACCTTTTCAACAGGGCACAGCCCCACCCTTGACCTGCTCACACAAACACAATTGTCTTTGCTGCTGTCCCAAGACCCCCGGGCATTCTTTCCATCCCCCACGCCTCTAATCCCAGGAATGACACCATGCCTTTAGAACTGCTGAGGTTAAGGCACCTCGTTTGCACACTGTAATGCAGTGATGGGAGGTGGGGGGAGCAGGTGGCCTGACTATAATGCAGCCTTTCATTTGGAAGCGGGCCCTATGTTTTTGAGGTGAGCGTGGGGCCCTGGGCAGCTTCCCACACTGCCCATGCCTAGCGCCGGCCCTGACAATTGGAGGAAGAGTCGCCGGTCTCTGATTAGACTTGTAGTCCACAGTGAGATATTGGGTAATGTTGCCCTGTGTGTGGTCTCCTATCCGCTGAAGTGGCTTCTTAGGTGTGAAATGCATGCGGTTGAGTTTCCCGCCTCAGTAACGGAAGCTGCGTCTGCCGATAAAGATTGTAATTTACGCTCGGGTTGTTAAATGATGGTTCAGATGCTTGTTGCTATGTTTAGCTCCAGCTGATCACTCGCTGGCTTTTAATTACTACTTTTGTTTACTTTTAAGCTAATAGCACAGCAGAGCCTTTGTTGAGGAATTGATAATTGGATGTTATTCAGGCTAAACTAAATTAATGAAAAAGCAGATATTTTAACCCCTTGCATGCTGATGACGGCCCCCGTCCGTTATGCAGCACGGTGGGCGTGTGCTGATGACGGCTGGGGGCCGTCATGAACCCGCCCACTCTTTAGAAGTGCCGCACAGGTGCAGAATCGCGGCCGCACACAAGGGGTTAAGCAGAGCGCCTCGTAGGGCATCAGCCTGCAGACTGCTTCAGCAAGTGAAATTATGCAGCATACTGTATAAGCATAAGGTTTCAATGCATACAAGCAGACCTATCTAAACCCAACTGTTCTACATTTTTTATCTTGTATGATTTCAACCATGGGATTGGTGCTGGTGAGTGGCCTTGGCTCCCTGCACCACACAGGGACATTGCACCCAGTTTTACTTCCATTTTTGTGCTATTGGGCTTACATGTTGGGTCATATGTTCCTTAAGGTGCAGAAAGTTATCATCTTACAACTTTTGTGCGAATTTGTTCCAGTATTGGACGAGGAATTTAGGTGCATAAGCCTGTTCCACAAGTGTCCGTCTCCTCTATCTTTTACCTTATGCCATTCAGCGATGCATGGCCTGTCTTAAGTCAGAAGACCCGGCACCTTATCCAATATTTGCGATGTCTATGAAAATTAGTTCTGATGCAGTAGATGGGGCTAACAGTTTTGTTGGACCGAAACGTCTATGTGTGTAGACCAGCTGATCAAGGGATGATTGACGCTCCACACATGGTCTTCTAAAAGGGATGACCTGGGATGCCCTCCCACACATTGGGAACTAAAGGAAGGTGTCATCCAGGTTTGTGTCTGCCAATGTCTCACCACTCCAGCACTTCTTGGACGACCAACAAGAAGTTAAATGTCAAAAGCACTTCAGAGTCCACACAGAAGCATCAGGGGGAGAGCAAACAAATAAATGTAGGTTCTGGTGCAACTTTATGCGGGATTATTATGGAATAAGGTCTCTTGTGGCGTTTTGTACATTAATCACAAAAAACAATAGCGAACTAAAAGTCTGCTATGGGACTGATTTCAGATCAATCCGTTGTTATTTGGTTGTGCTTTTCTTTCCAGAATGTCTTCTTTCCATCTTCATCCAGTCCCCCACTATCCTCCATCCATCCCAGCTGGTACTGTTCATGGCCTTTAGTGAGGGGAGAACACAAGGTACTTGTATTACTATTCATTCCTATGCACCTGCAGCATACAGATAGACCATACCATTACCGTCTTTTCTGTGCTATTCCCTTAAATTAGATTTACTGGCAATGTCATTATTTTAGGCATAAACCTACAGGCATTATTAGTTGAATGCACCAGTATAACGTATTGACAGGCACAGCAATTTAGCTATATCCATAACCAACTAGCCCGTATGGTGGGCAGTGGCATAACCTAGGCCCCATGGTGCGAGGGACCCCCAAGCTCCATGGGCCCCCTCAGCACAGTACTCTGACCTGAGAGCTCCTGATTAAATCCGGAGGGTGTCCCCTTCATGTACCTTGCAGAAGGTCCCCCCTCAAGTTTCGTTACGCTCTGATTGTGAGATGGTATTCAGGACTTCTGATAGATGTGGGGTAAATAAAATATTAAGATGTAACTGAGTACAGCAGGAATGTCAAGTTCTTTTGGTGAAAAGATGCATACTCAGTCATCTACCCTTGGCACAAATACAATAAAAACTTTGATGTAACCCATGGTTGACCACCTTGAAACTCCGGATAACTGTGGTTTGCCAATGAGCATAAAAAACAGAGAAGCGCTACTTTGAGATGGTAGCTCAGTATAGGAAAAATAAAGGTACAAACTCTGACCTGAACAAAATGTGGTCCTCATTTCTTTATTCATCTTCATTGTTTCAGCAATTTGCCTTACAAGTGAAAAACACAACAGCATATTTTCAATATTTGATTAAAATCACATGATGAGAACTATTCAGATACCAAGACAAGACTAATCATATTCATAAATAAATAATTGCGTAATAAGGTGATAAAAGTAGTAGAGCATTCGCCGATGTTAATTCAAAAGTGCGGATCTTTGTGCACCAAAATCCAATTTTTTTAATATTGAAATCATAATAAATAACCTTAAAGTATAAGCGTCAAGAAATTTTGGTTGTTGCGCAGAAACACAATTTCTAACAGTTAGGTATTTTAGATAAGAATAATTGTTGTTCTATTTAATCTATTTTCATGATAGCACGATGAGAAAATATGGTTATTTTTTATTTTTTGCCAAGCTACTTTACTCCAATGGAACCTGCTCTGGACACAATGGAAGCTCATTGCAGAAATGGATTATATTAAAAGCTTTGTTTTCACTTATGCCTCGAGGATTAGATCCTTCATGTACTGAGCTCAGAACAGTCTTGGACCTCACTGCAGACAGAAGCAGTATTGTGTTAGTAAGGTCTTTTTTAAAGTTTTTCATTGATTTTATGTTATGTTATGTTATGTTACAGCGTTCTTGTATAGCGCACGGCTACTCGAAAAGAGTGTCCCGGCGCTTTCCACCTGCATCTCAGAATAAAAATAACACAACACAGCAAAAGAATGAGAGAAAGAACTGAAACTGAAACAATAAGAACAGCCTAAAGATTAAAAAGCCAGGTCTTCAGGCTCTTCCTGAACTGGAACAAATTGGCAGTGCTGCGCAGCGAAAGAGGAAGCGAGTTCCACAGCTGTGGGGCTTTGCAGCTGAAAGAGCGCCCTCCCGTGCGGGCCTTCCTCACCCGAGGGACCACCGCTTTGTAAAGGGATTCCGAGCGCAAGGAGCGGACTGGTCGATAGAAGGCTAGTCTCCGCCGCAGGTATCCAGCCCCTGATCCAAACAGGGCTTTGTGCATCAGAGTCAGGGATTTAAACTGGATCCGCTTCCGGACAGGCAGCCAATGTAGCGCCTGTAGCAGCCCGGAAGCTCGGGCTCGTCTACGCAGGCCAAAGATAGCCCGGGCGGCAGAGTTCTGTACCACCTGTAGGCGCTGAACTAGGTAATCAGGGAGGCCAAGGAAGAGGGCATTAGCATAATCAAGCCTAGAACCGACGAGAGCCTGCACAGTAATACGCCTGTGCTCCTCAGACAGCAGGGGCAGGAATTTACGGAGCATTTTCAAAATTCCATAACAGGTGCCAGCCAGACCCAGAATATGTGTTCGCAGCGATAGCTGGTTGTCCAGCTTGACACCCAGGTTTTTAGCCACCAAGGAAGACTGTGCAGGAGGGCTCATGTCGGGCGGCCACCAGTGCTGCCACTCCGGATTGACACCGCAACCGAAGAATAGAACCTCGGACTTGCTCGAGTTGGCCCTTAGACTGTTCCGTTGGAACCAGTCAAAGACCAATGTAAGACAGTCCCGAATTCTCCCTCCATCAAACTCCTGGTCTTTCCCGCATGTGAAGAGGAGTTGCGTGTCGTCGGTGTAAGAGACGATCTGGGCCCCATATGCTTCCACCAAGGCCGCCAAAGGGGACATAAAGATGTTAAACAACGTGGGGCTCAGCACAGATCCCTGTGGAACCCCAACTCCCAATGGCGGCATCTCAGCAGAGCTCTGGGAAACCCAGACCGTCTGGCGGCGGCCTTCAAGGAAGGATGTAAACCACCTGAGCGCCGTCCCCTTAAGGCCGATGTCATAAAGCCTCGCTAAGAGCGCCCTATGGGGGACGGTGTCGAAGGCCGCCGATAGATCTAATATGACCAGCATGCCCCTCCCGCCGACATCAAGAGTCTCCCTGATGATCTCAGTGACCTCTAGCAATGCCGTTTCCGTACTGAAATTAGGACGGAAACCGGATTGAGATGGGTGGAGCAGATTGTTAGCTTCCAGAAAGCGCGACAGGACACCGTGGACGTGTTTTTCCGTGATCTTCGTGAGGGCCGGATGAAGTGAAATTGGCCTATAATTGGCCAGAACCTCGACGTCGAGACCCGGTTTCTTTAGGAGGGGGATCACCATCGCTCTTTTCCAAGAGCTAGGGACCCTCCCTTCCCTCAGCGAGGCGTTGAGGATGGGATTAACCAGCGGATTCACCACCTCCGCCATCCCAGCCAAAAATTTGGCGGGGCAGGGGTCAAGTGGCGAGCCAGATTTCAAATTGGCCAACAGCTGCCTGGACACATCGCTGGAAACAGCAGGAAAATCAGACAGCACCGCCGTCGGTGTGTGCGGAAGTCCGCACCCAGCCCCGGTGACGCCGCTTCCACCGCTTATCTCCTCTCTTGTAATGCTGTGTGTTTAGAAGACCCTGCCCTGGTGCTATTCATCTTATATTTTTCTGTTTTGCTGCTGTGGCTCTGGTCTTTTTTCATGTTAAACTTTTAATGACTTCCTCGGGTCTAATTGACCTGCAACAGAGGAGAATTACCAGTTACAACTAATTCCTATACAAACTGGGAACAATGTTTGGTGGGGGGACACCAGAAGCAGGTGGATACGGTGAGGAAGAATTAGAGGAAGATAAATGCCTAGTGTATTTTAATCCATCGTGAATTGATTGAGAACCAACTAAAATATATTGTAACTGATTAGGGGTGTTAAAGTTTTGCTTTTAGATATTTGCCTTCGCAACTTCGGGTGTCTACCATCAAGTAAGACAAAGATCCATGCAGCAGAATTTTCCTGCAGGTTGAGGGCAGGGATGTAGGACAAAAGTAACTTTACTCTCCTGGAAGAGCAAGAAACAGCTAAAATAAAGTCTTGATAGCAAATCTGAACATACCCTTTTAGTGAATTAATACACAACATTAGATGCAATAAGCATATGTTGCATACCTCTCCGGAAGCATCGAGTACTGGGGAACTACGATTTAATTTAGAAAGCCATGAAGTCCTTATCCTAATAAAACCATCCCTTATGGGTTTGAGTCACTTGCTACTGAACATCTCTTCTACCCACACTAAAATCTGCGCCTCTACGACAGACGGCACCCCAGAAACCACCACTTCCTAGCAGCATGGTGATCGTTCAATTTCCAAGGTACTCTTATGCCTATCCTTGCTTTATGTGGTTCCATGAATGTGTCATCTGAACATAAAAGTTTCAAATGCAGCAGTTAATGGCAGGGTAGATTTCATGGATCCAGCCCCTGCTCCAATGTACAACCTGTCTTGTAGTAATGACAATGTTCCCTAGTTAATTAGTCACCAATGTTCCAACATACTGCAGTAATCACTTTTCTCTTTAAGGCATAGAAAGCAGACTAACTGGTGGCAATAAGGACCCTTGGGTACGTCCTATAAAATAATTGGTGATTGTGTGGTGTTATCATTTTGCAGCCTTTTCTTCATAAGCCTGGCTGTCTTCGTGGCCCAGCACTTATGCAAGACTGACTAGTTCAACTTTCAGAGCTGTTATTCCTCATTTTTTTTGTTTAATATCTGTTTATTGAGTTCAAACAAATAGAAAATTATACATGTCGCAGAAAATGAAAGGCAAGGTCGGGAGGGCAACAAAAGCTGTGCTACGTAATAAGCAATCATCTCCGGGCCCCTTTCATAGGGGGACCCCAGCTCCATAGACTTCAAAACACAAACGTAATGAAGGCACAATGACTTCCCAAAACACCAGTGACCGCATCAAAAGGAAATCCCTCGCCAAGGGAGGGGTTGTGGAAGGGACCAAAAGGCAGATGCCAAGTTTGAGTTCCATCGTCCAATAGAGGGATAACACAACCGCACAGCCGACGAGTCAAACAGGTAGTCAAGACAAGCAAGGTCTAAATCGAGCTGAGGCCCCCCGTCTGCATAAAGGAAGCTGTGCATTCCTCATTTTTGAGCAAGTGAATGTCTGATATAAAGCTAGTACTTCTCCTTCTCTGGTGATGATATTCAAGAAGCCAGATATTATCCATCGGTCATGAATCTATGCAGGGTTAGGGACAATCTCGATTACTTAGTATATATTATATATAGTGAATGATATAATTGTGCAACAGTAACAATGGCATTTCAAGCCACTCTTCATACAGAGTTGTTGACTTATCTTGACGAAGTGACTAAGTCGCCTAAGTGGAGATGGTTTCACAGGCTATCAGTCTGGATCTCCCTGAAGCTTGCATGCAGTCTAGAGGTTAGCTCCACAAGGGTGCAATATGTTTAGACCATATTTATATAGTTACATTTCCATTATCACAAAGCGCTGGGGACAAAAGAAATCATAGTTGCAAATATATTTGGTGCTGGAGTGAATAATCCTTGGTTCGAACAGCCTCCTTCTGGCCAAAAAATGTTGAGGGCATGTGGGAACCTCAGCAGAGACCTAGATCCCAGAGAGGGAAACGTTTGGGTTATCCCTGAGTTTGTGACAAAAAAAAAAGGAAGAACTTTAAATTCTTGACTTGCCAATCGAAGCCCCCTCCCAGAAACAATTATTGGTCCGACTATGTCAAAACTCGGCACCACATACTGGATTCCACATTCTAAGTATTTCATAAACTATCTTGTCATAAGAGGGAATAACTTTGAATAACCATTTAGGATTTTTGGCATCTTCTCTCTCTATCCTTTAGTAGGGGCATTTGAATCCCTCCTTCTTAAAACTTATAGTCTTCTTCATACTCTTTACTTTTCAGGCAAAATGCGCCAGAGACAGGCTGGTCAGACAGAATCTGTATGGTAATTAAGAAGGAAATGTTACTAGCTATGAAGCAGTATGTTTATGGCCGAGAAGCAGGAAGTTTACCTTTCTGTTACCTTAATTATCCCGCCTTTGGAAAAGACTGAAACATTTTTCAACGAATAGGAAATGCTTCTGAGGACTAATCATTTGTTTTCCTTGGAGAATTCTAAATCTTCAAGCTGTTTCTGTATAGGGCAATGGGTGAAGTGTGTGGATAATAGTAGAGGTATTTTGAGTAATTAAGGAGAATGTTGTTTAGTTTGTGAGGGGAGTGAGTGCTGAAGGGTTGCCAGGTGAACAGGATGTTTATATATGGTTGTTTGCCAATTAAATAGAAAGTGCTGGTGGAGACAGCAGGCCCCAAAGGTTTCTGCAAGAGTGTTGGTTGTCATGACACTTAAAAAATAATACTCCTATCCTTGGTTCAGTAAAGATTTGCCAATTGTGTGTCCACTACTCAAACTTTTTAGACTAGGTTTAGTGAATATGCTCAAAATAGGTAAGATTTGCAAAGCATTAATGTTGTGGACAATTGTAACTAAGTTTTAAGTGGCTTGTCCTGGCATGGTGCATGGCAATAATCTACTTAGCAACCACTCAGAAGATGTGGGGGTGGATCTTACCCAGTAAACAGTAGTTGTGTAAAAAAAGCACATGTTGGTACGCTTCACTGTTTCCATGTTGCCAAATGTGCTTAACCGTATCGCTGCTGCGGTGATTTTTGCGCTGTGCGGCATTTTTCAAAATACCGCGTTACATGACGAGCTCAGCTCGTCATCAGCACACGCCACCCGTGGCTGATGACGAGCTGAGCTCGTCATCAGCATCGAAGGGGTTAAAGTAAGCAAGGTCTTTTTGGCCTACAGGCGGGAAGCCTTGGAGAACATTTTTTTTTTTTTACTGCTCACTGTCATGATTGGGTTTTTGATTATGTAGCTTGGACACATTAACCAGCCAGCACTTTCATTATGTCCCACAATCCAATAAGGAGCTATAGTGTTCACGAGACGAAAATGTCTTCTTCAGGGCACACACACCAATGGCAGTGATTCCTTAATTCTTTTCTTTGTTTTTTTTGCGCTTCTACTTGATCACTCTTTCTAAGATGGCAATACCAGTCAGACCGTAAATATTTATTCTTATATTTTTTTTCCTTTTTTCTTTTCTTTTCAAGTACAAAAACAACGTAAGTATGCCTTGCTCAAGTTATATTCAATGATTCCTTTGGTCAGGAAATGGGTATTTAGCCCATATTTATTAGAAATCTGCTGGGACCGCCAATCGTGAAGACCCTTTGGGTCGAAACGCGTTGGCTACGGTCGTTTTTAAGAAGATTTTTTCAATAAAGAAACCAAGACAAAATAACCTGCTGAAGTCCTGTGCCTCTTTTCATGTTGCTTATATCAGCAATTTACACTAATTTCCTAACTTATTGGAGTGACGGAAGAATTATGTTGTGTTGCTTTGTAATCTGGGGCACTTGAGAGATGAACCAGGATCACATTCAAATATAAGTGTGTTCTTCCCCTTCCATGGTTATTAGTGTACTTGAATCTTGTCATAGGTTTATGGGCGCGTACATTATGTAAAATTAAATATGTATTTTTAGGCAACTGCATCACTCTTCCGGTCTACCTCCCATGCACATCCCACACTCACCATGAATGTCAAGTGTGGTAAACTTTGCATAACTTATAATTGTAATCCGTACAAAATGACGAGTTTTCACAGGTGTCCACTGTATTTAGCCTGCTTGTAACCAGGGCCTAAGGAGGAAGTGGCCACAATGGGTTCTATTGTGTCTTAGTCAAGGCACAGCAAAAAGTATCTTGACTCACCGTGTTGCCAGTGGAGAGGAGACAAAAACACAGCTGTGCTTGAAAGGGACTCGCTAACCTTTTTTGGAAAGTCATTCAGTCGCTTTCAAATAAAGTGTTGGCGAGGTGTAGCAAGAGGCTTGTTCAGCCAAGGAACAATTGCCAAACACACATACACCTCTCAAGCTGAAGAGGATGAAATTGAATCATTTCTTGGAAAGGGTATTTTTTAAATTAGAGATCAGGTACTCTGCGGATGCACCTTCTGCAGATTCGGCCCTTGTAGTAGCTGTTAGTCTTTGCAGAGTCAGCGGCGTGGCCTTTTTTCGATGCATGGTATTGCGAACTTGGCACAAAGAATGATGGAAGGCAGTGACGTAACAAGGTCAGGTGGTACCTGGTACGGAAAATTTCTTGTCACCCCCGGCTTGACAAAATGGCAAAAATGTGTTTAAAACAATTGTTTTCTGTTTTTGTCACCCCCCCTCAGTGATGACACCCAGGGCGGCCCGCACCCACCCACCTTCCAACGCCACTGATGGAAGGGCCACTGTAGCTACAGGAGGATGATGTGACCTCAACCAAAAGTGCAGTGGGGACATGGCAGCAAGGGTAGCACGCTCCTCAGCACACCACAAGCTGGGCGGAACCTATACCACAGGGAGGGGAAAGATGGCCTCTGGCTTCTTGACGCTTCTCTCCCTCTCAGCTGTTGAATAGAATGTGGGGCCAGTCCTGTCTCAGGAAAATTTGGAGAATTTAGAGAGAGCTTCTCTCTCGATGCCTGTGATATGTTGGGCATTGATGCCTGTGATCTTGGGTTGCGTTGGGCGCAGCCACAGGTCTTCCATAATGGCATGGGTGGGAGGAGTGGAGTGCACGTCTAAGGGTGCTTGTCGGCTGTCTTCGCATTAAGTTAATCAAAGAAGGTGGAATGGACACTTGTTACTGCTAAACCCTTAGGTTAGCTTGGAACATCCTCATAAACGCAATGTTGTTCGAATGCGGTATATTACTGTACTCCGCCCCACATTAGCGTTATGGCATTTATGGCATTTATCATCGGATGTCCAATAAACGTGCTGTATGCCTGCCTCATCCAGAGGCAACCTTAGATTCAGGCAGCAGTGTCCAGAGATGAAAAAGGGGTGATAAAAATGAATAAAAAACAAAACTTAACCAGGGAAAGAACTTTAATAGAAAAGGTTAAGAGTGTCCTTAAAAATGGAGGGTATAGGTATGAGAACAAGTTATTGGATCTCACTATACTGCTTGGTAAATAGCGTCGACATGTTTCAGCTCCCTAGCGCCCAGCCGGGTCTCTGGAGCTTTCGTCAGGACAAACAAACATAGATTACTTACACTACTTGTGTAGTAATGAGCAGTGTTATAATGCGAACACTGGGATAGTTCCCCTCAATTCTTTAAAGAGGGTACGTTGTTCCTCTACGGGGATAGATATTCTTTATCTAGAATAGAGCCGCGTGTGCCGGTAAGACGCTGCTTGTGCTGACTCTTCCCTGGATTCGCATTAAACCAGCCAGCTCCGGACAATCACTGCGCGGCACTCGTAGCATGAGAACCGTGCGGGGTTTGCTCAGGGAGTCTCTGATGCTGTCCTAGTGTCTGCTGGGACCAGGAAGGAGAAGAACACCGAGGCGGGAGACCCCTTTAAAAAAAAAACATTATTAACCCCCGCACCTCCTCCACCCACCTCACCACTTCTTGTTTGTGTCGGCCGCCACTGTAGATGGAATTCTCTATTCTCTGCCCTTCTGGCCTGGGGGAGGTTTCTGTCCTCTGTGAGTCCCCTGCAACTATAGATCAGCTACCACCCACCATTATTCCCATCATGGCTTGGTCAGTGGGAGGGTAATCGCCCATTTTAAAATGAGCACCATTTTGGGTGGAATACAGTGCAGCAGAGTCCAGAGTTCTGTGGCTGAGCCTCACAAATACCACATAGAGCACCTACCAGATGATTTGTGGCACAGGAAACACACAAGGCTTGCCAGAGCAATGAATCCAGGATCAGGAAGGCACAGACCTGCTGCGGCTGAGACTTTTGCCTCTACAAAGTGCATAAGCTCTTTTATACTGATGTAGCTGTCGCAATGTTATTTTAATACATGACTGCAAAATAAGCACTGCTTCACATATTTATTACCTGTACAAATATCTAGGTAAGCACTCCAAATTCACTCCCTATACTGTGTTCAGAGCCAATTTGAATGCTTCAGGCCTGAGCTTTCCTCCTCTTAGATGTTTTAACATAGTGTATGTTTCTTATCATTTCTGATCTTTGTACATCTTTTTAAGCCTTCCTCCTTTTATTTTCACCTTGGCTTCTCTCCAACAGCCTTCATCTCATTTTTATGCGCAAAAAAGGCTGCAGTGCAAGGAGGCCTATAAATTCCAGCATGCTTTACTGCTCCCATGGTTTCTCATTAGGTCACCCCTGCAGAATTATCAGCTGCAAGGAGCCATCTAATTTGATGAAGAGGTGGTGGGGATGCAGGTAATTGAACGAATACATCACTGTTCCGAAAGCAAGGTCGAAGAAAGTGGAATATGGAGAGTGCGTAAACAATGCGAAAGTCAGCTAAATGCAGGGCAAAGGTGAATGCTACCACCAAACTTTAAAACTTTGTAAATGTCTGTTGAAATAAACTTGTCTGCATAAGGACACAGAGTATTTTAGATCTGAATTCAGGCGGTGAGGGCAACGAGGGTTAGTCAAAGGCAAGAAATCTGCATAAGCTACCGTCTTCACGCGGTATGGCGCTCCCTATCATTACAGAGCTTTGCCCCTGTAAATTTGGTCCATGCTACTAAGGTTTTTTTGTAAACACTGAATGATTGTCCCCATGGCTCATCAGGAAGATGAGGTCATGGTTCTTGATTATGTGTCCGTACTGCAAAAGTGAGGATTCCAATTAGACCACTGATCCCCAAGGCTGGAAGATATTGGCCATTAATTCCTAGCTTCTGCCAAACAGAGGTATTGGGACCCAGCGGTTGCTTAGTGCTGAAATCTCATAAAGCTTTCCTTAAGACAATGCAAGGGATGAGAGCAAGGATGCTTAAAGCTGGAACTGTCCTGGTTGAGTTGGGGACCACCCAGGCAGTCTGAAGCTGTCCCCCGCACAGCTTCCTAAAGCAGAGACCTACAATTCTAATCATTAACCCCTTCCCTGCGCCGTGAATTCTGGAGCTGCGCGGGAGGGGCTAGGGGGTGGGCGTGGCGCACCCGTACTTATGACGGACGGTCACTGGCAGCGTGTGCTCATGACCGCGTGAAGCCGTCATGACCACGCCCACTCACTAATTTGCCTGCACAGGTGGGGAATAAGTCCCGCGTGGGCGGAGCAGCAGTGGCATGACGGCTCCACGCCGTCATGAGCACACTCCGCCCGTGACTCATGACGGTGTGGAGCCGTCATGAGCATGCAACGGGTTAAAAATAGACTAGACCCACGGGTTCAAGAGCTTGATGGTAATTTCACGATCCGACGGAAACCTGGGAGCTATATGTCCACAATATTCAAAATGTGCCGCCTCCTAGTTCACAAACTGTATAAGATCTTTTAGCACACTGTATTGTTCCGCTGACATGATGCATTGGGGTCTCCTTCCCCTATATGTTATCTTGCATTTCTGTCTATTACTATATCTTTGAAACCAATAAAAAGATATTTGACAAAAAAGTAGACTTGTGATCCTACTATTAAAAAGTGCACATTGCAGATGGAGTATGAGGCCATGCTCTGGTTGGCCACTAAACTCTGGGAGGCCTTTATCAACAAAGTTCACACCTTTGCTGACCAACCCCTCCCCCCAGCCCCCCTGCAATCAGTACAAAATGTTCTGAACAGTGAGGGATTGGTCTTCCAAGGTGAAGGGTTCGAAACCACTTCTAACATTGGACTGATGTTTCCAGACCTATCAACTCACACGGTGCCACTGCGTAACACACGATATCGACTCCATTGACACGATCACACACTGAGGAACTAATACCACTCTGTGGCAGTGAAAACAAAGTGCAAACCACTGCAAACAGTGGATTACCAGCTCGTTTTTGAAGGCTTTTCTTTTTGGGAGGGAGGGATTTGGGAGTGGAGCTGGGGTAAAAGGGCATCTTAGGGAACTTTTCGGCACAAGGCCTCACCCCCTCCTCACACTGATGTTTTTGGTTTAGTTGGCAGGTCTGTGTTTCTGTTAAGCTGCAAGATGTCAATATGCAATTTGTGGTTTTGGGGGTGGGTGTTTGGCGCACACCAAAATAACTTGTAGCTTGTGCGTATATTTTACCTTTCCTTCTGCTCCCTTTGTTTTCTCCCTTACTTTGCCCTGTGGTGGATGTTTTGTAGTAAAACCTCAATAGGGCTGCTGTTACTATAGTTATAAGGACCAGTGTTGTACCAAGTCTTTTATAAACTATCTGTTGACGCCAACTTCCCAATAAACATGATTTATAGCTAGTTTTTTAAACCTGCTGTCACTTTGGCATTTGCACAGGTGGCATTACTAGATGAATATCCCAATTCTAGTACCCCAGAAACTGTCTCCATAGACAGCAGTAATGTGGGATGGGCTGTTGTGTATTTAGTTTGACAGGGAAATAACTACTGTTCCCCTGAAAAGCCCAGATTCAGGAACTCTGCTGGTAAGCACCTACCAAGGAACCCATGATCCAGGTCATCTGAATGGGAAGATTTTACTGAGTCTCTGTAACCAGGAGGGAGAAGGAGTGCCGCCTCTCCCCGAAACCCAGGGCGAACCTATAACCTATGACCCCCCCTACAGTTGCGACGAGGAAGACTGGGTCGGGCCCTTTAACTGGACTGGCGGGAGTGTGGAGGAGGAGCCAAGATCCACCTTAAGTAGCAGTGGTGAGAGAACACAGGGGTGTTACTACACCGGAGGAGAAGACAGAGAGCGAGAGAGAGGAGCGGCGTGGAGCAGTGCGGAGATCGAGAGAGGAGAAACGAGAGCGGAAAAGGAGGAGAAGCTGGAGACAGGCGAAGCTACGGAGGCGTTCACAACGCGAGTGTCATCGGAGGCGGAGGAACTGCGAGAAAGAGCCGAGGACGGACGGGACACGGCAGAGAGGAGAAAGCCCGGAGGCCAACATCACCACGCTTCGCCCAGCCGCACACCAGGAGGGGTGTGGCTATCCGAGGTGCGTACCCGTATCGTGGGCTGGGTTAGAAAGAAGGGCAGAAGCCTCCCCTGAACCTTCCCCGTCCCCCTGGTGTCCACCGCACTCAGGTCCTTCGTGTAATCCAGCACTTAGGGTTTCCCTCACTCCCCTTCCCCTGATTGTACCACGTAGAGTGTGTTCTGATACTTCCCTCTCTTGTGTTTCCCCCTCACCTGTGGAGCCTGGGAGCCGGAGGAGAGAAGCCGGAGGAGGAGCCCGATCCGGAGAAGGGAGGAAGGTTTACTCAGAAAGACTAGAAGAGAGAGTAGCCGATCACCGAGAAGGAGTGCCCCAAAAAAGACCTGTACCGATTATCTGTTCCACCAAATAAAACCTTCTAGAAGCAAGACACCCTACCCCAGAGGTCACAGTGGTGGAGAATGCGGGCAACCCATCCGTCTGTATAACAAAGATGGACGAGGTCGTACAGGCACTGGTGAAGGGCCAGGAAAGACTGGAATGGCTGGCGGAGCAACAGATTCGATCAGCGGATGCTGACAGGGAAATCATGAAAGCGGCCATGGCAGCCCGTGCCCTCGACCCTCCCATGGTTAGCGGACCGGTGACGCTGGGAGGGACTCCACAGAGCATCAGCGGGGTTTCCCTGCAAAAGTACCAACCAGGGGAAGTCCCCGATGCATTTTTGCTGAATTTTGAGAGGGCCACCCGAGCGTGTGGATGGCCCGGGGCGAAGTGGCCATTCTTTCTCGCCCCTTTGCTGGTAGGAGAGGCCCAAGCCGCCTACCAGGTGGCGAACCCGACCGGTGATACCCCCTACGCCGACATTAAGAGGATCATACTAGATCATTTGGGCCTTGATCAGGAGGCCTACCGCCTCAGATTCCGAAAAGAACGAAGAGTACCCTCGGAAACCCCCAAAACGCTGTTTGTTAGACTAAAAATGGCTGCTGACAAGTGGCTAAAGCCCAACGTTTGTACAAAGGAGGAAATAATGGACCGAGTCTATTTAGCACAGTTCCTAGAGGCCCTACCGTTTGCTACCCAGAGGTGGCTAAAACAGCACCACAACCTTACCACTACTCAAGCCGTGTAAATGGCTACTTCTTTCTCTCGGGTACAACAGAGACCCCCCCCTCTCTGGGAGCTGGAGAAACAAAGGGCCGCCAATAAAAACGAGAAGAGACCACTAAAAGTCCCTGAACCGACAAAGATGAAGCCTTGGAGACTAGAACCCCCATCGCACAGCGGACCACAATGTTTTGAATGCGGCACCTGGGGTCACATAGCCCGGATGTGTCCCCGGAAGAAACCTGCAGAAGAACCGATGGAGGTCGGGTACCTTCAGAAGACTGTGTTGTATTCTGCTGAGATGGGGCACGCGTACAGAGTAAGTATAGAGGTAAATGGTAACCCCATCCAGGCCTTCCTAGACTCAGGATGCCGCCAATCGGTGGTACAATCCCATCACGTGCGGCCCCACCAGGTCCTTCCCGTGGAAAAAGTGAACATCAGATGTGTACATGGGGACGTGAGACCCTACCCAGTGGCGGTGCTTCCTATAGTCCCCTTCAAGGGCACCCCCCATACGATCCGGGTAGGTGTGCTGTCTTCACTCCCTGAAGACCTGATAAGAAGGACCGATAACCCTGCATTTCTAGAAATGTTTCATCAGCGTATAGGGCCCCACAAACAGCAGGATAAGACCATCAGGAGCAACCGGCCTATACCGGCGTTCGTGTCACCCGAACCGTGGGTACTGGACCGAAGTTTTCGTTTCGCTCAGGCGAACCATGCGACACTGTTTAACGCTTGGGAAAACGCACACCAAAATCAAGGACCAACGCCCCTGAGATACCCCCGTTTTTTGTAAAAAAACGACCTATTGTACAGACAGGGACAAAAGGACGAACCTGAGCAGTTGCTCGTCCCCTCGCCATTCAGGGAACAGGTTCTCTTCTATTCTCACTCCCATTTGGTAGCTGATCACACTGGAGCAGAAAAGACAACCCAGAACATCCTGAGGTGCTTTTATTGGCCAGGAATTTATAAATACACCATGTCCTTTTGCCAGGAATGCGAGATATGCCAGAAGCAGAACATGACCAAACCTCCGGCAGTACCTCTGTAACCCCTCCCCATCTTCGGGGTCCCATTCGAGAGGGTAGGCATGGACCTTATCGGCCCTCTCCCAAAGACACGAAAGGGACACCAATTCGTCCTCGTGACTGTGGACTACTCAACGAAGTTTCCGGAGGCCTTTCCGCTAACTTCCACCACGACCAAAAACGTAGCGGACAAGATGTTGGAACTGTTTTCCAGGGTGGGGTTCCCCAAAGAAGTTCTCACGGACCAGGGAACCCCCTTCGTGTCCAGACTGATGAGGGAGGTCTGTCAGCTCCTGAATATCCATCAAATAAGAACTGCCGTGTATCACCCGCAAACGGACGGGCTCGTAGAGAGATACAACAGAACCCTAAAGACCACTCTCAGAAAAATGCTGAAGGTTAACGGAGCTGACTGGGACCAGATCCTGCCCCTAGCGTTGTATGTCATTCGCAGACAAAAACAAAGCAGTTTGGGTTTTTCATCATTTGAGCTACTATATGGGTGTCAACCCCGCTCTCTACTGGACATGACAAAAGAGGCCTGGGAAAATGAGACCCCAGAAGAAACACTAAAAACCTTGGAGTATGCCCGGAACCTTCGCTCTAAGCTGGAGAAGTTAAGAGACCTGGCATACACCAATCTGGAAAAAAGCCAAGAGAAACAAAAGAAGTTATATGACAAAGGAAAAAAATGGCGACGGCTACAGAAGGACGATTGGGCCTTAGTTCTCCTGCCCTCTTCGACTCAGAAATTCAAGGCTGAATGGGGAGGCCCATATCTGGTTGTGTCCACCATCGGGAACACAAGTTACCGACTACAAATCAATCCGAGGAAGACCCAAGTCTACCATATCAATATGTTAAAAAAATGGCTGGGTCCGCCGCCAGTGGGGGTACATCTGGCAAACCCCAAGCCACCAGAAATAACGAACACCATAGAAAGACTCGTGATTAACGAGGACCTGCGAGAGGCGGAGAAGCAGGAACTGATGAAGACCCTAAAAGAACACGCCACCGTGTTCTCGGATCAACCCGGAAGAACCTCTCTGGCGGAACACCAGATACCAACCCTTCCAGGAAAGATTGTAAAGATACGTCCTTATCGCATACCAGAATCAAGAAGGAAGGGGATCCGACAGGAAGTGAAGGAGATGTTGAAGCTCGGTGTTATTAGACCCTCCCGCAGTAACTGGTCGAGTTCCATCGTAATGATTCCGAAGCCCGACGGGACCCGCCGGTTCTGCATGGACTTCCGAGCCCTCAACGAGATTTCCACCTTCGACGCCTAACCTATCCCCAGGATAGAAGAGCTAATTGAGAAGCTAGGGGAAGTCAAATATATAAGCACAATAGACCTAACTAAAGGTTATTGGCAAGGAAGAAGACCGACACAAGACCGCATTTTCAACGGAAGACGGACATTTCGAATTTACAGTGTTGCTGTTTGGGCTACACGGAGCCCCGGCCACCTTCCAAAGACTAATGAACAACACGCTAAAAGAAATGTCGAACTTCACGTCCGCGTACTTGGACGACATCGTTGTCTTTAGCCCAGACTGGGAGACACATTTAGTCCATCTCCACCAAGTCTTGGATACCCTTGAGAAGGCCGGTCTGAAGATCAATGAAAAAAATCTCGAATGGCTTTCCAAAAAGTGAAGTATTTGGGGTACGTCCTCGGAAATGGTCTTATCGAGCCACAAATCGAAAAAGTGAGGGCCATAGCAGAGACACAGTTCCCAGGAACGAAAAAGGAAATGCATGCGTTCTTACGCCTTATCGGCTACTATAGACGCTTCATTCCACAATTCGCCCAGCTAGCAGCCCCCCTCACGGAGACCCTGAAGAACCGAGTCAAACAAACAGAACTATCATCCCCGACCCCCGAAATGCTGGAAGCCTTCGCTGCCCTGAAACGCATGATCACGTCTACCCCCATTCTTTCATCACCAGACTTTTCACGTCCCTTCTCCCTACACACGGACGCCTCCGATTATGGGATAGGTGCGGTGTTGTCACAAATGGGGGAGGACGGGGTGGATCATCCCATCCTCTACATAAGTAGAAAGCTATTCCCCAGGGAACTCAGGTACCCCACGGTAGGAAAAGAGTGCCTAGCGATACGGTGGGCGGTGGACAAACTGGCCTACTATTTGGAGGGGCGACCATTTACCCTCTATACAGACCATGCGCCCCTCCAATGGATGGCTCGCAACAGATCGAACAATGCAAGGGTGATGCGCTGGTTCTTGGCTCTACAGACGTATGCATTTACCGTGTGTCACAAGAGAGGAATTGACAATACTGGTGCAGACTATCTTTCCAGGAATCCACTTCCCGAACTGAAGTGTCCAGGGGGGATGGTGTGTAACCAGGAGGGCGAATGAGTGCCGCCTCGAACCCGAAACCCGGGGTGAACCTATAACCTATGACCCCCCCCTCTTGCCTCCACAGCACCCGAGGCTCCCGGACTGGAACCGAATAGAAGAGCAGTACAGTTGCGACGAGGATCGGGCCCTTTAACTGGACTGGCGGGAGTGTGGAGGAGGAGGAGCCAAGATCCACCTTAAGTAGCAGCTGTGAGAGAACACAGGGGTGTTACTACACCGGAGGAGCGGACAGAGTGCGAGAGATAGGAGCGGCGTGGAGCAGTGCGGAGATCGAGAGAGGAGAAACGAGAGTGGAGGACGAGTAGAAGCTGGAGACAGGCGAAGCTACGGAGGCGTTCACAACGCGAGTGTCATAGGAGGCGGAGGAGCCGCGAGGAAGAGCCGAAGCCGAGGACGGACGGGACACGGCAGAGAGGAGAAAGCCCGGAGGCCAACATCACCACGCTTCGTCCAGCCGCACACCAGGAGGGGTGTGGCTATCCGAGGTGCGTACCCGTATCGTGGGCTGGGTTAGAAAGAAGGGCAGAAGCCTCCCCTGAACCTTCCCCGTCCCCCTGGTGTCCACCGCACTCACGTCCTGCGTGTTATCCAGCATTTAGGGTTTCCCTCACTCCCCTTCCCCTGATTGTACCACGTAAAGAGTGTGTTCTGATACTTCCCTCTCTTGTGTTTCCCCCTCACCTGTGGAGCCTGGGCCACGACTGAGCCGGGGGAGAGAAGCCGGAGGAGGAGCCCGATCCGGAGAAGGGAGGAAGGTTTACTCAGAAAGACCAGAAGAGAGAGGAGCCGATCACCGAGAAGGAGCGCCCCAAGAAAGACCTGTACCGATTATCTGTTCCACCAAATAAAACCTTCTAGAACCAAGACACGCCTCTTGCCCTTCCCTACCCCACAGGTCACAGTCTCCCACAATGATGAAATAAGGAGTAGGATGGCACGGGATTTGAACCCTTAATGTTAAATTGATGTAAAAGCAGTGTTATGGTCTCTGGCACGTAAAAGTGGATGAAACACAGTACAGCCCGTGCAAAAGGCCTAAATATGTAAATCTTTAATATATATATATTTTTTTTACAGAGTTTTATATAGCGCGAACTTGACCTGAATCGGGTATCAGAGCGCTTTACATAGAACCAGCTGCATTACATGAGGACACATTCATTTTTTTGTTCGGCACGGGGAGATTAAGTGACTTGCACAGAATCACAGGATGTTCAGCGTCATTGCTGAGACTCGTACCCAGTTCCCCAGATTCAAGACAGACAGCCCTAGCCGTTAGGCCAACTTCTCGAACACTCCCTAGTTTTGTTGAGCGCATATATTCTCTAAGGATTATGCAACAAATCAAAGTTAACAAATACTAATTTGACTCAATGTATTCTAGATCCAATGTAAATTTTAAGTGAGCTTATGAGGTGATTTCAGGAAGATGCCTTGTCAATGTCCCCGGCAGATTTCAGGATCTGGAGAACTTAGGTTTCCACCCACCTGAGCCCCTAAACTGACCCTACTGCAAAAGATAACGTCAAAGCAGAGGTGTCAGTCATTGGTGCATGAGGGTCAGAGTTATGTCAAGTTTTCAGCATAGTTGAAGCGCCTGTGGACCAATATTTTAAATACCTACTTTAAAGTCCTTCTGAGGCGAGGTCTTCTTTTCATCTCCTCTTTAACTGAATCGGTGCACCAAGATAAGTAGGGGTCCAGTTTCTAAACCTACATCCCTAACTTCCCTTTAAGGTCAGTGATACTCAGTGTTACTGGTTGGATCCTTTAATACTCCTTGTGATGAAAGAATCCACTCGGCATCAACATGTCAAATCTTACTAGAGACTAGGACTGGAAGGGGCAGCATGTGCGCTAAACACCACCCTGGGCTGGAATTCGACAACCTGGTTCAATAGTTTTGGTAGATTATAAGGATGGGACTGCATTGAAATACCCACTCCGGATGAGGGTGTTCCGTCAGCCAGGTGATACCTCTGGATCGGTTCGTCGCACAAATGGGTCCACCTCTCGATCGCCTCAATTCTGCTTGCTGTTAAAGCTCAGAATATTGAAATGATCAAGCGAGGGAAAGATTGGAACAGCAGGAAAGGAGATCCAAAAAGAAACAGCACCAATAATGATAATTATTACCTCTGAAATACATATATGCACCATTCCTCCCTTTGCAAATACCTGTAACCCAAAAAATATATCAGTGACTTCCTTGGGGATGTAGGACAAGAAAGGCTGTCTCAACTAAATACTGATTATGGCTGCTCTGTGAAAGAGGAGATTCACAAAAGGTCAGGACTCACATCCTTTTCTCGCTCTTAAACCCACCTTCTGAAAAAGCACCATATTTACATATCACCAGGATTGGTACCCACCATTAGAATGCACACACCAGGCTTCACAGGGGAAGAGAATAAAAGCTCACTCTATGGTGCATCCCCTGTTAAATGGCAACATGAAACCAAATTATGATTTCAGCTTTCGTGGACGCGTACTCTCAACCGAACGGGGATCACCTTGTTATTTCGAGCCCTGATCGTCCTTGGCAGCAAATTTTCCTGCCAACACTAATCTACTGTAAACACAGCAACTTGATTTGCTGCAAATATTGGGAGGGATTACCGCCCCTTGATACAAACCACTTGAACCTGTGTCCGTTCTACATTTCGGATTGAGATATACCCAGGAGAACCGGACTTACTGAACTCCTATGCTGCTTTACTCTAGGCAGGAGGTTTGACCATTGAAGCGTTTCAACAAACCAGCCCTGACGAAGGCGTAGGGATATCTCCTAGAAACCACGAAACACGTGTTGGCTAAAGGAAGGATACCTGAAGAAAATAAATACAACTATTGAAGGCAAGAAAAGAAATCTCTTCCGCTCAATACCATTTTAAATGTTTTTCAACAAAATTGTAATTGATTTGAATGGCATGTGCCTCATACAATTAATCATTGTTTATCAATCTCAGGGTTGTACCAGGTGAGTAGGGTGTATCTTCCCGCCACTGAATGCACTGTGCGCGAAAATCCTGTTCTATAATACATACATTCAATTACTAAATGAGCCGTTGATAACTCGCAACACCCCGTTCTGACACGAACGAAAACAAATGATTCTCCTCTTTGTAGAAGGCTCTCTTTTGTCCTCTTAGTAGAGTGCATAACCATATATTTATAGTGAATGTACTTTAGTATTGGTCAATGCTATTTCACTCCACATAGCCTCGCTAGATACACACAAGTAACTTCATGTCTTTTGAAATGTTTTTGAGTGTCTCACAACTGACAGACATGCTCAGCACGAACAGCACAGTTTGATTTTCCAGTAGCACGGCAAGAACGCTCTGTTAAAACAACACTGCATTGAGCCCCAAATCCATGTGACTGCCAGCTTTTGTAGACTAAGCCGGTGCTTCTTCCGCAATAGAAACTCCAGTCAAGTAACAGTCAAAAAGGACAAGCCTGCCCATAGTCCAAAGCAGAATCTCTCGGTACCGCTCAGCCGAGACGCCGATGAAGCCCACAGTAATTTTCCACTGAGCGACACAAAGAAAGTCAAAGTAAGTGAGAGCCACAAGGCCCGCTATCCGAGTAAACCCCTCAAATGCACTAATGCGTGAGTTAGAAGACAATCAGAAGAGGCCGTGGCACCCTTACCACACCGCTAACCGCTCACGGAAAATCTCAGTTGAGTGCCAGGCTGATTCGAGGAATAATCTGCATCGCCCTGCTGGCGGAAGTACTTCTTATAGTCCCACCTATTCCAATTACCAATTTTCTGCATTTGTAGGATGCAGAAAATGCTCGCACAGCCTCATGGAACATTCAGTCCCTATCAGTTGTGTAGGGGATTGCTCGCTTTCTTTGTTATGAACCTACTGACCACCACTCCCATAGCGTACGTGGTATACTTATGCTTGACACGGTCTGTCTGACCTTGTATTCTTGATTTTTTGTTTGCAAGGCCAATGGCAGCGTGCAAATCATGAATCGCGTTGGATTTAAAAGAGGGTTGGTGATTTACAGGCTTTAACCTCATCCGTGCGGTGCCGATTTACCCCCGGTGCTGGGCCCTAATGTAAATGGGTGTGGTCATGACGGAACGGTTCCATCATGAGCACAGTGCGACCGATGCTCATGACGGAACGGTTCCATCATGAGCACAGTGCGACCGATGCTCATGACGGAACCGTTCCGTCATGAGTATCGAATGGGGTTAATTCATTTACACAACTACAGATAGAAAAGTTATGCAAAAAATCTCAGATATTTAAATGCTTACAACTTAAATACATTTTGAGAGCATGCTTTGAAAACAGGTACAGTCCTTCACGATGAGTCGCCATTAGAAGGCAGGCTCTTGGAGTCCAGAATGATTGAGAAGCCAGTCTTTTTGATGTACAGTGCATTAATGAATAATAATCATAGAGGATCTGAGAATCTGAATTCACACTGGGAAAGTGACTTTGGAACCCTGGAGGCATGGGACGAGTCCATAGAGAGATCTCAGTAAGGTCAGGGTTTTTTCTCCATCAGTTAATGATATCAGATAGGACATATTTCACTAGAGTTTAATTGTAAGGATTTAAGTTTATTGATAGTGATGCTTGCTTGCGAGGGTGCGGCTTTTATGCATTTTGATACACACACAAGACCCACAGGGCACATGTTCTGAAAGAGATAAGCTATAATGTGGATTGGATCATGAGACTGAGGCACCTACAATTTTATGGAGAACGTGAGGAGACCAGACTATGACCAGATACCAATAACTATTTGTGATTCTGAGCTTCGTAGAGGTCGAAAGCAAAATAGCGCCACATTAGTATAACCCTTGAAGGAAGACAATTTGAGAATGGAAGTGTCGCATGGATTGGTGCACATCCATCCAAATGGTGGCACACACTGCCAGGAGTTGTGCAAGTAACTTCAACAAAATATAGGGTGCCTAGATAGACTGTCACATCTTGACCTAGAACAGAGATGAGAGCTGGGAAATATGCTCAAAACATGCACCCTAAACCACCAACAATGTCCCTTCAATGCGTGGGTTAGTATGATCGGCTTGTATATAACCACAATGATTGTACTCCATAACCTCTGCGTATGCTAGCATTTGCTGCTTGCTGCTTGATGAGTGTGAGGGTATTGATGTTTGATTTCAGTGACTAAGTAAAAATCTAATAAAATATGGTTAAAGCGGTCAACCCTTTCATCTGCTCAGTGAAGCCGCAGATGCGGATCGGTGTAAATGAACAGAAGCCCCTTGTGCATAAATCTTACTGGTGCAAATGAGTGGGATTAGGGCCTTTTCACTGTATATCCATTTCAAGTCTATTTAAAGAGCTTCCAATTGTTTTACCTATTTTAGTTCTATATGCAGTAGAGAGAGCAGCTTCCAAGTGGAGTACAAAACAGATAATTAACAATACAAACAATCAAACTCCTGTAATGTTTACAAAGACAGTTATAACCTGAAAACCACACTGCTTTTGACCAAACTCCTTTCTAGTATTGGGGTGGCAATGGTGCCATTGGCCATAGTGCAAGCAAGGAAAACGGCCCAATGTCACCAGTTGTAAATTGCTGCCGCAATGTGGGTGCTCGGGCCCCTCACACTCGTGGACCCCGCATCTCCTGCACTATTAACAGCTATGCCACTGCCTTCCAGTTGGTCCACGGATCCTTCCATATTCCTCCTTGATATCTATGCCATTTTGGAGCAAAAGAAAGGTACCAAATTCAATTTTCTTGTTTGTAAATATTGACTCGGGTCAGTGGCCACCTGCTTACCCCAAAAGCACTCAGTCAGCTTGTCCTGCAAATCTATAGCCTGAAATCTCCAGGGAATGTAAAGCTTTGCACTAAGTGAAGCCTGATCAGTCCTGCTTAGTATTACTCCGAACCCCCACAATGCACCAAGTCTTCTGTCTGTAGTTCTTTGACTCCCTAGTCCCCCTTTCTATCAAATGCGAGAATCCGGTGACATATTGGAGCTACTTGCTGTGAAAGACATTTTCTGTCAGTCCGTTTACCTATTTTTGGTCTTGTCATGGGACTTAACTCAGTAGAACCAACGTCAACCATAAATTGGCCATGAATGATCACTTGCAGCTGTATCTACCAAGGTCATAAGTATAACCGCATGACTTCATATCGCTCACACTCCTCTTGTCACCTCCATGCATATGCAGTCTGCCCATTACATGCTTGAAGCATCCCTCAGAACCTCAGACACTCCAACACTGTGGCGACTGGGACGGAGCAGGAGTGGTGGGCGTGGAGGAGGTGAGATTAAAAAGATCCATTTACCTCTATACGGATGCCGCCTCTCCTCCAACTTCTTCAACTGCCGAAAGCACACAGACTCCCTTATCCAATCACGACGCTGTTGTTACCAGCATGACAGCAGCGTTGTGATTGGTCTGAGCGGCCTGGTTTGGCACTCAGACAGGAACTGAGAGCTTGTGCATGTTCTCCACCCAGTCTGTGCAATACCAGGTGGAGAACAAGTGTGCATCACTGTTTGGCAAACCCAAGACGGCCGGCCAAACTGTCATGCGCACTTAAATGCACCAACAACTCCTTCCCCTGCTGGCTGCGATGTCGACCTCATCCGAAAACTGGCTCAGTTCGGAATAATAAAATGATAATAACATTGTCTTATTAATATTTTATTTTTCCTTATTTGCACTGCTCGGAGAGCAGTCGGGCGACTTTCCTCAGCCTTAGCGGAGGAGCCGCTGCTGCTCTAACACTCACACGCACACTCTTCCAATCATTCATGCAAGCTAAGTCTTATAATAAACCAGACCTCATAGGCAATGCCATAGACGCTACGAGTTAAATAAGACATGTATGCTCCAGCTTTTAACTGATTGCATACGCCTACAGGACTGAAAAACTACTCTAATTCTAGAGGCATGCTGTATAAATAACAAGTATCAATAACAAAAACACTGGGCCACAATATATTTAAACACTAACCACTATCAGTCTTCACAAGTGCACTTTTCAGCAATATCATCCTGATCAGAATACTGCTTGCTTTAACTGCAACTGAATGCAATCCGGAATTAATTATTTGCTCTCAATCTTTGCCCTGTATCTGCCTAAAGTACTGTAGTCAAGACCCCAAGTGTAGTATGAAATGCATTTTTAGAAACTGTAGGTGCCAAGTGTCTGAAACCAAAAGCAGATAGACTGGATCCCAAGAAATATGTGATTTACTACACATTTATCCTGGTCCGCATCTAAAGTTGTAAATACTTCAGATGACGTCCGGAAACCACCATAAATTTACCATGTTGTCTTTCTCTTATAATATTAAGATATTGTTATATATGCATATGTACTTATATTAGTTTATGTTGTGATTTTTTTTTTAGTCCCTAGGTATTATTGTGCTTACAGTGTTTAATTTTATATCTTGTTGTTTCTTCTTTGAACATTTGTATAGAGTCATAATGTTTTTCACCCCGTGTCCCCCTTCCTCTTCCCCCTTTTTTTCCCTATTTTTAGTTTTTCTTTTTTTCTACATTCATGATAGTTATTACAGTTATTTTTCCATACTCTTTTATATTTCCTATATTAATTGTGATTCTCTTAGCTTAGATATAATGCTGTTCTTTTTCTCTTGATCTTCAATAAACTCACACTTAATAAAAAGAAATGTTTGATCAATAAAGAGAATATCAAAGAAACTCCTAATCTAAGAGATCTGTAAATCTGATAAAGAGGCCGTTCAGCTTTAAGATTTTTTCAATGAAGTTACACATGTAGCATCTTAGGAAAAATATTAAAGATAGGATAAAAAAAAATGCTTATAAAATCCAGTTCTTTGTTTTCCTTCATACAAGGAAGTAATAAGAAGGTGAAAATCAATACATCATTTTATGTCCAGGCAAACAGTCAATACTCACAAACAGTACATACAGTTCATCACAAGAATGCATCAGACCGAGGGAAGTGGGTGGATAGCACACTGCAGTTTTGCTGACGATTCGTTAAATGTGGACCGACAGTGTTGCATCCTATGATGGGAGCAGACTGAAAGAGATGTAGTGTTCTCATGGGCTTTCCCAGGGGAATGCCATTGGAATCCATGAAGTGTTTGATCTATTTTGACCCAGCGGCCAAAATGAAGTTGTCTTCAGCATTGGCAATAAATATGAAGATACTGGATACAGGTTTACATTGAAGACCTCATAGGACAAGAAGTCTTTTCCAATTTAAATTTTGTGTTTATTAAAGGGAATGTGTTATTTTTGTTTGTGGTAGCTAGTCGAGTGATGGAACGTAACATCAAGACAGTGATGCACTTACATATCATAAAAGTCAGAAATCTAATTGAGTGGTTGGACTGACACTACTATTTCAAACCCTTACCGAATAAACCATTAATATAGTGAAAAGATTAATAGTTAACTCGAAATCAAGACTTCTCTCCATATTAAACTATATTGTGATTGTCGTTGATTTTTAAGTCCTTTTACACTTGTGTTATTTTATCTTGAGTTAGATTGTTTTAAGCTGTCAGCATTTATATAGAGCATGTTCTGCCATTGGTTTGGTCTTCTAGTTCTTCATCAGTCCTGTGACTATATATTGTTCTGAGGGTTCTCTTGCAGATGGAGCTCTCATTAACCTTTTAACCCCTTCGATGCTATTGACGGAACGGTTCCGTAATGAGCGTCGGTTGGCCTGTGCTCATGACGGAACCGTTCCGTCATGAGCCCGTTGGCTCATTAGAACGTTCAGCACAGCGCAGGAATCGGCTCCGCGCTGAAGGTGTTAATGTTGGGTTTCATGAATGTGTTCATGTCCTATTTTTTGGCTAAGTGGTATCTTATTCATTGAATTGTCTGCATGATTTAGGGTTCTAGGACTGGAGTTTTTAATCAGTTGCTTACACTTTTTTTTAGCATATATCTATCAGCTGGTCGAGCGAGACACATGTGTGATTTCCTTGAGGACAAATGCTGCTCTGTGAATAATAGTCAATATATAGCAAACTCTGTCCTGTGTTGAGTGTACGCAAGAACCCATCTGTTGTGTTCTTGTGGATGTCTGTAAGGAATATATATTATTTCAGTCTGCTTTCGAGAGTCACATGATAGCCGGCCACATGGCATACTATGCCCGTTTTGGGTGTATGTTAAGTATGTTGTCTGGTGTGTTCTCTTTGATGTTTATGTTTCTTACAGATATGTGCTGTTCGGAGCTATGCGATTGCCAAATATTGGCATTTTCTAGGCTGTGGTGGATGGATGTGATAAGATGATGAATGAAAGGACAGTAGATCAGGCACTGGGGCTATGTTCTGGTATCAATTGTATTGGTGGTCTTGCCAGACTCAACACTGCACTGACAAACCCTCCACCAACTTTTTAAGACACTACTCTAAATATGTTGGCCATGCAGCAGGTTTTACAATGCAGTGGCGTTCCTTGTGTCATGCACTCCTATGAATAGGCGAAGAGAGACTAATGTGAATGGTCCTTGGTATTCTAGAGCAGGGGTGTCCACTGTACGCTCGAGTCATCAATACAGAATTTCAGAATAAGATCATTTCATTTGTTTCATTTTATATTGATTACATGTACATTTGTCTTAAGTGGGTAACTTGAAAATTTGGGATGGAGCCTGCTCTAATGGTCTTTGTGCCTTATTTTAAGTTTTGTGATGTGGGACACCGTCTATAGTGTGGTCACTGTCCTAGCCACCTTATGGCTTCTCCGCACTCAAAATAGAATGGCCTGAATCTCCGCTGCTCCTTGGTAATTGGTCCACATTAGCCAATCTCTAAATATGGCCCCTAGTTGGGAAATGTATGTTTTAGAGATTGTGAGGAAGACCCTCAAGACCTGGCTCTTTAGCTAGACTGATCTACGCCCATTGTCCCCCCCCCCCCCCCAATCGCCTTGAAACACTCAGTTCCCTAATTGATTGATTGAACGTTGAGGCTCTCAAATAGATCTGTAGGTGTGGAGAAGTCTTGAGCTGTAGGAGAGCCATAGTCGTACTTCGAGCTGCTAGAGCTGGCATCTAGTTGGATGATGTGAACCTGATTGGTTCACATCAGGGCAAGTCTGATAAATATTTTATGCTGTTGAAAGAGTCCATAGGGTTGATACAACTGCTTTTGAATACCTATGTGTCTTAGGTTTACATTCTTGTGCAGCCATTTTATTCATGCAATACAAGCCTGACTGGTTAGGTAGCACTGAGTTCATAACTTTAGTATTTGGAAGCATACTACACACTGTGCATCTACTTTGAATCTGTGATGTACCCCATCATGCTTATTGCTGTCCACTAAGAATGCTTTAACTGCACGTGCGTGCTTTGCATACCCCGGTACTCGGTGTGAGAGGAGTGGTCTTCATGTCTTATCTCCATCTGCTGAAGGATCCACAGAATGTGCTTCGCCTCGCAAGGACCCTTGTGATCCAACCCATAGTCCGGATGTTATGTCTCGGTGTCGGTACAGACAGTGGCTGTGTGACTTTGTGTCCTCCGCCTGCATTGGTGGAGGGAGCAGATGGGTGGGGTGGGGGGCGGAACCTCTCAGTGAGCTCTCCTCCAATCAGGCCTTCCACCCAATATTATGTGGGAACTTTTTGTCTCTCCATCCCCACCCCAAATGATTGATCCCCCTGCACATGTTTTATATTGTCTACATTGGTAGAGACTGTTTTTTACTTATTCATTTTTTATACAATACATCTTTCCCTCGAAGGGGTAGCAAAGCGCTTTCAAGCGTGAGTAACCTCATTCGGATAGAAGGAAGTATAAAAAGTTAATAAATACTCAAGTACCAGACAACACTGCAAGCATAGTTCCATGCAAGTGTGTGACGATAACGCGAAGATTTAGATTTCGTAAGATGCCCTTAAAATTTTTAGTGCAGGGGTCGTACCAAAGTATAACCTGCTAAACACATCAATATTGACAGGCCTACAAGCAATGATTTTCATTATAGAGAGGGTATCTTTATCACATCGTATTCACTTGTAGTAGTGTAATTAAGTTCTATCATGGAGGTTGCACGTTGAAATGCAAATTGGAACCGTTCCAGATTTTTGGGGGTGTTTCCAGTAATAGAGCGCTACAAGATGTCACCAGCTTTACTGAGTTTGTGTATCTCGACTACGAGAGATTTACTTCATGCTTGCCTGTTTCTTCCAGAAAGGGTTCTCTTGAGTAAGAGGTATTGTGTAGGTCCTAAGAGTAGTACCTTGTAAGTTGGGCAGGTGGTCTTCTTTGAGCTGGAGCCTCCAGTGGTACTATTTGCAGAATGGTCGCTCCTGAAATGTAATCAAGTAACATAGTGCTTAATTTGAGCCGGTGCTTTCCGGTACTCAGCACCAGCACTTCATTGGTTCCCGGTTTTTGGCACCTAATTGTCAACACCATACTTTCAACAGTCTACCACATGGTGGCGCTGCTAGTCTAATTTAGAGATGAGCAGTATAACGGTTGTTTAGGAATATAATATACATTAAAATAGTCCTAATACCTGCCGCCCCAGCCATTCCTTGAGCTTTGGGGACCTGGAACATTCTGAGCTCTCTCGCATGTAAATGCGACAGATGTTTAGTAGTTGTTTTGGCAGCGATGACCAGGGCGATGTATGGTGCAAACTGCAGTGGCCTCCATGGCCAGAGCCCTGGCACTTAATATTTTACAAATTAAGCACTGTTACAGAAACCTTACAATAAAAGTCCAAATGTGCCTGACCTTAATTTAAGGATGTGCCACCTCTTTAACTGTAACGAATGCAGGTAACATGGGTAAATTGAGGATGGACAGCAGGCTTTGAGTAACAAAGTAACAATTATGTCTCAAAGATTGATTGGTGAGGATTATCCTGTCGAAATTCAAACCCCACTGATATTCTATCGACATTTCATATCCTAGGTATCCTTTAATTTGTTTATAAATGAACCTGTCGAGTATCATTAATCCTCCAAAATACATTTATAATTTTTTTCTGTTTTTCATTTATAAGTTTCCCAAAATGGTACCGTGTATTGAGAACCTCCGCGTCTGTAGCACCAGTTGTACACCCCCAGCGATACATTTATTTAAATGCCCTCGTTTTATGGGTACATTTCTGCCATTATGCGCCTGCCAGGGATTTATTTGACTCTTCTTTGCACAGCCCTTGTCGGTTCGGGGTCGTGCACAGGTGGTCGACATGTGGCGGAGTCACACCTCATTAGCGAGAAGATGGCTGCTCTCTGTAGGGCGGGAGGCGCTCCGACTGCTCGAGTGGCTTCGCCGAAAACACCCTTGTCTGAAGATAAATGGACAACAGGCAGCAATTTAAAGCTCCTCGCCTTAAATTAGCTGTATTTCTAAATGGAAATACAGCGTCGAAATTGCGTAATAACGATGGGCAACCAAACATATGATAGAAAATGTACCGATTCTTTTAATTCGCTCATGAAACCCCCTCAATAGAAGGGGGAAGGAGGAAAGCTTTGACCTTGCCGATGACCTTGGCTTGATGGCTTTTCTCGCAGGCTGTAGAGTAGACCTATCATCAGCTGCTGCACGCCAGCAATCGGCACGAGACCCCACTGAGGCTGCAAGCTAGGACATTAACCTTCTGTGCCGCCATCATGACTTGCGTTTGCACCAAGCGCTTTACCTCTCTTTGGTCTTTTCTAAGCGCTGTAAGTAACAGATAATATTTGCAGCTTTAACGGTATTCAAGCACCTCCCTCAGAAGCAAGGAACACCTAGTGCTTGATTACAAGGGCCAATCAGAGTCATCGGGGATGCAAGGAACACCTAGGGCTTGATTACAAGTGGCCAATCAGAGTCATTGGGGATGCATGGAACACCTAGGACTTGATTACAAGCGGCCAATCAGAGTCATCGGGGATGAACATGAGACAATTGGCATTGAAGCATTGATTCCCATATGTTATTTCCCCAAAACGTATCATCCCAGTTCGTTTCCCCTCCCTGGAATTACTAGGACCCACAACAATGCTGATTCTGGAGCAGGGAAATAGTGGGCATTTTTCTGCAGGGCTAGTAATCTAGCCTCAATTGGTTTTGTTAGGATTTTAATTTGTTGACCTGCAAATCACTGCGGCCGGAGATAAATAAGCCGACGGTTCACGTGGGCCTACCCAAAGCACCTTTCTGTATGTGCATGGATATGTTGTATTTTGTGTGTGTTGTGTTCTGTGGGGTGTGTAGTGGTGACAAGAAGTCTTCCCAGACAACTAAAGCTGTCTGCAGCCAGTCCTAAAACTATCTGTTGCACACATCTGTGAAACCTAAACTATTGGGTCAGCACTATGCCTTCTCATCCAGTCACTTTTCTACCATTTTAGTGATTGAAATGTGTTTCCCTTGAATTTTTCAATTAACATTTCAGAAACAATTTTGCTCTAAATAAAGTGTCACATATATTCCCTAGAGCACATAGAGACTCAGTGCATGACATAATTACTAGCACTGGGACCCAATGTTGCATAGTCCCAAGAGGATGGGTCCGACGTACCATTAGGCGGCTGTGCGTAAAGTGCCAGCTGGATGTATGGGTCTTAAATACGTAAAACGTTTTAAGAACTTCCCACAAGTCCTACATCGCAACTTTTGCCAGTCATCAGGTAGCCCGCTTGCCTCAAACGGAATGGATGTGCACTGGTCCTGGTTTCAGAAGCCTGAGAGCCGACTTACCTTGGGAATGGATTTCTTGGGGTGTACGTTTCTCTAGCAGGAACTTTCATCACTGCCAGAGACTCTCATCAAGGCGCGGTAGAAGTAATCTTGTTGTCCAGTGTTTCACCAGTCACACCTTCTACATTTTTTTAGAAACTATTTCAGTTTAATAAACTGAACATAATAAACCCCGGTTCCCTTCCATCGCCCCTGAGTAACTTGGGTGAAGAAGTCTGAAACTGGTAATGGTAACACTTGGGTGTTCAGCCAGAGATCTCGTCATCTCAGGCCCATTCGGACATCTTCAGCTCGCCTCACGGTGTGCCACAAGGCTCAATCTTGAGTCCGTTATTTTTCAATTTGTACCTCCGCCCCCTGGCTGATCTAGCAGAGAGAGCTGGCCTAGCATTGATGACTTATGCTGATGATTCGCAGATTGTTTTTTCGTTATCTAAATCTGATCCTCTATCTCCATCTGCTCTTAAACTAGGCCTCCATGAAGTCTTCAGCTGGATGTCTAAAAACCAGCTGAAGCTCAATGGGGAGAAAACCGAGATCCTCCTTCTTGGTAAAAACAGAGATCTCTGGAATGACTCTCACTGGCCGTCTTCCCTGGGTGTTGTTCCTACCCCAGCTACCCATGTTAGAAACCTGGGGGTCTACATCGATGATTCCCTATCGATGAAGCAACAGGTTAGTAGAGTAACGGGCACTTGTTTTGTCATCCTCAAGTGGTTGCGTAAGATCCTATGGATGCTGCCTCCTGCGACCCAGCAGACCGTGGTCAATGCACTAATTACTTCCCGTCTTGACTACGGTAACATCCTTTACCTGGGTTCCAACCAAGCTGTCGTGAGACGTCTTCAACTGGTCCAAAACTCCGCGGCCAGATTGTTGTGTAAAATCCCCAGAACAGCGAGGATTTCTAAGCATCTTAGGGATCTGCATTGGCTCAGGGTGGAAAACCGAGTTAGGTTTAAAGCCCTGAGTTATATGTTTAGAATTAAAGCGGGTACTGCTCCCAAGTACCTACAGGAGTTGGTTAGGCCGTACCTCCCTAAACGCAACTTCCGTTCCCTCTATGCAGCAAAATTCACAGTGCCTAGATTTAAACTGGCTAGAGTTGGAGGAAGGTCCTTTTCCTATCTGGACCCGACAATTTGGAACTCCCTCCCCCTCTGCATCCGGAAGGAAGATAACTTCGCCGCGTTTAAGAAAAGCATTAAGACATGGCTTTTCGATAAGTAGGGGGCCTTCTGTCCTCTGCCTTCTGTGTACAGCTCTGTCTCCATAAGCCCCGGCGCCAGGAAACCCTTTGTGGGTATCTGTGCACCTTATAAATGTAAAAAATAAATAAATAAATAAATACAGTATGACAGCCAGGGTCAATTTTACTAGTCAAACAGGTGGACTGCTCCTTTCCTAGGTGTGAATGACATTTCTCTTCAGTGACTTTCGATGTAATTTAGACAGCATTCTGTCCATCATCTGTTCTTTTTGCTTTCTGGGAAAGTTATGCCCAGATGTGGGTCACATGCGGGAAACATCCTTTACAACATAACTGGTACAACGCGGTACCGTTGCGACGCAGCTTTAACAACGAAAGTCGTTACAACGACTTTCGCTGGAGGGCGCTCTAGGATAGGGGATAGTTTAATTTACTATCCAACACCTTCCCTACTATCCACGGGAACTGGTGTTGGAATAGTAAATGAAACTATTCACTATCAGCGCCGCCCAACGCAAGTCGTTGTAACGACTTGCGTTGTTAAAACTGCGTTGTAAAGGGACACGTTGTAACGGTATGCGCTTACCGTCATACATCCGTCACATGCTCACTGTGCCACTGGATTCAAGCTAGCCTGGTTGATGAGGGGCGATTCCCCAAACCGGTCACGGCATGCTTGTTTCTGGTCAATCAATCAATAAGGGGTTTGTAAAGCGCAGCTACTCACCCATGAGGGTCTCAAGGTGCTGAGGGGGGTCTGCTGATCCGTTCAGTTGAAGAGCCAGGTCTAGAGATCCTTCCTGAATTGAGTCCGCGGCAGGGAATGCCTGGGGTGGAGGGCCAGGGTATTATAGGTCTTGGCTAGGCCAGGGAGGACCTGGCCTGGCAGTTCGGTCTGGGCTGTTCCCATGAGGAGCAGGGTCAGGGATGATTTGTAAATAGCTGGGTCTAAACTGGGATGGCGTGGTTGGAAAACATTCGATCGATTAAACTCAGATCTGTGCCTAGGGGTGAATGTTTGCAATGTTCAGCATTCCGTCCATCATCTCCTTCTTTTTTGCTTTTGTACCATATGACAGTCAGGGCCTATTATACTAGTCAAACAGACTGACTTTTCCTTGCGTAGGTGTACATGAAATTTCCCTGCAGTTGCTTTCTATGTAATTTAAAAAAAATTGGTAAGAAAACCTCTTGTTGTAGAACTAATTCAGCTTGCCAACTTTTCTGTGGTCACCGTGTCCCACATTTTATTATACCATGTGGTTACATTAGGCAATGTCTGTTTTATTCCTTTTTTGTTTTTTGCAGTAATCCGTATCAGGAAGAACAATTTCTATTGCCTTTTACATAGGCCATCCCATGAATTTGGCCTAGGAACAAAAACTGAGATCTAGGATTGCTGTCAAAACCTTCTTAAAGAGTACAGCTATTTTAGGACATTCCCATCGAGTCTGAATGGGAGTACCTTCTCCCCCACATTCCCTCCAAAGTAGCTCAACGAATTGTGAAGCATTTTCTTACATCTCTAATGACTAACATACCAATAACACATTTGATTATCTGTATTAGACTGATTTGTTATTGATTGTGACATTTCTTCATTGGCTTTCTCATCTCGCGATCTGATATAGTCCTGTGTAATTTGATTATCTGTTTTAAACTGATTTGTTATTGACGGGGACATTTCTCCATTGACTTTCTCATCTCGCTATCTGATATTCTCCTGTGTAATATTGTACCCTACTTTTCCATATATTTCCATCCTAACGCTGTTCTTGGATTGGACAGTAAATTGTATAAACTCCACACTACCACTGTAATGCCTTCTAGAGAAATTACTAGTTTTCAAAATTGGTTAACTCCTGTGCTGCTGCCAGTTCATTTGTTGGGTACATGGCCCAGTGACGGAGGTACTGTTACCTAAATCCTTCGGTCTCTCCGAATTCCCTTTTACATCCTTAAAAGCCCTTTTACTGGTTCTTTCATACATCTGTAGAAAATCTTTGTAATAATGTATTGGTGTTACACTACATGGAAAGGTCATGTATATTTGACTTAAAGTAATAGCGCCCAAATCTCATATTATTTGAGTATGGTCTGAATTCTCTAGAAAGCCAAATTTCATGCCATAGAGTCCTCCCAGCCATTGCCTTATCTATATGTACCTAATGTCTACTCGTTTATCTCTCAGACCATTCACCCAGAATGCACAGCTGTGATACTCTGCAATAGATTTTAATGTATGGCAATCCCAACCCTCCTTTAGTTTTAGGTTCTTTAAGAATTTCTGGAGTATTCTTGTGGTTTCCAAAATCGAATAGAGATTATCCTATCGCTTGAAAAGTCACACTTTCAATACTTATTGGAAGTGCCTGTAATAAATAGTGCAGTCTTAAGATCATTTTAACCTTTGTGTCTCCTTATCGATAACAAGTACATGGCCTGGCATTACGCAGTTCCGCTTTAATACTACTTACCATGGGAGTCCTATTAGTCTTAAACAAATTGACGATTCATGGTGACATGTAAACCCTTAAATATTTCAAAGAACTACCAGCTTTAAAAGGGGTTACAGTTTAGAGTTCTTTTTTCTCTTCGATACTCAAATGAATGGGCAAGAGTTCAGTTTTGTCCGATTTTATTTTGCATCTCCCATACCCTACTGGATCGCTCCAGAAGGTCCAACAGAGAAGGGATTGCCATCTTTAGCTCTGTCATGCATAATAAAACATCATACGCAAAAAGCAATATTTTATGGACTATTTTCCAAAATTCTGGTCCGTTGAATAATTGGCTGTTTAATTGCCATTGTCAATGGCTCATTGGCTATCGTAAAAAGGTGGGGTGTCATGGGGAACCACCGCAGTGATCTTCTCTGTAATCTGTTAGAAAATATTTTGTTACCCGAGATTCTAGTCCTCAACCTAGTGTAGGGTGCCATAACCATCTTCATTACTCATCGAAAAGATCCAGCTCCCACTATTAAAAGCCTTTTCGACCTCCAAGGCTAACAACACAAATAGTACGGTACCTTGTGTGTATGTATATATGTAAGTATGTAGTAATTGTAAAGCACAACACTAGCCAAAAGGTAGCGGGGCACTGTACAGGTCAAAGATAAACATAAAGTCAATGACTGATGTGAGAGGTAGCTGATTTGTAGACTGTTAATGCGATGTGATGTGGAGTCTTCAAAGAGTTGAGTATTTATTTCTTACATTGGAGCAGCGTTGGGTGGACCTGATGGGTACAGGGATGTTTTTCCAGATCCTCGGTGCAAAGATGGAAAAATTGGGCTACCTTGTCTTTTTTTACTTTTTCACGCTTTTTAGTCTGCAGTCTGATGGTGTTGTGGCTATGAATGTGCTGAGAACCTGCTGAACACCACCAGAGGGTAAGCTTGTATGCAAGGCAAGGAAGTGGAGGTGTTGGTTGTGACGACATTGTAAATGGTTCTGTTGGCTTTGAAGAGGAGTCAAAGGAGTTCCAGCAGGATGGGGGTGATGTGATCATATTTCTTCAGGCCCTGGATGAGACATGCTGCAGAGAGTAGGATGCCCTTAATGAGTGCGAGTGTGAAGTCTGGATGGGATGACATAGAGCGAGGGCATAACCACATTCCACGTGTGAGGGTTTGTACAGCAACTCTAAGTCACTTTTTGAAAGACATGGTCTCACTTTCTTTAGAAGAGGGAGCCAGTACCAGGCTATGCTTGTTGTTTTGGCAATGTTTTCCTTGAGGGTGAGGTTGGAGTCCAGAGGAAATCCAAGTGACATGACATTTAATGGAAGTCGGGATTCAAAGTCTTCCGGTTCATATTATGGAGCCAGATTTGTTCTGTTTCCTGTTCTTGGTAAATAACAGGAATCCTGTCTTGTAGGGACAAGGTTGGGTAGGCAGTAGACATCCAGGTTTGGATGATGGCCAGGCAGTGTTTGATGCATTAGATGCCTGAAGCAGAATAGACTTTTCTTGTTAGCAAATGGGCTCTCTTTCTAATGCTATTCAATGTCTTATTTTTCTGCGATAAAGCCAAATTGGTCCTCGTGAATGATGTCCAGTTTGACAAAGGCAAGTCCTGCTGTCGGTATTTTCATGCATAGATTATATTAGAGGAGTTGGCCTAACGGCTAGGGCAGTCGACCTCGAATCTCGGGAACTGGGTTCGAGTCTCGCCAATGATGCTGAACGTCCTATGATTCTGGGCAAATCACTTAATCTCCCCGTGCCTAACAAAAATCAATGTGTCCTCATGTAATGCAACTGGTGCTATGTAAAGCGCTCTGATACCCGATTCGGGTCAAGTTCGTGCTATATAAAACTCTGTAAAATAAAAAAATATTTTTTGTACAAGTAGCTTTAATAGATGCCAGTGGATGCGTGACATTGTTCCCTTCACATTGGGCACCCCACAGTAAACCATTTTCTTTCATATGGAATGAAGTAAAGGCTTGCACACAAACTCTTCAAATCCCTCCCACAAAGCCCTCTCAATGGAGTTGTGCTCTACACATTTGTATCCCTTCTATTGGGGTAAGGAAGAGCCAATTATAAATTAAATACTACACCTATGTCATACCACAGAGTACCACTTAATGCAAGTGTGGGTATGGGCAATACAGTTCATAGGATATTACCTTGGTTACTCGGGATTTCAATAATAAAGTTAATAAATGTTTTATAAAGACTTCCAGTTGCTGTCATTTTGTTGCCTTGGCTGTTTCTTTACAACCTTTGGAAATGCATCACTTCTAAGAGCTCACCACTGTTCAGTACTGTGCTGCTGTCAAGGTAGGTGGCGGCTATACACACATACAGTCCTGCATGTATACTTTACAGAATCAGGCCCTACTACCAAAATGTTTGGTCTAATCCAAAACAGCCTTGCATTTTTTTTTATATTGTCGTCTTCCTAATATCAACGCAATTGATATATGGGAGCAACAAAGAAGGTCTTTGTCAACAACTTATTGTTCGGTTCACGTCATCTCGACCCATCACAGAGTATGTCCATTTAGAAGCCACCCTCAAAAACCCACAACACAACTGAATTCTCATGTGCATTTTGTATTACATGGATTTTACCTGTGTCACATGTATTTCTGAATGTATGCCTCTTTTTTTATTTCTAACTAATAAAAACTACTTGAACACCAAAAAAAATTACAACACAATTAAAGAAAGTTCAGCATGCCCTAGCCTGTCTGATTGTGCCATGATGTCACTGGAAGGTGTGGGCTGGCATACTCAAGGTATAGAAACTTTTAATTTAATAGTTTTGTATAATGCATGCTCCCACCTGCATTAGTCATGCAGAGCTCTTAAAGAAGGCATGCTGCTGAGAAACCTTTGTGGGTTCCATTTAGCAATGAGTGTTCCCTGAGAAAGCTGCATGATTTTCGCTAGGCTATTGTTTCTGAACTAAATCTATAGGAAAATGAATATTTGGATTCTTTTTTCTATAAGTGATAGCATTGTAGATTCATGTGGACTGTTCTTTTACTTCAGTTATAATTATTTGTTCAGATTTATAGACTGACGCTCACATTGCACCACATTTGTCAAATGAAAAGTTTTTTCAAGATGGCTCTGTGAGTGATCAACTTGCTGCTGAAATTTGATGTGATATTATTATTGTTGTGGATAATAGTATATACACCTATAGATGGATAACGGTGAATAACGAGGACGTTTTTCCACAGTATCCAATAGACGGCAAGAGCAAAGCTCTTGTTGTCTTTGATTCCACTCAAAACCCAAAGGTGAAAAATATCTTGATTATTCCTTTTTTATCCATCCATAATTTTATGTTCTCTGTTGCCACCAAAACAATCTTCGTGTACACAACGGGAGTGGTGAGGAACAAAACCTGGTCACGTCCTCCTCACTTATAAAGTGATCACACTACAAGTTGCCAGGTCAAAGAACTTTAAACAAGGGTGAAATCTACCTGGATCAAAAAAAAATTGGGGACATATCGCCTCACACACAACTCCTGGTGGCATGCTTCATCATAGACCATATTCCACACCATGGTAGGTGAATACCATTGTGGCGGACTCAGCCATTGCTGGTAGTTCTTAGATACATGGGTATTGTATAATTGCAGGAATCCAATTTAGAATCAAAATATTTTGAGATATACTCAGTGGCTCCACCTTTATTATGGGTATCTCCGGTAGGATTATGAAAAAAATTAAAAGTCATGGATATCTGGTGCGATATGATGCCTCATCCATCCATGTAGCTACGCCAACATGTTTAGGCTGTTCAAAAAGCGCTTTCGGGTCTCTGGCCTATATAAGGGCCACTAAAATCCCTGCCTAATTACACATGTATTCCATGCAGTCAAATGAGGCCAAATGCTCTCACCTTTGACCAATCAATTCTATAGGAGATTAAGCCTAAGCTCACGTGGTCTGAACTAATCCTGGTCGGCGACCAGCAGACCGGAAATAACATAGGTGTGCACGCCGGTATAACTCCTTGACGAATGTGTAACCACAGGGGAATGCCACTCTGTTCTGATCTAAATGAGGTGGGCGGAATGACAGGTCAGCCTCAGGCGTTACTTACTCCGCAGGGCTGGCAGAGAAATGTGGCCACAGCATAGACAGAGTAGTCTTCACCGTCGCCAAATGTAAGGTTCACCCACATATAAAGCTGGCGGTGGACCCCTATGTTGGCGGGAGGGAACTCCGTCGCCTTTGTAATGGGATTCCCTCCCCCCCCCCCCCCCCCAACCTACAAATAAAACCCCAAATTGTTTTATTGCACCCATCTGCTGCTGTGACAAGCCTTAAAATTAAATCAACTTCTAATGTTTGGTGTACAGTTAAAATAATTATCTCCAATCCACTCGCCAAACGTGCCCGGTAATATTGCATGGCACTGATTTTAATGAATATTCTACTAAACAATATTTAGTTGCTGCTCTCGCTGAGCCTAGCTTGAATTTGGATTAGAAGTTACAATGCAGAAAACGTCACATTCATATGCTTTGGTACATTAACAGAATTAAAATTCATTTATTGGAATCTCTTTCCGCAGGCTTTGTATGGCAAATACAGATATTTGGAAATGTTTTCTACCAGCTTAGTAGGCTTCTTTCGGTTAATGCCTAAGAGTTGGAACGTGCCCATCTCTTGCTAGCTCTCAGAATTTGGATGCAACTGTGTTAATATTACATGTTTTTAATCAATCTGGAATATGTTTTGGATTTGCATAATTGCAGTGCTGTCAACATTCTCAAATAAGTCTCGTCCCCAAAGCTCAATTATTTGTGATCTTTCTCTCATTGCCTATTAGAGGCACGTTTTCCTTCTCACTGTTCTTTTCAAAGTCAAGTGTTTTAAAAAATAAATTAACAATATAAAAAAAATCTATAATTCTTTTTTTTTAAAGTAAACATTTTTTTTGTTATTTTTATAAGTATAGAGGTCCTTATGTATATTTTACTGGCCTACTTCAAAGGTCCAAAGATCCTTTTTTTTAATCAGAAAAACGCCTATGGAAAGACCACTTTCTGCTGTTTGACTAAGTGCCTCTGAATCTGAAGACAGCGCGTCACAAAAAAAAAATAATACCATAGTAAGAAAACTTCTTACAAAAGGTTTAAACTAAGACTGGTGAGTCACAAATCTTGAGCGGCAAAACTTGAAAATCTACTCTGTAGGATTACTCTAATACTTGTAGTACAATTTTTACTTTTATAAGATTGTCAAAGAAACGAAGTAAAAAGCTTAGATTTCAGGGAGTATTTCAGTGCACCAACTATATTCATACAGTATTGCCTCTTCGTGGAAACTTCCATGTGAATGGGTATCCGCACAACTAGCTTGTTTTGGTTTGTTCAGCACCCGCCATTTGCTGCCGGGCTGCTGTCGTTTTACAAAGCACTTTTGCACATGTTTAAATTAATTTGTTGTAGTTTACCATGTCCATAATGTAAAAAGAGTGCCAAAAAATAAGTGATGACAACCCCAGGGTATGAAGCAGCCACAATTTAATGCATGAATACGTCATTGTACGCCTTTTTTGTTTTCTCCTCAATGCTATGCAGTATCACCTAAAAGTATTGTCAAAGTCAGTACTTAAAAACGTATGAGCAACTACTGGCTTTGGTGGTAAGAAGCTACCTACAAATAGTCGGTGATTACTAACAAAGCTACAATTTGTGGGTGTTGATTACAGCATGCATGCAACACCCCACTCGCCCAACACCGGGACAACTTCACACCAGCACCTAAACCTATGAATGAGGTCATTATATCATGCTACAGAATTTAGGCATATGGAAGTCCCCTCTGCAAAAGTAAAAATTCACCATACCTGACCCTGCAAACAAAATGGAAAAATTAGAACTGAAGAAGTTTTCATTTTTTTATGAACCACTGTGGAGTACAACTTCTGTGACTCAGGCAATTTATTTTTAACGAGCAGCTGTCTCTTTTGCTGTTGGTTCTCTAGCTTTGATGGTTAGATCCTTCGGTCTACCTTAATTTATTTTCACACTGACTTGAACATTGAATGCTGAGAAATAAGGCGATCTGAAGGTCCATATTTTGAATATTCTGCAAGACCAAGTCCCAGAACCAGACCCAGCCTTCCATTCTTCCGAGGTAACTAAACTTGGTACTCCAGACTGAGTAATAGTACCTCTTGGTATTTACAACTCTGAGTAATGGCAGACATGATGCATGAAGCGTTCAGCACATAGTGCCTATTTTTTAAATCGAAAACGATGCTGCCTGCATATCCCAAAGGACTTAGTATTATTGTACACTGGTGGTTTGAAATTAAATCAGTACACGAGTAATGTTAGGTTTTTTGATATCCCATTGTATTCTTAAAATTGTACCATGGGAATCTTGTTAAAAAATATTTAATTCCAATTTAGTATTTACATTTATTCAGATAAAAAGATTTTTTGTAGGTTTGTGTAACAGGCACTTCTACTGTCGTCTTTTTTTCTTTGCGTGCGTAAAATATTCTTCAGGTTTTCATCATCATATTTTAAACCCATTATAAATTTATACACTGTGGAACTCTCCTGGCAATTTCCACTATGTGTTCAATTTTCTATTTTAACTTTAAATTATCTGCAGCAGTAGCAGGCTCCTCCGACAAGTCTCAAAAGGCAGTCTATGACACATATAGCAGCGCTCACACGAATAATCGCTTTATTTTGTAATGTATACGCGCTTTATTTATAGCGCTGATGTCTGCCTCCCCTGGGTCTGCGAGGTCTTTGCAGATTGGTGTGCACATGCTGAGAAGATCCGCGCCAACCCGGAGAAGGAGCGTGCAGTGTAGGGGCTCCCTAGAGCTGGAGAATCAGAATTGCATTGGAGTCATTTCAGGAAAAAGGTCTGTCCAATCCAGAGTCCGTTAAAAACCGCTGTCATACCAATGATCTGCAGGTCGAATCCTAGCAACAAGGCGTGACTCCGCCTCCCTCTCGCCCCAGGGCAGAAAACTGAGGACCATTAAACTGGGCAATAGGAATAACTTTTATCTACTGCTGTTCAAATGACCAGGGATCATATGTACCATGATGTGCTGCGCTGGTTCTGCGGATGACCATGCGCTTGTGCTCATGCAGTCTGCGAAGTGGATTCATTTAACCCAATTTTCCACGATTCAGCACAGCACATCATGATATGGTCCCTGAAGTGAAGCCTTGTATAAAAAATAAATAAGTTATTATATTTAGCATCTTGTCGGGTCTTGTGGCAACTTTGAAGATAGTTGTGTTTCCTTTCTTCTTGTGTCTTTAGTGAGAAATGTCAATACATGTCAACATTCAGTTTTTTGGAAGGATGGTGATAATTTCTACCGAGGGCCCTTGTTGCTGTAGGGAGCTTTGTGTTAGATCCATATCAGATTAACTTTAGGCTATCTTTTATTTTGGGGAGGTTTACAGTAATTCTATTAATGTGGTTTGTTGCACAGTCAAGTAGAAGACATTATTCTGGTCAATTTCTCATAAAGGGGGTGAGTTGAGGCTGTGAATGTGCCTCAAGATGCATTCCTGTGCCCTCACTTGTTCTCCCTCTTTACTGCTTCTTTGGGTTATGTCATACCTTCTCTCAACTGTACTCATTTCACCATGACACGCAAATGTTCTCTTTCGCAACTTTTGCACACTAGTTTCAGTAACAAATTTCCAACTTTCTCATGACTGTCAGGCGCTGGATTACTCACTGTTCTGCCATACCAAACTCTCCAAAATAAGTTTCTGACATTCATGCTTTCTCTGTCCCTCGCACTGACTTGCATCCTCTCATATTTCCTTCTTACCACCATAGCACCCTCCCCAACTAGCAGAAAATTACTTTTATTCAGCTCCAGCGTGGGTCTGCTATCATTCCTCACTTCAACAGAAAGCTGCCAATTTCCAGACAGTCAGCATCAGAAAAATCCACCAATATCTTACATTGACGATGCAGGGACCCTAATCAGTGCAACCATTTTCAGAAAAACTGGATTATTGAAAAAGCATACCCTAATATACATTTGCTTTGTACAGCAAAATCAGGGACATAGATTCAGGGCGTGTTTAGGGAGTGACACTCCCCAAATAAATGCCTCATTGGCCTTAGAGTTGGGCTTGGGGGCCCTGATTCGGGTCTGCTACACCTTCGTTGGCTTGTCTCTTTGTCCCTATTTGACTAAAGTCTTTTAATTTGTGTTTTTTTTCAGGAACCTAGTCAGAGGCCCATCTAATACAAATCAATATTGAACCTGTTCCTCGTGGAAACAGAATCTCCATGCTTGGTCATCTCACCCCTTCACCCTTTGGCATATTGTTCTTTTGTTGTGAACTTTGCAGTTCACATCCTCCGAATCTCATTGACAAAGCTTCGCCCCTGAGCAAAATTATACATTTTCAGACATGGATACTGCTTAATCTCCCTTGAAGAGCTCAGACCGCATGCTGGGTGGTTATCAGCCAAGCACAGGGCACATTATATGGGTTTTACTCTCACTAAACCATTGATGCAACAATTCCTATCTCTGCCTGATCTCAGCGGACAGCCAATCAACCAGCGTTTTCTCACTGTGCAGACACCCCCATTTGTACCAGTGATAAACTCAACGCTTCTGAGACTGACCCAACCACTTAGTTGGGTGAATGTATCTCGAGTAGATATTTTGTGAATGCTGCCATGATTCATTGTATGTGAAAGTAGCCATAAATGGCTGTAGCTGTAATGTCTATTCCTATAATGGCCTCTTCACGTATGCTTATATAATCAATCCATCTCTATTGTTTTGCTTGCCTGTAATCAATCTTCTGGACTGATTTGATAACAACATGTACACCACTTCGATGTACTGGCGGACTAAGACAGCGAAGCTCTTGAACATGTTGCCTGTGGGTTTTGTATACATGTTGGACCTAATGTCCAACACTATGGAAACGATTATGAGTCGGGGAGAGTGTTATCTGCTTGAAGAATACCACCCCACCCAATTTGATGTTGATCAGTTCTGCATTTGCACCACATATTTCGCTTAAAAACTCTGCCTCCCATAAAGAGCCAGGAATCAGGACAAAATATGCGAGAAAGGGACCAAGCAATCCGTAACCAGGGACAGGTATACTCACGAGAAAGTGTAATTCCAGCCCTGGTGGTTTTGCACCCTGTAGCCTAGAATGAGGCCCCTTGTAAGCCGTAACCTGGAGAATCCTTGTTACTGTGAAATTATATTTCCAGTCAGGGATGGTCATTGTGGTCTGGCTTGGCAGCACAGCTGTCACCAGTCAATTATGTGAGCATTACTAGAAAGGGGCTTTGGCTCCGCCCACATGGTGGGAGCCAGGAGCACATGTTTTGATTGGGCAGACGTTGTATTTGTCTACAAAAGTGTTTGCCCTCCACACAGCTTTGATCTATTTGTTTATCCAGTATTCTGAGCTTGAGCTCTCGGGGACACACACATGACATTGTAATGCTATTAAAGTGTCTTAAATAACAAGATCATGTATGCTGTTTTTCTCGGGCAGCAGCACAGATGGGAGGAGGGCAGTCCTTAACCTACATGGATTTTTAGGTCTGGCTTGGCGTTGCGTCCGTCACCCGACCTTTTAACCTACACTAATATTATTCTACAGTTCTTTGCTTCCACAAAAATACATATTCATTCCAATGCTACTTACTTGTAATTCTTTACATTGCCATATAACATTCTTTTACAGCCAGACCTTTCTGCATTGCCAGTGCTTGTCTACCAGGTCTTCCTGGGAGGTGCAGTGTTGATCCTTTTCTGCTGAACCAACTGGAGTAAGGCACTAGATGAGAAAAATGTGTAAAAGAAAAGTCCAGAACTAGAAGCGTAGTGTCCTGCTGACATGAAGCCTCTTTGACCACTCTGTAAATGGAACCCTACAGTCAGACAGAGAAGACATCCTTTTGGTTTCAAATAATGAATGCAACACACACACATAATATGGCACTGAGATCTCAGCCCCTGCTTCCTTCCCTATTCAGACACCGTAGAAGTATTTGTATTTATAAATGCCACAGACAGAACCCATCGGTTGGCTTCCTGGGTTGTCACAATTCAAAGAACGATGAAAAAAGAAATTACCTTTTAATTACAGAAAGAAATCTCCATTATTTTACCAGCCGTCGTGACAGCAAATCCCTGTGGTGCTTTTGTGTCCTACATGACAGATGGGTTTGAAGCACAGTGTACCATGTCTTTATATGGGCGCTGCCTCTTGGCGTTTGCTAGAGGCACTGAAAACACCACATATTTCAAAGGTTGCCTGTGTGTTTATTTCTAATTTAGGAAACAAGTTGTTTGCAAGTGTAGCATTGGGGAGCCCTGAGCTAATATTTTCAGATGAGTATACAGCAAAAGGAGCGCCTGAGTGTGCAGCAAAAGGAGCGCCTGAGTGTACAGCAAAAGGAGCCCCTGGGTGTACAGCAAAAGGAGCGCCTGAGTATGCAGCAAAAGGAGCGCCTGAGTGTGCAGCAAAAGGAGCGCCTGAGTACACAGCAACAGGAGCGCCTGGGTATACAGCAAAAGGAGCGCCTGAGTGTGCAGCAAAAGGAGCGCCTGAGTGTACAGCAAAAGGAGCGCCTGAGTATGCAGCAAAAGGAGCGCCTGAGTGTACAGCAAAAGGAGCGCCTGAGTATGCAGCAAAAGGAGCGCCTGAGTATGCAGCAAAAGGAGCGCCTGAGTGTACAGCAAAAGGAGCACCTGAGTATGCAGCAAAAGGAGCGCCTGAGTGTACAGCAAAAGGAGCGCCTGAGTATACAGCAAAAGGAGCGCCTGAGTATGCAGCAAAAGGAGCGCCTGAGTGTACAGCAAAAGGAGCGCCTGAGTATGCAGCAAAAGGAGCGCCTGAGTTTACAGCAAAAGGAGCGCCTGAGTGTACAGCAAAAGGAGCGCCTGAGTATACAGCAAAATAAGCGCATGAGTATACAGCAAAATAAGCGCATGAGTGTACAACAAAAGGAGCGCCTGAGTAAACAGCAAAAGGAGCGCCCGAGTAAACAGCAAAAGGAGCGCCTGCGTATGCAGCAAAAAGAGCGCCTGCGTATGCAGCAAAAGGAGCGCCTGAGTATGCAGCAAAAGGAGCGCCTGAGTTTACAGCAAAAGGAGCGCCTGAGTGTACAGCAAAAGGAGCGCCTGAGTATACAGCAAAATAAGCGCATGAGTGTACAACAAAAGGAGCGCCTGAGTAAACAGCAAAAGGAGCGCCCGAGTAAACAGCAAAAGGAGCGCCTGTGTATGCAGCAAAAAGAGCGCCTGCGTATGCAGCAAAAGGAGCACCTGAGTATGCAGCAAAAGGAGCGCCTGAGTATGCAGCAAAAGGAGCGCCTGAGTATGCAGCAAAAGGAGCGCCCGAGTATACAGCAAAAGGAGCGCCCGAGTATACAGCAAAAGGAGCGCCTGAGTATACAGCAAAAGGAGCACCTGAGTATGCAGCAAAAGGAGCGCCTGAGTATGCAGCAAAAGGAGCGCCTGAGTATGCAGCAAAAGGAGCGCCTGAGTATGCAGCAAAAGGAGCGCCCGAGTATACAGCAAAAGGAGCGCCCGAGTATACAGCAAAAGGAGCGCCTGAGTATACAGCAAAAGGAGCGCCTGAGTATACAGCAAAAGGAGCGCCTGAGTATACAGCAAAAGGAGCGCCCGAGTGTACAGCAAAAGGAGCGCCCGAGTATACAGCAAAAGGAGCGCCTGAGTATACAGCAAAAGGAGCACCGGAGTATACAGCAAAAGGAGCGCCTGAGTATACAGCAAAAGGAGCGCCTGAGTGTACAACAAAAGGAGCACCGGAGTATACAGTTAAAGGAGCACCGGAGTATACCGCAAAAGGAGCACCGGAGTATACCGCAAAAGGAGCGCCGGAGTATACAGCAAAAGGAGCGCCTGAGTGTACAGCAAAAGGAGCGCCTGAGTGTACAGCAAAAGGAGCGCCTGAGTGTACAGCAAAAGGAGCGCCTTGGTATACAGCAAAAGGAGCCCCTGAGTATACGCAAATGGAGTGCCTGAGTATACAGCAAATGGAGCGCCTGAGTATACAGCAAAAGGAGCGCCTGAGTATGCAGCAAAAGGAGCGCCTGAGTATGCAGCAAAAGGAGCGCCTGAGTGTACAGCAAAAGGAGCGCCTCATTGTACAGCAAAAGGAGCCCCTGGGTGTACAGCAAAAGGAGCCCCTGGGTGTACAGCAAAAGGAGCGCCTGAGTACACAGCAACAGGAGCGCCTGAGTATACAGCAAAAGGAGCGCCTGAGTGTACAGAAAAAGGAGCGCCGGAGTATACAGCAAAAGGAGCGCCTGAGTGTACAGCAAAAGGAGCCCCTGAGTATACAGCAAAAGGAGCGCCTGAGTATACAGCAAAAGGAGCGCCTGAGTATACAGCAAAAGGAGCGCCTGAGTATACAGCAAATGGAGCGCCTGAGTATACAGCAAAAGGAGTGCCTGAGTGTACAACAAAAGGAGCACCGGAGTATACAGTTAAAGGAGCACCGGAGTATACAGCAAAAGGAACGCCGGAGTATACAGCAAAAGGAGCACCTGACTGTACAGCAAAAGGAGCGCCTGAGTATACAGCAAAAGGAGCGCCTGAGTATACAGCAAAAGGAGCGCCTGAGTATACAGCAAAAGGAGCGCCTGAGTATACAGCAAAAGGAGCGCCTGAGTATACAGCAAAAGGAGCACCTGGGTATACAGCAAAAGGAGCACCTGGGTGTACAGCAAAAGGAGCCCCTAAGTATACAGCAAAAGGAGCGCCTGAGTATACAGCAAAAGGGGCGCCTGAGTATACAGCAAAAGGGGCGCCTGAGTATACAGCAAAAGGGGCGCCTGAGTATACAACAAAAGAAGCGCCGGAGTATACAGCAAAAGGAGCGCCTGAGTGTACAGCAAAAGGAGCGCCTGAGTATACAGCAAAAGGAGCGCCTGAGTATACAGCAAAAGGAGCGCCTGGGTATACAGCAAAAGGAGCACCTGGGTGTACAGCAAAAGGAGCACCTGGGTGTACAGCAAAAGGAGCACCTGGGTGTACAGTAAAAGGAGCCCCTAAGTATACAGCAAAAGGAGCGCCTGAGTATACAGCAAAAGGGGCGCCTGAGTATACAGCAAAAGGGGCGCCTGAGTATACAGCAAAAGGAGCGCCTGAGTATACAACAAAAGGAGCGCCTGAGTATACAACAAAAGGAGCGCCTGAGTATACAACAAAAGGAGCACCTGAGTATACAGCAAAAGGAGTGCCTGAGTATACAGCAAATGGAGTGCCTGAGTATACAGCAAATGGAGTGCCTGAGTATACAGCAAAAGGAGCGCCTGAGTATGCAGCAAAAGGAGCGCCTGAGTATGCAGCAAAAGGAGCGCCTGAGTGTACAGCAAAAGGAGCGCCTCATTGTACAGCAAAAGGAGCCCCTGGGTGTACAGCAAAAGGAGCGCCGGAGTATACAGCAAAAGGAGCGCCTGAGTGTACAGCAAAAGGAGCCCCTGAGTATACAGCAAAAGGAGCCCCTGAGTATACAGCAAAAGGAGCGCCTGAGTATACAGCAAAAGGAGCGCCTGAGTATACAGCAAATGGAGCGCCTGAGTATACAGCAAAAGGAGTGCCTGAGTGTACAACAAAAGGAGCACCGGAGTATACAGTTAAAGGAGCACCGGAGTATACAGCAAAAGGAACGCCGGAGTATACAGCAAAAGGAGCACCTGAGTGTACAGCAAAAGGAGTGCCTGAGTATTCAGCAAAAGGAGCGCCTGAGTATTCAGCAAAAGGAGCGCCTGAGTATACAGCAAAAGGAGCGCCTGAGTATACAGCAAAAGGAGCGCCTGAGTATACAGCAAAAGGAGCACCTGGGTATACAGCAAAAGGAGGCCTAAGTATACAGCAAAAGGAGCACCTGGGTGTACAGCAAAAGGAGCCCCTAAGTATACAGCAAAAGGAGCGCCTGAGTATACAGCAAAAGGGGCGCCTGAGTATACAGCAAAAGGGGCGCCTGAGTATACAGCAAAAGGAGCACCTGAGTATACAACAAAAGAAGCGCCGGAGTATACAGCAAAAGGAGCGCCTGAGTGTACAGCAAAAGGAGCGCCTGAGTATACAGCAAAAGGAGCGCCTGAGTATACAGCAAAAGGAGCGCCTGAGTATACAGCAAAAGGAGCGCCTGGGTATACAGCAAAAGGAGGACTGAGTATACAGCAAAAGGAGCACCTGGGTGTACAGCAAAAGGAGCACCTGGGTGTACAGCAAAAGGAGCACCTGGGTGTACAGTAAAAGGTAAACCAAGGTGTATAGCAAAATGCTACCTGCTAGTACGGCAAAAAGTGCCCCTGGATGTAAAGCAAAATGCTTCTGGGTATATAAAAAGGCAAACCTAGGTGTACAACAAAAGGCACACCTAGGTGTGCAGCAAAAGGCGCCCCTGGTTGCACAGCAAAAGGCACTCCTCAGTGGACCGCTAAAGGTGCACCTCGTGGACTGGAAAAGGCAAACTTGGGAGTTCAACAAAAGGCACACCTAGGTGTGCAGCAAAAAGACGCACCGGGTGTACAACAAAAGGTTAACCCGGGTGTACAGCAAAAGGCATTCATGGGTGCCCCTTGGGTGTACACAAAAGGCTCACCTGGGTGTACAGCAAAATACCCACCTGAGTGTACAGCAAAATGCAACCCTGGGAGTACAGCAAAAGGCACACCAGGGTGTACAGCCAAACGCCACCTGGGGATACAGCAAAAGGTGTCCCTGGATGTAAAGCAAAGCACTTCTGGGTATGTAGCAAAAGGCACCCCTAGGTATGCAGCAAAAGGCACCCCTAGGTGTGCAGCAAAGGGCACCCTTGGGAGTATAGCATAAGGCACACCTAAGTGTACAGCAAATGGCACACCTACCTGTACAGCAAAAAGGTCCCCCTGGCTGCCCAGCAAAAGGCACTCTTCAGTGGACCGCTAAAGGTGCACCTCGTAGACCGGAAAAGGCACCCGCGGTGTACAGCGACAGGCACACCTAGCTGTGCAGCAAAAGGCACCTCTGGGAGTACAGCAAAAGCCACACCTAAGTGTACTGCAGATGGCACCCCTAGGTGTACAGCAAAAGGTGCCTCTAGTTGCCCAGCAAAAGGCAGTCCTCAGTGGATCGCTATAGGTGAAACTCGTGGACAGGAAAAGGTAACCCCAGGTGTACAGAGACAGGCACACTTAGATGTACAGCAAAAGGCACCCCTAGGTGTACAGCAGAAGGTTCCCCTGAGTGCATGAGTGCACAGCAAGAGGTACTCCTCAGTGGAACGCTAAAGGTGCACCTCGTGGACAGGAAAATGCACCCTTGGGTGTACAGCGACAGGCCCACCTAGGTGTACTGCCAAAGTCATTCCTGGGTGTACTGCAAAAGTCACCCTGGATGCACAGTAAAAAGCGCCCTTGGGTGTACAGCAAAAGGTGTTCAAGGGTGTACTGCAAAAGGCACCCCTGGGGTACAGCAAAAGGCGTTCAAGAGTGTACTGCAAAAGATGCCCCTGGGGGCACAGCAAAAGGTGCACCTGGGTGCACGCTTTTTCTTATGGTTGTCCAGGTTTGGTGTAAACATTTGAATTACTGCTACCCTACACATGTTCATGGCTCACACCGAAGACTAGTTCCTGAAACTTATGGTTTAGCAGAAAAATATGACAAAAATTAGTCTTTCGAAAAATGTCCTTTCCTCTGAGATTCTGAACATGAATTGATGCAAAGGTGATGGACAGATAAACATTGGAGCAAAAGATTCAGCAACTACCCTCAACACCTGCATTTGTTTCAATCTGTATTTTGGGCTTGTAGGACAATGTAGTTCCTGTGTTTAGGCAAAACAATGTAAAGTATTAAGAGTAGGACTTGATTTAAGAATGACCTTTGACTGCATGGGTATTCAACATTCAATACTGCATATGGGTTATTAAATTAAAGAACCGAGAAGATGGTCCCAAATCCACTGAAGTGCACGGAATGTGGCAAGATATGGTAGAATAGGACTTTTGAAGGTGTAAAGGGCAGCAGTTGTTATTGGCTCTATCAAGTTCACTCTCCAAATGATCCACCCTAAAGTTTAAACACAATCCATATTTGTGGTGATCTTTTTCTTCACTCTTCTGGCTTTTTTGGTGGTGGATTCTCTGTCACTATTCGTTGTGCTCTCTATAGTCATCCTATACAGAGTTAATATTTCTTATTTGCCAGCTATATAAGTGTGTTTGATATTTTATTGCATTCTAAATAAATTATCAATATGCTGTATCCGGAATGCCAGATAAGATTTTTCAGTTGGAGCAGGGCCGGACTGGCTGTAGGGCGCATCAGGCATTTCACCAGGAAGCTGTAAGGGTGCTGGTTTTGCAGTGGTGGGGGCCTCTTTTGTTACTTGGGGGCGCTTTTGGAGCGGTGTTGCAATATCAGAACCCAGTTACAAAAGCAGCAGTGCTTCACATCTGCACAACATCCTCCCCCCGGGGGCTGGTCAACACAACTGCCAGGGCTGCTTTGGGTTCACAGTCGGGTCCTGTGTAGGTGTATTTACTCCCTGGGCTTGAACCGTCTTGTACTCTGATCCCTACATATGTTTAAAAACATTGCTTCCACTTCATCTTTCCTCCAGGGCACAGGGGGCTATGTTTATCCAGAGTTTTATATAGTGCGAACTTCACCCGAAGGTATCAGGCAGGTATCAGAGCGCTTTACATGAGCACCAGTTGCGTTGCACAAGGACACATTCATTTTTGTTAGGCACGGGGAGATTAAGTGATTTGCCCAGAATCGCAGGATGTTGAGCGTCGTTGGCAAGACTCTGACCCGGTTCCCCAGATATGAGGTCAACTACCCTAGCCGTTGGACCACACTCGCCCAACAAGATTTAACAAAGGTTGAAGTGGGCAGGATCTATTGGGGACAACTCACCCGCCCAAGCGTTTTTCATCTTACCAAAACAGTACCCATAATCTTTGTTAAAAACTACAATGGTTCCTATATATGTTTAAGGCCTTGCATGGCACCAATTTAATGTATGGTCCAGTTGTGTTCAGGGAAAGGTTTGACAAGTGGTTAGATAAAGGGCTTGCTCTGTGTTTCAGCACAATATCCTTCCTCAGTCCTGTCCTCTGGTTCAGCTGGGCCTAGAGTTGTGTTTATTAAAATAAACATTGGCGCTGTAGGCAATGTGCATCCAATATGTGTTTTCACTGAGAGGCGCACATCTGGGTATCCTGAACTTTTACAGCTGGAAGGACATATTGTCACATTCTGGGTCTAATTATCTTTAGTAGGAAAATTTGATAAAAGCTTTACATAATCTGTTAGGGCACGGATTGCCAATGGGTGCACTTTACGTTTAAACCTCCTTTGTCACAGATTTGATGCACTAATGATGGTGAAGGACAGTTGGGAATTATGGGGATATATATTTCCTTGCAGCCACAATTGTATGCTAGTCAGTACCTGGCTCAATGTACTAGACACAAATGTCTACGGTTTTTGCTTCTATCACTAGCAGAAATTCGCGTGAAGAAGGAAGGGGAGTTTTCAGTGACTACCTTTGGGATGCCAGATGTATGTTTATCTTTCTTAATGCTATGTTTTATACCTCACATTTACATAAACATGTTTGTAAAGAATGATCCTACTGATTTTAACCTATCACACCTTGAAGTTAGAAATAGAAAGAACATAACTTCAGTGGTAATTATAAAATCTAGGCATAACGCTATGAGTATAGACCTAAAGTTGACATCAACTTGCCCTCATGAGAGGGAGGTTTTTATTCCAACGGTCCTTAAGTTATTCAGCTCCCCCATTATATTTCCTGAACTCTTATTTTCTCAAGTTTCCTGGTGTAACTTGCTTTGCCAAAGCTGTCTCTCCATGTTCACTCTCTAGTTCATTAAGTAGAACATACCACTTTAAACCATTGACATGGGCCCTGAATGTGTTATCGAGGCAGCTAAACATTCCACACCAAAATAAATCCCCTAATGCGACCTCTTTCGATGTTGGTAGGAATGCCTATAGTTGAGAAATTATTTTTTTCAAGTTGAATAGCTTTAAGTCAAAAATACAGCAGTGTGCCACTTACAGAAATTGCATTATACAAGCAAGAAGTATAAGTATTAAACCATGCAAAAGTGAGCTATCCTTTGGAGGAACTATCAACATTCCCGATGATATACCTAAAAAAATGTTGAGTTACCTAAAAAATTCGACGCTACATGATGTTCCATCCGCAAACATACGTAGTTAAGAGAGTTTGTCCTTTTGTCACTTCTCTCTTATTTGGAAGAACCTCAAACTCTTTTTCTACTTTGCAGCCAGTGTGTAGGTCATAATGTAGAGATCTAGGTGCCGTACTACACGCCTTAATTATGGATGTGGAAAGATAGTAAGAAGAATTTATCCCAACTCTTCGTTGTGACTAGAGTATCGGTAAGCGATCCATTTAGTTATTGCTGTTAAAGTGTTTAGTCCTTGGTCCAGCAGTCACATAAATACAGTACACATGAGTAAATATCAAGCAATTCCTTACCAGCTAATGTTTTTCTAACTTTTTCAAGTCAAGGAATCCACTATATATTTACTCTTCATCAGTCTCTAAAACGCGTCCACAGATTATATTTGTTTTTAAATGAGATAATTTGCCTTTACTGTGTTTACCATTTCTCAAAGATTCCCTTAGTTTATTAAGTTTCTAATAATATTGACTTAACTGGTGGAAATCTCATTGAAACCATCCAACGTTCTGTCGCTCTGACTTGAAATGGATGCGTTGGCCTCTGGAGGAAAAACTGTCCATCACCTTGTGGTGGTGTTTACTTAAAGAAAGATGGAGATGCCTCTGAAAACTGTGAGGCTAGTTCTAGTCGGACAAACAGTCTGTGAAACCGAATGCAAGCAAAGAGTGGGCGGCAAAATGTACAAGCATTGGCAAAGCCATTGGAACGGAACTTGGGAAGCTGGAGCCATAGTTAAATTTATTTTTCTTCACTGCAAGTATGTGCCACAAAAAAAAAATCAAAAAAAAATTGATGCTTCCAAAAGGAGTAGGCCATAAGCGTGCAAGTACAGATTTACATAAAAAATATAACCATCACATATCATTATGACAGTATGGGTGCTTATAATTTCAACAGTATGAGTGCTACCAAAATGTTTACTTAGAAGAGGCCTAGAACCCCTTTGTAGTTTTAATGCACATCACATGAAAATAAGGTTCTTATTGGTACAAAGAATAGGTGCAATTTTCTCCTATGTATAGTAATCTGAACACATATTTTAAACACACAAGAATGACTAATGGCCTTATTACGACTGCGGCAGGCCATGGGACTGCTGTAGTCGTGGTGGCGGTCTGACCACGCCACACTGCAGGGCCGCTCGCAGTATTATAGGTGTGGCAGTCGGATCGCCACTGAACCGCTGCTGCTGCCACAGATCAAGGATCCTGCGGCAGTCTGGCAGTGGTTCGAGGCCAAAATATGCTGGTGGTGCAGCAGCTTCACCGCTAGCATATTTTGAATTGCCTCTCCACTGCCCTTTTCATAGTGGTTGTACGTCCATGAAAAAGGTGGGGTGAGGCAACAAAGGGGACCTCTTGCGTCTGTGCATTCAGGGGAGCATATTTTGTGCCCCCCCCCTGTACTTTTTCCCCCCTACTTCCTTTACGGGTAGGAATTCATGGCATGGTGCATTCCTTCTCGTGCAGGAACGTGCACTAGCGGTCCAGCTGCTGTGCGGTTTAAGGCTCACAATGAGCCTTTAAACAGCACCACTGTGGGACCGCCACGCCGCCCGACCACCAGACCACAGAATTGCTTGTAATCTGGCAGGCAGGCGCCAGCGACTCTTGGTGGTGCGGGGGCACGACGGTGGCATGCCACCTGCTCCTGCACAGCCATAAATCATAATCAGGCCTTAAAAACATAAAAAAGGATAACGAAAGAAAGAAAAATATTATCCCACCAGGTCTGGCACTGAAGTGCTCTTCATTTTAGGCGACTGTGGACATGTGAACAGGCAAAATGATGTCACACGCTATGCAACAGACCTAATGGCTGAAGTTGGCTGACCCATTGCTGCATGCTCTATGCTTCCTTGAGCAGAAGTAAACTGTCAACAACAGTTTAACAGATAATGGATTAGGCAGCAGACCCAACACCCCTCTACTTGTGTATATATTTGTAATTATTAATTCATTTAATTTAATGAGGCCAGTGAGACAGTTAAAGTTGTCTCTAGACTGGGCCCAAACTAAATCATTTCCTTCCATGTTCCAGCTCACGTCTCTTGCTCACAACATTCATCCTTTCCAGACAGGTCCATGACTAGCAGTTTCTTTGAATTTATTTTTTTCATCATTAGTACAGCTCTGATCGTGGTGGCAGAGTCTCTTTTCATACATGATGCCTTTTTGCATCTCAATAAGATTTGTCAGCACGTGTACCTAGATTTTCCACGGCAACATTTTTTTATGTGAAGTGTTACTTGTGCTTAGCTGCTGAATAAAGGCAGTGCTTATTTATTTTGTATTTTTTTTAAAAGAAAGTGTAGAGGCCTAAAATCTTTCTCAGGTGCAAGCAACTGGCAGGTCCAAGTGCAGCGCTTGCCTAACACCAAGGCAGCCTAGTCTTGAGTCCACCTCTTACCTTTTTCTTCCACCACTCTGCACTTCTTGTCTCTTTATCTCACTCTTGATGGTTCTTTTTCATCCCTACCTTTTCCCCTTTGCTTGATGTTTTCCTATCTTCTCTCACCCCTTTTCTCCCATCTGTGCCTTTTACTATCTTGGTTGTTCTACGTCTGATGGTGAAAAATGAGTCCCAAAATTGAGTGCCAGTGCCCCCCACCTGCAACCACCAGCACAAATTAAGCAATACAGTGCATCACCTTTACCACCATATGTGTTGTTAGGTTTTTTTTGCACCCTCCCACATTTGAAGACTCTATCCCTGAGTGGTTGGCTTTGACTTACGGGCTTTTGAACTTTTACTGTTTGGAACATAACTGTAACGCCAGCTAGGCTGAACAAAGCGTTAAAGTTAATTGGGCAAAATATAGCAAGTTAAGTCAGAATTTCCAAAAATGGAGAAGTAAAGATCTCTTCTTTTATTACAGCTGTATTTTCTTACACTTGGAACATAACGTTTCCACTCAATTATGCACATTACAAGTGGTACATTTCCTAACTAGGTAGTAAAAAAATAATTTTATCTAACGTTTGCAGTTTTAACAATTATTAAAATAATCATGGTCCTGCCATCCTCTCCGCGTCAAGAGAAATTCAAAATACCAGCGCCTCTAAGTCCTGACTTTTACAATGCACCCACCCCTTATTGCAGTTCCCTCTAATAGTTGTCTGTCTCAAAGAAGGCAGCCACCTTGTGCTGTGGAAATTGTAAATTACTTGAGATGTTTCTAATATATACAGTTAGAAGGAATCCTTACCATAATTGACGCTGGGAATTTGCCATATACATAAAGATGGATCATTTCCTTTTTGTTGTCAATTAAAAAGAAAACCGTTGGATCCATACACATGTATTGCTTATATATCATTTTATGCATGCTAAAGGGTTTTCTACAAAGGATCCTAGTGCAGAAATAATTTCAAAAAAGTAAATAGAGCAAACTTATTTAGCAGTTTCTTAGTTACTTATGTACAGGGGAGAGGATGCGGTCTAACGGCTAGGGCGGTCAACCTCAAACCTGGGGAACCGGGTTAGAGTCTCGGCAATGACACTCAACATCCTGTGATTCTGCGTAAATCACTTGACCTCCCCCATGCCTAACAAAAATGAATGTGTCCTTGTGTAATGCAACTGGTGCTCATGTAAAGTGCTCTGATACCTTCGGGTCAAGTTCACTCTATATAAAACTCCGGGAGAAATATATGAGAATGGAGTCTGCTAAAAAAAAATTGACCATTCTGTCACATATGAAAAGTGAGAACAATATTTGCTCCTTTCCTTAGCATAAAAGCATGGCATAAGGAGATTGAACTGAGGTTCTTTACCTGTTTTGCCCTAGCGAGAACATTTATTTTGCCGTCCGTTTGCCTCGTATGCAAGTGGTAAACCAACACAGTTGACTTTGCTCTATTCGTAAACGGATCAGCAGAAAATGGAATTGTCTCCATCCTTGTGGACTAAAGAACAACTAATCTTCATGTACTGTCCAAATATATTTACAAAAGCCCTTTTTTCTGTATGAATGAATTAAAGTATAATATTGTAGCATCAAAGTATATTATGCAATATTAATGAGACAGGGGTTAAGTAAATATGACTTAATAGAGATCAAAAGGGAAATTCTAAGGAAAGGTAGAAAAGTAAGGGCATTTTTAAATCTAGAAAGTCTTACAATCCGAAAAGAAACTTGTAACCTCCACATTTCTAGATTCATCACCCATTTCTCTTTTAAATCGTGGTGGCCTCGGGGAGAAACACGTGACTTGGTGGTATCTGGGGGGACATCTGCTTCGAGCCTTAAAGTGGGTGAGCACAGTGAGTATACCCTTTGTTACCTCTGTGCGATGACTCTGGGTCTACATGTCTGACCATCCAGCCACGACCTTTATTCGACTAGCGGCTTAGCTCTTCTTCACGGTATTCCAGATTTGGTAATGCCGGCCACCCTTCTTAGGATATGTGGAGGGGCGCTACCAACAATTGGTGATAGGCGACGATTTATTCATCATATTACATAGAATGAAAAGATATTTGTTTCTCAAGACGCAGTTGGATTGGCAAAAAGCAACAATATTCAGGGCATCGGTCAAAATACACATAACCATGTACATAGCAATACTAATGTCTTCTTTTACTTGCCTGCACGCGCATTGCTTACCAATGCTGTCTGTTTCTAAAGCACCATCCCAAATACTCAGAAGGTTATGCCAATTTGTTGAGTTGCAGATCTATGGTTATTCTTTAATATTGCAAAATTTCTTAAGCGGCAACTGCATCCGTCTTCATTTTCATCTAGGAGTTATGTCGCTCCATTTTATGTGGGGCACATTTGCCCTTTAGTTGTTCCTTTAATGCTATTACTCTCTGACATATGTGTCTGCGGTTGTGGAATTGGCCAAGGAGAGTCATCTGTCAATATTGTGTGCGTTCCGATGTTCCGGCTGCGGGGATGTTTATTTAAAAAAAAAAAAAAAATAAACACTCTCTATCCTCTGAAGAGTTTATTCCCAAAATGAAATGTCCCCTTCCAAGGGTAGGCTATTGAGAACAAAAGCTGCAGTGTTGAATCAATGAGTTATTCTTGTATGTGGCGTAGAGTTGAGCAGGGATTTAAGTTATATTGTGCCAACATGAAATATTTGTGGCAGATAAATCCATCAAAGTGGATTAGGTGTTGAAATCACTGCAATTAAATCTGCCACACATGTTGGGCCTTGGCCCGCCCACTGAAAGCGGACATATTGATTTCTTTCATGGGATCAGCGGCGGCTCAAACCAGCACTCCATGCTTCAGTCATTGGACTCGTCGTCTCCAATCAGGATTTCTTTACTTTAAGCCATTTAGCTTTTCCTGCAGAGATTGTGACATTTCCTGCTTACCATCAAATGCTCCGTTGGAGCAGATCGACCCAAAAAACTCAAATGTATCTCCAGCCGTAGGTCAAATACAGAGTGCCTTGGAAAAGTACAGCGTCGTGGCTTTGCCAGTAATTAGCTGACTTTGTGTCTTGTTAATGCATCTAATAATAGAGGTCTGTCTATAAAGGCTTCTTGTTTAATGGAGGAAAACCTTGAACAAAATTGCATTTAATGTTGATCTGAAGCCGGCAATAAGCCGAATTTGGAGGCGTGCAGTAAATAATAAAGATATGGGCGCTCAAAGTATTCAGTTTAGAAAATGCAACTATGCGACTATGATGTTTGTTTTGAGATACGCAAACGCCTACTTAAAGCTTATTTTATGTTTTTATTTTTCTGTTGAGAAACGTTATCTGTTCAGAGTCCAGCTGTGACTTCAAGGGCTTCAAATAAAATAACCTCTCTCCTCCAAACCCGTTGAAGTGACTTTTATTGTTGGCCACAAAATAAAGTACAGCTTTGGAGCCTGGTTCCTAGGATCTGGAAAACTTTCCCGCCGAAGCCAGATACTGCCGCGCGCGCTTTCATGGACCTTCAGTTACAGTCAATTATTAAGCGTTATTGCAGGTACACCCGAGGTTTAATAATGGCTGTTAATTGCCCCCAGTTGTTTTTTTCCATAAGCAAAGGGAGGAGTTAATGCAACATTGTGCGATTTCAAAGGGTGAGCTGCTTTTGTGGGTTTTTTGTTTGATCACCAGCGGTATTGAGAGACCAGGCGGGTGCTACATCACACAGAACAGAAGCAGCTTTTCATTAGCATTGTGAAACAGATTCACCGCTCGCCTCTGGTAAGGTGAAAAATAATGCAGTGGTAGCACATCAGGCTGGCGGTGAAGAGGGCGCCAGCACACCAGATGGTCTGGGAGCTGACAGCCGTGGAAGTATTTCTGGGTGGGCCTATAGCAGGATGGCTTTTTGTTCGCCCTCCAGCTCCCACCATTCCACTTCAAGTGTTAATGGGTTGCTCAGCCAATGGTTCCTAATATTTTCTTACTTTACTTTCTGTTAGGAAGCTCTATGTCTTTACTAACTTTTGAGGATGGTCTTTATTGTATTCCTGGTGAGCTTCTCCCAACAGCCTCTAGTGATTCCTAGGTCTAGAGCCACACCTTCACTGAATCATATCTAACTTTTTCTTTCTATTTATACCACAACCTTATCTATCAGTCATATCTATACTCTTCAAAGAGGTATGCAGCATAGTCCCCCTCTCCCGTATTCTATTTTCTGTTGCAGTCCATCCAACATTGTGATGAACCCCCTATCAGCAGGTTTTAAACGCAATCGGTAGACACAGCCTTCAGGAATGTAGCCGAGATATCCGCTATATCTCAGTAGGTTTGTTTTGTTATTTGTTAAGCGCTAACCTAGCTTGAAAGCAATAGAGTGCTGAGCGGGGGCATGGTGCCTGGGAAGTTACATTTATTAGGTGAAGGTCAAGTATAGACCATCAGGTCAGGGGTAGGGGTTCCTTGGGGGAATGTGACTTCTGCGTTTTTCAGAATTGTAGGAGAGTTGGTACCGATCTGACATCAGACGGGGGCTGATGGCCCTTGTTAGTGGAGGTTGAGATAATTTGCCTATGACTTCTCGGTATCCGTCCTACTTTGGCACTGCAAACTGGGCCAAGTGCAACCCCTTTAGCACTTGATTCTCAGTGTAAGTGATGGCTAGGGATGTGGGGGTGCTCGATCTCAGCGCTCAACAATCACCCAGCAACACAACAACTGATTGGCCAAACCAGTGCTTTACTATATAAAAGAAAAGTACTTTCATACACACTAAAACTTTAAACTATTTAAGTAATCGAGAGCAGACAATTTAGAGAACCAGGTGAAAGGGATACTGCACCTCCATCTGCTATCCACTCCACTCGTTCCCAAGCTCTTCTCTCCTATGGGTAGAATGTCGAATCAAGGTTCAGATGCAGACTACCCCCGTCTAGTATGTTTAGTGCACTGAGTTTTTAACAGTTCTCATTACTATTTACACACAATGTAGGCCTTTGAAGTGCAAGGCAGAGACCTGCAGCCAACTAGCAACTGCGTGCTAGCTCTGCCCAACTTTCAGGAGCTAGCAATCAGACTTGCGATCTTCCTGCTCTGGTGCGATTGCGTGTAGATCCGCGACAGGAGCTGAGGCCGGATGCACTCCAGTCAGGAATTTCATGTGACCTGGAGTTGCAAAGACCCAACGGGTCTGGTCTGGTCAAAGTCTTCCTCCTTTCTTCTTCGTCTAGGCATTGGCGGCACAACTGGGCAGCATCAGTCTCTTGATCACGGAGGAACAGGATGAGCTGCTGTTGCACTTTTCTGGTTCTAGCGGCTAGATTCAACCATAGTCGCACTTCCCTGGTCACAGCGGCACAGATTGTGCCTTGGTGACAATTCTTGGTCACAGCAATATGAACAGTCACATTTCTGAATGGAACTGTCACTGTGAGTCTGATGCCAACCAACACCTAGGGTAGCATAGTGTTTTCTCAGGCAGACCCTAGCAGCACTGGGGTCTCGCAGCTTCTGACCATTCCTGGACATTTACATCTCCTGCTGAGTTGGTAAGCTCCTTCCCTCTCTCAGCAGGCAGGTTGTCTTCTAGGTACCTGAGTTCAGATGAACAGCTTCTTTCAGCAAGGCAAGAGTTTGGGGGATGTCCCCTCACTCATGGAAATAAGACACCACCTCTGGTTGCACCTCAGTCTTTGGAGTTCTCTGTAGAGGACTCCGTTCCTTGGATGTTGGGAACTTGGAATTGGAAGAAGTAGGTCAGTGACTCTCACTTTTATGAGTGCACACAAACTGGTGGCCATCTTTGAATATTTTTTAAGTACTTATCATAGTTTATGACCAATACATTGGAAGCGCATTGGACATCTTGAAACAATGAAATTCCAGGTGGCCCCTGTGCATATACATGTCAAATTTGAATGATTTTATTATAATTATGTCAAAAACTCTTCCAAGATTGGAACTTGTGCATGGCCCCCATGCGCAGGCAAGGATGGTCATTTTGGAAGATGTTTTGTTATACTGTTGGCTAAAAACACTCAAGATGGCCACCCGGTCATGTGCATGCATCTGCACGCATGTTCGAATGTGTTTTTTTCTCATTCATTATATGTTCCCTTATAACCAACCTGAAGCAGGAAACACATTGGCCATCTTGGATGGGCAAAAATGAAGAATTAAAACACATTCAAAGATGGCTGCCATAACAGTGTGCACTTAGGATGTGGTGAACTGCGGGCTGCAGTGAGTAGCCCAATTGCAATGTGTGGGAAGTATCCATGTCCTGGTAAAAAAAATATATATATATTGTACAAAATCAGTGAAGGGGCTGCTTTTATGGTGGATGCCCACATAGTGTACAGACAAAATGCGGTATATCCCAGAAAGGGGAGACAATGGTTGAAGTGGGTTGACCCATTGCCCTTGCAGTGTATCTTGGCAGGTGGAAGCAAAATGTGAATGACAATTCAACAGATCGATAGATGAAGCCCGCTGACTGCAAGTCTCTATATTTATGTAAATTATATATATATATATTAAAAAAAGACACTCATCTGGTCAGCCAAAGTAGTCCCAAATGCCTGACCTAAAAATTAAATCTCTACATATTTTTCTCTTTTTTCAAGCATTGTAAATATTTTCTGTGACTTCTAATTGGTTAATGTGTGTTTAAAATACTTTATTTGGACAATCAAGTCCATTAAAGTGGCATGTACAAGAAACAAGGAATTATGCAATCATAAATAAGATAACACTACACTTGTACAAATAAACAACGTCTCATGTTGTGATTCAGTCGATGTATATAGAGCATAAAAATGCAAGACTCAGCTTGTGCCATGTTTAAAATACCACGAGCTGTTGCAGTAGATTTATAAGAGTGAGATTGCTCCGAACGCTAAGATCCTGGCTAGACCATATTGTGTTAGTTCAAACCGGTCGCTTTGATCGGCACATGTTCTAATGTAAGCAGGTCTGTTTGCAGTGATTTAAAAAAAAATGCGAGTTCTGAAGTAAAAGATAATGGCATTTCATTACAGTTGATGCATCTGCATGATAAACAAAGTCAAGACCCTTGGGCTGTTGCTAAAGTGCAACATTGTAAAGTGCTGGTAGCTAAAAGTATATAAAAATGCTGAATGGCCATTAGAGATGCTGTGAAGACTGTGTCTCAGATTGTCTCTAAGCTATATGCCTCTAATTTGACAGGATAAGTAATGGTTCATCAAGGGTCGTCAGAATCCAGTAATAATAACATACAACACAACATGTGTATTTGTAAGCGCGCGTTCACCCCAACGAGTTCTCTTGGCACTGAATAACAGATGTTTATTGTTACCCAACTCAATGGTACTCATTTTATCGACCTCAGTTGGATGAAAGGCTGGGTGGACCCGCCAGGATTTGAACCTCTGACCATGAGGTCGAACACAGGCCCCTGCAGTGGATGCATTAGTCCACTGAGCCACCAGACTCGGCTTTTACCTGGCTAATGCACATTGTTAGAGTGACATTAATTTAAGAGGAGTGTTGTTTGATATTTGAATCATCTGGAACGTGCAAACCTCACCAAATACAATGAACAATTGGGTCTTAGTCACTGCAGACAAACAAAACTTCCTCTGGATTGCACAGGTAGTCGGATATTCTTTTTTTAACCTTTTATAAACTTTATTCGACAATTAAGTCATAAAAGCAGTACATAAAATACACATTTCCCAATATATAAAATACCATTAAAATTTGTACAATAAATATTAAAAAAGTGATTAAACTACAATAGACTTTTATCGAATATCATATGTACTTAAATTAATAAAATCCATAAAACTTATCATATGTGCAGTCCCGGGTAATATTACACAAAGCTCAATTAACTGATACATCCCAAAGTCGGATATTCACATAGGAGAAGCAACTGTCCAACACAGCACAGTGTTGTCCTTCTTTTAACTGAGGCGTATTTGACATCGAGGGTTTAGTGCATCTGACTGATCGATGGCTCACTGGTTAGAGGCGGCAGACCCGAGAGCAGAGGACGGCCCGGGACCAGGGTTCGATTCCCGGCGCGGCAGGTTTCTGGACCAGGGTCAGCGGACTCGATAATTCTCTCGCCTCGGTGCCCACTCTGATCAGCGATCACACTCGGCAACTCTGGGCATTAGCTTGCCTCATCTTCACTAACGGCCCCACCAGACCGCCGGGGATGCCTGGTCTCACCCTGGAGATACCCATTAAGGGACCATCTCCCAGGGAAGCCAGGAAGGGTTTCGCAGCGGTCGAAGCGCCTTGGGACCCTCCGGGTAAGTAGTGCGCTATATAAATGCCTATACATTACATTACATTACATGTAGGGAATTTGTAAAAAAAAAAAAATGCGTCCCTTCTTAGTTTACTCCTTACTCATAAATTGTGTAAGGTAGCTCAGTGGGTGTGCACCTGCTATAGATGTCGCTTTGATCACTTGCCACTGATATTTAATAGTCCAACCTCAGTTGTTTCTGTGCAGGCCCACAGATAGGATGCTTTTTGGGAAAACGTTGATCCCAAACATACTTGATGTCCGTTGTCCTTTCAAATGTTGTTAGTTGGTGTAACTAAGTTATTGACGTAAGTGATGTGTCTCTGGCAAATGTGACAGTTGATAAACAAAAATGTGTTCACTTGCACTGTTAGTCTGTAACTGTGGCATGCTCCCACTCTCCCTAATACCATTCCCTGAATGCTAAACTGTTTTCATGAGAGTCCCTCATCACTTAAGGGACAGGGGTTTGCTTCCAAAGCAAGCATTGGCAATGCCAATCGGCCATGCTTACTTTCAAATACAAGTACGACCAATTGAGCTTGCCAATACTTGTTTATATTAGGCTGTCAAGAATGCTGTTGTACTGTCCACACTTTTGATGCAGTGTTTCTAATGACGTCGAGTTGGCACTTAAAGGTAGCAAACTGTTCAAAACAGGGCTCTGTTGACAATGCTGTGTTTGGAGCTGGAAGAATGACCAATCTACCAATGGTGAAACCAAAAACCTAATGTGGACAATTCACACACACACACACACACACACACGCACAAACACAAAGGGAAAGCACCAAATATGAGCAAGGCCACTGAGATTGACAAGAAAACCATCCAGCATTGAACATGGTTTGGCGCTGTAGAGAATGGTATGCAAATCTGTTCTCTCAACAGACAGCTGGGACAGCCTCTGTTGAGACCACAACATTGTAAAGAGAAAATAGATTCAAGGTCCTTTGTTTCTCTCTTTCTCAAATTAATAGGTTTTGATTGAGTCTTCCTCCATGTAGGCCTCTAGGCACTATCTTTAGACCCTGGGACTGATTGAAAGAGTCTTACTCTGTAAATGGGGTCCATGATTCTGCAAATTGCTGATTATGCTGTGTGAATTGATTGTGACCGGGTCCAGTTCACTCATAAAGGATACCAAACTATGGAAAGTGACAGATTATGCGGGCATGGTAACAAGCCTAAGGTCAAATTAATGGCTAGGGGGAACCCATTGGAAATTGTAAATGATCTTAATTACTTGAGGGTCACTTTTGGTAGCACGGGGTCCTGGCACTCGCACGTCTTGCCTGATGCTTTGTAGAGATGCCAATGCTTTATTTAACTTGCCTCGGGCCGCTGGAAGGGGCGCAGTATCTCCCATTCTGAATTTCTACAATCCTCAGTGTGTTTCTGCGGCTCTCTGCGCTGTGGGGGTTTGGGGATATCCAGACATTAATACCCAGGATGCAGAAAACCATAGTTGTAGGCAGATTCTGCATTTGCCCCCCATGAGCTCCAATTTCATTTCATCTTGGGAGCTTAGTCTCGGATATATTACAGATAAGGCCAAGCTTGCAGCGCTTTTATGATGGGTCAGCGTGCGGGCCAATACCAAGGCTAACGTGAACAGGGAAATCGTTTTGGATTGTATGTAGTTAGATAAGGGCCTTTCAATCCCCTGCTCGGCTTATGTATGTAAAACTTGTGAAGCAGTGAATTTACCAGATGTTCGACTCCCCGCTAGCAATAAGGAAATCCGATAAGACGATGGTGAGGTTACTGTTTTTCGAATTGTGGCATTCCCAGAGATTAGAAAATGAATGAAGCAAAGGGACTGTAAAAGAGCATCATATGTTTCCTGGACCTGAGGATTCTGTGCTGTATCTAACAATACCCCTTCCGCGCTTAGAGCGATCTTCATGCTTTCGCTTCAGGGCTGGCACTGTGGTCTGGCTTTTGAACATTGCCAGAACAAGTGCTCATACGGGGACGCCAGAGGCGGCTTGTCCTTGTAGTGGTTACTCAAGGAGGTAGTGATGCGCTTTAGATTTTTCTGCACTTTTTTCCTATCCTAATTTAAATAATTGTTATGAACTATTTTAAAACCTCTAGGGTTTAGGAGATGTATGGTTGCATTGTTTTATCTTCAACCTTTAAGCACTCACGATGTTTGCTATGGTGTGTGGACTTTTCTAAAAGCAGTGGTGAGATCCATGAGGACTATGGAGGGCTAAGCACAGTAAATGATTTTACTTTTGGTGTTTTGAATGAATGGACTGATGACATTGGATACAGAAGGCGCTAGGATAAGGCGGCAACCCTGGATAAATGTGGGGGCGTTGCATTTTGAACTTGTTATTCGCATGTACCTTGTGTATGTATTATTGAGGTTTCATTGTCTGTATCTTGTATGGCTATTTATGTGCCGGGTAAAGTATTGACGATGAGATGATTGGTAGATTTAAATTTCTGTTGGCTTGTGCTTCAGGGACCTTTGTTACATCAAGGGCTGGCGTGGTCACTTTAGATGTGGGACTCCCTCCAAAGGCCAAGATTTAACTGTGTTTCTTTTTTAACGTGTTGCCCATTGGCCTGTGGGTTGGGTGGGATCTTCTGTACCTGTATTATATTTCTACAAAACCTGTCTGGAATTCCGGGAATGTGATTGCAGGAATGGAGCTCTGCTGTCCCTTGCCAGGCTCCGAATGTGCTTTAATTTCCGTTCATAGGAGATCACAAAGAAACTACTACCTCATGCACACCAATGAGGCAGACATTTTGCGATCTCCTGCTAATAGGTATTCCCATCTTGAACGGATTAGCATATAACTTGCAGCGCAGAAAGAAGATATGGTCACAAACCAGTCGAAGTAGAAAATATGTAAAACGATATGTGGGTTTTATTATAATCCACATTTGTAAAGCGCACACTCACCCGTAAGGGTCTCTAGGCGCTGGGGGCCGTCGGGAAGATTAAGCAAGCTATTGCCCAGAGTCACATGGTGCTGGGCTAATCTGCCGCCGGTGCCGGGGATCGAACCGTGATCCCCAGATTCCGGAGTCAGTCGCCCTAGCCGTGGCGTAACCTGACCTTAGAATGTCATGTCTACATTTTAATTTGCAACCATATAAGGGCATATTTTTTCTTAGAGGTAATCCACTGTCTTGAGCCTCGCTGAGACACCGTTCGTTATTTAAAGGAAGGCAGCGTTCAGTGAGTCCACTGTCTGCTCGTGAAAAATATTTTTGCTGCCAAACACAAAGGCAGGGTGCTCCTTCCCGTTTGCATCTGGCTTACAACCAATTTGAAATTGGTGGTAAAGGCTATTATTTTGCGACTTCATTTGCGGTTGCTCAACAATCTAAAATACCCCTGCGACTCCCTATTAGAAAGGGACGCCTTTAGCATGCCCCTTCCTAATATCGACTTGCAAGCAAATGTTGCGAGTCAGTAATAGGCTACCGACTCACCAAATAGGGTTTGTATCGGATACAACCCTTATTAGTGGTTGCAAACTGCCTGATTTTCCGTTTGCGACCTGTAAAAAAGCTGTAACCTGACCCCTAGAGAGTTCAACACCAGCGTACAATTCCAGCACTAACCTTAAGTCTGTGAAAAAGAAAAACTGATCGCCCAAACCAGATTCAGCTGGAAAACCCTTGGGAGTAGAGTTACCTTTGACATGGGTTCTCTCTACTGTGGTGTGTTGAGAGCATTTGTACAGAATGAACCGAGGCTAGTAGCCTTCAAAACAAATCTCAAGCAGAGACTCTTCAAAAGGCTTTCACCTCACACTTCAATGTGATTGGAAAAACACCTTCCTTCCAAAAGTGACTGCGTCTCGCAAGCATATCTTTGTTATTTAAGGTCGATAATGAAGCTCCACGGGAGGACGCCTTCCAGTTGTTGCTCTTCATCATCCACCATGTTTGTTGGGGAGCCATTACAAGAGTCCAAATACTAGTAATCAGCTAGTGCTTGCTATTGGCAAAAAGGTAGAAGCCAGGACTATTTAAATAATTACCTAAAATGCAATTGGTCATTTACCTTACTGCTTGGCTCATTGTAGTTTAGCAGGTTGGCAGAAAAGGAAAGGTTGGAAATGAGAGGTGCTTTTGAGGGATCACAGGATGTAGATAAGTACATAAACTGATATACTTCTGTATGTTGAAAATTAGAGGGAAGGCCGTTCCGAAGCTTTTAATGCAATGCGCCCTATCAGGCGTAAGCCCGACTGAGTGATTGTCAGTACGCTCCAGAATGTAGCCGAACAATACTGTGTGTCCATAATGCGTGTCCTGAACACGAAGACCAATTGGCTGGGTGCACGTCACCACAGCACTTCATCAGGTGAGTAGGTACTGTTGGTGCGGTAGGTGCTGTGGCACCGGGGCCCAGAGATCTGAGGCTCTTGGCCTTTGGAGGGAATCACAGTTCAAACAGCGGCTTTGGGGAAAATTTCCTCCCCTGCACTAGGGCCCATGAGACACTAGCTAGCCCACTGCAGTTCTCTGCATCCAGCCCACATTGGGGTCACTGTGGTTGACACTTGGCATAAGCTCTTGTTTACAGGTTCACATCAGCGGGGGAAGGGCAGCGGAATTGCAACATTGTCTAAAGTAAACAGGATTTCTGGCAGCCTCAGCTAAGCTTGTACTCCACCGACAACTGGCATGTTTGAGCAAATGCTGACTTTCCAAAGTTCCAACAGCTTTTCATACCTCTGTTACCATCCACAGGAAACCTTTTTTCCAGCACCAAGCTATTGTCTGTGACTTTTAGACTTTCCCACAGCTTGTCAGTACCATAAAGTTATATTTTACTGAAACACAAACTGCCTATGTCACTAGCAGCTTGGTAGAAATGGAAGATGCACAATCATCTCTAAATATGCAATCTTTTGAGGAAGGGCTTTGAAATGTAACTGTTTCTATATGTTTGCAACTAAACCAAGCGGCAGCTCCAACTCTAAGGCGGAGGAGCTTCGTCCCTCTGCTTTATGGCAGTGTAAAAAATAAAATGATAACACAATGTTATTATATTTTTATTTTTCCCTGCTGAGGCACTTTTGCAGGAAGGGGCGGGGCTGGGCTGCTCACAGAGCAGGGGGTAGTGGTTGGGGCACTTTCTAAGTGTGCATGGCGGTTTTGCCGGCTATTTTGGGACTATCAAACAGTCATGGGCACTTAGCTTGTTCTCCACCTGGCTATATTGCACAACCTGGGTGGAGAACATGCACAGGCTCATAGTCCCTGTCTGAGCGCCGAGCCACGGCGCTCAGACCAATCACTACACTGCTTTCATGCTGGTTACAGCAGCATCATGATTGGCTTAGGGGAGCCTGTGTGCTTTCTGCTTCTGTGCTGGGACTTGTCAGGGAGTGAAACAGAGAGACTAAGAATGGGAGACGTGTCTGTAAAGAGGTAAGTGTTTTTTTTCCCCCACCTTCCCCTGCCACTCCACCCTGATCCGTGCCAGCCACCGCTGACTAATCCCCATCCCACACAAAAGTTTTTTATCATATGTGAGTCTGGCATGCGCAAAGAAATGGTTTCAACTATGTGTGCAGGGCTTTTTTCTGATTTACAAAGGTTGGATAAAAGTATTTTTCCACACACATCTGTCACTTCTGAATTCAAAGACTCTGCAAGGCATGCAGATGTTTCCATATTATTAGCCAACTCATACGGAGCCGCCATGTGTCAAACGATATAGACGTGCTTCACATGGGTTCCTGATGAACGGTCAATATCACAAAATATGTACACAATGAGCTGGAAAGCTCTGCAGAGAGCAGGTTCCAGTTCATTGTGTGACGCTCTGCACCACCGACCTCCATCAGGGGTTCAAAACGTCCACAGGACTTCGGCTGCTGCCTCACCGCCTTTGTAATTTTTTTGGGGTGGAGAATGGATGGGTGTATTCAAGCAGCGCCCGGCACAATCTCATTGGGCCTGTACCCCTTCTGTGTTTGGCCAGGTGGTAATGGGGTCAAAGCCTCCACCTTCTACTCCAATAGTAAATCTAATTTCAAAGTTGGCAGGTCTGCACATTTGAAGTGAAACAAAGTAATTCCGATGGGAGTATCGGAGGGCTATTCACACAGATGCAGTGCAGCTAGGCGTGACCAGAAATCCCTGATGTGCCCAGATTGTCCCAGTTTTTAAAGGACTGTCCCGAAGCCCCGAAACATTTTGTTCGTATAAATACATGTCCCGGTTTTAGAAAAAAGGTTGGGTGAGCACGCGCATAAATCAGTGTTGTACAGTCCCACTCTTACTCCGGCCCCCTCGGCAAACCAGGGACAAAAGTTGGTTTGAGACACCTGCTGTGCCGCCTCACCTCGTTCAGCACAGCAGGATTCAGTGTGGAGTGAATCAGCAATTAGGGAGCCCATTGCCAAGACCTGGATCAACACTGTCCCTGAGGCTCATCAATCTAGCATTTAGGAAGGGGTACTATTTAATTTAAATCCAGATAAAAATGTATGCAGGAAAAGAGGTCCTGACCTAGTCCTTCAGAAACCATTATTGGGGCCAATATTTAGCCCTTTTCTGTTTTCTGTGACTGTCCTGGTTTTTGATTCAGAAAATATGGTCCCCCCTGGTGCAGCGGGGTCATGGGTACTCCCACACTTTTTTGCCTGGAGCATAAAAGTATTGTCGGTGTTGTGCTCGAGGGCTGCATTGTTGTCAGTAGGAGGGGAGTGAGTCTTTTGGGGTGCAGGAGTGTGGTGTAAGGTGGGCGTAAGGGAAATGATGCAAGTACATGGTGTGGACAGTGAATTATTGAGTTATTTTGAGGATTTCACCCATACTGCCATCTAAATACAGCCCCTAGTCTCTAGAGGAGTCATAGATTGGGTAAAACAGTTTAATGATGTTTCTTAATCAATATCCCTGTACTGCCTCTTGGAGTAAGTCTTCTCGTCTTGCTAGCACTACCTTGGGAGAGTCAAGTGTAATAAGGAAGTAACTTGATTATAGAATTGGACTGAAAGGGAATTGAAAAATGTGAAACCATTAACACTGGCATCAATCCCGGCTTTCCCACTTGACCAAATTGTGTGATCTTACGTAATTGTGTTATATTACTTTGTCTCCTTTTACTTCATTATCACATACAAGCTTACCTTAAACTAGAGGAGTTCAGGGTGTGCACTGCAAAAACCTTCTCTTGTGTTTGATTTAAAAAACTATAATGTAGTCCATGTATAATAACCCAGGACACCCAGAGTAGTCGATATGACAACTGACTTGTCTCTTATTTCTTTATTGGACTTGTTCTCAGGGTAAGGGGGTGGCATAATGTTTCTACCTTCATTTTTCAATTTATCACTTAAAAAAAATACTTATCAATGACCTGATATAATCTGATGTATTAAGGTGATATGCTTCTGCATGTTAATGCAATACACTCTTTTGAATTCTGAAAAGACTTTTCCATACTTTTACATGTTTTGTGCAAGATGGCTTTAAAAGTGAAGTGGTGCAGGACATCTTATTTGCTTCTTTTCTGTGACTTAACTAGGCATGTAATTAATTGCTTGCCAATTTATTTAACATCTTTCTGAATGTTAGTGCTCGCTCAAGTAAACAACATCCGAGTGCTGATATTCACCAGGGGGCCACACGAGAAGGTCGGTGCCCCTGGGCCTTACTTTGACTATCACTGAGTTGAGGTGAACACTGTCAGAGTTGTGTGCATTTTTCAGTATCTTTGCCACACTTAAAGGTCATTCTAAAATTAGTGACTACTTGTTAGTTGTGCAAATAGTGAGAACAGAGTATGTAAACCTCACAATTTGCTTTAGGGAAATTTGATGAATAGAAGACTTGAATTAAGAAAATGTCTTTGTTTCAAGTCAAAATTTTAACAAAATGTAATTAGCACCAATTCCCAGCCATTAACAGGTGTAATTTCTACAGTGTTAGAATTCCAGACAGAGGGCCATATGTAGGTAAATGGCATTTACCGAATCGTAAATACCGAATTTTACCGATTCGGTATTTACAATTCGGTAAATGCCATGTAGGTAATAATTCGCTAACAATTACCGAATCGGTAATATTCGGTAATTACCGAATCAGTATTTACCGGTTCGGTAATTGCCATTGATTCCTATGGGCCTTGAGGCCCATAGGAATCAATGGCAATTACCGAATCGGTAAATACAGATTCGGTAAATTTACCGATTTGTCAAGGGGGACAGGGTGTCACTTTGACTCCCTGTTGCACCCCTGATTCTGGCTTGTGTGCCATGTGACACACATACATGCCCTTAGGGCATGTATGTGTGCCACATGGCACAGGTGTACATGCACAGATGTGCATGTACACAGAAATTCGTTATTTACCATGCCATTGTATTTCATGGTAAATAACGAATTTCTAAGGGCCTGTGGCACTGTTTCCAGTGCCACCTACATCCCAAATTACCGATTCTGCACATTTACCGATTCGGTAATTTACCGAATCTGTAAATTTACCGATTCGGTAAATATACAGAATCGGTAATTTACTGGCCCCCTACATCTGCAACTACAAATACCGGTCGGTAACGGCCGAAATCGGCCGTTACCGACCGGTATTTGTCCACCTACATATGGCCCATAGTGTTTTTGAAAAACAGGGGTCCGCGTGAAATGTTTATATATATATAACGCTTGCAACTGTAAATTTTGAATGTCCCTGCAATGCTTTCAAACATCTAGTATTTAGTGGCAGCTCCTCCTGGAAACCAGAAGTGGGGCGGAGGAGGGGGAAGAAGGGGTGTTGAAAAAAAATGCACTTACCTCCTTGTAGGCCGAATGGCCAGCCGCCAGCTCTCCTCCGTCCTCTTCCTGGCTTATTCTGTGCAAACAGGAAGCACCCAGGCTCCCCATAGCCAATCACAATACTGCAATGCAGCCAGCGAATTACAGCTTGGGTGGAGAACACGCAAAGTAAGAATGACTGTTTCTGGCCAATCAGTCACTGCGCACCCACAGAGTGCCCATCACTCCTCCCCCTTGCTCTGAGAGCAGAGCTGATCAGCTCCGCCAAGACGCTGTAGCAGAAACAAATAAAATGATAATAACATCCAGTTATTATAATTTTATTTGTTACTTTTTTTTTACACTGAGAACAGCAGTAGGGTGATGCTCCTCCGCCTTAGATGAGGAGCCGCCACTGCTAGGATTTTTGGGACTCATGAAAGTTGTGCTTTCAGTAGGTTTACACTACAGTTTGTGAGTGAGTCTAGGGTCGGCACCTGGCCCGTTTTCTACCGGCACCAATTGTATTTTAAGGTCCCGACCAGTACAAAAATAAGCAGTCGCCTAATGTCGTATTTGTAGCCCTCATCTGTAAATACGTCAAACAGCAGGTATAAACTGAAAGTACTTTTAAATGTGCTCTAGAGCTGCGTTAACGTCCCTGACATGCAATTAAAATAAACAAAGGCAGGGAAGTTGGGTTGGAAGTGAATACATATGATTTTGTTTAAAGTTTTATTTAGTATCAAGTTGAGGCCTTTGCAGACTCTTAAAACGACAACAAATGGCTGGCGTTTTTCTCTTAGACAGGTGGCAACCCTATTTGCAACGGGTGCCCAATAGGTTTTGAAACATAAATTCTCCTTCCAATAAAGTATAGTTGGCTGCGCATGTGCGCCTATGTGTGGCTGTGTGTGTGCATGTGTGTATTTGGAGGGGTGAGGGGGTCTTGTTGTGCCCGTCTACAGGTATGTTGGCACCTTCACCTGGCTTCCTACGCAACGAGGTTGGCCAATGGAATCTAATGTGTGTCCTTTGCAAATGTTATGTTATGTTATGTTATGTTATGTTATGTTATGTATGTTATGGGAAATTTGTAGAGCGCACTGACACCATAAGTTTCCTGGCGCTGAAATATCGGTGTCTTTTTAATGCACTGGCATATGCTGGCCAGTTGCCCCGGGGGGGGGGGGGGGGGGGGTGGTGGAGTCCCACGAACATAGGGGCCCGCGCAGACCAGAATTTAACACTAATTTTCCATTAAACATTTTTATTCCTGTGAGTGGTTGTGTAGACAGGGCCCAGTGCAATGCTTTGCCTTGGGGCCTATAGTGCTGTTAGCCCCTTCGATGCTCATGACGGTACGGTTCCGTCATGAGGCACAGTGGAGCTGTGCTGATGACGGAACCGTTCCATCATGACCACACCCATTATCGTTGTACTCTAGCACCGGAGGGGAATATGTGTAGCAGCGATGAGGTTAAGGTGGCCCTGCCAAGTATAAATTGATTCCTTACAGCATCAGCGGAGTGGGAGTCAAGTTGCATTAGCAGAGTCCAGGGCACCACTTCACTTAAATGTAAGTGGGAGTCAACAGAGTCGAAGCCTTACAATTAAACGGTATTTCCCCATAAACCGGCCTGAACTCCTCCAGGCTCGCTTTCCTCCTCTTCACGCAGCCTGGTCATTAAAATTGTAGCCCTTCTAATGTTCAGTAAAGCCGGAGGCCGGTCGGGTCCTTCATTAATATAAATTACATTCTGCTCTGTAGTTCTAGCCTTGAGTGCACGGAAAGGTAATGTAGCATAGATTCTGAAAACTGACAAACTGTGTGTTGATTGGATCATGTGATAAATATATATTTCAGCCTTCAGAAATGCCTTGGAACTTTGAAGGAAAGCCATCAATTCTTTCTCCTGCAGCTAGCGCTTTTTACTCTTTTAATTTTAAATACTGCAATGTTTTTTGCTTTGCAGCACTATTGAGCTTTATTCTTATTTACACTCATATCAATATTTGGCCACTGCTGAGTAATTCTTATATATAGATAGATAGCTAGATATTTTAATATTTTACTAACACAATTAGAGTGGAAACTGGCGCATAGCGGTGAGTAGCCTACTTCATCCAGACTTGGGTAAGGCTTATCCTTCTGTTTGAGGGAAGCAGGTATGACTGAATGCTTCAGCAAGGCCCTACTACACTCCTCAGATGGAGTAAATATAATGCCTCCTGAGACCATAAAAAAGGAAATGAAAAAGTACTTGGGATTCCAGGGGTTGACTAGTGTGAGATATTTGCACCTTATATGGGTCAGAATTACCCTTTAAAAAAGGGAAGGAAGTCCCAAGGTTGATCCTGTTTCACTAGATCAACTGTGGAAGCAGCCCATCCTTCTTTTCTTTTTTTTTGTGAAATGTAGGAAATACTCCCCTTCCAGATGTCTCATATACATTTTTAGGTAACAAAACACCGACTTGATAAGTGGTGGGGAAGGTCCTTTCAGATTCAGGGTTCTAAAATGTGAACTCCCTTCCATCGGGTCTGAAGCAATCATCTTAAATTTAAGACATTCCTCACAACCTGATTTTACTCTCAATCCTGACTTCTGATGCATCACAAGACTTTGTGCTATGAGTGTGCGCCAGGAGAACTCGTAAATTAAGAAATCAGTGCCATCAAGAATCTGTAACAATCTATGGCTAGTAATTGTGTAAATTTATTGATTTTAAGTAGTCTTCTAATGAAGTTACTGCACTGTTGGACAAAAGGCCTTGTATACTGGTTGTTAATGTTTGGTACCCTCCCCATTACATATAATGCACATACTCTTTTTCTTGTAATGGATCATGGGGTGAGAGTGGAGAGAAACTCTTACAACTTTCATTGTGGCTGAAGTGGACTTACTCCTGTAGTTCTTACACCTATATCTAAAGCTCTTTGACAATAATCTTAATGGTTCATAAACTTTCCACTGCAATATAATAGTAAATTGTTAAAGTTTTCCTGCATAGCTGTAATTTAACTTTCTGGGTGTTTTTTTTAACACCATATACTTGGGACTTATAGGCAAGTTAAATGTGTCAATCAGTAATAAGCCAAATTAACCACATTTAAATGGGGGGTATAGGCACTTTGCTCTGGTTTAATAAAGGTAAAGTGCCCAGATAGGGACCAGAAAAAGGCATACATCTTGGGGGGGAACCGAAGAGGTGGATTTGCTGCACCAACTACGAGAGGTTGTACCACAAAACTGATTATAAGAAATTCATTGTGACTTTGTCCATGGCCTAGCCTAGTCAGGCCTGCTTTGGGTATGTGTAGATGTTCATTATTGCTACCACATGAACATGGATCCTCTCCTTCACATCTGTACCAGCAAATGGCCACTTGCAATCTGCTCAGAAATCAATTTTATTTAGGATCTTTTTATGTGCTTACATTGGCCAAATCTATAAATCTATTCTTTCCCTATATGCATTTACCTCTCGATATTTTTGCCCTATGTACTTTGACTACTATAGTAAATTATAACGATATTCCCTAATCGATGTTCCAGATTACGCTCGATTTATTTCAGTTAAGGAGACCCTTCACACCGGCAGGATCGCACTAGATCATCAACACTGAGACCCGCCTCCTCACATTCCAAGTAAGAACATTTTTAGAAAGAACACTCAGTGGAAACAAAAATAAACCCAAAATAAGATTCCAAATCACAAGCTTATGCAGAAGGAGCCAAAACAGGTAGAAGGATGTTGAATATAAATCTTACTCAAGCTAGTGACCAGGCTTATAACAGACTGCAAACGCTTTGACCGCATCTCCCCTGCCCTTAAAGTCCTTAAATGGCTTCCTCTCGAAGGCAGATCTACCTACAAAATTGCCTGCATTACACACAAAGCCCTTCATCAAAAGACCCCGATCTACCTCTCTAGTAAACAAACTCAAAAAAGCAGGCTGCTCCCGACCGATGAGAAGCACCAACTCTCTCCTCCTCGTACACCCTCTGCTAAGAAAGAAAGCCTCACAATCTCGTTCCTTCTCTGCTAATGCTCCTAACATCTGGAATGCCCTCCCTACAGATTTGCTTTGTAACCCCTCTTACGTCCGCTTCAAAAAAAAATCTCAAGCTACACCTGCTTAACAAATATTGGGGCCCTTAAACCTTCTCTTATCTCACGTGCTATACTCTCTCCCGCCCACCTATTTACCAGGTCACACCCTTCGACCTTTCTTGCCCTTCCTCTTTCCTACCCTCTCTCCTCCCCCCTTGCCTCATCCTTCCAGTACTCCACCCCCCCCTTTCGCACCTAACCTACTCCCGCTATACATAGACTACTGAGCTTACCTCCTGTTGCTGTATACAACTTGTAACTTCCTTTGCCACTATATGTTAGCAAATAACTCCTCCGTTACTTATTTACCAGCGCAAACTATGTTTTAATATGTTCTCTCTATTTACCCTGTCTGAATGATGCATTTTTTACTGTGTGTGTATATATATGTGTGTATATGTATATATATATATATATATATATATATATATATATATATATATACACACTGTACTATTTGCATTTTATAATATATTGTACTGTACTATCTTCAAACTTATGTAAAGCGCTCTGATACCCATGGGTGGAGCCAGCGCTATATAAAACCTTTTAAAATAAATAAATCAATCTTACAGACAAAGCCCTGTATTAGTGAGTGCTTTCAAATATTTTACAGTCAACCAAAAGAAGAGCATTTTTTGGCTTCAAAGTTATATTCCCACCACATATTTGTCTGCTAAATCTATATTACAGGCTATATTTGAGCTGGCTGCTGGCTCTTGAAGCTCTGTAGCAGTGGGAGTTTTCATAGAGAGAATGTAACATTGTGCAGACTCAGAAACAGAGACTGAATATTCAGTAGGCAGCAAACACTACTGTATCTCTGTAAAGCCATTTAGAACAAATCTCCTTACACCCCCACAAGACACATTCCATAGTTCAGTTTCTCCTAGAGTAAAGACGCATTTCAGCCAGTTATTGTTGTCACCATTGTGAAAGGAAAAACACTGCATCTCAACCTAAAATATTAAATGTTCAAAATTTTATTTTTTATTGTGTTGATGCGTTTTCTATGGGTGATATATTTGTGTATACAATTTAGCATATGAGACTGCTTGTTTATTAAGTTTGTTTGCTTCATGTACTGTGTTTCTCAGACAGAGGCTAGTCATGAAATCAAATAGTTTGGGGTGGATTTAAGCAGCCTCACTACTTTTATCACCTCACCTGATGAAAAATCCCATTGACCATTAATGGTGGCTTCTACTGAGTACAGTTGATGGCTTCACAGTTTTTGCACACCTGCCTTTTTAACATGGAGATAAAATGAGACCGTTATTTCACTTGCATTTTGCAAATGGTTGTTGGTGCGTAATGGTGCTTTTTGGTGGTACTTAATAATTCTATTTATTCCCTTAGATTCCCTTTAGACATATATAAGACATATATACCCAAGTGTATAAAAAGCAATATGCCACACCTTGACACACCAAAACAAAAGCATTTGTAAATGGTAAACTGGAATTTTCATCAGGTTTGTCATCTCTCTCTCTCTCTCTCTCTCTCTCTCTCTCTCTCTCTCTCTCTCTCTCTCTCTCTCTCTCTCTCTCTCTCTCTCCCCCTCCCCCTCCCCCTCCCCCTCCCACCTGTCTTGGTTTCTCTTATTAATTTCTACCATCTTCTCCATGTTTAACATTGCCAGTTCAAACCCATATACACTTTCTACACCTTAATGTTTAGAAGCTATTTTTTGCTTGGATGTTCTTTTACTTACTGCAACTGGCATAGCCATTTCTCAGTGTGTGTTTGCTTTCATATTGGTTTTGTCGGGTATCGAAGGAATTTTCCAACCTTGATACAAAGAAGTGTCTTTTCACATGCTTAGCTCTGCTGCCTCTTCAAGGGTCTCGCCTACTAGTGGTGAAAACGCCCACAGCATTTGACTTTTCCGTTTGATATGTTGTAGACACTTCTCTGAAGTGCGTGTCTCATTACGGCTTATCCCATATAAGTTATGGTGCACATACCCACACTCTGGGCCCGATTACAATTTTGGCGGAGCGGCTCTTGGTACGCCCTGCAGCCGACCGCCGATCCCATGGTCGGGCTACCCGTTAAATTACGAGTGTTTCTCGTGTCTGGTGTGCTTTTATCAATTTTTTTATGTTCCCACAGCAGTGTCTCAGGAAATGGACACCACAATAGGAACGCCAAAACAGTTCCTGCACGGCATGGACTATAAAGTCAATGTGGTGCACGAAGTCGGGTGCATTTTTTGCCCCCCCTGCATGCACCCCATGGCCCATAGGCACAAGGGGGGCCCTCTTTTTGCCCTCTCCACCATGGTTTTAATGGAGTAGGAACCTCCTGAAAACCGTGGCGGAGAGGAAACTCGTAATATGCTTGGCTTGACCATGGCGCTCCCGCCAAGCATATTGCGGCTTCGACTGCTGCAACAACACCAGGAAACACAGCTCCCTGGCGGGTACGGCGGGGCAACGGCAGTACGACCGCCCTAATTGTAATGGGGTGGTCAGAAGACCGCCACCGCCGCGCCTACTATAGACCACCAGACTTGTACCCGAGCCCTCTGCAGCTAATGTTTATGAGGAAAAACATTGGGGGGTCACAGATGTTTCAACTAGAATTTGTTTTGCACCACCCCAGCTACCTAGCTCTTGGTAGTGGAATCTGTCAATGCTTCAGAACTGCCTTATTGAATTCTTACTGCTTTGCCTGGTGAATAGCCAAGAGGTGCCAAGATATTGTCCCCCATGTTTCCTCTGTATTCTGTGATTCAGGTTTGTGCAGCTTCAGTCTTTTGCTGTGAAGCCTCCGCCTGCTTGTGAAGTGCCAGCAATGCTGCTGGATGTGAATCTTTTTGACTTTATGTCTCATTTCGATCAATGAAGAAGCTTTCTTTCCAAGAGGCAGATTAGGGGTGCCCCAGGGAATGTGGAATTGATCCTATATATCTTGATGTCATTCACCCTGCTGTGGACCTCATCCGCCTTAAAAGGAAACACTAGACTTTTTTTACAGCCTAAAATTGGGCTCAGAAGTAAGAGTGATTATTGGGAAAATAAGGTACAAGAGATACGAAGTGTGGCTGGTCGAAGGGGAAAAAAAGTCTTTTGCCTTGAAAAAATAACACTTGCCCTTCCTTCCTAAGCACACTTATTTACAAGATGCACAGTTAAGGAAGAAGTACTTGTTGTTCTCGTCAGTTTCAGTTTTTTTTTAAAGAGTGTTATCAGGCGTGGTTGTTTTGCCGGTGTGTGTTCTTAAAACTAAATCACTTTCCAAACCGACATCTTGGAAACAATGGAAGCCAACGCCACATGTTATTGAATGCTCTTCGGGGTTCTTTACTCATCATAGCCAACTTCTTTCCTTCTGAGCTGCCTTCCACCGGCGTGTATAGCTGCTGACTGTTAATGTGTTGTACTTTTGTACTTCATTCATGGCGTTGATGCTTGGAGATCCCTATAGAAATGACTTGGTTTCTCATTGTCTGTCCAGGTTGGACTGATTTAGTTTCTTCACGTCTGTACTAGGTAGACCGCATGTCCTGGAACTGCTATCTTTATTGATTTGCACAGACAAAGATTTATTGGTGTGCAGGAACAGTGGAATGTTTTCTCCTCTGCTTTTTGTTCAAGTGGAAGATTAAACATTTCAGAAACTAAAGACTGCCTCATAGACTGTTTGTCTTCCCAGGAAAAAAGAAACTGGAGCAGGCATTCCCCTCTGGGAGTCTAAAATGCTAGATGGAGTTCTATGCTTTTAAATAATTCTCCATATTTGTTCACTGGCATAGTTTCTCCTTATGAGTCTAAAGTATCCTGGTTTCAAAGGAATGGGGACGCCTATAAAACAACCCTGGCTTTATTGGTGTGTCCATGTAGAAATTAAAGTCATTTGTCAATGCCAGCAATATATTGAAGAAGGGGCAGGCTTGTCCTGCCTCCTGAAGGCACATACCTTCGAAAAGATGCGCACTGATTTGTGGGAGTGGGGTGTGTGGTACTTTGTGTACAAAAGCTGTAGGCCTCTGGGGCCACACGACTTCCCAATGGGGGAGGTCCTCCCTTGCAGAACCGGGATTCTGGCTTTAACAATTCATTATCTTCAAATGGTTTCTCCCTCTTAAAATTATCCTTTGATAAAATGGCAGAATATTAAAGATGATGGATAGATGTCAGTGTTCTATTGTTCTCTCATGATTTGCCATTTTCTTCGACCGACTTATTGTTCTTCTCAATCCCCTCAACTCCCTTCCTAATCTCACCTATTGGTATACTCCATAGAATGTTGGTGACTCTGTGATGGTTCCGGATGGATCGTGTCAGTTGGTTCTTACAGTTGGCGTTGACCTGTCAATAGTCTTCGCCATCCTTCAGGTTAATTTTCTTTATTACAACAGGCGTCTTTGTGTGGATGTAAATTACCACTGGCATTTATTTATGCGATTTTTATATAGCGCGAACTTTACCCGAAGGTGTCAGAGCGCTTTACATAAGAACCAGTTGAGAAACATAAGGACTTAGGATTACATGCGTTACATAAAGGATACAAACAGAAAAAAATGCAAATGTACAAGATGTAAAGTCACACAAGGAGGAGATACAAATGGATATACTCTAAGAGTCACATTGGAATGGTACATAGTACAAAGGTCTACTGCATATACTAGTGATTAGAGTTATCTCTATATACATAGGGAAGGGATATGACTGGATATACTCTAAGGGTCACATAGAAATGGTAGAGTGTATACAGGTCTACTGCATGTACTAGTGATTACAGTTATCTCTATATACATAAGGAAGGGATACAAATGGATATGCTCTAAGGGTCACATAGGAATGGTAGAGAGTACAAAGGTCTACTGCATATACTAGTGATTAGAGTTATCTCTATATACATATATATACACATATAGTAGATTTTCTCAGGCAGCGTTCCATTAAGTGGGGTCAGAGGGGGGACGCAGTCACAGCCCCAAGGGAGGGTGGTAGGGATACAAGGGTATGGAGAAAAGGCAAAACAGAAAAGGGAAGAAACATTTGAGGATCGTCAAGGGGGAAACGAGGGAGAAGGGTACAAGACGAGGGAATGGACAAGATGGCGGGTCAGGGTCCAGAGAAAAACGGCCGAGAACAGCAGTAAAATTGCGGCCAGGACAAAAGAAAAAGTATAGAAGTCCATGAGAGTCACATAGGAATGGTAGAGAGTACAAAGGTCTACTGCATGTACTAGTGATTAGAGTTATCTCTATATACAGAAAAGCAGAGTTCCATTAGGTGGGGTCGGAGGGGGGATGCAGTCACAGCACCAAGGAAGGGACAGAGAAGGGCAGGAAAGTGAGACAAACCAGAGAGGGGAGCAGATAGTAACAAGTAAGACAGCGAGGAGTGTGTCAGAGGCAGCAGGAGAGACAATAGAAAGGTCGTTAGGACAGAGGGGGAGGTCAGAGATCGCTTAAGTGGCGGAGGAGAAAGGTAGAAGAAGAAGCGAGTCATAAAAAGAAAATGGCGGGTAACTCAGAGGTCCAGGTCCGAAAGTCCAGGAAGAGGGCTGCCATAGCCAGCAAGTCCGGGGGGAGAAAGGCAGTCCGCGGCAAAGTCACAGCCTCATCGTCCATGAGGAGCTGGGGCAGAGGAGTTCGATCCGGATACCAGGAGTCAGGGGAGAAAGACCACAGGCGCCAAAACAGCTGTTCGCAGAACGGGAGGCAGTCCCGGGAGGAGGGGAGAACATGCCACAAAGCCGACCCACATCATCTGGGGCCAACTGGAGGAGCCTCAGCAACGCCGACGCTGGATGGGCACAGGAGGAGGGATCAGGAGGAGAGCTCTTCAGGCTATGCTTAGGCAGCAGCCGATCGCGAGCTTGAAAGTCTATCTGGGGAGTCATTGGCACCGATGTCCCTAAGGCGCCGCCATTTTGGGGTCAGGCAAGCCCCGGGGCAGAGCAGACTGGAGCGTTTCTCTGAGGAGAGCAGCGAGGGCGCCCCGTTAGTTGCGGTGGGGCCCGGCTCACCTCTAGTGCTGGTATAACATGGGAGGCCAAAGTCTTCAGGTGGCAACCTCCGCTGGCACGACAGGATCCGGTGAACAAAGCCGCCCGGCAGTCGCCATTTTTCCTCACAAACACGAGATCCCCCCGAGGTCGTGCCAGGGACGATCCTGCTCACTTCATGGTGTCTTTGTTGGAAGACATGTGGTTGGTCTAGCTCACTACATATGGTGGCGGAGTACAAATACAGCAAAATGCCACAGTATAAAAACATGCAGTCAAAAAAGTGAAAGTCTGTTTCATTTACCATGTGTCGACTGAATTCACCCAAGCTTCCAGAATTGGTAAAGGTGGTCAGTATTTTCCAGATGCTGCTCCAGTTCAAGGGCAGCCTATTGAAGAAGCTATTGCCACGTTTATCATCAAGCGTTGATTTTGTCTATATCCGTGTGTGAGTCAGAGCCCATGTGTGCAGACTATGGGCTTAACAGAAAGAAAAACACTGTACCAGGTGACTGGTCGAATGAAGAATTGTAAACTCAAGGACCACTTTGACAATAAAGTAATGGGAGGAATGACTCCAGGAAGGGCCACTTGTCCTAATTTTCCCTGAAGGGAAACATCTGTGAAATGTGAAGTGCCCCAACAGTAAGTGTGCACGTAAAGGAAACCGGCTGGATTGCAGCCTGGCTGTGTATCTTTGAAAAAGGGCATGGTTAACACTTCTAAACAATAAGTGCTACAGCAGAAATAATATTGTTTGGTTGCACTAGTACACAAATCAATTGACATTTTGATGTCATTCGTCATGGACTCTCAAACGTTTTCCATAACTATTTCTAGAAACCCTATTGTTATTTCTCAATAGCTTGTATACCTGTCAGAAGCGCTGGACTGGCTATTTCGTCCCCCGGGCATTACCCGAGGGGACTGAAGAGAGCTCCGTTGGTGGAGGTCAGGGCCTTTTTTGAATGAAGCAGGACGAGGGCTGAGCTTTGCTGTGTTTACGCGACTCCCGCTGCATAACACAGCTCAGCCGGTGTTAGAACGGTGAAGAGCAGCCCTGAAATCCTCACTGGGCCCAGTACACCCGGTGACCCCTGCACCAGAAAAATACTGGGGCACGAGTCTCCCAGAGCGCTTGGCCCCTTGCCCTTCAGTAGTGACTGTGCTATTTATTCCTTTGCCATTGTTCTCAGCTTAGTTGAGTTGTATGTCTTGCTGCCACTTCCTGTCTTCACCATGTGATGCGGTGCAGCCAGGTACATTTATTAAGAAAAACTAGAACAGTCCCTTAAAGTGGTAGCATAGCATCTTGTTGGGGGAGGGGGTGGGGGGGTTATACACCGTGGCAGGGTCAGACTGGGAAAGAAAATTAGTCTCGTTCATCAAAATGAAATGAGGCCCAAGTTGGTGAATTAGATAGCTAAAAAAGTGGCCCATGTTGCAATTAGAACAGTTTTGAACTTGTAAAGACACGCTAAATAAGTGTTTTGCAAGGTATGGGAGACTGCATGGATTTGAGCTTGCTGCAGGCCATGTTTGTTTTAATATAGGGCAAATCAAGAGTACAAACTGGCCCAGCAGACCATAAAACAGGGCCATATACAGCCAAAAGCAGCCTGTCCACTGACCTGTCAAACAAGCCTTAAGGGCACTGCCTGATTGACCTATCGGACAGTCCGACCTTGCCTGGTCCGAGGAGAGAAGCTCCGACTCTGGAAGCAGTGCTTAATTTGAGATGGTGGGTGGCACCGGCACTTATTTTTGGGCATCAGCACTTATTTTGCCACATCAGAAAATTTTCAGAGACCAACAGAGAGTAAAACAAACAATACGAATAGACAGAAGAAAAGAAACACAGAAAATCTGTCACCAAGAGAGAGAGCAGACATCTTAAAGAGTGAGATAAGGTGGCACGGAGTGACTGACAATGAATTGGAGTCCTGAGGTGGATTCGGGACTGTGCACCCTTGCTCTTCGCACTCTGAAATTTTATAGCACGCGCCACGGGTAGCAGAGCAGCGCTCTGAGCACCACCACCTATTATTTTACAAATAAAGCACTGTCTCCAAGTGATGAAGATAAAGCATGAGGTCCCTGGACAGCATGGCTGATGATGTGGGAGTGGTCCAAGAAACGGTTGAGCCTCTGTCTGATAGAGGAGGAGCAAAAGAGAGGGTGAGCTGGAGGCTGGAGTAACCATTCTGTGGCTGTGGCATTGCTCAGATGTGTGAGAGAGTGCTTTCAGAGTAGGGGTCTGTCATGACGTCACCGTGGCCTCCTTCTAGTCAGTCTTCTGCAGTGTGAGGCTAGTGTGAACACTTTTCACAAGGGCTGATTCTGGTTTCCTGTCCAGGCCTGATGGTGAGAGAGGGGCAGGCAGAGTTAAAGACAGAAAATTACGCAAAGGGAGAGGAAGAGAAGGCAGGCAGTGAGACACAGCCATTGAGAGTGGGTCTTACAGGCTGTAAGAGGTGGAGACACCAAGTGATAAAGTGTGGGGGAGCCCCAGATCATGGCAGGCAAGGCACAAATGATGAACTGGGTGAGCAGAAGGGAGAGAACCTTGAGTGGGGGAGCAAATGAGATAAGGAAAAGGTAGGAGAGACAAACTGGGGCAGGTAGGATGAGTTGAAAAGACAGAGGAGGAGAGACAGGCAAATAGAGAAAACCAGAGAGATGGAGGCATGTAAAGAAAATGAGAAAGAGAGGGGAGGGGCACACCGTGGTATTAAAAATTAGCGGGAAGAGTGAGTAGCTCTCAAGGGCGCAACACAGGGCCCTGCAACCAATGCTGTGCAGTGGGGCCCCATATCAGTTCAAAGCCAATACATATCTGTGAGATCTGGAAGAATTAGGGACTCCTCATTACATTCTGCAGGAGGCCCCATCATTTTGCATTAAACCACTGGTTCCATTGAGAGTGGGACAGAGAAACATGGCAGGAAGAGAGAGGCCCTCAGAGACGATTCCCATCAAGAGACAGAACGACACAGTCCGAGTCAGAGATGCAGCAATGAGAGTGCAGCGAGAACGGGTGAGACTGAGATCCATATGAAGGCAGAAAAGCAAGAGGCAGTGAGAATGTGAGTGACTGAGGGCAAAGAGAGTGAGGCGAGCAGAGAGAGAGTGATATACTCAGAGATGAAGACAAAGCAAGTGAGAGAGACATCAAGGTACTGAAAGAGGAAGAGGCTGGCAGCGGATCCAGCGCCGTCTCAGCTTCTGGCCGGTTCCCGCGGAACAGGAAGCAGGCAGCCTCCCTCACCTCCTCATAGCCAATCACAACGCTGCAATGGCAGCGTTGTGATTGGTGGGGACGCCAACCAGCGAGGCGTCTTTGGGGAGGCCATTTTCTCCATGTAGGGTGCATGCAGCCTACATGGAGAAAAGGGAGAGTGCGCATGACTAGTTTGGTCGGCCCCAGAGAGGGCCCACAGCATTGGGCAAGCCACTCCTCCCCTGTCCGTGAGCAGGCACGCCCACCCTCAACCCAACCCTTCGGCTTTCTCGCAGTGCGAGAAGCAGAAACATAAAATGTTAGTTTTACTGTTTTATGTTTCTGCTTCCCGCACTGCGAGAAAGCAGTGGGGCGACACTCCTCCGCCCTTATGGAGCAGCCACCCCTGCCAGACTGTCAATCACTCTAAACGGTTTGGCACCATTACATGTATGTATAAGACCTTTCAGGCTGATATATTTCACTTTCAGGTTCCACTGTGTCCTACATATTTTTTTACGAGTAACTTCAGCTATGGGGCAGTGATGGTTGGGGAGGGGGGGAAGGGTTGCTATAAATGTTTTGTTACTACTGGAGAGGTACACTTGCTGGGTCCGGCCGCGGAGTCGCAGGGAGTAGGGGCGCTGCTGCACCACTAAAATAACCACGCTGGAGTTCAGAAGCTGAATAATAAAGATGCCTTTAAATTTGTTTTTTTTCTTTTCACATTAGCTGTGAACTTAGACTGAAGTAAATATCAGGGTATGTCTTTTGACAAATTGCTGCTTATTCTTTTATCGAGATTGGTGTTTACTTTTCTTTCTCTGACTGCAAAGTTAGAGAATTCAAAGTTGAGGAGTCTCTAAAGTGAGCCATCTGACAGTCCTGCTGTGGGACAGGGAGTATGGAAGGAAAGGATATTGGATGTCAGTTATCTCGAACACAAATAACATTTTGTATTACCTGTAAATTAACTGTATACATCTTTCAAAATAGATCATCAGTTAGTAAAGCACAAATAAAGCATATTCTATGTAATTCTGAAGTGTGGTGGAAACAAAGATTTTAATAGATTCAAAAGAAGCCACAAAACTTAATGTGGTAATGGGAAAATAATAAATATTTGTTGAAACTCTGTTTCCACTCATTATTTGTGAGCTATATACTTTTGATACTAAAACTGCATGCCAGTGTGAATTTGTGGCCATTTCATTGGAAAATGAATGGTCTGTAAATAACAGTGGGGAGAGGAGTTCGCCTAACGGCTAGGGCGGTCGAACTCAAATCTGGGGAACTGGGTGTGAGTATCGGCAATGAAGCTGAACATCCTGTGATTCTGAGCAAATCATTTAGTCTCCCCGTGCCTAACAAAAAATAAATGTGTCCTCATATAACGCAACTGGTGCTTGTGTAAAGCCCTCTGATACCCACCCGATACCTTTGGGTCAAGTTTGCGCTACATAAAACTCTGTAAAAAAAAAAAAAAAAAAGGTGTGCTGCCACGCCATGCTGTAGTGATATAGTTGCGATAGTGTCCTACAAAATGCACCATCGGCCACATACCACACCCGTACCTCTGTCCTGCTAAATGGGCGTGGATCATTTGCTAGAGTTTCTGTGATGCTTAGATTTTTCACAACATAGATGACTTCAGTGGTGTAACATTGATGCCAGCAACCCAGCCCTTAAAAGTGTTGAAGTACTTATAAGCCGAGTACTGTAGTGTGATCGGGGAGGAACCATCTGTTCTCCACCACCTCTTTGTTAATCGATGAGGTCACTGGTTGCTGATTCTAGACTGATGTTGCTCTCCATCACAGACTTGTTCACAGGTCTGAATCTCTGGGGCTCCTTGTTACTTGTGTTAAAGTAGATCAAGTATAGGCACAGGATTTGGGCGAATGCGCTGCCAGTGTGCCTGTAATCAACACTGCGGGCAGTGGCGTAGCTAGCCCATGTGTCGCCCGTGGCGGTCCTTGCATTTACAGCGTCATGTAAGAGCAGGGGGGGGGTGACGACTGCAGGTAAGAGCGGGGCGGTTGGGGAAGGGGTTGGCGGGTTGCTGGAGATTATCGCGATTCACAGGTGGGGGGAGACCACCGCCCCAAAATGCAGGCCGCCCAGAGCGCACCCTTGCTACGCCACTGACTGCGGGTACCTCAACTCTTGTCCTGACCACTGCACCCGCTCCCTTCATGCGCACACTGAGTTTGCTTCTTTCCACTGAACCATGCACACTGTGCCTCCATGCACACTCCACCTGGATCATGCTCTCTGCACACTGCTACACACCATGCACAGCACACCCACACAATATGTCTGCTCCTTGCATACTGCACCCTCTACAGCCTGCTGCATCGCCTCCATGTGCACAGCACCCACCTAGTGCTCCGTACCCTTCACTCTGGATCCACTCCCAGCATCCAGAGCCTGCTTCCCCCTGTCAGTGCCAAGCCAGATCATAAAAGATGTTCTATGCAACCAGTGCAGCCCCAACTCTGTGTGTGGTTCAGAGTCTTAAAGATGGGTCACTCACCTTTCTGTGACTCCCTCTGTGTGAAGATCCTTCTCTTGCTCTGCCTGTGGATAGTCCTCTGATCTGAGCCAGGCGAAGTCAACTGCGTGCAAACTCTGCTCTGCATTTGACTCTTTGTGTGACCTGAGGCAAGCCAGTCTCCTCTGCATGGGCGTCATTTTCAACTTTGAAATTCTCTTTATGCACTGATACTTTTCCAACCGCACCTCATCGCCCCTCTCTGAAAAGCTTGTTTCCATATCAAATGTGTCTTGCCTTCTGCAGGAAGGATAGAATGGAAGGATTTCTGCTTTGTGTTGGTTTCCCATTCTTCTGCATATTTGATTTATCTGTTATATTTAGCTTTGGTGACTTCCCTGCTGCCCAGCTGGTGTGGGTCTTGGAATGCCTGATGTCCTCATAGAATCTTGGGTGCCTGGCTGGTGTGTGTACTGGCAGCTGATGGCAGGCAGGCTGAGTGGCAGGGAGGCCACTCCTGGTGGGGTTATTGTCTTCTTAACTCTTTTACTTGAAACTGGAACTTGGAACTAACCTTTATTGAATCCAGCTTGTCTTATACCTGACTCAAGAACTTCTTTATGTACAACATTATCATTCTTTGGTGAGTCTAGGAGGGGACTGCCTATTTATGATTCCTGATTTTGAAAGCACACCCAGAGCATTAATTTATTTACATATTATTTATCAGAGCTAATGGTCTGAGGAAAGCGCGCGTGAGTGCCACACAGACCCACTGCCCTGCCTGAGCCACAGGTATGACCTACAACTCGTTCAGCCTTTGCAGTGCCAACCTTTCAGAGGCACAAGTCTACAACACTGGCCTTTCAAGTGGCCATGGGCTATCATTGGGCTGATTCTGCTTCGTCTCTATTTTACTACTCCTATTCTCATTTGTAACCGTGTTGCACAGCAGCCATGCTGCTATACAGCTTGGCTACAAATCGGTGCCAAAGTCCGCAATGCCCATGTTGTAGAGCATGAACAAAAGCTTTCAAAGGCAAGACCTATTGGCTTTGCCATTGCTTGTTAGGTCTCGGCACAACACTCCTGTGATTCTGAGCAAATCAGTAAATATCCACATGCGTGAAAAAGAAAAAAATTATGTTATTTGGCAAAAAATCCTCTCACATAAACAAAAAAAATAACTGCTGGCCGTGTCCATGACCTTGCAAAAATATATTTTGATGCACGTAACATCTGGTGACACTATAACAGAAGATCATCTGTAGTCACAATAAGCATCCATTTCAAAGCAGAAAAGGGCTTCTTTGAAGTGGGTGTGACATAGTAAAACATAGCTACAAATTACAAGCGTTTCAACAAAAATGACAGAGAAGAATAAAAAATAAAAGTTGCAAATATAATGAGAGAAATGACACCAAATCAAGAAAATTAGATAGAGGAGATAAAAAATGAAAAATAAATGTAAATACAAAGCAAACACTGTCCTCAAAACACAATGGATATGTTGAATAAAAAGCCAATGTTGATACGGGTGACTGAGGCACTTTTTCAGGCTAACCACAATGGAGCGTGGGTGCATTATGGGTTGAGGTTTGATATTTATACACAGGCCCACTTCGTCAAATGCAATACTTAATTTATTTAAAAAAGAAAAGAAAAGTGCCACCTTTCACCCATGCTGCCAAATGCCAGAGTCCTCACACTACAGATGTGACAATTTGGAGAATTTGCGGCCACCCACCACTATATAAATGAGCAGTAGCCAGTATTTGTTATACTTTTTTGTGAATATTCAATTGTAAAATTGATGTGCCCATCTCAAAAGTAGACAAGGCTACTCCACTATGTGTGAGACTGCCATAATTAAATGGCAGTGTTAAGAATTAAGTGCCAATGCCAAACGCCAGCACACATTAAGCCCTGGGCCCATCCATCCTTCATCCTCCACTTTTATAGGTGAATTACCTTCCAGCTTACTGATAAGGGTGAGGGATGCAAAGACCTCTGCAACACCAGAGGACAAGAATCAATATTTAAAATAACCCCCACAAGGGCGGATAGGTTGAATTTGTGGATCCATCTGAAATCTTTAGTTTTGGCACCCAATGACTCAGAGGTCAGAGCAGAACAAACTCGAAGTGTTAAGCTGCTGAGGTCACTGTGCCACTGGGGTCACTCTGCTGCCTTTTTCCGTTTCCATGCTGTATGTTGGGCCTTAGTCCCTTTTTTAGAGCTCAATCATCTTCAGAGGGGCAAAGCCAAGACCCAAAACAGGCCAATGCTTCTGGAGGCAGGGTTCCTGGTTTCTTCAGTCTTGCAGGAGCTTCGAACTCCGCTGCCAAAATTTCCGAGCAGGATGAACCAGGAAATCTATCCCTCAGTGGTTGAGCTTTTGTCATGTAGCTTCAGAACCTTGCCACAACATTCCAAAAATGGATGACCTGTAAAAGTCCAGGAATATTTTCAGAAAAAGGCCTAAATTACATAAAGTGAGCTCCATGTCATATCTACAGCTTCCAAACTTCCACGAAGAGCTTCAAGGATATCAGAACACGGGCATCCGTGGTATACGCATTCAACCACTCTGTTTAGTAGCTTTTGAGCTTGAGGCCAGTCCTACTGGTCATGATGGTTCTTCTTCCAAGATGTCCTATTATCCTTTATCTTATCTCCCTCTGTCCTTCATTGGCATGTCTCCAGAAAATGAGAGGGAAGAGGGGAGATTGGAAGAAGGCGGTCCTTCCATAAATGGCTGAAGTATTCCCCCGCCAGTGCATTCCCCAGAAATAATGGTGAATTTCCACTGCATGAAATCCACGTCAGCAAGAAACTACTACTGCGAAAATGGACATTTCAGGGGATAATGTTAGAGTTACTTATTTAACTGTAATTAATTCAGGATCAAGGTAACAGAGCTGTATAATTGCCATTTAATTTAATTAGTTTTAATTTAATCGAAGATGAGTTTTCGAGTTAATACAGTTAGTTTAAGGTGATATCTTTTTTAAAGTAATTAAATCTAAATTAATTCATACTTAGAATAACATTAGGGTTTGGTTAAAATGACTAATTTAAGGTTGTGGATAAGGTTGGCACTGGAGTTACTTAAAGGATATACATTAATTTAATTAAAATAAATCATTTTTAGGGATTGAGTCCACTGCAGTTTGGTTAAAATTAGCTATTAAATGTGTTTATTTTAGTTGGGGTTAGGTTATTATTAAGTTTGTTAACACCAATTAGATTAAATTTAATTTATTTTATTTGTATTTAATATTGGGGTGATTTTAGTTTACCATGATATGTAGACAAATATTGATAATTAAATTAAATGTAATTTAATTTAGGTTCAGGGTTAGGTGTACTGTTAGTACTAGGTTAAGGTTACCTATTTAATATAAATAAAGATTAGTTATTCTAGGATTGTTAGGTTCAGTGTTTGGGCCCTGTCATTGATTAATTTGTGCCGGTGGTTTCCGGTGCTCAGTACCGGCACTTAATTGTTAGCACCAGGACTTATGACAGTCTGCCACATAGTGGCACTGTCTGCCTATTTTAGGTATGAGCAGAACAACAGCTGCTTATTAATTCAATATACATTAACATTGACTAATACGTGCCACCCAAGACATTCTTATTGCTTTAGGGGCGCAGAATAGTATGAATTGTCATACTTGATAGAGCATGATGGTTGTTAGTTGTACTGTCGTTCGCAGCGCTGGTGAGGGCATTTGATGCTGCAAACTGTAGTAGCCTCTGGACGAGAGCCCTGGCACTTATATTTTTTACAAATTAAGCAAGTGTGCCCTGGTAGTGGTAAACAATATTAAATTCCTTGTTGAAATAGTTGTTGCCTCAGTTGTGACTCCGATGTGGTGTTGAGTCGAGGTGGTGGACTTATAAGTAGTAAAAGTAAACAGTTAATAACCCTTTTAGACACCAGAACCTATGCTGAATGCCAGTATGATGTTGCTGGGGGCTGCATGTGCACTCTTCCTCGCCAGCTCATGATGTATTCTTTCTCTGACCAGAAAATGCAGATTGAATAGGCTTTCCGCATGCTGCTGTTTAGTTATCTGACCGTAGATGGTCATGCATTGTGCCAAGTCATATCCGTCTTCTTGGCTGCGCACACAAGCCTGGAGTATTCAGCCTTTGTCAATCACTAAAAACAAGCGCGCCCTATTCACACAGTCCTTCAGAATCTGCTCTTTGTTTATCCTGTATCAAAGAGTCCTTTCAAAGGTACCTGTTGAAGCCCATTTGTCTGCAGTGGGAGAGCTCTGGAAATAGCTTGCTCCACACACAGCTGTGCCTTGAAAGCAACTCTGTACTGCTGCTCTCTGCAAGTCACCCACAAAAAAAACGAGTTTAATAGCAACCAGCTGTTACCTACTTCACACAGTCACAGGTCAATCTTCAAATGCCATCAGAACCGCCTGAAAATGGAGACCATGTCTGCTGGGTGCAGTGTATTCACAGGCATGCTGACAGAGGACTATTCTTTTAGCATTTACTAGGAATGGACACGCACGCACGAGGTTAGGCAAAATAAGAGCTGTCCCAAATGATATGCCAACTTTGTGCCACTTTTTTAGGTCTTGCCTAGGCCGTGCTTGAGCTGTCTCTTTTAGACATGCTGTATTCAGAATATGAGCATAAAGCTCCGCCCACTTTCCACCCATCTTTCTAATTGGCTCCTGTCCCTGTCCTTTGTAAATGGTGGGATTTTATTGGTCAGTAGGCTAAGTAGTTCCTTCATAGTACCGCCTTGTATCTTCTTGTAACATCCCATGCGGACACCCCTGTTAACATGCGTTATTACTCCCTAGGTTTTAATTAGAGCCTCAGAGCACTATTTTCTTAAAGGGCTTCAGGCAGGACACACGCTTGGTCCAAAGCAAGACTGGCAGTTGTTACTTTACTCACGAGCACATCTCACATTTATATGAGACCTTCTATAAATGTCCCTCCATCAGCTCCACACAGAGTACCACCTAATCTGGAATTAATATAATAATTCTTTTGTCAAATTTCAAAGCTACTAATTGTATATATATGGACATAGCTATTTGAATGTACTCGTAGTAGTGTCTTGCATGCAATGCATTATGGGTAAGGTGGATTTACCATATCTTCTGCAGGGTGCAGTACTATGTGACCAAAAGAAGTCCCATGGGACCTCTTTTGGCCACATATGGTACTGCACTCTGCAACATGGCAAAGTAAAAAACATTGCCATTTATAATGCCAATAACTCCAACACAAACATGTGCTAGACCGGTTGCATTTCCAAATCAATAGGTCTTGCATTTGTTAAAGTTTGAGCTGTTGATGTTGAAAATGACAAGGATTTTTACTTTAGTTTTTTACACCATAGGCAATAGTGCTGTGCAAATATAATAACTCCTGCAAATAAAAAACAAAAGTAAAAAAACATTGTTATTTTCAATGCCAGCAGCTCTAACTTGAACAAATGCGATACCTATTGCATTGCAAATGCTTGTTTGTTTTCCTGACAGACATTTGGCCACCTACACTTCAGCAACTACATGGAGGAAGAACAATAAAAATAGTAACGTAACTCCTCTGCAAATGTCATGCAACAATATGAAAACTTAAAGCCAGGGGGTTCCCTTATTAGACACTCGGGGTCCCCGTGCCCCCAGGAAATGCGTAGATCCTGACAGTCCAGGTTTGGCTGTTTGTCTTTTGCAATCACAGCTTCCAAATCGAAAATTATGGAATCAGAAAGGGCCTTGTTGAAATATCCAAACCACAAGTGTCCGTGCATCACATGAACACTATGTAGAGGTTAATGTTAAGCTTTTATCTGGTAATGGCCTATAAAAACTCTGTATGGGGTACTAAGACCTCTATTGCTCCCTAGTCACCTTCCACTTACCTAAAGAAATGCTAGGAAACATTTTTAAAGGCTTCTTCTTCTGAGATATCCTATTAACCAGCTGACTAGCCTTAGAAGAACTATGCCCAGAAGTGGATGATCTACCTTCAACTGGCTCAGAAGTATCACACCCAGAAAATGATCCACCCTCTTCTTCTTTAATAGATTCAGGCAGGGACCAGTAAACAGATGATGACCCACAATACTCATGACAGGCGGTGAAACTTTTAACTTTTCAAACATCACCAGATTGTTCGATCTGGCCATCACATCAAATCAGACTAGTTCATTCTGGTCTCCAAAGGTTATACATGAGGACTTTGTTTGGAAATTTACGGAACCTGAAGCTAACATTGTACCATCTACTACCTGTACTTCGTCTGCTGTTTTCTTTCTGGCATTAAATAGACTGTTGTCTTCTCCCAAGCTTGACCGATATGCATGCCAATGGCTCCCGAGTCCAGAAGTGATGGCTCTTGCAGACAGCACCCAGAATCCACTTGAATAGACACTGAAATAGCATAAAAGCACCAGTAACATAGTTGTTGCCCATAATGCTCTCTCGATGATTGGACAGGTCCTGCAGGTCATGGAGGAATACTATGTCCTTGCTGAACACAATAAAGACAAAGCCCTAAGCAATGTCTTTGAGCTTGTCCTTCAACTCATGGTTTTTCCCTAACAGTTCCCATTTCCTTAGGGTCTTCATGTGACAAGGTAGGAAAATCGGGGTCTTTGACTCGCTGATTACCAGGAAACGGGGTGGCCTGGGAAGGTGAAATATTAGCTCACTCTTTTTTTTTCTTTTCTCCTTTCTTTGAATCTGTGCTCTATTTGTAAAATGAGGTCAATCAATTCAGGCAAGGAATCGAGATTGGGCTAATTCACCTTTTTTGGGAAGTGTTATCTCGATCCTTTAAGCCCAAACTGCATCTCTGCCTATTTTCTTGAACCCATATACTGATAAAAGAAACTGTATACAAAATAATATTAATAAAAAAAATTGGAACCTGAGGATGCAACTTACTTTTTGAGAGTCATCTATGGGGCACAGAAAGTGTGAGGCACATATTTTAATAGACTTGGAGGACATACGTCTGCTTACTGCATTAACAGAATCAATGGAATTGGAAAGAATGAATGTAATTGATATAGCAAGAAACTAGGAATTGACAAAACCAATGCCAGGGAAAATCACTTTAAGCACAAGTCAATATTTACCCCTTGCTTTTACCCTGGAAACAATTGACCTGTTCTACATCTCAGTTATGAATTATTCTTTTGCTTACTACTTTGACAAATACACCAAGAAAAACCAATATCTCCCTCAACCGTGACACTAGAAGAAAAGAATACTATTATGAATGTGACCCACAACCCTTTATTATCATAAAGGAGGCTGAAATAACCTTAAATAGGATTAAAATGATAATGCATAAAAATAAGTTCACATACAGTGTCACCACTGTGGGTGTGGGGCAAAAATCTATGCCAGGCAGCGTGCTGGAGAACTTTGTTACCCTGTGTCTTCTTCTGCCTCAACCTGTCGAACATACCCCACCTATTTTTCAAAATCTATACAAAATAGGGTTTTAGGCAATTCTTCAGATTACAGGTACTGAAAGGTAACACAGTATATCCTGTGTCAACGTTGAATTGCTGGCTGTTATCAGTATGCATTCTGTGAGCATTAACGTGTTTCCAGTTGAAAGGCAAAAAAATATATAAATTCTGTAGCCGTGATTGAGGGTCTTCTCAAGTGGGACCATTGCCTGCAAAATATCTAGAAAATGTAAGAACACTTGATCTGTGGTAGCCATGCTGGGAGGTAGTGCATCCGCTGTGGAAACATCTAGCTTCTGAAGCAACCTTAACAGTGTTTAAACTGCTTGATTGTCTCCCACTTTACGAAAGATCGGCCGAGTGCACTGGCCATATCCCACCTTGATACGTATCCAAGAACCGACACCCCCTAATGATATGCGAGTGTGTTTCTTGCATGAAAATGTTCATTGGACCACATGTTTCCACACCAGGCCTAAATATGTACAAGATTTGCGTCTAGTTTATACTCCAGACTGCATGCGAAGGCGTAGCAAATAGATACCGTTATTTCATGTTTGCATCTAGGTTGTCTTATAAATGGAAGGCTTTTGATGGATTTATCTGAAACATTTGGAAGTTCTGTCAAAACCTAAGCTGCCAGATTTGTGACATTTGTAGGCAGCGCATGGCCTTGGGTGGAATAAGCCAAGCGGGGGATTAGAAGAGCTACGCATTAAAAAACAATTATCTGCGTTCCATCTTCTGCTATCTTTCAACCTCAAGATATGTTGTGAGTGAACAATTTATCACTGTGAAAGAGATTTGCTAGAAAAAATGTGCTCTCCCGGCATCATTTTTAAAAGCATTGTTGAATCTTGCTGCGCTCACTAGTTATACATCGAATAGAGAGTCCTTGCGGCTGGTGGGGAATCGAATGGTTTCTTCTTACTTGGACCAGTGCACAAAGCGCCCCCCCCCCCCCCCCCCCCCCCCCCCCCAACATGCCGTTGTCCAAGAGCACTCTGTTAAACGTCTCTCTCCAAGTAACCTCCTCTAGGCTCCTCCCCCCGACAGGCTCAGACCGTACAGAGACCCCGCCTTAACACCTGCTAGTTTTTGTTGGTCTTTCTAGTGAGTGGTATCTCGGAACCTGACCAGGAATGTTTACATTGTTGACCTGGGCAAAACAGTGCATGAGGGGAAGGTGGACAAACCTATATTTTATATGTTCCCTAGTAAACTTCCTTAGGGCAGCAAAAGTTTTATAATGTCATGTAATTCTTACAGGAAAGCACGATGACTACTTCTTAAGAGCGGTCAGTTTAAAATCTAGTGATTTCAGAAATTAGCATATAAATATCCTATTAGTTTCCTATTAGGTTTGTGTTTTTCTGCTGGAAACCGGTGGGTTGATTCCTCCCAGGGTGTGGTCTAAGGTATGTGCCCTGAGTGGTGTCAAATCATTATTTCTTTTTGGATAATTGTTAAAGCACCACATGGGCTCTAAGGGGAATCTCTTGCCACTAAAAGTGTGGAACCTGGTAAAGGATAGGGAAGCCTGGATAAACTGGGGCTGAACCCGTAAGGGGTTAAGAGAAGAGCCAGATTTCTAAAGCCTTCTTCAATTTCTGCAAAGGAATAAGGAGGCAAAATATATGCACATTGCTGATTTACATGGAAGACTCGTGATATATATTTTTTTATTTTTGCCCAGGGGCTCCCTGCTCAGTGGAGAGCTGTCAAGAACTCATTGGGGGGCATGCGCCTTCTGGTGTAGGTGGCCAGAAGCCGTCCTTTGCCGGGGCTTATGTTCCTCTTTTGCACCTCGAGTTTTGAAGTTTTAAGCTTGATTAAGAAAATCCTATATGACTGGTCGTGTCCACCCAACAGCTCCATGCAGGGAGGGCAGAGAGCTATCACCAGTTCAATTTTAGGTAGAAGGAACCCTTCTGAGGTTAGAACATTGGCGAGGAAGCTCCTTGAACTTCTCTTTCCTTAAAATTCCATAGTGTGAGTCACTTCCTGTTTATCTAACAATATTCTACATGAATGTCCTTGACTAGGATTGGGGCTTGAGGGGTTTAAAAGTCTGAAGACCAGTGGCTTTCGGGTTTTCTGGTTGGTCATGGAACAAGCTTCCTTTAAAAATCGGTTCTTCTGCTCATCCAGTTTTTAACCTGTTGCGTGCTCATCATGAGGCACGGTTGAGCTGCACTCATGACGAGCTGAGCTCGCCACGGCCGTTGGAACGTTCGCACGTGGGAATAATTTCCCCGCTGTGCTGAACGTTCCAAAGCGGGTGTGATTGTGGCGAGCTCAGCTTGTCATGAGTGCAGCTCCACTGTGCCTCATGACGAGCTGAGCTCGTCATGAGCACCCGCGGCCCCGCGCGCGCCCCCCCCCCCCCACCCATACAGCAGGTGAAAACACCCTGCAGCCAAAGGGTTAAAGAGCTCTGTACACTCTGGTTCTCTGGTTCACTTGCCTGCACTGTAGTGACCTATTTTCCTGTTCTTTACAGCTCAGCAGCAATTTAATGTGCCCCTAGTACAATTAAAATAAAATAAATAATCCTATCAGGTAGTACACAAATGACAATATTATAAATTTCTAGGAGTCTTCAGCATGTCTTTAAGGAGACTGCGTTAACATTTTTTGTTATGGGGTTTTATTTTAAGTCCCTACCTCCATTACTTTCTATTGGAGTGTGTTGCAGTACCACTGGTTGGCCATGTGCAGTGATGTAGTCACTACAAAAGTGTAAGTTACTACAAAAGTGTAAGTTACACATTTAAGTTACTACCAATGTGTAGTTTGTGAATAGCACGTTGGAGCAAGTTGTGTAGTACTAATATAGTACCACAAAACTTATGATAAAGTGTAGTTTGAATCACACCCTCTTCAACGTCTACATGAGCCCCCTCGCAGCTATCGCATGCCAACACAACCTCATCATCATCTCCTACGCCGACGACACCCAGCTGATCCTCTCCCTCACCAACGATCCCGCCGCCGCCAGAACCAGCCTACACGAAGGGATGAAAGACGTCGCCGAGTGGATGAAGAACAGCTGCCTGAAACTGAATTCAGACAAGACGGAAGTCCTCATCCTGGGGTCATCGCCCTCCGCCTGGGATGACTCCTGGTGGCCCCCTGCCCTGGGCACCACTCCCAAGCCAACGGACCACGCACTCAACCTGGGCTTCATCCTGGACTCCTCCCTCTCGATGACCAGACAAGTCAACGCCGTCTCATCAACGTGCTTCAACACCCTGCGCATGCTCCGAAAGATCTTCCGATGGTTCCCCACCGTAACCAGGAAGACTATCACCCAGGCACTCGTCACCAGCCGACTGGACTACGGAAACACCCTCTATGCCGGAACCACAGCCAAACTTCAGAAAAGACTCCAACGCATCCAGAACGCCTCCGCACGACTCGTCCTGGACATCCCCCTACACAGCCACATATCCGACCACCTGAGAGACCTGCACTGGCTCCCCGTCAGCAAGAGGATCACGTTCAGACTCCTCACCCAGGCACACAAGGCCCTCCACGACCGGGGCCCCAAGTACCTCAACAACCGCCTGACCTTCTACACGCCCACCCGCCAGCTACGATCGACCAGCCTCGCCCTCGCCGCCGTTCCACGCATCCGCAGAGCCACCGCCGGAGGAAGATCCTTCTCCTACCTGGCAGCCAAGACATGGAACTCCCTCCCCATCCACCTTCGGCTAACCCAGGACCATCTCTCCTTCAGGAAGCAACTCAAGACCTGGCTTTTTGAGCAGTAACGGACCCCTCTCCCCAGCGCCCTTGAGACCCTTCCGGGTGAGTAGCGGGCTATACAAATGTCATGATTGATTGATTGATTGTTCCCTATTTACTGAATATAACCACTGAATTGTTGTGCTTCTTGTCTGCCAGATAATGCTGTTATCTGGTTTGGGTGGAAGTGCATGAATATATTTAACGATTATAAGAGGTACTTAGAAGTATATATCAATGTTTGTTTTTTCAAGGTTATCACTTTCCAAGCGAAAACATTTCTGGTGAAATTAGAGTTTAGGAATATTCTCACTCTGCAGAATATATCCAGGGGTTGAAAACCATGGAGTTGATTTACGTTGCATTACTCTTTTGACATAATGACGTGGCAGATGAGAGTAGCAACATACCAGTTGTATGGAGTCAGTGCCATTTAATTCGAAGAGCTTTCTCGAGTCGCTGGATGGGATGACATTTGGAAATAAACTAAGTAAAGATATTTACTTTTTAGGGCCTCCTAGATTTACATAGTAGCAACACAGAGGACATTAATGGAGCAACATTGGAGACCGCTGCTGTGCATTGATTTAAGCAGTTTGTGGGCCTGGTTTATGGCCTGGCGGCCCAGTTCTTACTAACAATCAGGGCACAAGTCGTAAAAAAAGAAGTGAGGGGATGCTGTCACCGGAAGTGACGTCACAACAGGAAGTGACGTCATGAAGGATGCCGAGCTCCTCATCCCAGAGAGGCCAAAGAGTGAAGTCCAGCTGTTTGGCAGGGGGGATGGCGTCCCCCAGGTAAAATAAGTGGGGGGACGCCGTCCACTCGCGTTGTACCCCGACTCGAGTCATGCTAACAATTTCCCCGATATTACCACAGACATTCCTTCCTGCAAACACAAATACATGCAGTCTCCCATACCTTGCAAAAAAACAATACAGCGTGTTTTTACAAACTCAAAACTGGCCTGGCAAACTTGGGCCATTTTCTAGTGATTTGGTTCGCTAAACGGGGCCACGTTTGTTTTGGTCTTCTGGCTTATTTTTTGCTCTTGCCTGACCATGTCTTCCCGTAGAATTTTTTGGGGGGGGAATTTCTATCCCTGTCCTGCGAATAGCAGTTCAAGGGCTATCGCGAGACATGGGCAGGTGAGGGGAAGTGAGAGAGTGCGCGCGCCCGCGCGCTCAGCACTGTGGGTAATGGAGAGGGACTTCACATGAACTGATGTATCTAAAGCTGACTAGATCATGAAAACAGCTCTTTGAAATATTAATGACCCTTTGCTCGGGGTACGGCTCACCATAGCAGAGGCAATTGTGTGTCTTAACTGCGCCTGCTTGGAACTTAATCTGGCGCTTGGATAAACAATGACGCCCGGGCTCAGCCGATGCAGCGCATAAATTCTGACAGTAACCACCGTGAAAGCATCCACCCTGGGGCAGTTACCCAGGCTGTTTGTGCAAGATAACAGCAGATGCACGCTCCGGGAGCTCCCTTGAAGCGGGCGCCATATATTTGCGCTGTAAATCTGAGTGTGTGAGGATGTTTATTAGCCAGATAAGAGCCGTGAATGGCATTCGGTCCAGGAGGGAAAGGTGCTCTAACCTCCTTCGAGTGCTTATCGAGAAGATAAGAGGCCTGTCTGCCAGGCGCTATGGCACGGGTAAGCCTGCCAAGGTATTTCACCGTGCACGTGTTACCAAATAGTCTTCTTGAGGCCAAACTAGGCCAAGTGTACAAAGTGCATGGTCCTGGCACCTCAGGAAAGCAGCCCGGAGGCTCTACCTTCCTATCGCTACTTCAGATACACAGGCCTTATATTTAAAGTGTTTTTTATAGCGCTAGCATATGTTGACTTCTGGATACTTCGGAGCGCTGCAGGATGCTAAGTTTGAAGTTCTTTAGCCCAGCTCACAGGGCTTGTGGTGAAAGGATGGACAAAGGACTAAATGAAAAGCGTTTGCACTGTATACACCAATTCGGCCTGCTCCTAAGTGCCCCCATTTTTAGGTGAGCGTTAGCCAAAACTTTTTGAGTTTACTAAAATTATGTGTATAATGTACTTATTTACAGGGGCTTTAAGCCAAACACCTTTGGTTTGTTTATTGTCAGTAAAAAAAAAATTCCACCCACTAAATATTACAGCAGTTGCCAGTGTCAGCTCACTTCAACCATTGACTAAACTCTGTGAGTGAAAGCGTTCTGCCCTTTCACAAGTTGCACGACCAAATAGCTCCTTTAATTAACACTGAGTATAATGGATTATGTGCATTTTGAGATTAAAAAACATATTTTTACTTTTTTTTTTAGCTTGATGATGGCCCATCCGCTTCACCACATACTACGTTCTGTAAAAATCATAACCAAGAAACATGGCAAAGTAAAAAGCTGGCAGCCAGCGCTAGACTTATTGGCTTTGCCAATGCGTGTTCAGGTCTAGGATATATATATATATATCAGTTCTAGTTAGGAGCAAGTTTACATAAGAAAAGAGTATACTGCTTTGCCAATAACTTTGACGCCCTTTGACAAATCTTCACAAATTTTTCAAAACTAGTACACACCTGAGTTCAGCTGCGTTCTGAAAAGTTTCAGGGTGATTCTTCGAGCGGGGGCCGAGAAAAAGGGATGGTCCCAAAATGCATTTTTCCCTTGCAATTTCGCATAGGGATTTTAGACACGACTACAGCCCTAACTGCTGAACGGAATTACACCAAATTTGGCAGAAAGTTAGATCATGGTCAGAAAAGTGTGCTTTTTGTGGTTTGGCGTAAATCCATTCAGTAGTTTTCAAGATATTTAAAAAAAACACAATTGTATATCTAGGGACGTGGACTCTGCGTGAATCCAACCGATGTCGTGCAGAGATCTGATTGGCTGACAACTCTACAACCAGAAAATGTCGGCAGCCCTTTTGGGATTCTGGCTTAGCCGAGTCAGAAAGAAAAAGCAAAAAAAATAAATAAATAGAGGGGGGCAGGGTAGGGATACCCTGACCCCCTAGGCCCAGGCATTGCGCTGATGCTAGGGTTTCCAAGCACACCATCCGATTCTTGGGTTTTCCTTTTAAATACCATTGTGATCTGGCACTTTAGACCAATTTCTCGACTTTAGTGACACAAACAGGAGTAACCTCCTGTCCCATTCCTTCCTCTCTCTTCCCCATCCCCACCCCTTTTCCCCTCCACGTTGCATTAGTTTTGTTAAATGAAAACCCTTGAATGATGAAAACCTTGGGTGCAAGTGACCCGGGGCTGAACCATCAACATAACTAGGCTTCTGTGTGTCCTTTGTTTAAAAGAATATGTCTTGTTTGAGATGGCTCCTGTCCCTGCACCCCACAGACCAGGAGGCTCAGAGCCAAGAGCATGGGCTTTGTAGCCCATCTCCTGAACATTTTCCTGTAGTGCTATGAGGCAGCAGTCAAGCACTAGAAGCTCTCTTTGACCCCGATTAACAAATCCTAAACCAGCTGCCTATGTGCCGATTAAACAATACTATAGAAGACACGTATATGAGGTTTGCTTTCAGGAAAACAATTTAACGCTGGTAAGCCTGAAAAATGGGATTTTAAAGTTTGAAATCTGCTCTTGCTAAGACACCAACACCATTAGGGATTTAGTTGAGCGCCAAAATGCACTCCCACTTTACATTACAAATCAACATAATTAGACATTATTATTATGCCTTGCATTGGGATTATATTTCCATTTTACATGAATTACTCGTATATGTTGCTCACGTTTACATTTCTTCCAATGTACAATAGAATATTAGATCTGCCCATATGTGATCTATAAATAGAATTTAAATAGTGATCCGAGTACTGCACAGTATGGACACTTTTGCTATTAGTGTGAGCTGGATTCATTTATCCACAGCTGGTAAGCGTTTTAAAGCGTATGAGACATCCTGGAAATAGCAAAGATCTCTCACGTGCTCATAGAGGGCAGTGGGGTGGTGGGGAGATTGGTGACGTAAGCAGAGCAGTGCATTTTGTAGGAAAGGAAAGAAAGTGGCAGCTAGGGAAGACAAAGAATCTTACAGGCTGCAGGCGTGAAGTTCATCCGTCTTGCAGCATACTTTATAAAACCACATAATGTGCCCATAAACAAAGACGTTTTAAAGGATGGGCAAAAATGGGCTCTGGTCCAGGGCCCCAGACTTTCGGGCCCCTGATACAGCCAGCTCTGTTCTGCGGGGTCTTGCCATAATGAACTCTTAAACAGATTATTTTGAACACAATTTTCTTTTAATTTATCTTTAACGTGGGTGATGTGTGAGAGTCTATTACAGATATTTTGCAGAGAAATGTTTATTTTTCATGCAAGGTCCATAAAAATAGTTTCTTTTAGCTCACAATAGGTGTTCAGTTATGAGAAATGGGAGGGTGTCACCGAAATTATTTGCAGTAATATTAATGAGCTGCTGCTGTATTACAATACTGAAAACACATCACTATCTGTGAACATTAGATGCAAACGCATTTAGAATTTAGACGAGTGTGCCTGTGCACTGTCAGGGACATGGCCAAAGAAGGCATAAAAGAGCTAAAATTCAATCATAAATTCAAAGCGGTTCCGAACAGGGGCTCCAAAAATACGTTTGCCCAGGGCCCACAAAATCCTTAAGATGTCCCTGCATAGGTAGGGTATAGTAACACTGCAAAAACTGCTTTTTTTCTGAACGTGAGACTGCTTCTTAACTCGGAAATCCAAATTGTGCCCGATATGTATTGCCCTCCACCCTTTTTTGTTTTTTTATGGAGCAAACTTGACCGAAGGATTCAGAGCACTTAACATGAATACCAGTAGCGTTACAGATGAACACATTCATTTTTAGGTCTCGGCTAGCGTAGGCTGCGCACATGCGCAGTCTCGCTGGCGAGATTTAAGGAGATAGAGTACGTTTCACTAGCGAGGTTAAGCCCGGTCCCTCTTTTCCATTGGCTGGCGTCACCGTTCATGCTAAACGATGGCCAGCCATTGGAAAAGAGGTGTTAGTGACGTACTCTTTTCTCTTTTGAAGCCGTCCCACTTGGACTGGCTTCCTTGACTTACTGCTGTGGTAAAAGGTTTGTTATCTTCTTTATGGGGCGAAACAGATGGCCCCATAAAGAATAATAATAAACCTTTTACCACAGCAGTAAGTCAGGCCAAGCCCGTCCAAGTGGGAAGGCTCTCGCAGTTGGCGCCACCTTATAAAGTAGGGATCCGCCGCTCCAGGATTACCCCCCTGGGCCGTGCACCTTCACCCGCAGCAACAGGGAGTCCAAACGCAGAGTCTGCCCAGGGTGACCCAGTCTCTACTGCGGGGGTCCATGTGCACATGGGCTGGCTCCTCCCGCCATAGCAGTATTTAGGGGAGACATGCTGAGCAAAGCCACCGCAGCCCCCAAGCGCTCCTAGTACCTCCGCTTCCCTGGTGTCTCCCGGCACGTCACTTGGGGCACCGCTTTGGGGAGGACTGCTCACCCTTCTCTGGCCTGGATGTTTGAGCGCCAGTCTCGGGTGCCGCCGCCAGCTCTGCACGGTCCTCTGTGCTCAAAATCGCCGTATGCCTGGTTGGCCCGGAGTAGATTCGCTGTTCGGCTCCCCGCCTGACGAACGGCGCAAGCCCACAACTTCTGACGCCTTCTCAAGCCCCGCCCGGCCCGCTCAGCCTGCCGATCCCCGGCATCCGCTGGACTGGCGTCTATGCTTTCGCCACTTTGTTTCTCCTCGCCGGTGGCGTGTCCGCAAACTCTGCTCAGTGGTGGCCCCAGCTCCCACCGCCGGAGACGCCGAATACGTGGACTCACACCACTGACCTTTGGCCCAGTTTGCTGAGAGTTAGGGCAGATACCCCCCCAGGGACAGCTAAAAGACACTCCGGTGAGGCGGAGCTCTGTGACTCTGCTACCCCCCACCCATTCCTTTTGTTTCTTGTGCTCCCACTATGTCCGGCGTGGACCCTATCCAGTGCACCTCTTAACCCTTCTGCTCCCACTGAACCTTACTTGAATCATCACACACGAAGAACCCCCCGACCCGGTTCTTTTTGCACCCCCGAGTGGGTCTGCAACACTTGCTCGGAGCCCCGTTGTGCTTTTTGCACCCACAGAGTCCTGCATGAACCTTCTCTAAGCCCCTTGTGGCCTTTATGCCCATGTGTCTGTATAAAACCCATGCCCAGGGTACCCTCGGGGTGGGACACCTGCCCTGATGTCAACACCTGTAGGTGCTGCCCTGTAGGAATGCGCAGCTCCCAGGCAGCCCTGGCCGACAGGAGGGGGTGGGAGGGCACCGGAGGCCAGGACTGCCCCATCGAAGGCCTTCCTCTGCCCCGACCCCACCCACTCGTGCTGTTTGCGGTGCAGGACTCTTCATGTTATAATGTTTGTTTGCCCCTGTGTGCCCACATCCCGAGGGTACGATAAACCGCGCGTAAGGCTCGTCCTGCTTGTGTGTGAGCGGCTCCTGCTAGTGTGTGAGCGGCTCCTGCTACCCTCTCTACTCTGAAATAATGCAGCAGCCCTACGGCCTTTGGTAAGGCTGATATTGGGGTCTGGCAGTTTTCACAGAGGTGTGGGGCTATGCCACATGCGCACGACCCACCAAGCTACATTCTGTCACTGTCGCAGGCGCACGACCTACCGAGCCACGCTACCGCAGGCCTGCCCCCGCCATGGAGTCTGGCATAAATGTTCTTAATGTTGGGCCACGCCCCCCAGGTGCCGCCTTGGCTGGTTTAACCCATAGCGCAGCGTTTCATCAAGCGCCTCTTTTTGAGAGTGGAGTTTAAGCTGCATCCATACTAGTGGCTGTGCGTGGCGGAGAACACAGTAAACGTTGTCTTTTAAGGCAGACATTGCGGGTAACCTGCAGTTCATGAGTTCAAAGGGAGAGGGTGACTGGTGTTCAGTGTGTCCTGCAGAGGTCTGTGTATAAGGAGTTTGAGAAAGGTTGCCCCAGTGGTTAAGTACCTGCTGCAGAGGTGTGTGGAGCCTGCCGGCACAGGTCGAATCGGGCCAGCCCCACATCGTATTGGCCAGAACATCGCCCTGGGTGAAAATAACATGTGGTCTTTGTTGTGCGGGCGGGTGGGGTATATAATATTGAAAAAGCGTCCACTTAATACCCTGGTGACACCACAACAATGCCTTTTATTAAGTTAAAGCCATTTGCTTTGCTATATAATACCATTAGCAAAGCAAATGGCTTTAACTTAATCAAAGCCGAGACCTATTGCATTTTCAATGCTTGTTATTGTTAGTCACTGGAAAAATACGTGATTTTTTCCTGAATCACAGGCTGGTGAGCGTCCCTGCCGAGACTGGAATCCGGTTCCTCAGCTTCGAGGTCGACCTCTCCAGTCCTTAGGCCACATCCTCTCCCCCTCTCCTTGTAGCAAACTTTGTCTTGGAGATATATTCAACTGGACCAGGAACATAAAGTCTGGTTATTTTTTGTTGTCATTGTTTCATGTATTTCAGATACTAAAACCATTAAAAAAATATATACAGAACACATACAAGGCTGTTAAATCATTTCACACAATCGCAAAAGATGCAGTAATGCACCAAGGTTTTAGAGGGATTAAATTCATGATTTGGATGAGGTTATATTTTTAGGACATTTTTAGGAGATTAAAAGGACCCTTGAAATATCAGTAATATAGGCTCTAAATAAATGAATATCTGATTTATAGAACTAACTTTGACATGAGGACTCTTGATTGAGAATGAGGATAGTCCTCACCAAGCATGCGCACTACGGGTGTTCGCACAGTGAGGGAAGCTTTTAGTCTATGTACTAATTACAATTCCACAGGGATTGCATTACTTGAAGCTAGATTTTAAAAAGACCTTTTTTTTTAGCTCTCTTTTTTTTCGGGCGGGGGTGGTCTTTTTATTAAACCATGACATGTTTACACATACAAAGACTATATCAAGAATCGAAACAATCTTTTGACATTCAAAAGTTTTTATTTTTTATGAACTTTCATAAAATGTTTTTTTCTGATCATTAGTTGAATTTATGAATTGCTTCCCAATGATGATTAACTTGTTTGAGCATTTGTTCTGAGGACCTATCGGTGACTAGCAAAGTTCTTAGGTGGTGTGTGTTTTTACTGTTAATTGTATTTTAAAGAGCACATGTGAATGTGTGAGTTTTTATTTTCTAAATTTTGTTATTTGCAATAAAACAGTAAAGATTTAGGTTATTTGGATGATGTACAGAACACAGAGTTATCACATTTATCAAAATCGAATCCCAATAAAAACTAATTATTACATCTGACTTTAGAAATCTGACATCCTTATAAATGTTAAAAACATTGTGCTGTTAGTGTAAAGACCCTCAATTTAAAAAAATGCTTCTACCCCATACTGCTCCTGCAAAATAAATCTCCGACTGAAGATACCAGCCGTAGGCAATTGTCAATTTAGAGAGACTCAAGGCGCGCTCAGTGCCACTAATCATTGGATGTAGCTCACACAACCTTCTATAGGGGACAAGTGAAATGATGGTCAGCAAGTTTCTTTAAAGGTAATTTAATCAGGAGAACTATCTGATTTAGGTCGTCTGTTAATCTCTAAGACGACAGAGCCCATATCTGGTGCCGCCATTACAGGAGTGCTGAAGGAAGCGGAACCCTTGTGCGGCAGCCGCTCAGTGTGACACGTGCTTCTGTATATGCACTTGTCCTAATCTCCAAGGCAGTGAAGGACAGACAACGTTAGAAAGAGGTGGGACACAGGTAGCTGGAAGAAGAGGCCGCAGCCCAAACATTTATTTATTTACATTGTTATGATTTATATGGGGCCACTGTTCCATGAAGGGTTACAGAAAGCAAACCAAGCGAACAGAATATTCAACCTACATAAGTAAAATGTACATGTTGTATCTTTGTGCTATGGAAATCCCTCTGAGAACCAAAGGTTAAAGTTATGTTATAAGCAATAACATAGCGTTTTAAACTCTTTAAAAACATAACATTTCACCAGTTATAGTTCTCTCAAGAAGCTATCACTCGTGCCCTAAGGTAAATATAACGTGTGCCCCTCCATGACCAGTTTTCTCATCAATAATTTCATTGCAAATGTTGCAGTGACATTATAAATGATGTCATAGAAGATGTCATGAGTGATGTAATATGTGGGGTAATTAGCAGTGTATGACAAGGGCGCGGGTTATAGTTGAATTAGGACATGCGTTACACGTACTGCAGATAACTGTAACTCGAACTTGTGATTTTCTGTTGCTTTTAGAGTTGAAACCCCTACTTTGTTTCTCAACATTTCACCTAAGTATAACATACTTTAACCTTTGTTTTTTTTCAGTGAACTTCTAGGGTTTTTTAATGTAAAGTCATATTTTAATACTATACCTAAAGCCAACCCCGCAAAGGTGCACTGCCTTTGGCCGCCCAACACCCTATGCATAAAGCAGAGCTTTCATTTTTCTCCAAAAATTACCACTAATTGTAATCAAATATATATTTCAATATTAAACACCATGAAATGTTTATCATTATCGATTACTTAAAAAATATTTAACCGCTTAACCGCGGTGGCAATTCCGCCAAAAGTGCGGCGGTTTTATTGAGTGGGCGGGGCCACGTCGGAGGTAGTGCTCGCGACGGCCGTTGGCCGACGGGCGCATAAGGGCGCATAAGGTTTTCTTAAACTACATGCGTGTGACTCTTTCTTCTTACATAGTTTTTATTATTACATTTTTGGGTTGAAAACTGTGAAAATAAGTAGTCAAAGATATATTATTTTTTCTGTCAGAAAAAAATGAAACCAGCATGTCTCTTAATCTACCTGTTAGCATTTTACATCCCAAAAAATGCAATCATAAAAATAGTTACAATAAGGCCTTTTATTTTATGTGATGCATTTTCAGGCCACATAATATACAACCATACAACCTTCGCCTAGGTGGCACTCCAGTCCCAACTGAAGTAGCAAACGGTCGCCTGGGAAATCTTATTAAAAAAGTATATGGTAAGTTCTCCTGGGGTTTTGGTCTCAATGGCCCAGGAGACTAATGGTTTATTTGTCTAGTGTTACTAGAGGGTTGCCGAACTCCCTGCAGCCTCCCACAACATAAACAAATGTTGGTTATGTCCTGGTCCCTTCTATGGACATCACTAAACAAAATATATAGATATAGTCCTCAGAGGACATGATTGGGTGCTCCTTGAAGGAGAAGTGAATAATAAATGAGCATTTGTGCCCGCTCACTTATTAGTCACTTTTTCATAAATTTTGCGTTTCTTCCTGGGTGTCCCAGTCTCATCCAGGACACCCACACTTTTTTTCTGTTGGGTGCCGCGAAGGAACCTCAAGGCCCTTGCCGGCTTCCTGCAAGCATCCTTTAGGAGCTGCTCAGTAGCCAGCATTATTTTTTTTAATTATAGGGGTGCTCTGGTGCCTACCTGGGCACACCAGACTATTACTATTTAGGAGGGCTACAGGGCCTGGGGGCTACAGGGCCCCCGTGACTGCACTGGCTCACTGCTCCTGCATGAGCCAGTATCAACATTTTTTAAAAAGAATGATGTGGCGTGCCCACCCAGGCACATCACAGCGAGTCCCCAGTTGAGGGCTGTGGGAGGAGACTCGCGACCTTGCTCTTGCAGGAACTGGCATGTTTTTGTTTTAACTTGGGTGCCCTGGTGCCCACCCGTGGAACCCTACGGCGCGTCCCTCATTGTGGGCTACGAGGGGAGTCACAAGGCCCATACAGCCCTGCCAACTCCGCTGCTTGCACCCATCGTGGGTGCAGTGGGAGCCAGAATTGCTCAAATCCCGCTGGAGCAGTTTTGTGTTGCTCCCGTGGGGTGGGATCTATTGAAAACATTTTCCTGCTCGAGAGAACTGCAGGGAAATGTTTTCTTCTCCCAATGTGTGGGAGCAGCTTTGCGCTACCACCCGGTGGGTAAACAGCACTTTTCCTGGCCCTGCCCGTGGGCAGCGAAATAAACAGTGTCCTGGGGGTTGTGTACACTGTCACTGAGCAAGCCCGGGGGCAATTCAGGGCCGGACTGGCTGTAGCGGGCACAGGGCAAGCCCCCGGTGCGCCCAGGGCCAGACTGGGAACCAAAGCCAGCCCTGGCAAAGTGCTTGGCCGCCCCCCCCCCCACCCCCACCCCCTGGCTGCCACCGAGCTCTTTGCTGGGGCCGGTTCTCTGCCAATTTTGGTACAGGGCCGATTTTGCAGCTATGCTGCAAAATCGGCCCTGTAACAAAAACGGCCCCCAGGGGCACAAAACCGACCCCCTACCCGTGCAGCGCACCGGGGGATTGCCCGGTGCCCGCTACGGCCAGTCCGGCCCTGGGTGCGCCGCACGGGTGGGGCCGGTTTTGGGCCCTTGGGGGCTGTTTTTGTTACAGGGCTGTTTATCGGCCCTGTAACAAAATCGGCCGAAAACCAGCCCTGGCAAAGAGCTCGGCGGCACCTCCAAACCCCCCCCCCCCCCCCGAGTGGGCAGGGGGGGGCCGACCGAGCACTTTGCCAGGGCCGGTTTTGGTTACCAGTCCGGCCCTGGGGCCATTGTATGGCACAGGGAGAGGATCCACAGGCTTTACCATAGGTGACAATCAATTTGAAAAAATAATTTGCTTCAAAGTGACACACAGTATCACATAATGTTTTTAAGGCACGATCTCTGTCATTGTTTTGGGATGACTAGGGCAGTATGACATGCATTGAGCACTGCAAGTGCTAACTGAGGTCAGTCTCCAGTTCCTAATTAGTTAAAGAGCTGGACCGGCTGTATTTCATCACCCCAGACGCGGGTAAATAGTTACCACAGGAACTTTAAAGGCATGAAGTCCTTTTGGATGGGAATGTAGCAGCACTTGTTGACATTTTTAAAAGAAACAACAGAATATAACTCAATAACATAACAATACAACTAAAACATAAAGGGGCACAACAATACAGTCTAACGAGAACACAACATAAAAACCACTGTACAGCAGAACAGCAGCACAATGCAATAGTGCAACACAAAAACACAACAGCCCTAAAAAACATATCGACACATCACCATCACAACAAAATGCAACACAAATATGCACAAACCTGCTTGACACACATTACCACAGTCGCAAACCTACTTTCATGTTCCAGTGATAAACATATTTGCACCAAGCAATGCCTCAGTGAACCACCAAGGGCGAGTAATACCCTCTGTCAAAAATGTCTGCACAAGGAAGCTAAAAGAGTGGAGGAAGAACATGAGAAAGAGGAGGCATGGATAGAGGAAGGCGGCATGACCAGAGGGGAAGTTGTAGAGAGAGGAAGAGGAAACAGTGGCAGTGAGGAAGAAGGGGAAATGGGGAGAGAGGAAGGAGAATAGATGACGCGCTTGGAGAAGATGAAGAGGCGAAGTTTGAAGAAGTGGAGGGAGACAATAGGAGATGCAGCTTGGTCAGACAAACCAACAAAGTGAAATAAAGGTTTAGGTTAACAAAAACTGAGAATATGCAACAAGTAGATGGGTATGCTTGGGAGCAAAATAATGAGGGGATAAGGAGCAATTGCGGGTAGTGTAAAGAAAGAATTAAAAGTTTAGATTCCTCATTCAGTTCATGTGCTTGCTGGAAATAGAAGTATGTAGTCTGCAATTGCCAATTTGAATTCTGCCATGGCCAGCCCACCATTTCATCTTTCTCAACCTCACAAATTGAAGTGGACATTAGGGACACCTGTATTCAACTTCGGTAGACACTGCAGTAATGTCCCTGCAGGATAAGAAATGTCCTCTGAGTTTGACTGATCTGATAAAAACGCTCCCCAAGTCCTTCTTTGCCCTAACTGATCAACTCCCTTAGATTTAATGGCTGAGACTCCTCTAAAGGGTAAAGTGGCTGGTGCCGCGTCAGTCTCACATGTGTCTGTGCCTTCTTTCAGGACCGCTACACAAACAAATGATGGACAGAATGCTACATTCACCCCCCCCCGTCTAGAGTTCTGGGTTAAATCCATTGTTCTTTCGCTCACCACGCCACCTCAGTTTAGACCCAGCCATATGCAAATTAGTCTTGACCCTGTGCCTCATGGGAACACTCCAGATCGAACTGCCAAGCCAGATCCTCCGGAAACAAGCATCCTGGGACTGGTTTCTGGGTATTACCTTTCATCAGCCAGGCGAGCTTGAATCCAGTGGCACAATGAGCAAGGGACACTTCCTAAATTATAGTTATCAGGCTGGTCATTGAGCAATCCCCTAAAATGTACAGTTTGCAATACCACCTATTAGTTAATAGGTTGCCTCGAAAATTGCTATTTAGTTAGCAAACCAGGGTTGTGAATAGGAATAGTACATCAGCCCTAAAGTCCTACATGATTACTGCCACATACATGTTAGCATTGCTACTTTCCCTCCATCCTCACACGGTCTCTGCTCCTCTGTCAATTATTTTTTTTTTTGTGGTGCTCTGAAATAACAGCATACATTTTCAGTGGAAGTGCTCTCACTGCAGCACATGCTACTCCTTTCCATCTCCAGGATGACAACACGAAAATTCAGAATCAATAACTGAAAAGTGTATTATCTTCAGGGCTGGACTGGGAACAGCAACCAGCCCTGGCAGATTGCTGCTCGACCGGCCCCGGCAACGGGGGTGGGGCGGGGCGGTGCTAGTAAGAAGCACCGCTCTGCTTTTGTTGGAGGTAGCCGATATTGCGGCACTGCTGCAAAACCAGTCCCCAGTGACAAAACCACCCCCACAGCCACGAAACCGGCCCCCAGCTCTCCGGGCCCACCTGGGAAATGCCTGGTGCCCCCTACTGCCAGTCTGGCCCTGATTATCTTCCAGCTGGATAGTGGAAATGGAAATTTGGTCAGCTCATCTTTGGCAGAGGCATTCTCAAATGCCACTTAAGAAGTGTTGGGTGCCTCTGTGATGTCGACTAAGAGAATAAAAGGATGGTAAGCCAGACCGTGCTGTCCTTTTGTTCCTTCGCTGTCACTTTAAGGGCACGTTTTTATTACTCAAGCATTGTCTCTTGTAGTTTATGAATTTTGGCCTCCTTGCAGTCCGCATGCCAGAATTAATCCAGAGTAATGAAATAAGAAACCCAGAACAATAACCAAAGTTAGACATTAGGAAAAAAACAGATTACATTTGGCTGCATCTGCAACCCATCGAAAGAGACCGATGTGACTTAATTCCGCGGGTCAGACGGATATTTCGATTTAATTGTCAACAAAGGTAAGTCTCAGCAGGTCTCGTTCATAGTGCTGGGGGAAGCGGTCTCTCTGGTCACTTTGCCTGCCCGGAAGAGAGGCCAAATCGGCTAGAAAAACACAAACGTCCTTAGCAGAAATGCATGCATACCCCATGGTCTTCTTAAGGATTTCAGGGGCCCCAAGCAAGGCATATTTTGGGGGACCATGTTTAGAACAACTTTAGAATGTATTACCCAATTTTCTCGTAATTCAAGCCCTATGTCTCCTATCAATATTGAGCTATATATTAAAGGTGGAGATATAGAAATACACAGAAGTGAGATAGAGAGAAAATTCACTTTCCTGTGGGAGCTTTGGAAGGAAGGAGACCTGGGCAATTGCTCACTTTGCCTATGCCCTAAAATGTCTCTGCATACACCTTCCCTTTTAGCAGGATTGCTCACCCTAGTGCCCATCGCCTACCATGCACCTGAAATTAAAGTGGTGTAGAACCCACTCAGACACCCACAGCAGGACCCTGAATTGCTGTTGTGTATTTTAGCATCAGCCTCCTTCTGCAGCATGGCTAGGCCCTGTGATTCTGACACACATCCCTTCAATCATAGAGTACTCGTACTACTCGAGAAGACTGCCTAACCCTCATATATCCAACTAACACTGGTATATGCTTCAAATGCAACCAGAACAAAATGAAGAGGAGGCTGTAACTAGGGTCTCCATGTGGGAAGTATGGAAAAGGTAAGTAGTATTGAGTTTGGTGAGCTGTTTCTGCCACCACATTGTGCACGCCTACTGTTTAGCTCTGAGAACCCTTGCTTCTAGGTGCTTTTAAAATGGCTGCAGAGTCAGGCCTTGGCGTGCTTCTGCCAGTTACTGGTTTACGAGGTTACAGTGTATTTTAGTAGGCCTAGGCGGAGTTCGCAGAGTTCAGCCACGCAGAACTCTGCAAAGTGACAACAAAACTGCGCCAAGCTACACAGTTTCGCGAGCTGCGTTTTTTATTGCCCGTTGTTTGTCCTACACTGTAAAATCAACACAAACTGCACCCCGTGCAACGCAACAGGGTGCTGCTTCTTTCTGCCGCTCACCTCACGTAAGTTCTACTCAAACGGCAGCTTCCTCAACGCCAATAGAAGGTTTTTTCAACGCGAGCAGTAGCATCCATCTGTGACCGCCGGTGCTGAGAAATCTCGCTGGGAAGCAGTCTAGCGTTGGATTTTCCTCACTCTCCAACTTAGTGTTGGTGAGTGAGGGAAAAATTCAGCTACGTGTAGCGGAGTTTTTAGAAACTCCGCGACCTCTGTGGAGAGCAGAGTGGGAAAAACTCTGCAAACTGCATAAACTGAGCAGAGTACACCGCCCAGGCCTACATTTTGGACCATTTCTATACATTAGAAGAAATAACGTCACATTAACTGTCCACCACAATGCACGGGTGGCGGGCCACCTGGCCTGGGAGCTCCTTACTGGGTCCGTGGGGGGCGCTCCATGTACTTTGCAGGGGGGCCCCTCAAGTTTTGTTACGGCACCGCTCTTACCTCGACATGGGAGCATCAAGGGCCTGCATAACTCCTGAACCAAGAGTGAGAAAGGATAACATTCTAATCTGTTCATGTCCTTCTGCAAACTTTATTCATAGATTTTAAAGCAAAGCTGCCCTAATTATTAATGACGAGGCAGCCAACATGGCTACTAACACTAGGTGGAACCAGATGTTCGCCCTGCTGGGTCTTCTCTTTCCATACAGGACATTTTTCCTAAACTTGAATCAGGTCAGCTCGTCCTCTGAAGGGCACTGCTTCAATGTGTTGCCCTGGATCCCATAAAAACTTGATAGAATGAAATCCCAATGCAAGAATGGAAGTATGTATAAAAGCCGTAGAAGCGAAGAGATCCCATCCTCAACAGTAAAAGCTGAGAAAAAGTCCTAGACTAGTTATGTTAGGAGCTTTCCCACAAAGTTTTCACCGTTTCAAACCTGGTGCTACTTTTGGGAGCAAATAAAGAAAATTGTGGCTTTGCACACCTTAGAAAGAGGAAAAATGCTCATAAATTGTTATCTTTCTTTCTGATGTCCGAAACTATGAATGGCGCGACAATGGTGGGCCTGCTAATTGTTTCCTGCAGTTTTGTAAACTGCTGATGCACAATTGGCACACAATTTAAAGAACCAGGTATAAAACAAGCTTTAGTTCTCTTGGTGATCCACTTAGTAGAGAAGTGTCTCGACTCTGCAGGCGTTTTTCCCAGTGGCGGCTGCCACAGAGTAGTACGGGTGGGGAGGAGGGGGGAGAAAAAATATGAAAACTCACTTACCTGGCTGCCGTCTCTCCTCCATCCTCTTCTGTTCCTCCCTGACCAGAAGGGAGCCACACTGGCTCCCTTAAGCCAATCACAAAGCTGCTGTCACCAGCATGACAGCAGCGTCGTGATTGGTCTGAGCGCCGTGGTTAGGCGCTCAGACAGGGAATGGGAGCCTGTTTATGTTCTCCACCAAGGCTGTGCATTACAGCTTGGTGGAGAACATGCTAAGTGAGCACGACTGTTTGGCCGGCCCAAGACGGCCAGCCACACCATCATGCGCACTTCAGTGCCCCAACCACTGCTCTCCCTGCTGGCGACAGCCCAGCGCCGCCCCGTAAAACTGCCTCAGAAAACTAAAATGATCATAACATTGTGTTATTTTTTTTTTTAATTCCTTTTTCCACTGCTGAAAGAGCAGTGGGACGGCTTTCCTCCACCTTAGCATAAGGGCTGCCACTGGTTTTTCCTTCTCCATGCGGAAATTTACACAGACGCAATCATTTCTTCACCCAGAGAGGTGACCCATAATTCCCTCACCAATGGGGTAGTCCTTTCTTTCTGTCTTTGAAGAGTTCATTCTAGACATGGGAGAAATTTAAATTTCGACTTTTAATTTCGGCAAATTCTATAGCATTATGCCATGCCATCGTTCTCCAGCAAAACAACCAGACCAGGAGCGACTTTTGTGTGTGGAAAATACATTTAGTTTTTTGTATGAAAGGCTTCCTCACATCAAAAATTAACACAAAGACACATTTCACTGTAAGATATAGCAGTAAATGACAGATTTGCATTTTGCACTAATGCGATGTAATCCCCGAATTTTGCGTAATTACGCGCCCACAAAACCGCGCGAAATTTCGCGCGCTCCTACTTGCTTCCATGGCGTCACTCTAGCCCTTCAACCAGGGCTTTAAGTGGGAAAAAAAAACTGGGGGTGCTCTAAAAGGGGCGTGGTAAATCTCTTAAAGGGGTGTGGCCTATCCGAGTAGGGGCGTGGTCTAAATCAAGATAACTAGCACTGCTGCTCACGGGATCCCTTTAATCCCTCGGTGACTTTCTCCCAACTTAAACTGTGCAGTTTTTCTGCTTGACCTTTCAGGTTGAAAGCCAGGGCTATCAAGGGCAGCCAAGTATAAACAACATTATTTGTGTGCCCGTATAACATCCACACACTCCTTTCACTCTCCCCCCCCAACTGTTCTCTCTGTGTTTTGTCTTCCTCTCTTTCTGTTGGAATGAAGGTCCTCTACTGTGAACTTAACCTCTAGAATATTTTCTGGCTGACCCTCTAATCTCCATATTTGGTCATTTGATTTAACCAAAACGGGTCAAAAGTCATTTTGGTGACCAGTTTTGTTTTTAGGTTTACATTTTATTTTTGTGAATCACACAAACAGCATCTAACAAATGCAAATACCATCAATATGGAAAAGCCGCCATACAGTAGTATCTCACCCAGGAATTATGCTTCGGCTTTTTATTTTATCTTCATTAGTTTATTTTTGCCATTTTATATGGTGCAGACTCGACCCAAAGGCAATGACGCAGTTAGGTAAAAAGTAACCTTTGGATAATACACATCACAGAGTCAAAGATAAGCATTACGGAACTAAAAGTAACCAACAATTTGTTGCAGCGTAGACAGTCACTTGCCAGGAGGCACTTGGCTGTCAATCACAACACACGCATAAAAAAATAAAGATGCAAGTTTGTAACTGGAACCTACACGTTATACAAGCTCAAACTAAAAAACGATTTTAATCAAACTGTGGGGATAACCCACTGCACTTACAGATCAAGGATGGGGCTCCATAGGTGAAAAATGGTGAAACTAATTTCCCCGACCTCTCGAATTCAAAACACGGCGCCAATTCATTAGGTGAAGGTTGTGTAGGTGCTGCTGGAGCAGGCTGCCTGGGGCAGAGGCGCACCTAGGGCCAAATTTCGGGGGGAGGGGGCTAAGAAAAAAATTCAGGGGGCGGGGGGTAAATCTTTAATCAATGGGCAGAGTGGAGCTACAGGGGCTCTTAGAAGGGGTGAAACAACAGCAAGGACTCATTAACAGGCAAATTGTCTTACAGACCTGTGAAGTACTGGGGTGTGGCTGTGTGGCTGTCTCAGGCGGGCTGACACACACGAAGGGGGTGGGTGAGAGGGGTGGGGGGTGCCGCTGAAGCCCTTTGAGTCCAATGGGTGTTGCGCGCCTGGCTGAGGTCCTCTGCCTCTTCAGTTTGTCATCGTCCCAGGCTGGCACCACGTCATGCCGTGACCACTTCTCAGTGAGGAAACTGAGCTCTAACTGCAGTAGCATAGGTTCAGAGATCGCGTTCTAGCCCCCTTAGCTGTCCCTCTTGAATACAGAAATACTTATAAAGACTTACAGCCTTTTTGAAAGATCTCCCATATTTTTCTCCGAAATTGACCGGTTGGACTTTAACAGTCACAGAGAATTGAAATTTTTGCCTAGTGTTTTCTACAATTCACAGAAAGGACCACTATAAGCTTTAGCAATTGTGCATCTAAGCCCTGATAAACTACTGTTAAGCTTCAGTTCTCCAAGCCCAGGTGTTGCTCGTCATAACCCTGGAGACCCCGGCCTTATAGCTATGTACTGGTACCAAGCATAAATGAGACTTAGTAGTAATCATGGAAAGTGGAGGACACAGGGCCCTTTTATTGTAACACGAAAGGGAGCCTTGCATGGGGGCGAGTTATAGGAAGAGCATTTTTTTTTTATTCTTGGGCATGCATAGCCAATACTGCATCCCACAGGAGGCAATAATTCACTCAGTGTGGGGCTGCTTTTAAAGCCGGTTCTGAAGTATAGTTTCATCCAGATAGCGTACCCCCCTGGGGTTACGGGAGGCTTGCCCCCAGCTGCACTTTACCCCTTCAGATCCTGCATCCAGAACCTTGGTGCCCTCCAGCTGCTCTTTACCCCACACTTTACTCTCGACCCCCTCAGTGCCCGTGGGCAGAGCTCAGAGGCCACCTGAATGTTCTTTACCCCGGGACCCTGATATTAGCTGAGAGCAGATACCTCTATCTACCCTTTACCCCTTCTCGCCCGCATGGGCGCAGCTGAAATTCCCTGGCTGCACTCTGTGAACTCATGCCCAAGGAGTAGGCACCCTATGGCTGTTCTTTGCCCCCCTCGCCAAGCTCCGTGGCATTCTGTATGGCTAGCTCTCGGTTCCAGCCTTCAGACACCGACCTTACTGTTGAGAAAGGGCAGCTAACGAGAAAGGAGCAGCTGATATGAGTCAGCCTTGAAGACCTGAGACAGACCAAGATAACCGCGCGCTGAAGCCAGTGACGGGAGGGGGCATGCACCTGCAGCGTCAGTCAGGGGAAGACGTCTGCACTGCACACAGGCTGCAGACATGCTCTGCCTTGGCACAGTCAGGGCTTTGTCTGTCCGGGTCTGAGCACCTGCAGTTTTTTTTGGGGCCCTCGAAACGGGTCTGAAAAAAAAAATGAAGAAAGGACTACCTTTGCCAGCCGCGAAAAATAGAGCCCGATAGAGACCCGTTTCGAGGGCCCCTAAAAAAAACTGCCGGTGCTCAGACCCGGACAGACCCGGCCCACTTAAAGCCCTGCCTTCAACCTAGCGGGAAGCCTTAATTCGTATTTCTTTTAATGTGCCACGCGCCTAGCTTTGTAATCAGTGGTCGTGGTCGGCTGAAGCTGCCACGCGCAAACCGCACACGCAGCAGTTTCTTTTAGGTTTTTTTCTGGTATGTACATGTCCTTTAACTGGGCCGACCTGTGCTGACATACTGAAGTCGGAAGTGAAGAATGAACTTTTCCGAAAGAACCGTAATTGCTCTGAAATCAAGCTCGGCGAATCAACCAAGTCATTAACTTCACGGCATTTAATTATAATTTGCAAAGGGAAAATGTCAGCGGGCCCAAATACCGTAGCGGGTATGAAGGAATTTATATTTAATAATGCGCGCTTAGCGGTTATTAGAAATGTCAGAGACCTCCGCTGGAAGGAATTCTCGTTAGCGGAGCGGGACGGCGAGGGGCCGGGTTTCACCACAGGCCGACTGTGACTGTCGGGCCTTCTCACCCTCTGAACTAGGGGGTTCGCTCCCAATTCCCCACTAAAAATGCATTTGCTCCAGGGGCGGTTCTTTCATTGGTGCAACCGGTGCAGTGACGCCGGATCCAGAGGCCTGAGGCGCCCACTGACCCCTGATTATTGTTGTATTTTATGGTCCAAACAGTAGCCCACTTACGTTCTTGCGCTATATGGCCCATGAAACAGTGGCTACTCTACTGACTTACTCCTCCCTTGAGAGAAGTAAATTTAATTACGATTTCCGGAAGGGGAAACCACCTGTGTTGCTGATGACGAGTAAGCCATGGTGGAAAAGGGCATGCTAGTTGGGTAACAAAGTCACCCGACGCCCCTGCATTTGGGGGGGGGGGGGGGCGAGCTCGAGCTCCAGGGGGGGTGGGGGGGTGGGGGGGGGCCCTCAGCGTAGTACCCCAACTTGAGAGCTTCAGAGTAAGTTCAGAAGGAGGCCCCTCCATATACATTGCAGCCCCCCCTCTCAAGTTCTGTTAGGTCACTGGGGCAGGCAAGCTCGCCCCGAGTGCAAGAATTGTTCATCCAGAAATTCCACCATTTTGGAAACAATTTTGTATGAAAAAAAATCTTTCTGGGAGAGCAAAATAAAGCCTTTCTACAATCCGGACTCCACCACCTCAGCCCCACCCCGACCTAAAGCAGGGGACCCCAATCTATCCACCCACTGTCCCCTGCCCATCAACCTCCTCCTCACTCTTGTCCACCCACACACTCATTTATTTCTCAGTCCTTCCACAGACATTCATCCACACACATCTAATCATCCATTAGTCCACTCCCAAGCATCCGTAGTCTGCCCTCAACCATGCACATATCCATCCTTCAATCCATCCATCCATTAAAACACACCCATCCATACTTGCATCAATTCAGCTATTCAACTGCACACATGTATCTACCTTACCCCATTATATGCACCTAGCCATCCAACTATATGTTTATCCTTACAACAAAAGAAACCCTGGCACCCACAATATTTCAAATTCTATTAATGACATCATTCTGTCAGCCTAGCCCAAAGAAAGAAGGAGAAATTCTCTTGACACAGGAAGTGCATTTATCAAGACCTTCATTAGTTTATTTCATAATTATTAAAGTACCAAACTTAATACACAAAGTTGCATGAAGGATGTTACCCAGAAAATGGTTCCAGGATGCTTGTTCCTGGTTCAGGGAAGACCTGGCATGGCTGTTCGGGCTGGACTGTTCCCATGAGGCACAGGGTCAAGACTGATTTGCATATAGCTGGGTCTGAACTGGGGTGGCGAAGTGAGCTAAGGATGGATGATGGATTCAACCCAGATCTGTGACTGGGGGGGTGAGTGTCTGAAAAGTTTCAGTGCTCCGTCCATTATCTCCTTGTGTTTCCTAGAATATCTGGTGGCATTTTTTGGGGGTGGGGGGTGCGTGCATACGTGTGTGTGTGTGTGTGTGTATGTTCCTCATAGATTCCCTTTATTTAGATGTAGAGCCCAACATATCAGCCATATGTGATGCACATTCCAAGATGTGCAATGTAATTGTTCCTTTCACCTAATACACTTAACTCCGCCTCATACTTGGTGGATTTTGAAAACGAGCATTGGCAAAGCCAATTGATGTAGGATTGGCCAGCCTTTTGGTTTTGTCAATACCTTTTTTTGTATATATAGTCCCTGGCAGTGATGGAAACTACTTTGTGTGAAGATGCTCCTGGTGATCCAGAAGCTGTCACTCACATTGAAACCAGCTGATGGTTGTAGTGGCTTCAAACACTAACCCATGCTGCATGTCTCTGGTCTTCAAACTTTTTAATGCTGCGTCCCCTCCAGTGAAAAGAAAAAAAATCACCTGGTCCCCCCTCAGGATTTTTTACAATTATTCTATAAAAATTGCCTATGTTTAAATATGTGTGGGCTTATTTAAACTTTGCAGTCGTGTTCTCATAACGATTTAAAATGCAATCAAATACAAAATTGCCAAACATACTATTCTGGTCTGGCAGGCCATAATAATGTGTAAAAGTATCCGCAGTGTGATTATTGAAATGGGTGTGGGGGTTTTGAAGAACATTTGGAGTCTCTTCCCTTTTGACACATACTCCCAGCCAGGATATATATGACAGAAGATGTTAGTGATGGCTCATTATACAGCGGCTTGCTGCCACTCACTTAAAGCAAAGCCCTGTTATCAGAATAATGCTTCTTTTGGCCAAAGTCTTCTGCCCCCCTGGGATTACTAGAGGCCCCCCTAAGGGGACCATCCCCCAATTTGAAGACCCATGCTGTATGCTGCAGTGGGTGGAAGAATAAGCAATGGTAATGCATCTGTTTCACCTATGTAATGAATAAAAAGTATGTAATGAATAAAAAGCTGTTTTCATCAATCATCGCCTGGGAGAAGGAAAGAGCTCCCTGGCAGATGACACGGGAGAGGAGAGGATGTGGCTCAGTGGCCAGAGCTTCTGATCCAAGAGCTGGGGATCCTGTATCGAATTTCGGTGGCGCCGGGCAACATCCAGTGATTCTATGCCAATCGCTTAATCTCTCCGGGTGATAAATTGTTATATAAATATGCTGCAAGAGTAAAAGGCAACATTTTATGAAAATATAGTTCCACCAAAGCAGATGTTTTACAGTATCTCAGTCACACGAAACTGATCAGAGAAGCAGACGAGGAACAAGCATTGGTAAATGCAGGAAAATATGCTACAGCCAATAGAAAAGGTAAGTGTCACGCACAGGAACAAATGAGAAGCCAGGAAAGTGAGGAAGAGGGATGTAAGTCCCTTTTAAGTTTATATTGAAAGCAATAGATTTCTGAAGCACAGCGGCGAAACCTAAAAATGTGAATGAAACAATAGCAGACTAATGAATGAAGAGGGCCGGCTGAAAGCCAGTTTAAGTATCTTATGTATATAATTTTAGTAAAATCAAACGGTCTTTCCTAAAAAAAAAGAAACCATCTGGCATTTTTTTTTTGTGTAATCCTTTGGTGACACCATGAAGAAATGATCTCATTTAGCAAATTTCCTTCTGTTCGAATAGACCAGAACATAAATTTGAAACAAATCACACGATGGCGGATAAGACATCGGCTGAGAGCCGCAGCCAGGAAGTCTCGGCGTACAGCAACAGCTGGTCTTTTCTTTTCATTTCTACCACACCAGGCCTCGCTGGTCATCCCATTATTGGGTGTATGTGGAGCAGCTGTGCTCAGCTGTCATTACAGATTCAATCTATCCTTGTCTACCTGCAGCCAGCATTCATTTTCATTTTTTCCCTGCTTTGGGATCCAAGCTCACACCTTATTCAGCAGCTTTCTTTAGTCATAGAACATGTGCAATGTTTTTCTGTACTTTAATACACTTTCCTAATGTAGCAACCAACAATTGATGTGAATTTCATACACACATTAAATCCAGTGCTTTATTTAATGTACCCCTGATGAAAAATGATCAGGTGTCTCCGGGGTCCCTTTTATGTACCTGGAGTATTATTGGACATTATTACTTGCTGTGAAATATGCTTGTTTACCTAAAAAATGCTGGACACCTTTTAAACAAATAGGTTTGAGGCGTAATTGTACTGGGGCATTTGGCAGTTTCTAAAGCGCAGTTTATTAAGTTTGCAGATGGTTACATGGTTGTTAGCGAGTATAAAAGAAACAAATGGGATTTCTGCAGTTGATTTTGTTGCTATTCTCACCATGGTAACATTTTATGTTTTGGGGCATTTATCAAAGCAGAAAATCCCATCTTAAAAATATGCAGGGTGCTGCTGAAATGAATGGGTTACAAATGCAAAAAGAAGAATTGATGGGTAAAATGTTGAACAATGTCAAATATTCACCCGCGCACAGAGATCTTGGCCTAAATCCATTGTTTTTTTGCTCCCCATGCCATTCCAGTTTCCAGCCCTATGCAAATCAATATTGACCCTGCTCCCAATGGGAACAGTCCAGCCCGAACTGCCAGACCAGGTCCTCCCTGGACTTGAAACAAGCATCCTAAGACCGGTTTCGGAGTATCAAGCTAGCTTGACTCCAGTGGAATGCAGAGCACGGCACCCACGTCTGGGCATACCTGTCCCACTCGTCCATCATTTGCTGATGTAGCAATTAAGGGAGCAGCATTATGGGTGTCAGAGGCCTTGCTAGATGTAAAGTTGGGGTTTCAAGACTTTACGGAACTAAAGGTGGGTGACAATGCCATATAGCGGAGTGGTGGTCTATTCTGCAATTGAGCCTTTTCAAACCGAAAAAAGTGTGCACTTATACCTGCAAGACGAAAAGAGGGTATTTTCATAGGATTTTCAGAAGAATATCTCAACTTTCGGGAACACAGATGTGTCCTATATTTGTCGAGACAGGAGATTGCGGCTTGAAATGGTAGACCACTCAAGGACTTTTTAACGTGATTTTCTGGGATACCGGCAACTAGCCCAGCTGGTACAAGGCTGGGGTTTATGATTGATTTTCTTCAATTCTAACAGAAGTGAGCAGTAGCATTCTACATGCAGTGGGGCGTATGGATTGCATATTCTAGAAGATGGAGATACATGTTGCTTGTAGGTGTGCATAGATGTAGGTTGTGATTACTCTGACCCTCTGAGGGAAAACAGCTGGCAAGGAATTCTCCTTGGTTATAGAAGGTGAAAAAACACTAGTCTTGGATAATGCTAAACTGATACGTCGGAGCGAGGCTCGGGTTTAAGTGTATGCAGAGGTGTCTTGCCACTGATGTGCAGGGAGCAATGCTTCCCCAACGAGTTTGGCTACCAGGTTGTCATTGCATAAGAACATTTTTCTATTTTTCTGGATTGAGATTTAAAAAATTAGACGTCATCCCTTGGCAGAGGCCAGCAAGGTGACCAAAATAGTGATCCCTTTTCGTCTCTTTTCGGAGTTTACTTATGATTTGCCTACTTTCTATGGCTAAGTGCCATGAAACACATACCTTTGTTGCTACACAAGAATTTGAGAGGAGGGAGGAAATGGTGGCACCCTGGGAGCAACAGATGGCTCATTGGGGGAAAGAAACCCTTTGGACACTATATGCAAGGAAAGGCTCAACGCACTTAAGGACTGTGCCCTGAATGTCCGCTTTTTTGAGAAGCGGCAAGAGGACTGTGGGGGTGGCGGGCGGTGAGTGGGAGGAGGAGTGGGGGTTGTACATTATTATAATAAAAAATGAAACCCCTTCAGGCCGGCTACCCGGCTGGCTACCGCCTCCCCTATTTTGCTCCTGGGAAGCAGGAACCAGGAAGCACCCAGGCTCCTGACTTCCCTAGCCAATCTCAGCGCTGCAAAGCAGCGTTGTGATTGGTCTGAGTGCCGTAGTTCGGCGCTCAGATGGGGAATGGGGGCCTGGGCATGTCCTGCACCCAGGCTGTAATGCAGTTTGGGAGCAGAATATGCAAAGTGCACAGGACTGTAATGGTCGGTTCAGAGAGGGCCAGCCAAACAGTTATGCGCACTTTAGAGTGGGCAACCACTCCTCCTCCTGGCCCCTACCCTGGCAGTCCAGCCCCGCCCACACCAGGAAACGGAGAACTGAAATGACACTGACACTGGTTATTATTATTTTACTTCTCCCTTAACTACTGCTCGCTGAGCAGTGGGGCGATGCTCCTGCGAACAGAATCGGAACCCTGACGTTTCCATCATCCCCTCCACCCTGGAAGCTTGCAACAGAAACAAAAGCATGTCTTGTGTATTGAGACCGGGCAGGGAGCTCGCTTGATAGTGTTCAGGATTGTTGTATAACTCAACATATTGTTGAAGTTGACTGGTTGCAGCTTTTTCAAACTGATTGTAACATGTAAGCAGAATGTCAGAGCAAAGAGATGAATTCACCTAGTGGCAGAGCACCAGACAAATGGCTAGGCCTTGTTCCTTGTGAAATTTAAGAGTGCAAGGATCCTTGGGCAGGTGCCAGATTTTTAGTAGAAGCCTTGGAGTTGGCAAGGTAGCCCCCAAAAGGTTTCAGAGTTTTCAAAATAGGCAGGAGATTGAATCTTGGGAGAGCAGTGTTGGGCTCAGAGGATGTAACAATTACTATTTTTCTATATCTTGCCTAAAGGCAGTGACTTCTGCATTTTAGCTCATCTACAAATCCTCTGAATTTGTGTCTTCCTTTTCAGGAGGACTGACCCAGTTGCACCCAGGACTACTGTGTTCAGGAATCAGCTTTTTAAAATAGTCTGTAAAGATTCAAAAAGTATGTTTCAGGAGAATCTTTCATTTAAAAAAAATATATATTTAACTACAATTTTTATTTCGACAATAGTCACATACAATGCAGAGCTCTGTAACCCAGAGACATCCTACCACTTAATACTCAAATCATAGTACGTTGGCATTTTACATAAAACATTATACAAAAGAAAACTGAAATTATAAGAAAACATAAACCCCTGCACTGTCGTTGTACACCACCAATGTTTGTATACAGTCGCACGCACATAGAGAACTCCATTCGCAGGACCTAACAAGCCCAGAACCACAACTCATGTCCAGCTTACCACTCAAGTGCCACATCTCTCACAACAGGGGGCTCCAGATCCAAGCCCCGATAAACCGCCCGCCTCTTCCAGATCTTAAATGTTTCATCGGGCACCCACGTGCCTGAAAGATGGGAACCTCTAGGCCCATATTAAAGGGTCTTTCTTTTGATCATCAGATTTTCACTTGGATAAAACCGTCAACCACTATATAATGCTTCTAGGCAGGAAATAGCAGTCACCGCTCTAGATTCCTCACCATGTTGAACTGACCAAAGCCTTGGTATTATGAAAACTTTAGCATTGCTTTATACTGGACACCAGCGTTCCCAAGAAAGATATTGCAAAATCTATAAAAATAAGTTTCCAAGCTCTGCTGCAACTTAAATAAATTGAATCGCATCATTTAACTTTCGTTGGTATTAAATTCAAGCATCCCGGTAGAGTCTACAAAGCTTTGAAAGGTACTGGTCCTACATGCTTAAGGATAATGGCCATAATTGACATCAAGAAAGGCAATTTTGTTTGCATGAGCCACATAGAACTGCAAGAAACTTAGAGGGAGATAGACTTAGATGTTGGGTGCTCATCTCTGGACACATTGGGTACGGATCTAAGGACTCTTCCTAGTCTGTCTGCATCCAAGAAAAAACTGAACTACCATTTGATATATCTTCTTGAAGATTAGTGGTCGATAGCTCCCTTTCGGAACAATACCTCAAAGAATGAGGACGGACCAGCTGTGAAGTCAGGAATTCAATAACCACCAGGTGAACCCTGGTCCACTGCAGGTTACGCCCCTCCACTGCTGTCTTTATAGCGCAACAGCTCTATGAAGTGGCATCCATCATAAGCCAGTACCTACTAACTTTAAGTTAATGAGTTGGACCTCTTCATCTAGGGCTGATGAAAGAGAGTGCACACCACATGCTCAAATGAAGAGCATCTAGGATGGAGATGTTAAATGTATTCACAGAAGCAGAGCAGGCAAACAACATTTTGTAAGAAATATACATCAGTGAAAACAAAATGGTGGCCTTATTAAGTTTGTGTTGCTGTTTAAAGGGAAATCAGAGCCTCACTTCTTTAAATGGTCAGAGAGCAGATTGAAGAGAGAGGGGTGTGTGGCTGTGGGCAACATCTGGATGTGAATCGGCACAATGGGCTTTCTTTTGGCACACATGGGTATAAGGCCGACAGTATGGATATTGGGTAAAATATTCAGCTCAGTGATCAGGTGTTACAGACATTTAGATGCTTTTCTCTCTACACCTTAGAGAGCTGATAAGTGTCCAAACCACATATAACGCCATTTTGAAAAGGAAGCATATCATTACCATGTTTTGCTATGCAGATTATATTATGTTTTTGGTCCTCCACTTTGCCTTGATGCGTACCCATAAGATCAAGGCAAGTGTTTTGGGTTGAAGAAAAATGTACGTTAGCATGCTCAAGGCCTCTTCCATGAGTTACTATTTATATTTATTTGCAATTTTCTTGTTTTCACGCTGACTTTATCCCTATCAAGTGCTTTGAAGCAACCTCTATGTTCGTTTTTGCACCATACAAATTTAAAACTCTCCCTGTTAAAGCTCCTCCTTAGCCATGTGTTTTGCTACATTGCCTCCCATGTGGACAGTGGCAGTGGCTGCTGCCAATCCGACTTGGGGGGGGGGGGCGGGGGGCAGGGTGGCCAGCAGAGCAGAGTGAGAAAAAATTTAACTAAAGTTGAAACCCTTACCTTTTGCTGCCGGTCCTCGCTGCTCCTAGCATTACAATCCCCAGGAGCACAGGCTCCCGGACCCCACCCAATCCCAGTGCTTCTCCCAGCATGAGAGAAGCGCTGAGATTGGCGGAATGGGCCAGTTTAACACTCCGTGGGGATTTTGAGCATGAGCACTGATGAGGAACATCCTGGAGATACCAAAGTGCGCATGTAGGTTTGGGCCGGCGAAACCTACATGCTCCTTCCAGTGCCTACTACACCCCCCCCCCCCCCCCCCTCACGCGGAGACATGGCCCTGCGCTGCCCCAGAATTGCGATCGCGGACTAAAAGTGAAAAATAAAATGACAAAATAGTTTTATTGTCATTTTAGGTTTCTTCTGTGTTCTGGCATTTCGCCAGTGGGGCAACGCTCCTCCGCCATAGTGAAGGAGCCGGCCCTAGGACTCAAGACAAGAAAGAGTTTTAGGTGATGGAATTACAGTGTTTAAGAAGATAAGGGGGTCCTGAAGGACTGAGGCAATTGTAGGGAACATGTTTACCTCTGAGTTTTTAGAGGGAGAAGGCGCTAAGGCGCTCAAATGCAGTTTGTGCTCTGGGAGAGGTAAAAGTTTTTATCTCCCTTCTGCCAGCTGACCGCAGGTGTGCATGGCCGGCGTTAGGGTTCAGGGTGCCTGGTACGACAATCTTTTTTGCCGCCCCGCCCCCCCTTCTGAGCTCCTCCTCAGATTTCCTAACTTCCACCCAACAAAGGTGCCTCTCATCTCTCTACAGACCCTCTCGCAAATAAATTTCATTTGTTTTGCACTGGTAAAGGCTGGCTTTACTAATCCATTCAGCTATCCACATAAAATACAGATCTGTTCTTTGCAGTTGGCATATTAACCCTCTGAGCTACTTCTCTCCGATCTCTTTAGCAGGAACTGAAATCACAAGAGTTATCCTGACATCTCTGTTGCTGCTTGAAAGCTTGACACACAGGGAACTCTGCCTCAGGTGCCTTTAAATCGTATATTGCTAAACACAGCACCTGTCTTGAGGTCAGTGACTCCCTCCAGGTCAGCGCCCTGTGCGTCCGCACCGGGAGAACAGCCCTGAAGCCGGCCATGGGCTGCGCACTATTTTCCTTGTCTGTTTTTCAGAGGGAAGAAGATCCTGTTCAGCCCCACCATGAAGTGCCAGGCCATTGTGAAGTCTCTGCTGACCTGTGATAAACTATTGCACGCACTTAGGATGTAATTCTCTAATTGTAGGCACATTCTGATTTGGGGTTTAAGATACTTCCTACATTTGCTTTTTCATAATTACGCAGAATTTGGGAGAAAAATTACGCAAAGTTGCTTTCTATTGCATAAAAGGTAAAACCACATATGATGCTATATTTTTGCGCGCAGGGGGCGGCCTTAGGCATGTGCAAGCTGTGCACCTGCACAGGGCCACCAAACCCCAGGGGCCACCACGCCAATATATATCCTTAATATAATAATCCTCTGAGGATGGATACATATTTACGTTGCAGCCCCTGGCAGGGATTTGGCGGCCTCCCCTCTTCACTGGCCTCCACGCTCTGCCCCGCCCGGACCATCTCTTCCGGGGTCCCCTACCTACGCTCCCTGCCCAGGGCCACCATGAGCCTAGAGCCGCCCCTGTTGCGCGACGTGCTTCAAGAACACATTTCACGCTAAAAAACAGAGCAGCCGCTTGCACTGCGGTTGCTTTTATTGTTCCAATGCACTCAAGCTCATTTTTTGCCCCGTATTTATGCACCGTGATATCTAAAAGTGGCAGTAGTAAGAAAATAAAGTGCAGGAGTTAATAAGCTTATATTGCGTTCTTGTATATGTTATGTAACGATAGCAACACAGTGAACAGAGATTTCTAGGCAAAGATGTGACTCCAATAAACAGCTTTTTTACTGGAACCTTTTGGGTTTATTGTTGTTCTCAGCTTGGAGTCTGGAATGTAGTGAGTGCCAACTAAATGTCTCAGAATGCAGTATGCGCCAACTGGTATAAAGAAACCTACGAATCTCTCAGAGCACAGGGCATTTAAAGCACTCACCTAATGTATCCTTCCCAGGGGTGCACCTAGAGCCACATTTCAGGGGGGAGGGGCAAATACTTCCAGCACTGTGTATTTGTATAATGTAACTGGTGCTCATGTAAAAGTGCCTCAATACCTTCGGCTGGAGTTCGAGCTGCATACAACTGCAAAAAAACAAAGCCTAAGGTTACTTTTCAGGAAATGCATTCTCACACTGTGGCAGCAAAAGTAATTTGCAACTTTACGGAGTAGGCAGAGTGGAGATGCATGGTGCTCTAGGAACGGGTGAAAAAACAACAAAGCCTCGTTATCAAGTAAATGGGCTTTTAACCCCTCCCCTGCTGGTGACAGAACCGCTCCGTCATCAGCCGCGGTCGCGCTGTGCTGATGACGGAGCAGTTCCGTCACGGCCCGCTCGGCACGCCTGCGCGGCGCGGATTCTGCGCCTGCTCTGAGTGTTCCATTAAGCGGGCGGGGCCGTGACGGAACCCCTCCGTCATGAGCACAGCGCGACCGCGGCTGGTGACGGAGCGGTTCCGTCACCAGCATGGGCTCGCCGCACGGCCCCCCAGCCCTGTTAGCGCTGCAGCGGAATAGCCGCCGCAGCGAAGGGGTTAAAGACCTGTGAAATACTCGGGTGCGGCTGCGATAGGAGGCCAGACCAGCCAGCTCATAGCAGCTCAAGAACTGTCTGTGTGTGTTTGGGGAAGCTGTCTCAGCCCTGGCTGACACGCACAACGGGGGGTTGGGGGGCTGAAGCCCTTTGAGCCCTATGGGCGTTGCACGCCTGAACCTTCCCATGTTCACCTGTCTCCTCTGTGTAAAGCTGCCCATTGGTCTGTGGTGTCTTTGTCCTCTACCGGCTTCTCCCTAGTCCAGCCCCAGGGATGGAGAGCAGTCCTGCAGCCCTCCCCTGTCTGCTTTTGTGAGCCGGTGCAGACCATTAACATATAGAACGGTTTGTGTTGTTTTATTACCACGTGGAGCACCACTAATTGGGGAAAAGAATGCAGTAAAAATAAAATGCGTTGCCCTTTAGTTTATTATGAAAGAAAAGCCCAGCTTTTGTGGAAAGCCCTGTAAAATGACAGACTTGGAGCCACTCCTTTGGTTTATAATGTTGCATATTTATTTTCTTTGCCTTTTCCCATTATGCCCTGCTCTGACTTCATCAGTGCCCCCTTCCTCAGTGGCTGAGGCAGTAATTGCCCTTAGCTTTCAATAGATTATTAATTTCCTTTGATTTGAAATGTCTTTTACTGGTGTGGCTTTTTCTCTTAAGAGAGGTCATCATTTGTAGCTCACTTCAACCCGGCACCATCACTTGCGGTTTATGTTAAGCGTATATAGAGATATACAGGTTTCGTGCTGAGTTGTCTACCTGCGTCAGGTAGCTTTTGATCATGCACAAGCACGGCTGTGATCACTGCAGTGGCTTCCGGAGCCTGTAGTCCTATCAGTTTCTGTTCTAGTAGTAAGTAGTAGTAGTGGTGGTAGTAAAAACTTTATTGTTCAGTTAATTTAACACCTTAACGGCTATGGAACGTCCAGCTCCAATGCTGGACGTTCCATTGCGCAGGTGCAGTTCGAACGTTCAACGGCCGACGGCAGCACTACGGAGGTAGTGGTGCCGTCGGCCGCTGAACATGCGCAGCACTTAAAGGGTTAAACTTACAATGGATCACAATATAATTACCAAATAGAACATCATCAATAAGTAACATCATACAATCCATCGTCGATCAATTAGAAACCCCAAGGTTTATTTCATTAGGCCTCGACTGAGACTACTATGAAATATAATCCAAATATCATTGCTCAATTAAAAGTTAGTAAGGAGGACTTCAATATTCAAATATTACAGAGCACGGATCTTATTGCACCATCTTAATATGATTGTATTTAAAGGGTTCCTACAAACGGTATTTTGACACTGAGTGACAAAGTAGTCGAAACGAAGTGCTACATGTCTTTTATAAATCACCTATTTCGTTTTAAAACTATCTTATGACGACAGTAAAAAGACAGTACAAAAAGATATGTGGTCACGGTATTGACCCAGGTCGGGTAGTATTTATTGGTTACCCCCTTAGTACTCAATAACAGTAAAGACAACCTGACGAAAACCATTAAAATTCATACTGATTAAGACCACTTAATATCATCATTTTTTCTTTTTTCCTTATTTTCCCTTTTTTCCTAACACAATTTAAAGAGGCCTCATGAACAGTACATATGCTACTAAAAATAAGCATCCACTAATGATAACCAGTTTCTGTTCTAAGTTCTCAGGACTATTGTGCATTGAGCCCAAATCAGAAAATGTTTCCTGTGCGCTGCAGACACACCACCGCAAATATTGTGTTACTATCAAGTGCCCACACTGCCCACGATGACGGTTGGACTGCCACCGACATCCCGTCGGTGGCGGTCCCACTGCTATTGTAATGGTATTTACCGCTCACCACATTAGGATGGTGGGCGGATGGGTGGTGGGCGGAGAAATGAACTCCATGGATCCGACAGGCCGTTGGAGGTGACGTAATACCAACAATGGTGGTGGTGCCTACCAGGCACTGCCATAGGTATTACAATGCTACTTTCTGTCGACCCTTTTATGGTGGTGAACCCGCCATGAAAAACCAGGAGAAAAAGGACTTTTGGGGGCCATAGTGGTCTACCTATCCCCCCTGGTGCCCCCTACATATCCCTGCACCATGTGGCAGGCACCGCATTGTGAAAATTAACCACTTAGCTTCTGGGGTCAGGTGGTATTAGTGTCACCCAGGGTACTTCAAAGTCAATCGTGGAGGGCCGGATCCATGCCAGAATTCAGATTTTTAAGATAACTACAATTATCTAAATGGGGATATTCTAAAAAATCTGTCATGAATCTGGCCCTCCAGGACAGACTTTGGAGAACCCTGGTGTAATTCATGGGTTGGATGGAGCACTTCTCGAGTGTCTGCACAGCCTGACTGGGTTTCTTGGTGCTACTGGAAAGCTAGGGGCCAATGGAATTTCTGGAATTCTAGCTTCTAATTCTGTGCGCGCTTCGCAAAAATAAAGTCTGGAGGAGGACTAACAAAGGGTTCATGGTGGGCCTATTATGCTAAAAAGAAAGAAAGCGAAATATTAAATCTGCTTACGAGTAAAGAATGCATTAAAAAAAATGAGAAATGCAAGCGAGTCTCGAAACATCTTTTCACAGAAAAAGGGTGAGGTTTCCTTGTTACAGCCTGTTCTTTAAGATTGGAGGAGCAAACATTGCTTTTAAATTGAGAATTTGCTCATGCCAGGAATTCCAGGCACCCTTAGTAAGTTTTTTATTAATTGCATATTATAAATCATTGTTATTATCAATAGAACAGACATAAACTGACAAGATGGCTCAGTGAGTTGAACTTTCGCTGACGACAAAATGCAGTGTTGTGGATGTGTCCGGTTTGAATACCGTCAAGGCAAACTCAGTCTTCCATTATTCGGAGGTCTGTGAATTTAATAACAAAAATGGGTAGTTTGTACCATCTGAAATGGTATGCATAAAAAGAATCTAAATATGAATTCTATTTAATTAACATGTTTTTTTCATTTTGCTAATTTACTAATTGACAAAGATCCTTAGCACTGGAAATAATTACCTTCTCCACGCTTTTTGAGGCTTTCCTCCTTGATTAACTGTAAAGTGATTGATTCTGAGTAAAAACTAAGTGTGAAGGTTTGCATTCGAGGGCGATTTAATGACATTTCACATCCATGCAGAAAATGAGGCTGTTCTTTATGCTTGTAGTTAGCCATGCGTTGTACCCAGATTTCATTTGCTTCGAATATGAACGCTGCTCTGCAGGCTATCTGCTAACATTCTGTGACCAGAAAGAGGTAGGATTTTCAAGTTTCAAAAGCAAAAAGTAGCCTAATGTAAATGTAAATGTAAAAGTGGGTGTACTTGTAAAGCGCACTCCATGGAGTATCCTGGCGCTGAAGACCGCTGGGGAACCCGTCCTGGTTTTCCCTGTGAGATGGTCCCTTTCTGGGTATCTCCAAGGTGAAACCAGGCATCCCCGGCCCCCCCTGTGGGGGGCCGTTGTAGAGATGAGGCAATCTTAATGCCCAGTGTGTTCCCTGGTTAGAGTAGGCACCGAGGTGAGAATTATCGAGTCCGTTTTTGACCCTGGTCCACGACCCTGCCGCGTTGGGAATTGAACCCTGGTCCCGGGCCGTTCTCTGCTTACGGGTCTGCCGCCTCTAACCAGTGAGCCACACCACTCCACGACATTACTCATAACGACATTACAGGGAAATGGTATCCATGCACAAGATATTAGACCCAGATCTGAGGAAATGAAACTGTCGCTTTTGGCCCTGAACTCATCATGAGAAATTAAGGACATGCCATATTAAGGACAATAGTTTTCCACAGAATAAAATGTTTTGCTGCCTGCATTTATTTTTAAATACAGAAAAAACTGAAAATTGGTCATTTTTTTAATGATTTTCAGGGTTGTGTGTCATGGCGGCAAGACAAGTAGCTGTGCAGATTGATAGGTAGTGGTATTAAAGAAAAAGGAAAGGGATTCCTAATGAAATTTAAATAGATTCAGATAAGCAGCCCTGCAACGTGTTCTACAATGTTATTTCAGATCAGTGTATTCTATGGGGTAGGTTTTCTTATAGTGCTAGAACCTGTTAGACTTTCAAGCACAAGTGTGCATTTATTTGCTGAATGTGGAAACATAATAGTTGCAGCTTTTTACAAAAACACAAAATAAATATGAATGAATACAACTAAAATGAGCACAAAATAAATAGGATAAATACACATTGAATACTAAACAAAACAAAATCCATAAAACCGGGATCTCAAGTCATAAATGATTCACTTTTGAGCATATTAAATTCACTAAGGGCCTGATTATGGCTTTGGAGTGTGGAAGGGGGGGTCTGTACGCCACCACCCTGCTCCCACACCGCCAAACTCCACTGTCGACCGCTCGACGGATTACAAGTTGTAATCCTGGCTGGCTGTCCTGGGGTGGCTCGCCCACAGTGCTGCCTTTCAAAGGCTCCTAGGAGAGCCGTAGAAAAGCAGCGCCTTGGGAATGCCACAGCGTGTTACAGCACAGCATGGACTCAAAATATGCTTAGCGGTGGAGCAGATATATTGTGGCCTCAGACTGCTGCAAGACCGCCAGGGATTGTAGATTGTATCACTTGTGGGACACCCCTGCGCCGCATGGCCACCAGCTGCTGCGTGTGCCCCTCAGCCCGTCCCTGCCTCGCTGCCGGCCGACTCGGTTGTCATTTGTTTTGTTTTTGTTTTGACCTTGATTTGTGCTTGCTAAACTGTTTCCTTGTTTCCTTGCCCGTGTTAGCGTTTTCTTCTGTTTTTTCTGTATTTTTCTTTCTCTCAGCTTGTGTCCTTCCTGTTTGCCCGCCTACCCTCGCCGCCCTCCGTCTTCCCTCCCCGCTCCCCGCTTCCCGCCACCACCGCAAGCCCCGCCCCTTTTTTTCATTCTGTTCCCTCCCCGCTCCCGCCTCCCAGCTGCTCCGCCCACCCGCGCACTTCGCCTTTATATGGCGACCGTGCGTACGCGCAGCGGTCACGCGCAGCGGGCGCGCCGATTGTGCGCCGAAGGCGCGCCAAAGGTAAGCCCGTCTGCGCCCGTCCGCGACCGGATCGCGACCAGCGCCAGGACCCCTGGCCCCCGAAGACCCCGACCGACCCGCCTGACGTACTCCGCCGCCACCCTCATCGCTCTCAACTCCGGCCGACTCCCAGAATGCCACCAAGCCACACCACGACGCACCCACGGACCTTTCAGCTGCCACGCCTGCAAGTTCACCTGCATCCGGACCTGCCTCGCACCAGCACCCGCCAAGCCGAACACCAGCAGCACCCACCTCAAGTGCATCCTGCTCAACACCCGCTCCGTCCACAGACACGCCATCGAACTCTGGAACCTCCTAGACGCCACAGCCCCTGACGTCGCCTTCCTCACGGAGACCTGGATGAACGCCTCCTCAGCTCCCGACATCGCCATCGCTATCCCAGAGGGCTACAAGATCGTCCGGGAGGACTGCAACGCCAACCAGATGGGAGGAGGCATCGCCATCATCCACAAGAACACCATCCGTCTCACGACCAGCACCGACAACACCCTGACCACCGCCGAACACCTGCACTTCCAGATCCACACCAACCCGAACACCACCCTCAGAGGCACCCTGATCTACCGACCCCCTGGACCACGCACACAATTCAGCGAGGACATCGCCGACTTCGTCAGCCCGCTTGCCCTCCCCTCCTCTGACTACATCCTCCTGGGGGACCTCAACTTCCACCTGGAGAACAACAACGACCGCAACACCACCACCCTACTGGACAACCTTGCCAACCTGGGACTCAAGCAACTGGTGTCCACCCCCACCCACCTCGCCGGACACACACTCGACGCAGTCTTCTCATCCAGCACAGACATCGACTTCAGCCACGCCACAGAGCTTCAATGGACGGACCACAGCTGCGTCCACTTCACCTTCAAGAGAACGACGATCCACCACCACCAGCAACAGGCCGCCCGCAGAAACTGGAACAAGATCACAGCAGACCAGCTCGCCACCTCCCTGAGCCAGCACCCTCCTGCCAGCTCAGCGGACCCCAGCCAGGCCGCCGACAACCTAACGAAGTGGATCACCATCTGCGCGGACGAGCTCGCCCCGCTGAGGACCCCGCCCAGCAGACCCGGCAGCAAGAAAGCCCCTTGGTTCACCGACGAACTCAAGAGCTCCAAGAAGAACTGCCGAGCCCTCGAGAAAGTCTGGAGAAGGGAACCTACACCGGACAACAGGACCTCCTTCAAGCTTGCCACCCGGAAGCACCACCAGCTGATCCGCGCCGCCAAGAAAACAGCATTCAAGGAACGGTTGGACAACAACGCACACAACTGCAAGGAACTCTTCAACATCGTGAAAGAGCTCTCCAACCCCAGCGCAGGAAACAACGACATCACCCCATCGCAAGACCTCTGCAACTCCCTCGCTTCATACTTCCACAACAAGATCGCGGACATACACAACAGCTTCAACAACCATCCAACGCACACCATGACCGAACAATCACCCCCCACCACCACCCTCCACGCCTGGACCCCGATCAGCACCGAAGACACCATCCGCACGATGAACTCCATCCACTCCGGATCACCGACCGACCCCTGCCCTCACCACGTCTTCAACAAGGCCGACGCTGTCATCGCACCCCACCTGCGAGACATCATCAACACATCCTTCGACACCGCCACCTTCCCTGAGAGCTGGAAACACGCCGAACTCAGCGCTCTACTCAAGAAACCAACAGCGGACCCCACCGAACTCAAGAACTACCGCCCCATCTCGCTCCTCCCGTTTCCAGCCAAAGTCATCGAGAAGACCGTCAACAAGCAGATGGCCGCCTTCCTCGAGACGAACGGATCCCTCGACCCCTCACAGTCCGGCTTCCGAGCCAATCACAGCACCGAGACCGCCCTCATCACCGCCACCGATGACATCCGAGCCCTGATGGACAATGGAGAAACAGCAGCCCTCATCCTCCTAGACCTCTCTGCGGCTTTCGACACGGTCTGCCACCGCACCCTAGTACAGCGCCTCAGCAACATCGGAATCCAGGACAAGGCGCTGGAATGGATCATCTCCTTCCTCGACGGAAGAACACAGAGAGTCCGCCTACCACCGTACAAGTCAGAGGCCTCCGAAGTCATCTGCGGCGTCCCTCAAGGATCATCTCTGAGCCCCACTCTCTTCAACGTCTACATGAGCCCCCTCGCGGCCATCGTACGCAAACACAACCTCAGCATAATCTCCTACGCCGACGACACCCAGCTGATCCTCTCCCTGACCAACGACCCTGCCTCCGCCAGAGCCAACCTGCACGAGGGGATGAGAGAGGTAGCCGAGTGGATGACGACCAGCCGCCTGAAGCTGAACTCGGACAAGACGGAGGTCCTCATCCTGGGCTCTTCCCCCTCCGCCTGGGACGACTCCTGGTGGCCTCCCACCCTGGGCACCGCACCCAAACCGACAGACCATGCACGCAACCTGGGCTTCATCCTGGACTCCTCCCTCTCCATGACCAGACAAGTCAACAACGTCTCCTCGGCGTGCTTCAACATCCTACGCATGCTACGGAAGATTTTCCGGTGGATCCCCACCGAGACCAGGAAGACCGTCACCCAGGCCCTCGTCACCAGCCGACTGGACTACGGCAACGCCCTCTACGCCGGTACCACCGCCAAGCTCCAGAAGAGACTCCAGCGGATCCAGAACGCCTCAGCCAGACTCATCCTCGACATCCCACGAACCAGCCACATCACCGGACATCTGAGAGACCTTCACTGGCTCCCCGTCAACAAGAGAATCACCTTCCGCCTCCTCACCCACGCACACAAAGCCCTACACGACCAGGGCCCGAGCTACCTCAACAGCCGGATCAACTTCTACGCACCCAAACGCCACCTCCGATCAGCCAACCACGCCCTCGCTGCCGTCCCCCGCATCCGAAGAGCGACTACGGGAGGAAGGTCCTTCTCCTACCTGGCCGCCAAGACCTGGAACTCCCTCCCTCCCGACCTGCGCCTGACCCAAGACCACCTCTCCTTCAGGAAGAAGCTGAAGACCTGGCTGTTCGAGCAGTAGCGGCACCCCCCCCCCCCCCCCCCCCCCCCAGCGCCTTGAGACCCTACGGGTATGTAGCGCGCTCTACAAGTGTCACTGATTGATTGATTGATAGATCCCTGGTGATAGCAGCGGTCCAACCACCAAAGTCATAATACAGCAGTTGGACAGCCAGTGCGGCGGCTGCCGCACACCACTGTGGGTTTGGTGGCCCATCCACCTAACAAATTTCTTTACAGCACACATGCCAATACAGTGTTGTCAGTCAGCACGGTTGGACTGGCCTATAGGGCAATCAGGCAGTGTCCGATTGATGAAAAAAATAAATGTGATTAAAAAATAAATGGAAATAGTTGTATACAAAAGGAAGGATGCCTTCCTCTGTGCAATCCGTGTCACAGTCTATTGTGTCCAAAAGGACTTGAGGACTTGATACCACCTTGAGTTTTATACCAAGATAAAGTCGAAGCATGTTACCTGATGTCTATGGGTGAATCTACCAGTGGACTCCATATATAGTGGACTTCCACTCCAACCACTGGTTTTGTATATGACTATTTTATATGAACTTTCCTCACATTTATTTTTTCAACACTTCTATTTCCACATACCTTGCAGTAGCTACCTTAAGGTCCTGAAGAAGACTGTCACACCTCTGTTGAGGTTATTAGGCTGAAACATGTCGAAATACTTTTCACTCTATGGTAGGTTGAATTCCCACGTGTTATAGCTTGGTTTTTAATCCAAGCCTAGGGCATCCCAATAAAGTCTATTTCGTACCCTGGAGTAAATTTTACTTGACACTCATTTTGCTCTGCATCCCTCATCACACCCAGCTCATCTAAAGGTATTTAATATACCTCTCATTACCAAAAAACATCCCTGAGCTCCTCCCAGTCGTAGAGGGGATTATAGCTTGCACTATGACTAGGTTCATAATGCGAGGAGGGTACCCTATGATGAAGCATGCCACCTTCAGGTGGGTGAGGGAACACTCCATTAAAAGGGACATTCCGAAAGCACTTTTCTGTTTATTAGGCCCAGGGGGTTGTTTTGTGTTGTTAAATGGTGAGTGGGGAAGTCGTCTGCTGCAGGTCTTTAAACCTCCAATGTCTAGCTCTGTATTTCGATTGCATTTTAATTACCAATATTATGAATGGCAACAGAATCCCTTTTCAAATGGGACTACTCTCCTTGGAACATATTTATGCTTTACTGCTGTGATTTCCTCTCCCCCATGCAATTTATCACAGATGTTTCGCTGAAAATATCAAGTTCTTCCTGCAGGAATAGGATTCTTCTCAAGATGAAAGTTGCACAAATGGAGGCGATCACAGGTTAAATGTCCATACACCTGGGCTCCAGCTGTGGCTCAACCAGCCATAATCTGGAGTGCATTCATATTTTTTTAAGAGTATGTGAGATTTGGGTCCGGTTAGATTGGTGGAAAAGAATATGATTGTGGTCTTCTGTAGTTACATTTTTGCTATTGTTTTAATGAATAACAAAGTCATTGCAATGATTATGAGTAGCTGTTTCTGTAGTAACTATTGCACATAGCTTTTGCAGCTTTTTTGGGACACATTAGTTTTACCAGGTCATTAGTTTAATATTTTAAGAACAATTACTTGTATTGTAATGTAATTGCAATTTGTACTTGTAAAGCGCACTAATACCCCAACTGGGGTGTCCTGGTGCTGTAACACATACCGCTGTGGAACCCTTCCTGGCTTTTCCCTGTGAAATGTCTGCTCCTGGGCACCCCCAAGGTGAAGCCAGGCATCCCAGTGCTGATGGGGCCATTGTGGAGATTAAGCAAGCTATTGCCCAGAGTCGCAGAGTGGGACCCATGATTGGAATAGGCACCGAGGCGAGAATTATCATGTCCGAGGAAATTGAGCCACAGACCCGCCGAGGCGGGAATTGAACCCTGGTCCCGGGCCAGACCTTTGCATCAGGGTCTGCCACTCTAACCATTGAGCCACACTTCTCCACAATATTGTATGTATTATTTGTATAGCGCGACTATCGCTTCAAGTGAGCATCCTGGCGCCGGGCAGAGATCTAAGTAATGCTCAAAATTGTTGAGGTGTAATGCGAGGGATAAGATGAGCAAGAGGCACAGGGAGACCTGGGCTGGGAAAATCCAGTTTTCAGTAATTCCTAAAGCAACGTACTTGTACTGTACAATTTTATTGCTGACCTCTATGGCATTGCCAAATAGTTTTACTTGACTTGAATAACAAAGTCACTTCTCATTTAAAGATGATGCAATTGCATCTTCTAAAAGAATCAATAATGTCAGTGATTGAATGTACGGGAACAGAGCCCGGGTTGACTGATGCCATTTTCTTTCGTGGACCTATCGGCAACCTGGCAAATTACATATTGAGTACTTTCCTAGTCAAAGAGCTGTTCTGCTCAAGTTTTGAATGATGGTGATGGTCTATAAGATACCTAGATAGCAAACTTATTAGTTTTGCATTGCTTGGGTTACTAGTTAAATATTTTGGGTCTGAAAGGCCGTGGATACAGTCTCAAAACTGAATTATAATCTTTTTTCAGTGTGGACAAGAGATCTGTCCAGCTGATGATTTATATTTTGCAGAAAAGCACAGAGTACAAGCATTGGCATAGCCTTTATACAGCTATCTGACAGCTGCATTCAATTGGGGATTGATTTTTTTTAAGTACTGCATGCGCGCAGAGATTAATGCGTTATATGTACACATTCCCAGATGTATCATGCAAAGCCACACATGCAGATATCCGCACAGACCATTGAAATACAAGCACCCAATGCGTGCACCCCAACACACGTTGAGGCACCTGTGTGCACATACAATAGAATCCCATACGCACACAACAGTACACTTACAAACACACACATACTGAAGGATGGATGGGGGACATATGTCCAGCAGTTCAGACAGGAGCTCATTTAACCCCTTGCATGCTCATGACGAGCTCAGCTCGTCATGAGCTACAGTGCTCCGGTGCTCATAACAAACTGAGCTCGTCATGGTCATTAGAACGCTCGCACGCTGGGAGAATTCCCCTGCTGTGCTGAACGTTCTATTGAAACGGGTGTTGCCGTGACGAGCTCAGCTCGTCATGAGCACAGGAGCACTGTAGCTCATGACGAGCTGAGCTCGTCATGAGTACCGGGGTGCTGTGCGCGCCCCCCGCCCCCCAGCACAGCAGGAAATTTATCCCAGCAGCCAAGGGGTTAATGTAGCTCATTCACACAAGAATTAAGAGAATGTCCACCAGGGAGGATGTTTCCTTGCCGAAAGAATCAAGAACCAATATTCCCTTATGGTATTCCACACACGCTCTAAGTGGATTGACCACCTGCAAGATTTCTATCAAGGAATAATAAATAAGATTAAAGAAACAAATATGAAAATAAACAAAAACACAAAAAAAGAAATGTACTGCCTTTGCAGGAACAGTTCAGCACTGTGGTGGCACTGCTGTATGAGCCTGTACTTTCTGTGTACCACGCTGGTTTCTCCAACGAGTAGCTCGTGAGCTACTGGTAGCTCTCCGGCTACCTGTAAGTAGCTCTCCTGTTTACCACAATTAATCAAATTAGAAGCTGCTGCTTGGTTGAATGAATACATGTTTACCAAATTTGGAAAATGTGCATTTGAAACAAAAAATTGTGTGCTTTTTCGGGATTTATAAACTGATCTTTGTAAAAGACTGATCTTTCAAAATAGGTCTAAAGCTGATAAATATCAAACGATGTTGGGGAGACTATTACTAATATAATACCAATATAATAACTTGGTGCTAGAAGCACTTCAGCTATGGCTGTTATGGTTTACCCATGTAGAGGCATTCTACGTTGACAAAGCATTTTGTACATTACGGCTGGCAACCGTCCCTGAACCATGGAGGTGATCACTGCGGGTAATCTTGCATATGGCGGCCACTAATCTTGTCAAATGTAGTTTCTACTCTATCGCTAATTAAGTTAGTAGCGCAGTAGGATTTCCATTGAAAACAAGTAGCCCCAACTACAGAAAAGTTTGGAGACTCAGAGCTCCTCTGTCTACATCCTGGGATTGTAAGATCTGCATAACTCTCAATTGCTCTACTTCCAAGTAGTAATGTACAAATGAAGAAAGATTCTGCTTATACTTTGAAAAATGAGGCTATGTGAAACTGTGTGTCCAGATTTTTGGACACATGACTTTTGAGCCAAAGGGAAATTAAGGGAAATGATGCTGAAAGATGCACAATTCTACCAATACTTTGTCAAACTTTTGTCAGTTAGGAAGACGCTCCAACACCACTGAGGCAGAAGATGATTGCTTGCCCCCCCCCCCTTAAAAATGTTAGAATTATGGTAATATTTTGAGAGTGCCCCTTCGGAGTCTATGGGTTTTTGCAGTGTAGTTAGAATGTGGAGCTTCAAAATGTAGGGTGTGGTCCTGTTATTTCCAAAATGTTCTTGGGGGTCAACCCCTCCCTAAATTTACCTGAGTTTCGTCTGTGTAATTCGAGGGAAGATGTTTGTGCACCCCAACTTTGGAAGTTCGCTTGCTGTCGCTAGTTAAACCCCACCAATTGGTTAATGTATTGACAGTTGGTCAATGTATTGCCACCAGTGCATGGACCAAATCTATTTGTTATGTCCCCAATCTATTCGTTCCTTTAAAAAAACTGGTATTTTATTTAATGGAGAAGGGATAGTTCTTGATGTTTCTACGGTCTCCAGAATCTTGTTAAGAAAATCTGAAGATATCTAAGGGTCTATTATGATGGAGGACGGATAGCCACTTCTCGCATGGCACATCATACCCCGCCCGCCTCCCATTTCCCTGCCATATTATGATGGAGAGGGGGGGTTCGCGGCAAACGGGAAGACCGTGCGCCGCTGGGGGTGTCTGCTAGACACTGCCAGCCATATTACGATGCCAGCGGGAAGCAGCCTTTCCTTGGCGGCGTTGCTGCCACAGAAAGGCATGCGGATTCCTGAGTTGGGGGCCTGTTGCATGCCCCCAGGATGTTGGGGGGTGGGAGGGCACATGGGGTTACCTATGGTACCCCCCTGCATTTGCATGGACGACGTGGCAGGCACTGCTGCCACAGAAAGGCATGCAGATTCCTGAGTTGGGGGCCTGTTGCATGCCCCCAGGATGTTGGGGGGTGGGCGGGCACATGGGGTTACCTATGGTACACCCCTGCATTTGCACGAACGACGTGGCAGGCACCCCACGGTGCCTGCCACGTTGTGCATGCAAATGCACAAATGCCTTTTTTGAATTGCAGCGGGTGCTGCTGACAGCTGAATTGAAAAAAATGCGGAATGCGCCCACTAGTGTGGCGGGCGCATCCTAATTGCCTATACGGGACCGCTGCACCCTTAGCGGACGGTCCGCCTGCCATCATAATAGACCCCTAAGTGTTTCTTGATGAACAAAAAAGCATGTTTTGTTTTTCAAGAGCCAATTAACATCAGGCGATATTTACTTCGCAAGCTCACAAAAAATCATATGATCTCTCCCTGTTGTTTTATAAAAGATTTGTGTGTGTGCTTTGTGACGTGTCCTTGGAGGATTTTCACGTTTTAGCCCCCTTTGTTATAGGGCATTTGCTTTTTTAATTTTCATCAAACAACGGTTACTAAGCCTGCCAGGTCACCCTCTAACATGGTGACTTCATATTTCGCTCTTATTGTAACTGGGCCAGTAGACTGGAGACTTGCACAAACTCCCAGTTTTACAGATTGAGTGAAATTACAGCACGGAGCGGGCGGATATTTCCTACTGCATAGTTCTACATTTTCGGTGAAATGTAGATGGGGAATAAATACACCGCTCTGAATTCAAATTGGAATGATTGGGAAACGTGTGGTATTACAACATTTTCTCCACAGTCTAACCTGCAGAACTCATAATAATGCTTAATACTTGTTTATGTAATCTATTTTGTGTCAAGGTTGAGGAAGAATTGTGAAATGTTTTGGAATTTTAGTCTGATGCGATGGTTACGAGGTATGGCCAGGTCTTTTACGTTAACATACCCTGGAATCCCATCACTTTGTTTATCTTACTTTAGTTTCCACCCCATAAGAATATATTTTTTGTCAATCTTTTCCTGTATTTTTGAAAACTGACAAAAAGTATCCAATTTGTCAAATGTCCTGTTTACCATACTACAAATAGAAGAAAATAAGACTAACAGACTGAGTTAGAGCTTGGCGGATGTGTACCCAAACCCTCACCTTATTACCAGTGCATTAGGATATAATGCACTTGTAATAAGACGGACGGAATATTCACATTAGGATATAATGCACTTGTAAGAGGGCGGATGGGATTTTCCCATAAGGATATAATGCACATGTAATAAGGGGGAACAGGATATTCATATAAGGATATAACACACTTGTAGGTCCTCAGCCTCTGCAGCCCTCAACATCCTCCATTGGCTGCCCCTCCATAAGAGAATCTTATTCAAGCTCTTAGTCACTGTATTTAAAGCTAACAGGGGCTTGGGTCCATCCTACCTGACCAAGCGCTTCCAGCGTTACACTCCAACCCGCTGTTTGAGGTCATCTGGCGCCAATTTCATTTCTGAACCCCGTATAAAACTAAAATCCAAGGGTGGAAAGACCTTCTCTTTTCTGGCGGCTAAGGCATGGAACCGTCTCCCCCCCAACCTTAGGCACGCTCCCTCAGAAAGCCTATTTAGGAAATCTCTGAAAACCTGGATTTATTCTCAGTCCGATTCCTCAGTTCTCGCAGCTATTTGATCCATGCCCCCCTAGACGACCTTCTGTGTGCTCAGCGCCAAGATGCTCCTTCCGGAGCGAAAGTTAGCGCTTTACAAATGCCAATAAATATCAAATATCAAATAATAAGGGGGATTGAATATTCACATTAGGATATAATGCACTTGTAATAAGGGGGACGGGAAATTCACATAAGGATATAATGCACTTGTAATAAGGGGGGCAGGATATTCACATTAGGATATAATGCACTTGTAATAAGGGGGAGGGATATTCACATAAGGATATAATGCACTTGTAATAAGGGGGAGGGATATTCACATAAGGATATAATGCACTTGTAATATGGCGGACAAGATATCCATCCCATATGTGACATTGTATCCTTTGACAAACTCTCAATCAGGGCCTTAATTACAAATCCCCTCCATCGTTCTTACCAACCACTGACCCTCATCACTCAGAACTATGCAGTGGAGTTTCGGGCAAATAAGCTGATCTCTTCCTTTACAACCAAATAATGAATGCAGAGCACTATGAGGCAATACCAGAGGCAGATGTGCACGATAAAAGAACCACAACACATGAGACAGATTTAGTTTGCCAATTTATTATTAGATAAATGCAAAACAATCAAATCGTCTCTTTTCCTTATTCCTTTATTGCACTCTGGCATGTGACTGATTACAACAATAAAATGCTGTGCATGGGCAATGCTTGTATATTTTTAGAGCAGAACATTAATGACATTGAGCGCTAATCATTAGTCTCAAAATCATGTCTGTTCGGTTCTTCCCTGTAGGATTATTATTAACTTGTTTTTATTTAACACTTCATACCACATTCTGCATTTTCTAAGGACTGTAAATAATAATTGTTACTATTACCCACTTACGGTTCTCAATTTACCAACCTTTGGGAGGAAGGAAGGCTGAGTCGCCCTTGCCAGGATTCCAAATTGTAACCTGCCGTAACCATGCTTTTTGTCAGCGGTGAACGTTCTGCCTGCTGGTCTATCCCTCTTGTTCAGTTGTAGCATTTTATGCAATTTGGTGTGGTAATATTTAAGACATGTAAATGGATTCTATATCACTAGTATTTTATGTGCTTTCATTTGACTTTGAAATTATGAACTGCTCTTACGGTAAAGTGTGAAACAATTGAGCAAAAGAGCATTTATTAACTACCTTCATGTTGGTTTTGTAGTCAGCAGCTGAGTATGTCAAGACCCACCTACCAGAGGTCCTCAAGCATCATCTCCAAGATTATGAAAAGGACAAAGAAAACAGCGTCCTGTCCTACCAAAGCATCCTGGAACAGCAGATATTGTCAATTGACCGTGAAATGTTGCAGAAACTCACAGGGTCCTATGATGAAGCAGGTAGGTTCCTTTTTTGAAGACTATAGTTGACACCGTCATGCTTTTGACAAGGTTTTATTTTAAACTTCAATGTGATTCTAAGATTCATACTTAGGCCCTGATTTAAAGTTTGGCAGATGGGTACTCTGTCACAAACCTAATAGATATCCCGTCCACCTTATTGCGATTGCCACAGTATATAATGCACCAGTAAGAAGGCAAATGGGATAGCCACACATTTGTGGCAGAGTAACTCCTCTCTGCCTAGTTCTAAATCAGGCCCTCAGATTTTGAGTAAGATCAATAAATGAGCAATAATATGAATTTACCAACAAGGTCTGCAAAAGTAGAATAAGAGTTAAATATGATCTTTATGAAAGAGGCATTGGGTAACAGCACGCCAGCGAGATAGATTGATTAATTGCAAGCCTTGACATCTATGTGTGACTTGAAAGTCAAAATGTTGAACCCCAAAAGAGCCTACCCAACATTTCCTTATTCCAAGGGTGACAAAGAGTATTCTTTACAACACCTATAAAGTGCAAGGCTGTTTTAGTTGAGGTATTTTAAACCAAATTCTCCTTTTTTTTCTTCTTCTTATTAAATGTTACTATTATCACAAATGTAATGTTCCATCCACTATCTTCCACTACTTGATGATATAGATTTGTGTTTGGAAATTGGTTTAGGCTCTATGCAGGCAGAAACCTCCTTTCTTTTTCAATCTTAATATGGATTGTGTTCCAACAACTTGGTCACGCCATTACAGATTGCATCGTCTAAGAGAACTCCTTTATAGTGTGGAAGTTACTCAGACCATTTAGAGACAAAAATATGCAGAACTAGAGACGCTCATAGAAAGTTTTGTGTTCAATGAGATGGAGAGCAGTTTGCCTTCCAATGGTAACAGTATGATTGATCGCAATGTAAGCCAAATAATTACTAGGCTGGGATGAAGTTCTGGACATGACATAACTCAGTGTCTAGAGACCGAGCGCCTCATATTAAGTGATTAAAATCGCTTTCAGTGAAATTTATCCTGATGCAAATCAAACCTATTTATATTTTGTTGGTTAAATGTTTACCTAGATTCTAGGATAGTAGAAATGTTGGCTAAGGTTTAGGAAACCTAATAAATATTAAAAAGATGAGATAAATGGATAACAGCAAATAGACCCTAACTTAGAATCATATTATTTCAGTATTTTGAGAGGGGTCCCAGAAAATGTGAGCAAATTAAAGTAAATAAGAAGGAAAAACTGATAAAAGAAATGGCAAAAAAGTAAAAATGTTTTCTTTTTTTTATATATTGGCCGTCCTGAAAATTGTTTTGGTTCTATTTTGGGTACCAACTTAAAATTCTTGTGGGCCCCTTGGCTAATTTATGGAAAACAAATGTAACCGCATTATTTAGATTTTGTAGCTAATGGAAAATTCTTACATTTCTGGTTGAAATAGTAAACCCAACTTTATCTTTACTGACTGTGGAGAATCCTTGGGCAGGAATACCACATCCATGTGGATAATATGGCAAAGGTAATTCACCCACAAGATTCTCCCCCCTTTGGAGATTCGTCCAAAACAGTATTTACTGCTTTATCTACACAACAGGGGATTTATATTATCACATACATTTTAACGTTTAATCTGTATAGGTTTCTGGATAAAGGTTTAAGCAAACTTTTTTGTTACTTGTGTAATAGATGTGAATGCATTCTGTGGCAATTTCTCTTTAGTGTTCTCATGCTATAATATAATCCCTCGCTAATGCACTACTTCCTGTTTATTGCCTGTGACAGGGCAGCTGGATGTAAGCAAATGCTGAAAGGGTTTAGCGCCTATTACAGATCATTTGTTATGAGTATGGCCTTACCATTCCAGCAAGAGAATAACCTCTATTCCTATTGGGCCAGATCATAAAATCACGATGCGTGTAAAAAATTGAATTTTCATTACTTGAAAATGGATGTTTATCACAGAATAAAAGTACATTTTATTGGAGACAGTGCCCTAAGATGCCAGTCTGTAATCGACAATAATATCAAGGTCTCTGGAACATTAAAGTTCTTCCCTTCTTTGCAGTGTACACCTTCTTGCTGGAACATTTATAACTAGGTTATGATGTGATGAAGGGAATATTTTACTAGATACGCATTTGCAGAAACATCTTTCTTTTCTGTTGCAGAAGGCCTGTAAAATATTAAAAGAACAGGTTGTGAAAATGACATTTGTTTTTCCATCTTATTTTTGTATGTGGTTATTACAATTTTAACAAGACTGCTGAGCTTGTGGAATTTTAAAATGTTGTAATAGTTATATGCCTCTGTCAACATCATTATTTATTATATTATATTTATTATAAGAAGTTCTAAATGGGAACTCATGAAACATTTCAGTACACGACTGTGCATGCGTGTATGTGCACATCAGAAATAGCATGGCTGGTGTAAACAGCTGAAAATTGTTTGTGCCAAAAGGAAAAGTAGTGCCTGGCTGATATCAATCAGTGTGCCAGCAGAATAATGCCCTCGCAATTTCCGTGCCAAAAGACAAAATGGCATCAGAATTCTTCATGATTAGCCGAAACGTGTTGCGTTTCTGTCACAGCACAGCGTACTAACAAACAATGCAATTTGAAGCAGTGGCGTAACAAAACTTGAGGCCCCCCCTAAAAATGTATATGAGGTCCCCCCGAACCCAGTCAGGAGCTCTTAGGCCAGGGGCCCACCACCCATGCACAGGGGAGCCCCTGGAGCTGGGTGGGCCCTACACCACAAGGGCTGCAGGGGCTAATGTTATGATACTGCTTTGAAGCATGCTGGCTCCTTTGACTCAGAGAAGAGCAGGATTTGGAGAGATTACTGAGGGCGGCGATCCTCGGGGAAGCTGTGCACTGCCACAAGGGTATCCTTGCGCGGATGATGCTACCGATGTGAGTAAAAAAGATCAGGGCACTAAATGATTTTGCCTCTAGTTATTCTCAATGAGCCATCCTCTGGGGGCCAATACTCAAGTAATCAATGGATGCCAAGTGGGCAAAATTGTTTCAAAGATATTTGCCAGTAATGTTTCTTACTGTGCCAGGAAGGGCTTGAAGGCTGCATCCAAGGGCTGCCCACAATACCGGGGAACTATTCTCCCACCTAAATTTTGCACTACAAGCTATTATACTTCTGCGTAAATGTCTGCAAATATATGGTTTGCTAGAAAAAAAACATAATTCAACTTTGACTAGCTGCATACACATTGTTTTGCTTCAGATACTGATACTGCCTTAAGTACTGCTCATTGCACCAGTCTTGCTGCTCCCTGGTGCCGCTCCACATGTTCCAGGGCAGCTTCCTCTGTCCTATGGGGCTGATATTCATGTGACCGGGCATGATGCTTAACTTCCCGCTGGGCTTGTACTTGAGGATTCTGGTGTCTAACTTTGAAAACTGGGGAAATGGGTTTGAGTCCTGGCGTCGGCTCAATGTCCGGGCAAATCACGTTACCTCCCTGTGCCGAAAATCGGAGAAAAAAAAACTGACCTTATGTTATGTAATCTGGTGTTCATGTAAAGTGCTCTAAATCGTTTCGTCCATGTTCACACTATAAAAAACTGCAAAAAAATAGTAGCGCTTATTATAAATGTTATCACCTCCAGGTGCAGAATACGTGGCAGGACCTGTGCCTACTTACCTTGGTTGTTGCAGAGGGTGGAAAGCGTGCCATGCTTTGCTGTCTTTGTGTATTTGATGCTGTAGGGCACTGCTTCCCATGTGCCCGGTCTGATGCTGCTTGTGTGCTGGGAAAAAGATTGCATTAGATTAAATGTCAGCCCATTAAACCCAGCCCCTCTGGCAGCCAGTCTGTGCTAGGTGATCCAAAGCATTTCTTGGTTTTATATACTGCATTCATCTTAAAATGATTCACTAGATTGTTATTAAATATGGCTGTAGTCAGGGCAATGCTCTCATTGTGATGGGCTCAATGTTTCTGTTAGATGCTCTGCAATTCTCCTTGGAAAAGATCTCTTCCATTGCAGGACCAAGTAAAGGTCTGGCACCTCTCACTTCTGTTTCTGAGCTTGAAGGCCTGGCTGCTGAGCAGCTAGTGTTCAGAGCCATCATGCCACATGCAACCACTATGCAATATTGAATTTGTCAAATGCGTAATGCAACACCTGGTTTATCCTTTCTGTGGAGAATTTATAGCACAATGCCTTCTGTGAAACTCCTTAGGAAGATCAGACTAAAGGAATGATCTTTGGCTGGTACACCAATAAGGGGAAGCAATGGTCACAGGAAAGTCAAGCTAGGTGAAGAAGACCTTAAATAGCCTCTTGCTCTCTTTGAAAAAAATGAGACTAGGCAGGACACCAAGTTGCGGATTCCATAGTAGTGGCTTATATGGTGAATTTCACCTTCATTGGCTCATCTTTGGGATAGATCCACCTGGATTTGGCCAAGCAAATTGTCTTAGTGTTGTTGAATGCAGTTTGACATAATGTAGCATAGAGGGAAACCAACTTTTATAGACCCATGACGAATGCTAGGCTCCATTTTGATCCTTCTGTAGATTTTTAAATGCTCCTCTGTAACACAGTATGGTATTGTTATAGATTATTTTAATATGACTGTTCTGTATCAAATTAAGGGTGTTACCGTACTTCATTTTGGATTCTTTGGAGTTTGTGTTTTTCCTTTTTAGGATGTCCATGTAGGGTTAAATGGGACAACACCATTGCTCTTGTGAGTTCCACCCGGTGGTTGTCCAAATGCAGGTGGACATTTTTGAGTGTCAGACGTTTGGAAGATTGTTTTCTTGACAATGATATTCTTACTGTTTGCCAAAGAAGAGAGCTAGGTTTGAATACCATGGATGTGTTCTTTACATGTGTTGATGACAATGGATTGCTCTAAGGTTTTAAGGCAAATCAAACATAAGGTCCACTTGACAGTATTGTCTCAGTCATCACGTAGCGAAGCCAATCCGGGAGTTCGAAAACTGCACTTAAGGTGTCCCATCCTCTTCTTACAACGACGAGGTAAAATATTCGCCCTCAAAATATGAAGACTCATTAAATTGGAGTTTACTACACACATTGGAATTCCATGTTAATTATACATATACCTTGAAGGTCAATATTCAAGCCCTGATGAAGTTTACATGTAGTGAACGAAACGTGTTGGCTGTTCTGTTCCATTTATAAGAAAAATAAAGAGTTCTTTAGACGATATAAGACGGAATTAGATTAATATTTGTGAATACTAATTGTGCGGTGCCCTTCACATACATTGATTGTCTCCGTTATTCTCTGTTCATATACAGACAACTGATCTTTATCCTTATATAGAACCTCCTTGCATTTGGTGTATACCCCGTTGTCACAGGCCTTGAGAGACTTGGGAGCTCATTTCCACTGTGGATTGTGAGTTCACTGTAAATTGGCAGTACCCCCTACTTTTCCAAACCTGCAGTTTTCATACCTCATTAAGAAGAGGGGAGATGACTACTGACTGACCGCCTGTGGAAGCTCTTTAACAGCCGCCTTTCCTGCATTTGGGGGCTGTAAAAAAAAAAAAAAATGTTTTTTTTAAAAATCCCATTATTAACCATGTGTCTTGAATACACACAGTGGGTGTTAGGCAGATTCACAATGGTAGCAAATCTCCTGCACTCTTCTGTCATATCTTCATTTATGTTTTAATCAAAGTGGCCAATATCCTTGTGTAGCCGTTGTTTACATAACTAATGCCCAATGCACTGGTTGGATGATTTAACTTTGGAGCACATCTGACAGGTTTTCAGGCTCTTCCAGCCTGACGTACACTGATGCACTTTGTACTCCTGACATCTGTGAACCATTTTCATCCTGTGGCTTTTGTCTGTCTACCTATAGGAGACGTTGAACCGACAGTTAGATCCCTGAATGTCAGTATCATAACAGATGACAAAGTAGTCATATGCCTGTGCTACATACACATCTTCCAGCAAATATCAAAGCTCTCCAGCAACTACAGGGCAAAGTGCTCACTCTGTCACAAATGACAACAGAGTAATGGTAACTATTTAGGATTGCAACAAGAGAGAACAGCGACATTACAATACGACAAGGAGGTACATGGCAGTGTATGTCTTAGTTGGAGCTGCCTTCGGGCGGGAAGGGTTGCTGGCTTTGAATGTGGTGTTATGACAGGGAAGGCTGGTTGAGAAGTTTGGTTGGGAGGATAGGAACCTTGGACCTTTCACTCTTTTTTCACAGCAATCCCATTCTCCTTGCAGCCGTAGATGATTTCGCCTTCTCCAAAAATGTCACCGCCCCTGGCAAGTCCATGATGGATCTATCCTGATTGGGGGTGGGGTAGTCGGGGGATTTCCAAAAGGCAAGGAGAAAGTGTTTCAGATGTGCTCCTTCTGCATCCCTCGGTACAACACAGGCAATTACTTTGCATGCCTTAGCCATGCATTTTTTTTTTTAGGTTTAAAAACAATGTAATTGTGGGGGGAGACCCCCACCACACCAACTTACCTTAAATGCGTGTTATTGGCATGGGTTGTAAATGCATATTCGCAGTAAAAATATGCATTGTAAAAAATGTGTGGTACAGGCACAACAAGGTAAAAACCTTGTTGTAAAGGCTGTTTCCCGAACTTGAGGCACACATTTCTGACTTTCGGATTTCACAAAGAACCGAAGGAGTGTGCCTGGAAAACTATGGTGATCATAGTTTGAGAACTGTCTAGGGTAACATTTCCCAGAGATGGGATTCCAACTTGATGGACGTTTTTGCATATGGCAATGCAACACAAAAGTATATTAGTGCTTGTATTTCTTTCTACTTGTTTGTTGGGATTGTACATATGCTCACACGAGCCGCGTCACGAGCGTTCAGCTGTGTCTGGCTGCTCGTGACAAGGCCGTGCTTGTGGGGACGTTGTGTTATGTTTTGAACATGTAGAATGCCTACAGTTAGAGTATGTCTGGGTTATCGTTATTACTGACCTGGAGCTTATGACTGAAGGAGCGGAATAAACCTTGTCTTCCTTCAACCATCTTCCGTGTGATTCTTGACTTTCCTACACTGGCGACGAGGATGGGATAGAGATGCTGAAAAGAATTAATCTGTTATAGAAAGAGAGTTACTGGCTTGTGTTTGGGGAGCTGAGCACTTTAGACCTTTTCTATGGGGCACAAGATTTTTAATTAAAACGGATCATAAGCCTTTGGTGTATCTCATGGCTCCAGGTGGTGGTAGGACAATGTCGGCACGTCTTGCAAGGTTAGCTTCGAGATTACAATCTTTTCAATATTCTATTGAATATGTTCAGGGTAAAGCGAATGTACACGCTGATTGCATGTCCAGACTGATTTCTGACACGAGTGTTTCTGAAGTGGTTAGTGAAGAGGAGTGCGAAGTTGCTTTCACTTTTCGTGATGTTAATTTAGTGTGTGGCGAACGGATCTCCTTGCAAGAGGACATTTGGGTGGAAAAGATGAGCAAGGATTTGGAATTAGGCAGTGTCAAGAAGTATCTTGTGCATGGTTGGCCTGAACAGAGGAAGTTATCTGGAAGTATGATGGGTTTTTGTAAGGTTCAAGAAGAACTTGCTGTGGAAAATGGTTTAATTCTTCGTGGTGATAAGATTGTACCACCATTTTCTATTAGAAACACTTTACTTGAAATTGCCCATGAGGGACATTTGGGGATATCCTTCACCAGAAGACGTTTAAAAGAGTCTTTCTGGTGGCCAGGTATCGATTCATGTGTTGATCAGTTTGTGCGTTCCTGTGTTTTTTGCTCTAACAGTGACAAGACAGCTGTTGCCTTACGTCCTGAACCATGCCCCTTTGATTTACCTTCAGGTCCCTGGCGGAAACTGGGGATAGACATCATTGGTCCTTTTGGTTGTTTACCAAAACAGGAAGCCTTTGGTATTGTACTTATAGACTATTATTCCAAGTGGCCAGAAGTTAAAATGGTTAAAGAGGTTACTTCTCGTCACGTGATAGAGTTTTTAGATGAGATTTTTTGCAGGGAAGGCATTCCTCAGGAAGTTGTGACCGACAATGGTCCGCAGTTTGTGAGCAAGGAAATGGAGGATTTTCTTGTTAAATGCGGTATCATTCATAGAAAGATTGCGGTTTTCCATCCTGAAGCAAATGGTCAGGTTGAGCGTTTCAACCGTGTTGTCAAAGAAGCCATACAACTTTCTATCAAGGGTAATTTAAATTGGAGGAATGCTTTGCAATGTATGTTGTTAGCTTACAGGACTTCTCCTAACTCAGTGACCTTGGTCACTCCTTTCGAACTTTTGCGAGGACGGAAGCCTAGTACAAAGTTAGTTCCTTGGTGGCTAAAAAAAAATTTAGTTGGTTTTGAAAATTGTTTAAAAGTGGATTTTGAAGCTGTTCACCACAGGGTTCGTCTGTACAAGGACAAGATGAAACATGATTTGTGCAAAAGAGTTGGTTCTACGTCCTGCCGCTCTATTAAGGTGGGAGATTCTGTCCGCATTAAAAAGAAAGAGGGTGTCAATAAGGGTTTACCTGTTTGGTCTAGTCCAAAGAAAGTTGTTGAAGTATTTAGAAATGCGGTCAGGGTTGATGGTGGTTCTGTGTGGAATTTGAGCAGAGTTTCTTTGTTTAATGGACCCAGTCAAGCAGTGGATGATTTGGACAGCAATGTTTTCTTGGATCTTGGGGAACAGAGTGACCAAGGGGAATCTCTTCATGCAGAATGTAGTACTAACAATACTAGAGCCACACGTTCTCATCGTTTACCAGAATGTAATCCTAACAATGCTAGAGCCATACACTCTCATCGTTTACCTGTTCGGTTTGATGATTTTGTGATGAACTGATTTTTTTTTATTTTTATTTTTTTGTTGTTTTTTTTTAAGGGGGGAAGGTGTGTTGGGATTGTACATATGCTCACACGAGCCGCGTCACGGGCGTTCAGCTGTGTCTGGCTGCTCGTGACAAGGCCATGCTTGTGGGGACGTTGTGTTATGTTTTGAACATGTAGAATGCCTACAGTTAGAGTATGTCTGGGTTATCGTTATTACTGACTTGGAGCTTATGACTGAAGGAGCGGAATAAACCTTGTCTTCCTTCAACCATCTTCCGTGTGATTCTTGACTTTCCTACATTGTTCATGTGGAGAGTATTTTTTTCCAAGAGAATTCACCTCTCCTTTCAGCCCTATTAATAACATGGATGTGTCCCTTCCAATTCCTATCCCACAAAGGCAGTTTCTCCTATTATCTTTTATCCAAGTAGGACATTACTTGTAATTGTTGATGAGTAGCTACAAATTTGAATGTTTGAGTGTTCACCAAAGTTTACATGTTGACCCACTGAGGAAAAAACACTGACCCAACACAACTAAATTTGGCAATACAGTATTTCACCTTACTGGCCGAATTTACACATTTGCAAATACAATTTGCATGGATAAGTATACCACTCCTGAATCTGTGAATAACTATTGATAATTCCAAATGCACAAAGTGGACATGTTGTGCACCCAAGTTCAGTATCGGCTGCTACGCAGGCTTAGTGATGGGGCGTATTAGAAAAAAGAAAAAACAAAATTCCCTTACCTGTCAGCCTCCGCCTCTCCTCCATCTTCTTCGGTCGACTCAGGACACAGGAAGTACACAGGCTCCCAGAATACCCTAAGGCAATGACGATGCTGCTGTCACCAGCATGACAGCAGCGTCATAATTGGTCTGAGTCACCGTTTCGACTCTCTGACAGGGAGTGGGAAGCTGTGCATGTTCTCCACCCGGCTGGGCAATGAAGCTGGGTGGAGAAATTCTAACTGTGCATAACTGTTTGGTCGGTGCAAGACGGCCGGCCAAACCGTCAGGTGCACTTAGAAAGTGCCCACCACTCCTCCCCCTGCTCTGTGAAAAGCCCTGCCCTGCCCCTCCCCGCCCCACACCTCAACTGAACCATTGCTGAAAAATAAGATGATAATAACACTGTGTTATTATCATTTTATTTTTCCTGCTGGGTGACGCTCCTCCGTCTTAGCGGTGTGTGACCTGCTTTAGTGATCAGGCCAGGGTGGCCAAGTATGAGACAGGACCTAGACAGGGCTGGGCTGAAGGTGGAACAGGGAAAACTGTTGAAATGACATGTCATCATCAATTCATCTTTGTTTGGTTAAGATCTAACCATTAAAGATGCATAAAACCTTTAAAAAAACATCCCAATACATATATATACATATTTATACATATGTACAACCAATTAACAATAAATAAAAAAACATAAATGTGCAATTAGAGACAGAATAAAAACATTTCATGGGCGAAAAGAGAAGACCTGCACATTCCATCATAATATTAAAGTGCTTCTATGCTTCAGACCGTGCTGGGAGGAAAGACCACTGCCAGGCAACTCAATGTGCTAAAAGGCAGCAGACCTCTCAGGTCACACTCGCCCTCAGCCAGGATGGGCAGGGTCCACAAAGGGGAAGCTTCAAAGGCTTGCCCCCTTTGTAAGCTTCCCAGGCCTTTCCTGCTTCCAGCAACTGGCCCCCACCGGTTCTACCCCCACTTTGAGTGGGAGAATCAGTGGGGTGAGGGAGGGAGGTGTGTCCACCTTTGCCAATCCCACCTCTCAGGTGGGGGAGGCAAGGTGAAGCACAACTCTCACTCCCCGCCATCTTCCAGATGGGGGGGACCCAGCCAGCCAGAGTGAGGTATATGCCCCCCTCCTAATGGAGGGTGGCTAATAGGGGGTGCATCCACCCCAAGGAAAGGACCCATTGGTCCCAACCCTTACTTACCTGCAACGCTCCTAAATCTAGTATTTAGGGGTACCCCTGAACCTTACCTCAGACAAGAACCAACCAAGAAGAAGGGAAGAAGAACCGAAGAGCCGTGCTGAAACTAAGAGGAGGACGTCCACTGACTGGGTCCCTGCCCTACTGGCGTGTCCCCTCCTCGAACCTGCTCCAGCTAAATCCCAGCGTGTCCTGCAGCCAGCAACCACAGGAACCCCGAGGACCTGCCCTGCCTTTCACAAGAAAGACTTTGTCTGCTGTGAGCACCGCATTTTCTCACCCACAGACTCTGGCTCCAGCCAAATCTGCGAGTCTGCACCACTCTGCACACGTCAAGTTCGAGTGGCACAACACCACGAGGAGGTCTCCCCCGTGATCCTGATCTGATATCTGGTGATATCCTACCTGCCTCGAACCTCCAAGCGAAGCCTGCAGCCTCTTTCTGGAGGATCCCCCGACCGTGACCGGAGCTGGTAGGAAAACCGAACTCCTAAAGTCACCACTGCACCCGACATCCCACGGCCTTGGGTGACCCAACCGACGGTGTCCCAGCATCCACAGGCATCCCAATTTACCTCTCCAACCAGTGGTCACCTCCAGAAGATCTTCGTCCCGAGCTTGCAGTCTTTGTTTCAACCGTAGAATCCCCACTGAAAAGAACAGGGCACCCAGTGCCAAAACAGCACCCTACACCCAGCCGCCCATGCACTGCTACAGGTGTACTTTGGGTGCTAACTCGGATCCCCCTTAACCCTGAGCATAACACCAGGAGCTTTGCTCCCACAACCTTGTAGCCTGCTCGTGAGCAGCCACCAACCGGAGGCCCCCTATCCACCATTAGATAACATTGGCCCCAGCACTCTGTACGTGGCTGCCCTAGTGCCGCTGAGGATGCTTTGAGAGTGCATCATTGACCCTGGGAGAACGCTGGTTCTACCCCCAGAATACCAACTCCCACAAATTGTACTTACCTTTAAACCGTCAATTTCCTTCCATAGGATGGCATTGACTGCTTTTCCTGAAAATTGTTGTGTGTAATTGGTTTTGTATGAAAACTTGAAAAACTGCAAATAACTAAACTGCTTTACTTACCGTTTCTCTAGGAAGTGTCCCAGTGTGATGTCTAGGCATATCACACTGAGTAGAAAAAGTAATCCATAAAGTAATCTGTAAAGTAATCTAACAGTAATTTTAACTATATTCAAAGAGTTTATAAACGTGTAACAATGTCATTTTAATTCAGATTGCTTGTATTGTTCAACTTGCCTTGAAAAGTATAATTTACACTTACCTGTACCAGGCTTGCTTGGATCTAGAAAATAAATATAACTAAATAATATTTTTTACAAATCAAATTGGTCTGAGTTTAGTTTCGAGTGTGTGACATCATTTTCTGATTGAGTGTGTACAACAAATGCTTAACACTACCCTCTGATAAAGCCTTACTGCTCGCCCACACTACCACAAATAGAGAGTAAGGTGCTATCTTCTTTTACTTCTACCTACCTTTGGGGTTCCACTGGACTCTGTGTACACTATACCTCATTTTGGCATAGTATATACAGAGCCAGCTTCCTACAGTGGGTCTGTTGTTGTTTTGCCATAACCTGAAATGACTTGACACCCTGCCTGCCAGCCTGACTGCCAGACATTGGTGCTTTGATCAAGAGTACCGTAGGTATTCTACATTTCAGTGTGGCTTTCTATCAATTATGGGGCTTCATTTTCTCAAAAGTACACCAGACTGAAATTTTTCTTTATTTTTTTCTGTATTACATAAGCCATCTTCCTCCTCTCTTCATTTTTTGAGTGTTTTAATTTAAGGTCTGAGGATCAGCCCTGGTGAGACTTGTTATGCTTATGCATCCATTATTAGTTTCATAATTGTGTTTTAGGGCAGTCATCCTGCAAATTGTATTCAGAGTGCGTCCATTACTGTTCTGCAGCCGCCATTTTGACAAGACCGATCAATGAGATGCATATTAGACTGTCACTGCCTCATCCCCTGACAGGCCTTGAAGCCAGTCTGATGAGATCTGAGAAGGGCCTTGTCAGCCCGGATGCTACGTCACACAGGAGGCTGTAAAGTAAATCTTTTAGGGAATCATTGTCTCAGAGCATCATCATTACTCTATCATGCCAGGAAGAATGTAGATGCATAAAATCCTGGATAAAAAAGATGTTATGCAACAAAATGTGGCAGCAGGCGCCATATAAACTGGTGATAACACGTTCTATAGTTGACTAGGACTCCGCTGAGATTTCTAACCGCTATAAAGCAACCCTGTCTGCTTGCAAGAGGAGGGATTCTGTCGAAAGTGATTAATTAATGCTTTTTTCTGCTGGAAACCTCTTGCATTATAAGGAAGTGGAACTGATGGGATTAGTTTATAGCTCACTGAAGAGAAAAAAAGCGCAAAATATATTAAGATTAAGCTCTTTGTGCCATCGTTTTTTCATGCACATATTTTATACGGAAACATCTTTAATTGTTTGTACAACTACGACGACCTGGGAATAGAACTCTTTTAACATAAGCAGATGGAACTGCGAGGAATTTACTCTGATTGATAAACAAATGTCTGTGGTTACTATGTACAAAGTAATATATATATATATATATATATATATATATATATATATATATATATTCACTGAAAAAACCATAGGTTTCACACCAGTTATAGTTAGCTGGAAATTTTACTGATATAAAACCATTGAAATTCCCACGTTATAGTTAGTCGGACTCACTATAACTTGCGCGTGCAATGCACTGCTGATGACATCACATATTACATCACTCATGACATGGTCAGTGACATCACTCATGACACCATCCTTGTGACATAGTGACAGACCTCCTTTCACTATAATGTAACCCTTGAGACACATATTCAAAAATAGAAACTGAAATTTTTTAAAAAATGGAGATACCTATATCAGTTACAACAAGCAATTCAGTAATTCCACTATCTATATACACATCCACTCATTCACCAACAGTTCTATATAGTCACTCATACATATACTCACTCATCATATGAAGTGATACACCTATACATCCTGTTACACACCGACATTCATCCAAAAGTTACTCACACACATATTCACACGTGCAAATAAACTATTGGACATCCATTTATTTGAATATAGAGTTATACACACACTTCCACCTTACTTCTATTGAAAATTACACATATTTATTCTCTTAAACAATCACTTATAGAAACACATACTTATTTAAAAAGGAAATCTTACAATCTCTTACTCTCACATATACTCACTTATATACATCAATATTCATATATACTAGATTAAAACATATGTAGTTACTGATAAAGACACTAGTGAGACAGTCATTCACTCACTAACAAACACATATAGACACTCATCCACCCATACAGTCCTGTACATATGCTGTCTTCAAAACACATACAAACAAAGAGTCAGTCACTCATGCATCTATGTGCTAAGTAATACCCCCACCAAACCATATAGACACTCATACTGATACTAATAATAATATCAAATAACCCATATACATACGCATGTTGCTACTTATCAACACATGTAGCCACTTATACACAAAGTGAAACACTAATATATGTATTTAAATTTTTAAACATAACTCACTAATATTTATTTTTCAGAAAGACACATATTCACTGGATGGTGTCATCAGTGATGTCATGAGTGATGTCACTGACCATGTCATGAGTGATGTAATATGTGATGTCATCAGCAGTGCATTGCACGCGCAAGTTATAGTGAGTCCGACTAACTATAACGTGGGAATTTCAATGGTTTTATATCAGTAAAATTTCCAGCTAACTATAACTGGTGTGAAACCTATGGTTTTTTCAGTGAATTTAATAGGTTTTTTAAATGCTAATTCCTAACTATAACTGGTGTGAAACCTATGGTTTTTTTCAGTGAATTTCAAAGGTTTTTTTAATGCTAATTCCTAACTATAAGTTTCACTTTATAAATAAGACTGTTAGCACTCTAGTTGTTCTTTTTAACACTCTGGTACATTCTGTCATTGGGCTACAGTTGGGCTACATCTAGTTGAATTTTGGGCTACATTTACAATTTTTGATCTCTGGTGGCCATCTTTGGGCTACATTGGGCTACTTTGGGCTACATTTGGGCTACATTTTGGCTCTAACATATATTAAGCCCAATGTAGCACAATACATATTTTTATAAAGTTAATTTTTTTACAAACCACTTCAGAATAGGACAACCTGTCCCTACAATTTTCCCATTTTTTTTTTTTTAATTTTTGGGGGGAGCGCTCCCAGAGCGCGCCCCGGAGTGCGCCCCGAAAAGCGTATTTCTGAAAAGCGCCCCCGGGCGCGCTCCGAGGAGCGTCTCGTGAGCGCCAATATCGCAAACGAAAACATGATTGTGACGTTCGCGTAGCCGCGACCGCGTGATACGCACGGCGTAAGCGCACCCGGAAGTACTCGCGCGAATACGATCGTGCAACGTAGGCGTCTGACACGCTTACGCGGCGCGCCTCTGGCCGCGCCCCGCGGCGCGTCGCGTAAGCGCGTCGGGTCATGTGACCAGAAAATAACACTTTTCATTGGTTCATAACAGTTTTGGTTTCATAATGATGAAGCCCATGGTCATGTGACCTGTATATAACACTTTTCATTGGTTCAATAATTATTTTTTTCTAAATTTAGAGAAACCCACCCATTTCTCTCACTATTGATTTTCACTTGGAGAGAGCAAGAGGTGTTTTGTGAATTCTCTACTCATTAATTTTCCTGATCTACAGCAATGGCTGCAAGGGAGTCCTCCAGCAGTGATTCAGATGGATTTGTGCAAGAGGACCCTCCTCACCAGAAAACAAAGAACCACTTCATCTGGAAATTTTATGACATCCCTGAAGGACAAAAAAAAGTTAATGCAAGTAAAGTAACTTGTAAAATATGTGGAAGTATTTTATCCAGAGGCAATCCTCTAAAAAAATACAGCTTTGGAAATGCCAATTTAATTAGGCATGTCAAAAGAAGACACCCCAACAATTACTCCAGGGAGAGTGTCAGGGAGCTGGCAGAGAAGGCACGAAGAGATGGCAGCAGCACCTCCACTGGTGGAGCAACACCTTCAGGTTCAGCACGTGCAAGAATGGTCCCTAACATCCAGCCGGTATTTGCAGGAATATAATGTTTATGCACAAACTGTGACGAACTACTCTGTTACGGGGAGCAGAGCGTTGAACTCATTGCAATAAAGAAACAGGAACACCAATGCTCTCCCCGTCCCTAAATTTTCTCATTTTTTTTGCTCCTGTTGAGCATTTTCTGAATCCCTGTTTTTGTTTTTCCCCTGAAAAAAAACCAAAAAATATATAAAATCGTTTCAAAAAGTATAAAAAAAATATAAAATAACAAAAACAAAAAAAAAGTTCTTTTCAGAACTACCTCCAATTTATAAAAAAATGCTATTTTTTTTTTTAAAAAAAGTGCCATTCTTTTTCTCAATCGTACGCTCACCGGTGCGCGTACCAGGCGCTCCCTCGGCGCAAATTTTAAAAAAAATTTTGGGGGGCCCTGTACGGCTTTTTTATGACCCCCACATCAAACCTAGGGGGTCAGGGGGGGTGTACCCTGCCCCCTTTTGCTCATTTCCCCCTTTGATTTTTACCACCTCAATCCTACCGAGGTACAAGATGGCGGCCGCTGCGGACTGTTTCGAATGTTTACAGACACCCGAGAGCCAATCAGCTTTCCATGCGCACCTCGCGTGTCGCGCCTGGAGCGCACTCCGGTGCGCGCACCTGTGCGCTGCTATAGATATATATTTTTTTGAACCTTAATTACTCAAAATCCACTGGAGCACATATCTTGAGACATAGCAAAGGCACATCGGGCTACCAGTCCCTACAATTTTGCCAAATTTGGTGGAAATACATTCAGCCGTTCGGGCTAAAAGTGAAATCGACCGCCCTATGGAAATTAACATGGGGAAAACGCGTTTTGGGACCCCCCTTTTATCTCGGCCCCCGCTTGACGAATCCCCCCCAAACTTTCAGGGAAGGACCGGACCGCCATGAGACCATTTTCCTGAAAATTTCAGGCAGATTCGTCAACCGGCGCCAAAGTTATTCAAAATAGAATGTTGAGATTTAACATTGAAAATTATCCTAACTATAACTACCTACTGGCGACCGCCAGTAGGTAATATATATATATATATATATATATATGAGAAGGGATCATTAGATGGGTATACTTGTGTGTGTTTTTTTTATTAGATGTGAATATATTCAAATCAGTCATACTTACATGTTTCTATTTAAGGTGTAAAGGTGAAAACATTTATTCATTTTAACTTTAATTAGTAGATAGAATGGTGGTGCAAGAGGCTCGAGTTAAGTAATTTTCAGTACTTTTAAAGAAAATAGTTTATTTTGTTTAAATGTTATTTACAAGTCTAATAAGACACACATATATATATTCAGTTGAAACCGATTAAATAAAACAAATGCCACTAATAAAACTCACCCTCAAGCAGGAGAAAAAATATCGATTTGAAGCCTAATTTGGTTAGTTTATCTCAGTCAGCCCCAATCAAAGTGTGGTTTAGCCCCCGCCCCCTCCAAAAGAGATGGACTTGCACCTTGGAGTAATTGGACGGACGGCTGGACAGTGTGGGCACCGGGGACATCTCTATTGTATATTATATTATTTGAAAATTGTTCCTGTAGTTTAAGTTGTTAAACTACCAATTTCACACATGCATCACAACACATGGAGGCCTCCCCTCACAGGATATCTGCACCTGGATGCAAGCACCCCAAACTTTAGGATATGGGGCCTTGTGCTAAATGTTTGGATGACTTGTAAGGTTTTCTACTAACATTCTTTCTTCCTCGTCCCATTACTTAATAACCTAAGTTGAAGGTGTCCATTCAACTTCTTACCATCCCTACTCAAATGTCTTTCTATATCTAATTTCACCTTCGAGCAACCCCATTTACTATAAACAATACTCTCCACTCCTCACTTCATGTTTTCTTAACCTCTTCGGTGCTCAGGACGGCTCCCGGCCGTCCGACATCACTGTGGGCGTTTCTGCTAAGGACGGCCGGGGCCATCCGAATCCTGCCCACCTATTAAATCTCCGGCACAGCGGGAGAATTTGCGCTGCGCCGAAGGGGTTAAATGCCCATAAACAGATCGATGGATGATGAAGGGTCAAACAGGGAAGAAGGAGAGGAACATAGGACTGGGACAAGGAACAATGAATTGGATTAACGAAAACTAGAGATAAATAATTAAAAAATGACTCCTCTCTACTTCTTCATCCCATTCCTTACTAAACTGAGACTATATCTAACGGGTATGACCGTCATTAAGATCTATGAATGCCCATTCACCAGTATACCCACACACAGATAGAAGTCCTGCTAACCAACCATTAAACTTTGATAGGAACACCTCTGTAGACAAAAGATATCGCAGGTGTTTATAAAGACCTTTGCACAACTGTCTTACACAAAACCTGCTTTTGATATTGAGCGGCGGCTCCTTCATGTGGGTGGAGGAGCGTAGCCCCACTGCTTTCTCGCAGTGCGAGAAGCCGAAACATAAAATGGCATTATAAATACCATTTTATGTTTCTGCTGCTTACACTGCGAGGAAAGCAAAAGGGTTTGTTGGGGGCTGGCGGTTGGGCGGTCCTGCTCTAGGGCAGGGGAGGAGTTGCTTGCCCACGATGAGGGAGCTGACTGTTTGGTCGGCCCCAGAGCCGACCAAACAAGTCATGCACACTCTGCATTTTCTGCATATAGGCTACTTGCAGCCCACATGGAGAAAATGGCCTCCACATAGATGCTTGTGTGGTCGGGGTCCCCACCAATCTTAACGCTGCCATTGCAGCGTTGTGATTGGCTTAGATGAGGGGAGAGAGGCTGCCTGCTTCCTGTGAGGAGCAGAGAAGCAAAGACAATGCAGAACCGGAACCGGCGAAGGCAAGTTAACTTTTTTTTTTATTTAAACCTCCCCCCGCGAGTTATGCCAGCTGCAACTGTCAATATCATATTGAAGTCAAAAGACAACATATTTTCCTCAGCCATAGTCAATCTGTAATGGGAAATGAAAGTTGACAGAGAAGTCCAAGATGCTGCCCTTCAGATGTCAATCAATGAAATGCCAGCCCACTCCACCTAAGTGACAGGCATCTCTCTGTTGATGGTGCTTGAACTGACCATGGAAACTCCACCCCTTATTTCTGGTAAGTTGTAGAAATTGCTGTTTTTATCCAGCATCTTGATGTAGATGGATTACAAGATCTAAAGGAGAATATAATGCCTCACCCTTTGGCTTCATGAATTCAAAACCTTTAAGCAGGATTCCAAAAGGAAACCAAGGATGCCACTGACTAGATCATTTCATGGTGTTCTATGAGCTCTAATAGCTGCCCCTTCGGTCTCAAAACCATCCTGTAAAAACCTCATTATAATTCTGGTGCAAAGCTGGTAGGAAAATGATTATTGAATTGACACCATTTATAGAAGGGGGACCTGTGATTGTTAATCGCTTTTCTTGTAGACTCTCTTCTGGATGCTTGAATTGAGAAAGAAATAGGCAAAGATCAATAATGATTCATAAGACTTGACTTCTCAATCTCCACAACTATTTATTTTATTTTTTATTTATAAAGTTTTATATAGCGCGAACTTGATCCCGAAGGATATCCGATCGCTTTACAATTTGAGGCAGAGTTGAGTACATTTTTGTATAAAAATGGTATGGGAAACTGGAGAAAGTAGTGGAACAGAAATGTAGGTCAATCTGATAGATGTAAAAAGGATTTCCATGCATTTCAATGTGAATGTTAAAGAGACATGGACACCAGAAAAAAACACTTTTCAGACTGGACCAGGTGTAGGCTTGATCCTGCGCCCCTGCGGCCGAGCGAATGTGTCAACGGGACGGTCCCGCCCGTCGCCCCCACTACAGGGTCTACCGCCCGCGAAGTGGATGGCTCTAGAGGCCCTGCTCGACCGGGTCTACACCCACCAAAGCGATGTGCAAGCAAAACGCCTCCACCCAAACAACAAATGTTCATCCGCGACCAACAAAACACCCTGTCGTGTTCAGCACAACACAGCCATGCTTGCAACCCAAGCAATAGAACATCTGTCACCTACAGAACCCAACAACAAATGTAAAAACCGAGGAACTAGATCCACCACACCGAAATGTGACCCCGGCAGTATAGTAAGTAGGCCAACTCAGGCTGGCACATCCATTCCTCACACCGGATGACCTGCCAATACAGGCTCACCGGCTGTGCAGAGGAAGGGAGGAGACGTGAGTGGAAGGAAGCACGAAGAGATATAGCCACTAGCCAGCGACGGAATGACCGAGCCCAAGAGAGGGCGAAGGAGGGAGCCACAGCAATGACCCCAGGCGAGGAGTGACCGCCCTGGCCCGAGAGGGTCCGCTGCAACCCCAGTTCACCCCACACCACTCAGGTTGGCCAGCATCCATGTAGTCCCTGCGCCTCGCACAGTGCGGCACACATAGTCTGAGACGATGATAGGCCTCTCATAGAAGAAGAGGTTGACGTAGAGAGAAAGGAGTCAAAGAAAGGAAGCATTCTTCTTCTATTGCGGTGAGACTAAGGAGGGGAAACCAATACCTGGCCAATGAGGTACCACTATAATAACCTCTGCCCTGTCCCCTGTGGTGGCAGGTAATTTTACAGAGGGAGGCGCACTTATGCACACATACTCCTCACTCACATCCATGCATACACACACACGCACTCACACTCACACTCACATTCACACACACACATTCACAACGCTCACTAACAAATACGCATACGTTCATACATAAAATGCATGCACGAAACATAAAAGAACACATAAACCTTATCTTAACTGCAGCTCTCCAGGAGGAACGGCCTCCCTATAGAGCTCTCTAAACTGACCGCTACAAAAATTGCCCATTATCTCCTACGAATGTTCTTGGAGAGCCACGAAGTCGGGACATTATCCAAAGACCAGAAGACAGCAACCATAGTTGTCATTCACAAGGAGGGCAAACCTCCAGAGAGTTGCACCTCCTACTGGTCGATTTAGCTATGGAACGCGGAAGTGAAGATCTTGGCAAAACTATTAGCCTTCTAATTGGTCAAGGTAAGTTTACTGATCCACCCGGACCACTCTGGCTTTCTGCCAGGGAGGAGCACATGCTTAATCTCCAGTGGCTGCATGGGGTCTTAGGACGGACGTCCCAAGTCTGTGAGGATGTGCTATTTTTGTCGGACGACGCACAGATGGCATTCAACACAGTGGAAGGACTATTTTGTACACAGTCTTGGAGAAACTTCGGTTCGGACTCCGCTTTTTCACCTGGATCCGGCTCTTATACACAGACTACTCTCGCCCAGGTCATTGTCAATTGGATCCCGTCCGCGTTGTTTCATCTCTGCCAGGGTACAAGACAAGGCTGCCCACTTTCTCCCTTGATTTTCATCCTCGTTGTGGAGCCTCTTGCTGCCTGGATTAGGGGTGATCCCTGTGTTAGAGGATTATGGTGGACGGAGGGCCTTCTCTCTTGATGGAGTAATTCATATATTCACACTTTTCTGTTGTCGCTTTGCCGAATACACCATTTAATTGGAGCAAATCTTTGATCTATGTCCTTCATGGACCCATTCCATGCCTACATGATGAATGTGAGGCTCAGGTGGTCATAGGGGTTTCTGCAATTTGGGGATATTTATAGCTAAGGACCCAGTCGCTTATTACGCACATAACCTTGAACCACCATTTTGACACTTATGTAGAACCATCCAGCACTGGTGATCCCTGCCCCTTTCTCTACTAGGGAAATCTGTCCTTTTAAAAATCTCTACCCAGTTTTTTGTATGTCCTCCAAAACACACTCTATCTGGTCCCGCAGTCCTATTTCCAGGCAGTAGATAATGCAACCCTCACACTCCTCCATGGATGGAGGGTCCCCTCATATAGCGCTCCAGAAACTGACCAGGAGTTGGTATGATGGGGGAATTGCTCTGCCTATCTCCAGAAATTATACTGGGCATAGCAACTCACAGTAGTCAATCATTGGCCTCTCTTCCCAGAGGATGAGCCAGCCTATAGGATGGAAAGGAGAAATATGCAACCCGGGGGATAACTGAGAGATATCTATGGGGGAAAGTGCCCTACACCCCTCCCCAGTCCCACGGTGATCTCTCTCACTCTGGCACACACCACTGAACGATTTGGGCTAGTGCGACAAGATCATGCATGCTACACCCCTGTGGGAGACGGCACGGTTGGGCTCCTTAGCCTTACGGGGGGCTTTGACAAGTGGGATCTCATTTGCCTGTCTATAGCGTGAAACCTGTGGAGATGGCCCCCACTGAGACCTTCCGATATACACAGATTCGCCACGCCTTGCAGACAGTGCTCCCAAGGGGGTGAGGAACTGCCCGAGTCAGGCTGCTGGATGAATACATGTCCAGGAAAGCGATCTCACTCACCCATCGTAAACTGTTAAACAATCCACCTGCCACCTGGTCTCACCTGCGTAGCAGTTGGGAGTGAGGCCGGGTGACTTAGAGGACCATGAGTGCCCCAAGGCATTGGTCTCCTCCAGGGAGGTAGCTATTAGATCAAGATCCAGATCTCAGCCACTGGCAGTCGCTCTGAGCCACATCCCAATCCATCGCTTTTTGACCACATGTCACCTTAGTGTAGACCCAGCCATATGCAAATCATTCTTGACCCTGCTCCAGTGGGAGCAGTCCAGCCGAACAGTCCGACCTGGTTTTACCTGAACTGGAAAAAAGCAACTCAAGGCTGGTTTTGCACTTATTAGTGCTCATCAGCAAGATATAGCTTGGCTCCCGTGGCACAGTGAGCACAGGATGCACTTCTGAGCATACTCTTAACATTTAAGGCATCAAAAGTAAGGTGATGGACGGAATGCTAGAATTAATCTGAGCCACTAGCAATTGCTCCGGTCGCATCCCAATTGTTTGTTTTTCGTCCACCATGCTACCCAGCCATATGGTTGCTTGTATTCCGGTTCAGAGAGGACCTGCCCTAGTAGTCTGGGCTGAACTGTTCCTATTGGAGAAGGATTGTGACTGATGGGGGAATTGTTCTGCCTATCTGATTGATTTGTGTACGGCTGCGTCCAAACTAAGGTGGCATGGTGAGCAAAAAATGATGTATTGAGATGCTGCTCCAAGCCATTGTCATTGGCTGAGAATAATTCTAGCATTCCATCCATCAGCTTGTTTTTGGCTGGGACCAAACTGAGGTGGCATGGTGGACGAAAAACAGTGGACTGAGATGCAGTCCTGAGCGATTGCCAGCGGCTGAGATTAATTCAAGCATTCCTTCCATCACCTTTTTGTTGATGAAGTTGATGGCCTAAGTGTCTGGCATGACCAGATGTGAATGACGTGCTCACTGTGCCACTGGGAACAAGCTATACCTGAATGATAAGTCCAAATCAGACTAAACCTGGTCTTGGGTTGCTAGTGTTCTGGTTCAAGTAGTCTTCTTATTCACAATAGAGTGAGAGAAGCAGAATAGTTGCAATCTCCCGGGTACAATTGCATCACAAAAACTGGTTCAGGTAGTACCTGGCCTGGTAGTTCGGCGGACTGTTCCTATTGGAGCAACGTCAAGATTGATTTGTACATGGCTGGGTTCAAACTGAGTTGGCATGGTGTGCAAAATAACGATGGACTGGGTTGCGGGCCAAAGAAAATTCCAGTAGATGAGATTAATTTAGACATTCAATCCATCACCTTCTTGTTCTTGCAACCATCCATGATTATGTGTTCATATTCACACTGTGATGAATGAGACTCTCTGGTCCAGTGGGGCTATGCGGCAGGCTGCGCAGGGTTCGGTCAGCTAGCCCCCATCTCTTTTCCTTTTGAAACAGCTGCACAGTTTTGGGGGAAAATGAGCCTCAAATAGTTTAAATTGGTGTTTATTATATGTGATGCTTAACTCCTTTGGTGCTCATGACGAGCTGAGCTCGTCATAACGGTCGCGCTCCGCCCACGCGCGGTTATTTCCCCGCCTGTGCGGGAGAATTAATCAGTGGGCGGAGTTGTGATGAACCCAGCTCGTCATGAGCACAGCTCCACGGTGAGTCATGACGAGCTGGGTTCGCCGCGGACCCCCCTCCCCGCACTGTGGGGGAATTACCCCGCAGCGAAGGGGTTAAAGAGTGTTTATCTGCAAGGTGCAGGGTTTCTATTTGATTCCTTACTTCAGAATGGAACTGATTCACATTTTATCAACTCTGAAAGCAGAAACAAAATGAGTCTGCTCAGCCCAGAATTGATGTGTCGACCCTGATCTGTGCACATTTTACATCTGCTGCTTTGCACTATTGAATCATCTTGAAAGGGGTTCATTCATATTATGGTCCATGTTGATAAATGATAACTCATTGTGATGGCTTATGTTAGCCACCCAATGAGGTATGATTTGAAAGTATTCTCTCTACTCCAGTGTACCTGGTGAGCACGCTGCAGCTTTCAAGAAACTCAGAAGTGAACACAATGGTATATGCCAAGTTATGGTTTATTTATAACATGCCTTAACGTTTCTATATTTCTGCCAGGTGGCAGGCATTTCAAAGAAATAAAGGCGCCTTTCCCTGAAGGAGAAAAAAGACCCTGAGTCGTTTTATTGTGGTCTGGGGCTGTTTCATGTGCACAGGAAATGTTACAAAGAAAAGTGCTCCTTACTGCGGTGGGGCTGAATAAAGGTAGGGCGACAACAAAAGGGCGGCAGACTACAATGGGACAGCACGGCATAAGATGCACAGCAGCAGCTGGCGCGACATCTGCCTCCTGTGGTAATGAGCACCCGCTCTACAGGTGTCCCTAAAATCTCTGCGGAGCCCATGAAGGAATAAGGTGGTAGTTCTCTTGGAGATGGAGGAAGTATGCTTTCACTTTTATACATGGCTGCCAATTAGCCCCATGTCAGGTGTCACAGCTTCAGACAGTCCTGTCTTTTCACGTAACAGCGCGTTGCATGCTGGGATATTTAAGCTCAGGGATGATGGGGAACTCGGAATGCTGCAGCTCAGAGGATTCTGGTTGAGCCTTAGATGGGAACAAAGTCCCTTTCGTATGCAGCCTCTGTCCAATCCTGCCCATGGGAGATTGTTGCACTAATGTAGTTGTTGCTTGCACACATCAGAAAAGACGGCATAATCCTGTAAAGTCTGGCACTTGAGAAATACTCTCCAAAGTGTACTGCTGAGGTTAAAAGTAGAGACTGAAAGAAGGTATTCGTGAACAGAAAATCATCGAAGATATAATGCAAGCTGCCATAACTAACCTCCTAGGGTGTAACAATCGAAAGCAATCACCAGCCCCAGCAGTGTTGTATTGTATGAAAAGCGCCGCCATCTTGTATGAACTCAACAAGCTCTTCGTGCGAATGGAACAAGAATTGCAAACTGCATTAGATTATGCTGCACATTCGTAGGTTCTCCGTGAACCATGCGACTGGTAGATGTAAGGCGAGTATAAAGAGTGATCGTTGTTTAACCTTGCGCAAGTTTAAGTTTAAATTGTTTTTGGGGTGTGTTGTGACTTGATTGTCGCCTCTCCTTTCTCTTTGTCACATCTTCCCTACTGCTCAGCCAAGATGAGTGTTGGAATGTGTGGTGATGTGCTGTCAGTTGGTGTGTGCAGGGTTAGCAGCTGGGAGGTTGCTCCTGGTGGGGTTACCTTACCTCTTACTTACCATCTTATCTACCAACTACATCTTCTGTAACTTGGACAATAAACCTCCTCGTTGTGATTTACCTCTTGGCTACATTTGGACTTCGTCTACCCACAACAGATAGCAGATGGCACTTTTTTTGTGTGTAATTAATTACCCTCTCCATCATCATCTGATCTACCAAAAACCTTTTGAAAATGCTGTTTGCCCCCCCAGAGAGGAGAATTATTCAGTGTTCTGCCCATAATACACAACAGAGGGAAATATAAGATAATAACAATATAACATCAACTAAGAAAGAACAATGGCATTGACAACAGCATCAGCCAACCACACATTGTGCAGTAGGCACTGTAAGCGCATGTCATAGTGTGTTACTTGCCTGCACATAGCTCTTCATGTCTTCACTCCAAATACTCACGCGTACACTTACTACTAAGCTGTCTCTGGGTCTAAAAGTGAACATGTTACTCTCAAATAGTAACACAATGTTAGTGTGAACATTCCTTGATTTCTGAATTCAATGGGCCCTGAGGGGCAGTTGTGAATTGGAACCAGGTATCCTGTTTTCTTGTACACAGAGGACACAAAAACACCCAAATGCAAAGAATAGCTTAATTAATTTGAAGGCCTCTCTATGCTTTTCCTCCTATACTTCTGGAGGAGCTTGCCTTGCGTCCTTTTGGCACTGATGTACCATAACCTCCGGTGGACCACTTTTGAGCACTTTGCCAACACCACCAGTCGAATGGCAGTAGTTCTCCAGCTTTGATGTGTGTTTGTCTGTCCGTCCGGCCATCCCCAATGGGATATGTTCGCCTTTGGCATTCCTTTAGTGCTATCCAACGATGCCACTTGTGGCCCATTTGGCGATATCCCCTGGTGAAGTCTGCCATCTTGTCAGATGGCGACCATTTCTGTCCTCCAGAGTTTATGAGTTTAGACTCTTCCTAGCCTCCCCTGTGAGGTGGCTACATTGCTGCCTTCTTTACCAGTTGTGCAGGCAGACCTAACCATCACTGGGATTTGACTGACACATGCCATCTTGAACATACCGGTCAAAGGCAAGGGCTTCTTTTTCTCCAATTACATTAACGCTAGGTTTGTATGGTACCCAAACCTGTAATAGTAGCAACATTATTATTGGTGGTAGTATTTGCAGTAACTGCCATCATTGTATTAGCAGTATCAGCCGATAAACCTGTAATAGTAGCAACATTATTATTGGTAGTAGTATTTGAAGCAACTGTCGTCTTTGTATTAGCAGTATCAGCCGATAAACCTTTAATAGTAGCAACATTATTATTAGTAGTAGTATTTGCAGCAACTGTCGTCTTTGTATTAGCAGTATCAGCCGATAAACCTGTAATAGTAGCAACATTATTATTGGTAGTAGTATTTGCAGCAACTGCCATCGTTGTATTAGCAGTATCAGCCGATAAACCTGTAATAGTAGCAACATTATTATTGGTAGTAGTATTTGCAGCAACTGCCGTCTTTGTATTAGCAGTATCAGCCGATAAACCTGTAATAGTAGCAACATTATTATTGGTAGTAGTATTTGCAGCAACTGCCGTCTTTGTATTAGCAGTATCAGCCGATAAACCTGTAATAGTAGCAACATTATTATTGGTAGAAGTATTTGCAGCAACTGCCGTCTTGGTATTAGCAGTATTTGTCGATTGTGACATCTGCTCACTTGAGCCAATGTCAGTTCTGCTTACGTTATGGTTCTTGTACTACCGATGTATGTTGATCACTTTATCATTGGGGGTTTATACATTCTTTATTAGAACTTCTTTAGGACTCTTGGAATGTTGGGAGCATAGTTGAAGGCAACTGGATTGATCCCACTACCTCTGGGAGCACAGCACTGTACACCGGGACCGGAGCTCTCGATGGAACATTTGGACTATGCTCCCTAAGCGGAAACTATAACATTTCTGTATGTACTACGGTGCCGAGCAACCTTTGGCCGATGACCGGTGGAGCTGTCCTATGTAGCTATAGAGGAGTTTGGCTCTGGTTCACCCCTCTGCCGTCACCTACCCAGCCGGACGTCAGACACTGTTTTTCCTCATCTCCCCGTTGGGCTTCCTACCCCCTCCACCACCTCTTCCCTCCATTATTCCTTGTCTGCCTCCCCTATTCCTTTCCTTTCTCCCCTTATTTTTCTCTCCCTTTGCCTATTTTTTTACCTTATGTTTATGCTATGCTTTTGTTCTCATGTAACTCATGTTACTATGCTCCAGTAACTGATGGAACTTTATAACCATGTTCTGAAACAATTCTTTTTCCTCATGTAAAGCGCTCTGATACCTCCAGGTCTAGCCAGCACTATATAAAACAGCAGTAGTCAGCACGTCAACTCGAATGAGACGTGTTGGGCAATGTTTACATTACTTTCAGTGCCGCCAGTTTTCTAGCAGAAGCTTTTAGAATTAGGAATAAACGGGTTCCACTGAACTTTTTATTGTAAATATGGTATCACTCTAATGGTTTTTAATTCTATGAGCCAAATTATGTCAAATATTTATAGTCATTCCTGATTTTTGTATATAAATGAATTGCGATTTTAATGTATATGTATTGTATGTGGCTTTTATGATTTTTCAAAATCGAATAAAGTGTGCTTTGAATTGTATTGTTGAGACGTGCTAGGGGCTCGATCGCAAACACAAAAAGGAGCGGGTTTAAGGGACAGCCCTGCTTCATACCTCGACCTATAGAGAAGGTGTGGGAGAGGATCCCATTAATTTGAACCCTAGCCCTTGCACAGTCCATGCCCCTGAAACAGGGCCCAATCCCAGCCCACGTCAACACAGTTTGAAGATAGCCACAGTCATCCATTTTGATCGCCTTTTCAAAGTCTATTCGGAGTAAAGCTAGGTTTTTGTGTAAGAGATGACAGTGGGCCAGGGTTACTTGTAGACTCCTGAGACCGTGTCACATGGCACGAGTTGGCAAATATCCGCATTGATCAGGATGTACCAATGCGGGGAGAACTCTCTTGAGCCAGGTCGCTAACAGAGCTGCAAAGACCATGACTTCCCCGCTAATCAAGAAAATCGGGCATTAATCAGCACAGAAAGGAGATGGGGGCTGTGTCCTGGGGATCACCACTATCGTGTCTGTGTCTATGTCTACTGGGAATGTACCCAGGTCTCCCGCCTCTTCGTAGAGGGTAAGGGAGGTATGGGCTGAGAAAGTCCTGGAACGCCCAGTAGTACTCAGCAGGGAAACCCATCAGGGCCTGGGGTTTGCCCAAGTTTGACCCTGTTCTTCCAACGAGAAGGGTTCATCTAAAGCAGGGGTCTCCAAACCGGTCCTGGAGGGCCGGATCCATGCCAGATTTTTTGGATATCCCCTTTGAGATACATGTAGTTATTTTAAAAATCTGGCATGGATCCGGCCCTCCAGAACCGGTTTGGAGACCCCAGATCTAAAGCCTCAACTTCGGCCTGTGGAAGACGAGGAAGGGGAACATCATAGAGAAATTCAGCGGCTAGAGTCGGGTTCCTATCAGGGGCAACCGGGTAGAGGCAGTGATAATAGCGAGCAAAGGCTGTGTTATCTCTGCTAAAGACTGAATGGAAGCACCCTGTTCGTTGGATATCTCCGGTATGATCCTATTCATGTGAGGGAGAGAGTACAAGCACTTTAGTACTGGTTAGCAGTGCTAAAGAGCACAGAGTCAAGAAAAACTAATTCAGCAAAAAGGGAAGGAGAAAGGCCAGGTCCAACATATGGTGATGAAGCTTTTCTTGTACTGGATTGGTGCTTACAATGGTGTTGTCACAAGACCATAAAGATCAGAAGAACCAGTACTTCTCCTGGTTCAGCACCACTTTAGTGTGGGGTGGCTATCATGAAGGTGGCATGTTTGTTGGCAATTGTATTTCTGCTGACAGGTCCCTTGGCACTGTAACTCTTATAGCACATCCACTGGCACTGCAAGTGTGGGCATGAGATACATTTGTGAGTCTAGTTGATATTTTATTATGAGCACTGTCATTTTCAATGACATCTTCATGGACACTAGTTTTGATGACAAGTTTATTGTCATTTTTATTCTGATGTCGAATTCATTATCGCAGCAACCTTGGTTCACTGTTCATTGACCATAAAGCTGTAAAAGATTATATTATACTGTAATTCCAAATGGATCTTGTCTGTACAGGAGAATACACTTTAACTGTTATTCTGATGGGAAAATATATCTGCACGGTTTCTTCTCTACGACGCATGTGATGATGAATTGCTCATTTCATTCACTGGTAGACTGAAGTGGTCTATATAAATTCAAATAATATTGTGCTGCATTCTGTGGCACAATATATTGGGAAACAAAACTCTCAAGATTATCACAGTGCCCTGAGAAGTAGAACTATCACATGGCAAATAGTTCTACATGTTGTCTCAAATATTCAAAACATAATATGCTGATTAAGCATCGGAAAACAAGCAATTGCACAACCCAAAATGTAAGAGAGAAGCGGGGTATGACGTTTAATAACAGTGGTTTCCCTTTTCCGTATTTCTGATTTAAGAAGTGGGGTACCCATTTTTCACTGTTTGAAGCACTGCCTGTTTTGTTCATTATGGTTCAAATTGTTTTCAATACAACTGCTGTTATTGATTGGATATTTTGTGTCCTTACATACTAAAGTAAATAGATCTTATGATGGTCTGCTTTATTAACTTAGGTTTCCTTTCCCTAAATTTACACCCTACCTCTGAAATTATTTAAAAAAAAGTTAAAGGAGACCCGCAGTTGCTTTTCTCCTTTAAGCATGGAAGCTATTTGTTAAACTTTGTTGTCTTGCCAATATAAAATAAAATATTGGCTAGAAGCAAAAATATTTTTTTGGATTTCAAAGGGCACACATTGCCATAATAGTTGCTGGAACTTCTTTGTGTGTGGATGTGCCCCTGGTAAAAGAGCAGAATGGTGTCACTCACAGTGAAGTTAGCCGATGGCTGAGATGGGTTGACCTACTGCTCCATGCTGTATGCTGTACGGTGCAGAAGAACCAATTATCACAGGCATGGTGAAGCTACAAGGGTGCATAACTGTAACTCAAAACCAAAAAAAAGATTTAAAACCCTTTTCAAATGTTACCAATGTGTAACATCTAATTAAAGGCCAAAACCTACTGTGTCTGATGCAGAATTTGATGGGATATAATTTAAATACCTTTTTACATTTGCCAGAAGCCTCTTATGAGTCTGAAAAGTCTTTCTGAGTCTGCCAGTCTATCTCTTATCCCGTGTAAACAGTGGTGTTGACAATTAATAAGCTTTGCTTCATCTGATCAACTGTTTGTCATTTGATTAAGCAAATGCTTCCTTGGACTAGCCATCAGCTGCAATATCATTTCATTTCATTTCATGAAGCTTTATTCAGTGCATAAAACAATGACCATGAAAGCACAAGCAATACGATACAGAGCAGCAAATCCAAGTTAAATGTTAGCAGATTAACATATCGGTTCACATTACATCCGTCTTAGCTGCCTAGTACCCAACTGTAAATTTGCTGTATGGTTTGTACTTTAGGCAATGCCAGAATTTGAACTGAGCTCTTGCCATCTGGAAAAAACATGCTGATGACGTCACCACCTAAGAAGTAGGAGGGTAAAATGTTTCCCTCGTACCTTTTCCCAAGCAAATGTTCCCCGCTCCCTTCCTCAGTTGGCCTGAATCTGGATTGCCACTGTAGATCCAGTGGCATAAGAGTTCACACCACCCAGAAATAGACCAATTTTTGTTTGCTGGATCTGGGAAGTGTGCACATTGGGCACCATTGGGATTTTGTGACACCTGCCAACAAGTAGGGTGTGTGAAGAGATGCTTTAGAAGACCCAGTGGGTGAAAAAGACAAAGCAAGTGGGGAAATTGGCAGTTATTCCCCTATTGCAATTGGTATTGTATTGCTTTCTGTAGGCCTTCACCACCGTGGAATTACTTCCAAGCAGATAAATAAAATGACCACTTAGAGAATATTTTTTCTGTAAAAAGGGAAAAATATTTTTAAATCTTCATCCAATGTCCTGCTAGGTTACTATTTTTAATACCACTTTTGATTGATTTTGTCACGTACAGGTCGATAATAATGCAACCATTTTACAACTTTTAACAAAGTTTGAGAACTCTCCATATTTCAACATTTTGTTCTACGTTATGAGTGATCCCTAAGTTCCAACGGGCTCTGTAATGCCTTCAGAATTAATGTTTTTTGTGAACACTATGGATGATTGGTATTCCACCCTGAGATTTCACCTGCTGCAAGCAGGCAGAGTCGCCAGTGGAATATAAGGGGCAAACATGGCGGAATCTGCACTGTAAATCTGATTCCTTCATGTTATTCCCCATAAACATATACTCTGTTATTTCCCCCACTCCTAAACTTCTTGGACCCCAGTAACAGTAATTCAGAGGTATTAAATTCTTGGATTTTCATCAAACAACTTGTAATGACAGCCTTTAAGTGCTACGGGAACTGCCATTGAGGCTCCTAATAGAATGAGTTGTTTCCAGCGAGTCTACCACACAAGATATTTTCAGTTTTTATTTTGTTCAGGGTCATTTTAAGTCTAGGCAACAAAGGCTGTTTCTGCTGTTGGGTGTCACTCATGAACCAACTCCATATTCTCACAACTAAATGACTGCCAAAACAAAGGGGGTGTGTGCAAAAAAATGTTTCTCCGCTATGGTGCCAAAACATTGCACTTGAGAGAATAAATAAGACTAGATTTTGTCAGGAATTTAAGAAACCTTCTGGATGTACCTGCTAGATCAGCTAGATTGGCACAACACTTGAGGTATGGTTATGTAGGGCAAAGTCTAACCCAGACTTGCTTTTGGTGGCTGGGCATCGACTCAGAGGTTGGTGTATGATTTAACATCCGGGTCAAGGGGAGGAACTTCCAGGTCAGTCTAGGTGAATATGTGACGTTACAACGCCACATATTTCATTGCGGTAAGTAACAACGCGGACGTTACATGGTCCACGTTGTTACCCGCATGGCATTACAACGCAAGTCATTTCTACGACTTGCACTTGAAAGCGTGCTGGACTTAGGAATAGTATAAATTGCTATTCCTACTCCAGTTAGCGCAACAGCAGGGAGTGTGTTGTCCTTAAAATCCAACACATTCCTGGTGTTGCGCGCCATCAAGCGCAAGTCGTAGAAACGACTTGCGATGTAATGCCATGCGTGGTAACAAAGCGGACGATGTAACGTCTGCGTTGTTACCAATGCACGTGGTACTTACATCGTTGTAAAAGCTGTCTCCAGTCTAGGTCAAGAAGGATTTAGGACCATTAACGGCTTGTAATGGCACCTGGCAATTCTTTGTCTTGACTTGCTACAGTTGTTCACCGGCCTTCCTCCCACAGCTTTTTTGTTTGCCTCGTTACCAGTGCCCTTGAGGTTTTGCTACTGTGAGTTCTGGTTGTCCTCTATCATCCAACTATCTTGCAGCTCCTGCCTTCTGTGCTCCGTTACCGCCCTGCTTTTCAAGTGCCTGCCACCTGCCTTCCTTTTTACAGTTGCTCTTCGCCCCCTAAGTTCACCTTGCCCTGCTGAATGAAAGCCGGCTGGTAGGATTACAAAGGTGTCATGTTGTATTGGATGTATGACTATACAATGAGGGCCATTTCAATGCGGTCTGTTAGATCGTGGTTTTCACAACGCAAGTCGTTACATCGACTTGCGCTCGAGGGGCGCTGGTCTTAGGAACAGTGTGAATTATTATTCCAACTCCAGTCTACATACAGTGGGGAAGGTGTTGGAAACAGTAATTTACACTATTCCTTAGTCAACAGCGTTCTCCAGTGCAAGTAGGTGCAACGACTTGCGTAGTGAAAACCACAATGTAATAGTACCACGTTGAAATGGATGCGTGGTAAACGATGTCTCCCTTTGTATTGCCAATATTATGGAATTATTAATTCTGCTGACCTATTTGTAATCATCTTTGTTGATGGAAAGAGACTCACCTAATGGTCTTGATATTCTGTTGCGTAAACCGCCAAGATATAGAGAAGTTTTAAGGCATGGGCACAGTGGGCTCTGGCCCAGGGCCCCAGACTTTTGGGGGGACCTGATACAGTCAGCTGTGTTCTGCAGAGTCTTACCCTAATGAACTTGAATGATCCTTAAACAGATTATTTTAAGTACCATTTTCCTTTAAAAATGTTTTAATGTGGGTAAGGTGTGAGTCTCTTACATATATTTTGCTGATAAATGTTTCTTTTTCATGCAAGGTCCATAAAGAATTGTTTCTTTTAGCTCACAATAGGACTTCACTTATGAGAAATGGGAGTTGTGTCACAGAAATTATTTGCAGTATTATTAATGAGCTGCTGCTGTGTTTCAAAATTGAAAACAGGTCACTGCAAATATTAAATGCCAACACATTTAGTATTTGGACAAGTGTGCCTGTGCACTGTCAGTGACCTGACCAAAGAGGGCATGAAATAGCTGAAACTGAATCATAAATTCGAATTTCATCCCAACAGGGGCCCCCAAAATACGTTTGGCCCAGGGCCCCCAAAATCCTTAAGATGTCCCTGCCTTGATATGCTTGCCCTGCTACTGAGAATCCATGCTGCGTCCTGACCTCTCTCTCAAATCCTACCGCCGTCACCCTTGTTTCTTGTACAGTGGCATGCACCAACTGTAGGCGGCCGAGTATCGTCAAGCTCACTAACCTGCCTGGTTGGAATGTGATCAAATATGGGCCCGGGGGACACATTTGCGTATTGCCTTTCCGCTAAACACTGCTTCAGTGAAGTTTGAAAGGGGGTGGGGGCATGTTTTATTAATTTCACTTAGATCAAAAAAATGCACAGATTAGTTCACACTGCTGAGCCACACATGGATGCAAGTGAGACCACTTCTGCTCAGGCCCCCTGACCCCGCTCAATTAACATACATTAATGGGCCGGTCCAGCGACAGAAACACAGTGATACCTCCGCCCATCTGCCTCTAGAAAAGCCACTCCGGCACCCACTGGGCAGCTGGCGGCACCCTGACAGCACAAACCGCCCCCCCTAAAAAGCAGCGCACGGTTAGAACTCTGCTACCGGCTCTTCGGCCATTTCCCAACTGCCCGCCTTACCAATCCGATCCTGTGCCTCACTCATTTTCGCCTGCGTTTCCTCCGGTATGTTTTTTTTTTACGTTAAAATAATACAAAGGCCTTGACCGCCATTGCAAATAAACAGAGCAGTCTCTTCATGTCTACTCCACCCTTTTTAGATATGACCCCTCTCGAATACATTCGAAATCCAGCACTTTAAGAATGTAACATGCTTCAAAGGGAAAGAAAGAACTCCCCTTGACAGCCTCGCTGTCTTTTGGCCAGTCTGGCAAACACATGGTCCGGATGGGCACATATTTAGGTCTGAGAAGCCACATAAATGAAGCCACGTTTCCTACGGAAATCCAGGCCCAAAGGATCACCACGTGATTCCAAGAAAGAAACACGTGTTTAGCATGGAAGTCATTTTCGACACGGATAGGTATTCGAGGACTGTTTAAGTATTCACAGCTGTTCAGCCGCCATCTTGAAACGAGCACCGCAGGCCCCTGTACATTCACCGCTGGAGTAATTAAAGCCTGTCGGCTCCAACTCCGCATATCACTCCAATCACGGCGCATATTGTGTAGCACAAGGAGACCTAATGATGTCACCTTTCCGTTAAGCTGTATCTGATTGCAAGGACAAAGCGCACCGCCACGCGCATCATTTGGGGAGACAAGCATTTCATCACTTGGAGCCCTTCCAAAGCTTCAATGACAGCAAGGCCATTCCGCGTCATATTAATAACTTTGAGACGGATACGCATGCAGCACGCGCGCGGCGCGGAAAGTAGCCCAGATGCTTGTAATGATAAATGCATTTAGAGCAGGCTTCATTTACTTCAAAGTCGCACAACTGTGGGTATTATGGGCTGCCTGCACTTGAACTATGTCAAGCCTACTTCCACAGCAATGCCAACAATATATCTGAGATCAAACATGTCACTGATCATTTTTTGCACTCAATATGTAAAAATAGAAAAGTTAGACACTTTCTGTAGGTTTCTACACATTCTGAGTTACTGTGTTTTTTTTTTCTTTTTAAGAAAAACTGATTTGTGTTAAACTGAATCTAATAACAGTGTTTAGCAACAAATATCTAACTGTTTTTTGTGTGTTTAATTTTGCCCCAGAGATCCAATTTTATTGTTCATTTTTGCAACCATACTCTGCCTTTTATGTGAAAGAGTCATGGAGTGGGGTTTGCGAAAGGCCATGGTGTGATCATGTATAATAGGGGTGGGCGGAACTCACTGAGGTCCACTCTGCGAAGTTACCTCAAAACTTTCTCGAGATTCCACAGAGTTCCTTGAGCGGCAGAATTCTGGGTCCACACACACTCATGTAAAAAAAATATATGTTGTGAATCGATTAGCGGCCCTTTGTGCCCTGATCGACTCCCCAGCTTCCCATCAGCCGCAACGCTCACAAGAAAGACACACGTCTTAAGCTTTAATCCAATCTCCTATTCAGAGGTAAAAACACGTGTTGTATATGGCAACCATACAATTCACGTTTTCACTGCCGGAGGTGCACTAGCCTCTTGCGGGCCCCTACTTCTTTAATTGCGGTGTATGGCATTCAGGGAAAGGAAGGACACAGACCCTACGTGCTCTGTGCCCCACATTCTACACAAGTCGCACTCGCACGCCATTCCTCAAACTAGAAAACGAAAACGTGAGCCAGTTTCCTTAAAAAAAAGCAGAACGTCGCCTAGCAATCCGGCCTCCCAAGGAGAGGAGAATTACCCAAAGCAGCAACCACTAGCATGGTTTTACACCCGAGTCTGCTGAACCTCCAACCATTAGCCTCCTCAATGCCTCTTCTCTGCAGACTTCCCTTTGCTCATTGGTTGCCACATATCAGGGGCGTAACACACCGCCCCCGCATCCCCCGCGGTGCGGAGGGGTCCCCAGACTCCAGTAGGCCTCCTTGGCCCTGCCCTCTGGTCGGAGAGCTCGGAGGGGGCCCCTCTAAGTTCCGTGCAGGGAGGCCCCCTTAGTTTTCGTTACGACAGTGCCACATGTGTCTGGCCACATGTCCTCTCCTGTGCCCTTCCTCCTCTCCAGCTGTCCCCCATGCTCCGAACTATTCTAGAGCGCAAATCAGGTGCCCCTAACACTGTCCCGTTTTTAGTTTTTAATTCAGGAATTGAATGAATGTCCAAAGCAAATGTGAGTCACGCCAACCTCGGCACACATGCACTGCAGCACAGGTCCCCGTGCCTAGCACCGTGTCTCAACCCTCGTGAGCCCCTGACAAATAGGGCGTTACGGCCAGCGTCGGATTGGTAACACGGGCACTCGGGCAATGCCCGAGGGGCTGGTGTCTGAGCTACAGCTGTGGGCTGCTTTTTTTTTAGCAGCCTGGGGGCCGATTTAGGCAGTTTCTGTGTTGTTAGGATGCCTCCAGCAGCCCAGCGGGTGCCCGAGTGGCCTTTCTGGAGGCAGATGGGCGTCCATACCTCTCTTGCATCAACGGGCAGAGGTGTCACTCCCTTTCACTCTCTGGGCCGGCCGATTAATTTATTCTGATTTGATTGAGCGGGGGCAGGGGGCCTGAGCAAAATTGGGCTCCCTTTTTCTGGTGTGGTTCAACAGTGTATACTAATCGGTGTATTTTTTGTAACCCCTTCCATCTCCCCTTTTAAAAAAATTTCGCTGAAGCAGTGTTGTGGGGAAAGGAAATATGCAAATGTGGGCCACTTTTGTGAGCGTGCCCGGGCTGATTTTGAATCCCAATCCAACCCTGGTTACGGCTTACCATTGTCTGGGTAAGGTACTAAAGATCAGTGGGAGTCTGTTCATGGTGGAAGGCGGTTTCTGCACATCGCTTACGCCACTACCAGCTTAATTAATTTCTGGGGAGAAGACAGGGTTTGGCGGGGGTACTTTGCACCCAGAACTTGTGCTGCCAGGGAAGTGAACCATTGTGTGCCTGAAGCATTTTGGAACTGCTTGGCATGCCATATGCTGTAAGACATACTTGTTCCTGCATTGCTTTGCCTGTTTTTTCCATGTGAACTTCCGTCTGGTCGTAGAAAATGACATTCAGTTCATAGTATCCTCTCAGTGCGAATACGAAGGATGTCTTTGGATCCTCGCAAATAATTTTTCTGTATGGCGTTGTTGGAGGTCACCCTTTACCACTTAGAAGAGAAGGCTGTAGCTCTGTTTATATCAGAAGGACACGTGTGCTGCTAGGGGTCAGCGGTAAACACCGCTACATAGCGTTTCGCAGAGATTTTTCATGAACAGGACCGTGGAGTTGGCAAAATTCTGTGAACTTTGCCGGCGGAGCGGAGTTTGCGGCACACCCCAATAAAACACCCCCTGTTATACATGAAAGGAATATTGCAAGTCACCTTGCAACGTCCTTGGAGTTCCATAACCTTGTAATGGAGCTTGGCCTTCGTTCCTCTCTATGGTCATGGAACTCCTTGGTGATTTGCAATATCCTCATAATGTACTGTAGGGGGTATTTATCCCATATAGAATGGGTGACATGGCGTGTCACAAGTGGCCTATTATTAAGAAATGAAAGAAGGGTTTTTAGGCAGGGATTGCACAATCCCATGTATTATGCTCGTATTAGTATTTTCCGCTTCATGTATTGCGCTGTTAATCTGTGGGGGTTTTTTGCCCACTAGTTCTGTAAAATCCTTATCTAAGGCTTCTCCGTCTTTTGAGTTTTTTCCCAAGGTAGGCACGTTGGCACTACTCCTTTGAGAGGGTTTCTGCTTCAAGTAAGAGCAGTTAAGAGAGAAAAGGCTCAACATAACAACACATTCGAGACTCTCAAAGGAAGAAATGTTGATGCTAATTTTATTTGCTAACAAAATGCTTACATTATTAATGTGCAAAGCTTATGTTTTAGTAACACATATACTGTATGCAAATTTGGAGCCGGTAATCATACTTAGATGTTTTAGGCCTGCTAGTAAATAAGAGTGCTGATTTACATTAGCCTAACTGTCGATGTCATGTTATGTTAACTATATAATAATGCATTTACACTGAAAGGCCTGGTTTTTCACATTGAATAGTTGTTTGTACACAATGTTTTTCACTTTGTTGCAAATGTTGTATGTTTCCAGAAGCCTTCTTCTAACTAGTGCACAGACACTTGTTTTGTAGTAGACAACTGATAATGAGTTCTCTCTGGGAGGAGAGGAGGTAACCAGAAGGATGATTCATGGGAAGAACTCTCTGAACCACAAAATATCAACAATGTAACATTTCAGGGTCTAATGTCTGAAAGTATATTATGCTTGTATGGGAACATGGGGAGTGTGCCTAATCCCAGGATTTTGCAGAAATCCTATTGGAAGATGAAGAAGACGGAAGAAATAATGTTGCAACATAGAATATTGTGTGTTTATATTGGTGCATGTTCCTAGACTAGCAGCTAGAGTCTGCGAGTCCTTCCCTCACTCTCTGGAGACTTTTTTTGAGTTTCTGAATCCTTTCTTCATGATAGGTTGCCTTACTTGGATTTTGCTAGATTGTCTGCTGTAATAGTGCATTGATTCTCTCGTTAGAGCTTTTTATTTGGTTTCTGAACTAACACCTTTTTTACCTCGTTATTCCAGCTTATTTAGAATAGAGAACTTTCCTTTATGAACAGTATTATTGTTACATTAACTGTGATTTTAACAAACATTTTGTTCTGTTTTGTAATCAAATAATGATTGATGGATTATATTAATATTTGATGCAAAAATATAGATTAATATTTAATGAATAACAAGATGAAAGACTAAAAGAATTGAAAATAGAACTCGCACTAATTGTCTTTATTGACGAACCTAAAGGTCTTTAATGATTTATTGCTATGTACATGATTGCTACTTACTTCTCCTTGTCGACGAGCAAAGGTCTATACAACATGTGACAGAGGTTATATAATGATTACCCGAAGATTGAGATATAGAAAATCCTGCTCCCTCAGAAGAAAAACATGCTTCTAACAGGGAAAAAGCGCATACAAAGCCGTGGGATTAGGAAGCGATGGAGATGAGTTTGTGGAAAAAGTGTGTATTCTTATGTACTTTTTGTTAAGGGGCTGACAGACTTGTCAGAAGTTAGTGTGAGGCCTGTGGTCATACAGTGCTGGAAATAGGTAAATACATTCTCAGGATTCCCCTAAATTAGGGTCAAGGGGTGGCAGCAGAAGAGGGTGAAGTAAAAAAAAAAAAAAAAGCTGAAGTAAAAAAAAAAAGCGGAATCTGGCTGTCAATTTACATATTTGTTTTTTAAAACTCTGCTGCAAAGAAATTAGAAACATGCACTCGTGACAGTAAATCTTTGTTTGCCTAGCGATTTTCAGGGGATAATAATAATACAAGGAAGATAACTAGATAACCTCCCTAGGAGAGAGGATGTGGCCCAACTATTAGAGCAGCCAACCTGGGAGCTATGGAACCAGGTTCGGGTCTCTGCAGGGACGCTCAGCATCCTGTGGTTCTGGGCAAATCCCATAATCTCCGTGTGGCTAACAAAAATTAATGTGTCCATCTGTAACGCAACGGATGCTCATGTAAAGTGCTCTCATATCTTCTGGTCTAGTTCACGCAATATAAAATTCCAAAATAAATAAATAAACTCGTCTGGTTGATGCATTCTTGCTGGAGAGATCTGCGTTTCGTCTAGTCACAGTTTTGACCCCTCACAAAATAGCATAAAGATTTAATGTACCTGCTGCAAAACACAGTGTAAAATGCAGATCACATATTTGTATTTTATGTAGATAGCTTAGCGAGCTACTGTTTTATAGTGTTATTTGGTGATACAGTGCACGCAACGAAATTCGTTTTATTTACTTATATGTTTACTTACCTGCTAAACTCCGTAATCCATACATTGCTACCCCCACCCTGCCCCTCCCCCTCCCCATGTCACCGCCCAGCAGGTATTCCCACTACCAGCCACGGCTGCGGGGCGCGTTTGCACAGTAGTGAAGGGAGGGGGCGGGGCCTAAGGTGACCTGTGTGCAAACACGCCCTGTGGCGTGTTTTAAGCTGAGGAAATAAGTCCTCTTCAATCCTGAGGGTCCCTGGGGCCAACTAGCTCAACAGGTACCACCAGTAAGCGCCACGGAGCTGAGTTGCAGAGTGTTGTAAAGAGGGGCGTGGCCTCTGAACACCTCTCTGCAACGCAGCTCTCTGTTGCATACTGGAGGTACCTGGTGGGCTACTTGGCCCCCAGGGACCCTCAGGATTGAGGAGGAATTAATTCTCCAACTTAATGCGCCACAGGGCGTGTTTGCAGATATGTTATCTCAGGCCCCGCCCCCTTCCTTCACCATTGTGCAAACGCGCCCTGTGGCGAGTTGTAAGTTGGGGAATTAATTCTCTTTCAATACTGAGGGTCCCTGAGGGCCAACTAGACCAACAGGTATCTCCAGTATGCGCCAATGAGCTGCGTTGCAGATAGGTGTTCAGAGGCCACGCCCCTTTTTACACCTCTCTGCAACGCAGCTCTGTGGCGCTTATTGGAGGTACCTGGTGGGCTAGTTTGACCCTAGGTACCCTTAGGATTCAAGGGGACTTAATCTCTCAAATTAGAACAGCCACAGGGCGCGTTTACACAGTGATGAAGGGAGGGGACAGGGCCTGAATTGACGTGTGCAAACACGCCCTCTGGCGCGTTTTAAATTGGGGAAATAATTTCCCTTCAATCCTGAGGGACCCTGGGGGCCAACTAGCCCACCAGGTGCTTCCAGTAAGCGCCACTCTCTGCGTTGCAGGGAGGTGGTGCAGGCTGTGCCCCTTTTTACACCTCTCTGCAATGGTGCTTACTGGAGGTACCTACAGGGCTAGTTGGACCCCAGGGACCCTCAGGATTCAAGGGGACTTAATCCCCCAACTTAAAACGTGCCACAGGACGGGTTTGCACACATGTCACCTCAGGCCCCCCCTCCCTTCACCAGTGTGCAATCGCGCCCTTTGGCGCGTTTTAAGAGGTAGTTTTAACCCCCCCTGCCCTATTATATACTAGGGGCTTACAGAGGAGGTCATGCTAATCACAGGGGTACCCCAACGCATAGTGTTCAATAGTATATGTAGGTGTTTTAACTGTATTCTAAGTGTCTTTTAGCATAACAGTGGCTCTAGGGCTGGTTAGTTACCACCAGTACCCATCTGAAAAAGTTGAGGGTACAGGATGATTTTGCGACAAGGCCTCTTTCTGCCCCTCTGTTTGTTCTTTCTGTCCAGCTAACTAGAACAACCCTGAAACCTATGTTTTTTTCGGTGTATATATATATATATATATCAATATCACGCTAGGCCCTGATGTGTATTTCGTTCTGCTAGTAAGTGTCTTATTACCTCAGAAGTCATTTTGGGTGAACTTGTGTTTCTTTAAATGCGTCTAAAGTGAGGTATAACCACTACATCTGAGCTGGGGCCTTCAATGGAATTACCTGCAGGCTGACTTATGACTGTGCTGCTGATCACTGTTAATGCTTCTGAAACCCGATTGCAAGAGCCCTGGGAGACTGTACTTCTAGTGAGAGCCATTTGTCAAATACTATCCTCCGTCCTGAAGGGGATTTTCAAACAGATGGGCCTTGTTAATTTTGGTGCTGACTCTGCCATTGAGAAGTGTGCAGAGCATCTGTAAACTAGTCATTATTTATACTGCTTATGATGCTTTCTCTAATTAAATCTCCAGGGTCTCTGCTCCAGGTGCACTGCCATTCGTAGCCATGTCTGGTGTTGGGTAAGGCATAACCAGAGCCTCTGGAAGTATGCGGAAACCAAAGGCCGCATTATTCGCTAGGGGTCACTAAATTATGCGGTGGGAGAATGTGAATTATGCAGTTTAATGGTGGACATTGTGTGGCAGCAGTAATCCACAATCTTGTCATTTAAACACACATTATTACTGCTGGAAGCAGGAGGAAAATGTGATTGGAAAATAATTGAGTATCGAGGAACTCATTGCCCTGATAGTCCGGGACCCACATGTTGTTCCCCATTTTCGGTCAAAAACACTTATTTGCACAGTACAAGGGTGGTGGGAATCAGCAGTGGCTCCTTTGCTATGGCAGAGGATTGTTACCCCCCCCCCCCCGCTGAGAGCCATTTTATTATCATTTTATTTTTCTTTCCGCGCTTGAGCTAGCAAGCCAAGTCTGGGCGGGGCGGGACCACGACGAGAGCAGGGGGAGGAGTAGTGCAGACTGTAAGTGCGCATGACAGTTTTGCCGGCTGTCTAAGGCTGGCCGAACCCTCATGCACACTTTGATCTCTCTCCACCCAAGCTGTGCTGCACAGCCTGGTGTAGAAGAGGCACCGGCTTCTAGAATCTGAGCGAGCGCAAACCCAGGCTAATCAAGACGCTTCTCTCATGCTGTATTACCATGAGAGCAGCGCAGTGATTGGCATATAGGCGCCTGGCATTGTGCACCAGCCCCAGGGGAATCCGAGTACGACCAGAGCAGAAGAACCCAAGACAGTGTCCGGCAGCAGGTAAGTGCTTTTTTTGGTTATTTATACCCTCCCCCCACAACGCCTCCTCCCCCCCCCCCCACCCCACCCGTTAAGAACAGCAGCCGCAACTGGTGGGAATACCAGCTGGTAGCAGGAATTCTGGCTACAGTATGCTCAGGCCCGCTGTACAACTCAGCGTGTCATCAGTCCCTACATGTGCACTTCTGAAGTATTATCTAGTCAAAGAAAGTGAAGATTAAATGAGATACAGAATGAGTTGTTTATTTATTTATTTTATAAAGCGCAATGGTTACACTATGACCAGAGTGTCCCCGCGCAGTATATTATTATGTTATATTAAGGATATATATTGGCGTGGTGGCCCCTGGGGTTTGGTGGCCCTGTGCAGGTGCACAGCTTGCACATGCCTAAGGCCGCCCCTGACGTCAGTAGCCAACATTGACTTCACTCATTCATTACTATACACCTGCAGTTTTGTAATATATTCAACAGAAGTTTACATGACTTGACTGCAATGTACTTCCATTTGAATTTCTGACTATTTTTATGTCTTGCTTTCAGGAAGCTTCATCTGCTTGCTGTTGAAGACCTGTTATCTACAGTACAATATACACAGAGTGTGGGTTAAGTCAGCCCCTTGCTCATGATCGGGTGCCCGTCGTACCTTACTTTCTTGCTCCTTATTTAATACTTTTTTCTCTATTGACGTGTTTGTCCCATGCCTCGAACAGGGCTGGACTGGTTGTAGTGGGAACTGGGCATTTTCCCAGTGGACCGGAAGGGTGGGGGCCTGTTTTGGACAGGTGGGGGCTGTTTCTGTTACAGGAGGTCTGTTTTGGAGCAGCCCTGCAATATCCATCTGTACGAAAAACAGCAGCAGTGCTTCCCACCATCACCACTTCTCTTCTCAGGTTGCTGTGTCCGCTGATGATAGCCATAGAACTTTAGCCCTCATAAAGCCCCCTGAGGCTCTCTACTCCATTATCGCCAGTAATGTGAGGGGGGCCTTTGGCTGTGATAAGTTTCACTGAGAGTCCCACAAATCTTTTTCTATATCCTTCACATGTTGAGACAAACCTTAGAATTGGAAGGGGTCTTGCCCATAGGCCATCTGTTACGACTGAGTCATTGAGTTTTTATAGCAAGTGCGAACAATCTATTACAAAATGTCATGCCTTTTTACCGTAACGGTATAGTCCTTCCCTTCTTCTCTGATTGTTTCCCTCCCTGGTTAATGATTTCTTATTATTCCCTAGCTGCACCTGTCCTTTAGTGAGACTCACTTTGACTGATTCGGTCTGTACTGCCATGAAAGTTCATTTAGGATATGCCATATGCACCTTTATTTTTGTTGAGTGTCAATATGCACTGTTAAATCTTTTAACCACATGACTGCTAAGGCAATTCCCCTCCTGTGCTGGAAGTTCCTATATTCCATGGATCATGACGAGCTCAGCTCGTCATGAGCAGCGAAGGGGTTAATGGGGAATGGGAGTGATGGGCCTATTATCAGCGAGAAAGAGACTCTTTTTCTACTTTCAGAGGACCTGGTAACATGCTACTGCAGCTGCCTCATTCCTAATGGCAGCTTCTGCACCCTACTGTTGGAACTGACTGATATACTTAAAATATTCCCTATTTCCTTGATGTATTGTAAGTAAACCTAAATATGACTTTAATTGAGTCGGTTTCTTGCCAAGTATTGCTATGAACTGATGTACAAAAGTAGTGTAATTGAAAAGCCAAGGACTCTGCTTTAAATTTAGCTTGGTGTCTCCCAAGCTAAGCCTTTTCTGCTGAGCTATGACAACACAGAAATTACTTTGTCCTGATCATTAGTGAATAGATGGGGTTTAGCCACGAAATGTAAGTAAAATTGAGCCATGAATGACTGGAAGCTATCTTTCAGGTGGGGTCACACCAGTAAAAAGGGAGGAAAAGCAGTAGATGCCAGGATAGAACTACTACTTGTGGTTGAGCAGGCTGGCTGGAAGAACGACTAGAGAATCTCTGCTTCTACATGAATCGCCTTACGGGCTTCCCCTATCACCTCATTCATTTTATTAAGTCCTCCTCTTAAGTGACTTCCAGATCTTCTTGTGTCTTAACTATTGCTTGTGCCTTTGCCTGCATTAGATTGGCTCGATATCCAAATTTTCCTTTTGTCTCTTGCAATCCGACAAACCCTTTGCCTAAACAGCATTAAGGATGCCAAGGCCCATCTTTCCTCCTCCTCCTATGGGTCCATTTGCCTCCCGGTTCAATGATCTCAAGGCTTGTGAAGAGGACCTGTGTAGATGGGGAAATGGGGAGAGAGAGAGGGAGACTCACTTGTGCAGGTTGGGTGGTGGACAACCTCGCCTTGATTGTTGTGCCATGGTGGCTTTAGCAAATATACAACATTCAGCAACTTCCCACCCTGCAATAGCAAGCACAATTAGCAGAAAGTAGACAATGGTGATGTACAGATATCTTATCACAACGTTAAGATATGGCTTGCCCAGTGAGGCGAGCAGGCGGAGTGTATCCAGCCCTCAGGCGTACCTGTAGTCCAACTCAAGAGCCAAATTAGATGGAACTCCACTGCATCACAGATATAGAAGACATCGATTAGTGTGGAACACAACTAACAAGCATAGAGTAAGTAGAAATAACTAAAAGCAACGGACTAGGGAACCGTAGGGCTCGAGAAGAGAGATGAAGGGACAAGTGTTTCAGGATGCTATCTCAAGTGAAGTTGAATAAGTGGTACAAACACTGTTGCCAGACCGCTTTACCATAGAAGTAGTAGACAGGTCTGCCTAACACTCTTCTTCTATTGACCCAAAAAAGTTACCCTGTGTGGGATGCAAGAATTCTGGTTCCTATTCTTTCTAGGGTGTATCCTCTTACCATAGATTTAATTAGGCTATGTATGCTTTTCCTTTTATATTTATATTTTCCTTGAAATCTGGTGATGCTTGGTTGTCTAGAAATCAATGCAGCAATTGCATTCTAGACTCTCTGTAATGTTGGTAATGTCAACATCATGTTTGGGGAACTCTCTGCTAGAAAGATAAAGGAAGGACTTGATTTTCACTTTGGCGGACGGTGTTAGTACAGTTGCCATGGTGGACTATGTCTTGATTTCACAGGAAGCACAATCACAGCAGTTTCTGTAAACTAAGTGTGCTATGCCGCTCTGTCAACACGAGGGCACTGCACCTCACACTTATTTTCAAAAACAGAACCCCAAAGCAGGATTTTGTTTTTGAAAACAAAGCAGTGAGCTTTCTCCCATGGCATGGGGCTAAATGAAAAGATTTTACTTCTACCACATTTTTGGTTACCCTTTGTAAAAATAAAAACTGGCCATGTGTCTACACACTCTAAGTTGGGTGAGGCTGGGGGGGACACCGTCAAACTTCTGACGGTCCTTACTCTGTTGTGGTGTCAGAGGGGTATGTAGGTGGCAGAGACTGAGTAGTCTCCACAGTCTGCATACTGAAGGCTCACCGTCAAAATCAGGCAGGTTAACCTTCAGTTTGGCGATGAGAGTACTCCATCACCTTTGACTATCCCCCAAACTCTAGATCAGGACCATGGTCTTGTAATTTTCTATCTATATGGGGAAATCAATTGTTTTGAGATAGTCTCTACTTCTTTAATCTGCCTTCCTCTCCTGTCTCTTTCCCAAGATCATCCAGAACAATTTCATCATCACCCCCTAACTATCATTTTCTAATCTCTCAGACCTGGGTTGTCTCATGATGGTCTAAGTTGGTTCCTTCACTCCAATGCTCACAAGCCTATCAAAGGCTTCTATTGGGTTTTATCCCTAATGCCTTGGAGTGCTGTCCACTTGGTTATCTGTTGGGGACAGAAGGAAGCAGACTCTAAACATTAGCAAATCTTACTTTACTGAGGACATTGATGTAAAGCCCTTTTGTTAAAAATGCCCACCCACCAATCTTGACGCTGAAGATATCACACTGATTCTTCACCTTGCTGTCTTTGCTCTTCATTGAGAGGTGTTTAGTACAGAGACTGTAGTTGGGTGGACCTAAGGCATGTAGGGGCGTTGCTTGTGCTGTGCCATTTGCTATTCATTCTTGATAAACTAGTACGGTAAAGTTCCAGATCAACCCACAAGGAGCCTCATTATGAGTGGCTGCTTAAATAGCTGGTTAACTTTGTCTTCTCCGAATTATTGATACAAAGAGTAGTACCCTGAAAAGGGGGGTGGGGGGGGGGGGTGGCAAGGGACAGGGGGTGACTTTAATGAGGGATTACAGGCGTGAGTCGTAGTTTTCACGGGAAATTAGAAATTATTGGATAGTAATTTCTAAATGTCCACAGTATTCCTCTTAGAGATTTTGCCTATTTGTAGTAGTGAAATCTTTGGAAATAAAGCACCGGGTCTTCAGTAAATCTCAATGGCGGCTGATGCCCTAAATATCAGGTGGCGCAACCACTAGGCAGCAACACCTGGTCAACGCTGAAGCTGTCAGTCATGGCTTGTTATAAACCGAGAACTCTGGCATTGACGCTGAAGGCAGTGCAAGTCTTACAGTGCATCAGTGGGTCAAGAATACAAAAATAAAAATGTGCTCATGCACTTGCTCGCTTCAGATCCTCCTGATACTTTCCCTTGGTGCTGGTCTGCAGGCTGCTGGAGATCCCCACACTAATCTGAATGCTGCTGATAAATTAAATAGCCACATTTGAAACTTCTTTATGAAAATAAAATAATTAGGTTTGACCCTGATGATATATGGGAGTTCATTGCAGATTTTAGTGAAGTGGTGGAAGAAAGATCTTCCTCCAATCTGACTTTTTTGCACGAAGAAACAAACAAACCGGAGGCCGAATAGGAGCTAAGAGTGCGATGCTGTCAGCTAGGCCTTTGTTTGCTAGTGCTTTGTGACAGATGCGTGGAGCTATAAGAATCACTCACAAGCCAGTTTCCTGATGGATTTGCATTGCTTAATTTTTAGCATGGTTCTAGGGGCTCCAGTGCCCGACTGGAAACCCAAACCAGCCCAGGCAATTTTGACGTAGCAGCACCCCTGCTACTTTTGTTACTGGGGGCTGATATAGCCGCACTGAACTGCTCAACTCTGCATAAACTTCAGCAGGGAGCCCTACATACAGAGGAATGCAGTAGTCCAATCTAGATAAGACTACTGTCTGAATCACTATTTTGAGTTGGCGAAGAGGTATCAGAGATATAGTCTTGCGCAATACTTGCCTTTAGTTAAAGCAACTTGAACTGGATTTTTTTATCGGTTTCTAAAAAGACAACTTACTATTGAAGGTCACCATCAAACCTTCAGCAGAGTCCACAGCAACAAGAGAGTTTCCCAGTTTGGTAGGTCACCAGTGAGTGGACCTGATAGAATCAAGACCTCCAGGGATCAAAACCTCCCATTTGTACCTGTTTAGATATAAGCAATTAACTGACAACCTCTGAGCACTGTCACTCATACAGTGCTGTGGCGGCCGGCACGGATCTGTGGTGGTGGGGCGGGAGGCGTGGGGGTGTAAAAAAGAAAGACACTTACCTCCTCGCCACTCTGTCCCACGCCGTCTCTCTTCCGCGTCCGCCGAACAGGAAGCAGCTAGGCTCCCCTGAGCCAATCACAATGCAGTTTTGTGATTGGCTCCCCAAAGCCTATCACAATGCTGCAATGCTGCATTGTAATTTGTCTGAGCGCTGTAGTTCGGTGCTCAGACAGGGACTAGGGGCCTGGGCATGCTGTAATGCAGCCTGGGTGGAGAACATGCTAAGTGAGGCTGATTGTTTGGCCGGCCGAACAAAGCGTCATGCGCACTTCAGTGTGCCCACTACTCCTCCCCTGACCTGCTCTGTGAACAGAGAAGCCTCTCCCCCATGCTGCCACAGCTGGCACAAATACAATGATAATAACATCACATTATTATCATTTTATTTTTCCTTTTTTTCACTGCTGCAAAGCAGTGAGTGGGGCAATGCTCCTCCGCCTTAGCAGAGCAGCCGCCACTGATACAGTGCCTGAATGTGTCTGCGCAGATTGTGACTTCTCATTGAAGGTGATGCAGTCCGTGTGTCGTCTAAGTAAGAAATCAGTTGAAAGTTAAAAGATTGAACTGCAACAGTAACAATAGTGTAGGGCTCCATGATGAGTCCTGCAAGACAGCACAAATAAGCAGTCAAGAGGTAAGTCTGAGTTTTGGATGACAAACCTTAAGTGAGCCTCTCTAGCATATTCCTGTCAATGCTGCCGGAGGCTTGTTGATTCACAAGAGTGGGGTGAGACGCTGTGTCGACAGCAGCGATGACATTCTTACATTTTAGCACTTCTAGAGAACTCTTTGTTATGGAAGTTCAAAAATATTATAATTAAGTGATTTATAGATTTGCCTTTTCACCAGAAGCAAAGAAAAATGATAGTTGGCTGAATCTCAGCTGGCTATCAGAAAACCTAGCTTTGGGATCCAGAAAAATTGTATGGGAGGGATTTATCTTGTACCGCATGATTGGTGAAGGCTGTTTTTTGGACCCAGTGATTGCCATTTTGCTGCGCTCCCTTCCTAAATATACAATACAAGAGAAAAGTACCACTTTTGGGGTCACGGACCTACAGCGCCTGCATTGTGTTGTAAATTCATACTTAGCTTTATATGGCTTCTTGGTTTCTTTAGTCCTTTCTTAGTGTTTCTATCTTCTTACCTAGCTGTGTTCTATCTGGTGTGTTGGGATTCTAGCCCTGGCAGTTGGTCTGGTCAGCTGTGAGGCTTTGAGCTCTGTGTCTTAACTTATTCTTTGTAACTTAATAAATCCAACTTAACTACTGGAAGACGTATTCTGCTGCCTACTTATTTTATGTACAACACATTGCTGCACGACCCTGTGGGAGACACTGTGTAGATCTTGGACGTGCAACCAGCACTCGTTTTGTCATTCATTTGTGGTTGAATATTCTGGTAGAAAAGGCCATGTTTTTGCATTTGGCTAGAACTAGAGAGAGGACTTAAAGGGAGTGGGCAAAGTGGGGTGTTATAGTAAGAACCAGTGGCAGCCTGTACGTTTAGGAGGGAGGGGGGTGGACGGGACACACGCACACATACACATTCACATACATGCATTCACACGCATGCACACATCCATTCACAACACTCATTACCAAACATTCATTCATACATGCACGAAACATCAATAAAAAAAAAACCACACACACTTACCTGCAGCTCTGCCTCGGAGGTCCCAGGAGGCTTGGGACTGCTGCCTTTCCTCATTGGCTTACCTAAGGTCATCCAGGAACCTTCTCATTTAGCGTTTGTCTGGCGCCTGGCTGCCTGACCTGACAATGAATAGTGTCTGACCTTTGTTTAGCCTGACACCCTGTTCATGAGACAAATTGGTCCCTTATAATACCTGCGCCTTGCGGTGAAGCATAATCTGTGTTTTTTGCTTCATCAGCTACTCCACTGTATATGATGATATAAATTAAAGCTTCCTATGATGGATATTAAATTGATGGGGTTTGGAAAGGAATTGATTCTATGGTGGGAATGAAAATAGAAAAGTAGAATAATCTCAATAGAAAATGCACATTAAAAATGGTCTGTTCGAAGTCTGTGTTGGCTTACTTCCTATGTAATATATATATATATATATATTCATGTGAAGCTAGACTATGTACAAAGAGACAGAAAAAAACCTTTTAATAAGACGGGCCAGACCTACACAAATATTGTAGACCCTTTCCCTAAGCAATAGCAGATCAAGAGACATAAACAGACAATATTTGAGGTCTGAGGGTGAGGTAATGACATTGAATCTTCTATTCAATGTTTTTCCAGTTATTAAAACAGCACAAGAATACTTTTTAATTTAGATAAGTCTTAATATTACTTATTTCAAAATATTCCGAGTTGTGAGTCAACCTTGTGTGCTGCAAAAATAAGACCTTCTATTTGCTGCACACAAGGTTGATTCACAGCTTGGAATATCATGTTATGTTTATTGAGAGCCCTATTTCGATTTCCATGAATCATGCACATAAAAAGAGTGGGACTGTTGCTCTCGCTCCCAGCCGGCCTGCATACTGCTGATAGACCAGGCTACCTGTTCAGCCCATAGACAGGTTTCTGGCATACATAGTTGGCTGCTCCAGGTCGCAGGTAATGCATGCCTCTCAATTTTTGGCGCCAGTACTGTTTTTTTTAATACAAAATAAACACTACTTGCACATTAACAGCTTCTGTGGTGTTGCGCTCTAGTCTACGAGCGTGAACGCGATGATGCGTCACGTTGTAGACGGAGCGAGGCACGCGCGCATGCGCAGTAGCGATGAAGTGAAGGGCGCGAAACAGATTAACGGCAGTTAGCGACCGGAGCAAGAGCTGGTTAGACGCTCGGCGCTCTATGTGTACGATAGTTATACTTGTGTTTGAATAAATCAGTCTACACATCCTTGGAGTCTCTGAGCACTGTGTGGGGGCACTCTTACATCATTACAGCTTCAGAGTTTGAATACATAAAGTGTTGAGGTGGTGCTGTATTTTGACCTTTGCTGATTTTCACCGAGGTGCTATTTTGCACTATTGATGAGCAAATTTACTCAATTTGATTTTGATTTTGTCGTCCACAGTGCTGTTTTGTGACACTACTGTTTTGTCTATTGGAAAAATTACGAACATTTATTTTTATCACCACAAAATTACTATGCTCAATGGTGTAACAAAACGTGAGGGACCCCCCCTTGTAAAATTTGCTGAAGGGGCCCTTCAAAATCAAATCATTAGGGCTTGAGGGGACCCCCCCTCCAGTATGTGTACACCTGGGAGCCCCCCCGCACAGCGGGGGATGAGGGGGCCTTTGTTACACCCCAGACTATACTGGTTGCAAGAAGAAAATGAAACCAAATACGACCCCAGGCACAAATTAGATCATATGGTGCTAAGCAGCACATAGGTGCAAATAAGAAACAAGCATTGGAAGAACCATTCGGTCTGGCCTTAGAAAACCTGCCGCAATATATTAATTCATTTTGCAAATACATGCAGCGTGAAAGAAAGGCAAATATATAAGAAAATGTAAAAACAGAGTCGTGGCCCAGCAGCTCAGGCACACCATCTTTAACAGTGATATGCACTTTTTTTGTCTGCTGTGCAGATTTGATTAGGTAAAGTGCTGTCACCCAATTCAGTGCTTAATTTGTAAAAGAATAAGCTGTTCTCAGAAGCTCACTGCTGGCTCTGCTGAATGTCAGGGTTGCCAATGTCAAGACTGTCTAGCCTTGATTCCTTATGCTTGTTTCCGGTCTAGGGAGGACCTGGTCTGACAGTTCGGGCTGGACTGTTCCCATAAGGAGCAGGGTGAAGACTGATTTGCATGTGGCTGGGTCCAAACTGGGGTGGCATGGTGATCAAAAGAGCAATGGATTTAACCTAGATTTCTTGACTGCGGGTGAGTGTTTGAAAGGTTTCATCACTCCCTCCATCATCTTGTTGTATTTGCTAGCCTTGATTCCTTGCCATGTCTGTTTCATTCACCTTCCTGCGCTCCCTACCCCTTTTATCTCACTCTGGCACTTTCCATTTTAGCCCCTCTTCTCTCTTTGTCACTGTTTTCCTTTATTCTCATCTTTCTTTCTGCCTCTTCTGCATTTCTCACTATAGGTTTGGGGTCAAAGTCTGACGGTTAAAAGTGAGTTGCGGTCCCCAAAAATGAATACAATTGGGCCCTACCTGCAACCACCGACTGTAATAAAGGACTGTACTGAGCCACTGTGGTGTAAAGTTGCAACTTGGTTGGTTTTATATTGGAAAGAAGAGTATTTTAATGTCCCTGCCATATACATTTTTTTAAATCACCTAAAGCTGGTATTTTTCCCTGTAGAAAGTTATTTTAATGCCCCTGCCAATAACTTTTTTTACTTACCTAAAGCTGGTATTTTTCTCTATATAAGGGTATTTTAATGTCCCTGCTATATAACATTTTTAAAAAATCACCTAAAGCCGGTATTTTTCTCTGTATAAGGGTATTTTAATGTCCCTGCCATATAACATTTTTTTTAAAATCACCTAATACTCTGTATTTTTCCCTGTAGAAGGGTATTTTAATGTCCCTGCCATATACATTTTTTAAAATCACTTAAAGCTGGTATTTTCCCTGTAGAAGGGTACTTTATTGTCCCTGCCATATAACATTTTTTTTAAATCCCCTAAAGCCGGTGTTTTTCCCTGTAGAAAGTTATTTTAATGCCGCTGCCAATAACTTTTTTATTTACCTAAAGCTGGTATTTTTCTCTATATAAGGGTATTTTAATGTCCCTGCTATATAATTTTTTTTTTTTAAATCACCTAAAGCTGGTATTTGTCTCTGTATAAGGGTATTTTAATGTCCCTGCGATATCCATTTTTTTAAATCACCTAAAGCCAGTATTTTTCTCTGTATAAGGGTATTTTAATGTCCCTGCCATATAACATTTTTTTAAATCACCTAATATTCTGTATTTTTCCCTGTAGAAGGGTATTTTAATGTCCCTGCCATATATATTTTTTTAAATCACCTAAAGCTGGTATTTTTCCCTGTAGAAGGGTATTTTAATGTCCCTGCCATATACATTTTTTAAAATCACTTAAAGCTGGTATTTTTCCCTGTAGAAGGGTACTTTATTGTCCCTGCCATATAACATTATTTAAAAATCACCTAAAGCCGGTGTTTTTCCCTGTAGAAAGTTATTTTAATGCCCCTGCCAATAACTCTTTTTTATTTACCTAAAGCTGGTATTTTTCTCTATATAAGGGTATTTTAATGTCCCTGCTATATAACATTTTTAAAAATCACCTGAAGCCTGTATTTTTCTCTGTATAAGGGTATTTTAATGTCCCTGCCATATACATTTTTTTAAATCACCTAAAGCCGGTATTTTTCTCTATATAAGGATATTTTAATGTCCCTGCCATATGAAATTTTTTTTAAATCACCTAATTTCCTGTAGAAGGGTATTTCAACCCCTTCGCTGTGGTGGCTATTCCGCCGCAGCGCTAATGGGGAGGCTGGGCCGCGCAGCGCTCCCGTGCTCGTGAAGGAACCGCTCTGTCACGGCCCGCGGGTGAGCTGTGCTTGTGACGGAACAGTTCCGTCACGGCCCCGCCCGCTCTTCATAACGTCAGCGCAGGCGCGGAATTCGCGCCGCACCGGCACGGCGAGCGGGCCGTGACGGAACCGTTCCGTCACCAGCACAGCCCACTCGAGGCTCGTGACGGAACGGTTCCGTCACAAGCATGGAAGGAGTTAATGTCCCTGCCATATAAATTTTTTTTAAGTCACCTAAAGCTGGTATTTTTCCCTGTAGAATGGTACTTTATTGTCCCTGCCATTTAACATTTTTTTAAATCACCTAAAGCCGGTGTTTTCCCTGTAGAAAGTTATTTTAAAGCACCTGCCAATAACTTTTTTTTATTTACCTAAAGCTGGTATTTTTCTCTATATAAGGGTATTTTAATGTCCCTGCTATATAACATTTTTTAAAAATCACCTAAAGCCGGTATTTTTCTCTGTTTAAGGGTATTTTAATGTCCCTGCCATATAACATTTTTTTTAAATCCCCTAATACTCTGTATTTTTCCCTGTAGAAGGGTATTTCAATGTCCATGCCATATAACCTTATTTTTTAAATCACCTAAAGCCGGTATTTTTCCCTGTAGCAGCACATACTTTAAATTGTACATGTAAGAAGTAAACACTTTAAATGTGTTCTACAGCTGCCTAATAAAGAGCCCAGTCTTATAATGTAAGTAAATAAAGACAGAAAGAGCATGTTAAAAAAGAATACAGACAATTTCATGAAAAGATCTACATAAAGAAACAGACACAGGCCTTTGCAGAATCTTAAAACCTGAACAGATGGCGGTATTTTGCCACAAAAGCAAAATGTGAATGGCACTCGAATAGTGCAATGGATGAACCGGGCAGACAGAAAATCCCTCTAAGTTTTTATGTATGCACTTTTATTATGATTTGTGTTGGAAATCACATACTTGGGAGAGAGCTAGTGTTGTCTGTAGGCCAGACCTAAAAATAGCAGCATCTCTGGCAGTTCATGTAATCCGATCTCCCAACATGGAAACAGCCAGAAATGTTTGACCTTAATTTGACCCAGAGACACAGTTAAATTACAAGAACCTTTACGTGCCTGGCAGACATTCTAAGTATAGCATTGATACACGTGTTGAAGGAGTTCTTCCTTAGCACTGAATGTATGAACTGTAATATCCTGAAACACTGGTTATGAAGAGCAATAAGGACAGATTTATTGTACTATATATATCCATTTATCAAATGTACAAATTAAAAAATAGGTCTTCAGAGTGTGAGGTGTATATCTTTTGGCACATGGCTGACGACAAAATAGAGTATAGCTTTATGATCCTTTTTTTAAAAAGCATGACGAATAAGCACTGGCAAAGTCAATAGTTTTAGCTTTTGAATATTGAAAAGGTTTTTGGAAGGTGTCCCCAACACACAAAAAACAGGAACAGTACTAGCTTCTTACGTGCAGGTTTAAACATAAAGACATAGCTACTTACTCTAAGTACAGTACAGGCATCTAGCTTTCCCTATCAGTGCTGAGAGAGAAGCTAAACAAGCATTGGAAATGAAATAGGCCTTGCATTTGCTCTAGTTTGAGCTCTTGGTGTTGTAAATTACAGTGTCTTGTACCCATGTGGTATGGAGTGTATGTATGTGGAGTGGAATTATGTGGGTTGGATTGGAATTGTTAGTTATTGAATTGTGTGGCATGTAATTGTGTGGTGTGGAGTGAATTTGTGTGGTGGAATTATGTGGCATGGTGTGCGGTGCAAATATGTGGATAGTAATCTGCTATTGCATGTAGTGGGATTGTGTGTTATGGAGTGCAATTATACAGAATGGTATTTTGTGTTGTGGAGTGGTATGTGGTGGAGTTTCATTGTGTGGTGTGCTGTTTGAATTTTGTGGCATGAAGTGAAATTTTGTGGTGTGGATTGGATGTATGTGCCTGGGCTCGACATACAATGAGCTACCGTGGCACAAACATCAATAAAGAAGGGTGCTGTCCAGGATGTATTTAACAGGCTGGATGAGTGGGATGATGTTAGACCACACTGTTAATGGTGCATCAGAAGGTAAAGGTGGGCAGCATAATGTCTAAGCATACCAAGCTTTTCTGAAATTCCATAGTGGCATAAGGGGCAAATTCTATCCAAAGGGCTAGTTCATCTTCCTGGGGATTAGCAAGCAATAAATATTAACAGGATCTTAGACATTTCTTCATAATTCACTTTAGTGCATTCTGAAACCAGTTGTTACCTAGCAAAAGGGAAGACACGTAAACAACAAGTAGCTGCATATCTGAGTTGGCCCTTGCCAGTATGGCGTGGAGGGACTGAATGGAGGTTTGGAAAGATACTTGGGATTTGAAAGTAGACTTGTGGTCAGAGGCCTGACTGATAAAGACATCAGGGCCAGGGGTGAAGGTGTGGTGAGGAGAGGCAGGAGGGAGAGAAAGGACTGAAGCAGAAAGAAAAAGATAACGTACAGTTCAGGCAATTAAGTGAAGCTGGGACAGCCAGGGTGAGGTAAGACGGAAACATGCAGGAGGGGTGCTGATGTACCTCTCACCTGAATCAGAACCCAATAGTATAGTAGAAAAAACAGCCAATTAAAAAATATCAGGAGGAGAACTCAAGCAAAGATTCAAGATTGACTCAAAGAGTATAGAACTCTTGGAAATATTTACATACAAAGCAAAGCTACCACAACATCTGCAGAAAAGAGAGAGGGACCCAAAAACTAAAGAAGGGTACCAGAAAAGACCATAGTCATAAAAAGCCCCCCTTGGGTAAGTACACATACATAAATCCACACTTGCAATAGAAATAAATCCACATTTACAATAGGAACCTTATGTGACCAATATAAAGACAATGGAATATTAAGCCATATGCAAATCAGTCTTGACCCTGCGCCCAATGGGAACAGTCCAACCCTAACTGCCAGGCCAGATCCTCCCTGGACTGGAAGCAAGCATCCTAGGACCGGTTTCAGGGTTTCACCCCTCATCATCCAGGATAGCTTGACTCCAGTGGTATGGAGAGCACGGGACCCACGTCAGGGCATACCCATCCCACTCAGGGTGACAAATGCAAAAACAAGAATTGATGGACAGAATGCAGAACAATGTCATACATTCACCCCAGTACAGAGATCTGGGCCTAAATCCATAGTTTTTTTTCTCCCCATGCCATTCCAGTTTGAACTCGGCCATATGCAAACCAGTCTTCACCCAGCGCTCAATGGGAACAGTCCAGCCCGAACTGCCATTCTGTCCATCAATTGTGTGTCTTTTGCTGTCTTGCCCTAAGTGTGCAGGATATGCCCAGACATGGTTCCCAGCCTCACTGTGCCACTGGATTCAAGCTATCCTGGCTGATGAGGGGTAAAACCCGAAACCTGTCCTAGGATGCTTGTTTCCAGTCCAGGGAGGATCTGGCCTGGCAGTTCAGGCTGGACTGTTTCCATTAAGTGCAGGGCAAGACTGATTTGCATATGGCTTGGTTCAAACTGGAATGGCATGGGGAGCAAAAAAAAAAACGATGGATTTAGGCCCAAATCTTTGTACTGGGGTGAATGTATGACATTGTTTTGCATTCTGTCCATCAGTTGTTGTTTTTGCATGTCACCCCGAGTGGGACGGCTATGCCCAGACATGGGTCCTGTGCTCTCCATGCCACTGGAGTCAAGCTATCCTGGCTGATGAGGGGTGAAACCCCGAAACCGGTCCTAGGATGCTTGTTTCTAGTCCAGGGAGGACCTGGCCTGGCAGTTCGGGCTGGACTGTTCCCATTAGGTGCATGGTCAAGACTGATTTGCATATGGCTGGGTTCAAACGGGAATGGCATGAGGAGCAAAAAACAATGGATTTCGGCCCAGATATCTGTACTGGGGTGAATGTATGACATTGTTCTGCATTCAGTCCATCAATTGTTTTTGCATGTGCAAAATGAATGCAAGGACAGAGGACAACAAGAGGCGAAACACGTAAAGGCATTAAATAACAAGAGACACACATTGAAATGTTTGGGATGTAGAAACAATCACTTAATTACAGAATTACATCAGCAACGGTTCCTGTAGGTCCCTGCTCTGTGGCCATGCATGCTGGCATCAGCCGACATCCCATGGGTCTGTGCCACAGTTCCATTGCACCAAAGCAGAGCCTGATGGGAGCCCTACATGTCTGCCCCTTACCAATTAAAAAACAAGCCCAATCCCCCTTAAAAGGAAGCCAACATTCTAACTGCAAAAAGCCCAACTGAAGGTCAACATGTACATTTCCAAATAAACAGTAAAATAATAAAAAAACAAGTGTCGGCATTGCTAGAGAGTGAATCCAGAATTCCACAAGCCTGGAGTGCTGCGGGGATTAGGGCTGGATGCTGAACTTGCAGTCCATTTTGACGGAGCATCTCTGTCCCCATTCTGAACCTGAAAATGAGCCACACCAACCAAAAAAATAGTGCACCGACAAACACATACATTATGAACAGAGTAAGTATCCATGTAACAGGAGCCATCTACATGGGAGGAAAACACTCAACAAAAGGAGGCACAAATACAACTAAGTGACCAGTAAAAACATGCATTTACGAGAGGCACTACAGATAACCAATGACAGCAATGGGTGTACAACTGGGCATTCAATTACCCCACAGAGTAGATACATCATGTCTCGAAAAGACAGCACAAGCTCTGCCTAGGCGAGACCTAAAAAGGGTCGATCGACGAGAGGGGCAAGCCTCTTCTTTCGTGGATTCACCCCAGGAGGTATAATGCAAGGGTACAACAAACAGAGTTCCAAAAAACTGAAATAAAGCATGCTTCTGGTAGCTATGGGCCAGAGCCAAGCATCGAAGGCTTCTGAGAGCACCACTTGTTGATGGCCAGAGATGTCTTGGAATGGCTTGGAGTGAAAGATTTAAAAAATGATGGTCTTTTGGTTTGTCCATGTATTTTTCAAGCTGCTCTATTTGCTTATTTGCTTCTGAAGCCTGTTTTCCAGTAGGTCCAGATAAAATCCTCCTGTGCGTTACACTTAAGCTACCAAGATCTATGCTTCAACAGAGGCGCTGGCCAGTTAGCTTTAGTAAGTCCGAAGATGCCTTTGAAGATTCAGAGTTATATAAACTTGGGACAGCTAAGATTGAAAGATGTGAATGACGGATGTCATTCATTGACACTTTGCTTAGTGCTCCAGCTCTCTCAGCCATCTCACTGAGTAATGAAATTCAAGAAAACTTTAAGCACGCTTTAGTGAAATTGGGGTGCCTTTTAAACACTATTCTTTGTAGGTAATAAGAAATGTATAAGTATACTTGAAGTAGACACGTTAAAATTATAGGTGAATGTGTTGGTGCAGGTGCTATATGTTGTATTTGTAGTATGTGTAGCGGTGTTCGCGGTACAAGCTGTAGCGGGTGTTTTAGCGTGTAGATGATATGCGATATGGCCTGTATATAGGATGGAATTGGTAGCGCAGGGATAGATTGTGGCATAGAATGGAGGTGTAGAGCATGATTGTTACATGTAAGTGTTGGTAAATCTGGTTCTATAAGGTTTAATTGAGGCAGTTGTAAATAGTTGGGTTATACGACGTTACAATGTATGCTTTTACCATGCATGCCTTTACTAGGTATTTTTTACAACGCATGCATTTACCACGCATGCCTTTACCATGCAGGTAAATATAAATAAGGTAAGTGACATAGACAGACAGACAGACATATTATCGTTGCTATTGTTATTGACCATAATAATGTACTTCCGTACTATAATATATTATCAGTATGCTAAGATCTAGTATAATATACATTATTATTACTAATAGAATTACTACTAGGAGCACTATAATAATCATAAAATATATTTTACCTGTTTTCAGTATTCTATTATTATCATATCATCATCGTATTCTATTATATCATATCCACCACTCAATTAACTTTCGTTTTTCACGACACTAATTCACCACTAATCTTTTAAGGGTTCCGGAGTAGCATGCTACTCGCCTATAAAGCTCTTTGACGCCTCGTCAGGGGTAGTATGCGCTATATAAATGCAATTACAATGCAATAAAATAATAGTATTACTTGTAATAATGGCATTAATGACTTGTCTTGCATGTAGTGCGCCCTACTATTTTAAGGCGCTGTAATCAGCCGGTGTTCCTATCACCCATTTCAGTGATACCTCAGATGGATGAAAGGCTGAGTTTCCTGGTCTCTACCTGGAAACAACCTTTACAACGCAACCATTACATCGCACTACATTTACAATGCAGTGATTACATCGCAACATCCTTTACAACGCATGTCACTACAACGCATCCATTAGATTTCATGTCACTACAACGCATGACACTACATCCCATGTCACTACAACGCCGGCATTACATCGCATGTCATTACAACGCATACCATTACAATGCATAGTACCCCTACACTATCCCACACTTACCCTACTGTTGCACCCCCTGGAGTTAGAATAGTAATTTTTACCCCTACACTATCCAACACTTACCTTAAATGCAACGTAATGGTATGCGTTGTAATGGTATGCATTGTATAGGTATGATGCACTATAATGAAATGCATTATAAGTGTAGTTTTTAAAAATGTGTTGTAGTGGTATGCAATGTAAATGTATGCATTGTAAGGGATGTTGTGATGTAAAAACTGCGTTGTAAAGGCATGCATTGTAAATGTATGCGTTGTAACGTGAAACGATCTTCTCTACCTCATTATTGCATTTCCTTTGTACTGCCTGGTTTAGAGTTCGGTGGTAACCCAATAACCCCGAACATCTGCCGGAAATGATGCCTAGCAAGGAAGATGCACTTGCTGAAGTTCACCGAGGGGGAGAAAATTAATCCGGTTTTAGAATGTATGACATCCCGCTGGATGTGGGAGGATTTTTCACTTGCCACCGAACTCGAAATGAAATTTCTAAAGGTCTCCCCCGTTTATTTTTTTAATCTAATAAAACAGTGCTGTAATCACAGCTGCGGCTTGGAGTTCAAGAGAGCACACACACACATCAACACCATATTTACAGAAGCAATTGCATGAGAAAAGCTTCCGAGGCCGACAGAGAGAGAGAAGCGTTTGAGAAATGTTTGTGTGTTGGTGTTTTTGACCCGAAGTTGCTTTATTAGGGGAGCGGGAAGCAGGCGGATAAACAAGCTGTGATAGGGACCTGCTCTGAGGACCACGAGCACAAAAAGGGCTTTTATCTTCCCTGACTGCACAGGGATGACGGCTTCGAATGGATGAGCTTGGCCAGCATCCAGCTCCGTGGTGTTCTTGTGTTTCAGCAGCCATTGTGCGCACCCTGTTCACAGAGCTGGGTTGGCTGCTTCCCTTCCCTCCATTTATATGCCACACATGCATATCTGTGACGCGACAGGAAGGTGAAGGCGACAGACAATAAAAGCAGGGACTGACAATGTAAGAGGAACTGATCACCTCTGCTTGACTCCCAGGTATGAAGTGAAACCTTAGCCCAATGTGATGAAATTGTCCTGTCTGTCCGCTTCATGGCCAACAAAGACATTGCACCTGCCCTCAGCGCTGGACCGCTGCCTAAACCTAGAATCATGCCATCAAAGTGACATGGCATATCTTGCAACTTTTTAAAGCATGTTGCTGACGGAGGAGTAAATTAGAAAAAATATTTTTGGACGATATAAAATATAAACTATTACATTTTTTGCACTTTTCATTTGAAGAAAAATATTGGAATTTGTTTGGAACCAGCCTTAGTTTTTTTTTTTTTACAAAGCTGAAAAGATGTTTGGGTTTGGTGTGATGCCTGTGCTAGGGAATGGAGGAATGGATCGGTCTACGGTTTTATAGGATTACAATTAACCGTAGGTAGTACTTGTTCTGACACTTCTTCCCTCACCTTGTCCCCCAAGCCGATTCATAGGTACATCTGTAAGCCTGAACTGCATTGCTTGGAGAAAGCAGGAACACAGACCCTCATATAAGGTACATGAGCTTGGGCCCTTCTCAAGAATCATGTGCTACTGGGTGGCTGGCTAGAGATAGGTAATGAATGCCCTGAGGTTTAAAGGTCTACCACAAACTGAACCCCCTCTAGCACAAAATGAGTATTCAGTGTGTTGTACTTCCCCTAACAAGGTGAGACGGTAAGTGAAGTCTTCTCTTAGTTTATTTTTTGTTCGTTGAGCCACCGCTGCTCTTTCACCAGAGGAGAGCCACCAACTGACCAACATAGAACCCCCAAGCACGAGGGCAACCATAGCAACTCAAAAGGGTTCTAAGAAGCGAATACTACAACCATTGCTAAGCACAACATATTACCTCTTTTGTTTTTTAAAAACACAGCAGATAATACCCCAAAATTTGAAGAAAACAAAACCCCAACACCCGTGGAAAAAAACACAAAACTAGGTTAGAAGAAAACAAAAAAAAAACTAAACAAAAAAAAACTAACCTACACAAGAGAAAGAAACATGAAGCTTAACAGTAAATTCAAGATAACTTAGTGAGCACATCATCTTAGTTTCCAGGGGACGCGTCTCATACGACTTGACCAATTTGGTACCACATCAGAACCTTGCTCACCAGAAGGAGGAAGAGTTAAATCAACCTCATGCCTGACTTGGTTAGAGGAACCAGTCTCTAAGTTAGAAGCACCAGTCAACACAGTGGCTTAGTCAGTGGGATTCAAGGAGTGTGAGTCTGAAATGTCCCAACAAGCACTGCAGTGCACCCAACAAAAAGAGATGTCACAAACGTTCCTGTATCATCATTGTGTCTTGTCCCCCCCTGAAGAAGCATCATGGAAGGGGAGCAGCTCAGGAAGCTGTTTTTTATCATATAGGACACAATGTAATCTTCAACAGGCGTGCGAAAAGCAGAACACAATGTATACATGTCAAACCTTTGTAGATCCTAGAAGGCAAAATAGTTTTTCTTAAATCAATAGACTCAAAATTGTTGTTTTCCATTATCAGTTTCTCTCTTCCAGATCTGTCCTTAGCTACTCAGTGTGAGTGGGTATGCACTAAACTAAATCCACTCAGCAGATCTGCAAACCAAACCGAGCATTATGTTTTCTTTTAGGACATCCTGACCACCAATCACTGACCGGATAGCTACGACCCACATTAAAGCTGACCGAAACTGCCTAGCCCGACAGGCCCTCCCAGAACCTCAGCATTTTATAAGGGACACGGCCCTCCACACAAACCCATATGAAGGTACCCCCTGCCCATTGCCAGAGACTGCAGGTAGTAGGTTCAAAAAGTGCCCTCAAAGATGAGTCTATACAAGTTGACATTGAAAGGATGATCATGTGCGAAGTTGCTATATAACCCATGCGTCCTTCAAAAATCTCTCTCCGCATACCTACAATCGTATGCATTTTGGCTTTTCCTAAGCATTTCGTTGCGGGGAATCGTTTAATGTTGTGGTGACACCCTTCGTATCCTCGGAACGAGCGTTTCCAGCCAACGTGTGCAGAATTTGAGTCCTGCTCGCTTTGTTGCAAGGGCACACATGCCTAAATGCATGAAATCTGCTCTACCTCTTTTGTTCAGATATTTTTACACATCTGAGCCTAAGGGCCAATTGTACGAACATTCACATTTGTGAGACGCAAATTGCGTCAAATTGCGACTCTCAATTTGCGACTCCCAGTGGGGCCAAAAGTTGCATACCTCATTAATATTCATGAGGCAGTCGCAATTTGCGACCCCATCGGGAATAGCAGGCACTCAACAAACCACCATGTCTGTGACTGCTTTTTTAATAAATCATTTTTTTTTTTAAATGCAGCCCGTTTTCCTTAAAGGAAAACGGGATTCATTTAAAAACGAAAAATTAAACTTTTCAGTTAAATTTTTTAAGGACAGACAGTGGTCCGTGGGACCACTGCCTGCTCTTATAAAGTCTTTTTGCACCCATTCCCAAAGAAGAAGTGTTCCCCTGGGGAGCCCTTCCAGTTTGCGAGTGGCTTGCCACCCTTTTGAAAAGGGTGGTAAACTGCAAGTGTTTAACGACCGCAAATGCGGTTGCAAAACAATCATACATTGCAGTCAGACTCGCTATTAGGGAGGGACGCCCTTGGCACGCCCCTTTCTTATAGGGAGTCGCAAACCATATTTTGAGAGTCGCTAATAGGTCAGCGACTCTCAAAATATGGTTTGTACATAGGGCTGACCAATTTTGTGGTTGCAAACGGGCCAAATTCCTGTTTGCGACCGAAAAAAAAAAAGATTGTACATCTGCCCCTAAGTGCCCCCCTACATCATAAGGACTTTGCAAGTTACCATGGAGTGTTGTGTCCTTACAGAGGAACATGGCCGAAGAACAAGCTCATTTATAAGGTCATGGAACACCTTACAAAACTGATGTTCCATTTTATGTCCTTGTTAAATATGCAGAGGAGACACCCTATTGGTGACCGGGAACCCCCAACACTCAGATGACTATGAATGTTGGTGTCAAAGTGGTAAATACGGACACCTGGGTATTTAAATGAAGAGGGTGCTCGTCTCAATGGCTCACAATACACAGAAAATATAAAGGATCAATGAGGCGCAACATGGAATTGCCCAGCGCATTAAGGTTACCCAAAAAAAAGAGCACTGTCCACCCCACAAGAACCTGCGTCCCTCGTTCTTTTCCGCAAAGCCCTAAAGACCTGGCTCTACACAGAAGCCTACCTATAGTCGACATCTGGTTTTACCTCTCATTCAGCTGTACCATCTGATGCGCCTTGATGCCTTGGGGCTAAGTAGCGCAATACAAATCTCATTTCATTCATTCATTCATTCTAAGAAACAATTTGAGGTAAGACATTTGCAGGAAGTCTCCAAATTCATTACAGATTCCACAAAGGAAATAAAGATATAGTCTTCTGTTTTTCCAACTGCCTTAGAGCATGAACAGCCAACGTGTGTTGGATACAGGGAAGCAACCCCGATGTAAGGGACCAGGCGCTCCTAAGTATTGAAGATCTCTGGTTTTTGAGGCGTAACATGGCCAAATTTAGATGCATAGTCATACAATAATATATTGAACAGCTGTCCTGCTGCAAGAGACCTCTATATATAATATTGGAATGGGAATGGTCCAAACATTTGTCTACTTGTCATGTGGAAGGAAAACCATTGGTAAATACAAGCGCTCTCAATCATGAAGCCCTAATGATACAAGTCGTGTGAGAAATATGAAATGCACAAATTCTACAGGTACTTTTCAAAAATACTTTGAAGTCAGCTAGGGTGCCAAAATCCTATTCATATTACAAAATGCAATTTGGCATGAGCACTTGATAAAAATCTACCCTTCGCCACCAAAACCTGGTTCCCGCCTTAGCCTCAATCCTGATATGTGCATTAGATCACTATAATCACTTCATTCCACAACAAGAATAATAAGATGCCTGGAAATAGGCATCACTATCATACCAAAACAAAGCATCCACTGAAAATGATTACCTCCTGACTGATCCCTTTTGTTCTCCCCTTTATTGAATGCATCAGAAACACCAAATTCGCTATTCAGTTCCTCATTATCTCCTACCTTGGAGTCTTCATTTTTCATCCCACAAACCTGACCTCAGTTACAACCATTAGACTAAATACAGTGCCATCCTTTGTTTACCTTTTTGAATTCAACATTCAATAATACAACCCACTTCCAATATGTTTTCAGCCTCAAAAGCCTTCCAATATACTCCCATCCAACCAGACTTACCCACCTTTCTATACAAAAAGGACAGCAGGTTTAACCAACACAAAGTGAAGAAGTGTGGCTCAATGGTTCGAGCGGCAGACCCTGATGCAGAGGTCTGGCACGGACCCTCCTCGGCGGGTCTTGGGCTCAAAAATTCCACGGACCTGATAATTCTTGCCTCGGTGCCTATTCCAATCATGGAGTCCCACTCTGCAACTCTGGGCAATAGCTTGCTTAATCTCCACAACGGCCCCCACAACGCTAAGGATGCCTGGCCTCCACCTTTGGGGGTGCCCAGGAGTGGACGCCTCACAGGGAAAGCCAGGATGGGTTCCACAGCGGTATTCGTACAAGCGCCTTGAGACCCTTGCAGGTGAGTAGTGCGCTATACAAGTATCAATTTACATTTTGACATTTTTAAAGGTCCTTTTTTGCAAAAATCAAAAAGTATTCACCTTTTCTTGTAAGTCCCCTGCACTAACTTTTTACATTAATCCTGATACTGTCAACCCATGATCATTAAGAAAAACGACAAGATTACCACCATGCCCAACTCCAGCATTAATATCCTATACCGCCAAATGGATGGCTCAAGAAGTAACAGACTTGGATGACTGTTATTTTATCATAGGATTTATTTTATTTGTAGTTTTCCAGTAAAGGTTTGTGGTTATTATCTCATGGAATGATGGCCCGGATGGTGGCCTTTCTGGGCTCTTGATTCTGTTTTGTTTTATCGAGCCTCAGGAAAGGTTGTTTGTCTCTATCAAAGAAATAGTATGTTATAGCTTGGAGAAAAGGTCGGTGGCAGAAAACTCAATTAACATGTCCTGTTTAAGTCACAACATAGCTTGAAGAGAAACGCGGCTCGACCTGGCTCGCTGGGGCACAAGCAGCACGCAGTTCTCTTGGGAAATGTGTATTAAGCTCAAACAGTACCACCAATTTCAAAATGAAGAAAGTCAATAGAATAACATTTCTAATCTAATTCAGAATAATAATAAAAACATATATATATAGTTAATTAAATAGACCCTAAAATGATCAAATATGGTAAGGGGAAGAAATAATATGAATTTTAGAGATTTAAGGCAATCACCAAGCAAGCATTAAGAAAACACCATGTAAGAAGTGAAATGTTCAGTTCATGGTTGACCAAGACCCAGGAGTAATTTCAAGCCTACTGTCTTAAAGCGAGGGGTTGGATAAGCCAAGCAGGTCACACAGGTCAAATATTTTGTCTTGGTACTTAGTCTTTTTTCTGGAGCTCCAGCAATACAGGGCAAGAAGCCAGTGAAGGGTGCCTTGAGGTAGAATACGCTCTTCTCCTACTAAAGCTTTTGGTTTTGGATCTGATGCTCTGAGTGGCACAAAGCTGGATCCCATAGCCCCTCAGGCCGCTTCACCTATAGGATAGATTTCCTACTTCGGCTGGGTCCAAGATTTTACCTTTAGGCGTAACCTCTTGTATTTGTTCTCACAATCCACTAGCAATCCTTTGCTGGAATCTGGAGCCTAACAGTGCACCACAAACCTGCACGACTTTACCCGCAGTATCCAGCTGGACCGGTTATCAGGGCGGCACCAAGATCCAAGCAGGAAGATATTTCTTTCTTTGCTCACTTACAGTGCACCCTCCGGAGCACATTGTTCTTGTTCTCCGACAATTCAAAAAAATTCCCTTATTTCCTCAATATAGGCATCTTTGAACCAGGTCTCTCTCTACAGAGTGTTCTTTCTGGACCCAAATATCTGTTTTCATCTGGACCCCCTTGGAGTTAGGCATCCATCTGATTTTTTGTGTGCCCATGCATGCAACAGGAAACCAGTGGTTCAGACACTGGAGAACAGTTCCAGCCCATGGGTGCCAGTAGGAATCAAGAGTCCTTGAATCTTCTTTCTTCCGGCTTCCGGGCAGAGTCTTCTTGTGTGATGTTTTCTTCCGGTATCCAGAAATGTGTGAGGTGTAGGTGGCGGTGACGTGCCATTCTTATCTGGTGCACAGACCTGTGATTAGATAATTTACTATACACAATTTTGAGTATTCTCACCTACTTTTTCAATATTTCCTCTCTTGGGTTATGGCAAACCTTCCCTGATTCCATGAAATAAGGTGGGCCCTTGCCATCCTCAACTTGTAGAAGACCTGGCCCTATGAAGATGAGGTGTCCTGTTCTTTATCAGTACTAGAGCTCAATTTCCCTCCTGCTGGGAATTGAGACAGAAATTCTAGAGTGGCTCTGGGAATCGGCAAGTACAGTTCCCGAGAGCCCATTGGCATTTCTAAGTCAAAGGAAGAGCTATGAAAGATGCCCTTTATTGTAACAGCTGGTTCTGTTCATCCTCCCAGATGGCTAAGTAACTCTACTAAATAACCACTTGTTGATAACATTCCTGCCTCCCTTCTGCCAGATGTCAGGCCATTGACTCGCACAAGGTCGATCATGTGTTTTGAGACTCTGGATCAGGGCTGAGAGGCAAACCAGGTCCATACCAGTTAACTTCCAGGCAAATAGCACAAAGTATACTTTTCTAAAGTCACCTTTTCCCTAAAGTTGTCAAAGGCCTTCTTTCACCATTGAATTCGATTTTTGACACTCAGTGTGAAATTACTTTTAATAACATCTCTAGCATTTTCTCATGCTTAGAAATGAAATAAGGGTTTTTTTTCAAAGCAAGGCCTGTTTCCAAACAATATAGCTTCTCCAACACAGTGAAAAAAGCATTTTGACATTGTTCACTGTGATGGCAATTGATTTCCAATGTGTAGTGTGCCACATTTTCACACACTGAGCACCTACCCATGTGGGCATAAAAGGCTTACTTTAGGGATGACTTAGCTAGGGTATAAAACGTTTTCTTCACATGGTCAAGACACCATCCCCAGCCATGTGCTGGTCCTGTGCTTTTAAACTGCAATCCCGCAGAGTGTGTTTTTTCATATACGTTGGAGATTTCAATACACACTGCAACCCACACATGTCACTTAACTTCCATATCACACAAACCATATAACAACAACAGCATCTTTTCCGGTTATTGCATACCATAGCATTCATCAGTAATTCCATGACAATCCTTAACATAATGAAGAAACCTAACCAAGTCGCATGGCAAACTCTAGATTTCTAATCCCTCACCCCTCTATCCTACACATCCTGAACATCAGACTGCCCTGAGACCATCAACACCTTGCCTTTTCTTGAAAGGTCCCCTCGTGAGACTAATGAGCCGATCCACCACATCCGAACCAGGTCACCGGCCTCCCAACTATCCAAGTTGCCCTTATGTCTTTTTCTTCCTTCTAGGGTCTAACTGCACTCTGCTATATCTTGCTGAACTCACCCTTCTTTCAATTCCAAGTGTTTTGTCTTTGTTTTGATCCTACGTAGGAAATGGTTCCATGTCGCGTGGAATGACCACTGGGGTGCGGTTATTGTGTTATGAGAGGCAGTGCTTAGCAGCGTGATGGATGTAGAAATGTGAGAGAGAGGTGCACATTTTATGGTTTTCAGTAAGCTGGCAGCATTGATACCACTGCAGGTCCCTTTACTTTTTTTATGATCATACTGAACTTTAGCTGGTTACTGCACTAGGTTATCTGTTCTAAGATATTTTGTTTAAAATGTATGGTCCTGAGCAGGCAAAGGTTAGAGGGATAAAAGTGGATAGATATGCACGAATTGGTGCTTTGAGTGCAACCTAAACATCTAGATTTTTCCTTATATATGCATCCAGCCATACATTAGGCTTCCAGCCCTCTAGCTCATCAGCTGTTCTAGTTAAAGTAGTGTTCCAGCAGAAGCCTACCCTCTAGTGCTTATCAAAAGTACACAGTAGCACAATTATTCTCCTGACTAGTAGAACAACTCACACACCAGGCGTTGAAAAACTCACACCCTGCTCTCCTCTTGCCAAAGATATAAAGCAATCTGCTAAGCATGTCTCAGACATCTAACTCACCCCATGAAATTCCTTCCTTATGTTCAAAACACCCAAGATAACATTTGAAACTGCTTCACTGACCCTCAATGTAAACATTTTTGTCCATTTACGTAGTTTCATATCACACAACATGCCATTGTGAGGCTGTTTCAGAGCATGAAAATGTATTTTGCATTTGACCATGTAGCCTGATATAGGTTACAGGTTATGCACCTTCAGGAAACAGAAAGATAAGGAATAGGGTAGATTTTGTCAATATTTAGTAGAAGGCCTTCCGACACAACACCACTTTTAGCTCTTTTCAAAATGGATTGCTGTGCGACTAACGTTTGTAGCGCGCTGGGATACGCGCCTGTGTTCGATCCATACTTTATAAAAGTCTTAAATAATAAATGAATATAGCATTAAAGGCAACAGGAAGGTCTAACATGACATGGATTCATATTTGTCCTTTGCACTTTAGCAACAGGAGATCAATAAAAAGAAAGAATCAGACTGCGCATGTGCTTCGTGAGTATACGGCAAACTCAATTGTAATCAAAGGACTTTCCAGGAGAATAGGATGACTCCACAGTACTTCAAAAAAGACATCTAAAAGAAATACATTGTACTAGTTGATTCTCGGTTTGTAGGGTGTTACCAGACCTTGGAGCCCCATCCGCACATCCAACCGGCGACAAGTGATAAAGGCTGGGATCGTACCCTGTAACGTTCAACCTCCTTCACAACAGTGGGATGATCCACCATACAGCTAGATGTGTCACCTCAGAACAGGCACCATTGAGAGATCAAGCCTCTGTACCTTTCCTTGCCAATACTGTCATCAGTCATGTAAGGCATATCAGCAGGTGCAGCTCTGTCTTATATTGCACAATTTTGTTGTAAGCACCATACAAAAACCAAAAAATGAAAGAGAAAAGGGAGTGAGCCTTCTTTAGCTCCCCTCATAAATACATTTAAACTCACCTAAAGGACTGAAGTATGCTGTAAAAGAAAAGCAGAAACCAAGCCAGTGTTCACTCTGATTTTGAATATACTCGGTGTGCTTACAAAAGTGTCAAAGTGTGATATAGAAATATAAAAATTTTAGGGGGAAATCATTAGATTTTTTAGGACTACCCTCACCCACTATGTGCATACCATCACACTGGGTGGAGGGCTGATTTTCTTTGGGCGGCTTGTGGGAGGGAAGAAACAAGAAAGAAAGAAACGTTTTTCAAGTAAAGGATCCCTAATACAGAAAGAAATACAAATTAAAACTGCTGAAGAGGGTACCGTATATTCTCATTTATTAATGGTCCCCCTTGACAATATAAAAAATTAAGTGTTGGGTGCATAGGAGGAGTTAAAGCTCCTGTACCCCATCTGCTTGTACCAACATGTTTCAGCCTGTATCTACTTCCCTAATGAGCCACTGACCTTCCTCAGGGTATTGATCCCTCGTGGTTGTTTCAATTATTTAAAGTCAAATTTTGACCTGCTTAAAAAATTGGTTATTCAGGCCGTACTTGTTTCTTGTGAGTAAACACACTTGCCATTTGCATCTAAGTCTCATAAGTGATTCTCGGTACCGAAGTGGGAACACTGCCCTGTAGTCACACAATCTTCAAGGGTCAGCGTCTCTAACTCCTACCACTCTGCGGCGCTCACAAAAAACAAGTAAGGCTCATTGTCTGTCAGGAGAAATATGGAGTACCCTTGTGTGCTTAAAAATACTATTAACCTTCAAGTGGTTGTATATGCAATCTGTGCGAATCAGTTTTAGCTACCTGTTGTTCGTAAAGAACCTCGAGCGTTAGGAACTTTAAGGAGCCCCCCCCATGCGAAATATGTAAAGAGACCCCCTCAAACACTCTGGAGGAGTCAGGTTAAACAGGTGGCTGGACCCCTCCCCACTACCAGTAGATCAGAGCCTATGCCCTCCCCAACACCGCAGGCGATTCCGGACCCTAGTAACACCCTGGGCAAGAACATAGCTTTTCTGTGTGGGTCTATTGCTTACAAACATTACATAAGTAGTTAGAGTGGCATAATTGGGGAAAAACACTACATCGACACTTCTAAATAAAGGTATTAAAATTCAAGCTTCTCAGTTGGGTCAAGAGTAAAGGTCCTTCAGCTACAACCTAAAAATGAATAGTTGTCGCAACAATTTTTTTTTCACGTTTTTAGAAAGTTGTTTAAGACCAGAAGCAGCCATCTTCATTTCAAGAATATATCAAAAATTACCTGTCTATGAAGTTTTTAAAGAAAAATTCCACTATGTATAAATGTTTCTTCTTTTTTTCCCGCTTGTGCTTTTTGTATCATCCCAACCCGAACCCAGAGGCCCCATTGCTGGGTAAGTTTGGCTCATTTATAAACAAAATCATCTGATACTTATGATCTGATGAAACACTAACATTTCAGTTTGTTGGCAGCAACGTTCAGGTCAAAAGATTTCCTTCTAATTATAGGTTCTTTTGATTTATAATCTTTTTCCAGAGGCTTTTAAGCACAGCAGCATTTCAGCTGACATCTTTCATTACAGATGCATAAATCTTCAGATTGCTTTGGGTAATTTTCATACATTTGCTTTTTTCTTATTTTTTTCACTAGATTAATAAACTCCAGCTCCCTCATGCTGGGAGAAAATAGCACGTCGCTGCAAAGAAACCAGATTTTAAATGGAGTTTGCCACTATCAGCTTCGCGACAGACTTTTCATCTCCGCAGTCTCTATTATGTGAAAGGATGAAAAGTCTTTTTTTTAGTAAAGACATGCAAATTAATGGCTTAACCTCATGCGCGCTAGCGGAATTCCGCTCGCACGCTGAGATTTTAAAAAACGCATGTTACGTGACGAGCTGGGCTCGTCATCAGCGTGCGAGGAGGCTACGCCATGACGAGCCAGGCTCGTCATCAGCGTGGAAGGGGTTAAAGTGAATGCTCACCATGTTTTACATGCTGTGAAATGGAACCCAAGCAACCAGGAAATGTATTTATTAATAGAACACTTGGAAACTGAAATGTAAGTCATGATTGTCTGCCTATCCACCAATATATGCAGGGCTTTATAATGTACAGTAATTGTAAGAGTTCCTTGTTTGTTATTAGTAATTGCTAATTAAATTAGTTTTTTTTTTAACATAACACCCTTCCAATATACTAAACTGTCATTAGGAGTTACAGTGGAAACCATGATCTCATTATCTATTGGATGGTAGATGCAATAGCTGCTGCTACTGGACAGGAGTAGTGGGGCTGCGGAGGAAGTGAATAAAAAAAAAAAACAACAGGCTGACCTGGAATGGCGGTCCGGTCGCCGTCTCTCCTCCGTCTTCTTCCTTCTTCCTGTCCCAGCTGGCATCAGGAAGCACCCGGGCACACAGGCTCCCCTGAGCCAATCACAAAGCAGCAATGCACATTTTGATTGGTCTGAGTGCCGTGGCAGGGAACCTGTGCATGTTCCTCACCAGGCTGTGTAATGCAGCCTGGTGGGGAACATGCAAAGTGCGCATGACTGTTTCGCCGGCTCGAAAAGGCCGACCGGACAGTCATGAGCACTTCGGGAGTGTAAACCACTCCTCCCCCTGCTCTGGCCAGCCACTCCCGCCACCGACTGCATTAGTTATATGTTATTATCATTTTATGTTTCCTTTTGAGCAGTGGGGCGATGCTCCTCCACCTTTGCAGAGGAGCCGCCACTTGGTGAATGGCAATGTATGTTTTTAAAAAACATATGCACGATTTTGGAGAGGATAAGAGAGCAATTGAATACAATAACAATATTCCACACAATTTGGGGCCAAGTCACAAAGGCATTGTAGAGTATTAAAACTAGTAGCACAGTACTAATCTTTAATACACTTCAACTTGTCTTTTTTGGCCCCAAAATATCTAACATGGATATAAAATAAGAATATTCAGGAACTACTCGCAAAATGAGTACACATGTAAAGGATTGTGTTCTGTTTGCACTTTTCCAATAGGGATGTAGATGTTTTGCAGCTGACTTACAAAGGAATGTAAGAGTATTTAAAAGAGTACTCTTGTAGTGCTACTTTTCATACTCATTAATTCTTCAATGAATTTGCCACAGTTCATATTTTTTCATTGTTAATATTTTCCTTCTACTTAAGACCATATGATGATTCTCGACAGTAAAAACTGAATAAAACGATTGTATTAAACCGCTGAGAAAAGTACACATTACTGTAATAGAGGAGACAAGAGAAATAATAAAGTCTTGCACATCCGTCGTAAGTGCCGTAGACTTGAGGTGCACTTTTCTTTCTAAGGATGACTGTTCCGAAGTGGGTGGTACGTGTGGAGATCGAAAGAAGTAACACACATTTTATCCAGGAGTCAGGTTTGCAACTACTGTGACTGTGCAGACTGTACTGTAACTGTTGCAGAACTTTATAGTCTACCACCACCATCTTGAAATACAGTTTGAGCCTCCAGGAAGGTGAATCCGGATTGTCGAGGCTGGGAGTAAAATGCTTGAAACATTTCTCTACAATTACTCAGTGTCATTTAGTATTATCTTGATCTTTCTCGAATATACTGCTTTTTTAAGCATGGAATTACAATGCGGTAGTTATAACTACCGCGTTCTAACCACGCATACAATTACCCCGCAAGTCGTAACAATGACTTGTGGAGGGGGGTGCTGGATGTTGGAATAGTATAATTTACTATTCCAACTCCAGTCTGTGCGGCCAGTAGGCAAGGTGTTGGATTTCAAATCGAACACCTTCTGCCCACTCCCCAAGTCGTTGTTCTGACTTGCGGATTACTGGTATGTGTAATTCCTTACGTGGAGAAGTTTTCATTTTAAACGATGTTTACCTTTCCTCAGCAATCCAGTTCAATGCTCTCCATATTCAAGATTTCCAAATGCTAAAGGGAAAGACTATTGGTACAGCCAGGATAGGGACCTCCAACTCGCCATTGTACACCTATAGTAGCGTCTGTAACACTCCGTTCTTACAGATATACTATCATCGGTATTCAGAGCAGCGTAATGAGACTGCCTAGTAAGCACATGGTAAGCAATACTTCAAAAAGGTGGACAGGAAGTGGGTGCTCCTGTATTAAGCAATACTCCAAGAATATAAGACAGGGAGAGACTGCTCCTAGATTAAATAATAATCCAAGAATGCAGATAGGGAGAGCTGGCTCCTACATCTAGGTCTAATCTTTATCTATTTCTACTGCGTGCAGAAGAACATCACAGGTTGACAGTCTTTCGTGCTCCATATGGGTCTGCAGGACAATGCGATGTGTAACTGAGACCAATGATCAGGATTCGGATAGCAACTGGAAGCTTGTAAATGGAGAAGTAAGATTAGATTTAAGGTGAACGTTGATAAACCATAGACATTGTTAGCGATGGAGAAAAAATCCAAAATGGCACTTTGACGAGAATTCGAGAACAAAAATAAGCGGGATTCGACCAATGTGCAAACATGTTAAATAGAAGATAATACATTGTGAAATGTACAGTATACTGTGATATTTTTCCCCGAAGGGCTCGAAAGCTATAAACCATTACATCCAAAGGTATGGAGAACCCAGAGAGTGAAAACGTTGACTGAGGGCCTGATTCAAATCTCGGCAGATGGGTTAGTCTGTCACAACGGGGATGGATATCCTGTCTGTCCAATTGGATATAATGGGATTTATATTTCGGTGTACGGGATATCCGTCACCGTTGTGACCAGGGTAACCCATCCCCCGAGATCTAAATCCGGCCCTGAGTGTTATAACTTTCTCAGTGTACTTACATACAAAAGGAATTATTTATTTTTTATATTATCTAGTATTTGTATAACGGGCATCGTAGGAAATGCAAACTGTCACAAATAGAAATATAATCACTTTAATTGAGAAATTTGACATCTGTCCAACAGCTAAATTTACCATGTGAACGAACTTACCAGGTACCATATAAATAAAAACACCAAACCTTCTTGTTTATATAATTGTGGTTGTTGTGCTCTGTTTGGTATTGCTGTGAAGTTGTGCTGCATTGTGGTGGTGGATTTGTTGATGTTGGTGTTGGGTTCATGTTGTATTCTACTAGCTTCTCCTGCAGCCAATCCCAATGCTGATCTCACCATGAGAGGAGCATAGGGATTGGGAGGAGCGCACTGGTTTTGCATTCCATCGGGAGCTTGGAGCCTGTGCCTGCTTATTTATCCAACCCAAAGATGTCTGTGCGCACTGACAGCAGGGCCAGTCACTCCTCCTCCCCTGTTGCAGGGCTGTGGCCCATCCCCAAGACTCAGCTGCAGGACAAAAAATAAAATGACATGCATTAAAATCATTTTATTTTTCATTTGCCCCTGCGGTTAGTTGGGCAATGCTCCTCTGCCATAGTGGAGTAGCTGCCCCTGTTGTTTTGGCTGTGTTCTTACAGCATTGTGCTGTTGGGAGTTTGTTGTGCTTAAGTTGGGGTCATTAGGCCTTTATCATGACACTATAGATCCCCCCCCCAACAACAGACTATCCCCACCACAGGTAGACACTACAACTCCATTCTTCTTTCGGTTAGGGGTCGTGAACCCCCGGCCGTATTTTTTTTTCTTTTAAAACACACATAAAATATACAGTTAAAAATAAGACTTCCATAATTATGCAGTAACCCATCATATTTTACTGCTTTGTTCACATTTCTTTGATAACTAGCCTTAACAGAGGTGCTAATACATGAAATTCCTCACCATAGCTAGACTTGTTCTTGCGTATCGGCACATTGGGCCCTCGATTGAGCTCATGACTGGTTCCACTAGTATCCCTTGCTCCGTAACCTCCATTCCCTGCCAAGAGGAACTTTGATGGGACCCTCCATAGGGGAGGACCCACCCACCTGCATCCCCTCCCAGGGTACTCTTGTGCAGGGGACTCAACTGCACACAATGATATCTACCTCAAGCACCCCCTACACCGATCATTATCCACCCAAGGGCCTGTTCTAGCTTGGCGCCCATTACGCCTGTGTGGGGGTTGGACAGAAGGACCAGATGGCAACGATCACTCCCAACTCCCTGCACTCCTGCAACCTCTATTCGACTCACAGCAAGCACCCCGTGGATACTGTAACACAGTGTTTATGTTTATCTAAAAGGAAAAGAATACGTTATATGGAGCCGAACTGTCACACCAATCATGACTTCACCTTCCACAGGCATAGCTCACGTATCTGGCATCCCCCCAGAATGGTCATGGTAATGTGTGCAATGAATTAGCCAGGCCAGTAGGTTCTCTAGGAACATTTCATTACCAGTCTTTGACAAATGAACTCCGTACTGTAGGAAAAAACGCGCTCCTTTTATGCAGCCATGAGGAATGGACAGTAATCTTGGTGACCTGAACAGTTTACTGACTTTATTATTCATTGAGCGCCGTGACTGATTTACCACTCCCTCCACTTCAACCTTGGAATGATGTGGGACCAAGCCAGTGTAGACTGAGGAAATTCCTTTACCAGCCACCCAATCTCCGTGATCAACAGTTTCCTCCTGCCAACGTACACCAAGTCGTTGCCACCAAGATGCACTAGCAAGACCCCAAGGGGTGATTACCCCTCAGGTAGCATTTTGTCCTGTCATCAGCCAGCCGGAGGCAGGAGTCACCACCATCTCCTCCGCAGGCAGTCCATCACGTCAAACAGGTGGGTTCTGCAAATAGTTCGAAGGGGTTACTCTCTCCCCTTTGAGACAGCCCCTCCCTCCTTGCCACCTTCTTATGACCGCATGTCACAGTATCATTTGCCACTTCTCCATGAGGAAGTTACAGTTCTCTTGGTGAAGGGGGCCATAGAGAGGGTCTCTGTGCCAGAAGTAGGACGTGGTTGTTATTCCTACTAATTTCTGGTGCCCAAAAAGGACAAAGACATGCGTCCTATCCTAGACCTCTGAACCCTCAACTTCCTCCTTTGAAAGGAGAAGTTCAAAGTGCTCACTATCCACTGGTCCTGTCTGCCCTCGACCCAGGAGACTGGATGGTACCATTGGACTTGCAGGACGCTTATTTCAATATCCCCATCCTGCAAGCCCACGGACGTTACCTTCGGTTCACGGTGGGCCACAAGCACTTTCAGTTGATCGTGCGTCCCTTTGGCCTTACCAGTGCCCCTCGGGTGTTCACAAAAGTAATGGCGGGATCACAACTCATCTGCGCAGGTCAGGGGTGCCAGTCTTCCCCTATCTCGACGACTGGCTGTTGAAGGCGGGCTCACCCCAGGCTGTCGTCTCCCACCTCCAGACTAAGGCAGGCCTCCTGCACTCGCTGGGGTTCACTATCACATGCCAAAGTCACACCTGATTCCCTCTCAAGCGCTCCCTTTCAAGAGTGCAGTTTCAGGCCTATCCTCCCGAGCAGTGAATCTGGGATATTCCTGCTATGATTCTGATGTTTCAGCCTCTATCCCGGATTTTGGTGAGAATGACTGAGGCTGCTGCGCCTTATGGCCTACTGCATCCTGCTGGTGCATCATGCCATATGGTATGTGGGCTCTGCAGTGGGACCTGAAGTTTAATTGGACATAGGTTATGGGGAATATTTCCGACTACATCCAGATCTCTGAGGGAACTGCACACCAACTGCAGTGGTGGATAACGAACCAGGATTGATTCAGAGGCAGATTTTCTCCCAACCAGATCTGATGGTGGTGATGGATGCATCACTCCTTGAATGGGGTGGCCACCTGGGACAGGCAGAGATCGGAGGAGTCTGGTCTCCGACGGAGTCAGGTCTTCATATCAACCTTTTGGAGCACTGGGCGATCAGACTGGCACTGAAGGCATTCCTTCCCTCTTTCAAAGGGAAAGTGGTGCAGGTGTTACTGTAACAAACAGGGCGGGTGGGGTTATGGACCCTTTGTTAGGAGGCCCCCTCCTCTGGACATGGCTGGAATATCAGGTAATATCCTTGGTGGTTCACCACTGGGCGGGTTCTCTGAAAGCCAGGACGGACAAACTCAGTCATTGGTGCCTGGTCGATCATGAATGAAGTCTCTAGCCGAAGGTGGCATAATGTCTCTTTCAGCGTTGGCGAGAGCCTTGGTTAGATCTGTTTGCATCTGAAGAGCACGCGCAATGTCAGCAGTGTTGCTCGTTGGAGTTTCGAAGGCAGCGCTCGCTCGGCGACGCTTTTCATCACAAGTGGAGCTTTGGCCTCCTCTACACCTTTGCGCCTGTACCACTTCTGCCCAGAGTGCTCAAGAAGATCAAGCACAACCGGGCTCAAGTCATTTTTGTGGCTCCTGATTGGGCACCAAGAGTCTTATATTCTGACCTTATGAGCATGGCCATCGTTCTCCAATCAGACTGCCCCTTTGGGAGGATATTCTGTCACAGGAGCGTGGAGCTTGAGCAGTGGAAGTTGACGGCTTTCAACCTTCCACCCGAAGTCTGTGATGTCATATTGGCAGCCAGGTGTCCCTCCACTAAAACGGTATACGCCTGTAGATGGAACAAATTTGTGGCATGGTGCACAAAAGACTGTTGATGCCCTTTCTGCACCTCTTTTGGAGGTTGTCTTGCATATACTTTCTGTGGCCCAGCAGGGGTCTGCTTTGGGCACCCATCTTTCGGCTATTCCTGCCTTTCCGAGACTTCTAGGTTAGCCTTCTTTGTTCAAATCTCCAATTGTCAACAGATTCTTTAAGGACCTTACTCACTTATTTCCTCGGTCTCCTTACATAATCCCCCATTAGGATTTAAATTTGGTATTGACTTTTGACTTGTGTGAGTTCACTTCATGCCTCTTCATAATTGCCCTCTGAGACTTCTAACCCTTAAGACTGCTTTCCTTTTTGCCACCACCTCTGCTCTCAGAGTTAGCAACCTCCAGGCTCTGTCTTCCAAACCTCTGTATCTGTTTGTTTATCCAGAGTAAGGTGGTACTTCGTACAAAAGCTTTGTTTCTTCCTAAAGTGGTCACGCCCTTTCATGTGGGACAAGCCATTACTCTGCCCACCTTCTACCCACCCCGCATCCCTCCAAGGAGGAGAGACTCCACTGTCTGACCCAAAATGTGTGTCGTCTTTTTATTTTGATCGTACAAAAGACTTCCGGTGAATTATCAACTCTTCATTGGCTATGTGGGTGCCAAGAGAGGCCAGCCAGTACAGAAAAGGACAATCTCTCGATGAGCTGTTCTCTGCATTAAATTGTGCTATTTTTTGGCAAAGAAGGAGCCTCCTGTGAGGTTATATGCTCACTATACTAGAGCAACAGCAGCAACCACTGTATTAGCACGCCGAGTCCAAGACCTGGATATCTGTCAGGCAGCAATGTGGCATCCCTGCACATGTATATCGGACACTACTGCCTGGACAGCCAAATCCAGAGGGATGGGTACTTTGCCCGTTCAGTTCTCCAGGACCTTCTCGTGTGATCTTGGTTCGCCGACCCTCCTCCGGGTTTGGTATTGCTGGGGTATCTATTCACAAGGTAAGGAATCTACAACTATAGTCTCTATCAGATGAATACGTTACTTACCTTCAATAATGATGAAGAGACATATTCTAGATGTAGATTCCTTACCGCCCTACCCATCCTCCCCTCTCTGCAAACTGATGTCAAGGATTAGGGACCCCCCTAAAGGGCCCTAGTTTTGATGGTCTAGTTACATCAAAGTAATGCAGTCGAACTATCGGCTTGTTTTTTACCAGTGTTTTACCCCCGTAGTGAGTAACGTAGCGATTGAGCAGTAAGCTCTGCAGTTCTGTCGCCCCTTCTTAATATTGCATTTGGTATAATATCTTGTAATTCTTTAGACCATCTAGAATCCGTGCAGCATTGGTTCGACTGTATTACTTTGATCTGCCTAGAATAACGCTGGTCTTATTGTAACATAACCCGGCTGGGTTAAAACGCCTTAATACGAACTTATTGTGAAAACGTCGTCTTAGCTGTGCCACTTTCGTGCCTCCTCCATTCATTGAAGCTGATGCAATATTGCCCAGAAAGTTTAAATCGTAAACGCTTTCCTGCTGCTTCATCAAGGGGTCAACATTAACAAATATTACAGTCCTGAAGATTGTCATGTGTATGGCAACGTAGAGACCGAAACGTCGACCAACACCTTTTCTTTCATAATTTGTTGTTATTTCGAGCAAGAAGAAAGGTGTCTACAAATGTTACAGTGAAGGCTTTTAAATTGATATTTTTACCTCTCTGTCACTTTGTTTGTATAATAGTGAATCGCACATTGTGATTCGCTAGTTAGGAATACCTTCTTATTCATTCCTAAGGGACAAGAAGAGGCCCATAGGAATGAATGGGAAGACATTCACAATTTACGATTACCAAATTGGTAATCGCAAATTGCAAATGCAATTTCAAGGGTGATAGGGGGCCAAAACGCCTCCCTGATGCAACCCCAAATATGTCATGTGTGCACATGTGGCACACCCACATGCCCTAAGGGCATGTGTATGCGCCACATGGCACTTGGAAAAATGCAATTTTGTGCATTTTTTGCTAAGGATTTGCAAATTACCACCAACTTGAAGTTGGTGGTAATTTGCGATTCCTTAATGCAAACTTGCATTCCGAGAATGCTTCTTGCATTGCATTTAGGGAATCGAAAATTACGATTCTCTAACTACATTCGCAAAATAGGCATTCGCAGAAATTACGATTACCTATTTTGCAAAGGCCTTTTGGGATTTCTACTGTTAGCAAACTAGCCTATTTTTTGAATCTGCCCGTTTGCGACTGGTAAAAGCCTTGATATATCTGGCTCTAAGTGTCCTCTAAAGGAGAGACTCACTCATGGAGGCATTTTGGTGAAGCCCCCTAGAAAATATTCCCTATCACATCTAGGGTCTGATGTTGTATTGCTTTGCCTAATGGAAGTGGAGCCGTACAGCTCTAGATCCTCAGATGGACAGGGAAAAAACTTTGTATGTGCAATGTGGAGACAGCATCTGCCGTCAACACACATACATATTTTACGTTGTTTGGAGTAAAGGTTCATTAAAACTGAAATTGCTGAATGCAGTTTTCGAAAACAACGAGGTGTTTGCCAAAGCTTTAAAGTCAATACAGTATCTACCGTGCAATTAACAGTGCAGTAGTTAACCTGTAACACAAGCTATCCCCTTTTACCTTGAGCTGCATTATGATTATTTTGTATTAATGCCCATGTACTGCCCATCACACTGTTAGTGTATGAGTAGAACCTACTATTCTGCAGCAATAGGACTCGACCAGACGAGTGACATGAGCTCAGTGCTGAAAACAGCTTATCCATGTACACTAGTAATTTAAAGAAATTCTGGGGTGGGGTGTGTGTGTGTGCTTGTGTGTTTTTGAGCACACCTTTGTTCTATTATTGGTAATATTAGGCAGTTGTGGGCATGTAATTATCATTTTATTCTTCAGTAATCCTCTGTAGGGGCAGGGTGGGCTGGACTGCCCACTGAGCAGGGTGGGGGGAGTGGTGGCATTCTCTGAGTGCGAATGCAGTTTGGCCGTCCGTCCTGGGCCGGCCAAACAGTCCTGTGCACTTGGCATGTTCTCCAAACGGGCTGTGCTCTACAGCCTGGGTGGGGAACATGCCTGGGGGCCCAGTCCCTATTTGATCACTGAACCACAATGCTCAGACTATTCAGCAGCGTCGTGATTGGCTAGGGGAGTCTGGAAGCCTGGGTACTTCCTGTTCCTGTGTCGATGAAGAAGAGGATGGAGGAGAAGCGACGGCCGGCACGTAAGTTAAATTTTTTTTCCCGTTTATATTTTTAACCCGTCCCGCCCAACCACTACTGCCCCATAGCAGCCGCTAATTGGTCATATGTGCTAGAATAGCGCCCACTACTAATATAATGCTGACCGTATCATAATTTTTGTAATTCTTGGCCTGTGTTGGGGATCCATTCATGAGATCTTGATACATGGGCATGTAAGGCAAACGCAAACGCAAACTCCAGACCATCCAGAACACCGTGGCCAGACTCGTCCTCTGCATCCCACGGCATGAGCACAACACCCTCGAGACCTCCACTGGCTCCCTGTCGAGAAAAGAGTAACCTTCAAGCTACTCGCCCACACCTACAAATCCCTCCACCACAGCGGAGCCAAATACCTCAACGAAAGAGTCTCCTTCCACGTACCCATAAGGAACCTCTGCTCCACCGACCTCGCCCGAGCAGAAGCCATGCACATCCACAGAACCTGAGCGGGTGGAAGAGGCTTCTCCTCCATCGCAGCCAAAGCCTGGAACGAGCTCAAGTCAACATTAGACGCTCCCCCACTCTGTACACCTTCAGGAGGAGCCTCAAAACCTGGCTCTTCGGTTGAACCCAAGTTGCAACCTCCCGCCCCTCAATGTACCCCCCCCCCCCCTAGCGCCTTGAGACCCTCACGGGTGAGTAGCACGCTTTAATCCACCTGATTGATTATTGATAAGGCAGAATCTTTTGTGGCAGTAGTTCATAGAGTACTTACTGAAAATGACAAACTGGTGTTTGGGAACCGAACACGTTTTAGCTAAAAAAAAAAAAACGGTGATATTTCGGGAGAAATAATGTTTTTCTCACAAACGTGATAAGGCTTTTTTCTGGGAATTTTCTTTCCAAGTGACAGGCTTTGATATACTAAATAAATGCCCATATTTAAATTTTATACAAACTGACAGCGTTTGTGGAAAAATGTACTGCATTTCTGAATGTGTATGCAAACCGGATATTTGAGGGATAACCATTATTGCTGCCTGTGCCTGTGAAATCTGTCTTGCTCTGCTGCATATTGCCTGACACGCACATGCGCCTCTGAGTGCTGTGCAAGTCATCCACTTACATTTGGAGAATATTCAGCGATTCAGAAGTACAAAGTGCTGTGGTGGATTCTGCCTGCATCCTTAGCTGCCAACTGGCACATTAACCAGTCATGTTTTTTAAACATTTGCACATTACATTCTACTTTTCAATTTTAATAGTGTATGTATGGGCTCAAAGTTCAGTCTAAAGCCAGTACTGGCTGAAAATATCGACTTGACAGCTGTGTGAGGATGCTGACACTTTAATCTGTAAGTAGCTATGCAATTGGAAATTCAGAACTAATTTGCAAATCCAAAATGGATCTCAAGAAGGGCTTTAATTCCCTTATGGGAACCGTGTACACAAATTATTCATCATTTTCAAAAGTGTGGCTACAGAGGACGTAGAACGAAACCAGAGAAATGTACAAGTCAAAACGCTGACATATGTACAGGATTGTGATCTATATTTTTGTTAAAGGATTGTGATAATAAGTTTTTAAAATATCTGTTCGGTTTCAAGGAATATAGGGTCGTGTCAGGCGAATGTTGGGGAAAGATTGCCATAGAAATGTGGGAGCGAGCCTAGATAGCAGGGCTTTGATGAATACCCTATAATGCCACAGTGAGTCATTTGAAGCCACAGGCATTGGCGACCAGGGGCCGTATTACACATGGCTGCGCCGGCGCTAGTTGTCGCTGTGCGCCAGAGTATGTTTGTGTTTATGTGCGTTTGCGTCTGTGCGCTAATACAATATGAGCACAGACACAAACCCAAATAAACACAGAGCTCAAAGTCTGCGCCAACATCACGGCGCATTACAAACCGATCCTCTGTAATGCCGTCAGGCGCCTACTCTGGCGCACAGCCGCCTCCTTTAGAACACCATTGATCGCCATAAACACCGTGATTTTTTCTATTAGTCATTGTATATGTCTCCGGCTTCATCCACTAAGAGAAGGCCACCTTGAACAAAGCTTACATTTGACTGCTGTCCGTTGAGAATATAGACAGGGGTGTAACATATGTCCCTCCTCCCCCTTGCGACACAGACCTCACCACACAAATATCAGGGGCCCTCATTCAGCCGAAGGCCTTTTGTTAGACATTGATCCTTGGCATGGTTTCCCACTAACCTTTTGGTTTCTGACCTCCTGTTTTTGCTGACTTTCTTATTGCTGGCTTTAGGACTCTGCGCACTTTACCACTTCTAACCAGCGCCAAAGTGCTTGTGCTGTCTGCTCAAAACATGGTAACATTGGCTTATATCCTATTGGTTTATTACATTTATATGTAAGTCCCTCGCAAAGTGAACTACATGTGCCTAGAGACTGTAAAGGTTATGCGAATAGTGGGCAAAAGAATGATGGATTAAACGCAGATCTTTATGACTGGAAGTGAATGTTTACATTGTTCAGCATTCCGTCCATCTGCAGCACTGATTGCACCACACACTTAAGTAGCCCTTTAAACATGTGTAAGTCCTGCCATTGCAGAGCCTGTGTGTGCAGATTTCACCTACTATGTCAACTTGGCAAAATAAACCTCTTGCCAGGCCCAAATCTTACTTTTTAATAAAATTAGGTCAAATTAGATTGTCGCACTGGGCGCCACCACTGCCAGCGACGCTCTTCTTGCTCCTCACGACTCTCTCCAACAGTTGGCACAAAACCTGAGAAAGTTAAACTTCAGAGAAACTGAGCTGGGACAGTATCCAACCTGCGCTCCATCACGGTCAGTCTGAACTTTTAACTTTAACCTGGTCCAGCGCGACCAGATAGCCGCAGTTGGTAATTTATGCTTTTAGGCGCTATATTACAGTTTATTCTTTAAAAATTCATAACTCTGGTTCTACCAATTGGATTTTTGTTGTTTTAGTCTTTTTTTATTTATTAAATTAAGTTTAATTTTTAGAACCTGGTGTGGGATCGTTTTGTGTGGAGTTTTCACTGTTTGAAGTGTTGCACAAATACTTTACACATTGCTTCTAAGTTAAGCCTCACTGCTTTGTGCCAAGCGACCAATGGGGTGTGCACAGGTTAATTATGAGTATGCTTGTGTCCTATCCTGACAAGGATTGTGGTTGCAACTTAACCAGGGCTTACACCCCAGTCAAACATTAACCCAATTTCTAACACAACACCTGTGAATATCTGTGAGATATGGCAGACATATTCTTCAGGGCGCATCAACATTTTGAGTTATACCACTGAATATAGTGTGTAGAAACAAGGTATGAAAAGTGTTCACATGGATGCACCGGCTAGAAAAGGACAACACTGAAAAAATAAAGATAAAAAGGTGCTAGTTTTTATTAAAGGTTGCAACACAGCATGCTAAATTTTAAAATGTAAACTATTGAAGCCCACTAAAACCAATTAAGCCAATGTAACGTGCTCGATCGATGACAGGTCCTGCTTTATTTGGTGCAGACTTAATGCTAAGAAAAGGTATAATAACTGAGCGAGCACACATTGATGAGAAATAAACCAGTTAGAAACTGCAGGAGGAATAAGCAAGAGGAAGATTCCTCCTTGATTCCACATTGATGAAACTTTGGAAGAGATTCTGTGTGTGATGAGACATGACACCAGCATATGCTTCAGAATTGGAAGCAAATGTAAATACACATTTCCTTCCAATTACTGTACACTTAGCCATCTGCTTTCCTTTTTATCCTGCTTTCATTGGAAACGTTCAGGTCCTCAAAGAGCACCGCGGCATTTATAGGAGAATATTACATTTGGGCTTTTAAGGCCATCAAGCTTTTCAGCTTGAGTCATTTGAAGGTCATAATGAGCATCTTATTTGTCCCTGTTATGATCCAAATGACAGTTAACATTGTAAGGTAGCATGTTTATGAACTGAAGTAAAATGATATGTGTTTTTGTTGTAGCTGCCAACATTGGCTTGTTCTAGGTCTGTGGGGGAGCATGGCACTATGGATTGTGTGCTCTGATGTGCAGGAGAGGGTGAAGGAAGATGGGTCTACCGTGGCCTGTTATGCCTGAGAGAGATGGTTGCATAAGCAGAGATTTGTATTTATTCAACCAAGATGGCGTTGGTCTATGGGGAAACAATCACAGATCAGCATCTCCCAGAAGATGTTCAACTAGTACGGCCGGCATTGCCCATAGATGATTAAAGAGCAGAGGCAGGCCAGCATTTCCCACAGATGGTCAACAATCATGCACTGGCATCTTTCAAAGATCTCCAACACTTCCAAAAAGCTACTATACTAAATTCCATATAGACTAGCATGTTACTGGAAGGGTGATAGCATATTGTGGGCAGATGTCTCTTGGCATCTGACCGGCAGGGAGGGAGGGAGCAAGAGAGAAAAGGAGAGGGTGGAAGGAGAAAGCACGCAAGAATAGATGACGGAAGGTCGAAAAACATCATGGAGGATAGAGTTGAGGATGAGAGGAATTAAGGACCTAACAAAGAGTTAGAAATCATGGTACCCTTTTCATAAAGCACATGGAGAACCCTGGGAGGCAGGACAGCACCTCTTCATCCCCTCACAACAATGTCACAGTCTGGCGTCTCATGCACGCATCCACAGAACAGATACATTTGCCCATGTGTCCACAGCTTAAGACAAGGTTACAGGGGAGGCCTTTGGTCGGCTGTTTCCTAAAGCATCCAGGCTTCTGCAAGGAAAGAGGCATCAGGATGCTAAAGACATGGCTGCATTATTCGCCTTGGCAAGTATGTAGTGGGCTGACATTTTGTGCGCAGCCAGGACCGTGCATTACCTGGTAAGCAGTTCTGGTAAGACTGGTGTGGGCTTAGCCATTCATGGGCTGGTTTGGCACATGAGTAAAGTACAGATTCTGACACTTATTCTCCAGATTTTCTGGAATAACTACAAGAAATATGACATGCAGGAGACAGGGGCGGCCTTAGGCATGTGCAAGCTGTGCACCTGCACAGGGCCACCAAACCCCAGGGGCCACCACGCCAGTATATATCCTTAATATAATAATCCTCTGAGAATGGATACATATTTGCGTGGCGCCCCCTGGCAGGGATTTGGCGGCCTCCGGCTCTGTTCCACTTCCAAACACCCTGACCCCCCCCCTCTTTACTGGCCTCCATGCTCCGCCCCGCCCGGACCCCCTCTTCCGAGGCCCCCTACCTACGCTCCATGCCCAGGGCCACCATGAGCCTAGAGCCGCCCGTGCAGGAGACCAGGGTCTTAAGAATAGTGGATTGCTGGTACAACAGTAAAGCCTACTAACCAAAGAGTGTCCCTTCTGGAGTTCAAGAGCTTCCACAAGGAAGAAGGGTGAGAATCTGTTATTTACCACACCTATGCACCACTCCTTCTGGAGTGGGGGAAGGGAAAAAAACATTTTCTTATACAACCCTCATGCACTCTAATAGTGGTATGCTTCATCATCGGGTTCACCCTGACTCCTGCAGATCAGGGTGGCCTCGACCATATTTCAGGGAGCACTTATGAAGATAATTGGATAGGGAGTGTAACTTTAAAGATAAAATTCCTCACCCACTCCCACGGTTTCTGTTTATTAGTGGGGTGGGTCAGAAGTTTAAAAATAACTATGTATGAGTATTAGGATGCACTGGTCCTATGACCCTAAATCACCAACATGCTTCAGCCCTATACTCCTGGCCTAAAAAGGTATTGGGCTTTCATCAGGGGGGTTTGTAAATATGTCCCTCCCCCAATGACGGATGAGATCAATTGTTTTTGATTGTGAAATTAAAGGACAAACTCAGCAGTTTCCTCAAGGGAAGTGTCCCTTGATGGGTGAAGGTTCCTTTGGATGGTCTGGATATTCAGAGTTCCCCTGCCATGTATTACTGTGTACTAATCTGTTTCTGAAGCTTCTATTTCTCTTAAATGAGAACAGTGGTTTGTCGAAGGTTTGAAGTGAGGATGCACCCGTGTTTATTCATGCTACTTTTGATGGCATTGGATAAAGAGTTGTATGTAATCACAGAGATTAGGGAATTGGTCTCCTGATTCGTTTCCAGCAGGGCCTCTCTAGGAACATTTCCTGTTCTCTTTTGTGCCTTGGTCATAATTTTCTCGGGATACTCTCCTTCTTTCAGTTTCTCTGTGAGTCTCTTGGCTTCAGTCTTGTAATGTTGGATGTTGGAGCGATTTCACCAAATTCGTAAGAATTGGCCCACCGGCAAATTCTCCCTAGTGTGCACACATTTATGTTTCACTCATTGGTGTCTTGTTCAATCTGACACTTATATCAGAACGGCGTCAATATCAGGACGGTTGTGAATGACATCGTGAAAGTGCACCACTATTACACCTCTTGTGTCACTCAGAAGTGTAAATATATATCTTCCATGCAGATCTTATGCTAAAAGGTGTACAGTGCACTTAGCGAAAAATTATTTTTATATACATCCATTAGACCATCATTCATAAGCCCATCTGAGGGTTTTTTTTATAGAGTGGGAAAATTGAACTTACCATCCACCTAGAGATGCACTGTAATCTGAGTGCGCTGTTAACAAACACTCACCCAAAGTGCTGGAGAATAATGTCCCCACTGGGGCATGATTTGGCGGCCCTGTAGTCAGACTCTAAAAGGATAGCAATAACAACTACTGTCAGGCTGAGCAAAAGCATATAAACATACAGGGGCTCGTTGTTTTTAAACATAAAATCGGAAAGGTAGTTAAGGTATACCAGAGTAAGGCACGCTGTAAAGTTCTAGTAAGCACTTACTTCTTCAAGGGTCTCAACCCATTTCGACACTTACTTTGCTGTGCTCCCCTGCTTGTGGCAGGTAGGTGCTGTAGAAGATCAGTATATGTACTCCCTGGGGCCAAGCCGCTTTGGTCAGATGTATTCATTAATTGGTTAATTGGAGCAGGGCCGGTTCTAGGAATTACAAGGCCCTGGGCTAAAAGGGAATGAGCGAGTCCCCTCTGATTTAGATAGGTGGCCCTTTGCACAGAGACCATTCACAGACACTGCGGGACGCCCATTGTCAAGCATTTTATTTGGGCCTCCACAGTTGAAACTTTTAGGCCACATGCAATTCTCACACCTTCAGTCCGATAAGTGTGAGAATTACTTGTGGGCTAAAAGTAAAAACCGTGGAGGAGCAAAAATGCTGGACAATGGGCCTCCAGCAGTGTATGTGAATGGTCTCCTTGCAAGTGGGACTAGAGGAAGCCTCTCCCAACCCTATGCCTCCAGACACCATCCCTCTGAGGCCCGGGTAGGGGGGCCCCTCCCATGGACCCTAATTGCAAGGCGATACCTTTCTTTAAAATGGATTGCCAGGGAAACAACAGAACACACCACCAGTGTGAGGCCCCAAGCTGCTGGCCTGAGTGCGAGGCCCTGGGCAGCTGCCCATGCCTAGCGCCGGCCCTGAATGGGAGGCGGGAGATGCCTCTTCGGCCGTGTGCATCTGGTCATTGTGACAGTTGGGATCAGGTGGAAAAGGCCCTTGAAAGCGCTGATGCTGGGGAGGAACAATACTTCTCCAGGGAGGCGTCTTGCGCCAGCGTGCAAATGTGTCGGCCAGAGAATCATGGGAGACGTAGTCCCCATTCACTGTATTCTCGTAGGGGGCCGTTGAAAGGCGCTCACAGTGACATATTTCCATGAATTTCCGGTCATATTTAAAGTTTGAGCTGTAAAGCGAACAGCACACACGGGGGGGAACAACATATGTTAATAATACCTCAATATTATGTGATGAATACACCATAATCAATGGGAATTATACTTTTCCTGTATCAGACCTAATAGTAATTTTCACAGCAGTGGGGGAATATTAATGGCCTGTGATGGTATTGCATCTCGTACCAGGCCAATGTGGTGATGTTAACACAGATCAAAACATAAGCTCCATAAAAGGTGATGCTAGGTTAAGAAATAATCCTAGCCAAGAGTCATGGATGGTATGTTCTCCATACACCCCAGGGTAGAAAGGCCTTTCAATGAAGAAAAGTTCCAAGGATTAAGGTCTTTGACCCAAATGTTCGCTGTGCGAGTTGTCTGCAATTGTTATTCCAAACTTATGGACTACGTGTAATAATGCTTGTGTATATGTATGTGATGGCTCAAAGTATGATTTGGGGAGGCTCGCCTAATGAAGTTTGGTTGCTGATGCCTCAAAGTGAGGTCCGGTTGCTGGCCTGGTAAAAGGAGATCACATGTTCTCTTCCACCAAAGGCCTATCCTAAAGCTGAATAAGTGATTGCTGGGTAATTAAATGGTATGATACTGTTGGGTGGGACTAACGGATGCTGATTTGGTTCCATGGTCTTTTGTCGTTAAAACACTTTTTGTGTATTTGTAACCTGTGCACCCATAGTTGCTCCTTTGTTATGAGCTTATTAATATTCCGAGGTTGAGCAGTGAGTTTCTCCTTAATAGACCAATGCAGGTCCTTAGTGCTATGATTCTTCTCTAGGACGTGTGCTGTCAATCTTGTTGACGTTTATCTGCATCTGATGCTCCTGTATATGCAAATTCTGATCTTTCTAGTTTTCATTCAGATATAGCAAAGGCCATATGGACATGTAATTACATATATCACGTTGTTACTTTTGCAGTTTGTGTGCACCCTCTGCTCCCAGGGGGTGGCAAGGCTGATATCAATTGTTTTTGAATGTGAAGTTAAAGGACAAACTGAGCAGTTTCCTCAAGGGAAGTGTCCCTTGATGGGCGAAGGTTCCCTGGGATGGTCTGGCATTCAGAGTTCCCCTGCCTTGTATTACTGTGTGCTAATCTGTCTCTGAAGCTTTTATTTCTCTTAAATGAGAACAGTGGTTTATCGAAAGCCGTTGGTTTGAAGTGAGGATGCACCAGTGTTTATTTATGATCCTTTTGATGGTATTGGATGAAGAGTTGTATGTACTCACAGAGATTAGGGAATTGGTTTCCTGCTTAATATTCGTTTCCAGCAGGGCCTCTCTAGGAACATTCTGTGCTCTCTTTTGTACCTTGGTCGTAATTATCTTGGGATACTCTCCTTCTTTCAGTTTCTCTGTGAGTCTCTTGGCTTCAATCTTGTAATGTTGGATGTTGGAGCAATTTCACCAAATTCGGAAGAATTGGCCCATTGGTAAATTCTCCCTTAGTGCCTGAGGGTGAGCACTGTTGAAGTGTAAGAGACTGCCGCAGTGGGTGGGCTTAGTGTACAGGGAACTGATAAGTTTCCTGTCTTTCGCTGTGAAGGTAGCATCCAAAAAGGATACTTGGGTTCTGTTAGTCATTCTAAAGCTGAGAAGTGGGTTTCTTTCATTGAGCCATCTGTTGAACGATTCAATCGTAGTGTCGCCCCCATGCCTTATGACTAAGATGTCGTCGATGTATCGCCGCCACAACTGTATCCGATCTTTTTATGGGTTGTTGGTCCTGATGTTCTGTTCCTCAGACCCACCCATGTAGAGGGGGGCAATGCTTGGAGCAAAACTGCTCCCCATGATAGTCCTGTAGCGCTGTAAAAAATTGATCTTCAAAGGTGAAATAATTCTGCAGAAGAAAAAACAATGCATCTTGCCGGAGGAGCATTGTTCCTCTCGAGCACCAGCGCAGTTAAGGGCCTTTTCCACCTGATCCCAGCCGCCGCAATGACCAGCTGCACTGCGCTGAGGAGGCATCTCCTACCTCCAATTAACCAATTAATGGAGAAACCCGACCAAACCCATCGGCCCCAGGGAGTACACATACCTATCTCCTACAGCACCTACCTGCCACGAGCAGGAAAGAAGAGCAAAGTATGTGTCAGAGTGGGCTGGGACCCTTGAAGAAGAAAGTGTTTCATCTAACTGTACAGCATGCCTTACGCAGGCATACCTCAACCAGTGTTTCGATTTTATGTTTGAAAACTACGGAGCCCCCGTATGTTTATATGCCTTTGCTCAGCCTGACAGTAGTTTTTATTACCATCCTTTTAGAGTCTGACTACAGGGCTGCCAAATTGTGCCCTAGTGGGGTCATTATTCTCCAGCACTTTGGGCGAGTGTTTGTTAACAGCGCTGTAACTCATCTCACATTACAGATGTACATCTCGAGGTGGATGCTAAACTCGTTTTTCGCTTTTTTATTAGAAAAAAGCCCCAGATGAGGTCATGAACGATGGTCTAATGTGTGTGTATATAAAAAAGGGTTTTCTCTAAATGCACCGCAAACCTTCCTGCAGAAGGCCTGCATGGAAGATATATATTTACACTTCTGTGTGACACAAGAGGTGTAAGTGGTGCACTTTCACTATGTCATTAACCGCAGTCCTGAGATTGACACAGTTAATATGTGTGTGCGTGAGACTGAACAAGACACCAATGAGTGAAATATAAATGTGTGCACATTCTCTAGCATACGAACTTTGCATGCAAAGATGGGACAAATGCGTTTCATGGAGTGTGAATCACATGATGGCCAACACCCTCATGCCATGTATATGTTTATTCGCAGATGCATCCCTGAGTGGCAAATATTACACGTTATGTGCATGCTTTGAGTATTTTGGACGCCATGCACAAAAATGACACGTCATTGAGGGAGTGACATATTTACAAACCCACCCTGACGAAAGCCCAGGACCTTTTTAAGCCATGAGTATAGGGCTGAAACATGTTGGTGATTTAGGGTCATAGGACCATTCCATTCTAAACCTCTTACATACCTCTACATAGTGTTTATTTTTAACCTTCCCACCCACCCCACTAATAAAGGGAAACCTTCAGAGTGGATGAGAAATTATGTCTTTAAAGTTATGCCCCCTATCCAACTATCTTTATTAGTGCTCCCTGAAATATGGTCGAGCCCACCCTGACCTTAAGGAGTCCGGGTGAACCCAAAGATTAAACATGTCACACATTAGAGTGGGGGAGGGTTGTATGAAAAAAGTTTTTGTTTCCCCTTCCCCACTCCAGTAGGAGTGGTGCATAGACATGGCACATAACAGGTTCCCCCTCTTCTTCTACCTTATGGAGGTGCTTCAACTCCAGAAGGGATACCCTTTGGTTAGTAGTATTTACACAGAGAGGACATATCCCTTCATCCTCAGTTACGAGGACCTCTTTGCCCTTGAACCTCTAGACCCCTCCGTTTTGAGAACAATGGTCAATCCTACAACTGCAAAACAACACCATACTGTGCAAAATATTTTATTGGCTGAACATATCCTGCAAGGCTTGCCACTAAGGAGGGAATGGCGATCTAGAGATACACACAGTTGACGATTTTGTATGTTGCTTGTCCAGGTGGTTTCCTATGAAGTGATGATTTTTCTGTGACTTCCAGAATCCTCTTATAATGACCTCTCCTATCTTGTATGTCACTAAGGTCTGGCAGAGCATAATCCCTATCATATACTCAAACACAGTCCTGTCTAGCAAGTCCCAACCTCTTTCCCGTAAAGACTTAGTCAATTGGGATAGGGTCGTCAACTCACTGCTTCTTGCCTCATTTTCTCCCATCCATGTCCCAGAATTATTTTTTGAGCCCCATATCTTGAGCGGAAGATCTATTTATTTCATTTTTTTTTAAGATATAGAAAAGTCATCTAAATTAGAAGAAAGTAACATGTTTGCAGTTGTGCTTCTTACACTTTTTAGGTCTGGCTTGACAACAAAGATGTCTGCAATACCTGCTTAAAATATAAATAGAGTGAGCTTTAGCTCAGACCAGAGGAGTACTATTCTCCCACACCGCTATTTGAAGCATCTTTCTGCTTTCAGTTGAGTATTAGCATTGAAATAAACAAGGGACTATTTCAAAGCTCCAAAGTGCACTGAATCATCACTCATTATGGGCCAGATGTACAACCATTTTTACATGCGCAAACGGGTTTGCAAACCCGTTTGCGAATGCAAAAAACAATAGCGGTATGTCCCATACCAAAATAGTGAGTCGCAATTTTGGAATTGCGAGTTGCTATTAGGAAGGGGCGTTACCTTCCTAATAGCGAGCGCAACCCCATGTTCAAATGTTTTGCGGCTGCAATTGCGGTCGCAAAACTCCAGCAAATTACCACCCTCTTCAAGACCTGGGAGGGCCTACCATTCCCAATGGGGTCACAAATTGCGAGAGGCTCATTATTATTCATGAGCCTCCTAATTTGCGCCCCCATTGGGAATCGCCAAAAGTGTGCTACACCCTGTTGTACATCCAAAATAGCACCTCGCAATTTGCGAGACGCAAACCACTCGCAATTTGCGAGTCGATATTTTGGGCGTCGTACATCTGGCCCTAGATTCTTTATCTCATGCATGCATTACATACAAAAAGCTATCTTTGTTTCCTTCTTAGTATGCAGCGGATTCATTGTAATATTTTTGTCAGGAATCGTGCAAGTCACGTACCCACATATTTTTCCCCACCTACACACACAGGTGCAGGAGGACACGCCATTCAGCTTTTTAACCCCTTAAGCGCTGCGCCCGTCCAGCGGCCGACGGCACCACTACTTCGGGAGTGCTGCTGTCGGCCGTTGGACGTTCCAACTGCACCTGCGCAATGGAACGATCAGCACTGGAGCTGGACGTTCCAAAGCAGCTAAGGTGTTAAAACAAAGCAAACATAGACACAAACAATAGATGTTATGTGGCAAAATATGGAAACACAAGCTGGTACTCATTCAGTTTGCATGCATTACCGTATTAAATCACATAGCGACTGGCTTTGTCAATGCTTGCTGTTTTTTGCAGACGGGGTGGCTGAATTTTATACTAGATCTTTCGATAAGCAAATGGATTCTCCTTACATTACGTATCGACAAATGAATATATCATTATAACAGACCATGGTGGAACTTTGAGCATTGCCTAGAAGAATGGAGATTGACAATTGACAGGGAAATCAATATCCCTTGCATTATGGGCTCACACTTAATGAGTTTTAGAAGAACTCCAAAGCCTGTGTGATTGTTGGCACCCCGTACAGTAAAGCATCCTGACATTTTTTACATGCATAGCATTTACAGCGCTGCTTTTCAGTCTTTGCTTCATAGGCTTTCTAAATGAGTTGTCGATAGAGCCTGTCCCCGCTTTCTGCTGACAGTTGCAGGCACGCCAAGGTCACCTTCCCACCAAGACAAACCTCTGCAAAAGGTAAGCCTTTCAGTCACCTCCAGGGATTTCATCAGCGACTAATGCAAGCATCAGAGCTGCAAGCTGCAGTTGTAGATCTGTTTGTCAGTTGTCCTATATTTGTTCTAAATTAAAATTTATGAGTGCCTCCTAAAATCAATAATGCTTTCTGATTTAAAAAAAGCCTCTATTTGTACAAGGTTACTGCATTCTGAGGTTGTGCTCTTTAAAGTGGTGTCTCTTCAACTCTTTCCTAAACTGGAGCAGCTTTGTGGTGGTCCTTATGGCTATGGCGATGCTGTGCCAGATCCCGGATGCGTAGTTGCCTGTCGATTTTAAAAACTTTCTTTTACACAAGATGTTAGTTACTCATGTGGCCATCAACCTTCTCTCATGTCTGTTTGGTGATATCACATTTTTTCGCTGCACGTTTGTCTGGGGATTTGGGTGAGACAGGACTCTCTCTTGGGCTTTTGATAGTCGTGTAGCCTTTGTTGTTCCTCTGTTCCTATACGTACTCAAGCCGGACTGGGCGTATTGGGCACCAGGCGTTTTCCTGGTGGGCCGGATTGGTGGGTGCCGTTTCTGTTACTGGGGGCCAGTTTTGCAGCAGTGCTGCAATATCTGCTGCATGTCACAAAAGGGGCAGCAGTGTTTCCCACTAGTACCCCCACCGCACACCGTCCCATCGCCAGGGGCAGTCTGGCTTAACCCCTTGCGCGCTAGCGGTTTTCCCGCTGTGTGCTGGGTTTTTCGAAAACCTGCGTTACATGACGAGCTCAGCTCGTCATCAGCATACGAGTGCCGTAGCGGATGACGAGCTGAGCTGAGCTCGTCATCCGCATCGAAGGGGTTAATTGGCAGGGCTGGTTTGCGTTCTCAGTATCGCCGTGTACGTACTCTTCTTCTTAGTGTGTAAGGTAGCTTAGTACTCCTACTGTATTGAGGCCTCAGAATGCAATCATTGGATTTTTTTACGTAACCTGTCAGTCTACCCTATCATGCAGCATGTCATAGGTATGATTTCCTTCTGGTACAAGGTTCCCTCTCCTGCACCTTTAGGTGATACTCCTTTATTTTGGGTAACAACGTCTACTTCTGCTCTTTATCAGTATGTCTTCTCGTTCTCCTATTCTCCTTGTCTCTGGAATCAGTGCGAATGATACCGGCCAAACATTGTTTTAGGGTTACAGTTGTGAAATACTTTTTTTAATGTAAAAAAGGAGCGAATTCTTAAATCTGTTTTATTCTACATTTCTTGTCTTGGAAATATTAACCTGAGTGCATTGATGTATGTCTAAATATAAAAAAGGCTTAGCACCAAACGTTGTTGGTGAACTTTAGGCCACCAATGGCAGAAAGGGAGGAGCTTGCAGCTCAATTGAAACGCCCCTTTTTGTTTAGTTTCTCACTACCTTGTGGATTACCACTTACTGTAATGAAACTTGTTATTTAGATGCACAACCATCATAGCAGCATCCATGAAAGCATTGCATAATGTTAGTATACTTAACCTCTTCTGTGCTAATGACGAGCCCAGGCTCGTCATGCAGCACGGTGCTCGTGTGCTGGTGACGAGCCTGGGCTCGTCATGAGCCGTGGAACGCTCACACGCGGGGATAATTCCCCCGCTGTGCTGAGCGTTCCATTGCGCGGGCGGGCTCATGACGAGCCCAGGCTCGTCACCAGCACACGAGCACCGTGCTGCATGACGAGCCTGGGCACGTCATCAGCAACGCGGCGCCGTGCGCTGCCCCCCGCCCCTCGCGCCGCGGGGGAATTAGCCCTGCGGCGAAGGGGTTAAGGAGCAGCTGGGGCCATATTACAGACGTGCCCCTGGGGCGCAATGATGGTTTGTGCCTGCTTTGTGCGCCCTCTGGAACTTTGGTACTACAGAAGGGACCACAGAGGCTTGGTCAGATAGTACAGATATACATATAGCGCTGGTGCCCATGAAGCACCAGCGGTATTGGGAGAGGGTGTTCCCTCATTTGCATATGGTCGTGGGGCCCTACAAATGAGGGAATTTCTTTATCTCTGTGCCGCAGCCGTATTATGGACGTCGGCGCAGAGGTAAAGAAGCTTTTAGGAGTGTGCCACAAAAAGATGGTGCGCCCCCTGATGGCAGCCCTCTAGAGGGGGCCAAAGTGGCCCCATGGAGACCCCAGAGAACCCCTTGCAGGTGCATGCAGTCACTCACTGCACCCACCTGCAAGGGGGTCACTCTCCCCTCTGAAAAGTGCAGGCGGGTTGGCGCCTCCACAGTGAACTACAGAGTGGCTGCTTCAAATCTGCTCATATTTCACTTGAATGCAAGAAGGGATGCGACTACTGCAAATTTATAAAAAAAATAAAGCATACCCTAAAGTGTACCATCTGCACAGAACATAGGACACAGAACCGAAATGCGGTTGCTTTATGTAACAAGAAACGTTTAATTGCAGTGATGCACAGTAAACACGTATAACGTTCAAAAGTCAACAGCAACTTCAAATAAAGCGGGGGCTGTATATATTGTGACATTTACGCATCTATAGGAGTGGGATATAAAGATACCAGCTAGAAAAGTGTTTAGACCCAAACACAAACCTCAACTATGTTTTATTATAATAATGCCCCACTTTGCACCCAATCACTGATCAATACAAGCAAATTCCTCCAACACAACGTATTTCCGTTTTGCAATCTTGATATTTAGATTAGCAAGTGGGGACATTTTATTAGTGAACACAGTGTTGTTGAAATGGGGTGCTTCTATTAAAACAAGCAATGAGATCCGGCCAGAATCACCATAAGTATACGCAGAAATGCATATAGACTATAGCTAGTAAGGGATATATTGTAGACCTGATTTAATGATTTTTAACTGCACTCCCCCCCGGTAGTGCGGCACAGAATACAGCATGCAGCAAGCAGTATGGTAGTTTATACAGCAGAGCACATTAAACTAGATATTGACCTTTCATGCCCTATCCCCGCAGTCTACCACTAATTTGGATAGAATAAAAAACCTGCCCAAGCAAGTTTCCAGCAATATTTGGTTACTTCCAGTAGTCTGGCTCTACACCTTCACTATTAAGCGGAATGGACTTCCGCTATAAGTCTTAACATACAGATCACTTAAAGCAAACGTTAATGCAGCTCTGGTTGCAGCAGAGCAGTTAACAGCGCGCAGAAATGGATTTAGTACGGTGAGTAAAGTTACTGCAAAATGCGTATCGTTGCTAACACTTAAATGTCTCGTACAGAGAAGTCGTAATTCTAGTGCACATTGAGGAGGCTATACTTACAGCTACTGCTCCAGGACTTGAGCAAAGACTTTATGCTTATCTAAAAAAACAGAGAATCCTGGAGGCTCAACATCAGTGCTTTAAGTGGAAAATTAAAAGTGCCGGTACTCACTAATTTAGAGTGACTGAACGTCCTGGATTTACCAAGGCAGTCCCAATTGTCCCGGTGTCCAACACTTATTGCAAAAATGATCAAATGTCCTGGTTTTGAGAGAGGGTCGGGTGAGCACGAACATTTACACTTTGCTGTGAAGGCTCACTTTCACACCGGCCCTCTCAAGATACCAGGGACAGAGAACAGTTTCAAAGATTCTCTTACTGTGCTGCCTGACCTAATTCAGGCACTACAGCAGGGTTTAATGAAGGGGAATCCACCCCCTGCAAAGCACATTACCGTTACAGTGCAGTTACAGTGCCGGTACTCAGTACCGGTGAGTACCGGCACATTTAAAGCACTACTAACATGATGCTTCTGGCAGCCAGAGCAGCGGCGGCAGGGGCTGGGGCCCCTGCTTGGTGTGGTGGGAATGCCTTGTCACACGATGGCCTCTCCTCACAGGCGTCAGAAGCAGAGCTGTAGCCTCCGGTGTCGCTGCTTCATTGCCAAGCAGTAGCAGAGTGACGCACAAGTAGAGTAAAAACGCTGCTGAATGCAGACAAATGCCCAAGTACAAACAAGACACAAAACCAAAAAAAGAGATGCAAAAAAGAGATGCAACATGGTTATGATTCTTCTAAAGAGTGAGTGCCCTATCGTGTTAACTACATCTTGTCGAACAGCGTTGTGGCATGATCGTGAACATGTTTTACTTACTAAAGAAACAAAAAATAATTAGGACAAAAACGAATCCTTCTACACACAGTGTTGAGTTACATTGAATTTTTTTGTTTCCTGTGGCAGACAAAGCCTTTCTATTATTCTATCAAATGGGAATGTTAACACGATCTGGGCAACATTGACACCTCTTTAAATTCTTGAATACATCAATCAAAAGTTCACGGGGGCAGTTAGATTTCTTTGGCGTGGCAATCAATGCACACTGTCTGTGACAATTTAAATAACCTTTGTCCTCTTTCAGCTGGAAACATACTTTTTATTTAAATCTACTAATTATGTAACAGATGATAGATTAGGTGGTAGTATGGCGAAATTGTATTTTGGCAGAAAGCACAGCAGCTTCACAATTGTGTTTTTCGGCGGCTCTGCTTGGAACCAGATTGTTCATGCTTGAGTATAGTAGTCACAAAAATATGAAAATGGCATAATAAAGGAAAAGTTTGGGAAATACAATCCTTCTTTTAAGGAAGGAAAAACTAGAGATCCGTCATCAACAAGAAAGCACAAAAATAATTGTCACGAAAAAACATACGTTCTTTAAGTACGATTTCTAGAAAGACTGCAATATGCAAAAGGAACACTAGAGGGTAATGTTAGCCAAAAAAAGCCTTTTTGATAACTATCTAATTCGCGACATGTTAGACTGAAGACGAATTCATTATGAAACTAAAACAAACCACCGAGAGCATGAATTGTTAGGTCTCACATTTTTAGTTACACAAGATTAATATATATTTAGCATGAGATAAAAAAACAATGCGTTAAAATGAAAGACAACGCTTTTACCAGTGTTAACCTTTACGTAACGTAAGACGAAATGAATACCGCACGTTTTTATGTATTTGATTAGCCTAGTGGATGATATATAGTTGTGGGAATTTTCCGAAGGAGTGATAAGTTGGTAACAGTGTATTGTACTTCTTTGCTGGATGGCTTTGCTTTAAAGAACAAATTGTTGATACAGCAGAATGAATAAGGTCCAGGCACTGGGCTTGCCAAATGTGCAAGAACTCTGAAGTCAGAGAAGGGCTGTAAGTGTTAAAGAGATGCAAGAGGAAACAAGAAATTGTTGGAAGCAACACGTAGTCCTTCGGGTGGCAAATGGTCATCACTTTCGCGGCAGCTTTGATGTCCTCAGTGGCTGCGCGGCTCACTAAGAACATCAAAGCAGCCCCGAAAGTGATCAGCAGGCGGACAAATAGTGTGCGCGCCCGGCGCACATGCACTGTATCCGATCCGCCTGTTTGGGAGCACTTTTGAAAGCCCTTACTTTATATCTCCCAAAGCACCGCTAACGCAATGGCTTAGCGAGACCTAAAAAAACATCTCCGGTGGGAGAGGTAGGGGCAATACTCCATATGTCGACATGGAGGGAGGTAGGAGGTTACGGTGGCGGTACCCCCCTGAGAGGGGGTCTGCATTCCGGCATGTCCGGGTTGGTGGAAGGGGTTGAATGTATAGGGGGACAGGAACATGGAGTGGCAGGAGAATGGGAGGGAGTAGGAGAGGAGTACGAGGTGGGAGAAAAGATACCGGAAGGGTCAGGGAGGAGGCAGGGAGGCCGGGGGGGAAAAGAGGGGGGGGGCTGGAGAGTGGCAGGAGAGGAAAGAGAAGATTGAAGGGAGGGAGCCAAGGGGGTGGGGGGTATGAAGACAGCAAGGTTAAGGAAGGACCGGATGGGGAAGGAAAGAAGGGAAAGGCAGCATTGTAGCAGAGCAGAGAAATGCAGGTACTCACTATTCCATATTAAAGACGTGCATGGACTGCGTACCGGACAGCACCTGCTCATTACAACCAAAACAGTTTCCTGGTTTCTTTTAGCCTCTCACCCACTCCCCTGTGACTGGCTTCTGCTTTATTAGCACATGAAGCTTGTGAGTCATGTCACTGGAAACTTCCCTGATTTAGACACGATTTAGAGCTTATCTAAAACGTTCAGAACACTGGCTCCCTTTTCATGTGATAGCATCGGATTAAAGCCAGGACGTCATCATCATGTCACCATGAAACAATGGCTTCAATGTCAAAATGCAACTTTACTAGGAATTGGTTGTCACTGAGACATCTCAGCTCATTGTGCGTTTGCTAAGAATGGTCTACACAGTCAATTAAAAGAAAAATGAAAGTGACACTGAAACCGACAAAGAGGGCTACATCCATAAATACATTTGGAAATGGTTTATTACCACTAGGAAAATAGACTTACTTCTGGTTTAAATCTCTGTTTCAAATCTCTATTTTTTTTATCCCTTTTTAAAGGGTGGAAATAGATTTTGAAATTACATGTTTTTAGGTTTTCCCATATATTTAGGGACATTCCCGCCCTGTAACATCCACTTCCCATCTCACATAAGAGACTCTCTCACGCGTAATATTACATCACACTTTGGTGTTGTTACGTCTGAGTGAATCGGTTTAGATGTACAGTGTTGACCTTTATGAATTGCATGCACTTGCACATAAAGTTGTTTGCATGATCATGTTGAATATGTGCGTAACTACACTAATCCTGAACTATTATCTAGCGCACAACCCAACCTGGATTGTTTTGTGGCACTTAGTGTTATTAATACCCAGCAGAATCCTTTTTCATCAATCTTACAGAAGAGAAATATTGGCTTCAAATTTGCATTAGTTAAAACTTTTTCAATGTAGGCACATGCAGATGTTGGCAGCTGGTACTTAAGACTCTGAGGGCCTGATTTCCAGGTGGTCAGAAGAGTAGGTGCTACATTTTGCACCAGATAAAATCCAACTCCCTTTCCATATGGGGAAGTGTGGCTCAATGGTTAGAAGAGGCAGACCATGAAGCAGAGGTCAGACCCGGGACCAGGGTTCAATTCCTGACGCGGCAGGGTCTTGAGCCCAAAAATGTCCACGGACTCGATAATTCTCGCTTCGGTGCCTGCTCGAATCACGGGTTCACACTCTGCAACTCCGGGCAATAGCTTGCTTAATCTCCACTATGGCCCCCCGCGGCGGGATGCCTGGCTTTCAACTTGGGGGTGCCCAGTGCGGGTTATCTCACAGGGAAAAACCAGTACGGGTTCCCAAAGCAAGCGCTTAGAGACCGTTGGTGATAATGCGCTATATAAATAAATATAAATTACATTACATTTACATAGCACCTGTTTAAGTTGTTGGTAAATCTCATGCAGATTTTGGTGTTTACTTTACAATAATCAGCATTTTATGCAGAATACCTGCCGAAATTTAACGAAGGTCGAGGCATTTAATGCATCCTGCAGTTCAGAGTGCGGTAAATACCATCCAATTGGGAATTCTGACCCCTGAACAAACAATGGTTTGAATATACAAGCAAGGCACCAAAGCACACACAATCCAATTAATATCTCTTAGTCTTGTCTTAGTTGAATTCCAACTTCTCATCAGTTCATTTTAGTCCAAACATAAGCGTTACACTGTTCTTTTTTAAAATCAGGAACACTTCCCAGTACATCATTGTTCACAAACGCAGCAGCCGACACATGTTTCCTCCTACTGAACTTTTTCAAGGCTGCAAGATCATCTATGACAATTATTTATACCAATTTGTGCAAGTATTTCTTGACACTGTTTAGAAGGGCCACCACTTGTGGGTGTACTGCCACCTGTTCACCCTGTGTGAGACACTGTTGTGAGTATATAATAAATAGTAAACCCCATATGGAAGGGCATTTATTATAAAAGTCGACATTAAAATGTGATTCGTCGTTGCATGCCTTTGTAATGTTCTAAGTCATATCTATACTCTTGCCGTTAGACCGATAAGTATTATGTCAGTGGTTGGTTCCAGGGAACCCAGACTTACTATAGCTGCATTGTGGTAATGAGTAGTGCACAGATATTCCAAGCCAATGTGGCTGTGCAGTCGTCCAAAATGTTTACCGACCTGATTATGATCTCAGTAATGAATTTGCTGGCATGCTGGAGTTAGCAAAGGAATAGCGTTTTGAGGCAAGGCTCCCATTGAATATTGTATCTAAGTACACATAACCAGGCACCCATAGTATTATGAATCTCTACATTTGCAGGGAAAGGTATGGTTAAAAACAAGTTGAAGGTATGTGTACACGTTCGGTAAGGGCCCGTACACTTACCCCCTTTCAGACTAGTTTTAACTCCTCTTCACTGTTATCGTAGCTTAATTAGCTAGACATTTCCAACATTTTTAGTGTAGGTATGTTGCAGCGGAAGCAGAGACATTTTTTATGCATCATAATAGATATCCACTAGACTCTATTACGGTTAGAAGTTTGTGCCCATGAGAACTCAATAACTACTCAAAACATTAGGTCCTCCGAGGGATCTTTTTGTAGAGCTAATAGGGACTTGACAATGAAAAGACGGATACAATTTCCCTCTTGAGGATCTTAAATTAAGGAAATATCTAACTCAGTAACAACTGTCATAATGTTTACAAATCTGTCAAACTCAGTAATAATGACAAACTCTGAAATACTTATCAAGTCACTTTTACCTAATATTTTCAGAATATGAATGGTCAGTACATGAATACATTAGCAAATATTATAAGTATCTTCCTAAACAAATTTTACAGGTAAATCACTAATATAAGAAATTATTTATTTTACATTCACCGCAATATCAATAACAGGCAATTGAATGGAGAGTGAAAGAGACAAAAGGGAAATATTTCATTGAAAATATCAATATGCAATTTGATTTCATACGAACCTAGATAATTATTGCACAGCGTGCAATGAGAAAGAAAGCTAACCTCTTGGCCAAAAAGGTATAGCCAAGAGCAACATCACCAGCCGATGATCTGCAAATAATTCAGTACAGTCTCAGTCAGGTTTAACATAGACAGCAGCAAGCCAGAGTAGCATAGAGGAAACAGCAGCAAAGCTCTCCTCTCATAGAAACAGCTACTCTACTAATTCTCTTTTTGCACAAATATTTATACCCTAAATATTAATGTCCAATCTCCTAAAAGTATTATTCATAGCTTCTTCTCAATTTTATTGATTTTCAGAATAAGGTGATCATCTGACCATATTAGCTCGACAAAGTTCATTGAAGAAATTCATTATTAGTTCTGATGAAGTCATCCTTCCACGGAAGCAGGAACACACCTTGCAACATTATCCACATCCTTGCGCACGTTTCGCTCGTTTGTAACTTTCGTCGACGAGTCTATTCACTGAGAATAATCAAGAGGAAATTCCTTAAGATTAATTTGTTCACAGCTAAACAAAATAACACAGCAATTTAGAACTAGTGTAGGACAAAATACAGTTACTTCTGAGGCCTAAACATTTAAGTAAAGTGTTTCTATGAAGGTTTTGCGGCCTTCATAGAATTTTGTAATGCATCTCTCTCTAAGAAAATAAAACACATTTCAGTTACAACAAAGATTTCATAAAAGATCATCATGGCAAATGAATCATCATTTTTTTATTAAATCCACAAATATTATTCTAATTTGACCCATTATTAATTAATATATCTCTTCTACATTAGAAGTAAAGAAAAATAAGCATTTTTGGATAACCTTTTTATAAGCATTTTCTATTTATTATTTCCATGTCTCTCTGTCTCGTAAATGTCTTAGTTCACATAAAGAAAGTTTATGTATTGAAGCTCTCTGCACGTTTAATGCTACTTTCATTTTCTACACGTGTTGTACTTCATTTGAAACTTTTCCACTTATACTTCTAATGTGTGCTTTGTTTTGCACTTATTCATAAAAAATGGTCACCCATGTCAATAATTTTCACACTATTAGTCATTGTTTTCATTAGTAAGACAAATATGAGTAGATTCAATTAGGCAGGATTTGCATTTTGCAAAATCATGCTTCATCAGGTACGATCCACCGATAGGTCAAATGGCAGGACCCTGATAAGCCTGCTATAAAAGTTCAAGGAAAATATCATGGATTGTTCGAGACAGAGCCTGTAATTTGTGTTGATGCAGAAAAAAGGGAAAAGTAACTTACCGGTTCCTTGTCAAACGCGCCCCAATACAATGGCCTCTACACGAGGAAGTCTCGATCTCCTTGTTCAATGCACAAGAGTAATTAGGGGTAAAGAAAATGGATGACTGACTAATCCCAGATCCATCGCTGGAATGTGGCTGCTATATTGGCTAAGTCAATAGGTAAGGATATCTCCTTTAGTAAGACTGTCATAACAAGTAAGTAAAAAACAAAATGTTAAAGATAGTTTACCAGATCACCATGAAGAGTAATTAGGAAAAAAACATAACACTAGTGTGTTCTAATATCCTTGCCATTCATTCTTTTTGGTGATCTCTAAACACTGCGCACACCAGAAAGTCCCAACCTCTCTCTTGCATGTGCATGTAACTTAAGAAGTACTATCCAAAAGACGGCCAGATAGCCAACACTTTTTGCTTAAAACCCAGCCGCCACATTAGTTTGGTCAAACGATGACTGTCATATGCATTTTCAGTTAATCAAGTAAAGGAATGTGCCTAAAAAATCGTAACTGTTACTCCAAAAAATAATATGATCAGTTGTGGCCCCATTTTGGTGGGTGCTAAAGAATTTTCATTAACACTGTGGGCAAATGGTAGTACCAGAACATACTAAATCTACTTCTATGATGCCTCTAGAGAATACATGTCAACTGATGATACTTTTTGCCTCCGTTGTGTGAATGATGACAATAATGGTGCGCGTGTGACCTCCTCTGTGTAGCAATTCCAATGAACAGGTATTGGGTAATAAGGTATGTCATAACATTAGTATAGTAGTGTTGAGCTAGTGGGCCGATGTTGTGGCTGTTAGCTCCGAAGCATGTATAGTTGACAACAGGATGTATCTTGCAAATAGTGTCTATCTACTGGTGTGTAACTAGGATGCCGATGTTGTGACCGTTAGTAAACAGCTGGGTATTAGTACCTAGTCACCCTTGTCAAGAACATATGAATCAGATGCGTAAAACACAAAAATGCATCTTAGAAAATGTGGCTCATATCACTACATCCTTGCACCATAGAAAGTTATGTGTTTGTCACATGTTGATCTATATGGTTGTACTCATTAGCACACTCAAGTCTAAAGAAACACATGTAATTCCTTATCAACATTCAAACACTGTGCAACAATGGTTTGTGGTAGGGGTCAGAAAACTCTGACTAACTCTTAAAATGGGTCTGAGCCATTTTCCCTTGATTGACACTTGTGCCCTTAGGTTGCTCAGTATCTGTCCTACAGATTCATAAACCTGCTGTAGTATGCTATATAAAATGCAAATATGTGACTTAGGTGTTGCACACAATGCTATGCTGCAAATATATACAGTATTTTGACATTTCAAGCCCGTAACCAGAAATTACACGCATATGCTATGTTACGTAACAGCAATTTGTTAAGTGTACATCTACCCTGAGGTTTCTTAGCGCTGTCTGCACCTGGGCAGGAGGGAGCCTAGTTATTAAAGAGACAGGTTTTTAGCTCCATTCTGAAAGAGATCAGGATGGGCAAAGCTCTGATATGGGATGGCAGATTGTTCCATAGCTTAGTGGTTCCAATAACAAAGCTTCTGCTTCTCCAATTGGCTTTGTAAAATCTAGGAGTGGTCATTGGGTTCTACCCCTAGTGATCACAGCTGTCTGCTATGAGTGTAAATCTGAAAAGAGTGTTTCCAAAAACCTGGGTCAATATTGTGCAATGCCTTATGGGCTACGCACAAAGCCGTAAATTTAATGCAGTTTCTTACAGGAAGTCAATGGAACCTCCGAATTTCTTTGGCAACCGACATGAATTTAGGGGTCCCCGTGCGCATACTAGCAGGCGCATCATGTACCATCTAGAGCTTATTAAGGTTGTTTTCCTGCATATTAACATATAGACCATTGCAGTAATCCAGCTTGTACAGGACCAATGCTGTAATTACTGTTTTTTCCACCTCCACTGGGATATGAGGAAAGAGTGTTTTGTTCATTCTGAGCAGGTAAAGCAGGAGGAGATCCTAAGAGTTGAATTGAGGTTGGAAACTTAACTTAACTAATATCACACTCACATTTTTTGCCTTTGTAACTGGGATAGGAGGAGATCCCAGTTCTTCCGGCCACAAGCTGGATGACCAGGCAGGCAGTAGATTACCAAAAGGAATCACCTCAGTTTTACTTGAGTTCAGTTTGAAGCAGTGACTGGACATTCAAGAGCTGATAGCCAGCATCGTGGAAAGTGGCCAAGACCTCCGAGACGTTTTTAAAAATGGACAGGACAATAAGGGTGTTGTTGGCATAGGAAGTTAATGCAAGGCCAAAAGATTTGACTAAAAGAGCCAGCTCTGTACCATAAATGTTAAACAGAGTCTGATTAGTAGATGAGCTCTGCGGAACGCCACTGGGAAGAGTGAACGTAGCCGATTCAAAGTTGCCAGCACCAGTGATTGTGATCTATAAGTAAGAAAAGATGTCAGGGGGAAATTAACTTTGTCCTGAACACCTAAAGTGGTGATACGGTTGATCAGCATCCATGGTCAACCGTATCAAATGCTGCTGACAAGTCGAGGAGAATAAGTGCTGCCGCTCCACCTCTGTTAAGCGCGACCCTTATCTCTTCTGTAGCTTTAATCAGTGCTGTATCTGTACATAAAACCGAATTGTGTCTCATCAAGCAGCTGATTATCTTGAATATATTGTGTGATCTGGCTATTCATCAATTTTTCTACAGGTTTGGCAGGTAGAGGGAGATGCGAGATGGGACGGTAGTTTTTTGGGATCATCTGGGTTTATATACACACACTCTGGCAGTTCTGGTCGCCTCAACCAGGCAGTGAGAACTTGTGCAGCATTTGAACTTTGGGGGCATCCTGTTGGGTTTGAGTGCTTCTTACCAAAGTTCAGTTTTCCATCTTGGTAACAGATTTGACTACACTTTTCAGGACTTTTTCCAGAGACGACCACAGGCCGAGAGACTGGTCACTCATAATATTAAAAAGTAAAAAAATAAAATAAATAAAGGTCCCTGCTTTGCCTGCGACGCACGCCTATCCTCCGTCTTCGTGTCTTCGCCCCTGCTGCTGCCGGCAGCCTGCACCGGATGCACCCAGGTTTCCATACTCTGCCAGCCAATCACAATGCAGCAGAATCAGCATCGTGACTGGTGTGAGTGGCCTGTTTTAACGCTCACAGTGCCTGGGGAGGCTGGGCATGTTCTCCACGGAGCTGTGCAACAAAGCCAAATGAAGAACATGCAAACTACACATGACTGTCTTTTGCATGTAGGGAGGGAGTGCAAACTACTCCTGCTCCCTCTGCTGCGAGCCAGCCAGTCGCAAAGAAAAATAAAATAATAATAACTTCTTATCATTTTATTTTTATTTTCCACTGCTCAACGAGCAGTGGGGCGAAGCTCTTCCGCCTTAGTGGAGGAGCCGCCACTGACTACAAGTGAGATCAATATATTGTCTAGGTTGAGATCTGTAAATGACTTCTGTGGAGTCCCTATCAGTGCTAAGAAATTTGCTGTGGGGTAGAATATTTACATTTTTATAGACTGAAAATGGAATGCAATGGAAACAAACTGGGGCATTCAATTTAAAGAAATATATCAATTTAAAATAGAATATTTAAAAGAGAAGAGGAAAAGAAAGCACAAATTCAGCGACACTGACCTGGAGATATTAGTGGAGGAGTGTCTCTTGAAACATGACAAACTCTTTGGCAAAACATCAGTGTGAGATCCTGAGAAAACTAAGAAATAAATTCAGGCAGGGATCCAACAGAGCATAAATGCAGTAGGTGTACAAATAGGTTGGTGAAAAAGATTCAGAAATACTGGTAAAGCCTCCGCCCACGCACCATGGAGAAGGTAGCTACAAGAAGAAAGGAGGCTGCAGCTACAGGTGGAGGACCAAACGCAAAGCCACAACCGGCCCCTATGGTACAATTATTGGAGACGATATTCTAGCCTGAAGCCATCTCTGGACTCTCGAATATTGACACTTCAGCCCTATATCTGATGCTACAAGTTAGTTATTTACAATTTACTTATGTAAATATGTCTAATGAAATACTACTTTTAGAACAGAACACCACAATCTTTGTTAAAATGGTTTTATCTTCAAAGTACTCAAAGAAGACTCTTTGAATAAATAAATTAGAAGATTTTTCATTTCAGGTTTTCATTGTGCTCAATCCAATGTATTGTTGTTAAGCCATATGAATAAGCCCAATACTTAGATTCTTTTATCTTTAGATTTCTAGATTCATGGCTTATGTAAAATATATTAATAATGAGACCTATATATTTTAGGTAAATCTGAAACTTAAAACAATTATGTTGATATAGAATTAGTACATTAGTACAGCAAGATGTTTAAACATGCTGATCACTTATATTGAATCCATGCTTTCACTTTCTTTTAACCTACAACTGGTCCACCTAATCATACAACGCCATCAGAAACAGAGGATGTTGGTGAAACTTCCTGTCGGACAGAAGCTGACTCTGCTGAAAATGTGATTACCATTCCTACCGAGACTGAAAGTGCACCAAGCTGCAAAACACCACTCTTACATTAGGAAACCCAGCTGCAACTATTGATTCATCTGCAGAAACTCCACAACAACCATTATTTTGCCTTCCTATTTTAAAAAGAGAAGGAAGGGAGAGAAAGCTCACCTACTCTTGCTGAGTTCGATGCATTGAACAGACAGGCAGCAAAATTAGATAGAAACATTTCTGAAGGTAATGAAGCCATTATATCAGGCTTTGAAGAGTTAACTATGACTAACAAGCATTTGCAATGCAATAGGACTCGCATTTACACAAGACCTATTGCATTGGAAACAGGAGGGCAAGAAGGCACGAACGGGAGTGGGGGGGGTCGAGAAGTCACAGACTGCGGGAGGGGGCAGAGTGGGAGACAGGGAAGAAAATAGTGTTTGGAGTAAAGGGGCCAGTAGCCATGGAAGGATGCAAATGAGGACATGGATGTCATGAGGAGGGAGTAACAAGCCTAAAACCAATAGGTAGGCAGCATTTAGGACCTAAAACAATGACAAAAGATGGGCGGAGAGTGGGCGGAGCTTCCTCGAAGCTTCCACACTATACTGAATACTGCATGCCTCGCAAAGCGAGCAGTGCATGTTCTGCAAAGCTAGGCTTGACCTAAAAAGGAGCTGGCCACACAAATGCCTTAAGACTGTGCATCACACATGCGTCAGCAGGGACACATGAACACTTGCCTCCAAACATTTGGGTGTTCTGTCGAAAGATGGGCTACAGCCCCTGAAGTTATGAATCGGTGAAGTGGTAACATGCAGGTGGAGTTAGTACACCACAGTGTTGCCTTAGCAAGACGCCCAGCACAAATAACAAACCTAACCCCTTGCTGCTGGGGTAATTTTCCTGCTGTGCTGGGGGCGCGCACAGCGCCCCGGTGCTCATGACGAGCTCAGCTCGTCACGGCAACACCCATTTCAATAGAACGTACAGCACAGCAGGGGAATTATCCCAGCGTGGTAGTGTTCTAATGGCCATGACAAGCTTAGCTCGTCATGAGCACCGGAGCACTGTAGCTCATGACGAGCTGAGCTCGTCATGAGCATGCAACTGTTGATGCAGGAATCAAGGCAGCAAGGTTGGTTGGGGAAGCTGAGGCGGGCTCAAGTGTGAGCTGTATTTCCTTTGGAGTACTTGAAGCCAGAGTGGGGAAGGGCAGGAAGGGCCACACAGTGTTCGGCACAAAGACCAGCTACTGGACATCCAAGGCTTAAATTTATTGTTTAGTACACAATACACTTTGTTTGGTATTTATTTCAAAATATGTCTGTGATATGTAAATTAAAAGTAGATGTTTGTGTCCTCGTCCCTGCACACACATCCCTCTGCAGTTCTTGCAGCATAAGGTCCTAGAGTTCGCAAGCGAGGGGGATTGCCTACATCATCTGAATTGTCATAGGGCAGGGTCTATAGGGATTCTCTTACAGATTGCGCAATTAAGCAGCATAGTGCAGGTGGCTACTAGTTTGCAGCACATTGCTAGATCACAATTTAAAGCCCCCCCCCCAGTTTTGTACAGACACCAGAAACTGCTTTTAGGTAACCCAAATGTCAGCTCACTAATGCTCCTTGTTTGAATGTAAGAAGTAATGCGCCTCCTTTGTAAAGGGGTTCGGGGATGCAAGTATAGAACCAGGATCCATAGTCTTAATGCATATTTACTGTCACCTGAAAATTATCAAAGTTGTTTTAGAATTTATGAAATACCCAAACGTGGCTTCTAAGTTGAGACAAATTTGCTTCGAAACAGTCTGTTTCCAAGTCTCCAAGTTCTCGTCTTGCTAGCTGCTCATATAGTCCACAGTGTCCAAAGTTGTACTAATCATAAGTGCTCCCAAGGTATCGATCAACGAGGTCTGTGCTCAGACTCGTGGCATTACATACTACTTGTATATTTAAAGAATGGTGCATTGCGATACATACACATACTGTGTTTCAGGGGGTGGGCAAATTAGAACATGTGTGCAGTCTACACATCCAGTCACTTGGGGGAAATATGCTATAGCATAGATTAAGAATTTTGTACCTTTTAACTCCGCAGGGCTACTTGGAGATGCAATGTAGGCAGAGGCGTAGCAAGGGGGGTTGGGGGTGGTCGGCCCTGGGCGGCACGAGTTTTGAGAACAGCAGCCTTCCCCGCTCCTACCTGCCTACCCCGCTCTTCAATCGGCAGCCAAAGGGGAACAAATACCCCCGCTCTTTGATTCGGCCGGAGAGGGGCCGCAAACACGGGTACTGCCACAGTTGTGTGGTAAATAAAGTATTACCCTGTCATAATTTCTATAGTTAAACAATGGGTCATGCATAAAATGAGAGGCAGAGTCCGTGGTGTCCGATTGAAAAGGGCTTTATTTTAATAACTCGAGTTAGGGGAGAATCGGTTCCATCACCACTAATGTTCAGGAAGGGTCTTCTAAACTTTATTCACAGAGTACAATATTTATACATTCAATTTCGCACATAGGGAGGAGCGCTCCAGGCAGAGCAAGAGAAAGAGAGATAAGAGCATGTGGGCGTGCATGAGGGCGTACATGTGGGCGTTCACTTGAGGAGTCATAGGTGAGTCATAGGTGGGTGGATACATGGAGGGGGGTTGCATGGCCAGCTGGGAACTTTGCCCTACTTGTGTGCGCAACTTGATCATGACGTGCAACTGACGTGTAACTGGGGGGAGCTGAGTTTCGGCCTGGTAGGGAGGCCTTCAGTGTCAGGGCGACCACCACGTCTGGTATTATCTGATATCTTAAGTCCGGGGATGTATTATCTAAAGCAAAGGTCGCTCATCACAAAGAGCCAATGTGGGCATCTATTTCTTCGTTCATTGCGTGAGGGCCTTGAGCTTTCTATGGACGCGAGCTCTGCAAATCACTTAAACGGAGACAGAAAGGCTAGGCCCTATCTCTGCAGACGGGTTCTGTTTACCTCCTTCGCCAGGCAGGAATGTGATTCTGTAGAGCAAGCAGATAACTGTTGTGCACAATACTGTCTTGGCACCCCGTGCTGGGCCCCTCTCGGCTTAGCCAAAAGTATGCGAGGTCAGGGATACGTAGCTGCAGCCCTCAGAATGTCTGGATGCATGAAACTTCAATTCGGGGACTGGCTGAGCCACACAATGGAGAAATGGGTTCTTCGCGATATATTAAAAGTGCACAATGCAAACACATGGGCCACATGGGCCTCGGCGCAATATTAACGTTTCTTTTATGGAAGACTTGGTAGCTGGCATCCTAATATGGGACGTAAATGCAGAGGCATCATTGTTGCAAGCCATAGAGGGAAAATGCATGGGTGACATGCACGTACACTAAACGTTGGGGTACACGCAGGGGACATATTGGCCATGTAAAATTTCTTTTTCCTCATTCCCTCCTTGTCCCCTACTGTACCCTTCAGGACACATCTATGTTCATGAGACCGTATATTTGATCATACAGCATCATTTGTTCATCTTTGATCCTTTGTATACGTGGATGTGGAACACAGGCAGTCGCACACAGGCCGCAAATGGCCGGGCCACACTGCAGACAGAGACAGCAGCCGAATATCATAAGCAGTATCGTTCCTAGGAACGACAACACTTTCCATCCCCATGCCGATATTACACCCCAGAGCCAACTGGACCGAGTCCATGTGCCTGGGTCTTGATGTATATCATGAGCAATCTTGTGGAGCCTTGTTATTGCTGTGTACACAGATGGCGCGTTATTTGGAATGAAAACGCAGCAACTGGAGCCGATCACTCTACATGCCCCGCCCCTATCCGCCAGGATGACGTCAAGAACAAGGCGGTTCTGAAGAACAACCAGTCGCATGGCAGACTGCTCCTGGGTCAAGTTCGCCAGGGCAGATGCAGTCTCATTCACAACTGCTTCCAGAGTCCTTGTTAACCTGCGTATGAGTTTACTGTTTTGGACGGGACCTATGAAGAAAAAGAATCCTTTGTTGAAATCTGTATATTGCTGCCAGGCTGTCTGTCTAATCAATCTCTGAGGCATCGGTCTCTCTCCTGTGTCTAACATGCTCTAGTCGTGAATCTCGATGATAATGGGATGGGGCCAGAAAGACAGGTGGCAGCAGGAACGCTATATAACATGTCCCACCCCAATCTAAGGGCAGATGTACATAGGCTGTCTGACCGCAAATTAAATAGGTATGGCGAGATGCTTTGAAAGAAGACTTTCCTTTATCAGTAAACTCTACTACAGCATTACACTCGCTGTGTCCCATATGTACTGATCCTTTCTTTCTAACGCACAAATCGCCTTTTACTGGTAGGACTGAAATAAACGGTGGACCCGCATTTTGCGTGGGCTGAACATTCAGCATTATAAAGCTGAGGGAAGCGTTTCCTTGCTCGTACTCTTCATTTTCTAGATCGGTCCCCTTCCTTTGGGGGAGTCCGTCTTCGTCTGGAAAACATACCTCATTCATTACTTTATTCAAGTTTCCCCATATCCAGTCACCCTGGTAAACTGTGGACTTTCTGTCGATTGATGACATTAAGGCAAACCATGCTCCGCACGAACCATTGTGGGAGAACGGAAAAGGGACGAGGGGCAGAACTCCCTTCATCTTTTGATAAGGCGGGAGTCGGCCACATACCCAGCAATCTGTCACATTGCTGGTCTGATGAGAACGGTGCAACATCCGAATAAAAGTATTGTTGCGCAGGGCCAGTCAGATCACTAAATGTATGCTAAATGTATGCTCTATGGTGTCATTAATGGAAGAGTGTATATGTGTGGCAATAGGAGGAAAGAAAACATGTAGTATTAAGCTGATACAGATTATAGTGATGCACAGAAGAGACAGAAAAATCAGAGTTACTATACATCTACTACGTAATATCTTGCAGTATTTTTCTTTCATTTTGCTCTTTTTACTATTGTTGTCCGCGATCTTATACATGTCAGAAATCTTGTTCAACCGATTCACCACCTAGTGGACTTAAATGATCAAACGTCGTCTGGCTTTCTAGATCGTAATTTGGACCTGTACTCTTGCTGTGGAGTCTTTTCTAGCAAAGGGGGCTCAAAGTTTGTAATGTCTTTTGTCTTTACCAAAGTTCCAGAGTCTCCAAAGTACCGTTTGCAGTGATGGGCATGGAGCCACCCTTTTCTCCCTTCGACTTTGATGGCTGTCCTCGTTGTTAGTAACACTAACTTCGGCGCCTTCTAACGCGGCTCAAGGGGGCTTGATCGATCAAAGTTCCTGACGAGCACATCATCTCCTGGGGCTATGGCGTGCTCCTTGACCTGGGTGTTGTCAGGGAAGGCGGCGGCAACCTGTGAACAACAAGAGAGTAGTGCAGACATCAAGGAAGCCAGGTAATCTGTAAGCATGTTACTGTCAACATCAGTTATTTTCTTAGGCATAGGCATACCCCACATGTTCGGCGGTCTACCGAAAACCACTTCATATGGTGATAGGCCTGTTCTGGAATGGGCTACCATACGCATGTAAAAGAGGGCAACCGGCAAGGCTACCATCCAATCCACGCCTTTGTCTGTACAGATCTTTGCTAGTTTTGTCTTAATTGTCTGATTGTGCCTTTCTACAAGGCCTGCTGCTTCAGGGTGTCGCACACAATGGAACTTCCAGTTATATCCTAACAGAAGGGACACTTGTTTCATTAATTCAGAAGAAAAAGGCTGACCATTGTCTGAGTAAACGACACGGGGCAATCCGTATCTAGGAAAGAATTTGCGCACCAATTGCCTGGTGGTTGTCACAGCAGTATAATATGGGACTGGATACGCTTCTGTCCATCTAGTTAGTGCACACACAACTACCAGGACATACTTGTAACCTCTACATCTGTCCATTTGGATATAATCCATCTGGAGGACCTCGAAAGGGTGGTCAGGAGGATGAAATCCGCCTTGTTCCACCGGGATGCCTTTACCTGGATTGAACTGACAACAGATCATGCATGTTCTTACTTTTTGTTTCGCTGCTGCACGCAGGTGCTTGTTAAACCAGATATTCTGTAAGCTGTCTATCATTGCCTTCTCTCCCAAGTGTGCTGGACTATGTGCTGTGTTTATGATCACTTGTACCATTGAATCAGGAAGAAACCATGTTGCTTTGCCCTTAGTCATCCAACCCTGGTCAGTCTGGACCCCTCCTTGTTCAGTCCATTTCTTTATTTCATCTGAAGTGGCATGTGTCTGTATGTCGAGTACATCTTGAGAAGGATCCCTGACTGTCATACTTTTTGTCAGTAATGGTACCTCTGTCTTTGTCGTGTCTGTTGGCGTCTGGGCTGTAAGTTTAGCAGTTCGGTCCGCCAGGTCATTACCCTGGGAAATGGTGTCTGTAGCTTTGGTGTGTGCTTTGCATTTCAGAATAGCTATGGCTGCAGGTAAATGTATTGCTTCCAACAGGGCCTGAATAAGCGGGCCGTGCTGAATTTTGGCCCCATGAGAGGTCAAGAAACCTCTCTCCCTCCAGAGTACTCCAAAATCATGAACTACGCCAAAAGCATATTGTGAATCTGTATAAATCTTCACTTTCCAGTGCTTAGCTCTTATGCAGGCTTGTGTCAGAGCGATGAGCTCTGCTGCTTGCGCTGACAGTATGTCTATTCTTTGTGTCTCTATGACTTCAGTAGCAGTGGTCACGGCATATGCTGCCACTAATTCTCCCGTGCTCGTCCTCATGCATGATCCATCTACATAGAGTATTAGGTCAGGGTCTGGAAGTGTAACATCTGTCAGGTCTTGTCTTGGTTTCGTCACTATATTCATTATTTCCACACAGTCATGTGGTGCGGTGTCGACTGTACTTGAGGGCAAAAGTGTAGCAGGATTTAGTATGTTACATCGTCTGATCTCTATGTGTGGTTGAAATAACGTCAGTTCATCTCCTGTCAGTCTCGCTACGGTCAAGTGTTGTGTCTGTGTCCTGTTCAAGAGAACTTCCACTGCATGCGGTACCTGTACTGTCAGGGGGTGTCCCAGCACTATCGAGTCACTTTGTCTTATGGCTAGGGCTGTTGCCGCAACCGATTTCAGGCACGCAGGCAGAGCCTGGGCCACTGGGTCCAGTGTACTAGAAAAATAAGCACAAGGCTTGTGTTTTCCTGCTTGATCTTGTGTGAGGACAGATAATGCTGTTCCATCCCGTTCAGTTACGAAAAGCATAAAGGGTTTGCTGTAACTAGGAGTCGCTAAAACTGGTGCTTGACATAAGGCTCTTTTCAATTCTTCAAATGCCAAGGTGTGTTCTTGTGTCCAAGGGAGGACAGTCGAAGACGCTGCCTCCTGTGTTGTCAACTGTATGAGTGGTTTGGCTAGATAGGCATACTGGGGAATCCACTGCCTGCAGTATGAAGTGAGGCCAATGAAGGCCCGCACTTCCTTTTGTGTCTTGGGCTGTGAAAGGTTAGAAATTAACTGAATACGTTCTTGTGTCCGCTGTCTACCCCTCTTGGACAGCAAGTGTCCAAGGTACACCACTTGCTGTGCACAGAATTGTAACTTTGAAGGGGACACTTTGTGCCCCTTGTCTGCCAGAAAGTGTAAAACCGTCAGTGATGCATCCTCGCAGTCTGTTTCTGATCGTGCTGTAATCAGGATGTCGTCAACGTACTGAATCAGTGCTGTGTTGGTAGGCATATTAATACTGTCCAGCTGTCTTTTCAATGCCTGACTGTAAACGCTAGGACTCTCTGTGAAGCCCTGTGGTGCTCTCGTGAATTTAAAACTTCGTCCTTTTAAACTGAATCCTAAAAGATATTGGCTGTCAGGATGAATAGGAACGCTAAAGAAGGCATTCTTCAAGTCAATGACTGTAAAGAACTTTGCCTCAGAATCAATAGCAGTCAGTAATGAAGAAATGTCTGGGACCACTGGGTATTGTGGGACTACGCATTTATTCAATTCTCGAAGGTCAACAACTAGTCTGTAAACTGGTGGTGCATTAGGGTCTGATCGTTTAAGGATAGGAATGACAGGTGAGTTACACACATTTGAGTCAGTCTCCACCACCACCCCTTGTGCAATGAGTTCGTCAATAATTTTTAATAAGGCCACTTCGGCATCAGGTGGTAACTTGTATTGTCGTATATGTGGTAGTATTACTCCTGCTTTGAGAGTGACATGGTGTGGTGTTATGTTCATGTAACCTACGTCAGTCGGACCTTGTGCCCATAGGTGCTGTGGTACATTCTGGAGTCTGGGGTCAAAATCTGTCAACACATAATGACCCTTAAAATCACGTAAGAACAGTCGCACTCCCTCCGGAGAACAACAGATAACTGCTCCTAGTTCCTTTAATGTCTTTATACCAAGTAAGTTTTCTGGACATGATTTAGTAAGTAGCAAGTCTATGGTACGTGACAGTGGACCAACCCCGAGGGAGACTGGTTTCGATACTTCATTAATAATAGGCTTTCCTGAAAATCCCAGGGAAATATTCTGTGAGCCCGAGAGAGGTGCCCCTGGAACCTCGTCATGGCTGATGGTAGTTCTGCTCGCCCCTGTGTCAATCAGAAACTTTCTGTCCTGTCCCAGTACACAGCCATGTACATAGGGACCTTCTTGATCTACAGGAACCTGAATAAGGGGCAAGCCATCTTCCCTCTCAAGGCTGTTTCATGAGAATGATTGGTATTCTGGATAGTCTGACTGTGTGTACTGATACATTTGTGGTGTGGCATGAATAGGCGGTGGTGGGGGTGGAAAAGTCGCTATTGTCTGTTGTGTGCTCTGTTGTGTGCTATTTTGCCTAGGAGTGTGTGGTCGTTCTTTTGTTTTGCCTGTAGCTATATTGTGTTTCAGGACAGCACATTCCTTTACATAGTGACCTGGTTGTTTGCAATATTTACAGTTCCCCTTGACAGGTGTCGTGCCATTTTTGTTCGTGTTTGCCGTTACCGTTTGGGCAACCAGCACCTTCATTTTTGTCTCTTTCATGCGTCTCTTTTCCTGATCCTGCTCTTCTCTAATCCTGTTCTGGTGATATTGTGGCATCTGCAACATTTGTGAAGGGCTGTTTGCTTGCCAAGTACTCTCAACCTTCAGTACTCTATTCTTGATCTGGGGTAGGGAATTCTCTACTAATTTGCTCACAAAAAGATGGGGATACGATTCGCTACCGGGCTTAAGGCCACTATTAATAGCAAAGCATTTCTCGAATCTAGAATAGAAATCACTTGTGTCCTCTTCTTGTTTTTGTTTACAGGCTGAAATAGCATCCCAGTCTTCCTTTTTAATAGTCAATAGTCTCGGCAAAACCTGTATTAGGAGTTCAGGTAGTTCTTTAGCTTTGTCACCAAGACCAACCCCCGGGCCTCTGTCTTTATCCTCTGTTTCCAATGCTTCCCAGCTTAACTTTTTCTCTCCCACCTCCCAGTCTTTTTCCTTAAGCTTTTCATAAATGCCTGCTGGCAATAGTACTTTCAATAGTTTCAGAATGTCAGCGTACGTATAATCTCCGATGCGGAGAATGTCTTTTAATTCTCGGTGAAACCCCCCCGGGTCTTTATCATGGGAGGGCAACATCTTTTTCATTTCCAGTATTTCTAATTTCGTCAAGGGGGTGTAAACATACACCCGTTGAAGCTCATTGTTTGCATTTTTGACGGGATGTACCTCTCGTAGGGGGTTCTGTCTGTCTACGTATAGGTCCTTTCTGTCGTGGTATGGGCGGGAAGCATGCATGTGGTCAGAAAATGTAAGTACTTATGTCGTTGATCCAGGATGACGTTAATTAATTCAGTACCCAGGCCTGTCCATCTATCTAGAAGTATGTCGTCCAGTAATTTATACAATTGGCCGGGATCGGAATATTGATTCTCATACAACGTTATTAAATGTTGGACCATGTAAATACCGGCCAAACGCTGTTCGTTCGGCGGGAGGCTCAAGAATGTTTGGGCCACTATATCATTGCTATATATATTAGAATTGGACACCCACTGGGTGGCTGACCGGGCCAACTCCATTGCGTGTGGGGTGTGAGATCGCTCGTTCTTTATCCGTCGTTCCAGTGCTTTTTCAGTAGATTGGAATAGATTATCAAGGGAATATCTTTCTTTTATAGCCGGCCCCTGTTTACGGTAGTCGAGGCACTTGGGCCTGTCAAACCGTCGTGCATTACCTACATAATTTATCTTGTCTCTCGCCTCGTCTACCGCCTCCGTTGATGACTCACCCTTCTCGTCAGGCTCTACTTTGTGTGTTGCTAATATTTCCTTTCGTATTTTGTTCATCATGCTGTCTGTCTGTCCCGTTTTATCATGCCGACCGGCATCTATGTGATCACTCCATTCTATCAAACCAGGCTTTACATCCCCGTCTCCTTCGTCTTTTTCCCTGATCAGGCAGTTAACAATAAAACGGAGGATGTAGTTCTTAACCCCCAACTTTCTATTTTGCATGGCCTGTGCTATACACTCGGGTCCCTCCCCTGTTCTAATGAAACGGTATATTTTATCTAGATGGTCTTTTATATCTGGTAGTTTGTCCAAATATGCGACGGCCTGTCTTAGTCTTAGTGAAATCACGAGCATTGAGCCCTTTCCTGGTTCTGGATCGTATATACAGTGAGGGATTGCTACATCTATAGTAGGCCCCCCTCCCCCTACGGCCCGGGCCCCACGTCTTCTTTCACGAGCTGCTGGAGCTGTTGGAGCTGATCCGCTGGTGGGGGCGGAGGGAAATCGGCGTTTGCGTAGTCCGGTGGGGACTCTTCTAGATAGGAGGAAATAAACGCCTCGGATGCTGTCGGCTTTATTCTACGTCCTCTATAGGGTACAGGTGGTGGCGTTCGCGATCTACGGGGTGTTTCTGAGGGGGTCACTCTAGCTAGTTCTTCTGAGAGGACGGGATAAATACCAGCAACGACAGCATTTCTTTCTCTATCAGCCTGTTCTGCTTTGACCCGTTCCCCCTCCTCCTGCAGTTCTTTTTCTTTGGCTTTTTCCGCTGCTTGTTTAGTTCTCTCTGCTTTGTTGAATTCTTTCTCTGTTCTCCTATGTGCTTCTTTGCGCCATAACTCAATGGCATCTTTCTGAGAGGGTCTTGATTTCTTTTTTCATAGCGCTTCCTCTACTCTCATAATGCATTCAGAATCCCACGTTCCTGAGACAGGCCATCTGTACTTCTCCTCTAAATCCTTTGTGTAATCTACCCATAGGTCTAAATACAATATGGCATCTAGCCCGTGTTTATTATACATATAATGACCAGGTGTGTCTCTAGGCGGGATGTTAACTGGCTCTTCTAGTATTCCTTTTCTGGTCCCTATCTGACGTAATTTTGAAAACAGTGGCATGTTGAAACCAACTTAATGAAAACACAATACACACCAAAATAGTCTGACTGAAACAATCATTAACACTAAAACACTAAAACACTAAAACAGATACAGTTTAACTCCATGTACTTGAAAACAGTTAACTTTATGCACTGGAATACAACACAACCATACCGGTCTCGTAAACGAGACACGTCTTTACCGTGTTCACGAAAATGAACCCGTCTTTACCGTGTTCATGTCTTTATCTTTATGCGTTCCCAATAGTGGTACTCACCGGGAAGCAGAACTTGAAGGCCTCGGATACTTGATACTGCGCATGCGCGGAACAGGTGGACCCCTGGAAACCTCGGACCTTGGTTGGGCTCTGGTTGGGATGATCCGCGATCCTCACCGCCTCGTGTGGATGCCTGGTCGCAGTCCGTCTCCTTCATGGGCCTGAGGGAGTAAGCGGGAAGTCCCGCTGGCGTGTACACTTTGAAGTCCGTCACGGCTGTAGAAGGGGGCAAGGGCTGGACCTACATCTCCGGCGCGTGGGGAAGGGGATTTGTCCCTATTCGGGCGCCAGATTTATGTGGTAAATAAAGTATTACCCTGTCATAATTTCTATAGTTAAACAATGGGTCATGCATAAAATGAGAGGCAGAGTCCGTGGTGTCCGATTCAAAAGGGCTTTATTTCAATAACTCGAGTTAGGGGAGAATCGGTTCCATCACCACTAAGGTTCAGGAAGGATCTTCTAAACTTTATTCACAGAGTACAATATTTATACATTCAATTTCGCACATAGGGAGGAGCGCTCCAGGCAGAGCAAGAGAAAGAGAGATAAGAGCATGTGGGCGTGCATGAGGGCGTACATGTGGGCGTTCACTTGAGGAGTCATAGGTGAGTCATAGGTGGGTGGATACATGGAGGGGGGTTGCATGGCCAGCTGGGAACTTTGCCCTACTTGTGTGCACAACTTGATCATGACGTGCAACTGACGTGTAACTGGGGGGAGCTGACTTTCGGTCTGGTAGGGAGGCCTTCAGTGTCAGGGCGAACAGCACGTCTGGTATTATCTGATATCTTAAGTCCGGGGATGTATTATCTAAACAAAGGTCGCTCATCACCAAGAGCCAGTGTGGGCATCTATTTCTTCGTTCATTGTGTGGGGGCCTTGAGCTTTCTATGGACGCGAGCTCTGCAAATCACTTAAACGGAGACAGAAAGGCTAGGCCCTATCTCTGCAGACGGGTTCTGTTTACCTCCTTCGCCAGGCAGGAATGTGATTCTGTAGAGCAAGCAGATAACTGTTGTGCACAATACTGTCTTGGCACCCCGTGCTGGGCCCCTCTCGGCTTAGCCAAAAGTATGCGAGGTCAGGGATACGTAGCTGCAGCCTTCAGAATGTCTGGATGCATGAAACTTCAATTCGGGGACTGGCTGAGCCACAAAATGGAGAAATGGGTTCTTCGCGATATATTAAAAGTGCACAATGCAAACACATGGGCCACATGGGCCTCGGTGCAATATTAACGTTTCTTTTATGGAAGACTTGGTAGCTGGCATCCTAATATGGGACGTAAATGCAGAGGCATCATTGTTGCCAGTCATAGAGGGAAAATGCATGGGTGACATGCACGTACACTAAACGTTGGGGTACACGCAGGGGACATATTGGCCATGTAAAATTTATTTTTCCTCAGTTGGCCAATGTGCTTGCTATGCCACTGAATGAAGGAATTTATTCTAGCCAACATTGCGTCATTTAAAAAAAAACTGAATAAGGTACTCCGTGATATCCCTCCTGCAATTGAAACAGTGCATTGGTATGTATCAAAAGTTAAAAGGTATAAGCTATGCACTACGCAAGAGATCTGTAGCAAGAGAACCTCTGCTTTGTGTAGGTCTGCTGAAGGCAGGGTTCAGATACTTAAAGCTAGAATGATCTCTCGTACGCCTATACCTAACATGAACGTCCACCTTCTGTCTGAACATGTGGTCGCTCCTTCTCCTCCTGTTGGCTCCAACAATCCTTATCATCCTCATTACAGCATAGAGTAGAGCCATTGTGAAGGACTTAAATTTATTTCGGCCCCCCTTGATATACTTTGCACCTGATGTTTCCAATTGGTAGTGTTTTGCAGGTACAAAATGCTTTGTTTTAATGAATTCCCTTTTGTCAACTGCTTGGTACGTTGAAATAGCAATTTGCTATTTGGTAATTGCATTTAGCGATTTGGAAATTTCTGTAGCAAAAATAAAAAAATTATAAATTTATTGTACTGTGTCCAATTCTAAGAAATACGCCTTTAGCAAGTCTTTCTAAATCACAAACACTCTGTTTAGTAATCACTTACCAATTTGCAACTGGCTATTTTTTTGGACATCAGGCCCTTTTTCTTATTTATCGACCAGGCTTTTGATGGGTGTGGTCATAGGTTTAATAGGTAAGGGGGTTAAAAAAGAAAGGGATTTTAGTAAAGAGGTTTAAAAAGCAATAGATTTACACAAGGTTAATTCTGAAATGTGAACATTTTCATAAAAGTGCATTGATTTATCTTCTGTGGGTGTTCATAGCATTGAAACCTGGCAGGAATTTAAGCATGAGTGAAGTGCATATTTAACGGTAAAATAAATGTGGAAATATACTGCTTTCAGCTTAATTTTTTCACAAAACCGAAAATAAATATGGATAAATACAGATGGAAATGTCAAAAAAATAAATGCCATAAAACCGGGAGCACTATTTTTAATGTACAGTAATTTACATATGTTATATATTAAATACACTTGAAAAGATAATTGTTACAGTGAAAGAAAAGAGCTTTGTTACAGTGAAAGAAAAGAGCATTGTTACAGTGAAAATACAAGAAAGCTTACTTTTTTAAAGTATCACAAAGTGTTTGACTTAGTTGAGGGGAATAACTAGTGAGAATTTTACAGGCATGTGGAATGGATTCAGCACCAATCCTTTGCAGTAGAGTTCTTGTTTACATATTGGAAGCAAAAATTAATTGAACGGATAAACTCTTGAAGTGGTTGGAGAAACCTAATTTACTAACGAATATCATTCATCTGAACAATCTAGATTTGTTTCCGGTATTTTTTTGTGTCATTTTGCACTTGTTTGTAAATCCACCATTTCCTTTTTTTCTAGGGACAACCTGCTTGATTGCTTTGCTTTCTGATAAAGATCTAACCGTGGCAAATGTCGGGGATTCCCGTGGAGTTTTGTGCGACAAAGACGGAAACGCAATTCCTCTGTCACATGATCACAAGCCGTACCAACTGAAAGAGAGGAAAAGGATCAAACGAGCCGGTAAGGTTACTGAAACTTTTGTACCCTAAAAAACAAGTTTTTAGTATGTATCGTGCATTAATCAATAAAGATTAATAAAAACAAAGAACTTTGGTGTTTCTATTGGCCTGCACCAGACAGATGGGCTCTGCTCAATAACCCAAGTTAGGAGTTTGGTTCGTGTTTGGCTTGTATTTTTGAAATGTTCATTTGATTAAGACAATGGAGGGGTGCGGCAATAGAGTACGTCTGCCATGGTCCCGCCAGCCGCTCCAAGCTGCCAGTTACAGGACGCGGGTAGAGTTTAGGATTTTGCCTTTTCTTCCACTTCCACAAGTAGCCACCATTTCCCGGCCAGATAGGAATGGGGTGGTAGGACTTGTTGCTTGATCCCAACATGGCAAGATGATGGTATGACGAAGATGGTTCCCTTAATATCTGAGATGCCGATGGCCCGTGTTGTTGTGCTCTTTAACACAAACCTAGTGCCCAGCCTTCCCATCTCTCTTCTAAAACATTTGTGTAGCCAGAGGGGTGGGAGCTCTCAGTCACAGAAGCGGGGCGTAAGTCCTGTCACCGCTTTTGTCTGGTGGCCCTCCAGTTAGCCCTATGGTCATTTTTCCTGAGGTTTGCTTCTTATACTAATGCCACTCATACATGGTATCCATGATGCACTCCTTAGACTATCCCTTTTGCCTGTGCATGCTCGGGGGACACCTATACAGGCGGATTAAATCCAAGGGATGCTCCATGGATGCTCCCCGACGTAGAGTCCATCAGCTCTGCGTTCCACCAGGCGCTCTGCAGATCTATCAAGTAGAAAGGGGATGTCAACAAGGCTTCTGAGGCACTGTGGTACTGATATCTGCCACCGCTCCATCATTCTAGATCCAAAACTCTGCCACCCCTGTAATTCAGGGCCAATCTTGGGCATAGCTTTAGTAGGAGAGTGTCAGGGTATATGCAAGACCATTAGCGATGCCTGTGCCAGTTTTAAATAGGATCCTTAGTTTGTAGAATTTATTTTGAAAACCTTTGTTCGGATTTATAAATATTTTATTTGAGTACTTGTGTGTTACTCCAAACGTAAGTAGAAGTTCCTCATGAATTTCCTGGACGAGGGCACATTTACTTTTGAAAAAGCGACTAGCCAATCAGCCTATTAAAGACTTTGGTAGTCAGTAATCAGCTGAGGTTGGAGGTTTAGTTGCCTTTTTGTTTTTGGATAAATTATTTTATTAGCATTTTAAACTGTGTAACACAGTAGATTACCGGATCGTGAAAACAACAGGAACACCTATACTCTATCTCTGTCACGTCTATTCGTACACATGCATCATTTTAAGACCCACTAACCCATCTGCCCCGCACACCCCCAACCTGTTGGCGTGGATATATCGAGAGTGTGCTACAACTGGACGTACCGAAAGAATTAGCTTTTGTGAAAGGCAAAGTCTATTGCTAATTGGCCAAAGGATTTCATGCAGCTTTTGGATTTTGGGTCCATACTTCACCAAGTGTGGAAATGCCAATGAGGTCCCAGGTCCTAAGTCTTTTTAGGTTGTTGACATGCCAAGGTGTGTGCCATGCCAGAGTGGGGTTTTCACAATTAGTCTGCCTTGCCCGCCAATATGTTTGAACGCTGCCTTCCAGCACTCCAGTGGGGTTCCGGTGATTATGGGCAAATGAGGAGTTCTGGCTCCGAACTGAACGGAGTGTAAGTCGTAAGGTTGTGGTATAGGTGACTCTAGGCATACCTCTTCCTCCCCCTACTCAATGGAATGAGCTAGGAACCACATTAGTACAATTTTAATTTAGGGATCCCTGGCCTGCCATCATATGTGAACTGTGTGAATTGTCAAATGAAACCCATGAGAAGCCCCTTGGTGCATAAAAGGTGTGTGTGACTATCCCTCAGCACCCACTTAGTCTGGTCCTCTGACCAGACTAAGGCCCTTTCAGGCCAGGCTCAAGGACCCGTCTCATTTCTTGCTCTCCTTCTCACTCTCTCTCTCTCTTTGTTGCCTGTGTGTTTGTTTTTCCTTTTACTCTCTCTCTCACTCTTTGTTGCTTGTACCAGTTTTCCATTCACTCTCTTGTTGCCTGTGATGCAGCGGAAACGTGGGAAAAAAACACTTGTTCACCACACATCACCAAATTAATAACCACTAGCATTTTCCATATGAAACTAAATTTTGACCCATACCTAGAATTGGTCCTCCGACGAACCTTTTGAGAGTGGTCAGAGACTGACATCTGTTAAGACGGATGACCCCCCCCCCCCCCCCCTTATGAGGACCTACAACAAAGGGAATAATCTACAAACAAAACTATTCATTATATGTACAAAACACATTAATCCTGATCATCAATAAATGACAGACTTGGCTTTACTAATCACTTAGTTTTATCTAGTTCTTTGAAAGCATGTAAATGGTCATACAATGACAAATATCAAATCCTAGATCATCACACAAAGAAAGCAATTCACAATAACATCTCAATTTAATCGAGCATGAGTGAGTAGATAGGAAAAGAGACAAAAGGGCACTGTAACAAGATCAATGCCAATACAGAATAACATACGAACCTAAGAAAAACGATAGCACAGCGTGCTAATAGTCTGAAGAGCTAACCCTCCGGCCGGTAGGGAAAGCTGGAACAACCTCACAAAGTTATGAGGAGCAAAGTTAAAAAGTCAGGATCAGTCAGCTTCAGCCATAGAAGAGCTTAAGAAATCAGCTCTCAGCTCACACGGAGATGCTCATCCTCGTCACGGCTGCCTAAGCTACATTGCGTGCAGAGTAGATTCTAACACTAATAATTATACCCTAAATGTTAAAGTCCATCCCTAATTTAGTAGCAAAGTCCAAGCATTTCACAGTTCTCATTGGTTCAGGAGCATAGGGTGTACAGTCATACCACTTGTGTTGCACTTCACTCTCAAGAGTTCTTTGTTAAGAGCAATGCGGTCATCTTCGTCCTTCAGCAGAGGAAACAACAATTTTCTGCTTCCTAGATTCACACACATCTTTAACCTCATAAGTGCTGCGCCTAGTGCAACGGCCGACGGCACCACTACCTCGGGAGTGCTGCCGTCGGCCGTTGGACGTTCGAACCTCACCTGTGCAATGGAACGTTCAGCACTGGAGCTGGACGTTCCATAGCTGCTAAGGTGTTAAACGATTTGCAACATTAACTAGAGCAGTTATCCACAAAACTAAACATTTCCCCGGAAGGTAGGAAGTTCCGTACGCTACCCCAACCACGTAGCTGTCGACAAGAAAATAACACAATAATCATAATGAAGGACAGATACATTTCTCTGCAGCAGCCTACGTTTAAAAAGCAAATTAATCCTAACAGTAGTTTGAGGCATTCTCTGCAAAACGTGCACTTTCTCTAGGAGAAATAAACAGATTCAGTTATTCGTTCATTTAAAAAGCTCCATTTTATTTATTCATTTGGTCTTCATATTATTGTAATATTAACACAAACATTATCAACGATTATTCTATGTAATTAATGTCACTCGTATGAAACGCTTTTGTCAACGCATTTAATTCACGTTACACACGAAAAATAAAACCTCTTTAACATTATTTTTCCTGCGGTCTCCCATGCAGAAATCATTTGTGGCCTACAGGAACCATTTGTCATTTTCCTGCAAACTTTCTCGATTTTCTTCCCAAATACCCTGTGTTAATATTTTCTCTGTTAATCTCACAACTCTTGTTAATGATTTTCACACAAATGGAGGTTTAATCCGAGCAGGTTTGATTTACAAAAATCCTACTCCATCACCAATTTCCAATTTTACGCTCTCTCTCATCCCTTTGTGCCTGTTTGCTCTTCTTTCCATTCTCATTTCTCCTTTGACTCTCTCCTTCATTGCCATTCTTCCTCTTTTCCTCCTTGATCTCTCCCCTCTCTCCTGGGACTCTCCCGCCTCCCACCTCCCCCACTTCTTACCAGTTCTCAGGCGTTTCCTCATGTGCCTTCTCACACATTTAGCACTCTGCCCCTCCCTACCTCGTGCTACTTCCCCTTCCAGGGGCCTACTTAATGGCGGCCACTACACAAGCGCACAACGGGTTGCCAAATGGCAGTCCATCTGTACCCGTCTGCATCTGGACTGCACCCAGTGCTACAGACACTATCATCCAAACACTACTGCCACACATCCTCCCACCTGCAAGCACTCAATACTGTACCCGCCACAATAGCAGCCTCCACGCCACACGTCGCTCAACTATAGTACCTTTCTCATGCACTCACTGCCATTTCTCCTGCATCAGCATGCCTATTCCACCCACCTCACACACCTAACACGCATGCTCCTCAACACCAGATATCTCTGCAAACAAACCACCCTGAGTGGGTTATCATCAACATGCACTCCCCTGACATTTTCTTTCTTACCGAAACCTGGCTCAACCCTTCATCTACACTTGCCATCTCCATGGCGATCCCATTGGGATACAAATATCTCCGGCCAGAACAGGCCCAACAAACCAAGAGGAGGCCTCGATTCCATCCACAAGGACTCAATCAGCGGCACCACCTAAACCGATGAGAACACACATTCATGGAACACATGCACTTCCAACAACAAGCCAGCAACCACACTGCACTACTATCAAAGGCGCCCTGGCATGCCCCAGGGACCATTTGCCACTTTAGGCAAACTCTTCACTAACTCCATTGCCCCCATCGCTATCAGCTCAAATGACATCATCCTACTCAGTGACCTACACTTCCATCGCAACAACTCCACTGCCCTATTCAACAGCCCGACGATCTCGGACTCATTCAGCTCATCCAAAAACCTACCCACAATGCAGGACACACTCTTGACCCCATCCTCACAGCCAGCAACAAGGTTACTCAGCCACCTCACCCCGCTCACATGGACTCCATAGTGCACTTCTACATCAATGCACCCCACCTTTCCCCCATTGAAGCCTACTAGCAACCCCAGATGTAGCTGGAACAAGATAGTGGAAGCAGACAAGACCAAAATCCTCAGAGCCAACCAACCAGACTTCACCAGAGACCTGCAGACTGGCATAAGAACCTTCAACAACTGGATCATAGGCTGCACTGATACCCTAGCCCCCCTCAAGGACGTCACGTCATACAATCAAAAACCAACACACACGCCAGATAGTACACTGAATGCCTAAGAAACTCCAAACATTACTACAAACAGCTGGATAAAAGATGAGGGACTAGGCATGACACCAACGCAAGAAACACTTACAAATCCGCACTTAGAAAATATCACACCCAGATCAAAGAGGTCAGGAAAGCAGCCCTTGCACTGAGAATAGATTTGGCTCCAACCAACAACTGTACTCCAACCCCTCAGCAGCTGCCAACATCATCACACCATCACAGGACCTCTACAGAAACCTCTCTGACTTCTTTCACAATAAAAGTTTCAGGATCTAAGCCAATTTTGAACCTCAACACATGACACAATACCTCATCGACCAGCTGCCCACTGCTACCACATCTGACCACCAGCTAGCAAACTGAAGCCCCCTTACCCTAGAACACACCGTAAAAATCATGAAAACAATCCACACCGGTCCTCCTATCGACTCCTGCCCAACACATCTACAACCTAGGAGGAAACCTTATCAGCTCCAACCTCACCACCATTATCAACACTTCCATCCATAGCAGAACCCAGACAACTGGAAACACCAAGAGGTCACAGCTCCCCTGAAGAAACCCTAGGCAGACGCATGAGAGCTCAGCAGCTACAGATCCATCTCACTCCTGCCCAAAGTAATGATGAAAGCAATCACCAGGCAACTTTTCAACCATCTAAAACAGAGTTCTCTAAAGTCCGTTCTGGAGGGCCAGCTCCAGGTCATATTTTTATCATATCCCCATTTAAATAAATGTATGTATCTAAAAAATATGGCATAGATCCGGCCCCGCAGGACTGACTTTGGAGAACCCTGATCTAGAACAACGTACTCTACTAGCCATTACTCAGTCAGGTTTCCACAGCAACCACAGCACAGCCACTATTGGCATCCAGACCATCATGGACAAAGGGGAAACTGCAGCTGTGATCCTGCTCGATCTCTCTGCATCCTTAGACAAAGTCTCTCATGGCACCCTTGTCTCAAGGCTCCTCAACTGTGGAACACACGGACCCACCCTGGGATGCCTTGCCTTCTTCCTCTTCAACAGAACCCAACAAGTCAGACTCCCTCTGTACACCTCCAAACCCTAGCAACTCATCTGCGGAGTCTCTCAAGGGTCATCGCTGAGGCTTACCCTCTTCAACATCTACCTGGCACCACTCGCACACGTCATAAGATCTCACGGAATCAACATGGTCTCCTATGCAGATGACACTCAGCGCACCCTTTCCCTCCTATGAATCATCTTGGATTCACGATGACCAAACTGGTGAATTCCTGTAACCTCTTCTTGGCTTCCTCATCTTACGTATGCTCTGCAATATATTAAAATGGCTTTCCACAAACACCAGACGCACAGTCACCCAGGCCCTCATCACATGCAGTAAGGACAATGTCAATGCACTCTATGCCAGTATCTCGAACCAACTTATACGAAGACTACAGACTACCCAGAATGTCCCTGCCAGAACCATTCTTCACATCCCCGCAGCGCACACACCATGCCCCACCTTAGAAAGTTAGACTGGTTACCCATCTAGAAGCGCTGCTAATTCAAACGGTATACACCCGTTACAACGCATCTTTTACTCCGCACTACCATTACAATGCGACTTTTACTCCGCATACCATTACAACGCATTGCGCTGGGGGGCGCTCTAGGATAGGGAATAAGTATAATTTACTATCCAACACCTTCCCTAGGGTCCACGGGGACTGGAGTTAGAATAGTAAATTATACTTACCACTATCCAGCACCCCAAAGCGCTATGCGTTGTAATGGTATGCGTTGTAAAAGTCGCGTTGTAACGGTATGCGGAGTAAAAGTATGCGGAGTAACATGGTACATCCATTCAAACTGCTCATCAATGCCTACTAAGCCCTCCACAGTGCGGGACCTGCCTACCTCAACCACCGCCTTATCTTCCATCATCCAACTAGGCAACTGTGCTCAGCCACACTCTGCCTCACACAGTTACCACACATCAATCAATCAATCAATCCGGGATTTGTAAAGCGCTCTACTTACCCGTGAGGGTCTCAAGGCACTGAGGGGGAGTGGGGGGGTTGGGGGGGGGGGGGGGGGTTGTAGAGCTGCTACTGTTCGAAGAGCCAGGTCTTGAGGAGACTTCTGAAGGTGGGCAGGTCTTGGGTCTGCGATAGGTGGGTGGGCAGGGTGTTCCAGGTCTTGGTGGCGAGGTAGGAGAAGGATCTGCCGCCGGAGGTAGTTTGGTGGATGCGCGGGACGGCGGCGAGGGCATGGCTGGTGGAGCGGAGCTGGCGGGCGGGGGTGTAGAAATTGAGTCTTGTTCAGGTAGGCTGGTCTGGCGTTGTGGAGTGCTTTGTGTGCATGGGTGAGGAGTTTGAAGGTGATCCTTTTGTTGACAGGAAGCCAGTGCAGGTCTCTTAGGTGGGAGGAAATGTGGCTGCGGCGGGGGACGTTGAGGATCAGTCGGGCTGAGGCGTTCTGGATGCGTTGTAGTCGTTGCAGGTGTTTGGCTGGTATTCCTGCGTAGAGTGCATTACCGTAGTCCAGCCTGCTGCTGACGAGGGCCTGGGTAACCGTTCTTCTTGTTTCGGTCGGGATCCACTTGTAGATCCTGCGGAGCATGCAGAGGGTGTTGTAAACAGGCATGAGCGGATTTTGCGGATTGGCAATCCGCGAATTTGCGGATTTGCGAATTTGCGAATTGCGAAAATCCGCAAAATCCGCGAATCTGCGTGGATTTTTTTTTTTTATGTTCGCACGGGTTTCTGCAAGTTCGCGAGGGTTTTGTACAATTTCGCAAATTGCGAAATTGTACAAAACGCGTGCGAACTTGCAGAAACCCGTGCAAACACAATGTGCCCAGTAGGGTATGTGCCTCTTGTGTGAATAAAAGGTCAGAGAAAGATCAGTTCAGCAGATGAAGAGAAAGAAGCTCCTGGTCACAGGAACAGCACGGGTATTGCGCTCGTGAAAGTCAAGGATGCAAAGCCTATCCAGCATCACAGCTGATTTTCCACGGTAGATTTGGGAAGAAGGCACACCTGTCCAGCCTCGACGACGCTCACAATTGTTTTTGGGCTAATGAATGAGTCACTGAATTTGAGCATCAACTAGTTCGAGCGACCATGTGTGTGTTACTATGCAATCGTCCCGAAGGGCGCAGGGGTCCCTTGAGTGAGCTGCAGACCTGTGCCCAGCCATGCAACTATTTTACAATGGCGCCAGCAAGCTGCCAGCGCCGTTGTAAAATAGTTACAAAGTTAGCTTGCACAGGAAGCACTTAGATAAAATAAAGCAGCACCTGCTTCGTTTTATCTAGTGGTTCCTGTGCAAGCTAACTTTGTAACTATTTTACAACGGCGCTGGCAGCTTGCTGGCGCCATTGTAAAATAGTTGCATGAGTGGGGGTTCAACTTTTGAACCCGTTACGTTCGCGGATTTTTTTTTGCGGATTTTGCGGGAAATCGCGGATTGCGGATTTCCCAAAAATCCGCAAAATCCGCGAGCATAATGGATTTCCCGCTCACACCTAGTTGTAGCAGGAGGAGGAGATGGCGTTGACCTGCTTTTACATGGAGAGGGAGGAGTCGAGGATGAATCCCAGGTTGCGTGCATGGTCGGTGGGTGTTGGTGCTGTTCCCATTGCGGTCGGCCACCAGGAGTCGTCCCAGGCCGAGGGGTGGGCCCTAGGATGAAGACCTCCGTCTTGTCCGAGTTCCATTTTAGACGGCTGCTCCTCATCCATTCGGCAACGGCCTTCATTCCCTTGTGGAGATTGGTTTTGCCGGTGTGCATGTCCTTGGTTGGGGAGAGGATAAGCTGGGTGTCGTCAGCGTAGGAGATGATGGCGGGCCACTGGTGCGAGGGAGGACATGTAGACATTGAACAAGGTCGGGCTGAGGGATGAGCCTTGGGGTAAGCAGATGATGTCGGTGGCTTCGGAGTGGTAGGGCGGGAGCCGGACTCTTTGGGTTCTGCCGGAGAGGAAGGATGTGATCCCGTCCAGGGCCTTCTTCTGGATTCCGGCTTCTTGGAGGCGTGTTCTGAGTGTGTTGTGGCAGACCGCGTCGAAGGCGGCTGATAGGTCCAGGAGGATGAGGGCTGAGTTTTCGCAGTTGTCCAGCTGACGCCTGATGTCGTCTGTGACGGCGATAAGAGCAGTCTCTGTGCTATGGTTGCTTCTGAATCCTGACTGGGATGGGTCTAGGATGCTGTTGTCCTCGAGGTGCTGGGTCAGCTGCATGTTGGCGATTTTCTCGATGACCTTCTCCGGGAAGGGGAGCAGGAAGATGGGCTGGAAGTTCTTGAGGTCTTTGGGGTCCGCTTTGTTTTTTTTTTAGGTGTGCGTTGATTTCGGCGTGCTTCCAGCTTTCCGGGAATGTCGCGGTGTCGAAGGACATGTTGATGATTTTTCGCAGTTAGGGTGCGATGGTTGCGTCAGCTTTGTTGAAGATGTGGTGTGGGAAGGGGTCTGATGGCGATCCCGAGTGGATTGAGTTCATGATCTTGCGTGACTCTTCGCCATTCGCAGAAGAAAAATAGGAGAACCCTCTTTTTCCTACATCGCTGACAAAAGCTGGAACAACATTCCCCATTACACCAGGACCTACCAATCTCTATTCGAGGTGCACAAAAAACTGAAGTCCTGGCTGTTCAACTAGGAGCTCTCATTGGCCTACACATCTGCTCTAGTTCTTAGATACCCCCTTGGGTGATAAGTGCGCTATACAAATCCTCATAACATAACTTAAGATATCAGAGAGTGGAAAAAGGTGTAGGGCAGCAGGTCTGGGTAGTTTCGAATGGTGTAAAGGATCCGTGGGCCACCATTTTGAAAAATGCTCTCGACCCACAACAGTAAGTGGCAGTTTGGACCAGCCACTGAGGTCTCTCGGACTCCTAGCTTGCAGTATCCTAATTTTGAGATCGCAGCTCTGCTGCTGGTTGGTCATAACTATCATGCCCAGGTATTTGAAGTGGGTTAGAGCCACCATCAGCTGTGATAGGCAGAAAAGCCATAGTGGGTTGCATACAACTGGAAAGTATATATTGAGTTCCCCAAGTACACCAAGAGTCTTGAGGCACGCGTCGATACTGACCGGATATACAATGGTGATGCTAATGTGACTTTTGTAGTACGGGATTATTATAGCCTTCTACACAGCAGCCTGCTCTTTGAACTTTAAGGCGGCTCTACTTACTTTCAGCCCTGATAAACTTCAAGACACCTCGAATGAAACGCGTTGGCTAGATGCTTTTATTCCATGGATTTTACGACTTTGACTATTGGATCTCAATAAAGCAGGAATTTGCTTAATGGACCTAGAGACTGGTGCACCATTCCACTCTTTATTCTGTCACACTGGAAAGTATATCGGTTTTACCCAAGCCCTGATGCATCCCTGAACACCCACAGAATTTGGAAGACTCTCAGGATGGTAATTTCAGGGCGTTGACGAAAGAGAAGGTCGTCCTCGTAGAGAGAGACTCTGGCTCTCCGGTCACCAGAATCCTGGAAATTCACATCCCGTCTGATCAAATTGGCCAGGGGCTTGATGGCCCGTGCGAAGAGGAGAAGGGAGAGAAGGCACCCCTAGCGTGTGCCATGCCAAATTGGGACGGGAGAGGGCAAGGCTGTGTTTACACGTACCTTAGACCATGGGGAAAATAGTACACGGGGCAAAGCAAATCCAGGGAAGTGCCAGCCAAATCCCATCTTTTCGAGAACTGCAAGCATAAAGGGCCAATGTACTGTGCCAAATGCTTTCTGAAAGTCAATCGAAAGCAGGGTGGTGGCGCCATGCAACCTATAAGTCTCTGCAAGGGCCCCCTGCAATCTATGTAGGCTATGCCTGGTACTATGTTACGGTATAAAGTTGCTTTGATCGGTGCTAACAAAGGTGCTAATTTTCCAGATCAGTTGTGATGTGAGGACCTTCCCCAGGATTTTCATTTCGTTTTTAATGAAGGAGATTGGTTTATAAGCTTCCCAAAGATGTGATGGGGCTCCTGGCTTTGAGTTACAGCAATAGTGGTCCTGCTCAGGTCATGAGGAAACACTCTGGTGTTCCACATCTCCTGGTATGTAACCAGGAGATGTGGGGCCAGCAGCGAGGATATTTCATGAAAACTTCCAGGGGGAGCCCATCAGGTCCAGCTGTCTTCCTTGAAGACATAGCAGAGATGGCCTGTTGTATTAAGGTTTCAGTTAGTGACAAGTATATGTCCTCAGCATCAGAGGGTGTGACCGCCGTTATCGGATGGTTGGAGACAAAGGGTCAATCCAGCTCTATCTGGGGAAGTGCCTGGTGCATCTAGTGGCCCTGAAAGTATCTGGCAAATGTCTTTGTAATATCAACAGTTTGCCTAACCAGTTGGACCAGTGTGTCCCAGACCATAGGTATAATTCTGGTGTCTGAGTACTTTTTGGCCAGGCAAAAGAGTAGTTTGCCAACTTTGTCCACCAATTCAATTGGGAAAGAAGCCAGGAGCAAATACATTCCTTAGCCATGTGTATCAATTGCAGTCTGGCTCTTTGAGGTCCTCAATCCATTGTGCCTTCAACCACTGGATTTGCTCTTTAAGGTCTGTTGTCTCTCGTCCCCTCTCCCTTGAAGGTCTCCCATAAGGTCACCTTTGTCGAGACAGATGCAGAGTTAAGATCAAAGAATTACATAATGTCATCCCTAAGCAGATCTGCCAGGCTGGTGTTCTGAAGACACCAGACATTCAGCCGCCACACTCCGCACTCCCTTCTACCTGGGGCTGAAGTGTGGCCTCGACAGGGCAATGATCGGAAAGCGCTCTACGGAGGAGGCGAGAGCCAATAACAAAGGCGGTTTTGCTAGCTGGCTCAAATTACATAGTCTATTCTGGGCAGTAAACAATGAACTCTGGAGGAGTATAGAGTGCTAACGCGACTTGCCGCCATACCTCTACCAGCCCCAAGGAAGCGGCCCAGTTGGCTTAGTAACTTCGCCAGCGGGCCGAAGCCTTGGTATTTATCTAGTGTTGGGTCTATGACAGCAGTTAAATCAACCCCCCCCACCCCCACCCCACTATGACCAGGGTGGACTCTATAAACCTTGCAATATAACATATCGGAACTGTGCGGGCGGTAAGGGTCGTCAGGGGGAATGTTTTCTTCAGTAGTTAAGCCACACCCCTGGAGCCTCTGGCGTAACCCACATGAAAAACACTGAAAAACACTGGTGTAGCCATGACGGCTGAGGAAAGTGCATTGTGTCCTGAAAAGATAGGTCTCCTGCAACATGAGAATGTTTGGGGCATGTGCTTTCACATAGAGGAGAACCACTTCTGTTTAACGTTGTCGAGTAGTTCTTTCACATTCTAAGACAGGATAATGGGGCATGCTATGACTGTTATGACCGTTTGGTGGTGTATTGTGGTAGAGAAGGTGTAACCCACACAGCCTGAGGGCTGCTGTGTAGCCAGGCAGTGTAACAGCCACAATGGTTCAGGGAAGAAATTCCTCAAGAAAACCATATATACCAACATACATTAACAAAAGTCTATTACTTAGTGCAGCCAGGGAAACAGAAAAAAAACTATTAAAATAATGCCTTACCCACACTGATATTTTTGTAAGAAAGCTGCTGGTTATTGTGAATATTTTTTACATGCTAGTTTACATAGCGAATATATGTCGCTTTTTTCAGTGTCACCGATTTCCATGCGGCACACATTTGGAATAAATTACACTGGCATGCTCACCGATTTTGGCCACAAGCATGCTAGTTTACATAGCGAATATAAATTGTGTTTTTCACTGCAGCAACGCACAATCGGTGCAGCACGAACCTATGACCTGTCCACACCGCAAGCATGCTTACAATAATCGCGAGCAAGCACTGTTTATATTTGGTTTTACTGTACTATTGCTCATATGTATGAGTGGCTATACACGTATGAGTGACACTTGAGTATTTCTTTCACCACTTGGGGGCGATAATAACCAACATACAAGTGTTTTTATAAGAATCTTATGTGTTACATGTCGTATTGTCTTGTCATTCTTCTCTCCACCGTAATTTTACCATTGATGGACCGGTACTCATGGTTAGTCGCTCTTTGCATGATAAACACGCCTTAGCGAGTCTGTAAAAATGCAATACACACATGGTTTAATTTTTACCACTCACCTTTTCACCTTTGCACATTAATCAGTATAGAGAGGTCCTGAAGAAAGCTCCACTAATTTTTTCAAGAGCTGAAACATGTTGACCAAAGGATAATCCAGACACTTACTTGTAGTTCTGACATATTAACCATTACACCATTTTTAAACATACCCTGGGCCACTGGGAATTAAGTGTGGAATAGTGAGTTTCCCAGAGGTATTTTTAACGTCACTTCACTCACAGCACCATCAGACAAAAACGAAAAACCTGCTCCACTGTAATCAGGTGTTGTAGCACAGTTGGGTAGCATTCGGCTACCCAACTGGGAACCCAGTGATGAAGCATGACACCAACCAGGTTGGTGTGTGAGGGTTCTTTTAAACAAACCTTGTGGTGTTAGACACTACCCAGTTGACCTTGCGACTCTCTAGTGGCCCGTCTTAGTTGGCTATTTCAATATTTTTTATAAAGCATAAATAATGTTAAATCCAATACAAACATATAACATTTGCTCACAGAGTTACACGTAACAAACATATAATTATACAGATACAGTGTAAATAAAAATCACACAGTGGCGAAGGAAAAGAATACAAATATTTGTCCGTCTTACAACAAAATAAAAAAATACAACAAATGCTTTTTCTTAATTTGCTAATGGAGAACGTCGATGACATTTCACCCTTATCGATTCTTTAAGTAATCATCTGGACAACAAGTGAGATTTAAGAGCAGCCAACAAATTAAATTTGCAAGGACAACGATTGAATCACAAATGAAGTCCAGCTAAATTAAGAATTTGTCATAATGTTTCCATAAACTCAATCGCAATATCATTTGTCGACCACATGAGTATATGTGAATGAAATTCCGGGCCCTGGGAGTTAATAGTATGAGGACTGCTTCACGACCGCCAATTAATTTGCTAGTGGAAGGCACAGGGATAAAAACCATCAGAGGTATTTGAGGTGCACAAAATCTACAGCCGGCTAGCCAGGAAGGGCATGGGGAATGCCCGGACATACAGGCGGTGTTGGGGGCTTACTTACCCAGTAGCGGGAGGGAATGGCGGGCTGACCCGGCTCATATCAGTGGTCTTGGAGTCAAGTGTGGGAAGCGTGTACTGTCTTGAATTGTTACACCACAGCTGACTATGACATACCTACCGACTTGAGCAAAAATCTTAGTGTGATGAGGGTGCAGGATCTCTTACCGAGAAGTACCTGTGAGGCACTTTCGAACCCCATCACGTCCCCAAACCTCCACCTCCCAAAAATAAATAAAAAGCTTGCTGAGGCTGGGGCCGATGTCCTAGCGTGTTGTCACACCCCCTAATGGACGTTGGCTGTTCAAAGCCACGGAAAAAAAGATGCAACCCACTATTTACAGTGATTTTCAGCTCGTTTTCCCTGCCACTGTGTGATATTGGCTCCTCACCGGGTGACTGAGATGGGAACGGATATTGTGTGTCACACAGTGGCACCGTGTAAGTTGGCAGGTATGCTATGATATGAAACAAAAAAAAAACCTGAAACTGTACCTACCCTGGACTTCCACCCTTGAATTATCTGTCGCCCCATATCAAAACGGAGACCACTACTAGAACGAAAACAGAAAGACTGAGCAAATAAGTCAGGTAGCAGAGTCAGCGGAGAAGAGGAGAAATAATAAGGGGTGTAATTCAATTTCCTTTTTTTTAATTTAATTGTTTTTATTGAAAATAATAGACAATTACAACAAACATGACCATCATGCAACGGACATATGCGATACAGTTTCGTCAAATCAGAGTTCCAGCAATACAGAATCGTGTAGGAGTATCACAGTTGGGTTCCTGGTGTCTGTGTCCTCATTTACTAAAACGGGTTCTGGTGGTGTGCACATATCTCCTCGGTATGCATTCCAGGCATCCCATATTTTTCTGAAAAAAAAGGGGAAGTTGGGGAGGGTCTAAAGGCGTTTAGTTTAACGACCCATATTTTTCCCCATTTGCGGGGTCGTCCCCTGGCCACATACACAGCTCTCTCCCGAAACATACACCAATCAAAGTCATCCATCTGTTACCGGACCCGGGGTGCTCGACCGGCTCCCCATAGTTGAGCGATGTTTCGCTTGGCAATCATACAGGCAAGTGTTACCCAAAGCCTGCCATGAATCGAAAGGTCGGAGGGCTCCCATACATTCAGCAGACAACGGCGTGCTTCCAATGCAACCTGCACACCCCGCTCATTTTCTTGTGGATCTTGGTCCAGTAATTCTGGATATCTGGGCACTCCCACAGTATGTGCATGAAGGTACCTAACATACCACAACCCAGTCGACAGTTTGCATCTGTGGCGAGCCCCATTCAGCACAACCCCGGGCCCGTGGTGTAGGACCGGTGGAGATTCTTAAGTTGCACCAACCGAAGTCTCATGGAGATCGCCACTTCACGAGGGGAGGACACAGCCTCCACCCAATTCTCATCGTCCAAAATCAAACCATCCGCAACCCATTGCTCACGGACTCTCACCAGGGGATCTTCTGCATGATTGACCAACTTTTTGTAGACCAGAGAGATTACTCTGGTAGGGAGATACCCATCCAGGATTCGATCTTCCAGAGGGGAGGCCTCCGGCGGTGTCACATCGCGAGGGACAGTTGACGCCATTGCATGTTTAATTTGCAGATATCGGAATCGCTCACTCTCATTCAGATGGTGTCTGGCCTGTAATTTCTCGAAGGTCAATATCCCCTTCTTGCCCCATATGTCTTTAATCTGGGAGATATCCATTAGGTCCCAACGATCGAACCCCTTCGACTTCCACAGGCTGCCCAGGGCTTCGGAGTTACACAGTGGGGTGGCCATAGTTATCCTACCCTCCCATTGGAGGGCGCGGTTGGCATCATGCCACACCCATGTCGAAGCCGACATGGGACCCACCAAAGGGAACCTACCTCGCTTGGCATACAGTATCCGGGTGTACTCGCCCCCTGGCAACTGGGCTCGATCCATTGCAAACCCGGGGTCTGCCGGGGAGCCATAGATCGCGTGATTGATGGGGGCCAGTTGGGAAGCCCAGTAGTATTTCCTGATGCAGGGTAATCCAATCCCACCGTCGTACCAGGGTAGCATTAGATGGGATAACGCAATCCGCAGCCTCCCAGCCCAGAGAAGCTGACGCTTTAGCGATTCTATTTCATTAAAGTAAGAGGAAGGCACGGGATCAAAGAAATTCTGTAAAGCGTATAAGAACCGCGGTAGCGCCATCATTTTAAACAGAACCGCACGACCCAGTAGGGAGAGTGGCAGTTACTTCCATTTTGCGATATCTCGGCGGAGTCTGGCCAAGGCAGGAACCAGGTTAGCATTGAAACGCTGTTTAGGGTCCCGGGAGATGTAGATACCAAGATAGCGAAAACCCTCCTGCTCCACCCTTACCGGGCAGGTTTCTGACACTCTAGGGGGGTCTCCGCTCAACAACTTCTTCCAATTAAAGGCGAACCCCGAATATCTACTGTAGATAGCCAAGATATCCATGAAGACAATGAGGGACTGTTGGGGGGAGGTCAAATACATCAGGATGTCGTCCGCGTATAGCAAGATTTTGTCCTCCCACTCCGAAGTTCAGCGTAACCCTTTGATCGATCTATCCCAGCGTACCCAGGCCTCATGCGGCTCCAGTGCCAGAGCAAATAGGGGCGAAAGGGGACATCCTTGCCTGGTGCCCCTCCCAAGCTGAAAGTCACTGGACTTGTGGTTGTTGACCACTACCCGAGCCAGTGGTGCGGAATACAGGAGACGGATCCATCGAATAAATTCAGGACCGAACCCGAATTTCTCCAACACCGCAAATAAATATGGCCATTCCACTCTGTCGAATGCCATAGTGGCGTCCAACGACAAAAGCGCTGCTGGCTCATGAACAATTTCCTTTTTAAGTGTAAGTTCTAATTTACAAAGTTGAAAACTTTGAACTTCAACACACCCACACAAAGCCTGCTATGAAACCACAAACTGGATGCAGAAAAATATATTTAGTTGGTTGATCTATCTGAAAATACAAGCTAGGTTGCATTATGGAGAGATACATAGCTTTAATTGTCATGCATGGCGTATCCTAAGTTGGCTGAAACACATTTATGACTGTTGAACATCCTTGAAAGTATGAGAAAAAACAAATGTGGAACACACATTCAGTTTTATTTAAAACATTTAACAAATTAATGCTGTGCAGAGTTTGAAGTCCCCGTCTGTTTCCTCTAGAATTTTAGGTGAAGTCACCAATTCAAAATGGTTAATCCTCATTTTTGAGAACGCCTTCTTCAAGCTATGAAGTTGCTTATGGTCACATGATTGCTCCATATCTGCATATAATTTAAATTCCAGAGACATTCTAAAACATTGTCTCCATATTACACTGAAACCTCAACCCCTAATCATAGAGAAAACACCTATAGTGCCTGCTGCCAATTTTCTTAAAAATGTGTAGTTCACCTCTTTCAAACATAATTATAACTATATGATAACTGTCTTGAAAACCTAACTTTTTGTGCCACACTTACACAGTTAAGTGCAGACATTCAGCACAAAGATGGAGGGCACAACCTTAATCACTACTACCAACAAATGTTTGTTTCCAAATCCCTTACTTACCTTGCTCAGATAATCATCCTTTGAACCACAGTAAAGCCTTCTGCTTGCAAAAAGAGCAAAATCTTACCACACACAAAAAACCACATGCCACCTTAAGATGAAGACCTTATGCTCCCATTACACATCTTTCAAAATTCTCTTGTTCCTTTACTCGAGGTCTGCATTTTGGTTGTGCACCTTCAATGTTACCGTCCTGACTGGCTTCTCCACTTGAAGGTTCCAACATCACCTCTGCTACCAAGGCCAATGTCTCATTGTTCTTCCAACTGATATACTCTCTTGTACTGTCTTAATGGCTTAGTAACTCCTCCTTCTTTCTCATCATAAAAAATTTAAATAGGTCACAGTCCCTTATTTCAAACAAACAATGTAAGGAAAGAAGTACGTTTGCAGTATCTGTCGACACGTTTCGTTGGCGTATATTGTTGTTGACCACCTTCTTCAGGACAATTGTTTCAAAATCTTCTGCACACAAATTCACATCAGATTATTCACATATAATTAAATTAAGAACATGCCTTACATGACTTATGCCTCTGTGACGTTTCATTCACTAAACATGGCGCATTCACAAGTAGGTTTTAATTTGTTTCTAAAAGCATTTTGTAGCTCTCACAGTGGTGTGTCAAAAATCCACAACATTCTCATTTGACCCAAGAATGCAGGTAAACTTACTTCTTGCATCACAATTATTGTGAGGGTCTGGTAACACCTAACTTGTCACTAGTATCTAATGTTGTATTATTGCACACAGCAATAACGAAGGTGTCCTAAAAGCAATTTGGGTAGAAAATTGTCTATTAATTAAGTGGACACTCATTAGGACATAAGTGGATTTGGAGGCTTCGCTGCAGTGGTGCGAACGACAGCAGCCATGTATGGACAATATCACAATTACTCCCATTGAGAACTAATGGTTACACCAAATAAAATCAAAAGAAACTGCTAAAATATAAGAGCAGTTGCGTCTGCCATATTAAAGACCCTTCCACTGTCCCAGGAAGAGCAGCAGCAGTAGTAATTACATTTTTCTAAGTAGCACCATTCCTGGCCTGCTGCCTTGGATAAGCGTTGGCAACACTGCTCTTTTACCATGGTCTACTGACATTGTAGGTAACATTGTGATATTCCCCATGCATGTTTAACTGTGGTGATTCATGGTTCACCTTTGGTTGAACAGAAAATGCTGACAGCCTGTTACCCTTTTCCTTGACATGCAGTCTACATTAGGAAATCTCAGGGTGTTCTTAGGAAACTTCCCTCAAGCCTTAGAGTGGTCAAGGTTTTTTATTGTAGTGGTTTCTAATTGTGGAATTATTTCCTGTGCATTGGGGGAGGGTGTGTGTGTGTGTGTGTGTGTGTGTGTGTGTGTGTGCGTGCTTGTACACGCGTGCACACACATGCGTACATACACACACTCTCTCTGTCGCTCTGTCTCTCACTCACTCACAAGTCCTACAAAAAGAAGTGGGGGGACGCTCCAAGTTAGATGGTGTCACCGGAAGTGCTATCACGACAGGAAGTGACGTCACGAAAGGTAGTCCCCTCCCATTACAGGGAGTCCTTCACTTTGACCTTCTGTCGCCCCTCCACGCTCAGGGCCTGGCTTGCTGACTTAGTGCATCATATTTTTTCAGATTTATGAAATTAGTAGATTAATAATGCATATTTAAAGTGCCCAGAAAAGACTGGTGTGTGCTTTACACATGGTTTTGTTATAGAGCCCCGCGATCTCACCAACTGTGGCATGGTCGCATTTATTGGTGTCTCTCCATCTCACAGGTTGTCCCGGAAGAGCTTCGGAGCCTCAGGCACCCAGGTCTTCTTCCAAGAAAGAACTGTGAGGCAGGGGGGACGGCGTCCACCCTGTAAAAACCCGTTACAATAGGTGGGGGGACGCCCTCCACCCACGTGGTACCCCGACTCGAGCCTTACACCAGATGACCTACAAGGAAATGTTTACAGAACGTCTGAAGGCAGTTTCCTTTCTCAATGGAGCTGTGGTACCCATCAGTGGCCATTAAGAGCGCTTTAGACCAAAAGGCACCTGTAAAAAACTCTTTAATGGCCACTGTTTCTTTTTGTTACACACAACACGCGCCAAGGGAGCAGGACACACTGGAGAGCTCCCATTGGGAACGCTAGGTGGTCTCACATTGGGAATATTGAAAGGTGGACAAGCTGGTCTCTTTTCTCCATGACAACCTGACAGAGCGGCACGTCATCAGAAGGGAGGTGTGGTGGGCACTGTGACGGCCAAACCGACACGCGCACTTACACTTCTCCAACCCGAACTGTGTTGCACAGCCAGGTGGAAAACAGGCACAGACTCCATGTGCCTAATCGAGCGACAAGTCAGCTCGCTCACCCTAATCACTGTGCATGTCTCATGCTGGTAAATAGTATTACCATAAGAGCAGCGTCTGGATTGGCCCCTGGGAGCCTGTGCAGTGTGCACCAGCGTCGGGAGAGGAGCACCAAGGCGGCGGCAGCAGCAGCAGGTAAGTACTTTAATTTATAATTTCCCCCTTCCCTCAACACCCCCTCGCATTCTCACGCCGTTTTTAAATCCGATCAGCTGGCACTGAGACAGTTATTTCTGGCCTGTCATCCTTTATCGTGTCCAAGCAACATTGATTTTATTATCTGCTATTTATAGTTCTACCAGTAGATGGCAGCAGGCGCATATCATCTGTTTGGCAAGAATACTTGCATTCTAAAAAGAATTCCCAAAATGTTGATTACAGTGATTGTAAATTAAAGGGACAGTTCCTATTTCTTACATACACGTTTTGATAATTTTTTATTACCCGTCGGTTGTGCATTTCAAAAGGTGCGAGTGAGTATTTTCCTTGGCCGGGCCGGATTTAGTGCTGGGGGCGCCCGGTTTGTTGACGCCCCCAAATGACCCCCGCTCCACAGAGTCCCTCACGACCGCCCTTAAACAGTGCCTCTCAAGTCCCCATAACCACTGACTTAAATGGGCCGGTACTGTCCGGTGCGCAGTATCGGCACTATTTTATTTTGAAGAGAGTATCCGGCACTTCTTAAGAGAAATGCAATACCTTTAATTGTAGTGTACCGGCACTTCTCAGAAACAAGCAGGTACCTGCACTTTTATTTTTCCATTTCAGTCACTGCCCTAACCACGCTCTCTCATATGCATTTCTTTTGGTCTTACCAGTGCTGGCAATCAAAGCCCTTTAGATCACACACACATTATTCAGAGGCAATGAATCATGCGTGTGTACATCAGTGCATAGGGAATGTTACATAAGGCAGAGAACTACAAGGTGTTGGAGTCGCATGTCACCCATCCTAATAGGCAGGATAGTTTAAGCGTGCTCTTGGTCTGTGGTCTGGAGAAGCACAAACTCAGAATTTAAAATGTAGCACCATGGTTGGGGATTGTCTTTACTAAGAAGGTTTGATTTCTACCCAAATAAACCAGTTTTGCAACATTAGGATAATGAAGGACTGAGGGAAATCTCATAACTCTCTAGCCTATACCATGCACTTTGCATGCAGCTCTTTAATGACAAGTAATACATAGCTCACTGTTCTATATTAGGATTTTAACTTATAAAATGCAAGTAACAAAGGGTTCTCTCTGACAAAAGCAGTAACCCTCAACTATATACATTCAATGCACTTCTGTGATCTGCATAGTACACAGTCTTGGCTGGAGGCATATTAACCTTCTGCACTAATGTATGATGAGTCAAAACTTCCACTTGACAAAACTCTGAGCTCTCTCTAGCAGCGACATTTACTACCAGAATTTTTTTGACCATTTTATTGTGTGGAAACTTTCTGGAGGCAAGGAACGCGGGATAAGTAAACCTACTTGCTTTGGCCATATTGCTGATGGGTGGTATTTGATCCTTTTACTGCTTATGAATGTTTTGATTTGTGAGCTGTTTATTTTGCTGTGCTTCGATATTATACATTATTTGATTGCTTGAGACATTGTCAAATTGATTGTGAATCAAAGTCAGATGTTTTCATACTTCAGTATGATTTGTGTGTCATCTGCTTAACACAAACACTTGAGAAGAGGATTAGGTCTAAATTAATTAATTAATCAATCAATTAGGGAATTGTGAAGTGCGCTACTCGCCCGTGAGGGTCTCAAGGCGCTGGAGGGTGGTGGGGGTGCTTGTGTGCAGCACCGAGTCAGCCAAAGAACCAGGTCTTGAGGCTCTTCCTGAGGGTGTGCAGAGTGGGGGAGCGTCAGATGTTGATCGGGAGCTTGTTCCAGGTCTTCGTCGTGATGTAGAAGGCTCTAGAAGGCTCTTCCACCTGCATTGGCTCTGCAGATGCACAGGGCTTCGGCAAGGACAAGGTCGTCAGAGCGGACGTTTCTCTTGGGTACATGGTCTTTCGTTGAGGTATTTGGGTCCGGTGTTGTGGAGGGATTTGTAGGCAAGGGTGAGTAGCTTGAAGGTTAATCTCTTCTCGATGGGGAGCCAGTGGAGGTCTCGCTGGTGTTGAGTGATGTGTTCATGTCGTGGGATTCCGAGGATGAGTCTGGCCGCAGTGTTCTGGATGGCCTGGAGTTTGCAGAGCAGGCATCTGTTGATTCCGGTGTAGAGTGTGTTTCCGTAGTCCAGTCTGCTTGTTATGAGTGCGTGGGTGACGGTCTTTCTGGATTCGGGGGGGATCCATTTGAAAGTCTTGCGTTGGAAGTAGAAGGTTTTAAAGCAGGTGGAGGCAACGGCTTTGATCTGGTGAGGGAGGTGTCGAGTATGATGCTGAGGTTCCAAGCGTGGTCCATGGGAGTGGGGTTGCAGAGGGCGGTTGGCCACCAGGTGTTGTCCCATGCTGAGGAGATGGGCCCGAAGATGAGGACTTCTGTCTTCTCCGAGTTGAGCTTCAGACAGCTGCTGCTCATCCAGGATGCAACGTCTTTCATCCCTCCCTGGGAGCGGAGCCTGGTGGTGTCTGGTTCCTTTCTGAGGGAGAGGATGAGCTGGGTGTGGTCAGCATAGGATACTATGCTGAGACCATGCTGTCTGACGATTCCGGCGTGGGGGCCTTGTAGATGTTGAAGAGCGTGGTGCTGAGCGATGAACCTTGGGTTGCTCCGCAGTTGATCTCTGTGGGTGCCGAGAGAAAGGGCAGGAGTCTGATTCTTTAGGTTCTGCCGATGAGGAAGGAGCGGAGCCAGTCTAGGGCGGTTCCCTGTATGCCAGCGTTGTGGATTCTGGCAGTGAGAGTGCGGTGGGAGACGGTGTTGAAGGCTGCGGACAGGTCTAGTAGGATGAAAGCTGTGATGTGGCCTTGGTTGAGGAGAGTGCGGATGTCATCCGTGGCGTCAAGGAGGGTGGAATCGGTGCTGTGGTTGCTGCGGAATCCGGATTGGGAAGGTGGAGTTCTCTTCGATAAAGTTTGTTAACTGGACGTTGAAGATCTTCTCAGTGACTTTGGCCACGAAGTGGAGGAGAGAGATGGGTCAGTAGTTTTTGAGGTCCATCAGGTCTGCAGAGGGTTTCTTGAGGAGGAGCTTGACTTCTCTGCGTTGTGGCTCGGGTGCTATGGTGGCGGTGGCTCTGTGGAAGGTGGGCAGGAGTCCGTGGGGGCTCCTGAGTGAATGCTTTTCATGGTTGTGGCGGTGTCTTTGGTGGTGACCAGGGTCCAGGCAGAGATGGTAGGCTGGCTGCCGTTACTGGAGGAGGGAGTGGTTACGGTGTCTGTTCGTTGAAGTTGTCGTAGAGGGGCTTGATTTTCAGGTGGAAGTAGGAGCCGAGCTTGTTGCTGAGGTCCTTGGCGGGTGTGACGTCCGTGGCTACGCTGGGGGGTTTGGTGAATTCCTGAATGATGCTGAAGATTCCCTTTGGGTTGCTGGAGTTAGCAAGGATTTTGTTCTGGATGAAAGTCCTTTTGGTGGATCTGATGAGTTGGTGGTATTCTGTCATGGCGTTCTAGTAGGTGGTCCGGTCTTCCGCGGTTTTGCTGTTTCTCCATAGCTTCTCGAAAAGTCTGCAGGTACTTCTAGATTCTTGGAGGTCGATGGTGTACCAGGTGGCCTTCATGGGGAGCTATATGTCGGGGTTGCAGAGGGGGTGAGCTGGTCTGCACAGTTGGTGATCCATCTGTGTAGTTCTTTGGCTGTAGATTTGGCGTCGTCGAGGTGGGAGGGGGATCGTGGTTGAGGGTGGAATTGAGGTGCTCCTTGGTGACCCTGATCCAGTTCCTTTGTGGAGGGTGTAGTGTAGGTTTGTGAGCTGTGACTTTGTCAAAGGAGAAGTGTACCCAGTGGTGGTCCTTCCAGGAGGGACACAACTAAAGGCACAAAATACAATAGACCAGAAAAACAGGCACAATAACAGTGACAACAGAAAAAACAGACAAATGACAGTTAACAGGCACACAAACAACAGAGGTCCTGCTCTAAGACCTAATGTAAATGTGACCTAAGATAATTGTGAAAGAGAGGTGAAAGCTGTTGGTACATTAGTTGTGATTTGAATGGAGCTAACCTGAAGGCAGGAGTGAGATGATGGTCTGTCTGGTAGAAAAGGTGCAATCTGTTCTGTTCTGCGCCCTGCACGTTGTTGTTGTCACGTCTCTGTGGAAGCTTGGGATGATGAACAGTATATAAGGCAAAGGAGGGTTCAAGCAATAGGTGCTGGTACTCCATGTTTAATCCACTGTAATTTTTAAAATGATCGAAAATAATGACTATTGAGACCACTGATTATACTTTGAGACACGATTATAGCCAATTTACAGGAATCACCTAATTATAGATAGACAATATTAATTCAGGAAAAACATAATATTGCCTCAACATGCTGATTGTCCGAGTATGTTCCCTGAGAGATGTGCAGTCATGTTGCCATGTTCTAAGTGCCTGGCTGCGACTATCCTTGCTCATATCACATGTGCACAGAGGTTCGTCCTTTACATGACTGGGCTTCTGAAACTGTCCTGTAAGTTGGAGGGGTGCATCAAGCGTCCCCTAATTTAGCTGAGCGCGGACTACCACCCCTTTCATGGGTTTAGCATGCACAGTGGTTACAGCATACAGTGTTTTGGGAATCCATAGTTATGATCACACATTCTGTCTTTGTTGCCCGTAAAGTTCTGCTCCATTGTATAATTTAGATCCTAGTGCTAACATCCCAAGTGGATTTTGTGTGTTTGTGGGTTTGTGGGTTGTGTAGTAAATGCAGTATGTGTGGTCCCATTTTGGAAGCACTCCTGCTGAGAAGAGCTTCTGATTAGTCCTCATGTGGTACTGTTATTTGGTAGGTATTCTGGATGAGACTCATATCTGTTGTTGAGGATTGGCGGGCTCTTTTAGGTGTGGTCAGCCTTTTGTCTTTATCCTGATCACTGTTCAGTGTGGCTGGTGATAAGCCAGTTGCAGAAGGTTCATACGTCTTAATGCCTTTGTTTTGGGTACGCCAGGCTAGAGAATACCATACTGAGGGGGATCTTCTGTCTGCACAAAGGATGTGCCTGTAGATTAGACTAGAGAGGACACTTGATAGATGTACTGTTCTAAACCCGTTCGGCGATAGAAGATAGAGAATCCACATTCCTTATCTGTTTTAACTGTTCAAAAGTGGAAGCTACTTACATCCTTGTTGCTCTAGTTCCAATTCTTTTCACCAAGAAAGGGAGCATTCTGCAACTTACTCCAAGGACTGATGTACAACCACAACTAGTGTCTCTGTGACTGCCAGCTTCCCAAAGGAGAGGATACATCATCTGATTGCTGGAAGAGTCTTACTCCTGACTGGAAACTCCTGGAAGCCAGCCTGCCTTCTGAGAGAGGGAAAGCGCCTGTCAAGCCTGCAGGAGGTGTGACTGTCCAGAAAGCCGGAAACCGCCAGGCTCTAGTGTGGAGGCTCTACCAGGAGAAAAAAGAATGCATAGAGCGATCTTCTAGTCTGAAGTGTGGGTGCCATCTTTCCAGAAGTGTGTTTCAAGAGGGAATCTCGGTTTGGCAGCCAACCTCAACACTATACAATTGGAACAATCACAGTTGACCTCGCTGATTAAATCAAGAACTGTGCCCACGATGACCATAGCTACCAACACCTACAGCTATTCCTGTGGTAGACATTGCCACAGAAGTCAAGAACTATGCATGTGGTGGTCATCGCCACTAAAGACAAGACCTGTGCCCATGGCAGTCACCACTGTTGCATTTAGAAAGTGCGATCTGCGACGGCCAGCGGGCTGCTGTAATTGGCAGTTCATCTGCTGCTCAATGCTGACTGACCCAGAAGTAGGTCTGATGCCTGCCATGAGCCCACACTGACACCTAGTGCCTGCATTCAGCGAAGGACTCCTGGCTGGGGCTCTGGCTGCCATATCCTGCAGCTCCCTACTAAGAACAAGGGCCACTACTGCAACCACGCCGTCTCATCCCAGAAGCAGGCAAGATCTGGGATACATGATTTCAAAAGACACAGAGGCCTGCATATTGGTGAGACTGTATCAAGGAGACTGTACTTTTGGAAAATCGCAAGTGCTCCACAACACGTGACATAACTCTATGCGTTATTCTACAATCGTTAATGTACTTATCATATTGTACGGTGCTATCAAGTGTTTTTTAAGCATCTTATTGGATGCGTTTAATTACGTATGAGATGTACTTTTATGCCTGGCTTTGACAGCAAAGCTATCCCCATACCTTGTGTGATCAACCACAAAATAGCTTTAAAAGCACAACTGATAGGCAGGGCCGAACTGGGGACCAAAACCGGCCTTGGCAAAGTGCTCGGCCAGCAGAAAATACATCTCCCTGGTGTGACTCATTTTCCTTAACAATCCCTTTCCAGTCCTGCAAAATCCATTCCTGGGTCTGCCATCTGACTGGGGGGTACGGGAAGAGGGGGCAGGGCTGGCTGCTCTTCCTTACTGTCCTGCTCTCTTTGAAGCCCAGTTTGATTTACCCAGCCCCGTTCCTGGCCTGTTCTCGGCAGCGGCAGATCTCCCCCATCAGATAACCTCGGTATCTGGGCAGGCCACGTATCACCTCATCAAAGCAGTTTGCTAAGACTGTTACAGGCTGCTAGAAGACTGGAGTTTGGCTCACAGAAAAGAAAGTCCTATAACTTATTTTCTGTATTAGTTATGATAAATTCAACAGTGGCAAGTTGTTGGGGTTATCATTGCCAAGCTTTCAAGTCCTTGAAATATTATTTAAGCTCTTTCCAGTCAAGAGTTAATCCATATTACAGTATGCCCATGTTAGCCTACGGAGTTAAAAGTGCTACAGCAGGGAAAAACGAAATTGGTAGTTTTTCCCTCACAAGGGATATAAAATATCTTTTAAAATGCCCCAGCCTATTTTTACATGACACTCTACCCTGGGGGCACCTGGGTAGACCTTAGGAGTGACTTATATGTAAAAATATGGTAGTTTAATATTTTGGAAGTATCCTTAAATCCAAAGTCGAATTTCAATTTAAAAGCAGCTTACAAAGCAAGGCTGACTTTTATAATGACTACAGCCAACACAACAGTGAACACGTAAATGTCTCAAAGCTAATAGGCTTCTAAACTTAAATGCCCTACTTTATGCTAGAGACTTACATGTATATTGTCAGAGCACATTGTACTTACACCTATTTACCATATACCCTTTTTATCAGGGCACTGGCTGGCAGAGGCCAGTGCGCAGTCAAGAGTCAGTTACCACCAGTATCAGTCACAAAATGGGGTGATCAGGGCAAAAAGGATGGCTTTCTCACAATTATCAAAGATGATCCTGAAACAAAATGTCAGACTTTTTGACATGCTGAAAGTTACTTTGCTAAAGGCGAGTGAGTCATTGAAAGTCAGAGCCAGATGTTGATCTCTGGCTGTGGAAGAAGTCCTTTTAGGACCTTAGGCCAAGTCTTCATGTGGCTTTTGCCACCCATACCCTTATTGCAGTCACCAAGCCCCTCCCCTTCATCTTATGTGCAGCGTAAAACCAGGAAACCTGGTTTCAAACACTTCACCTGCTTGAAAAAATCTGTCTCACTCTAGACAGTTACCTTATTTCACTGTATCTCCTTTTCTTTCATTACTTTTTAGAATGAGTAAAAAGAAAACTCAATTTAGGGTGTGCACTCTACGAAAACATTGCTTTTATGCTTTAACCCCTTGCGTGCTGATGACAGAACGGTTCCGTCATCAGCATCGGTTGAGCTGTGCTGATGACGGAACCGTTCCGTCATGACTCCGCACGCGCAAGGCGGAGTCAGCACAGGCGGGGAATAAGCCCCGCACGCAAGGGGTTAGTAAACATTAGTTGCTCCATATGTTCTAAAAACCTAAGCGGGGTTCATATGACAACTGACTTGACTCTTGGAACACTCATAGCCAGGGTCACAGAAATTATGCAGCAGAGAACGACCAAATTATGCGGCAGGATTGACTAAATTATGCGGCAAGAAAAGGCAGATTATGCAAAATAATGCAGCCCATTTTGTGATAGTATTACTTCATTCTTTTGTCATTTTTACACATGGTAACACTGTCTCTGAAAATATTTCACCTTATTACTACCAATTTAACACCTGAATACAGCAATAAGACACTGAAAGATGACCAGTCAACCTTTGTGAAGGGTCTTCCAGTTAGCTTGAGCTTGAAACACTTGTTTTGTTATAATATGCAGATTCTGCAGCAGACAAATCCATAATTATGCAACAATGACTTCTGGAAGCGCTTTCAAGTTCAAAGAAATATTCTTTTTGAAATGTGAGTCTTTAAAAGCACATGTGTACATTTATTTTTTTATTTATTTGTGCGATTTTATATAGCGTGAACTTTACCCGAAGGTGTCAGAGCGCTTTACATAGGACCCAGTTTCAAACATAAGGACTGAAGGTTACAAGCGGACAAAAGAATTTGCAAATTTTTGACTTACATAAGAACCAGTTGAAAACATACGGATTTAGGATGACATACGTTATTAAAAGGTACAAACGGAAAAAAATTGCAAATGTACAAGAGATAAAGTTACACACGGAGGAGATAGAAATGGATAAATTCTAGGCATATACTAGTGACATCTCTATCTACTTAGGGAGGGGATACACATGGATATACTCTAAGAGTCACATAGGAAAGGTAGAGAGCACAGCGGACTCCTGCATAAACTAGTGATTAGAGTTATCTCTATATACATAGGGAAAGGGTAAGACTGGATATACTCTAAAAGTCACATAGGAATGGTAGAGAGCAATGCGGACTACGGCATGTTCTAGAGATTAGAGTTATCTCTATATACAGGGGGAAGGGATACACATGGATATACTCTAAAAGTCACATAGGAGACTAGTCATTAGAGTTATCTCTATATACATAGGAAGGGATATGACTGGATATACTCTAAGGGTAACATAGGAATGGTAGAGAGTAAAAAAGGTCTACTGCATACACTAGTGATTAGAGTTATCTCTATATACCAAGCAGAGGGTACAGGTCTGGTTTTGGAGCTCAGAGGCAAACCACACCATTGGCAGGGCTCTGGCTAGAGCTGCTAATTAATGTGCTGCTTCCCACCTTTGTATTGTTCCTGAAACCCACTCCCCCACTGTGGCAAAAGTCCTTAACAAGCTGGGACAACAGGCAGGGCTTAATTTGAGCCAGCGGTTGAGCACCGGCACTTAGTCATCAACCCCGGAGCTTTTCATGAGCACCAGTTAAGGACACATTCATTTACAGGTAGGTTAGCTGATTTGCCCAGAATCACAGGATGTTGAGCCCACGCTGAGATTTGAACTGTGTTTCCCAGCTCCGAAGTCAGTAACTCTGGCCATTACGGCACATCCTCCCCCCACTTTCATGGTTAGTAGTTGGTTCTATTTTAGGCAGCGTTAACGGGAGAAATGGGCTGGTGCAAGCTGCCTCCTGCTGAGGTCTACAGGGCATTGAACGCCTGCATCAGCACGCAAAAGCCTTCTAAAAGGTGTGTGGAGGGAGAAGGGAGTTGAGACCATGGCAAAACTATTCTGAAAACGCAGATTGCGAAAAGAGGTTGGTGAGGGCTTACATATTTCAATTTTCTAAACACAGTGGGGCCAATTCATAACGCCCTTTGTAAGTTAAACTTACAAGCACAAAAGTTTGATTTACGAGTGCAAGGAATTAACAACGCGTGAATCTGTATACTCTTAAACTGTTTTACGCATGCGTACCGCGTGCTTGAGGAGAGAGAATGGCCTGAACAATTTTGAAGCACCCTCGAACGTGTGTCAGCTTGAACCAGTCCATTCCTACCCCAAAAACAATCAGAGATTTAGGTCTGTCACTAGGAAGATCCATTTCCTGGGTGAGAATGTGCTGACCATGCCCCCAACATTGTGGAAGGTGTAACGGAATGATGAAGAAAAGGAAAGAAAATCATTTTTTCACATGTGCAGATTTACGCTATGCGCAATTTTGGTTGTAAAATTGCCTCTGCAAATCAGAAATTATGTTTTTAAGCGAGCTCCGGAGGACCTGTGGTTAGGTTGGTTTAGGATTTTTCAGAACTGTACTCGGAAAAATTTATTTTTCGCTTCTTGAAATTCAGTAATATGCACCCATGCAGAGGGGAAAAATAAGTAAGGGCCATTGTGACAATACTTTTGCCACTGTTTTGTCCATGTTCTAAGAATCATTCATTTCACAGGGCCGGTCGGTCACCCTATAAGCAACGGAGGGTACCGCCATGGTTGCAGGTTCGACAAAGGTAGGCCGTTGTCACCCCTTAGGGTAGTACGGGTAAGTTGAGCAGCACTTTTTCTGCCCAGGATCCACACCTTTAAGGTGGGTTTTCATTTCAGATAAGCACAGATGTTTCACTAATTCATGTTAGAGAAAGTATGGGGTGTTTGGTAGCCCAGTGTGTGAATTGAATTTAACAATGTAGTCCCTTCAATGGGAATGACTAAATGGATGGCATGTTTAACTACAGTTTCTTTCGCTTAGAGGTTAGTTACTTAGAATGGTATCACGCTTGTGGTGCGGCATATTTTAGGCACGTGTTTTGGGGGTAGGCAGAGTTGCGCCAGTTACAAATGTGCAATTGCTATGCTTCCTCATCCTGATTTAGCTTTTACGGCGACCCCAGTATCCATCCTTTGAATCTCCTGTTGACTTTCTGCGGTACAGGCTTGCCTTCTGCAACACATCGGGAAGGTTGTATACTATGGCTCAGATCGGCAGGTTGATCCTTCGACACCAGGCATGGCAGTAACGGGCAGACCAAAATTTCAAGAGCCCCACCAGAGCCTGCCAGATCAGAGCGGGAAGCCAAAGGCAGTGCCTCGCCTCAACTTACCTGAAGACACTCGCTGGAGGATCTGCAGAACCAAAAAAACAGGCTGAAGGGTTGGTCCGACCCGCCTCTTATAGAGGTCACGGATGACATGGGTCGGCCATATTGGAAAGGCATGGGAGGTTAACTGTTTTGCTTTGGATGGTTCTGGTGTGGAGCTGAAGCTCACTTCGTTAATCATGTGGCGAGGAAGACTTACGAGGAGGTCATGAGGATAGGTTCTAAAGATGGGAGCTATGTTAACATTGAAAAAGCTATTGTTTTGAGCGTCAGGGACCAGCTCACTGTGCACCTCGCGATTTAGGCAACACCAGAATGTGAGATTCCCATTGTAAGTTTCACTCATGGAACTTTGGAAAGGCTTTCGTTAGTTGGCTGATGATGCACAATTGTAACAGGATTTTATTGTTTTAGTTTGCTATTCTGGCTTCTTCCTCCTGAAATCGCCTCTATTTCAATAGAAGTCAACAGGGAAATACTCCTGGTTGCATATTTTAATTTTAAGCCTCCCACTTTCCTCTCTTAAATGGAGGAGTGTATGCTTCCACCGCTAACTTTGGTGATTTATATTTTCTGGCTGGGCCATATGTTGTGCTCCTGGGCATGTCATCTGTTTGCAGACCAGGGGTTTTAAGGCGCCCAAGAGTTTGCAGAGTGAACTGCTCACCATGGACCTTTCTAATGTGGCATTCAGCCCTCCCAGATGAGAATCATTCAATAGTATAGAATTTTGCCCGTCTGTATGCACTGGAGGTGAACATCGTTCTTTGCCTGGAGAAACAACAACTTCACCCTCTGATAGGAGGGTGGAAATAATGAGTTGTTCTTAGCTACATGTTATTATATAATACTTTCTATCCAAAGTGCTTTTCCTGATCAGCGTTTCTTTGGTTGGTCCTGCAGCCCTCAGGATGGGCCCGCTGGTTATTCCCCCGCATTAGCTATTGTCTATTTCTGGATTGTCCCCTCTTTCAAGTGGGCATGGGGTGTTCAGCTCATAGTCACCACTAACGGCAGTATTTCCCAGTCCAGCAGTTAGATTCCTTAGAAGGAACATTCACCATCATCCTGGGTTCCCCAACCACTGGGAACAGCAACAGAGCTGCCCTTCTGGTATGTTTGTACTATAGTCATAGCTTCAAAATTAACCCGTTTACCGTGGCAGCAATTCCGCCGTGGTGCAGGGCGTTCCATTATGTGGGCGGTGCCGTGTCGGCCAACGGACGTGCGCAGCACTACCGAGGTAGTGCTCGCGACGGCCGTTGGTCGATGAGCGCACAAAATGGGTTAAAATCTGATTGATATTGAGAATGTTTACTTGGAACAATAAGGCGGAATTTCCATTTGCCTCTGTTCATTTCATCACTGCCTCCTCTTTTATTTAGCAGCTCTAGTGACACATGAACATATCACATATTTAAGGGCTAACACTCTCCCATGTTGTACAGTTTGGCTTTACATGTATCCCTGGGTTTAGAGGCAATAAGGTTATTGCCTTTAGCCTCTCTGATTGCAATAGAATGTTTTCACTATATAGAAGTGATGACTGCATCTTGGGTTTGGGGGAAACAGCCTTTGCAACGCATGCTTTTACTCCGCATGATATTACAACGAAAATGGCTTACTGTAGGGGTTATAGGGTGTTGGATTTAACTCCAATACCTTTCCTACTGTTGCACAGACTGGAGTTGGAATAGTAAATTATACTGTTCCAAACTCCAGCGCACCCCCGGCAGCAAGTCTGGGTAAAAAAGTACGTTGTAACGGCATGCGGGGTAAAAGCATGCGTTGTAACGTCGTACAACCGCGGTTGTGTGCAGCAAAATTAATGTGTGTGTTTTTCGCCAGAACATAACATGTATAGAGGAATCCTACTGCTGTAAATGAATTGGAAAAAAAGCCTCCTTTGCTAAAGTATTTTCCAAATTTTAAAGGTACAAGGGTAACACAGTCATTGATCCATCCTACAGTATATAAAAGGCAACTGTTCTTTTGATTGTTTCTGTTCATTCAAGCAACATTGGGACTGACTGGGCTCTGATGTCCGAAACCAGATATGTTACGAATAGGAATTAAAAATAGCTATGTACTCTACCAAGACAGTCATAAACTTCACTGGTTCTCCAATATACCCAAGAGGAGCTACAATAAGGTTGTCAGCGTGAGAATACGAAACTGCGACTATTAGATTTTAAACATCAATGTCATTAAACCACTCACATTGTTGGCAATTAAGCAGCCTGGTAAGTTTGCGAGCAGAACATCCCTGTATTAAACTGCACACGAGAAATTCCTTTAAGAAAGGATGGGTAACTTTCAATTACAAAGGGGCATCCATTCCTGAAGGCCATCCCATGAGAAGTTGGACCGCCACGTATCATAGTGGGGACAGCCACCAGCGTATAAGGGTCTTTTGGGTCTACTTTAGCAGGACACATGCACCTAGGGCTCATCTAGCTTATAATAGCATTAATTAGTCGGAGGATGCGATGTGCCCCTAGTATTGGGGTTTTTTAATAAGGAGATTTAAGTTCAGAGAAACAGAGGTGACCACTGAGTATCACAAAGCAGCAAGGCAAGCCGTAACCAGTCCAAATCGCACAAATCAGGCACTGCCAGCGAGTAGCATGTCTGGGTGCAATTAAGGAAGGGAAATTACTATAACAGCTTGGGTCCCACCTCTCCACACCCATACGTCTACTGGCTGTAGAATGCACCACACCCTTCCAGTTAAAGCATGGGGCATATAAGTCCAAGCTAATTAAATATGCCATTAAACTCTGTAATTGACTGAGCATGAGTGCTGTGTGCATTTCGCAGTGGTCGAATGCGAGGCCATGCCACCAGGCGAATCCTGCTTTAATTTGAACTCATTTTAACACTGGGATTGGTAGTTACAAACTCCTTTCATGGTGTAGGCAGAGAAAGAAAAGAAAATGGAGAAAGAAAAAGAAAACACAGCAAAGATTTTAATTCAGTCAAAACAAAACAAGGCACTTGACTTGGAGATTCATAAAAAATAAATATCCAGTGAAACTGGATTATGAGTATTGGTTCAATATGGTTGCATCAATAAAATGGAGTGCCTGGGTGAACTTAGTGGCCGGGCAATGAGAAATGTCCTTTCAGTAATACCAGTCGAACAAGAGTGCGTGCCACAGGATGCTTCACTTAAAGTTAGAGACTGCCTACCTCATGACCAGGACAGCCAGGTGGTGCGGAGCTTGGTCACCCTGGAAGGAGGGTCAACGTTTTCAATGTTTTAAAAGGCAATGACTGACTGAGTTTATGGAAAACATTTCACATTTTCTGATGATTTGGCAATAGCTGTATCAGAAGTTTGGCTCTATGCCAACCATGTTAGGGTGGGTGCACCAGCATGGCAACATAGCATCAAAAGACTTGTTTGACTAGGGTGGGTTTCCTGTCAATGAGAACATGAAATAAAGCTGAGTTTTAGGGGTACCGTTATGGGGACCCTGGGTCACACCCCTGTTTCAGGTCAACCCTCGCCCTGGTTTAGGCGGTAGAGGCACACTGGGCATCCACTAAAGGGCATGAAACAGCCCCAAACCCTTGGGATGTGTTAACAAATGGCCAGGGTTGGGGAAGCGATGCCATGGTACAATTTGACACAATACTCTACTCTCCCCAAGTCGTAAGAAGTAATTATCCTTCCCATGGGGTGGTATTTCTTGTTGGTCGGGTGGATGGCATGGCTGGGTTTCCCTGACCAGAGTCTTACTGGGCATTTCAAAATTTAGTCCCGTCTCTAAACATCTAAAACAACTGCATTGGCTCCCCATCAGAAGCCGTACTAAATTCAAATCCCTCTGTATCGTCTACAAGGCAATCAACAATGTTGGACCCAAATTCCTCAAGAACTCATTCAAACCTCATACCACTTCCAGAACGCTCCGTTCTAATACTGCCCACTTGCTCAACATACCCAGAACTAGAAGAGTTAACTGGGGAGACAGATGCTTCACTATCGCTGCTGCGAAATTGTGGAATTCCCTTCCCCTTAACATAAAAACCAGTCCCACCCTTATCATCTTCAGGAAGCAATTAAAGACTTGGTTGTTTTCTCAGTAATTTTATCATCTTCAGAAAGCACTTAAAGACAGGGTTGCCTTCTTAGTAATCTCACCTCAGTTGTATTAAACACAGCTTACAGCGCCGAGACACCCCTGGGTAATTGCAGTGCTTTAAAAATCGCATAAATAAATAAATACATTGGCACAGTTTGATAACAAAGCTGCAGCAGAGACTAGCGGGGGCGTCCCCCACCTCACATTGGGGGCAGTTACCTCACCTCCCTGGGATGCTGCGCACTAATCAAGGCAATGAAGTCCACCATGGGTGAGACCATCAAATTCATGGGGCACTGGGTAATATGGTGATCAGAGATAATTCCGCGCAGGGTATGGCATGCAGTCAGGCCTGGGGAGGCCATTGAAAATTCCAGCTGAAGGGTAAATATCGCCAGGCGCAACTTCAATGAGCAGAAAGGTATTGACTTTGTGAGGTATGGCCTAATCAATGCAAGCACCACTGAGTACTTTGACAAGGATGAGGTACACCTGTCAAGAGGTCAGTATGGGCTTGTTCCTCTCGGCCTTGCAAGATGCACTGGTAAATGTGGATTGTAAGTAATGGGGAGCCTGCCTTGATGGTGAGCCCTGGATATGACAGTGGCCACATCCAAGGCGTTGGCAGAGTTACAGGGTGATCCGGAGGCAGTTTGGTACACAAGGGTACCTTCTAATAGAGCACAGCAGGGTTGCTCTATTCCAAACCCCTAGGAATCTTTACGGCAGGACCCTGGTATGTAAGCAAAGACATTGCAGCCTGCACGGAGTACAGGCCCAGGCCCAAAGTCCCTGGCTGAGCGCTGAACCACGGCGCTTGGACCAATCACAACTCTGCATTGCAGCCTTGTCATTGGCCAGGGGAGCCTGGGTGTGCTTCCTAGAATATCAGATGGAGGAGAGCAGGAGCGGAGACGCTGGAGCCAGCGACAAGGTAAGTGTATTTTTTATTTTACATTGTGCCCCATGCCCCCCACCCCACCTCACCCGCTCTGCCACCCGCGAGTCGTGCTGGCCACCACAGTTAAAATACACTTACTCCGATGTGTCTTTACAAATTTCTCCATTCCACATGCAGTTTCTTGAGGGGACATGTGTCTTTTAATTATGGCGTAAATTGTTTATGAAATAGTCATTTACAGAAACAAAGTCTACATGGGCCACAAATTCTATGCAGAGGATTTACAACTTGGCCACAATAATGGGAAACACAGTAAGCCCCCCACTTCCCAAAAGCGCATTGACACAGCTAGTATGTCTAGCTTTAGAATGGATAGACTCAACATTTGTGTATGCCTTTATTTTGTTACCTTGTTAATGTCTATTAGCTTTGGCATAGTTTTATTACATCAAAATAGAGGTTGAAGAGCACTCTCCTTGCATTTTAGCTTCTACTGGTACATGCATATTTTGAAAAAACTTTCATCAGAACCACACGTTCAACAGAGCTGCTGCTAATAAGCTTAATACAACCATCTGAGCAGCTCTTGTGAAATGTGACAGCAATAGTACAATTTAGGCTGGAGAGAGAGAGAGTGAGGGCAACAGAGATTTTGAGTGCATGCCACACAATTCCACTCTACTCCATGCCACACAATGCCATACAATTCCCCTGCACACCAAACAATGACACACAATTTCACTCCACTCAAAACCACACAATTCCACTCCTCAGTACCACACAGTTCTATCCCGTGGTACACAATGCCCAAAAACTCCACGCCACACAATTCCACACAATTTCTATCATCTCCACTCCACACAATTACAATCCACACACTTCCACTTGGCTACACTTCACATAGTGTCACAAAATTCCACTTCACTCAATACCACACAGTTCCCCTCCACATCACACAATGCCACTCCACTCCATTCCACACAATTCTACTCCAAGCCACACATTGCTATACAAATTCACTCCACCCAAGGCCACACAATTCCACTCCACAAATTGCTTCACAATTTCAGTCCACACAATGCTGCACAATCCCCCACCACACAATTACACTTCAATCCTCATAGTGCCACACAATTCCACTCTATTACACACAAAGCTACCCAATCCCACTCCACACAATACCACTCCATGTCACACAATTCCACTCCATATCTCACAATAAGTTGCAAATCCACTCCACATAATTCCACTCCACTGAACTCCACACAATGCCAGACAATTTCACTCAACACAATGCTTCACAATTGCTCTCCACACCACACAATCCAACTCCACGTCACATATTCCAACTCCACAACACATAATGCCACTCCACACAATGCCACAAAGTTCCACTCCATGTCACACAATTCCACTCCACACAATTCCACTCCACACAATTATGCTCCACATAATGCCATGTAATTCCACTCCACACGTTTAAGGTTCTACTCTACTCCATGCGACCCAATTAAATATCATGTTACACAATCTGACTTCACTTAATGACACACAGTTCCACTCCACTCAAAGCCACACAATTCCACTCCACTTAATGCCACACAATTCCACCAGATGCCACAAAATGCAAAACAACTCCACTCCACATAATGTCACACAGTTCCACTACAATCCACATTATGCTCACAATTCCTCTCTGCGTTATGCCACACAATTCCACTCCACATAATGTCACATGATTCTACTCCTCTCCACACATAGCCACACAATTCCACTCCGCTCCACTCCAAACAATGCCACACAATTCATTCCACATGATGCCACTGCAGTCCATGCCACACAATTTTACTGCACGCCACTCAATTCCACTGCACTCTATCCCATAGGTTGCCACACAGTTCCCCTCCACATCAGACAATGCCACATAATCACACTCCAAGTCACACAATGTCACTTCACATAATGCTACACAATTCCTCTCTGCACCACACTATTCAACTCCACAACACACAATGCCACATCATTTCACCTCACATTCACACAATTCCAATCCACTTCACATGATACAATACAATTCAACTTGGGGAGAGGATGTAGCCCTGCGGCTAGAGCGGTCGACCTCGAACCTAGGGAACCGTGTTTGAGTCTCGGCATCGAAGCTCAACATCCTGTGATTCTGGGTAAATCACTTCATCTCCCTGTGCCTAACAAAAATGAATGTGTCCAAATGTAACGAAACTGGTGCTCATGTAAAGCGCTCTGATACCCGATGTCTTGGGTCTAGTTCGCTCTATATAAAACTCTTTAAAAAAAAAAAAAAAAAAACAACAAAAAAACTCCAATCCACTTCACAAAATGCCACATAACCCCACTCCACACTACACCACTCCAGTCCATGTCATCAGTTTCACTCTACACCACACAATAATACACAAATCCCCTGCACACAGTGCCACATGATTCCATTCCACACCCTGTACACATTGCCAAACAATTCCACTCCACACCAGACAATACCACACAATTCCACTCCACACAATGCTACACAATTCCAGTCCAAGCTGCACAAGTCAACTTCATGTCACACAATGCAGTTCAAATCCACACAATTCCACTTCACACCACACAATGCCGCACAATTCCACTTCTCACAATGACACACAATAACACTCCACACAATACCACACAATTCCACTTCACTCCATGCCGATCAATGCCCCACATTCCACTCCACAACACATTATGCCACACAATGCCTCTTCACTGCATGCCACTTACTGCCCCTTCACTCCAAGCCACTCCATTCCACACAATTTCACTCCACACCACACAATGTCACTCTACGCCAAAGAATGCCAATCCACTAAGCGCTACTCCAATCCACACAGTGCTAGTCAACTCAATGCCTCTACACTCCATGCCACACAATGCAGCTCCACTCCATGCAACACAATGCAACCCCACTTAATGCCATGCCACACAATGACACTACACTCTATGCCATACCACACAATGACTCTCCACACCAAACCGGGCCACTCCACACAATATCACTCTACTCTACTCCACAAAATGCCACTCCAACCCACACCTCACAATGTCACTCCAAGCCACTCAGTGCCACATAATTCCACTTCATGCCACACAGTCTCTCTTCACGCCACACAATGGCAGTCCCCTTCACTCCACCAAAACCAATACATATCACATAGGCGAGACCTATTGGCCTTGCCAGTGCTTGTTTTCTATTGGTTTTCAGGAGAAGGCCAAATTTGCTTCCTGTATGTTTGACTTCATGAAGTGAAGTTTATCCTTAGACTAGCAGATGATCAATCATTCTCACCCATTCTGACTCACTCAGTCCCACTCTGACTCATTCAGTCCCACTCGACGTGACTCAGTCAGTCTTACTCATTCTCACTCTGACTCAGCCTCACGCACAGTAACACTCAGTTACACTTGCTATCATTCTCCCCACTCATATTCATTCTCACTCATACTCTTCCTATCACTCATTCTCACTCACTCACTCACTCACTCTTTCTCTGACTCTCTCCGTCACTCGCGCACACACAGACCTTCTCACACATACACATGTTCACTCCCACTAAAATGCACAGCGCATTTAAACGTGTTTTTTTCTTACCTTGCTGCCTGCAGAGCTCTTGTTTGGACTCCTGGTTCTTTCTTCTTCCATGGATGGAGCATGAAACTGAAACCTCAAACCTGCGCACTTACAGACTCGAGGTTCGAGTCACTGCTCTTTCACACGACCTTTTCCAGACAGTGTGGCGAGTGTGGTAAAGGGTGGGGTGACACACTGACTGGCGTATAGCCATGGGCACTGAAAGCCTGCAGCACCCATGGCTTTTGTTGGCTGTGACACTTTAGCATATCACAGATGGTGAGGCACTGGCAGGGCCGGACGGGCTACTTGGCGTTTTTTGCTGGGGTGGCAGGGCGGGGTCCAGGTTCACTGCTGAGGGACTGATTTTGTTCCTGTGGAGCTGCCGGCGCTTCTAAATGAACAATGCAAAACAAATAGCTCTAAAGCGTACTTTTTAAACATGTGTTGTGCATTGTTTATTACGGAAAGCTCGGTAGCCAGTCCGACCCTGGACACTGAGGCGTGTCAAGGCCGTGGTGCCAGGGCGGGGGGTATCACCAGCCCTAGATAATCTCTCTGATGGCTGGTGCAGGTGCCTTCCTTCACCTGTGCCAGCCATCAGACAGTGACACAAGCTGTCTCGGGGTCTCTCTGGACAGCATTTTCTATTCTATCAAGAGTGAATAATATAGCCTTATAGCCCTTCGTAGATGGCTATTCCGGCTATTAAAGGCCCTCTCCAGCGTTAAAGGCCCCGAGCCGAAGGCGACGGCCTTTAACAAGGGAGAGGGACTTTAATAGCGGTATAGCCCATCTACGAAGGGCTATAAGGCTATTAGAACATTCTGTCACTGGAGGACAGAATGTTCTAACAAAAAAAAAGCCTTTTGGGAGCGTGAGGGGAATGGAATCCCCTCAGGTTCCCTGAAGCCTTTGTTTACAGCCAGAGCTGTGAACAAAGAAACATTGGAATGTTGGAGCTCCAGGCTTATACCAGCCATTATAAGCCCAGAGCACTCTATTGTTTTCAATGGAGCTCCCAACATTCCAATGTTCTAATAGTTTATTATTAACTTTTGGTTTAATAAACACCATCCAGAAAAGTAGGAGGGCGTAGCCCATGTGGAGGAGGCACCACAGTCAACTCCCTGCAGTGCCTTCCGATAATCTGAGAGTCACTGCAGCAGTGCCAGAAATGTGTTACTATATGATTACCATGATTGAGAAAGCAATTTTGACGATAGCTAAGGGGCATTGTACACGCCCATATCACTGGCAACAGCAAGCTAGCTGTTAAAATGTGAACTCCATAAAGTGCTTGGATATTTAAAGCTGTTTTTATTTATTTTATTTTTGCATCAAATGCTGATAGAATATTTCTTCGTTTTCTAGCCTGGTCTAGTTTTATCTTCCTGTACACAATCCAACACCATTTCCTTTCATTTAATGTAACTCAGGGTGGCAGCAGGGCAAGCAGCAGACAGAGGTAGAACATTTTCGAGTACAGGAGCTAGGATAGCTGAAGAATGGTTGAACAAAGGGCCCTAGGCACAGCATGTCGATTGAAGACTGCAAGCAGAAGTACAAACATAAGTAAACAGGTGATGTGTGCATTAACAAGACGAGGCACATAAAGGCTGCAGGGCAAAAATGCAACTGCAGTTGGGCACGAATAGGGAGTCTTCAGAGAAAAAATGCATTGGCTGTGTAGACAATGGGTGGAAACTTTAAGAAAACTGCATGGCAGAGCTGAATATGGATTTGCAAGAGTGAAAAAACAGACTTAGAATGCCAAGTAGATAAGAATGCAATCCAAGTCTCAAAAGACAAGGCTCTCGAAAAGAGTTTTGGCTGCTTGTAATGTAAAGGGTACAGCATTATTCATTTATAGATGCTGGATATATTTAATGCAATGTGTGTATTTTGTTAAGCTCGTATACCTGTGATCCTTGAAGGCACTGAACACGCACAATCAACAATGTTGGGATGGCCTATTTGCGGTCCTCAGAAAAATGGGCTTCGGCCCTAACTTTTGCAATTGGGTTAAACTTCTCTACACCAAACCGACGCGCAGGTAGTAGCCAATGGCCACACTTCCCGCACATTCACACTGGGATGAGGGACAAGGCAGGGATGCCCTCTGTCCCCGCTTCTCTTCGCGCTTATTCTAGAACCCCTGGCGGTGCAGGTGCGAGTAGACTCCGTAATTAGAGGAATCACATGGAGGACTGGCTGGGAAGATCGCATCTCCCTCTATGCGGACGATGTCTTGATTTATTTGATGTCCCCCACCCAATCCCTGGCAACTTTGATGGACCTACTCAGGGCCTACGGTGAGGTATCTGGTTACACAATTAATTGGACCAAATCACTTCTTTATGTCTTAAAAGGCAACACACCGACGCTGCCCCCTACAGACGGTCACCGGGGGATTCAAAAACCTAGGAATCTATGTCACGCCACTGGAATCGTTTTCATGACAGAAAACTTGCTGAAACCCCTACTGAGGCTAAAATCTGACGTCACACACTGGCGCTCGTTACCGCTTACATTGCTGGGAAGGGCCGCATTATTTAAGATGCTATCCCTCCCTAGATTTCTTTACGCATTGCAAAACACACCCTTTCCGGTCCCTCTCACTTATTTTAAGTCCATAGACACGGAAATCTCAGCACTACTGTGGGATGGAAAGCCAGCCCGTATAGCACACTCCAAATTAATAAGGTCCTGGTATGACGGCGGGATCGCCCTGCCGAGGGTTAAATTGTATTACTGGGCGGCACAATTAATAGTGGTTAATCAATGGTTGCACACCCCACAACTTGACCCAGCCTTCCGCCTTGACCGAACGGTGCTGCCACCTGACCGACTCATGCGGGCGCTATACACGAACAAACGACGCCACGCTTTTACAGGCCCGACAGCCTACACGATCAAGATCTGGCATGTAGCACAGAGAGCCCTGGGATGTGAGGGAGTGCTCACGCTCGCCACGCCACTTTGGGACACTCGGCATCTGGGTACACTGGCAAACACAAAGGGGTTCCGGCAGTGGGACTTAATTGGGATATCCAAAATCGGGGATTTATGGAACAGGGGTGAAGTAATCACTTTCCCAGCCCTTAAAGAAAAATACGGGATGGCAGACACCGAGCACTATCGCTATGCGCAAATCAAGCATGCACTACAAGGGGCAATTCCGACAGGCACACAACTGATTGAATCCTCCCCCCTGGAGGACAGACTCCTTACTGACTGTCTAGAGAAAAAGGCGATCTCCCTTACATATCGCAAGCTTATCAATAACATGCCCGACCCCACAGCTGTCCTTCGGAGCAAATGGGCAATAGAACTGGGGGACATATAAGATGAGGATTGGCTGTACACGCTGGCATCTGCCAGGGAGGCTTCCATCCCATCGCGACTCAAATTAGTGCAATTGAAAATATTACACAGAATATACTACTCCCGCACACTCCTACACCGGCTGGGCCGCATCCCGGAACCTATCTGCCTGCGAGGATGCGGCCTCCCGGGCACATATTTCCATACCCTATGGGACTGTCCCAGGATCCAATCATACTGGGGCCATATACTCTCTGAAATATCAGAAGCGAGTGGTGTTGAATTGTTAAGAGAACCCAGATGTTGTTTATTAAATATTTGGTCGCCCACGGACATGAATCGGGGACTGCAGACATGGGCAACTTTGGGTATAGCCCTTGCTAAATGGAACATTGCCAGGAATTGGGGATCGGGTGTGACACCCACCTGCACTCAGTGGGGAAAAGATATGGGCATAGCTATGTTGGCAGAAAAGGCAGTGTATGTTCACGGCCGAGGATGCCCCAAAAAATGGACTAGAATATGGGGGAAATGGAATGAATATAGGGGCCAGCTGTGCGACCCCCCACAAGAACTGTCTGATATTGAAAGTAGCCCGTGAAGGGAATGCCTTGATGTGCTAGAGACACAGTGACCCAGGGGGGGATGTTTGCCAAAGGGAGAACCATAGACCCTAGATAGCTATCAACAGGCATGATGGGGAATGAATAAATATGAAAGACATACAGATATCCCTCTCCCTTTAGGTTGATGTTTGGGAGCACCCGTGGCCCAATGTGCTGAGGTATCTCTAACTGTACCAAAGGATAACTGCATTCTACCTGATGTACGAGACAGTGAGGTACCCTGCGAAGAATATATGGCATGTGCTCTGTATTTAAACCGAAATGTCAAGTGTTGTATGTAACATGTAAAAGCCAATAGAATATGTTTATAATTAAAAAAAAAAAAAAAAAAGTTAAGGATGTTAATACATAAAAAATCTACAAAATGTTCTACTGTGACGCCATATTAGAAAAATATTTGCCGATTATGCAGTATAAGTAATTACTGTTAACACAAAAACGCCACCGGGCCTCCGGGATGCCGGTAAGAAAGGCTGTGTCACGCCAGTTGCTATCTTTATATTGCTTTGAATATCAGGCTGCCAGCCTCCGGGTCGTAGGCCCAAAAAGCGGTGTACTGTATGAACAATGCAATAAAACAGTTTGAACTCCAAAAAAAAAAAACAATGTTGGGATGGGAACTTCCCCTGTATGGTAAACAGGAGTGTTCTTCTACCAAGAGTGACCCAACTGTATGTGATACTGGTATCCTGATATTTTCCCCCCTAGCTAACACAATCATCTAGCATATGCACTAAAGGTAAGGTGTGTTCATGGTTAATCTACTATCCAGAACAGGTTCTGGGACCAGGAGGGGCATGCCAAGAGTACTCTTTTTAGCTACATGAAACTACTGTCCATGTCCCAGGTTGTTGATATGAAGCAATGGTGCCAGCATACTGATATTTTAGTGGAATGCAAGTTTTGAACAGGTAGGTCTTTTATAATTTAAAGGAAAGGGTAGCCTAAAAGCCCCACTCATGTTAAGTCCAGCTTAGATGTGAAAATTCAGGTTTCCTTTTGTGTGTGCCAAGTGTGTAAGATGTGAACGTCAGCCAGACTCCATGTTGTGGCGAAAGTCTGATTGCTGGAGCTAATGGGATCCATTTTGAACAGTCCCTGGTTTGACATGCTTTAAGATGGAACGCACAGCGTCCCTAGACATTGGAAGTGTATCGCCTGCTGTCCTGGAGATGAAGTTAGGAGACCCAGACTCTGAAGTAAGAAAGGGTGGTGACAGGGCTAACCGTAGAAATTCTAGGGCATTTTAACAGATTAGTGATTAGTCCTTCCAGAGCACTGCCATTTGGTGGATGGTGGGGGAGTGGGAGAGGGGGGTCAGTTCCTGGTGCTAAGTGTGAGGTAGATTCTGGATAGGGCCTTCCTTTTTGGCTTTCCATTATTACTACTCCAGGAAGGCTATTGATATCGAGGTGCAGGGTTTTAGAATCAATCAATTTTATTGAGCAGTATAACATCTCATGACACAGCTCTGCTACCTACATCCACTGGCCGGCAGAGCAAGATCCAATGGCATTAGACACAGCGTTCGGGCCTTCACCCCGGAGGGCGACCCCGCAAGGGAGAATGCAATGCCGTGATGAGCAGCCCGTACAAACACCAATCTACTGCATTTAAGTATAGGAACGAGAACAACAAAGACAAAATGTTTTCGGGGGAGCCACAACTCGCGCCAAATGTTGCACCCCGCTACCGTCTGGTCCATGAAATTCCAGTGTTTACTGGACCATGGCCTATTCCATTCAAGGATGAATCGCAGGCAGGCCACCTGAAAGTACGCCTTCAGCAAAGGGAAACCCATCCCACTGCTGGATTTAGGAGCCGTAATCAGTGATAAGGCAAGCCGTGGTCGTTTGTGGTTCCATAAAAACGTATTAATAAGCCCTTGTAGCTTCTGGATGGAACCCGGCGGAGGGCTCAGTGGGAGCATTTGAAAGAGGTACAAGATACGCGTAGCGCCGTCATTTTAACTGCCGCCAGTCTACCGAACTAGGCCAGGTTGAGATGGGACCAGTCAGAAAGCGATTTGGCTGTCTGATCCACTAACAGCTTGTAATTAAGGGAATCTGTCCTTGCTATAGATGGGGCAAGGCGGATTCCCAGCTACGGGATGTCGGAGTGAACCCACTGGAAGGCAAAGTTCTGCTGCAGATTCAGTAGATCAGCTGCAGGGACCGATACAGGGTGCTGGGTTTTAAACTTCATTGTGTCTGTGTCATGAATACTTCTCCTTGGAGCCAGCAATACCTGATGTGAGAGCTGTCACTTTGTATAAAAGCTGTTTCTGCACTGCAGCCAGAAAATTAAATTAAACTCTTTCTAGTACTTTAGATAGTGGATCAACATGCTTTGCCTGTAAAATGAGTATACAGGTGGGATCCAAACTATCCCACTTTCTTCGAGTTTCAAGTTCTTCTTGACCAAGAAATGGGAGTGCTCTGCAAAGTACTCAATGGTCTGCTGTGATCAAGGACTGACATCTGTTTGACAGCCAGTCTCCCAGAGGTATCTCCTGAAGTCTGCACAATGTGCTGGAGGTGCTGTTTGCCTGCATATTGCCCACAAGCCTGCCAGCCTGTTTAGAGACAGAAGGACAGTGCCTCCGCCTTGTAGGAAGGGATTCAGTTTGGAGAGAAGAAGCCCAGCTGTCTTCTCCGAGTGTGAGACACCCAGAAGAACTAGACTTTGGCTATGTGTGGGATAAAAGGAAATTGGTATGTGTGGCACACAGATTAACACCTCCCATACTCTTAGTAACACATACATTCTTCAGCCTCAAATTGTCCAAATGGTGAAGAACAATTTGCCATTTTCATTTTCATTTAATTTATAAGTCTTTATTTCGATTGTTGAAATCATAAAAGACAACAGGTTAAAGAAATATCAAGATATATATATATTTTTTTATAAACCAACAAGGTAACATGATATACAATTAAATTCAAGACACAGAACCGGTGTCAACTCAGAGCAATGAGGCAGATCCCAATCTATCCCACCTTTACCTTTAAAAAAAATAATTTGTCTGTTTTTTAAAAACAAGCTATACAAAGAGTGGGCAGACTGTGTTCTATATACAATACGTGTCCCTATACAGGTTTTAGGTGGCAGATAATAAAAATACTCAGTTAAAACGTAATTTGCGAACTCGGATGATCCACATCCAATGGAGAAATTTTGCAACAGCAGTAACCACGGGTTGAGCGCTATTTGCTTTAAGAATCTTTAATGCCTCAACCCCTGTATTGAGTCCCAACTGCAAGCAAATGGGTTTTAGCCACATTTGCCTTGGGGCTTTGTATTCAGGACAGATAAATAAAATATGCCTAATACTTTCTTGTTGGATACGGCAAAAAGGGCAGCTAGGGTCATTGCCGTTTCTCCATTTGGCAGTAAAGGAATTAATTGGTAATGTACCCACCCTGAATTGGTGGAATCGCTTCCTATCCTCAGGTACAGTAATACAATCCCAATATTCCTCTGAAGCTGTCGAGTTTTTAAGTTCCAGAAAGTCCGCGGTCAAAGACGGACCAACACAGCTGCCAAATCTTTTCAAGGAAACCATACTCCAATAAAGTTCTCTAAATGTTTTCTTAGGTGGGAAGGTATGGGCTGTTGGATCTTCCCACAAGCTGGCTAGGCCCATTGCTATGTAGGTTGCCTTTGCCTCCCTCATCCAGGGGATTCGATGTGCTCTATCCGCATCTCTAACTTCGAGAAATGCCCGAGCATACTGGGAGAGATCTGGCGTGACCCACAATCTCCTCCAGTATGCCACTAGTCTGTAGCGGGCCATGTCCTCCAGGCGTTGGGAAACCAAGTCATAAAAAAAAAGAGGGGTCAGAGGGGTAGATACGGGAATACCTGTGATAACTCGTAAATATTTATTTTGTGCCTAGTTAGGGGTTTTAGATTACTATAACCCCATAATTCCGCCTCGTAAAGAACTGCAGCTCCAATCTTAGCATCGTAAATTTTCAATGCAGGGGTAATTGGTCTGGTGTGTGAAAGAAGTAGCTCTTTTGTTAAAGCTCCAGCTAGCTGCGCATACTTAGTAACCAGCTGGGATGTGTGGGATTTCCAATCCAATTTTGAAGCCAGGGTTATGCCCAAATATGAGAAAACCTGGGTCTGTTCGAGTTGCGCCCCATTCATGACCACCTTCCCTCTTACGTATTTGGACTTGTGGAGGACCATGAACTTGGTCTTACTCACATTTATTAAAAGTCCACGGTCATTGCCAGTGGAGTGGTGTGGCTCACTGGTTAGAGGCGGCAGACCCGGGAGCAGAGGACGACCCGGGACCAGGGTTCAATTCCCAACGCGGCAGGGTCGTGGACCAGGGTCAGTGGACTCGATAATTCTCACCTCGGTGCCTACTCTAACCAAAGATCACACTCTGCAACTCTGGGCATTAGCTTGCCTTATCTCCACAACGGCCCCCCACATACGCCGGTGATGCCTGGTTTCACCTTGTAAATACCCAGTAGGGACCATCTCACAGGGAAAGCCAGGACGGGTTCCCCAGCGATCTATTGCACAGAGATACTCCTTCGGGAGTCGATTCTAGCACGTTAGAAACCCTCAAATTAAATTAAATTGCAGAAGACCTCGAACACATCTATAGCTTTTTGTAAGCCCGTTGAGTTTTTTAAATCAACAGGGTGTCGTCTGCAAATATCAGCAGGGGGATCAACCTACCATCCAGTTTAGGGGCATCAGTAGGCTGGTGCTCGTAGTAGGAGATCACCCAGTTGATGTATAGTGAAAAGAGGGTCGGGGCAACTACGCACCCGTGGCGAACACCTCTGGCAATCCTGAACTTGTCAGTAACACCACCCTGTTGGTTCCATCTAACTTGGGCAAAATTGTCCTCATGTAGTATTTTAAAAAAGGACAAAATATTTAGTGGCATACCCTGAAGAACAATTTGTCACAAAACAGTGTGTGTGTTGTGTAGGGGGCACACATACATGCAAGTATACTCAATGAAGCTCTCTGTACTCACACAACCAGGCAAGCACACACTCGTCTGCACACCTTAAAATAACACATACAGAACCATACACACCAATTTATGGGTGTTCACTTTTGCCTGGCCTTTAGGTTGCCTAGGTTACAGATCCACCCTATATACACACATACACACATTATTATTCCAGAAGTAAGCATGTGTCAGAGTCACATTAGCAAAGTGACCTTTCCCCACCAAAACCACACACTGAACCCTGATGCACATTTGATAAAATAAAAATCTGCAACTCAGACTTTGACCTTCCACACATTAATCTAAAAACTAAATATACCCATGAACCAAAGATAAAAATACTCACATATTTGCACGTGACCTACAGATTGAAATCAATACATGTTAGTTTGACCTCCCGCACATTTAAGTACTCACAAATTTGGTACACACACAAATTCAAACATTATCAGGGCACCTATGCAGAGATGTCCACAAACATATGTACACACCACAATCACACATCAAGGTCAAACATATTCCAAGATAAATTGTTACACTTATTGTGAAGAAAACACAACAAATATTTTGCTTTGTATTGGTACAGTAATGGGGTACGTTCTTGTGAGACAATGGGTTCTGCCCATCCAATCCACACAGATATTTTGCTTTTTGATCGCCTGGTTTTTAACCTTTTACTGTGGGGAAGCTTCATAACATGTGACTCACCCACTGTAAATTCATGGTAAATGGACTGCATGTGTTTACCACCAGGGTCCACATTTTAAGATAAGCCTGCTGCGACCCAGCCAGGGTAAGGGGCACTTGTCTGGTTACATGCGAACATGTGTACACACATGTAAGGTCTGTGCATGGAAGACTCTTGTTGTGTGCAGCCTGGTAACTTCGCATAGGTAGCCTGACGCATAGGGGACTCTAAAGGATTACATATTGACCTGGGGTAGACCTCATAATGTTAGTGTACACTCCTAGGGAAAGTCAGTGTGGTTTACTGTCTTGTCTACAGTGACACTTCATTAATCACCTATGGGGAGGGCTGTCTCAGAGTGCCGCTTTGCTTCCCTTTGGCCTACAGAGAAAAGATTCATTGTGAATTGGGGCATACCTGTGCATGAAAATCAGTGATGCAAGTTCCAAAGAGATATCTGTACAGCTTCTGGTCATCCAGGATTGTCATATTTCTCTAGCTCAGCTCAGGATCAGAGTCCAGGCCTTCTGCCACCCTGCTGTACCAAATTAATTACACTTATTTCCAGCTGAAGGGACAAAGGCCTTCCCACACAAAGGGAGCATTTGTCAGTTCTTCACTCAACGGGGTGGAAAGGAATTCTCTGCACCCATCACACTGTACCAGGAAGGGGCCTGCCCAAGCCCAAGGAACAAAAGAGGGATGTCAGACCACTGGAGCCAACAAAGGAGGATACTCCCCTTTGACGATTTGGTGGAAAAGGCCCTGGCAGTGATGTCAGTGATGGGCGAAGCAGAGGCCCCCAAAGCAGATGTGGCAAGTGGATTATAGGTGACACCATTTTGAAACGTCACAGCAGGCTGTGCAGGTAAGTTGGGTCAGAGGTGATGTTGCACCTCATTATGGGCCAGAGGTGCCTCACTTCTGGAACCTACTGTCCCTGCATAAAAGTTATTGGTTGTGATTTTCTGCTGGACACTGGGACAGGAGGCAGCAGCCATAGACCCATTGATGTCATCTGAACTAAGGACTCTAGCTTTAGTTGACCTCAGGACCAGTGAGGCCCTCCCCAGGACCAATGAAACGGATCCCCTGTGGACTAGTTGGGGAAAGACTGGACTTATGACCCAAGAAGGAGAGAGGCCCAGAAGAAACCAAGGAGAAAGGCTGGCGCAGGGAGCCAGTGAAACCATCTTCCTGCAACATTTTTCACCTTTGAGACCAGGAGGCATAAGGAATGTGCGCCAGGTGGATTGGGCTCATCACTTGGAGCAAAACAAGCCCAAGAACACGCAGAATGGTCCATCAGGGTCCAAGATATCACTAGACAAAGAATTTGACCTTTAGGCCCCCCTCCCCACCAAGCGAGTCCTGGTGTGCATGGAGCGCCGCTGCCCAAGCTTTTCCAGCGACCTGGGGTGGGCCAGGGCCCAGGGTCACGGCAAGGAGAATTTGTGATTTTTATATGCCAGGAGGGGATGTGCGTGGGGCCCTCTCCCCAGTTTCCAGAGGGTCAGGGTACCACAACCACCAGAGCTAGTTTATAGATCCACCACACTTAAAGAGTGCAGGGGAGCTGTAGTGGCAGCTCAGCACCCTCCGGGGTCCTGAATTATTTTAACAATAGTACTGACCCTAAGTTTACTGGGACCCAAAAAGGATGACCCAACCACGAGTTTGATAACGTTTTTAAGCATTCTCAAGGATGGAGCATGTGCTCTACAGCTAGGAGTGCAGTGCCTTCTTGGGGCCAAGTCTATGACTGCTGTTACTGTGGCCTAAACGTGTCTGAAAGAGTGGGCATGGTATGCAAAGCCCTCTAGGGGCTAAGTCAGGGTCACCGTCAGTGTGGTCTGGAGGTGTTTGAAATAATGTATATGCTGTACAGGTGCCCTCTAGGGGCAAAGTTTATGGTTACATACTTTTTGAACCAAAGGTGAAGCCCTCTAGGGGCTGTTTTGATAGTTGTGTTTCCAGTGGTTCAAAGTATAGAAAAAAAGACAAAGACTCATGGAAGGTTTATTTTGTAAATGCTTTAGTTATATAAACATGTTGCCAATGATCAAAATGTACATCAAATGGTGCATGCTTTATTAACATCGATAAGTACATTTACCCAGAGTTATTGTTAATTATTGCATTTACTCCTAAAATGATTTTTGACATGCGGTTTGTTGAATTTAACCCCCTTTAGGGGGTCAGAGGGGATTACGCAATGTCATCATAAGGTATTTTCATCTGCCTTATGTCTATTTTTAAATTACCGCATAGTATAGAGTAGTGTGTGTGTAATAAATGTACTTTTCCTTTTTCCAAAGAAAAAGCGAAGATTGGGCAATCATTTATTGAATGTTATTATTGCGTGCCTTCGAATGGAGATTACTAGCCCACACCACCTCCTTGAGTAGGACTTGATCTGCTCTGCTCCTCTACCCTGAGAGAGTCAAGCACTACAATGGGTTTTTTGGTTCCCAGTGGAGGGCAAATGTGGACCCATTGCTTGTGCAGGTCCACAACTAATGGCCAGTTTCCTTACAGTACTGTTTACCTAATACGAAATAAATCAGTTTAGCAATCTTTTATACAATCTGCTATTGTTTTATTGTAAACACAATCTTGTGATTCTGGAGACAGTATCTGGACCACCTTCCACACTGTGGTATGGCGACAAGAGGGCGGCATATAACAAAACTTATTTTGGGGAAATTACATTGAAAAACGTCAAATGATGTATGATTTTGCTACTTGTATGTACAGATAGGAGGGTTCTCCTCCTAAAAAAGTGAGCCAAAACCACACTATATTGAACTATATTTTGGGATGCAACATTGATAGCGTATAGGCAGTCGATATCTCTGCCTTCCTAGACATCGTAATGTATCCATTTCTGTGCTTCCCTTTTTCAAATCAGTGTCATAAGGAGCGTTAGTCCTGTTTTAAATTAGGCAAACACATACTGCCAGTTCCCAAATACTAGGGCTGTATTCAGTAGGTCCAATTCAAAGAGAAAATATGTGAACCAACCCCCTTTTTTCCCAGTAGTACAGATGGAAAACTGTGCTGATCACAGTTTTCCAGGCTTAATCATGGAAAAGTCACTCATTTATTTATACATTAGTGTAGGAAAGAGCCCCTTTTTGACATGGTCACTCCCACTTTTTGCCTGTTATTTGATGCCATTTTGAACGAAGTGCCCTGGGTTCCTGCTAACCACATCCCCAGTGCCAGTTCTCTTTCCATAACACAAGGTAACTGTGCAATTGTTCCCCAATTGGCAGGACTTGTAGCACCTGTTAGTCCCTAATAAATGGTACCCAGGTCATGGGTACTAAAGATTGTTCCTAAGGGCTGCAGCATGTATTGTGCCACCCTGAGAGACCCACTACCAAACTCATGCCGAATGCCATTGCAGGCTGCGCGAAATAGTGCAGACAAATGTTAACACATGGCATGTCACACACATGGTGTGCCATTTCCACAGACACTGCATGCAATATATGTATTTGACCCCTACAGCAGGCCTTATAGCCCTAATGCAGGGTGCATTATATTACATATGATGACATATCTGCCCATGCAGATATGCCCCTGTGCTTTCTAGCACTGCTAGATAGTACAAGTGAACATCTTAAGTATATGTACTGGTCACTGGTCATTACGAGTTCCCCAGCTACATGATGACTTCACAGAAACCTGTGGTGTTGGGTATCAAACACCTTGTCTTAATAAATACATACTGATGCCAGTAGGGTGTTTATTGAGATATGCACACAAAGAGTACCTTAGAGGTGCCCCCTGAAAACCTACCAGCCACTTTGGGCCAATTACGACTTTTCGGCAGAGCGGTGGAGCGGCGGTGCAAATCGCTGCCCCACCGCTCTGCCGAAGGTTGCCCTGCCAGCCCACCAGATTACGACTTTCAAGTATTCTGGCAAGCAGGCAGGTTGGCGGTCCCATGGCAGTGCCTCTTTACTGGTGGTGGTCCCATTAAAAAGGGCACTGCAATGGGACCACATTACAAGGTTCCTGCACAGCATGGACTCGAAAGCCCATGCCATGCAGGAACCTATGTGCATACACACGGGGGCACATGTTATACCCCAGAGTGTATGGACATGAAGCACAGGGGGGCTTTCACTCCTACAATGTTTACATGGAAACTTGTAAGATGCTTGGTGGGACCGTAGCAGTCCCGCCAAGCATATAGTGGCCTCTGACCACCCGTCTAATGCCTGGGAACGGAGGATCCCTGGTGGAGCCGGCGGTCCCAGGGTGGTCCGACTGCCGAAGTCGTAATCGGATGGGTGAACCTCCGGTGCGGCAGTGGCTGGATCTGCCGCTACACCACAAGTCTGGCGGTCCTCGGACTTCTAGACTCGTAATAGGGCCCTTAGTGTGCTGACTGACTGGTATCTTCCAGCCTGCCACCACAGACACGTTTCTGACCCCCTGGAGGTGAAAGCCTGCGCTCTGAGAGGTCAGAGACAATGCCTGTTCAGGCGGGGGTGTTTACACCTCCTCCAGAAGGATGGCTAGTGAATCTATATACCAAGGCCCGAGGCTTTAAAGCCTCTGCTGCCTTTGATATGTGACCCAGCTTCCCCCAGATCTGGGAGATGCCTCCCTTTATCCTGACGCCCATCTACCACCAGGGCAGATGGGAGATTAGCTATGCAAGGAGGCATGGTGCACTACCAGGCCAGTCACACCCTTAAGGTGGGCTTCCTGATGTGCCTCATGAAAGAGGGATTCCACCATCTTGTTTTTGGTGGAATTAGGAACCATGGGACAGGATTATGTCCACTCCTCACAGTAAGTGGTCATTTAAGGAGTGTAGTGACCCCAAGGGTAAGTAGGCCATTGGCTACTACTCTCCACTCCCCTTAATGCCCATAAATTGAGTATTTAGGTGGCCCTCTGACACCAGGAACTCCAATTCATAAAAGAATAGGACAAAGAAGAGCCGAAAAAGCGAGAACTGCGGACTGCTGGTGGACTCTGGCACCAAATCCTACCTGCCTACCGGCTACTGTCCTGGCAATTGCAACAGTCCGACTCGTTCTGCAGCTGGCATCCTCCAAAAGCCTTGGAGGGCCTTCAGCACTTCACCAAGCCATCTGCATCTCCCTTGAAGTGGAGTAGCCACTTGCCTGCAGGCACCGACCGCAAAGTCTGGTTCACCATTCTACTGTTAACCGGGTCCACCGACTCGGCAGTCAGCCGGGAAGTGGTCGCCGTGCTCCAATAGGTCAGATCCATCTCCCCACCAAGTGAGAAGATGCCAGGAGCAACCAGAGCTGCCCTGCACCAATACCTGAGGTTCCAAACCCCTTGCAGCAACCAAAGCTTGTTTGAGTCGAATCGTACCCCAATGCTGCAAAGACTGATCAGCTGATGAGGAACGTCCATACAGCAGAGACCAGCACTGAGAGTGGCCCAGCTGTCCTGTTTTTCCCCCTTTGCAGGTCTAACATAGAACTGTGGGTTACTTTGACGCATGGGCACCAGCTGACGAAAACCTTCTGCCCGAGCTTCCCGGCCCGAGACCTCGACAGCCGACAGTGCTCCCCTGCTCCCAGGATCCCAATGAACTGAGTCCCCTGTTGGGAGCTCCTGATCCTGATCCCCTCTGCAGCCTCTTTCTAGGGGACCCTCCTCTTTTCCTATGGTGTAGCGTGCAAGGCTACCAATCCGTCCAGCACCTTGGCACCCGGACGCTCCAGGGCAGGTAAACCCGAACTGCTGATGGTACTTTGGACTTTGGTCCCCTAGCACCTTAAGTACTAAAGGTGACCCCTGAGATTAGTTTGCAAATACCTGTATTCAGTATATGCTTTTTTCTCCAAAGGGAAGCAATACTGCATAAAAACGCATTTGTGCTACAATTTTACATACCTGTACAAACTGATATCTCGAAAAGTACTTACCCAATTACGAAGTTCTTGGTGTTAATATATATTCAAATACCAGTTATTTTTCCTAATTTGGTCTCGAGTGTCTTCTTGAGTGTGTGTCTCATTTATTGACTCTGTGTGTTCAACAAATGCATTAACATTTCCCTATGACAAAATCAAACTTAAAAAAAAACATTTCCCTATGATAAGCATAAACTGCTCACCCACACTACCACAAAAGAGAGCATTTGAGATTATACATTTCTGCCCTGTAAACCAATAAGGGTCTACTGGACTGTCAACATAGTTTACCTCATTTTGGTATACCACATAAAAAGCCAGCTTCCTACATTGGTGGATCAGTGGTGGGATACAAGACGTTGCATTTGCCTAATACCCCCAATGCAGAATTGAATGCATAGTGCAATACCAAACTGGGAGAACCTAATGTGTATCTAGAATATCACTTTTTGTAACTCTTTTTTTTTTTTGTCCATGGGGAATCAATTTCCTAGTGGTGATTACACTTCTCCAACACCCCACAAATCTAAAAGGTTTTACATCGACCCTCAACTGATATAAAATGTGTTCCATTTAGTGAAAGGCAAAGGGTCTGACAGGTGTTTGTGAATGCTCACAGACACGTCTGCTGACGTTCACAGATTCTCAAGTCAAAGCATGCCTTGAACAGGCCACTCCCCCTCCAGGCACCCACTTTCCTAAATTGCGTTAGATTTACTCTTGCCTATTTCACTAACCCCCAGTAATACTAAGCAGAAATAAGTCCGTGCAGAACTGCCTGGTCACGTTTTGTGAATGTCTTGTTGTTATGAAAGCACATTTAACTCAGAAAATGACCATTATGTGCTGTTAGGTGCCAGAATCACTGCAAAACCCTGTACCTGTCTGATATCTCTATACTCGGGTGATGCTGGGGCATAAAGAGCTACCTTTAAGAGATACCTTTCCGGATAAAGAGATACCTTTTCAGATAACATTGACGAAATGATTGAATTAAAGATTTCTAAAATTCAAAATTCCCTTGCATAAATGCTTTGTTATGATACATGGGGAAACCCAAAAACTACTGGAAATCTGCAGACGTCTGATGTTTACGGTAACCAGTGCCTAATGGCAATAAACACCAACAATACATGCCTCCTCAATTGACATGTTCGTTGTGAGTGGGGCAGAATAGATATATCATATCATATTTTAGGAAATGTCTTTATGAACAATTAGGTTGTGTTATGCAAGGTCTTTTTGCAGCCAATGGCGATAAAGGAAGTTCTATTTTTGGGGGGGGGCGAGTGGTAAGTAGGTTTTCACTCACCTTCCCAAAGTCAAGCCCAAGAATCCACAATAGAGTTCTTGTGTGGATATTTGAACGAGGACTTTATGATGAAGCATGCCACTAGTAACCCTAGTGGGTGAAATTTCTAATAAAACCGTAGAGTGTTTTTTACAGGTGGTTTTAGAAGATGGGAGAAAGCACCTAGCGGTTCCCACTTGTTGATTCTTAGGATAAAGGAAGTCCACCTTTCAGTAGTAGATTCTGGAATAAGTAGGAGTTATGTATAGAGCTTGGCTGAGCAGGACATCCAACCATATTGGCCGGTGTACCGTGTGCTGTATTTAGAGTGCCGTTGACATCAACGCACTCTAGATATGGTGTACGCGCATCTGCCAATTTTTGTTAGATAGCTTGCATCCACCAGAATCTAAATAGCCCCCACTTCTGGTGTGGTTTGGTATGGCCTTGTGTTGATATCTCTCAACGTAGGTGTTGTGACCTACGCTGACTTTTTTGCTAGAAGTTTTTATTTTTTAAATACTGTGTCTGTTCTCTGTCTGTTTTAGCACCTGCAGGGACGCCAAACCATTTTAGATAAAAGAAACACCACACATGCCTGGTACACCCACACACAGGAGGCCTAGGGGGTAATTATTATTAAGGCTCCCTGTTTTCCATTTTTACAGATAAATACAGGCAAGAAACCATTCATGTTCCTGTCTGTATTTATTGTTAAATGTGGAAAAAATGGAAATTGGGTTGCATTTTGAGTGCTTCTAAATACTCTTTGCCATGACTGCCAGGCCAATAGTTGTGTGGATTAATAGTTAAGGGAGCTAATAAAGAAATGAATTTCAGTAAAGAGGGTAAAACAGCAGTAGATATGCACAAAGCTGATACTGAAATGTGCATATTTTCATATAAGTGCATTAATTTATCTTTCGCAGGTGTTCTTATCACTGAGAGCTGGCAGGCATTCAAGCAGGAGTGCATACTTATCGGTTAAATAAATTTGGAAATATACCAGTTTTAGCTTCATTTTCTTACAAAACTCAAAATAAATATGGATAAATATAGATAAAATTACCAAAAAATAAATATGGATAAGTACAGACGGAAATGTTAAAAAAATAAACACAAAAAAACCGGGAGCCCTAATCTTTCTGCTCGCCTATTCCTGCTGATACTTTCATATAAAAACAAAGCCAAGGAACACATTTTCCTTGTAATCTTTTCTGGCAAACCAATCAGAAGGTGGGAGGTCTGCCACAATTCCACCAAGAGATTCTCCAGAGTATGGACTACCACAATATATATTTTCCCCAAGTTTTCACTACGTTTTCTGTGGTTGATAGCTGTTACTTTGGTGCAATAATCTTGGTTGATGACGCAGGGTTTATGTTTGACCGTGAAACAGCATTCATTATTAAGAAAATGCGTTATAAGGAGTGAAAGTGTTCTCACATTTATTTTTATTTCCAGAGTGTGCCTATATTAATCTACAAAAAGTAAGGGTGCCAGAAAAAAAAACCTTAGGACCTAATCCACAAAAATAGTAAGTCTGCACATGCAAAGTTACACACGTGTCTGGGTGCAATTCTGGGTCATTGTAAAACTTTTTTGAAGTCCTGCTGGAAAGCTGCACCAGTGGTACAAAAGGGGGTGGTGATGGACGGAGCATCTGAATCAATCAAACACTCACACCCAGTCAAAAGATCTGGGTTAAATCCATCACCGTTCTTTAGCTCACTCTGCCACCCCAGTTCAGACATGGCTATATGCAAATCAGTCTGACCCTGTGCCTCATGGGAACAGTCCAGCCCGAACTGCCAAGCCATGTCTTCCCTGGACCGGAAACAAGCTTCCGAGGACCGGTTTCTGGCATTCCAGCCATCTTCAGCCCGGCTTGCTTGAATCCAGTGGCAAAGTGAGCAACGGACTCACGTCTGAGCATACCCTGTCACACTTATGGCGGCCAAAAGCGGTACAGACATAATTTAGGAAAACTTTTGGGAATTCCTGTTTTCCCCTTGGGAAGTTCTATCTGCATAGCTGTTCGTGTTGTACAGTTACACATACTGAAATGCTTTTTCTGCTCATTATAAATATTTCCCAATATGGAGTCATCCATTTGTCCACAAGCCCACTAATATTGGGGGTGTTCCTTTCCTTTCCCATAATACAAATGATTTTACTCCAGACTATTTCCAGAGTGGGCAAGGGTCGGAGATTTTTAGATCAGCCACAACTTTTGAGTTTGTGAGTGTTACAAACTTAACCAAGAAACCCTACCCTTGAACATTCACTCCCCAGGATTGAATGGAATTTACTCATGTGCAATATTACAAATCATCAGTTACCATTACCTAAGAATAAACAGGCTTGAAAGAGCTTTTCATCTTTCCAATATCTTGCACTCAAGAAATCCAGCCATGCGCTTGCGCAAGTGAGTCTGGAAAGCGTGAGTGTTTTTTTTGCTGAGAGAAAAATACACAGACACCACTGAACAAACATACTGAACTATTAAAGGATTAAGTAAGAAAGCGAGAGTGCCTCAGATCAAACTAACTTTGACAGGGCAGCCATTTATATGTGCAAACAGTGTGTGTAAAGGCCTATAGTTTGTGCCCGAGGATATGTTTCTCAGTTGCCACACTCTCCTATTTGCTTTCAACTTGACTTAGCTTAGAATACAGTATAAGCAGGGGCGGCTTCTCAATTAGGGCAGAAGAGCGTCAATTTACTGCTTTCTCGCAGTGCGACAAGCAGAAACATAAAATGGTTCTTAAATACCATTTTATGTTTCTGCTTTCGCCGTGCGAGAAAGCAGAAGGGTGTGCCTGGTTGGGGGCAGGCGGGTCAGGGCGTGTGGCTTGCCCAATGCTGTGGGCCCTGACTGGTTGGTCGGCCCTGTTTGGTCGGCCCTCTAGGGTTGACCAAACCAGTCATGCGCACTCTGCAGTTTCTCTATGTAGGCTGCATGCAGCCTAGAGAAAATGGCCTCCCTACAGGCGCCCTGGCTGGGCGCTGTCTTCACTAATCACAACTCATCCATTGCAGTGTTGTGATTGGCTTAGGGGAGGGGAGAGAGGCTGCCTGCTTGCTGTTCTGCCAGAGGCAGGAGAGCAGGAAAGGAGCAAGAAAACGTGGGACCCGCCAGGAGCGGATGGGGCGTGGGACACGTGTATTTCTGTTGATATTTGTATGTGGGTCTATCTGCCCTGCTTCATCTGCAGGCGAGAAGGAAAGGGAGTTTCAGCTACAGCTGGTAACCCTTGTCCTGAAAGGTATAGGCGAGGCGCCATGTAAGGACAGAAACGGAAGTGTGTGCTATGTTTGCACATGCGCAGAACCAAGTGGAGCTTCCCTGACCTGCCTAGCATGTGTGGTGCCGATCAGTTTTTATCAATGACCGCGGTCGAAGTGCATTTTAAAAAGTGGTCTGGGCCGGACTGACCGTTCCGGGCACCGGGCAATCTCCTGGTGCGCCGCAAGGGTGGGGACCGGTTTTGGGCCCCGGGGGGGCCATTTTTGTTACAGGGCTGTTTTTGCAGCATAGGTGCAAAATCGGCCCTGTATCAAAATCGGCCAAAAACCGTCCCTGGCAAAGAGCTCGGTCGCACCCCCAACCAACCCCCGGGGGGCCGGCCGAGCACTTTGCCAGGGCCGGTTTTGGTTCCCAGTCCGGCCCTGAAAGTAGGGGAGCTGTGATGCTCTGCAGAATGCGGCGGGGTGAAAAAACTAAATATTCTGTAACTTTTTTGGGTCTTTCACCTTCAGTAAATTAAATGCAAGTAATTTTAATCAGTGAGAAATGTGCTATCATACATTATGAAACCTCTATTAGTTAATGCACTGCAGATTTCTGTGTGTGTATAACCAGAGAGCCACAGAATAAAATCCTGGTTGGTGCAGTGGAGAATAGTCACTTGTATGTGTTTAGTGCTACAAGGTCCCAGTATGAGACATAAAGCACTGTGGACATGCAAGTCATTATTTTAAACTTGTATCACACACAGTTAAAGATAGGCGGCTACAAAATGCACACAATGGTTTATGATTTTTAAAAAAGTGCTTCCAAAATATAGATTTTAGTAATGCCTAGTGCAATTGTTTTTTTTCTTTTTTACAAAGGTCCTTTAAAAGCACAAACATCACAAATTAGCTCGCAGTTCCTTCACAATACCAAGAATACATGTATGTCATCTGGAAGCTTCAAGTGAATCCATCAATTAATTCCAATACCAGCTTCCAGGCACTCTTTATATTTGCATAGTGACCAGTTGTACACATTTACATTTCTTTAAGGAAAGCAGAATCCCTGGCAAGAAAGCATGTTTAGCTGTCCGCCCCTCCCTCGGTTTCACAGATCCGGATTCTCCCTGTCTTCTATGTCAGCTGAAGCATTTTAACTGTCAAACTTAACCGTCCTAGGACGGTTTTCTCACACGAAGTAGGGGAACTGTTTTTCTAAAATTAAAAAAAGTATGGGCACGTCTTGCCGCTCCGATTCGCCCCCCCCCCCCCCACTTCGACCACTGATCACTGCCAATACACAGGCTATTTTAAGCGGCCATGCTGTTAATTTCTGGTACTCTCCTTAAGACCAGCATGCATCGTTTTGATAAATTGGACGTCTACAATCTGCCAGAAACAGAACATGATGACAGAGGATCTATTTATTATTGAAAATGAAGATCCGTACACCCCCACTTGAAATTAAAGTTTAGTTTTTTTCGCATTCGTAAATTTAAGGGGTTTTTTTACATTGAAAACAAAATTAGAAAATGGAGGAATCATACAAGAGATTGTCCGTGTCTGAGCTGGCAACACCCAGGGGCGTAGGACAGGGAGTGCGGTAGGTACGGGCCGCCCGGGTGGCATCACTGATTGGGGTAACAAAATGACAAAAATATGTTTTTGGTTTTTTTTTGTTCAATAATTTTATTAAGATTTTAAAAAGATAAAAACAGTTAGGTACAGTTCATAATGATACCAATATGAAGAATAAGGAAAAAACCACAAGTTCATCGGGAGACAAAAATATGTTTTTGAGTTTAAAAAGCTTTGTTTTTGAACTCATATTTTTGCCTTTTTTTCAAGCCGGGGGTGACAAGAAATGTTCTGCACCGGGTACCACCTGACCTTGCTACGCCACTGGCAACACCTTTGCTCCTGATAATCTAGTCATTCAAATGAGTCACCCACACTACCCTGCACCCATAAAGTAGGAGAGAGACTTGGCCAGCTGTGTTTTCTTTCACAGCTAGTGGTCCAAATGGCTAGCTGGTGGACGAGAAGTCCCGAGTAGTTCCTTTAGTTGTGGTTGCTTTTGTGCTATTTCTGTTTTATGCAGCAAAAGCTCTGCCCAGGACATTGGAGCACTTTACATGAGCAGCAGGTTTCATTACACATGGTCCAGATCTTGTTTTTAAGGCGTGAGGAGATTAAAAGATTTACCCAGATACACAGGATGTTGAGCGATACCAAAGCTCCAACCTGGTTCTCCAGTTCCAAAGGCAGCAGCTTTGTCCGTCAGGCAGTGCTTAATTTGTGCCAGTCTTTGCCGGTGCTGGGCTATTTGTAAACGGTGGTGTGTTAATTAAATATGGCCATGTGGTGGCGCTGTGTGTCTGTTTTTTAGCAGAGTTCATTGGTGGTGCATTTAACTATATAAAATACTGTAAATAATAATACATCTAGGGTTTCCAGGCCATCTGTATAGTTTAAAGTGACACTTGGGCAGTGCCAAATACAATAGACTTGTTTGAAATTTCTTGGGCCCTTACAAATTAAGCAATGTTATGCCACAGCTCCTCCCACTTTTCGGGGTCTCTGTCCTGAGGGATTTTCCTGATGAACATCTAGCAATAGGGTAAAGCTTATTCTAACAGATTTGTCAGTTTGTTCTTGAACCCTACCAGGCTACACAGATTTCTGAGGTCAGGTATAAGTGCTAAATTGAGGAAAGAAGTGCTCGTTGTGAAGAGGGAAGTGGGGTAACTGGGGTCAGTGACATTTTTTCTCCTATACGTGGCCTTTAACTGTAAGATTTTAAAGTTATTAACTTTATTTTTAATACATGATTTTGGATGGATTTCCTCTCATCGCTGTTTAAGGTTGTTTGAATGACGTCACTTCTACCAAGGGCTTTAAAATCATTGTCTTCTGATGTTGCTTCCTGTGATGCCATTACGAAGCCAAGGGGCATATGAGGTCACTTCCGCTAGTGCTAGGAGTTAACAGTATAACTGAACAGAACTTCAACCCCAATTCAGAGTATGTCTACAGTGGTGGAAAAGTTTATTTTTGATTCTTTCCACTGAGGTTCATGAATGAGCCCGGCTATGTTATCACAGTTTTTTGTTTAAACATTTTGTTCAGATTTATAAACTGGATTTTAATGTCAAATAGGTAGATCTGCACAGATTGATTATATTATCAGACAGAAGGAAGCAAACAAACTAGATTGTGTCCTGTTATCGAAATTCAATTCTACCAACTAGCCCCACTTACCCCAGAGGTCCTCAAGTAGTATCAACTACATTGAGTAGAACAATGCACTGGTAAATTAAGTTATGTTTTTGGTAACTTAACTCAGACAGGAAGATGCTGCATAAATTAATTGTAAGACGTGAAGTTCACTTTTTACTATATACAAAAACCTAGGATGTCGAAATAAAATAGAGCATGTGAATCATACTTGGGTCATTCAGTGTGTGCACTGAGAAAATAATAGCTATGTTCATTGACATGCGGTCATTGGTAGTATATCATTAAAAAACTGAAGGCCGCCCAGCGGTGGAATTGTGGGTGCCTCTGCAACACCAAAACCTTACAATGATACTTTGTCTGTCTATACCCTCAAAAGCACCAGAAACCTGCAGACTTGACAAGCAATGTAAAACCACCACTCTACTGGTATAAATGTGGTGATAATTATTGTTACCGACAAATTCTGTCAGTACAAACCACACCTCTGTCTCTGGGTTCAAGCCAGTAGAGGAACTTGGCACAACATGTTCAACACTGTAAGTGTCATTTTTTTGTGCTCAGTGAAGCACACGTTAGTTTTGTAATCTTTCTTCCATTCTTGAGCCCTACCTCATACATATGTTTGTGTTGGCAGTATTTGAATGTGTCAGCAGTCCTGGTCATAGCACATGAACTGGTTTGTTTCTGTGGTATTTGTGAGCAGAGACGTTTTAAGGCATGGCAAAGTGGGCTCTGGCCCAGGGCCCCAGCCTTTCAGGGGCCCCCTGATAGTTTCAGGGGCCCCCTGATAGAACCAGCTCTGATCTGCAGAGTCTTGCCCTGATGACCTTGAATTGCTTGTTTAAAATGCCACTTTCCTTTGCTTTATTTTCAATGTGGGTGATATGTGTGTCTATTACAGACATTTTGTATAGAAATGCTGTGTTAATGTTTCATGTAAAATCCATAAAATTGTGTCTTTTAGATCAAATCAGAACCTCACATATGAGAAATGGAAGAGTGTCATAGAGATCATTTGCAATAATATTAGCGAGCAGCTGCTGTGTTACAATATTGAAAACACACGTCACTGTCCCTGAATATTACATGTAAACACATTTAGAATTTGGACGAGTGTGCCTCTGCACTCCGCCAATGAGGGCATGAAAGAGCTGAAATAGGATCATGAATGCAAAACTGTTCCAAACACGGGCCCCCAAATATGCTTGGCCCAGGGCCCCCGAAACTCTTAAGATGTCGCTGTTTGTGAGAGCTAGCATCACATGTAAATATTGCTCCCACGGTTCTGTTTACGTGGCACAGTCAAAACGACCAACCAATTTAGGTACTACAAGCACACACCTATCTATGTACTAAGGGCTACAAAGAATGTTTTACGAGGTTTATTCCAAGTGTACCTGTCGTAATAATGTGAGATTGCACCCACAGTGCTTCCAACTGTTTTTACATTCCGTTGTCAGTGTTGCGGCAAGACCTTGAAACTTTTTGAGAAGCTGTGGTTTTTTCAAAGACGTTTAGCCATGTCATGGGCTAGAGCGCTTGCAACTTCCTGATGGGTGTTTTAAGGTCAAGCCTAGGCAGGGCCCAAGCGCTGTCTTTGAGACATGCTGCATTCAGTTTGTGGGCTTTAAACAAATCCAGCATTTTTCATTATTTGTTTTGTCAGCTTTTCTAAAGTTCTTTGGTTTTGTTGGTGAATGGTTAACATTTGTCCCGTCTTTTGGCTGTTTGGTTCCTGCCCTGGAGACAGCCCATGCTACAGCGATCCTTTCACTTTCCGCCATATGCTTATTTTCGGTGCACTTCTTTTTTTATTTATTTAGTTTTGGTTGCAACTCTCCTTCCCGTCCCGCCACCCGTGTCGTTTAATGTGAGCCTCCGGTTGCCTGGTCAGTGGTGTGAATTGAATTTCTCCCACGCTGTTGATTGCTTGTATATTTCTGTTAATAATAACACAAGAAGGGTACAAAGTTCCCCGATGAGAGTGTGAAATACAAGTGAGTGTAAATGCGTGAGTAGCATAGATAATGGTAAAAAGGGAGGGGGAATTCCCTTTTTGGAACTAAAACCCTCACACACCCAGCAAGCTAGGTGTCTTGCTTTATCATATGGGTTCTGCTCCTCGTCAGACTGTCGCTGCAATGTCTGACGGGCACCCGCGAAGGGGCTCTTTATCGGAGATTTTTTGTTCCAGCCATATGGTGCATGCGTGTGAGAAGGCAAGTGAAAGTGTAGTCGTGAAGTGGTGGTGAATAAAAAAGGTGGGTCAGTCCAAAGAGAACTTTATTGGCGTGGCTAACTCCCTTGATTAAAAAGGGGTGAGAGGGGAGATATATGCTGAGACAGAATCACAACAAAATATCCGCTTCAGACAGGCAGCCAATGGTGTATGGCACAGCAGAACACGCACAGTACCCAGGTACACTACAGCTGCTATTCGAACCTTTGACCCTTGCAATCCTCACCAGAGCTAAGCGACCTACGCTGGTTGTGGTGTCAAAATTGTGAAATGTATATAGTGCTTACTTCCCCTATGTGAGGCACTGAATCTCTTGCGTGGGTAGCATCTTGTGCTGAATGTATGACGGAATTCTACATGCGTTTTTCACGAATGCCTTAGGATATCCGTCATTTGAACGAATGTCTTTAGCACGCATTGTTCTGCACACAAGTTGCTTTAACAACTTGCCTTAGGGGGACGCGAATAGGACACATTACGACATAAACATTTACAACGCATGCCTTTGCAATGCGGTTTTTACATCGCAACATCCATTACAACGCATGATTTTACAACGCATGCCATCACAACGCATTCTTAATAACTACATTTACAACACATTCCAAGAAAACGCATTCCATTAGAACACATAATACTTTTAGAGCAACAAGAGCGTAAGTGTTGGTTAGTGTAAGGGTAAAAATTACTATTCCCACTCCAGTGAGTGCAACAGTTGGGTAAGTGTTGGATAGGGTAGGGTAAAAATTACTATTCCCACTCCAGTGAGTGCAACAGTAGGGTAAGTGTTGGATAGGGTAGGGTAAAAATTACTATTCCCACTCCAGTGAGTGCAACAGTAGGGAAAGTGTTGGATAGGGTAGGGTAAAAATTACTATTCCCACTCCAGTGAGTGCAACAGTAGGGTAAGTGTTGGATAGGGTAGGGTAAAAATTACTATTCCCACTCCAGTGAGTGCAACAGTAGGGTAAGTGTTGGATAGGGTAGGGTAAAAATTACTATTCCCACTCCAGTGAGTGCAACAGTAGGGTAAGTGTTGGATAGGGTAGGGTAAAAATTACTATTCCCACTCCAGTGAGTGCAACAGTAGGGAAAGCGTTGGATAGCGTAGGGGTTAAAATTACTATTCCCACTCCAGTGGGTGCAACAGTAGGGAAAGCGTTGGATAGCGTAGGGGTTAAAATTACTATTCCCACTCCAGTGAGTGCAACAGTAGGGTAAGTGTTGGATAGGGTAGGGTAAAAATTACTATTCCCACTCCAGTGAGTGCAACAGTAGGGTAAGTGTTGGATACTGTAGGGTTAAAAATTACCATTCCACATTACTTACCTTATAATGCGCTGTAATGGCATGCGTTGTAGTGACATGCGTTGTAATGACGTGCGTTGTAGTGACATGCGTTGTAGTGACATGCGTTGTAATGGCTGCTTTGTAATGGCATGCAATGTAAAGGCTGTTGCGTTGTAATGACTGCATTGTAAATGTAGTTCGTTGTAATGGTAGTTTCCGGGGGGGGGGTGCTGGATATTGGAATATTTTTATTTAATATTCGAGCTCCAGTCTGCACAAGAGTAGGAAAGGTGTTGGACTTTAATTCTAACACCACTCCACCATTGCGCCCCCCTAAAGCAAGTCGTTGTAATGACTTGCGTGCAGAACGAATGCGTGCTAAAGTCGCGTTTGTTCTGTTGCCGGCGCTGTGAAGGCACAGCATGATTCTGGCTTCGTCCTAAAGGACGTTTCCCTCCTGTGCTATGTAGGGTGCGTAATTAGAAAGGTGTTGGCCTTATCCTATGTGGGAAGATGTAGTGTTGGCTTTCTAGTTTATTCACTGCTGTCATCATTTAGAATGCTATCATTCATGATGACAGATTAGAATGTTGAGTTCTCAGCTATAGTCAATTGGGAGCTTGGGACCGAGCTGACTGGTGACAGCTCCTGGTGGGGTTTTACTTGATCTTAATCTAATTCCTATTATCTTAATATATATATATAAATGTCCACCTTGTAACATCTTACTTAATAAATACCTACATCTACAAGAACCTACGTGACCTGATCATCATTTAACTTCACTACAGAAGACTTCACTGATCACAGATGCAGTTACTGTGTTGTGGGATGCACTGAGCTTAGGGGCGTGGCTGATGATAAAGTGTGAAAGATTGGAATTTAACATTCAAATACAGCAATAAACTACTGAAAGGTGACCAGTAAACGTTTGGGAAGAGTCTTCCACTATGCAACAGCCCATGTTGCTGCATTTTTAGAAAAGTTTGTTCTGTTTGCGCAAGAAGAATTCTTTGATAAAATATGCAAATTATGTAGCAACTGATAGATTATGTGGCAAGTGTGGCAAATCCATAATTATGAAAAAAACTCTGCAGAATTGCATAATCCACCTGTCATTTTGTCTCCTCGTACCTACTTTCCTTTCTCAATACCCTGTTCTTTGTTTCTCCCGTCCTTCTGCCTGTAACCCTGGACCTTCTGCCTCTATTCTCTGCCCACCTCTCTTCACTCTGTACTTCCAACTCCCTCTTGAGCTCTACATTCTCTCATCGCCCTTGCATATTCTCTCCCTTCGCGCTCCAACTTCTATATTTTCGTAGTGCTCTTCTCACCTACCCTTATTTGACTTTTTCATTTCTTTCCTCACTTTCCTCTCTCTACCTTGTTCCTCTACTTTCTTATTCCCTTCACTCCGCCCGGTCTTGCTCTTTCCCTTCTATATTCTGTCTGCACTGTCGCTTTATACCCACACCTTTTTCCAGGTAACAGCTGTTATGCTTTCATTCTCTGCCCCAGTCTCATTTTAATGTGTTACAATGTAGATTTGCATGTTTATTCAATGCCAAACTCTCAAGAGAAGGTGTTGCTTTGGCCTGTCAGTCTCATCCAAAGGTCTCGTTCACTTAGTCCTTGCAGCATGCATATGATGTCACCCCCTCCACCTACAAATGTTGGAAGCCAAGCTACCAACCAACTCTTTTGGGCCTGAGCAGACTTTCCAGGAAACCCGCACGTCGGCATTGGAAAAAATGCAGCACTTCATGTTTTTTGGTCTCGCCTAGACAATGTCTTATTTGGTATATGAAGGTAACAAAAATGCTTATAACACTTTTTTGTTATTACTTTTCAACATGCTGCTGTACAATATAGCTTAAAGACATTGGCAACACTCGCGGCCGGCATGACTCGTGGGTGGGGGTGAATTTAAAAAAGAAAAATATATATATTAAAACTTACCTCCGGTCCAGCGTTGCATCTCCTCTCTCAGCACCACACAGGAAGCAGGCAGCCTCCCTCTCCTCCCCTAAGCCAATCACAATGCTGCAATGGCAGCGTTGTGAATGGCTGGGATGCCGACCGCACAGGCGTCGATGGGAAGGCCATTTTTTCCATGCAGGCTGCTTGCAGTCTACATGGAGAACATAGAAGAGTGCCTATGATTGGTTTGGTCTGCCCTGGGCCCTACCAAACATTGAGCGCCCAAACAGTGGGCAAGCCACTCCTCCCCTGCATGGAGCAGGACCACCCACCCTCCTGCCCCCAACCAGATCCTTCTGCTTTCTTGCAGTGCGAGAAGCAGAAACATTAAATGGAATTCATAATACCATTTTATGTTTCTGCTTCTCGCACTGCGACCAAGCAGTGGGGCAACACTTCTCCGCCCACGTGGAGGAGCCGCCCCTGATTGACACACCCAATTGCTCTGCCTAAAAACTTATAAGCTCCCAAAAGCGAGACCTATTGGGTATGCCCATGCTTGATTGAGAATGCATTCCATCTCAGTGACACATTTTCGTTCCTTGCGGTATTGGTGAGCACATCCTGTGTATTAGCATACATGTTATCCTCATCCTCTTTTATCTTGTAGAAGTTGAGGTTAGCTGAAGTTGCAGAAAGGCGTACTAATTCTTTGGACACTGATATGTTGATGAGGGAAAGTCTTTACTGGGTTACAATTCTGCTGAAATTTACTTATACAGTTCCTTGTTTCTTTAGATGAATAAAATTAATGTCGACATTAGCAAGCATAGACACAACCAATGGGTTTGAATTCTGTAGGGTGTGCACAGGGATGCTCATACTTACATCCCTACAGACAACACACCCACAGCGCCCTTTGTTAACTGGAGGCCAACATACAAAGAGGCACCTATTCAGACAGACCAACAGGCCTGCAGGCGTCTGTGCACACAAATCAATAGTCATACCCAAGTATATGCGAGAGGGGTGCAGGGTGATGTGCAGTGGAGAGCATACCGTAGTGCTCATCGGGGAGAACAGAATGATGTGTGCCCCGGGGGCACTGGTGGAGTATCCGGGGGGCCCTTGGTGATGCCTCTCCTTGTGGGTGATGTTCTTTATGGAGCCAGTTATTGTGTCCCAGAGAAGCACCGGCTTATGCACCTTGGCAGAGAGAACTGGGTGATTTGTTTTGGAGGGCACGGGATGTTGAGCATGGAGAGGGCACTAGATGGTGCAGTTCTGGGCGAAGGCCAATAAGCAGCAAGGCGCACAGCAAGATGTGATGTATGCAGTGCTTAACTTGAACCGGTGGTTGCAGGTGGGGCCCACCACACTCATTTACGAGGACCAGCACTTTTCTTTCTATAACAGACTTTGATACAAAGCAAGAGAGGAAAAAAACACAAAAGAAGGTTAGGAAGAGGACGGCACAGTCGGAAAAACAGTGGCAAAGGTAGAAATCAGGGATGAAAAGGTACCTGCAAGAGTGCGATAAAGAAGCAGGAAGTGGGGAGCGGTAGATTCAAGAGGCTTGAGGTGGAGTCAGGACTATTTAGCCATGGTATTCAGCACCATGAACTTCTATATGTCCTGCTGTGGGTTTCTGAGAGAAATCTTGGGCCCAGCACTTATTGTTTTACAAATTAAGCACTGCGCCGGACAAATTTCTTACGTAATATGGTAAAGTCCACATTGTGCACTCCTGCCGCTGGATGCAGTTCTAGATTGTGAATTTCGTACTTGATTAACTTTCATTTTCTATACAAAACATTCATTTAATGTAAGTTCAAAACAGATCAGTTCATGAAATAGAATTTTGTGTGTAGCTATATGTGCTGATTTCCCCCTCAACTTTATAGATAAATAAATGCACACTACTATAAACCATTAGGGATTTATAAATTAATCCTTCGTTATAAGACTGGTGATATACTTGCGAGATCAACAGTTTATCTCCACCTATTCTTTTAAGCTCAAAGTACACCTTTTTAAAATAAATTTAAAGTTCTTTTTGCTGCCTTTTTAGAAGAAAAACATTGACAAAACGTGTTGTCTTTTTTTCAGAAAAGCTAGTATTTTTTTTAAAATGTTTTCATTACTTGTGACCGTTGCAAAAGAAAGCCAGCGGCCATTTTACTCAACTCATGGCCAAAAATGATATCTAGGTGTAAATCCCAACATGCTAAAAGTTCAAATAAGTGCTTAGCACTGGTGTGAAAAAAGCCTTGGCACTTAAAGGGTTGATAAAAAAAATGTATATCAAAATACAATAGAAAAAGTTTAATCGTTTTCCATACTGGAAGTTGTCTCAATTCTTTGTGCATAAAATGTATACTTATTCTAAATATGGTTAGCTGTTTATTATTTAGTCTTTTTAACTCTAAAAGTGCATTGTCCCATATCACGTTCTTTGAATTTGTGGGACAGCACAGCCAATCAGATTTAAAAGATTGGAGCCCATAACTACTGGCAAAGCATCTCACTGAAATCACTGTTGGTGGGCAGAGCTCTAACTGTGAGAGGAAGAGAGCGAGGGAACCGGAAGTAGATGTCAGCCATTGCACAATTCCATGTTGATAGTACCATTGTCCTTGGGGACGCGTCCGTGTCGCTAGTTATTGTTCTTTACCATGCTTGTGCATCCTCACATGTGGTTCGATGATTATAAAATTCAATTACGAGCCTGTAACTAGAGTTATGTAATGTATCTTGACGTTTGATTTCAAACTATGGGTTTTGAGGCACATATCTCGAAAAGTATGTAAGTGCTGGAGATGTAATTCTTTTATTTTGTTCCCCTTTAGGAGGTTTCATCAGCTTTAATGGATCTTGGCGAGTTCAAGGGATCTTAGCCATGTCGCGTTCATTGGGCGATTACCCGCTGAAAAACCTGAACGTGGTCATCTCTGACCCGGATATCCTGACCTTCGACCTGGACAAGCTTCAGCCGGAGTTCATGATCCTGGCATCTGATGGCCTGTGGGACGCCTTCAGCAATGAGGAGGCGGTGCGATTCATCAAGGAGCGCTTGGACGAACCTCATTTTGGAGCAAAAAGCATAGTGTTGCAGTCCTTCTACCGCGGTTGCCCCGACAACATCACGGTCATGGTGGTAAAATTCAGGAACAGCAGCAAAACAGAAGAACCGTGAATCGTCCAGCTCTCCACACTGTAGCATAAGAAGTGGACTTCATATAAACTGTTGGATTTGAGATTGGTAGGAAAATTGTAGTAACTGCCATTAAGAGTGTACTCACACCAAAAGAAAAAACTCACGCTTTGTTCTGTATTCTGTGAAAGCAAATAGAGGACTGCAGTTCATATTTCTGAAATAGCTACAAAAATACCCCCACTTAACAGCCCTTTTGTGTACATATTGCCAGTATTATCCTTCATCTTCAACACCAACCTTGTATAAAATGTCCCTCCTAGCTTTTAAAATAAATTAACTTTTATGCAGTATTTTATTGGAACAGAAGGAGAAAGAGTAACACCGGTCTGCCATTTTCCCTAGTGCCCAATCTGTATCCACCTCACTTTTTGTTACAGAAATATGGACCCGTCCACATGCGGGGTAGTCTGTTTTCCCACAGAATAAAGCAAGAGATGGAGTAGCCGCTGGTATCTAACCCTTGGATAAATAATAGTGTGTGTTTGCTATTTCTATTACTTGAACGCATGACACCTCTTAGCCAATAAGATTAGATATTAACCGCTACACAAACATGCCGCTGTGGTCGATGAGCTCCTTTTGTAGTATTGTATGTTATCGCGCTGTACGTAAATACGCCAGCATTTCACCGTGGTGTATAGAGATATAGCCCAAAAAAATAAATTGCCTTAAGTTTATTTAAGCCTTTCCCTAATGTCACCTTATCGCCTGCTACCTTGGCACTGGCCTCAACAAATCTGCCATATAAGATATCTAAGAAAAAGTATTGCTTGTGATAAAGGCCATTACATTTACGTGGAATGATCTTAACAGCTTGTGGGTTTAGGAAAATCAAAATAATCACCTCCTCCCTGAATACCTTTAATTTATAAAAATGAAACAAGAAACCCAGTACCACTAACAAGGGTTTGCCTTTATTTGTATCCTAAAGCCAGGGCCACTCTAATTATGTGATTTTGTAACTGTGGCGTTTTCTACATAATAATTGCTGCACTTGCCGCATAATTCATTTGCTGCATTATCTGCAAATTTTAACAAATAATATGTTTCTGGCACAAGAGGTTCAAAAGTTACTAAAAATGCAGTGACACGTGTTTCTGCGCAGTGGGAGGTCCTTAGCGAAGTGCTAACTGGTTTCTTTTGTGTTACTTATTGCTTTATTTGTGTTTCAAACTGGTATTAATGAGATAAACACTTTTGCCCAGATAGTGTCAACATTTGTACCAATGACAAAATAATGAGGTAATACTATCACAAAAAGTGCTGCATTATGCTGCATAAGTTGGCTTTTCTTGCTGTTAATTACTCAGCTATGCTGTATCATTTGTTTTTCCCCTGCTGCATGATTTCTGTGGCCCTACCTAAAGCCCTGAAAGATTAATTATGAATGATAAACTACAAATGCTTCAGCAACTGAGAGTCAGGAGGCACTGTAGAAGACACGTAATAGTCCTTTTTAATATATATTGAATTAATAATTAACTGTTGTTGTGTTCATCTCTAAATTTGCCGCCAGACAGTGCCAACTTCTGGCAGGCTTTCAAGCTCCAGTGTTGACAATTAAGTGCCGGTGCGGAGCACTGCAAACCACCAGCTCAATTTAAGTACTGAATGGGCCCGATGCAACGGCCCCTGCTGCACCAATGGTAGCTAAGCCCCTGCTGGTTTTGTTGTTACACCAGTATTCCTGCATTTGGTGGTACCACTGGTTCATACGTAGCTTCCTTTAACACTAAATAAGACCGTGTTTTTACGCATTTCCAGGTACCAAACTTATTGCGATGGGTCAGGCTGTGGAGAGGTGCAGGTGTGCTTTAATGGTGCCCGACTCTTTTCTAAAACTGCTGTGCATCTGGTGGAAAACAAAGGTACTGCAGGGGCGGCAGCGCTCCTTGAGTACCAGCGAAGTTAGAATCATGCCTTTACTACCCTCTGAACATGCAAGTGTACTTTCAGACTGGGCAGCATATTCCTGTACTCCTGCAAGGCATCGATTGTTTACGTCTTTTAAATAGAAGAAAGTAATGGTGAATTTTTAATATACGTGAAGGACACAGATTACTATTTATATAGCGCTTACCGCTGCAAAGTGGGACGCTGAAGCGCTTACTTGAACGGATAGCAAGCTACTCCTTGTAGGGTGTGTGGTTGGAAGAGAAGTGTCCTTGTTTTAAGCCTATGTGGGAGGTGTATTCATATCACATCCACTCTCAGTATTTTTCCCGCCCTTCACATTGTGAATCTATAAAACACTTTACATTAAACATCTAATAGTAAGGAAAGGGAGAGCTAAAATTAAACAAAATGCCGCTTAATTAGCTTTCACGTTTTAAGACTGAGTGTAAAGTGAAAGAAGATTTCCGGCATAAGATAGTCGCTTCGAAAAGCAGACTAAGCCTTATATAAAGTGGTGTACTGTAGCATTTCTATAGTTCGTTACTAGGCCCCAATATTCTGTCTGCTAAGAAACCTTGTTCTGAATAAATATGAAAGTTTACCCTATCATATATTGGTGAGAAGACCCCAGATGTAGATTGTAAGATATTGATTGTCAACAGTGTTCAATCTAGTTGAAATGTAGTTCTTGCAAGAACCTTGGTCATTTGATGCAATTACCCCTATACAGCAATACTGATGAGCGGAAAACACAATTATTAAAGTTTGCGAATCCCTTAATCTACAAAATAAGTAGTGTTTAACATCAAGCTTCCCAGAGTCCATATTTTCTCTTCTTTTACCAATTAATTCGGGTAAGGGATGCTACTAGAAGAAGATGTGGCCCAATGGCCTGCTCTTCCTACTTTGGAATTGGGGACCCAGATTTGTGTCCTGGCGTCGGCTTAAAATCCTCTGATTCTGGGCAAAATCACATAATCTCCCAGTGTCTAATAAAAACAAGTAATCTTTGTTTGTTTGATGTAATCTGGTGCTGATGTAAAACTCGCTAATGTACTTGGGCCAAGTTCATGCATTCAAAAACTGCAAAAATAAAAAAATAAATCACTTTTCACACTGACAGTATTACCCCAGTGGTGTTTCAATGGTGTTTCGCGGGTCAGTGTGAGGCACTGAAGAAAAGTGGATGCAATTAAAATTGTTTACCTTCGTATTGTACATGCTCAGGGTGCCATGCAGAGGTCGAAGTGGGCGGGATCTGAAGGTCCCGGCGTGCTCATGCTTTTTTTAATTTACAAAAACCAGTTCCCCCTACTTTTTGTGCAACCCTGCTAGGACGGTTAACTCCTTCGCTGCTGATGACGAGCTGAGCTCGTCATCAGCCACGGGTGGCGTGTGCTGATGACGAGCTGAGCTCGTCATGTAACGCGGTAAAATGAAAAAAGCCGCACAGCGCAAAAATCGCCGCAGCAGCGATGCGGTTAATTCCGACAGTTGAAATGCTTCAGATGAGGTGTAATCAACAAAGCAAATAGCCAGACAGATTTATTTTTAGAATTTTGGATACCACCCAGCCTATCAGTTCTGGGGGATCAACTATTTTATTTTAGTATTTGTATCTATTTTTAGAAAAACATTTTTTCATTTGATTTGTATATGTCATCAAAATTAACAGTCATCGAATAGTGAAAAATACATACAAACAAATAATGTGTGCAATAAATATACAAGTGTTCAAAATATATTTATTTATTTATTTATTTTTGGAATTTATAGAGCGCACGGCTACCCCAGAAGGGGTGTCCCGGCGCTGACAACCAATGAGCTCAAGGACAAGAGGGGGAGCAGGGAATCAAGAGGAGAACAACCAAGTCTTTAGTTTGCGGCGAAAGATGGATTCAGTGGGGGTAAATCTTAGCTCCAAAGGAAGCTTATTCCATAATCTGGCTGCAGCCACTCCAAAACCTCTGCCGCCTACTCTAGATAGGCGGAAGCGCGGAACGACCAGAAGACGCAGACTATTAGAGCGTAAGGATCTCACAGAGTGTGAGAGAGCAATCCTTTTTTTCAGATAGCCTGGGCCGAGGTTGTTCAAGGCTCGGAAAGTAAGTATCAGTATCTTGAACTGGATACGTTTAGTGATAGGGAGCCAGTGCAGTTGTTTACGATAGAGTGCTACGGATTGACGGTAAGGAATGTTACCAATCAATCTGGCCGCGGCATTCTGCACGATTTGTAGGCGTTCAATCTGATAAAGGGGAGCACCTACGCAGAGACTGTTGGCATAGTCTAAGTGGGATGTAATCAGAGATTGAACCACAGTTCTGCGAGCATTCAAAGGGAGGAAAGGCAAAATTTTTTTAATCATACCCAGTTTTGCAAAACAGGCAGATGTGGTTTTGTTAATGTGAGGAGCACAGGAGAGGGTATTGTCGAACTGGAAACCCAAGTTACGAACTGTAGTGGCTGGAATCGGGGGGGGATCAAGGACCGTTGGCCACCAAAGGCTAGAGGGAATGGACGTTTTCTGATTAAAAAACATTACCTCTGTTTTATCCGTATTAAGCCTGAGGTGGTTAGTGGTCATCCAGTTGCAAATGTTATTAAGGCACTGACGAAAGTTGGCAAACGAGGTGTCAGAGTGATCCCTAAAAGAAAACACTAGCTGAGTATCATCAGCGTAGGAGATCACTCTGACTCCCCAAGATTCTACCACTTTGGCCAGGGGGGCAAGATACACATTAAATAATAAAGGGCTCAGAGCCGAGCCCTGGGGAACACCACAGAGAAGGGGTTTCCCAGCAGATGTAAAAGGTCTTAAAAAGACCCTCTGAGTACGATCCTTCAAAAAAGAACTGATCCATGCCAACACAGTACCTCCTAAGCCCACCTGGCTCAGGCGGTCTAGAAGGATCGTATGAGAAACCGTGTCAAAGGCGGCGGATAGGTCGAGGAGGACCAACATGGCCTCCTCGCCCCTATCCACACACTCTCTGACAGTTTCGGAGACTTCCAGCAGAGCCGTCTCCGTACTGAAGCCTGCTCTGAAACCCGACTGGGAATCATGAAGGAGTAAATTAGATTCCAAAAATTCAGCCAGCTGCAGTTGAACTGCTTTCTCAAGGATCTTAGCCGACTGAGGGAGGAGGGAGATGGGCCGATAGTTAGGAAAAAGGCCAGGATCTGAATTCGCCTTTTTAAGGATCGGGACCAGCAGGGCCTCCTTCCATATAGAGGGGAACTGGCCCGAACCAAGAGAGCAGTTCCAGATATCAAGGAGAGGCTCAATCAATATAGGGGCCAAAATGCCCAACATTGTGGCCGGGATCAGGTCAAGGGGGGAACCAGATTTGCATTGGGTAATTAATCTCTGAGCCGATTCAATAGTCATCTCCTTGAAAGATTCTAGGAGAGGATTTACCCCGTCAGTCTCCCTAGGAGGTGATGAAATACCTACTACAGGGAAGGAAGACCTGATGGTCACGATCTTCTCCTGAAAATATTCCGAGAGACCATTACATAGTGCCTGACTAGCTGGAATCTGGGAAGATAAGGCAGCAGGATGCGAAAAATCCTTTACAATTTTAAAAAGAGCTTTAGAGGAGTTCTTAGACTTCTCAATTTGAAGAGAGAAAAAGTCTCTCATAGTTGACCGTTTTAAGGAGAGAAATTTTCTCAAAGCGGCTTTGTAAATGGATTTAGCCTCTGGATCGTAATTTTTACGCCATAGACGCTCAAGTTTTTTACAACGGCTCTTCTCCTCCCTAAGAGTCGAACAGAACCAGGGAGAGGAAGGACGGGATCTAGCAGACATGACAGATTGAAGGGGTGCAATAGCATCTATGGCGCTCAGGAGAGTAGCGTTAAGCTTAGACACCCTTTCGTCAACAGTGTTACATGATGAGGGTTCATCGCCATAGAGCAAAAGAGGACCTAGAGTGGCACAGGTAACTTTGTGCCATTTTCTCCCATACTCCTTATTGAGTGCAATAGGTGAAGGTGCCAAGGTGAGGGTGAGATCAAAGGGCAAGAGATAATGGTCCGACCAGATAAGCGGGAGGGGAGGGTGAAGCATAATGTCCAAGTGCCTTGAAAAAATAAGATCCAAGGTATGGCCGGCTTTATGCGTGGGGCCCTGAACTATTTGAGATAAATTTAGGCCTTTCAAGGAGTCCAGGAATTGGGTGGCCGGGGCACATAGAGGATCATCCACATGTAAATTAAAATCCCCGAGCACAATAAAATTTGAGTGTTTAAGGGACAGATCTGCAATCAAATGTACCAGCGAAGAGAGAGAGCTAGACGAGGCAGTAGGTGGATTATAAACCAAAATCCCGGCTAAAATGACAGCCGCAGAATCTGCCAGGGTGAAGTGCAACGCTTCTATTTTTCCAATATTTTCAAGTTTAGTGGTAGTCACCTTGAAATGGGCCTTGGCTATAATAGCAATGCCACCACCCACTTGTCCACCTACACGATGACAACCTTTAAAAAGGTAGCCCGGAGGCGTAGCCAGAAGAATATCAGGGTTCGAAGAATCCTTCAGCCAGGTCTCAGTGAGAAACAGTACATCCCAAGCATCAGAAGTAAGGGAAGACCAGATCTCCCCAGCATGGCGTGGCATTGAGCGGCAGTTGAGTAACGCAATTTTAAGCGGAGAAGCTCGTATATGCCGCTTATTCAGATTACCATGCTGAGAAACAAGTTTTCTAGCAGGTGGCAATCTGAAAGTACATAGCGGACATTCAAACGAGGATTCCTCTAATTGACTCGGGCAACATGGAGGGGTCAGAGTACACACCCTCGGGCGCAGTTGTAATAGTGCTGTGTTAGACCAAGTAACGCTAGGAGCCACTGAGAGGCGGGCAGGGGGACCGGCACTAGGCGCGGGCCAGGCGCGGACGGGCGCAGACGGGCTTGCCTTCGGCGCGCCTTCGGCGCGCCAACGGCGCGCCCGCTGCGCCCGCCCGCTGCGCGGACGGGAAGTCCAGTTGTTTATATACATAGGGAGGGTGGGAGGCGGCCAGAACTGGACCGCTACCCTGCCTGTCCCAAGATGGCGTCTGTCCCTCTCCGTGCCGGCGTCAGCGTCAAGATCGGCTGAACCGGTGGGGAGAGGCGTGCAGGAATCCTCCGGCGATATAAGTCTCGCCTTAAGTAAATGCACCGATGTGGTACATAAAATCGTGCCTATTAAGATATATACAGTTTTTAAAAAATACAGTACAATCACCAGAGTGCAAGCGCAAGTAGAAAAGAGAATAGCGCCCCCGGCTTTCCGCCTCAGGGGATGAGCAAGATTAGTCTAACTGCACCGCTCTACCAGTGCGCCTTAAATAAACACGGGAGGGCGGGAGGCGGCCAGAACTGGACCGCTACCCTGCCTGTCCCAAGATGGCGTCTGTCCCTCTCCGTGCCGGCGTCAGCGTCAAGATCGGCTGAACCGGTGGGGAGAGGCGTGCAGGAATCCTCCGGCGATATAAGTCTCGCCTTAAGTAAATGCACCGATGTGGTACATAAAATCGTGCCTATTAAGATATATACAGTTTTTAAAAAATACAGTACAATCACCAGAGTGCAAGCGCAAGTAGAAAAGAGAATAGCGCCCCCGGCTTTCCGCCTCAGGGGATGAGCAAGATGAACAATCAATACTGTCAATTTTAGACGGGTTGGCATGTTCCCTGTATCAAAAAAAGACGGATAAAAACACTAAAATAAAATAGTTGATCCCCAGAACTGATAGGCTGTGTGGTATCCAAAATTCTAAAAATAAATCTGTCTGGCTGTTTGCTTTGTTGAGTACATTTGAGTGGTCCAAGCCAGTTCAGATACAGGACCCAAACCTTTTCCTTTGCCCGCAGATGAGGTGTAAGGCAGGGAGTCTCCTGTGCTGTGAAACCGAGGGTGGGGCAGACAGCTACACAAGCCTTCTTGCCAGGGTGCCTGCTTGCCTGAAAGAAATGTAAATGTGAGCAACTGGTTAATTTGCATATGTAAAAGGTTCTTGGAAGCGGGTATTGGCTTTAATTGATGGAATCACTTGACATTTCCTGGTGACACAGATTTATTCTTTTTGAGGGGTTTTGCAAGGGAGTTACCAGCTGAGCTGCGTAGGGTGTGATTTCAAAGGACTGTTATAAAAGAATTTGCATTACGGTCCGTTTTGGGTATTACCAAAATCTATATGATGGAATCACCTTTTTATCTTAAATCTTTTTGCGCAGTTTGTAGCACCCTGTCTTATACTATGCGTACAGCAAGTTTAAACTAATGACTTGCATATCCCCAGTGTTTCTGTCACAGACTGGGACCTCATAGCACTAAAATTATACAAGTCCTTATTCTCCCCTGCACCAACCAAGATTCAGTTCTGTGGCTCTCTGATTCCAGGCACAGACCTCTGCAGTGCATTCACTAATAGAGATTTCATAATGTACAAAAGTGCATTAAACTTAGCTTGCATTTTGATTCTTTATTTAAGCTGTGCATCATTTTATATGAAGGTGCCTGAAGTTGAAAGAACGAAAAAGGTTACAGAATATTTCGTTTTTAGCCATGCCTTTGACCCTGCCCTCACTCTCACTCACCCGCCTCCATTGCGCACTGCATCATCGTTCTTATACTTTTCTAAAGCACTTTGACCACTGCTACCATTTGTGTACACTGCTCAATGGCACGGTCTACATACATTTCTGTTTCGCTCCTATCCTTCAGAGTACATTAGGGTTTCCACCCAGCAATGTCGTGTGAACAGCACAGCACGTAACCCATATTGTCGGTGAATTGGCACCTACTTCCAGCTTAACTGCGGGAGCCAGATTAATAAAATTATTGGTGGGCCCCAGGTTAAATGATCTAGTTTTTAACATAGATGTGAAGGGGTTGCCCGTGGGGAGCTAATGCAATGGGAGTATCCGTTTATATCATGTATATAGTCAATCTGATCTATTTTAAGATTGGCAAGTTATTTAATAATTCAATAAACGTGTGCATAAACAATTGGGAAATCTTTGCTCTCTCGCACACTGCCTTCTCTGCTCTATGAAATTTCTGCCCCATTCTACCCCCTCTTCTCCTTCTCATCACATCCCTCCCCATTGTTAACAGACTGCCCCCTCTGCCATGAACCGTTGAAAGGTGATTCGGTCTTGAGGGATAAAAGGACTCACATTTTAGGATTCTTTTCAAGAGCAAAGCGCTGAGCAATAGAATCTCTGACCCTACCTCAGCACCTAAGCCCCTAACCTGAAAGTTGCCAGAGCCTGAGTCCCAAAGCCACACAGAAGTTGGTGCATGTGGACTTAACAAGATCTTCAAAACCCCATACTACACCAACAGGCCCACAACATTGCATGAAAGCCACGTAGGTGGCAAATCATGCTACTGACCAAAAAAGAGCAATGGACAACTGTTCACCCTGTGGACTAAACTCAGCAGAAAAGTCCTGTGCCATGTGCACACATACCACATAGAATACAGAAAGATCAGGATCAGACATATCGTATCTCTTGGAACCAAACTTCTGCAAAAGGTTGCTATCAAAGGATGTCAAAATTGTCACCTTACTACCCGAATGGATGCCAAGAACCTAGATATCCCCTATATGGAATGTATTAATATTTGTCCTCATTGGTGTACACGTTTATGGTCTCCAGCGCTCCAGATGAGCCAATACAAAACAAAACATTGGGCACACAAACCTCCCCTGTCAAAAAACAAGATCACCATGACTCCAGTCAATAAGTAATCTCAGAACCTAATATAACACTCATCCTGACTCTAAAAGCATACAAAAATTAAACCAAAATGCAGCGCATAGTAGCCCATTTCTCCTGAGAGTTGCATATTGATATTGTGCAAAGTTCCTCACGCCCATTCAGAAATATTAAATAAATATACGCACCATTAGCACCCCCAAATGTTCGAATGGACTTTCTCTTATTAGCATGGCACCATACCCCATAGAAATGAGTGAATTCCTTGCGTGTCTACCCCCATTAAGGATTAAAAGGCCAAAGGATAGCCTTTGGGGTTCAGTAATAAAAAGTTTGATGATGTGTGTCGTGTGATCGAAAATTCAATTTGTATTCTGGGATGTTTTTTTAACACTAACTTGTTCCAGGGATAAGCAACATCCTTAATTTGTATTACTAAAAACTCAAAGGCAATAAAATCCTCATGTAATACAGTAAAAACTCGTTTTTTCAATTTCCAGGTACAGAATGGTGGTCAATTAAAGAAGCCAAAACTCAGTATCAGTCAATTAGACATAACAGAAGAAACATTTTCTTAGACATTTAATATCATCCACGAATGTGTGTTCAGACACTTAATAGCTTTTCAGCTCTAAGCTATTAATTGCATAGAGACTTCAACAAGACAAAGGAGAGCTTAGTCCAGTTCTATGTACGAAAATCACTGTGTCATATATGGGCCAATTTCTTAGCAATTAATACTACTATTGGTTGTGTATTTATATTAATTAAGTAATTAAGAATAGCTTTTAACCTAATTGGCTTGGTTGCGTCCATATGGTACAAGACTTGCACTCTTGACGGTTTCATATTCTCGCGAATTGGTGACATTTGGAACACCTAGTATAATCCAGAATTCGGGGTTGATCACTTGCGGGTTCCTGCAATAGGGTATAACGCGGACGCCAGATGACTGTCTCTCCCACACTTTCTAGCCCAAGTATGATTAACCCAGCGTTATATATATCCACTGCCAGACTGAGAACGCAAACCAGCCCTGGCAGTTGTCGTATTGGCCATGGGGAGGGTGTGGGGGCTTGTGGGGCGCCAATGGTGTGTGTGGATGGGGAAACACTACTGCTGCTTTAGTTATTTTGTTACAGAGGGGCCCCCACCACTCCAAAACCGGTCTACCGGGAAAATGCCCGGTGCCCGATACTGCCACTCCGGCCCTGGATATATCAATGGCTAAAAGCCAAGTAGCATTATCCGGCATGAAATGGTGGGACAAACTAGCCACTTGGGAACTTGTGCTGTAATGTATCAAAGTAAGGCTGGTTATATTTATCTACACCATTCTCTTCAGACTAACTGAACTTGCCTAATGATGCACGAGGTGTTTATAATGCAGCTGACTTGAGCAAACTGTACATGAAAAGTTATTGTGAAAAACATGCATGACTAGAAATGTAATCAACGGTTGAAAAGTTTACAATTGAAATGCCAATAAACAAAGATTAAAAAATAAATGTAAAATAAGAATAGCTTTTACACTTTGATAAAATAAATGAATGCTGCCGAGTTCTAGAATATTAGGTAAATAATTAAGTATTGGGTGAAACATGCATATAGTTGTGCGTCGTACACTTCCAGTACAACAAACACTTCTTTATCAGTAGGAAAAGAAAAGGTGGAAATCTAAACCGAACTAGACTTATACCAGTACACAAGGTTCGTGCTTTAAAAACTAATTTATCTAGCACACATATCTGGTGTTTGATTTAACAACATATCATTTGTCAGGGGACTCATAATCAGTGTCTGGCTTATATTGCTCTAAAGCAATCGAATGACGTGTCTTGAATGGTAACCCGGGGAAGACATTCGGACCGGAGGGGTTTGCCTAGGTGAGACAGATTGTGGTATCCCGGCAGCAAATCTACCAGGATATTGTACCCCTACCGATTCCATGGGGCACAGTTAAGCCTCTTTTCATGACCACGTGATTAAGTTTTTGTTGCGTAGGTACCAGATGCATGCCTCATTTATTTGCAGCATTGAATTAATCATTATTAATATTTCGTATTTAATAGCTTATTAGGCTTTGGATAAGGAGTGGCGAACACAGGGCTGGTCCCTGTGTAGCCCTGAGAAAGTGCTAGGGGGACGCACGAAACATGTTGGCAGACAGGAGTTGTTAGGTACACCTAAACCCATTACAATTTAGGTATCCTACCATTTCTACCCCATTTTTAGCTTTACCACCTAGGAGCCAGAATAAAGTATTTGCAACTCACTAGGCAGGTAATTTTAACTAATCACATATACTCCACTCCTTCACATCACATTCCTTGCACCACACATAGTCTTTTGTAAGTGCTCCTATGTAATTCCGCAAGTCGCAGCACGCCCCAGTCCGTAGAGGGCTGGGATGGCCCCTATGATGAAGCATGTCACCGTGGGGCAACCCTAGTGATTGAGGGGACACCTAAAAAAAGGAATATTTTTCATTTTTTTCCTTTTTTCTTTCTTGGAACTATTGACACTATTCCAACACCATTGTGTGCTTTGGGAATAGAGTCATAGACTACGGCTGGGTTCTTGATCTCTGTCCCCAGAGATCTTGTGTGACTTAACCCGGGGAAGACACCATCAGGTGCCTAATAGGACTTGCATAGGGTGCATACTGCACGGGTGCCCTTCAGCTCTTCCAGCTCAAGGACTAGTGAGGCGTGCACCGCACGCAATGGTGTTGGTAGAATTTACACAGCACGCCATGTCAGTGTGCTACATAGTTTTTCACACCAGTTCATATCTTGTTTTTGTCTGCATGCACAAGCTAGCATAGGTGTTTTCAGTGCTTAATTTGAGCCAGTCCTTTCCGGTGCTCAGCACCTGCACTTAATCATCAACACCAGCGCTTTTCATGATCACCAGTTAAGGACACATTTATTTATGGTAGGCAAGGGAGATTAAGTGATTTGCCCAGAAGCACAGAACGTTGTGCCAACACCAGAATTCAAACCTAGTTCCCCAGCTCCGAAGTCTGCAGCGCAAGCCATTACGCCACACCCTCTCCCTACTTTGATGGTTCTGTTTTAGGCTGCACTAACAAGAGAAACAGGCTGGTGCAAGCTACCTCCTGACGAGAGCTCCGGCACTTAACGTTTTTATTTACAAATTAACCTCTGGGTGTTTCATAAGTAATGGAGCACTCAGCAGAGGTTTGGACACAGTGCTGCCTGTGCACGAGGGCATCTGTGTGCACATGACCAGGTTCATGAAGAACACCATTTTCCAGCCCTGGGCATGGATTAATCAACAAAGTGCAGATGGACATCAATTCACCAAAATGCCAGGGGTAGCGAAAGGGACTTCACATTCCCCTTTACCTTCACTTTTATTCAGACATACACAGCCGCGGTCCATGCAGGTAACAGCAATGAGGCCGGGTGGGGGGGGAGTGGCTTTCGAGGGACGTTGCTGCGGGAAAATTAATTATTTATTTAATTTTCCTTCAGCATTGTCCCTCAAATTCCCACCATCGCTGTTACCTGCACGGACCGCGGCTGGACATACATACGCTTCTACATACATACAAACATACACACACATACTCTGCCTGCACATGCACACACACTCTTACATAAGCACGCTTAACACTGCAAACACGCACACAACATACATACATTTAAAAAACATTTTTTTACTTGCCTCAGCTGCCAGGGAAAGTCATATTTCAGCTATTTGTAATCCCTATGAGTAGAGTAAAAAATTGTCAAAAAACGGGGTGAGTGACGTCCCCACCGACGCCCATAAGGACGAGCTGCTAATGTTCCTCACACTGACTTTGCCACTGCTGACGCTAGGGGTCACAAAGAATGTGTCAGGGGTCACAGCAGCGACCCCTTAAATGACGTCCCTGAAAGAGCAGTCCAGTTGTAATCATGTTTGATTCGAACTGAAGAAATTGAACTAACCCACCTGAAAACAATGAATTGTTCCAAAAAAGCTCCAGTCTGGATTGTGGTGGTCACGAGGCCATGGATCTATCTGGGAACGTCTCAAAAGGATAACTTCTAGATAAGCAATCTGCTTCGGCTGTCCTCCATTTCTACCGTGAGAACAGAAGCCAAAGGTAACTGCAGGGGCGTAACACAGGCCCCCGAATCCCCCAGCTGCAGGGGCCCCCCTCAGCACAGTACTCCGGTCTGAGCGCTCCGGATAAAATCCAGAGCGGGGCCCTCTGTGTACATTGCGGGGGGGCCCTTAAACTTTCATTACGCCAATCGGTAACTGGGTGTGGAGTGAGGTTGCGTTTTGTTTACTTGCAGCTCCCTGGGAACAGCATCCTAACAGTGCAGTCTGTCCCACATAAAACACGAATTAATGTGAAATGAAGTTGTAAAAACAAGTTGCTTCTCGTTCCCTTTGTGTAAAATATTCGAGTAAGTTACTGTTATCAATAACTCGGCACCCGTTTAGAGCTAGAGGCATTTTTTCCTATCAGCTCACTGATTTAACATTGAAAGGTCAAATGCGGCATGAAGTTTAAGTGTGTTTTGACACAGACTTTGTGTTCTACCCAGGGCTTTAAGTGGGCCGGGTCCTGCCGGTGCTGTACCAGCAATTCATAAAAACAGGTGCTGAGATGGGTCCCTTTCTGGCTCTCCACTTGTGCCCTCACACTCGGGTCGAAAAAAAAAATCTAAATTCTGCAGCAGTACCACTGTTCAAAGCCTTTGAGGTAACTTCAAAGAGACTCGTTTTAGTTATTACACAGTCTCAACATTTCAGAATTGAAGCATTTTTAATATAATATACAACACAGCCTTAGTTGCTGCTTATTTAGCTCATGCAACTAACAACCACTGATAAAGCCAATAGCCCTGGCTTGTTGTAGGTATAATGTTACTTGTCGTATCATATGTCTCAATGCTATGACAGAAACAGCAAAATACCAGTCGGGCGGCACAGATTTTTAGCTTAAGTGTTTTTAAGCAAAGCCCTTAATTGCATTGGCCACGACCCTTCGAGAGACCCCCCCCCCCTTGTTTTTCATCCCACTTAAAGCTCTGGTTCTTCCACATGGTGGGGTGTACATTTCAGGTCTCAGCTACCGACAACCGTAGCTTAGATAATTTTCCTCACGTGAGAAAAATATTTCATATATTACATTTCAACGGTGGATACATTGGGGACATCTCATATCAAATGTTTTATATAGGTAAAGTTATGCATTTTAATAAAATGCGCTGGTCCTGCCCTCTGTGAAATGAGGTGTACACCCACATTGTAAAAGACACACAATTGATGGACGGAATGCAGATCAAATCAAAACATTTACCCCCCAGTCAAGAGATCTGGGTTAAATCATCATTCTTTTGCTCACCATGCCACCCCAGTTTAGACCTGGCCATATGCAAATCAGTCTTTACTCTGTGCCTCATGGGAACAGTCCAGCCCGAACTGCCTAGCCAGGTCCTCCCTGGACTGGAAACAAGCATCCTAGGACCGGTTTCTGGGGTTCACCCCTCATCAGCCAGGATAGCTTGAATCCAATGCCACAGTGAGCCTGGGATCCATGTCTGGGCGTACCTGGCACACTTAGGGCACATGGTAGGCATGGCCACTGGAAAAACTCAGTGATTCTTCGACTGTAGTGTTTTCTGAATAACTATACATTTACCACATACTACACCATCTGCTACATAATTTGCAGATTTCAACAAGATTTGTTTCTTGCGCAAACTGACCCAAAGTTAGTTTAAAAAACACCCCAGACAGTGACAAACGCTTTGCTAAGGTTACCTGGTCACCTTTCAATTGCTGGTTTATGTAGTCTAGTGTTAAACATACTAATAATGTAAACTCTTTGTCCAGACGCTATTAATGTGTGTTAAATGACAAGTGAATGGAATGCCACTGCCTCTGAATGTGCTGCATAATTTGCCTCATCTTGCCACATAATTTAGCCAACCCTGCCATATAATTTGGTCCTCCTTCCCTGCATAATATGAGTGGCGCTGATTTATACCGACAGTTAAAAAGAATTATACTTAGAACAGGAAAGCATTTCCATAAATACTCTTCTTCGTCTAAAATACATACATTGAAGAAATGCCTCACAAACCCATCTCCTTCTTGAAGTTTAGAGTAGTTAGAAATCTGTGTCAGGTCTAAACATTTCCACCATCAGCCTGGACCTTTCCAATATATCCCGGCTGATTAAATTCTTTCTACTTGTCCTTATGCATCCTAAATACACCTCTCTTCCTCCTCTATCAGGCGGTTCAAAAGAGCCAATAATGGCAAAAGGTGCTGTATAAGGTGTACTCGGTAGCAAGTTTAGTTGTAAGCGGCTAATTTCCCAGTACTCTGCAATTTCAACCTACATTTCGATGACCCCTGACAACGTTGCCTCTAAGACTCTGTCTCAGGACCTAATGTCTCTCAAACTGGGGCAATTGGTCGAGGGGACCACCCAGGAGAAAGGTCATACCACTGATTTAGACTTTAGTAATGTTAACCCTCAAGTGGAGACTCTCATCCCTTTGATCTGGTCGATTCATTTCTTGCTCCTGCTGGAGTTATCTGTCTCTTCCACCTGTCCTGTAACATCTCTGGTTAATCCGCTTGAACGATGCTGGTCCAAGCTAATTAAGGAGGATTGGTCAGCCGCCTTGCAGATCAGGAGACCAACCTTGTTAGATAGTATCACTTTCTCTATGTCCAGCTTTAAACAATGGATCACTAATTCCTTGGATTCGGTCATAACTGCTGGGTGGCATAGGATCTCCTCGGTTTAAAGGCACGTTGCTTGCTCTAAAAAAGCACTTAAACGTCTGGAAAGAAGCTGAAGAAAATCCTACGATTGGGTCAGTAAAGCCAACTATAAGAGTGCAATTAGAGGATATCATGCAGAAATAAAGTTGCTCAATCAGTATATTTTTCCACAAAAATTGAGCAATCCGCTAATTCTCCTAAGGAGATACTAACCTGGATCTTTCCTTTCATAAAAAACTATCGAGGAACCTCCAGAAAGTAGACCACCCTCAGTTAAGTCTGAATGAACGCTTTCAGCTTTTCTGGATCTTACTGTGAGCCTTTTCTCATATCTGCTTAATGTAGTAAAGTCTGGATCACCCCATGACCCTGCTCCACTTCGTATCTTGTAATAAGGGTATGATACAATTGCTCCCAGGTAGGTGGACATATTTGAATCTCTCGCTCACCAGTGAGCAGGTTCCCCCACAATGGAAGCATGCATTGATTAAGCCCCTTCTAAAAAAAAAAAAAAAAAAACTGCCTTAGACTCTGCCTGTCTGAGCAACTATAAGCCTATCTCTCTGTTAGCAGGTCTCTTAAAGCGCCTCAAGAAACACATCAATAAACATCTCTCTGCCTTCCTCGAGTCCACCGACATACTTAACCCCACACAAATGGGGTTCAGACCACAGCACAGCACTGAAACAGCCTTGCAAGCTGTGGTCGAGGAACTTAGATCTTTGTTGGCCAAAAGGAGGGTCTGCGGCCATCATCCTTCTTGATTTGAACACGGCCTTCGATACGGATGATCATGCCACACTTATCCACAGGATGGTTAATGTGGGTGTCGTCCGCCATGCGCTGAATTGGCCCTTTCCTTTTAGAAGGATAGAACCTTCCAGGTGCGCGGCCACTCCTGGTACTCTCGGATCCTTCCCCTGTGCTGTGAGGCACCACAGTGGTCCTCCCTTAGGCCCACTTTTTAATCCTTATCTGTATCCCCTAGCTGAGATCGCGCATTCTTTCGGGTTGTCTTTTGTTTCCTATGCTGACAACAATCTTCTTCCCTTCTTAGCCAGAAGATTAATTGTCCAGGTTCTTATCTTGTCCCGTCTCAATTATGGCAATGTTCTTTTCTTTGGTTCACCTCACTATGTGATAAAGAGGCTGAAGACCGCACAAAATGCTGCTGCTCAGCTCCTCATGAATGTCCATAGATTTCAATCTTCAAAAATGGCCTTGTAGAACCTCCTTTGGCTCCCAGTTGAGCAGAAGGTCCAGTTAAACTCCTCCCATGCTTGTGACGGAACCGTTCCGTCACGAGCCTCGGGTGGGCTGTGCTAGTGACGGAACGGTTCCGTCATGGCCCACTCGCCGTGCCTGCGCGGCACGAATTCCGCGCCTGCGGTGACGTTCTAAAGAGTGGGCGGGGCCATGACGGAACCGTTCCATCACAAGTACAGCTCACCCGCGGGCCGTGACGGAGCGGTTCCATCACGAACACGGGAGCGCCGCGCCGCCCCGAAGTGTATGATGGCATCGTTGGGTTCTGATGACGTTATAAATCTCAAAATCAAAAGTTGTTTGGTATATTATTGTAATCATAAACCCTACATATCTTTAATTAGTAATTCCAAATATCATAACAATTATGTAACTTGTGAGTGGTTTAAAATTATATGAAAATTATTACTTTCAATCGTGAGCATGTTTAAATAAAACTAAGGTCCTCACTGTTAGTTTGACAAATGTTGGTGCAAGGATACTGGGACGCTCGGAATCTCCGTTTCTGGCCAGTATCCCCCACACCAAAATCCACCAAATGTGAGTTTTTAACCTGTAGTGATCAGCCAGACCTAGGAACACAGGTTCTTTATTTTGAGATTTTTCAAAAAAATCTACAGACATTTTGCATTTGCTCTGAGCAGGTGAAAGATGTTAGTGGGACTGTCAGAGAGAGTCCGGGTTTGGGCGGGGGCTGCCAGCAGGGCACAGTTTGGGTACCCAGAGGTGGGAGGAGCAATTATCTTTATCCCAACCTCTCTCCCTAAATGCCCCACCCCTTTCCTGCAGTGGTTTAGGGGGGGGGGGGGATGCCACAACCCATAACGATACAAAAGGGGGTGGTGATGGACGGAGCATCTGAATCAATCAAACACTCACACCCAGTCAAAAGATCTGGGTTTGATCCATCACCGTTCTTTAGCCCACTCTGCCACCCCAGTTCAGACATGGCTATATGCAAATCAGTCTGACCCTGTGCCTCATGGGAACAGTCGAGCCCGAACTGCCAAGCCATGCCTTCCCTGGACCGGAAACCAGCTTCGGTGATGGATTAAACCCAGATCTTTTGACTGGGTGTGAGTGTTTGATTGATTCAGATGCTCCGTCCATCACCACCCCCCTTTTTACAACCCATAACGAGGCCTTAATGCATTACCCTTCTGTCCCACAGTTTGTAGTGTAGTAAATAGCAACCATCTCACTAGTTTATGTAAATATCAAGGAATAGGACGGTTTCTAACAAATACATTATTTCCTTTTAGTTTGCTGTTCTAACTGCATCAATGGTGGTTTTGGCATCTGCTCCTAACGCTATTAAAGGAAAGCTAGATAAATACACTTTTCAAGAACTTGTTTACATTTTGTGTTGAGGAGAAAGGGACTCCTTATTAATTGTTCGCGGCTTTATAATGCTGACTGAACAAAGTAAACTAACTGACAATGGAAAAAAGCTTTGAATGAGTGGGCGGATTCGCAGAAGTGAAAGATATGTGGTAAATTGAAGTCGCCCTTACATGTTTGGTTTTGTTCTGTGAGTTGTGGGTAAATAAGGCAAGATATAGAAAACAATCCAACAGCCATCATGGTGTAATATTGAGAGGGCTTTAAATTACTTCTAGGACAAAGACACTCACGGGTGGGAAGGTGATGCAAAATAAGTGAACACTCACTGCGTTTAGTGTTTTTCGGCCGGCACAGTTGGGGCGTTGCGGGGGTGGGGTGCTGGGGGAGTCGACAGACAACTGAGAAGGTAAAATTAAATTAAAAAAAATTATAAAACCTCTTACCTTACTTGGCGATGCGGAGTGCTCAATGTTAGTGGTTTTAGAAATGTTTTTATTCAATTTTACCTATCCTGTCATCTGTCGATGTATCCCCCCACCCGGTACTGCCTCACTGCTCTTACCAGTGGCGACCACGCCTGGTTTTCACAAGCCCTAACCAGACTTACTTAGACCCAGGATAAGGTTGTCAGATTAATTCAGTCTGTATCAAGATCAGGATTGAGGAAGGAACAACGCTATGTTGGTGGGAACATATGGGAAAGGGTTTCCCCACAGGTACAAATATTTTCCCCATGAAGAAAAAAAAACAGGATGTACAAACACATATTTAATAAGCAACTACACGTGCATAATTGTGCCTTATGAATATTTATTTACACATATATTTATATGCTGCCTTAGACCCCCGAGTGCACCTGGAAGAGAGAGATGATTGAAGCATTCTAGAAGTACCCCTGAAATAATCTGTGAATGTTATAACATGCCTATATCTAATCCACAGGTTGGCATTAACATTTGAAAGTAAATTGACGATTGTTTTGTGATAGGCTCCTGTGTTATGGAGGTGTGTGCTTCTGCAGGGCACAGCTGTGCGCCTATTTTTATGCATTTGTCCTGTTTAAAGCGCATACATTTAACTTGGAATTTCTCAGAGGCAATGCTGGAGTGAAATGCAGACAGCACAGCTCGGAAACAGTAACCAGTGGTTGCATCTCTGTTTCTGAGCTATGCTGTCTGCTGGTCATGCACAAAACTCAGGGAAATTATGACTTTAATGTATGTGCTTTTTTCAGTGCAATTGCATAAAAAAAGGTGCATAGCTGTGTTCCAAACTAGTTCACTGGGTCAGGTTAGGGTCCCTGTTTACTGAGACACAGTTTATTCTAAAGTGGTAGGAGTCATACTCTTTTAAGCCTAGAATGACTGAATTATTGTTCACAGTGGTCAATATCAACCATTGGGTGACTTTTTCATTCAGCTGATTTGGAAGTATTAATGTTCGGGTCTGCTCCCATTAATCCTTCAACTTAATTTGCATCGGAACGTACAAAAGTATTATGCACTCGCAAACGGGCTGATTTGCGATTTAGTAGGATGTTCGCAAAACACACTTTGGAATTGAAAATATACACTGATTCGGTATTTGGAAGGGGCGTGTTTAGGGCGTCCCTTACAAATAATAAATCTGAATGGAATGTATTAATGTTTTGCATTCGAATTCCATTCGCAAAACACTAATATTTAACTGACACCTAAATGGAGTAGGTAACCCATTCGCAAATGGGAAGGAGTCTCCATGGTACCCCTTCCTCTTTGAGAATGTTAAAATAAGTATTTTTTTAGAGCAGGCATTGGGCAAACAGACCTTTGCCTGCTCTTAAGAAATAAAACTTAAATGTTTCATTTTCTTTATTGAAACACATCCCATATTCCTTCAAAAAAAAGGGGCAGCATTTAAAAACAAAATCTTTATTAAAAGCAATCACAGACATGGTGGTCTTCTTACCTCAGTAGGCCACCATCCATGTGATGGCCATCTTTCCTAATGGATTGCTAACTGCAATCTAGTTCAAAAATATTCATGAGGTAGGTGATTTGCAACCAGCTAAGAATCGCTAATTAATAGTTTTTTGTACATTAGGGATTGCGATTTCCTTAGGAAATCAAAATCTTTATTTTTTGTACATTAAACAAAGTTATTTACAACAAACTTTGCTTTTATTGTCTGAAATTTCAATAATTATGAGATTAGATGCCTTTCCAATAAGGAAGTTGCTGGTACAGGCAGGGGGCAGTTATGACTTTAAAGCTACCCTGAGTGACCCAGAAACAAATTGTAAGTTTATAGTGACGGCTGACTGAATGTCCATTCTATCCTGTGTAAGATAAGGTGTATGAAAAAGCTTTATGAATACCCACAAGTTTGTGGTACTTATTAGTGAAGGGGTCCTCGCCCAGAAATGTCCACAACTTACTCATGTGAGAAAAAAATTAACCATTAAAATTATGCCATGATTTTATCATTCTGCCTGTAGGTAAATAATTCTAAGAGTATAAATTCTGTTTTTTCAATACATATTGTGAGTTTTCAACCATAAACGATTAAATTTACATACCTAAGTGAAACTTTCTGAATACCTTTATCAAAATTAACCCTTAATCATGCTTGTTAGGCACATCTACAACAATTGTGTGATTGTTGGCAAATTAATTTACTTCCCCATACAGTAAACTGTAAATACACTTAGTGAAATATGTACAAGCAAACTGTACATTATGAGTCCTAGTACCATTCCAATTGTATTCTCCACCCATCTCTTTATCCAGATTTCAGTGATATGTTCTTAGCCAGAACCAAGAAAGCATAGTTTATTGGAACAAATCGGTATGCTAGAAATGCTTCTGTTGTAGTAAAAAATTTTTATGAAAACACTGCACCTTGTGGCTCATTATGTTCTACATCAAACATTCAGTAATTCTTAATACTGATGATGCATTCTTTTTGCTCAGTGGATCCCAATATGAAATCAATATGTGAAATTTACATAGGATTTCTGGTCTTCCAGTTCCATATTTTTGGTCTGACTGAAGGACTTAACACACTCTTCTTAAGCAAGTGTATTCCATTATGTCCTTTTGACTTCAAACTGGGATAAAGGAGTAAGATTTAGGTTTGACTAAAAAGGTGGCCAGACTCTAATGAATGGAAAATAAAATAACAAGGTCTCTGCAGTGTGCATGCCACTTAGGGCCAGATGTAGGAAGGCTATTACCGGTCGGTAACGGCCGAAATCGGCCGTTACCGACCGGTAATAGGCTTTTCCTATGTAGGTGGCAAATTTACTGATTCGGTAAATAACGAATCGGTATTTACCGAATCGGTAAATGACATGTAGGAAGCACTTCAAAGAGTGCTTCTGTGCTTTAAGGATTCGTTATTTACCACCAACTATTAGTTGGTGGTAAATAAGCAATACCTCTGTAAATGCAAATCTGTGCATTTACACCTGTGCCTTGTGACAGACATACATGCCCTTAGGGCATGTATGTGTGCCACATGTGCATGCAAGCACTATTCAGGGGTGCAACAGGGTGTCAAAGTGACACCCTGCCACCCTTGACTCTTTCCCTATTTTACCGAATCGGTAATTACCGATTTGGTAATTGACATTAATTCCTATGGGCCGCCGAATAACGATTCAGTATTTTCTACATAGCATTTACCGATTCGAAAATACTGAATCGGTAAAATTCGGTATTTTCGAATCGGTAAATGTCAATTACTTACATCTAGCCCTTAATCATTTGTAACCTTGGTTAAGTTTTACCTAACCAGAGTATTCTATTATTAAGTGCACACACAATTGTAGTAGTACCACCAATTAGTCATCTGTTGAAATACCCCCTAGTTGCACATACCATAATGATTACAAACTGTGTGAAGACATATTTTGTATTAACATCATCAATATCCTTCTCGTTACGCAACGCCTGAGAGCCCTAGGCAATGACAGGATGTAAATAGGTGCATCCCCGCAGACCTCTTGAAATGGAAAAGTTGCTCATTTAGATGTATCTACTCTGGTGAACTATCCATCTCCAAAATCTCCCCTTAGTCCATTGATAATCTTTCTAGATTCTCAAATGGTGTTTGGAGACACATTGTGAGTTGGGTGCTTTGTAGTGCTGGGTCAAAATGTTAGAACTTTGCTTAGTCTCGAAAATTGAGTCTTCCCATCACTGCCAGTTTCTGGATCAGTATTCCCCAAAACAATATTTTTAATTAACAAAGCGACCCCTACACCTTTCCTAATTTCTTTGCTTGCATTATGTATGCGGAATCCTTAGTTTCTAGGTCTATTATCCCATTATAACGCCTACATTCAGTCAACATAAGAAGGTTAACTGAAATCTCGAACAGGAAAGAAAGCACATGAATGTTTACCTAAGTGACTTGGTGTATACTCTGATCATTGCCACATGATCAATGACATTAATTATGTGTGACTCAGAGTGAGTATCCTAGGGTGCACCAAATAAGTATTTGAACAACCAACCTCAAAGAAAGGCATGTACAATGTCCAGAATAAATTACATGAAGTTGCTGCGCTATTGTACCAGGAGCTTCTATTTTGAAGTTGTTCATAGAAATTAGATGTAATCCTAATTATTGCCTTTTTGACATGTATATGATATGCAAAGAAACTGAGTTTGATTAATATGAATATTGAAGAAGTTCCTATTTAACTAAGAGGTTTCACCAAAGAAATTCAGTGCTAAAACTAAATGATATTAACAAGTTGCAGCAATAAGCATGCTCTGATAATATTTGGTGGATCTAAAGAACCATCAATTGATAGGACTAGACTTTTAAATTTCAGTTGTAGAAAGGATTTGAGGGTGTAGTGGATACTTATGGAGGTAGTATCTGTCGTTTCTTTATTGACTTCCTCCAGAGTGGTAATTTTCAACACAGCTTCAGCCCTCCTACAATATCTGGAATGCAGTAACATCAAAGTTCCTATTTTCTGGCTTTGCCTGCATTTTCTGTTTAATAAAATTTGCCTATTATCTTAAGTTTTAAATATATACATTTGGAAACCAGCAGAGGTAAAGCCAATAGGTATCACCTTTTAAAAGTTGATTTTGAGTTATTGGTTTAGTCAATGGCTGCTTTATTTGCAATAAAAAGTAAAGTGTTTTTTTCAATTTATGCTTTGATTTGTTTAATTTGAATAGGAAGCCTATACTATTGGGTATATGAAGAAAGTCCATCCTGGAATGTTTCTGATTCAGTTTACTGTATAATCCTGCTTGTGAGAACAAACATGTCCTTAACCATTATCATATATATATATGTGTGTGTATATATATATATATATATATAGTGGCTAGATATTCTTTTAGCAAAGCATAAAGTTTTGTCTGGAAAAAAGTGTACAAAGTAATATATTCAAAGATAACATCAGTTAGCCATTTTGTATTGATTTCATCTGTAAATTAAAATATCTTGCTAGGCAGCATTGAACATGATCTCCTTAAGTTTATCCTGAATGTTGAGCTTACAAGTTTCTGCCTGGTGTTTGAAATTATTTTTGAAAGCAGCAAGTGAGCTATTCTCTTTATCTAGGGTCGCAAATATCTGGCATTCCACCTATTCTGTACTTTTGTGAGGATTAAAAATGTAAATTATTAGCTGCATGCATAAAAGTAAATGCTGTAGATACAAGTTACTCATGAGCAGAGACTGTACAATTTTCTTCTATGGGGTAAAGCAAACAAATCAATGAGCTAAAGTATTCAAATGTACAGTTAGTTACAGTGGAAGCAAACATACCAGGCACTTGGGTAAACCTAAACAGAAGTGGAACAAGAAATACTCATTTAAAGTTCCAACTGCCACACTGCTCTTTGATCAGTTGGCGCTTCTTGTTTTGATAGTTGCTTTTAGTTCTTTTTTAAGTCTGGCTAAATAGAGCTCTAGCTTTATGAGGCCAATTTAACACAAAGCGGTTATGAGTTGTTCTTTGCACAGGCTATAGTAAGTATTAATCATCCATCAATAATGTTAGTGATTTAGCGTAATTGAACAAAGCGCAAACTTTTATTGGGAGTGCAGTGTGTCCTTCCCTTATGTAGGATTGGTTCATGGTTCTCTGTGTTTGTTACAAGAATGTGAATAAAAGTACATTATGGTTTGGCAGTGAACTATTACAATATATTACAACATTTATATTGTGTGGATTAATTTAGCCATGTAGAAATGTCATGACACAGAGCTAAAACATTTGAATTCTTAAGAACAGTGAAATTTCACTGTGCAAATTCAGAAGCAAAAGAATATAAACCACAACTACTGTTTCATAATGCTGATCTTTCTCTAATCTCCTTACTACCACATTTCCAAGATCTAGTTAGCAATTTACAGAATAATACCAACAGCACAATTAGTTTTGAACATATAAAATCCTGGAATCAACAAATATTTGGTTAAATTATGGTAGATTGGGCAAAGTGGTAACATGTAAAATAATGTCTTTTTACAGCACTATTACATTTACAGTGTGATCTGAAATGCTGAGTCTTTCCATGAGTTGGTGTAAAATACTTCTGGAAATTTGGAGTAATTCATAAAAGTTTAAATATGTCACCAGGGCCCTCATTATGAGTTGCTTGCACATTCCAATGGGGGGAGTAACAGGCGTTACCTGGCGAATTTAAGTTATACCTTTTCTTTTTCTTTTTGGGGTTTTAGCTGATGTATGCAGACAACATCTCTGGTTGAAAATCCAGGGGAAATACTAATTCATGCATGTTACTCCACAAAATCATGTATCCTCATTATTTCCCCACCCCTGAATTACCAGTACCCCAATAATCGTAATTTCAAGGCAGGGAGATAATGGCGATTTTAACAGGCCACTCATAATGACGGCCAGCATGTTAGAGTCGAAGTTGCTTACCAATTCTTCACAAAATAACTAATATGCCTAGGCTCTCTTGACCAATTTGCTTTTATTGAAAAATATAGCATGACACATTTCTTTGTGTCTACTTCTCCTAATATCACATTTTGGCAGCAGTTCCTCTAGTTTGACTTTGTTATGTCTAACGTATAAAGCGATATTCGACGTTGGTGGTTAGTCATCTTTACGTAACACTTCCCTTAAAATAGTGTGAGAAGGTGTGGCCTCTGAATTGCACCACATACTTGAGGCTGAAGAGCAGCCACTTCTGTAATTTTGTTTACTCCAAGTTCAGCCCTCAAATGATCCATTAGGGTGGGTTTTTGAAAACAAAGCTAAGGCGACCTTAAGAAGTTACTTTCCATTTGAGCAGCAGTGTTCAAAATACAAACACTGATCTCTGCCCCATGTCTCAGCATTACCACCACAATAGCATAAATGGGCTGGTCCCCAAACAGCCAGGATAGAGATATTGATTATTGCGGAGAGTGTTGACAAAAATTAGCATCTTCTGCAGAAGGCTCTGCCCTATAATTATTGTCTCTGGATGAAGGCAGATGATGGGAAGGACAATTAGCAGCCGATAACGTCCAATTGCGTGTGGTCAAGATGTGAGCAGTCCACTATTCTCTATTCCAACCCAACAAAGTTAGACAAAAAAGACCTGTTGCCCCTGTCTACTCTATGTCTACTTGGAATGCAGATAAATAATTGTTGCTGGTGCTAGTGATATGGGTTTTCTGATTGGTAATTAGATGTAATCATTGCATATCATGTTTGCTGTAAAGAGATTTTAGATTTCTCAAGGTATGGTTGATAGACGGGACGCTTTGCAAAGCAAACTTCAAAAATGGCAAGAGATCACAGTGATTTCAACTAAAATTCCGTTAAGTGAGACAGTTTATGTGAGCACCCTCATAATGTCCAAAATCGTAATCCTCATTTTTGCCTCATTATCAAACATTTACTAGAACAGTTTGAGAATAGCCATGAGGATCTAGTCACAGCCTTGTCTGAACACAACACCGCAAAAAAACTGCAAAAGGCAGGAGGCTTCACTAGCCATCCTCCTGCCTTTCGGCAGTCATAGTTGTGGTGTGCAGGGGACTATTTCAAATATTTGATGAACATGTTAAATTGTGTAGGCATCATCACACACCCCTGTCTTACTCTGGTTTATGTTGGTAACTCCATGCTCCCTTTTCCCAGTGATTATAAAAAAATGGGGTAACCCAAAACGGTTGTTGGACCTGGGTAGTCAGTATTATCAAAAACAATGGCCCAACCCGTAATTATTGGTTGGATCAATCAATCATATGCTCACAGTTTATCACTTCTGAAATTAAACGAGGATTAAAGCTATTCACCTCCAAAATGATTAAATCATAAGATGTTCATTCCATTGGAAAAGCAACCACCTATCACAACTCATTTATTTACAAAAAGGAGTTTTAATAGAGTACTCCAAACACAGCGAAACATTTATTTATATACATTTGTACAGTATTCACAGCGAACGGTAAAGGAAAGAGCTAGTGCTTCTATAAGGGTGCCAGAAAAAAGGAGAAAGTAGTGGTTTAAAGGAAAAGGGGTGTAAGCCTCAACGAAAAGGTGACATAAGATTTTGTTAACTTAAGGCAAAAGCTGGTATTTATCCAACGTATTAAACAAACAGGCCACTATTAGTATTAGTCCAATTTTTTTAACAATCATACAGTCTTGACTAGCATGTATAATGTTCAGGGGAGTAGTGGTCCTGGTTATTGAAAGGGGGAGCGTCGACGTTTCGACCCGTCTTGGGGTGCTAGGGTAACTGGGGACCTCGACCTGCGGGTCTTCCTCAGGACGTAAAAGGCAAAGCCTTCGTACCGTAGCTAAAACGCTGTATGCCCAATTTGCTTTAATGGGAAATTCACAATCCTCATGTTTCTCGAAGGACGTGAAGGGATTGGCCACAATCACACTCCAAATTATTGGTCGTAGACCGTCAACACTACAATTCTGGTGTGGAGTGAAACAGTGTTGATACTGTTCTCATGCGCAGACTTGCTTGTTACTGCAAGTGTTCATGTATGAGTATCACCGTGGAGTAAAGAAGGATGTAGATTCGTCCTGGCATCTGACGGTTCTTTTTACTTCTCCAGTATCACCCTCAATGGGCGTTATTCACAAGAGTGGGCGGTGTCCCAAAGGTCAATTGCCAAATATGCGTGCGAGTGGTTGTTTGATTGATATCGGCTCGCCAAACTCGGAACGCACGTAGTGTCAATCACACATCAGCGCCATGTCTGCGAAGTTAGTTGCAAGGAGTGCGCGCGGGTTGTTGACACTGACTGGCCAGCTTCGAAGTGCACTTCGAAGCTGGCCAGTCAGTGTCAACAACCCGCGCGCACTCCTTGCAACTAACTTCGCAGACATGGCGCTGATGTGTGATTGACACTACGTGCGTTCCGAGTTTGGCGAGCCGATATCAATCAAACAACCACTCGCACGCATATTTGGCAATTGACCTTTGGGACACCGCCCACTCTTGTGAATAACGCCCATTGAGGGTGATACTGGAGAAGTAAAAAGAACCGTCAGATGCCAGGACGAATCTACATCCTTCTTTACTCCACGGTGATACTCATACATGAACACTTGCAGTAACAAGCAAGTCTGCGCATGAGAACAGTATCAACACTGTTTCACTCCACACCAGAATTGTAGTGTTGACGGTCTACGACCAATAATTTGGAGTGTGATTGTGGCCAATCCCTTCACGTCCTTCGAGAAACATGAGGATTGTGAATTTCCCATTAAAGCAAATTGGGCATACAGCGTTTTAGCTACGGTACGAAGGCTTTGCCTTTTACGTCCTGAGGAAGACCCGCAGGTCGAGGTCCCCAGTTACCCTAGCACCCCAAGACGGGTCGAAACGTCGACGCTCCCCCTTTCAATAACCAGGACCACTACTCCCCTGAACATTATACATGCTAGTCAAGACTGTATGATTGTTAAAAAAATTGGACTAATACTAATAGTGGCCTGTTTGTTTAATACGTTGGATAAATACCAGCTTTTGCCTTAAGTTAACAAAATCTTATGTCACCTTTTCGTTGAGGCTTACACCCCTTTTCCTTTAAACCACTACTTTCTCCTTTTTTCTGGCACCCTTATAGAAGCACTAGCTCTTTCCTTTACCGTTCGCTGTGAATACTGTACAAATGTATATAAATAAATGTTTCGCTGTGTTTGGAGTACTCTATTAAAACTCCTTTTTGTAAATAAATGAGTTGTGATAGGTGGTTGCTTTTCCAATGGAATGAACATCTTATGATTTAATCATTTTGGAGGTGAATAGCTTTAATCCTCGTTTAATTTCAGAAGTGATAAACTGTGAGCATATGATTGATTGATCCAACCAATAATTACGGGTTGGGCCATTGTTTTTGATAATACCCTTTTCCCAGTGGGCTAAAGTGCTCCAACACTCTGCTATAAAATTTCCATACGTGAATAAGCTATGGGTCTGAATCTTGATTTACAGGATCTCCCATAACAGGTTTCCATCTACAGAATTAATGGCAGATTTTTTAATCTATAAACGTATGTATAAGGGTTGTCCCTTTCACTTTCCCTAGTTGACTAGTCTGACAAACAAGCTAAAGCGGTGTTCTGCTGCCCTCGTATGAAATCCAAGCTGTGCATTTAATTAGGTTTGTTTTTGTGTCAACCAGTTATCAATTCCAACAAGTACTAGCATACCATTTTATTTCAGGATGCTATTCAATACAGAGATTAGGATGTACCTAGCCAAATCGCCACATTACAAGGATGCAGGACTTCTCCCAACACCAGTAAAAAATTAATGTGTTTTATCGACTCCAGTGACTATAAATCAATATCTTCCTGAAAGCAATCCAGAGGGGTACTGTCTTACCCCGGGACTTTGTTAGAAATTTGGTCAACCCTATTTTGTAACTAGCTTTTTGAAGTTAAAATGTCCAAGCCTCAGAATCCTAGTTATAATACTAGCTTAAGCTGTGATTCTATTATTTGGAAGCCCCTTAATCAGCATTTACAAGGGCCAGAAACTATTTACTATTCTTCAGGACTACAGCTTCTTTTCATAGACCCTAGGCCCTGTCTTGTGATTTTTTTCCAAACGTATTTTATTGTCCAATTTCTTTCATGTTTTTTAATATTTACATTCTTACTATTATGTCTGTGTTTTCTCACCACATTTAGTAAATGGCTTTTGTGTTCTAAACCCTTTGACTTTATCACATGGTCCAACAGCATCACCACTTCTTATCGCAGCAGTAAATAGGGCTGGCTCTTTTCCCTCATATGCTGCAAGAGTGAGATCTTATGATATTAAAAGGAATGTCACTAATATGAATTTCAGCCAAGTCCTCATTTCTTCTTATCTAGACATAGGAATTTTCAACCTTAGGCCCTGGTTGGTGGAGAAAAACACTTACATCATTAAAAAAATATCAATCAAAGTTCATTTGAGTGTCAGTCTTAAAATTCTCACCAGATGCTGGTTTGATTAAAATACCAGGCTATGCTGCATCTACTAATCAGATGATAGATTGTTGCAACAATTTCCAAGAATGTTCCAACAGCTCAAATGTACCACTAACAAAAATCATTTATTTCTGGTTATATACTTAATAATCCTTAGTGCTTCTTAAAGGTTTCGTTCAGAATTAAGAACCTTAATGTTTTAATAAAAATTACTTTCTAAAAAGGACACTTAATTCAATATAAACTCACCAAAATGTTCCCGAGAATACATTGTGTGCACATGAGTTCACCACACTCATATTATATCACAGGTTCTCTGGACCTGTTGAGGAAACTCCAGAGTGAACCAGCATACTAATGCCTATACTGATTGATATATGAATTGAATTGAATTGATTGATATATGTATATATTTTATTTTTTACAGTTTTCACATTTTCTACAATTCATCCCAGCTTTAATATGTCTCTTTGCATTTAATTGGAATAATTGTGTTGTTTAAGTTAAGTTATGTATCAGACTCTCTCTCAGATTGGAAAATATAAAGATCTTTGTTACTCTTAAGAATTGATTAGCTGCATATTCCTGGAATACTTGGTGAGAAATCATTCAAATATATACTTCTGTGGTTTTATCTTAAAAAAGAATGGTGTATAATTTGCAAAGCAGTGCATGCTTCAAGGAATTTTCTTTCACACTATAACTAATGTTTTAGTTTGGAATTGCTAGCTTTAAAAAAAAAATTGTTGTAAAATGCTGAAATGGAAGGCATGCCGACTGTTGTTAGATTGAATCTAATGATGAGGATCTTCAATCTACATAAAGCGTGTTTTGGGGGGAGATACACACGTGTTTTGTAAAAAATAAAATCCAATATTCTCGCTGCAACAAAAAGTAAGAAAACTAAATAAAATTTGTACAACCTCTGAGTTGCTCTGCTCTGCAGAAGTCCTGAGGTTTTTGTAATTATTCTAACTTGTCTCTAAGAGACAATATGAACTTAGGGACACACCTGTAAATAGATGGTTTCCAGTTATTTGTAGCGAATTCCATACTCTCTCAGTGCACTGTGAGACTACTAGATGTTTAGTCATGTCACTGTGGTAGCCTGATGTAAGGCAAACATACATTTTGTGTGTTAAGAAGACAAATCATTGTGTTAATGCTACTACAGATTGTATATCAGTGTCAATGAGGTATGTGAACTACTGAAGATGTAGCCTTGCTGATGATCACAACAATAAAATCTATTTACCCTCAGTTAATGGTATTGTGTTTTTTGGGAACTAATTTTCTCAGGTCTTTTATTGTTCTACTTTCATAAACTGAAGTCTATTGATATGGAAAACCATCTATAAGGTTTAAAAAAAAATAAGTGTATTAAAAGTATAACAAGATATAACATGAAAGTATCAAGTAACATGGCATTGCAATCAAATACAAAAGGTATCATCAATAGCATATAGGCAGGTAATCATACAAGAAAAGAAAATGTTATGGCCGGAACAAAAAGAGTGAAAACAGGCTTAGATCTTGTTAAGTATACCACTAGAATCAAATTAAATTGAGGCAAATAAATATTATAAAAATCACAGAAAAGGAAACCGAAAACTCAAGGGGTTGAGCAACTTCTTGAACACATGGTAATGGAGCATGAGAACTTTAAAACCATCTACTAATGTATATCTTAAAGTCAAATAAACAAGGATTTTTGTCCATTCTGTGTAAAATTTGATATGAGGCAATGCATTTTTCTGAGTGAGGCAACCATGGGATGTTTAAAATAAATACATTTGCAGTTTCATCATCTTTCAGTAGACACTGGTAAAATTATGGAATAGGATAAGATAAACCGCTTAGCTGGTTCTAATTTGTGCCTAAATGCTATTTAACTAGTTCCATATTGTAAGGCAACTTTTCAGCTTGTTCTTCATTTATTGTAGTTTGTGAAGTTAAGCTGCAGAAAAAGTCATTATTCACATTTTGTCATACATTGATTTTTCATGCTGCTAAACAGCGGTTCGAGACTCGAAGGGAAATGGAATCCAGTAGCACCGAAGCTGCTGGATAGCGTCATGTTACAATTTATGATCAGGCGCTATTTGGGAATATTATATTCTGACTCCCATATGCTTTCTTCGGGTCTGCAGACCAGACTGTGAAGATGTTTCCTTCTCCACTTAGAATCCTTATTTTGTTCTACCTCATATTGGTTGTGCATCATTCTGAGTTTATAAACCGATCTGAGAACGCAAACCAGCCCTGGCAATTAAGTCGGACCAGCCCCGGAAGGGGGGCGGAGGGGGGAGTCACGGGGGCGGGTAGACTGGGTGGGCGCTGGGGGGGGGAAACACTGCTGCTGCTTTAATTACAGGGAGCCAATATTGCAGTACTGCTGCAAAACCCGCCCCCAGTTAAAAAAACTGCCCACGGGAAAACGCCAGATACCCGCTACAGCCGTGGCGATTCCATATACAGACCCGATCAGTCAATCAGAAAGCTGCCACACACTTAAGTTTGGAGACAGTTGGAGTTGAAAGGACACTTGGTTCATCATTCAGTGCAGTGGGTAAGGTCTGAACAACAGCGGTTTACAATTCTGAGAAACATGCTTCTGAGAGATTATATTTGGGTAACCAAGTAGGTCAGTGCGTATGTTCTGAAGTTTATAGTGCCTACTTTGTAAAATAATTAGTATCGCTGGCCAAACTTTTTCTCAGAAGCCCACAGTCGATGCTGACTAGTGTCTGGATTGCTGAATACCAAGGCTGTGCTATCCTGATTCTACCTTCTTGCCTCTTTCTTCCAACAACAACCTCTCTCTACCTCTGTATTTCAATCTTGGAGGTTCTCCTGCATCCCAGCCTTCTCTATTTCTCACACTTTTTTCATCTTTCTCTTCATCCTCCTTTACGTATTTTGTATTTTTCTCTCCCTTGCTCTGAGTCAAAGTCTAATGAGGAACTGTAAGTTCCAGGCCCGAAAAAGGAGTGCTGATAGGCTCCACCTGTAACCACGGGCTCAAATTAAACACAGAAGGCATGATTCACAAAGGGACTTACATGTGGAAATGTACGAGGGCGGAGTTTCCGTACCCGCGGTGGAATCTCCTCACAGTGCATTCTCTGCAGTGCGCCGTGCAGAGATTCCGCGACTCCGCACTCAAAGCTTTACTACACATAAGTACCTTTGTTAATCAGGCCCTGACTTTCCATGCCTGCCTGCTGCCAGATTGATAGGTAGAAGGTTTTTTTAAACACATATTTATTAGATAATACTATTGTTAAAAACAAAATAACCACAATAAAATTGTGTCTGTTTGTATAGCGCTACTTGTTGACAATTCTAATGATCTGTAAGATTAGACACTGCCAATGCTTGTTGTAGATTGTCTAATGCAAAAAGAAATTCACTGTTTGAATCACATTTTTTTTATTTTTTTTTTTTTTTATTTATTTTATTATGCAAAGATAACAGCACAGTACAATGTGCGAGGAGCCCTTCGCCTACAACCCTTCACAGGCCGGCGGTGGACTGCCTCGCCATAGTCATGACACTTACATTTAGCAAGCAGAAGGACCTGTAGATCAGGGCTTAGGTCTCAGTGGCAATACAAATCAAGCAGGGCAACCCCCGCTCGCTATTCCTTACTGCGTTGCGGTGTGCATTGCGCGTACCTTAAACAAAAACTGTACATTTTTATCATTTTCTCCCAACTAACTCCCCAACCCATGAACCCCCCCCTCCCACAACCGGTCCCATGTGTGTGCTTCTCGTGTGTGGTAGTGTGCATCCCAGTGGCGTGTACGGCTCGTGTCAGTCACAGCTTCCCAGCATCTCAGCAGGGGCTCTCTAATATCCCATACAGGCAGGGGAGTGGTGTCTTGTCCCCCCCGAGACGTATTACAGTGCAGTGTAAAAGTCTATCCGGGCTCCGTGTGCAGTTCACTGTCTAGGTCTTCCCCCTCTCCCTCCGTGGAGGCATCCCCTTCTATTCCGGAGGTTAGGTAACTCTGGTACAACCCCCAGAAGTTCTTAGGGCGGCTTCGGGGCGGGAGGAGCTCGCTGTATGTGTCTGCTTGCGTGTTGCAGTATTTCATGTCGCAAGTCCACCTCTTCAGTGTGGGGAGGGGCCCCCGCAACCAGCACAGTGCCACCACTCTTTTCGCAAGGAGCATGCCCATGCTCACCAGCCTCCTCACCGCGAGAGGTATCTCCTTCGTGTAACCCATCAGTGCGAGGGCCGGGCTAAGGGTCAAGTCCAGCTCCACTATAGTACTAAGTTCTGCGAATACGCATGCCCAGAACTTCTGAACTCCTGGGCACCACCAGGCTAAATGCAGGAAGTCCGCCACCGGCGCATGACATCTCTCACAGCGGGGCGAGTCACGTAGGCCGTACCTATGCAAGCGTTCCGGCGTGTGATACACCCGCTGCAGGAATTTAAAGTGGATCAAACGGTGCCGCCCGTTTAGGGAAATGCGCCTGGATGCCGCGCAGCAGTACCCCCACATGTTGTCATCAACTGGAGTCCCTAGGTCAGTCTGCCAAGCTAACCGCGCCCTAGTGTAGTGTAGTGCCGTGTGCTCATGACCTATCGTGTAAAGCCTAGAGATCAGTTTCTTAGGGTTCTCGGTATCTATGATGTATACTAGTTCCGGGACGTCAGGGGGTTCCTCAAGGTCAGGGCCCAACAGCTCCAGCAGCGCACTCCTCACTCTATGATACTGGAAGCGTTGGAGCACCGAGGCACGCACCCCCTCGTGCGCGAGTTGATCCCACGTCTTCACCTTCCCCTGCACAAAGAGGTCGCCCATGGTGCGTACGCCTAATTCGTTGAGGGCCTTGTAGACACCGGGTTCCGCCAATGTTGGGAGCCATAGCGCCCATTGTATCGGCATGTTGGATGCGTACATCAGGACTTTGTCTTGGCGCTGCAATATAGAGTGCCAGGCATGATTAGTGGACAGGAGGGAGTCCAGCACTCCCACTCTGCGGTCTTTGGGTCCGCATATGGTCGCTGGGAGTGGGGTGGGGTCCGCAAACAGCCGCTCCAGGATCACATGCGGGATGTCCCGGTTACCGTGAATCCAGGTGTGCAGATGGGAGGCTTGCGCAACCCGGTAGTAACGCTCCAGGTCCGGGGCAGCTAGGCCACCCTGCTCATACGGCAACTGCAGCACCTTCCACTGCACTCTAGGCTGCTTGCCAGCCCACGCTAATCTCACCAGTAGTTTGTTCATGGTAGCAAAGAAAGCCTTCGAGAGGACCATCGGGAGGTTATTAAAAAGGAACAGAAATCTAGGGAGAATTACCATTTTCATCATAGCTATTCTGCCCATCAGTGACAGCGGAAGCTTGATCCAAACCTCTACGTCATCTACAAGTTTGCTGTACGCTACCCCGTAGTTTTCCCTCATCAGCACATCAGGATCTGTGTGGAGCATGATGCCCAAATACCTCACTGGTTCCGTGGACCAGTGGAGCGGGTAATCCATCTCGAATGGTTCTGTGATAGGGGTCAGTGGGAAGGCCACCGACTTTGGCCAGTTGACCTTTAGTCCCGAGAGCGCGCCAAATCTCACCACTTCTCGTAAGACCGACGACAGGTTATTGGCGGGGTCTCTAATGTACAGCAGAGTGTCATCTGCGTACGTGGATATGCCAAGCTTGTATGTAGGGTAGCTGATGGCCTCATAGGAGTGGTATTCCCGCATCGCGCACGCCAGTGGCTCCGCCACCAGAGCATATAGCAGCGGGGAGAGTGGGCATCCCTGTCTTGTGCCCCTGCTGATGGCGATCGGCTCCGAGACTGCGTCCCCTAGCCTGATCCTCGCCGTGGGCAAATGATAAAGCGCGCCCAGGAGTTGGAGGAAGAGCTCCCCCAGTCCCAGCTTTTTCAGCACCCTGCGCATGAAGGGCCACTCCACCGAGTCAAAGGCCTTCTCCATGTCGAGGAACACCGCCATGGCTTTTGTATCATGCCTAGTGTGCTGCATGGCCCCCAAAACAGTGCGAAGGTTGTAAGTGAGGTTCCTTGCTGGGATAAACCCTGCCTGCTCCGGGGCTACCAATTCCGGGGCCACCAGTGCCAGTCTGGTCGCCAGGACTTTCGCATAAAGCTTAGCGTCCACATTCAGCAGGGAAAGGGGGCGGTAGGAACCTGGGAGATCAGGAGGCTTGCCCGGCTTCAAAATTGTGACGATAAGCGCTTCTCTCATCGAGGGCGGCATAGCACCGTACTCGCAGATCTCGTCAAAGAGTGTGGAGAGGTGAGGCAACAGCTTGTCCTTGTATGCCTTATAGAATGCTACCGACAGCCCGTCTATCCCGGGGGCGCTTTCGGACCTCATGGTATCGAGCGCGTCCGATATTTCCTCACGGAGTATAGGGGACATCAGGAACTCCCTCTGCCAGTTCTCGAGGAACGGCATCTTAATGTAATCTAAATAGTGGTCAATTTGGTCCTCCACCCCAGTGATCTTGGTAGTGTAGAGGTCCCCATAGAATCTCCTAAATTCCGCTAGAATGCCGTCCTCCGTGGTGACTCTCTCCCCCCCCGGAGTTTGCATTTCCGGGATTGTTTGCCTACGCCTAGTGCCCTTCATTATCCTAGCTAGCAGTGCTCCAGGCCGGTCACCCTCTCCGTAAGAGCGCGCTGACGCATACTTTCCCAGGTGCCTAACCTCTCTATCCGCTTCCTCCTGGAACTCTTTCATTAGGTCCTGCAAGGTCCCGTCCCCGAGTGGTGTCGGGTTCAGAAGCTGGCGGCGCTCGCAGTCCGCAATCTGCCCCTCAAGGAGCTTAAGCCTGTTCCTAATAGCTTTGAGAACACTGGAGTGTTTCGCCATGGCTACCCCCCTGACATAAACTTTGAATGCCTCCCAGACTGTCCCAAATCTGTCGACTGAGCCTACGTTAGTGGCAAAGTAGGTATCAATGTCCTCCCCCAGGTCTGCCCTAAATGCCTCATCTAGAAGTGAGTATGGCGGGAAACGCCACGTGAACGGAGGGATCCTCTTCTTGGGAGTGGTCAGCACTAGCACTACTGGGGAGTGGTCCGACAGGGTGCGGGGGAGCACACTGCAGCCCTTAACCATGGGAAGCAGCGTGTGCGTGGACAGCCAGTGATCTATCCTGGTATGGATGTTATGGTACGCAGAGTAGTGTGTGTAACCCCCCTGGCCGTTATGCCTATCTCTCCAAACGTCTACCAGCCCTAGGCGCAGCATTTCAGCCTGCATCTGCAGAGCGGCCGCCGCCGGGCGCCGGGGGGGGCCTGCCGACCTATCTAGCTCTGAGTTGAATGTGAAGTTGAAGTCCCCCCCCCAGAGCATTCTATCGGTGGGGCATTCAGCGCAGTGGCTCGCCACTGCCGCAAAGAAGTCAGGGGAATCGTAGTTTGGGCCATAGATGTTCATGACCAGTATGTCGTGGCCCTTGCCTACGCATCTGCTCAAAACAAATCTACCCTCCGGGTCAGCTTTCAGCAGTGTGAGCGACAACTTGGATTTCGGGTTTACCCATGTAAGGACCCCCCTTGCATGTGTGGTGAAGCCCGCGTAGGTGGCGTTTCCCTGAATCCCCCTGTGCGTGAGCATCTTGCTGGTGTCGGGCAAGTGTGTTTCCTGCAGCAGCGCCAGATCTATGTGGTGTCGGAGCAGGTACTGGAGCACCTTGCGCAGTTTTCGGTAATCATTCAACCCCCTAACGTTCCACGTAACAGCCTTGAGGGTCTCCGTGTCGCTCAGCAGGTCGGCATGTGATGCATCAGCCATAGTCCCTAAAGAAGCAAAGTGGGATCAAGGCCCAGCCATTCACCGCCCCTCTCCGTCTACAGCATTCGCCTACGCCCTCCAAGTAGCACAACAGTTCAAAGCACAGTTCGGACCCCTTCCCCAAACAGTTCTGAACCCACAGGCCCCAATTCCCCCCCCAACCACAGTCCGCCAACCCCAACCTGGCGTGAACGAATCCCCCAACTCTCGCATCCCCCCGCCTCCCACAGTCACTCAACCCCCAACCTGGTGTGACCGAAATTCCCGTGTCCCTCCCCCCCCCCACATCCCTACTCATGCAACAATTCCCCATTTCGGCTCAATCCGAGCCGTAACCGCAGTACGCGCTGGGGCAGAGGTAGCCTGTGTAGTCCTTTTGTCGTCCTCCTCCCCACCGGGACTATCAAACAGTGTCCTTCAGCTTGCCCCTTTGCCAGCGCCTCGGTAACTAGGTCTAGCAGTATCCACACTACTCCATAGTTCAACAACGTGTTGGCAATCCCGTCCCCCCCATCCCCCCACGCCCAGAATCTTCAGCACATTGCAGTGTCCCGCTTTTGGGAGTCAAATCGCGCCAAGGGCAGTTTCAGTAGCACAAATGCCGCACCCCGGCGACCCCAGTACATAACACACAAATCTCACCCACAGTTCAGTGTGTAGCAGTCCAGGGCCTGTGGCCGTGCGCTCCGGGCAGCCATCTCTCAGTAGTTCAGCGAGGGGACGTAGGGGGACTAAGGTGCTCAGATATACGGGTTGCACTGCTTACCGCCCTCTGTAACTCAGTCTTGTTCCTCGAGGTCCCCAGTGCAGTTCTGGTCCGCCGTGTGTGGATTCGGACTCCCCCGGGCCTCCTTCATCCAGACTTTCAAGGATTTCTGCAGTTCTTTGGGATCCGTGAAGAAGTGCGAGTGTCCCTGCCTGTTGATGCGTAGTCTCGCTGGGTATAACATGGCGTAGTCCAGGCCCAGTTCTCTAAGTTGCTGTTTGTATGGAACAAATCTTCTTCTTTCTTCCTGGACCTTTGAGGTGAAGTCTGGGTATAGCGATATGTCCATTCCCTCATACTGTAGCTTGCCCTTTTCCCGGGCTGCTCTGAGGGCAGCGTCTCTGTCCCTGTAATTTAATAATTTCGCTATTATCGGCCTAGGGCTGGCGCCCGGGGGAGGCCTCGGGCCGAGGGTGCGGTGGGCGCGTTCCACTATAAACATTGGCGAGAAGGTGTCGTCCCCTAGCATCGTCTTCAAAAGTTTTTCAATAAACAGCTCCATTTTGCCCGTTTGGGTCGATTCGGCCACACCTGTGACGCGGATGTTGGAGCGCCGGGAACGCGCCTCTAAGTCCTCCGACTTCTCCTGGATGATCTGAAGCAACCTACCAAATTGTTTACGATCCGAATCCCACTCGGTTTGGGCCTCCTCCGCCTCGGTGAGTCTGCGTTCTGCCATGTCCAGCCTCTCCGCATGCTTGTCCACTCTTTCTGTCATCCGGTCCATCCGGTAGGCCAGTGCGTCAATCTTACTGCCAATGGCTGACATACCTTCCTGCAGCCCCTTCTCCATAGTGTTGAGCATCTCTTTTATCTCAGCACATAGTGAGGGGCTCTGATCGCTAGCCGTGTTCGGAGATTGGGCGGCCGGTCCTTCCGGTCCCTTCTGCCGTCGCTGCTCGAACGCCAGCTTCGTTTGGGTCCGGTCCCCCTTGACCATGGTGAAAGTTCGAGGGGGGAGCGGGTCTCTCCGTTGGGGGGGCCCGCTGCGGTAGAGAGTGGCGTCCGTGGAGTAACTAGTTGGGCTGTGTCTGGAGTGCAGCCTGCCGGGGCCCGATGGCCTCCAGTGTCCACTATATGTCCCAGGGCGGTAAGGGGAGTCCGCACTCGTAGGAGGGGAGCTATGCCCACAGGAGTCTGCTAGCGCCCCGACCAGTGCCCAGTTCTCCTTATCTGTGTGGTCCAATGTCGATATATGGGGCCCGGGCCGAGCCTACCTCCAGGGCGCTCCGCGATCACCACGTGGGCTGCAACCGGCTCCGCAGTCTCACCGGCGTCTCCACCGCTGCTCCCGCCGGCTCCCAAGTGTGTGCCAGCACCTCCGGTGCGCAGTTCCTCGGCGCGGGGCAGTCAGGGGGCCAGCCGCAGTCAGGTGTTTTCAGGCGCCCAGTCGGCCACTCGCCGCCGCCGCACGTCGGATGACGTCGCTCGGCCTCGCCGAGTAGGAAAGGCCGGGGATTCGGGCCTGGTCCGGCGTCAGCAGGGCAGTCGGGCAAAGTAGGGTTTCCCTAGCCCGATTTCGGCCAGAATTGCAGCCGGAGGTCCGCTAGTGTCCGCGGGGACGACGTCCGCTGGTTTCACGTGTGAGGCACCGCTAGAAGAGGATAAATGCCGGATAGATGGTGGCGCTGGCTCGGAGCTTCGCACTTACGCGTCCGCCATTGACGCCGGCTAGCTCCGCCCCCTTGAATCACATTTTTACCCAGCAAAGGGCATAGTAGCAACCTGCAAGAGGCCAAAAAGTCAGTACATGGAAGGGGAGGAGCCAGCCGGATACCAAGAGACGTTTTAAGTCATGGGCAAAGTGGGCTCTGGCCCAGGGCCCCAGCCTTTCAGTGGGCTCCCTGATGGATCCATCTCTGTTAGCTTCACACAGTCCTGCCCTGATGTCTGGATGATTTTTAAACATAGATTGCTTTAAATACTATTTTCCTGTATGTGGGCATCTATTTCATTTTGCAGAGAAATGGGTTTGTTTTTCAGCACCATGCAACATTCATGAAAAAAAATAATTTCTTTTTTCAGATATGGCTGAGGGCCACAGAGATGATCTGCAATAATATTTAGGAGCTGCTGCTACATTACAATATTGAAAACACACATTACTATTCCTTAATTTTAGATGAAAACACTTTTAGAATATGGACCAGTCTGCCTGAGCACTGACCTGATCTCAGAGGGCATGGAAAATATGAAATTGGTTCATAAATTTAAAAGATGTTTGGAAGAGGGGCCCCCAAAATATGCTTAGCCCAGGGCCCACAAAATTGAAATGTCCCTGAGATGGCCTGTGTACCTTGAAGCACCCATTTCAGACTCTCTTTTCCTCCTTGTGGGTCTACTGAGGCATGTGATAAGGTTCCTGGCTTGGCAAATACAGCAGTGATGGGCGTGTGCCTCGTGGGAGAGCTCTGATGCCATGATCCAAGCGGCGGATGTCACATGGCACAAAGAGCTCTTCTAGGGCAATAATACAGAGCTGTCCTATGGCACAGGAAGAGCTGTGAAGACGGTGTCAGCAAGAACCGTAAATGTCCCTCCCGGAGGTGAGAGAGTGGAGGTGGCATGGGGAGCACTGTGATCTTGTGTACCCTAGGAGCCAGTAGGCTTGCCGACCCTGTGGAGTGTCATAGTTGGCCGGGGCTGCAGTGGAGAATTTGATATCTGGGTGGGGGGACGCTCGCGATGATGATACGCTTGAAAGAGACTGCCTCGCACTGGACGGCAGGCCTGGGGGCCTCAAATATTGGAAGCCTGCTCGACTGGAAAGTTCTGCCACTTGGACCTAGGGCCTACAGGTGGGCAACTGTGGTGGCTCCACATCAGTGCATCTCAAGCGACCTCACAGAGGGACATTTTAAAGAAGGCTGCTGAGGGGTGAGGAGTGACTGCAGCGACAGGGGTTGACTCCAGTGTTGAAATGTCTAAGGAGAGGATATCCAAGGGGGATTCCTTCATTCAACGCGTAGCAGCCCCCAAGGAGAAGGCAGCAGAAAGAAACGGTATCCTCAGCAGGCAAGGAGGGCCTGTCCAGATGGCCTCTTTTCCTGTGCTCCAGCTTGACTTTGAGGTTAGATCTATTGGAAAATGCTGGGACTATCAAAGTGACAGGTCAGAAGGTGGAAAATAAACTGGATGGTCTCCTCAAGTGAGTCTGGGAATGGAACCCCAGTATGTGAAGATAGAGGTTGAGGAGTCTAGAGGCAGTAACTGAGACGCTTAGAATGCAAAACGGGGCACAAATATCAGGCTGCTGGAGATCCCATCTGATAAAGCATCTGCAGATCCACAAGACTGGATAATGCGAGCGCTCTGAGACTTGGTTGGTGAGCATAGTGGACACAACCAACTGAGTGTCCAGAAGGTGTGCAGGCTGCTGCGATAAGTAGGGGAATGGCTAACTTGTCGGATATAATTGTGATGGCAATGGTGAAGTGTCAGGTGCCGAGGGAGTATATCTCTTGCCTGTGGCACTGCAGTTTAGGATGTATTGATGAATCCAGTCTTCCTTTGTTTCCTGATCAAGTTTTGGTTGCCTTACATGGAAGAGTGCCCTGATGGAGGCCAGAATGGCCATGACGCAACATGGGCTCACAGCATCAGTGAGCTTTCAACTTCAACTGTGAGTGGAGCATCAGGAGACGCGCTATGCCGTCAAACAAGAAGACTCTGCCAGCACTTTGGAAAGACTACACCTAGATGTAGGGTGTATCATATGGGGACTGAGTGAGGCATTTGGATTGGAGGCTTTCCAGGGGGAGACTTTGGTACCTCTAATATCCTATAATATTCTATAGTGTTAATATACTAATAGTGCACGCCGTGGAGCAGTTTTGTGTAATGGCGTTGTCAATCAGGCTGGTTCTGAAACCTGTATGTGATGCTGTTAACAAAAAAGTTTTAATTCTAAAGAGCAACCTGTGGATTAGACATTAAACAACAATAATCTCACAGGTAAAGAAATAGGGAGAAGCAAAGGAACCCAGAATTAATCTGCATAATGGGATGTTTAGATAAGGAGTAGTACCTAATAGTATCTTTTAGCTACTCTACAAACTTGGAGAAAATTTAGCAGATACATATTCCAGTGCAAAGACACTGCTTTCTATTTTATCCTTAGAAGGGATAAATTGTCCCTTAAAGGGGACAGTGGTTTAATATTAGACATATGTTCTAGGATATGTTTCTGTTCGATACCAGGACACCTCAACCCTCAACCCTCCATCTCACATTTCATCAAAACACACCCCCTTAACAATTTCTGGCCTTTTTAGAATCTGCCTATTAAGACCTTTACTATTTGGGTCTCTGTGATTGTATTTAGTGGCTCCAGGCGCCATTTCTACTCCTATTGTCTGAACAGGAATACATTGAGGAAGTACCAGAGCCCTTTTCAGTGGTTTCCTTCCTAGTTAGTTAAAATTACCTTCTGATCCCCCCATACCAGCAGGGTAGTCATATAGTACAACTATAGCAACTATGTTCGCACGCTTTGTGATCTGGTTAATAATGGCACTAGCTCATCAGGGAGGATAGAATGTGGTGAAGAATATTCAGGAAGATCTAGTATTCACCAGCAATATTATAACTGAGGGTAAGTAACTTTTTCTTCTGATGGATACATCTTCCTACAGATTCCTCACTTTTTGAATGAGTCCCAACACAGTACTTCCCAGAAAGGTAGGATTGAGTAGTACTGGTTAACAAAGGAAATCATGCAAGACAGATCAAGCATAGTATCTGTAACAACATGCCTGAGATGCGAGACAGTAGTGCTTTGCTAAATTATGCATGAACAGCCATGATGCTGCCCAGTAGATGCCAGTAATCATTTATTGGAAAGAGCAATAAAAGCCGCCATGGCACTGGTAGATTAAGCAAAATGTCCTCCAGAGGATATTTCTTGGCCAAGGTGCTGCAGCTCTTAATACAGATGGCAGTGCAAAATGTTGTTTATAGCACAAACTTGCCCTTTTTGGCTCCAGTAAAACCCACAAGGAGCTGGTCATTAACACTGTCTGACAACACAGACCTGAGGTCCAATCTATTCAGGCATTCTTCCTTCTTGGTTGGATGTGGAGCAGGAAAGAAAGATGGAAGGCTAAAAGACTGTCCCACATGAAAGGCAGAAACTACTGCACGATAGACAGGTATGAAGGAGCAACTTATCTGGGTAGAAAACTCTGAATGGTAGACTAATTAAAATGGCCTGAAGTTCTCTGACTCTGTGAGTAGATGTAATCACCAACAACAGAACTGTTTTTAGTGTGAGAAGTTCAAACCTGGCAACAATCCATCAGCTTAAATGGCGATGCCATCAAGAAAGTTAAAATAAGATTCCAATTTCCTGTGGAATAATAAACTCAGTGGAAGAGAACACATTAAGCAGCTGTTTCAGAAAGTGTGCCACTAGTGTGGATTTACACATGAAAGGGTCTTCAGGAAAACATGAATGCAGGCAGAGCAGCCATGTAGCATTGGTCTGTGGCCATTACCAAACAATGCTGTGAGAAGAACTCCAATCCACCTCTGATGCTGGCCATTGTTGGTTGTTTCTTCCACCCTGTGCTTAGCACATTCATCGGAGTTATGCCATTCAGGATTGTGAAAGCCATGTGTGCGCTGACCAGCTGTGACCACCCCCCCTTCATCACCAGCACAGCCAACCTTGTCCCCGTGCAGGCGCCTCAAAAGCTGTGACGGTATGTCCCATCTGAGTGGCAAGCTGTCATAAAATCATGGGTTTGGGTTCAAGTACCCATAATAACTGCAAAGCTGCCTTTGTACTGGCTTCTGGGTCGATGCTTTCATGTACACTTTTGTGGCACAGGTGTTGTATTCAGAGCTATTTTAGTTAGGATCCTGTTTCACATTATATGTTGCACAAAACATCCATCCAAGTTTAATTCCTTATAGAAACTCGTATTGAGATATTGGGCAGGGAACATACTTTTGCACTGGAAAAAGCAGACTCCTCAGCACTCAGAAAAGGACTGGCACTCACCAAAAGCCTTTTAGCTGCGGGTTTCAAGTGAAACAGTCTTCCCAGTGCTTTCCGGTCAATGTTCCCGAGTTCCCGTGTGAGGTATCCATAAGAAGGACAGCGTGGACTCCCCCCCTTTCCCACACTCTCTTCCGCCGGAGCGGATATCCGGCCCCCGGGAAATTCGTAGGAGGGGCATATAGCCTATGGCCGTCTCCCCCTAGGCGACCCATCCGTAGTGGGTGCCGCCTCCCCGTGGGAGGGGCCAATGGCCGCCTCCCCCGGGGTGCTCCCATCCGTACTGGGTGGCGCCCCCCCCTAGGGACCTTGAAATCACTGCTCACCGATCATGACCTTACCGCCACAGGCCGGATAGTTGACCGTCTATCCGGCCCCCCACACCTCCTAAAGGTCATGTCTCCTCAATCCCACTAGCCATGCTATGAAGTCGCCTATGAGTAAATCATTCCCCGCCCTGGACAGGTGAACCCCATCATTCAAGTAACAGTGATCGCCCCGAATACTCCCATGGGGAATGCTTTGCAAATGCGCGGAGCGAAACAACTTCCCAATTTTGTTGTTGACCCTCTTTACTGAGTGGTTCAACGCCGTTACAGAGATACCCCCCCGCCAGATTTTTCTGGGGATCATGTGGGACCATGCAATAGTACACCCCGGGAGCCTCTTAGCCAACCAGCTGACTGCCGACAATATGTGTTCAACTAACACCCGTCTCCCCAGTCTTACCAAGTCATTGCCTCCCAGGTGCACTATGATTACAGATGGCGGTGACCTTTGCCGCCCTAAGAGTCCCTCCACAAAGGCTTGAAATTGGTCAAAGCAGAGGCCTCCCTTCCGATGGAAGGTCACTCTGAACCCGTATTCTCCAGATGCGTGAGTCGCGTCACCTGCCATGAATACATCCCCGGCGCGCCTCACGTATGAGTGGCCTACAACCCATACCACTTGCTCTCCAGTCGGTGATCCTTGACCGCTGGTCCTCTGGTGCTGGGTCGATCCCAAATTCCGCCCCGCGTCACAGGCTTGCGAAACTGTAATCCAAACAAAAGACAACAAGCGTGAGTGCATTTCATCAGTCTTTTACAACATGTGCAGACGCACATACCTCTTGAAACAGTTCGAGGACCAACGGCCTAACTGTTTCACTTCTTCCGCACCCATACCCCGAGCCGTAGCCTCAGTAGCGGCCCCTATTCTGAATGAGTGGGTCCCAAAATCGCACGGATTCAAGCCCGCCGCAGCAATCGTAATTGCCAGCACCCTCCGAAACTGGAATTTCGTCAACGGGGTGCCGTCCTTGTGTCTAAGCAGGCTCCCCACCCATGTCGCCGACCTCTGTGCCAGGTAGTCCTCCAAATACCTTATGGGACAACTGGGGCTCCCTCGGGCGCGCTGCAAAACAACACTACTCCCCAAAGCTTCCTGGTCTGTCTTGGACCTGGCTATCGAGATCAACACGGAATCACCCCGTATTTGGACATGATCCCTGCGTAAACCTCCCTCCACATCCTTCTTGTTTCTTGCTACGAGTTCACTTACCCGCATGGCCCCATGGAATGCCAATGCGAAAGCTGCTCGCAACAGAATTACCTCGGAAGGGGAGGAGCATGTCTCATCAAGTTTTGCTAGTAGCAAAGACAATCTTTCTAAACCAATCGGGTGCCTTGTATCTTGTCTGCGACCCTCCAGGCGCTGCCAGCCGCGGAGCACCTTCCTGACTAAGAAGGAACCCGTCGGGTCTCGTATCCCGTGGAGCTGTGCCATGAATGATATGGCCGCCCTATGTCTGTTGGCAGTTGCGGCTGATCGGCCTTCCTTATGAAGCGCCACCAAGAACCCTAGGAAGGATTCCTCCTGCCCCCAGCTATGTCTCCCTACCGGCCCTAAAAAGGCGCAGTATGAACGAAACGCTCCCTCATAAGCTTTCCTCGTCCTGGGCGCTAAGCTGGCTGCCACGAGGTCTTGTAATCCGGGGCACCGATCTGCCATAGTGCTTCGGGGAACGGTGCCGCCACTAGTTCCGCTGTGGGTAGATAACCCCTGAAAGCCTGCATGTGTGAACGAGAGAGTGCATCAGCTGCATTATTCAGTACATCGGCACATGTTTTGCCCTGAATTGTACATTCAATCTCATGCATCGCAATACAATTTCTTTCAACAGTCTCAAGATCCACTTGCAGCGTGCTGCCTGGTGATTAATGCACTCGACCACCGTCATGTTGTCTGACCAAAACACCACGGAGCGGTCCCTAAAGTCTTCCGGCCATGCCAACAGAGCCACCCAAATGGGAAATAGCTCCAAGAAACCAATGTTACCTGTTAAGCCACTAGAGTGCCACCACGTCGGCCATACTTGTGCTGACCATCGGTTACCGAAGATTGCGCCGAATCCCACACTCCCAGCTGAGTCGGTCCACAAACCCAGTTCGCCAGACGATGCCGGGGGTTTGTTCCACGCCACTCGACCGTTGAAGTCCGCCAGGAATGCCAACCAAATGCGCATGTCCTGGCGAACCTCTGCCGACAATCTCGTGCGGTGGTGTCCCTCCTTGAGGCCTACCATCGCTTGTGCAATGGAACGTGAGAAGGGGCGAGCCATCTGTATCACTTTTAGGGCAAAATTAAGCTGGCCCACTGTTTGTTGTAACTGGTGTAGGGTCACCTTGTCCCTACCGAGACATTGTATTAAGGAAGCCCTGAACTTGGCCACCTTCTCCATTGGCAGAAGGAGCTCAATACCCAGAAATTCCAGTGAGGTAGATGGCCCCACTGTCTTACCTAGTGCCAATGGGACCCCAAACTCCCGCATGAGTGTGCAGAAGTCCTGCAGTGTTCGTGCACATACCGTAGTGTCTGCTGGTCCCAAGAAAAGGAAGTCATCTAAATAGTGCATCACCTGTCTATGCCCAGTGGCCTCGGTGAACGCCCATTCCAAAAAGGAGCTGAACATTTCAAAATAGGCACATGAAATTGAACAACCCATGGGCATGCATTTATCCATGTAATACCTCCCTTGGAACGTGAATCCCAGCAAGCGCTGGTCCCGGGGGTGTACCGGGAGCAACCTGAATGCCGACTCAATGTCTGATTTCGCCATCAAGGCACCGGGGCCCAGGCGATTCAGTAGATCGACGGCATCGTCGAACGATGCGTATCGAACTGAACATACCTCAGGGTCAATAGCTTCATTCACCGAGGCCCCCTTCGGGGCCGACAGATTGTGAATGAGTCTATACTCCCCCGGGTCCTTCTTCGGAACCACTCCTAGAGGTGAACACACAAAGTCCGCAACTGGCGGGCAGGCAAAAGGCCCCGCTACCCGTCCCAAGCTGACCTCTTTGGCAATTTTCTTGGCGGCCACCGCCGGGTTATGCTGAACAGATAGTTGATTCTTACAAGAGGGGCTCCCCCAAAAATTCCCCGCCGGGATGTTGAAGCCGTACAGAAAGCCATTCCTCAAAATCCCGGCGGATACATGATCTGGGTATTGGTTCAGCCAGGGGGTCAAAGCCAAGATATCGATGGGTGAAGATGTTTGCTTCCCAGGCACCACTTCAATCCTGCTTGGATCCCCCTTTCCTCCCGCACTACTGGACTTGGATCTACAGCTAAGTTCTGGGTGTGAGGAGTTCCCACAGCCCGAACAAGCATGCCGGAATCTACATGTTCCTTGAGGCCTGTTACAGTTTCCTTTGTTGAAACCCCAACAAACCCCACGCTGGCCTCCATTCCCGCCGGTCTTGGTGGGTTGTGGCTCCCCCCCGGTGCTCGCCCGAAAGGGCTGTGCCGGTCTCTGCTGGAATGTCCCAGACTCGCTCATGCTTGGCGCCGACGTACCCGCCGGTCCCGGCAAAAGCTGATTATGCCATGACACCGTGTCCAGACAATCCCACGTTAAAGCCTCGTTAAACTCTTTTGCTTTTCGAAAGTTAACGTCATAACCCTTCCATTCGTTTCCCCCGTACATTGCATAAAAATTCATGATCCTGTTCTGGTAACATGATAATTCGGGCAAAACTTCAGGTTTACGCTCCCCCATTACTGCTGTAAAAATAGAAAAGGCCTTGACCCAGTTCACCATGGTCTCATCGACCCTAAATTCCGCCATCTTGGCCCGCCATACGCTGGGGTGCCACAAATCTTTCTGGGTCTTTGCATATTCTATCTCACGATGGTCGGTCAACAGTGAAAACATATTAATATATTTGTCCCCCCATATCATTTCCTTCGTGGCCGCCGGAATGTGCTGAGACAACCTTTCCCGCCTTGAAGGTACTAAACTCTCCCCCACCAATGGCAATGGACTCTTACCGGGTTCAATCGCCGTGTCCACTGTCTTCGCTCGACCATCCGTTGTGACCCCCGTTGCTACCTGTGGGGGAATATAAGGAACATTCGCCGTCCCGGCCTCCCTTGACTGCCGTAACTGCTCAATTATTAGTCTGGCTTCCTCGGCCGGATCCCCGGCAGCCACTGTTCCCCCTGCTTTCTTCTTTAACCAGGATAACACTGCCGCTAACTGGAGGGCCAGTTCTGGGGGCATCTGGTCATCCTCAACTGGCGTTATAACTACGGGGATCGGTAAACCCACGTCCGGACCTGGTACCGGGCTATCTACCGGTGCGACTGGGTTGACTGCGCCCGGGCTCACTGGGGGCACCTCTGGGGCTACCTCTGGGGCTGGGCCCTCCCTGGAACCCGCCCTCCTCTTAATCCTCTTCCCCCTACCCTCTGGGGCGACATCCGGCAAGGCCGGCCCTATAACTTTTTTAGGCCGCCCGAGAGGTTGTTCTGCGCTGCTATCTGCTTCTTAACATCCGCTAAGCCCCGACCGATCGCATCCACTTTACCCATTTTTCGGTCCATCACCGCTACTCGGTTCACAAGGGTGCGTAGCATCTTCTCCATCTCGGAGCTCTTTCCTGCTTTCTTGCCAGACATATCTTGGTTACTCCGTCCAACTCGATCCACAAGGTACTAGAGCTTCTACACGCCTGACACTGAAAGAGAAACAACAAAGATTACAAGTTCTCAAAATTGCCGCTTGTTCCTTCGAGGGCTCACGAGCGACGAGTGGTGCAGCCTTCAGAGCACTGGAACAAGAGGAAGCTTCGTTGGATTCCCGCTCTATTTATCCGTCTGCGGGAGGGCGGGGGCCTGCCTCAGGTACGCCCATCCGTGCGCGGACTTCCGGACGGGTGTCTAGGACAACCCCTTCTGGGCGGGAAGGGCGTGCCCCGGCTACGCCGCTTTGGGCATACCAGCCGAAACACGCCCCCCGCCCACAACGGTTTCCCGGGGGGATCGGGGCACCCATCCATACGTTCGGGGGGACCGAGTGGTCTTCCCTTTCCATTCCGGTCAATGTGACCCATATTTTGCAAAGTTGCAGCTCATCCAGTAAAGGAAAGGTTGATAGCTATTGATTTTTCCAATATTTCATTTTCGTTGCCAGATAACTATTTAATTCTTAAAATCTTAGCTTTAGCCCCAGGCAAGTGGTTCACACTTCATTCTTTTGCATTGGGCCTTGAGGTTCCTGGGAGTCAAGGCCCCACCTAGCGGGACTTTGTTATGCTGTTTCGTGAGATTTGAAAGGTCTTGCAGTACTTGGGAAAGTTTGGTCCCCATTTTGGGAGAGGTTTCTATTAATACCACGAGCTTCAGATATTCTATGTTTCGTGTTGAGATTTGGAGGAACCACATGAGTAGCTTTTTTAGTGGGGTCTGCACACAACAGGAGTGGAATAACAAAGGTCCCTGCAGTGTGAGAGGGCCCTGAGCTCCAGAGGGCCCCCTCAGCACAGTACCCTGGCTCAAGAGCTCCTGAGGGGGGGGAGAGCTGGCTCCAGGGACTTTGCAGGGGGGGGGCTTACATTTTACTATGCCATGTGCACAAGGCCTGAAAACAACTGGGGTTGGCTCGTAATCAGCAAGGCTGAGCCACAATCTATAATCAACAAAGAACAAGTGCCTATACTGATAGTAATTTGAAAAGGTTTGGCCACCAGAACAAAGAAGGTTTTTCAAAGCTAGGGTGTGCTTATAAATTGCTTTTTTATTTATAATGTCTAGGTCAATGAAAAAGGGTATATTTGTATTAATCATATACAGTTGAACAGAAACAACATTTTTTGTAAAAATTAGGATAAATGTAAGAGCATCAGTAATATATGTGCAACAGCCAGTAGCCAGTACCTACTGGTGAATAGATGACGCATTTGTTCGCGCTTAATCAAATGTCATAAAATAAATAAATAAATAAATAAATCCCCTTAGCTAAGAAAATCACATTAGTATTAGGCATAAGTCATATTGGAATGAGGCATAAACACATGCAGTAGGCATAACCATATGCATTAGACATGAATTGAAAACATTCTTGCATAATCGTGAGCATAAATCGCATTTGCATAAATCGGAGTAGGCCTAAACATATGCCTGGGGCATAGCACCTTAGGCAGAACACCAACCAAGTAAACATTAGGGGAAATGAAACCATTAGGTATAAATCCCATTAGCATAACAGCCTTAGCAGTGGCATAACCCATTAGCCTAAATCACATTGGTATTGGGCATGAATCCCATGATGTTTGGCATCCTTGCATGAGGCATCTCACTGGGCATAAAAACGCTAGGCACAAACCTGAGGCATGAAGGCAATATCATTAGGTATAAGTTAGATACACCTCCCTAGATGCAAAAACGTAATCTGGCATGAATTTAGCACCTCACAGCATGATATTAGGCCTCATCATTAGCGTAAAAGCATAACCTTAGGACAGAATAATCCTGTCATTAGGCATCAATATAGGTACCAATGCATTATGCAACAATCAGCATGGGGCACGACACATGAGCATGACATTAGGCATTATCACCTGCATGAATCACATCATGCAGCACATTGGGCCTAATCATATTCGCATTGGGCATGAGTCCTCAGCACAGGTACATCAGCAACAGTGCAAGTAGAAAAACATTATGCATACATCGGCATAGCAGTGTCCACCCAGTAACACCTGAAATAGTTGCCCCAAAGTTACAGATTAGCTTCTGGCACCACTGCGCCTGGGGGAGCCCCTGCTCTGGGACTCTGAAAGGGAACTTGCCCCATGATGTAAGTTGGAGTCCCTCTCCTGGACTCAAATGCACAAATGTCCAAAAAGAGAACTGGCACCCCCGTGCACTTGGGAGCACCACTCGGGGACTCAGAAAAACAAAAATGATGTGGCCCACAAAGTACGGGGCAGTTAGGGGTCCCCTTCTGGGACCTGAGGCTCAGGAACAATGCCCCCTATTGCTGTGACCCGCAGCTGCAGCATCGCTGTGTAGCACCCCCCACGGGGCTTCAAGCAAATGTGGCTGCACGATCCAGCTGCTCACTTCGGCGGTGCAGCTGCGATGGCAGAGACCAGCGCTGCCACTCACTGTGTTTTGGGTGCCTCAGGTACCAACAACGCACCTCGGCTGGCCCCGAAAAGTTTCCGCTCCCAGCCCCACCCACCGGCTCCCTCTCTGCACTTGTCACTTCTCGGGACACGCAGGACTCTCCTCTCCAACACGGGAGCCCCGCCAGCAGCAACACCTTCCTGGTGGCCTCTCTCGACTGGACCCTTCTCGTGCTGCTCGGGTCACGTCGGTGATCCTGTTCTTCACCTGGTCCCTCTCCTGGAGGCCGGGACTTCGGTCGGAAGTCCGCGAGGCCCCAGGAGTGCAGTTGACGTAGGGCCAGTGCAGGGTAGGCTCCCGCCTGGCTTCTTGGCAGGCACGGGGCTCCCTCGTCACCCCGGGAGCTCCCATCTTCACTTCTGACCGCTTCGGATGAGGCCATGTCCCCTTCCAAGTTCTTCTTGCCCCTCGCTGCGACGGTGATTTGCAGCTAGTTTAAAGTGCAAGGTTGGCTCCCGTTGGTTCTAATAAGCACCAAGTTGCGGCACAAAAGCGGGGTGGGCACCCGCTTAACTCAAGGATGCCAAAGTGCGCATAAACAAGGGGTGGGCACCCGCGACAGGCTGCAACCATGCGGGGTAGGCTCCCGCTGTACTTTCCCACTAAACAGCTCTCCCTGATAGCAAATGGGGTGGGCTCCCACAAAGGCAAGCAGGCAGGGGGGAATCGCACATGCCGGGATCCCCTCGCAGTGCACGGGCAGCCCAGCGCTGCAGACACCAGCTCTTTCCCACTCCTGGGCAGTAAGATAAAGCGCTCTTCTTGGGCAGGAATAAAGTTGTAGTGCTAAGTCCAGGAATGGAGAATCAAGTTGTAGCGCTCACGAGGTGCTAGGGGCCAGGGGAACACAGTCCCACACAAGAAACTAGCGCCCATGCTCTTCACCTCCTTGGAGTGCAGGCAAGCAATCTATAGCACTCACATGGCGCTAGGGCAGGAGAGCAGGCAGGCAATACTGGGCAACATCAGCAGGCAGTGGGCACTCATCAAGACAGGACAGCAGTTCCTAGGTACAGTCAACCCCCGTAATGTGGCACTCCTCCTGACTTAGCAGTCTTCACTCCAGCAAATGGCTCTCACTGGCCCTGTGGACAGCAGAGAGGGTACCGATGGGCACAGGGGCCAGCACACAGGCCCTTGCGGCGGTACTTCCTGGCAGAGTGTCCCCTCTCAATCAAAGTCCACAAATAGTCTGAACACATGGAGTCTCAGCTCCTCTATATATACAATCCTCACCCCACCTACCAGAAAGGGCCAGAACCTCCTAGAAGGCTCTCTGGGGAAACCGGTCACAACTAGTTTTGGGGGAGGTGTAGAGCACCAGGTCTGCCAGGCTTTCCTCCAAAAGCTGGGGGTGTGTGAGACGGACACACCCCAGGGGGCAGAGCCAGCCTTGTTCACTTTGAGCACTAGACCGACAACCCACCTCAGGCAGGCACTAGCACAGAGACAGGGTGACTGTTTAAAAGTGACATTTACACAATGGTCAAAGAAAACCTGTGTACACCGTTGCGCAGCATTTAACATTTGCTTTCCGTACACACCAAACATGGCATCTACATTTTCTACGATGGGGGTCCCTAATGTAAGCCTATGTGAGGCAGTCAACACACACACTTTGCACTGCTAACCAGTGCTAAAGTGTTCAGAAGCTTGAACCCACCAATTCCATCACAGCAAAAAGACTAGGAGGAAAGGCAAAAAGTTCCGGGATGACCCTGCAAGCAGGCCCAAGTCCAACATGACCCCCTCCCAACCAAAAGCCAGGGTAGACCAATCAATGCCTTGATGGGCTTCCCTGCTTGGGGCGAGAAAACATAGATGCGGGCCCACAACGCAGGTTCTCCGCCACTCTGGACCTAGGTGGTTCCCTCTGTCAACACTCCCTAGACCAACTAAGCCACCCCCCAGGTACTCTCTAGTTGGTTGCGGCCAGGACCGGCCCCTAGGTCATCCAGATGTCTCAGGTCCTTGCCGCCTCACCGAGTGGGGGGCAGTAGCCCCATGCACATAGTACCCATTGGCCACTCAACCTTTCCTCCGTGCAGTTCCAAACTGCCACTGGTCCTCCCACCTGAGGTCCGCACCCTCAGGCTGACCAGCAGTCAGGGGCGAGGCTCTCCTCCCCCTACCTCGCCTTCTGGTGTTCTGAACTCTCCTCCTATGTGAGGCACCCTCAGAACACAACTTCCTCCCCAGTCCATGGCCTGGACCCTGCAACTGATCCACAAACCTAGGGTCTAAACCCTTAGGTTTAACCGGTGCCAGAGGCGAGTCCTCCCTCGCTCTGCACTCCCTTCCAGACTTATGCACCCTCCCACCTGGAGTGGTATCCCTGGAAGACAAATCACGGGGACACTGATTACAGACGCCCCTCCCTCCAGCTCAGGCAGTACCTGGAGCTGGCCGCCCAACCTAGGATCTAAGCCCTGTGGCTGAGCCGGTGCCAGAGGCGAGTCCTTCCTCCCTCTGCACCCCCTTCCAGAGTTCTGCACCCTCCCAACTGGAGGAGTACCCCTGGAAGTCAAACTGGTAGGGACACTGACTACAGGTGTCCAACCCTCCAGGTCAGGCAGTACCTGAACCTGGCTTCCCAGCCCAGGATCTAAACTCTGCGACTGAGCAGCCACCAGAACAACTGGAGCTCAGTTTACGGGCGCTAGGTTCTCCTGACACTAGGGGACCCCCTTCCCTGGACAGCCTATCAGGACAGCCTAGGCTCCCAACCTCGGACTCCATTATGGAACTCTCCAGGCCCTGAGACTGCGGTTGGGGCACCTCAGGACACCTCCCCGTCTCACTCCCTTTCCTTGGGAGACCGAACGTGAGGCCCTACAACCCTCTCACTACCCCGGGACCTAGCTTATTACCAATTTTGTGCTAATTCAAGCCTGCATGATGACAAACAATATTACATTGTATGTTAAACTTTAATGGAATCACAAAAATAGTTGAAATATGTCTTGCCTGGTACCCCAAAAACCATCAACATGACACTGGCTAGAGAGGAAGAGGGGTAGGCAGAGAGTGAGAGAAATTGAATAGGCAGAAGTCACATAAAGAGAAAGTTCACTTTCCCAGAGCCCCTTGAAAGGTGGGGGCCAAAGGCAACTGCCCACTTTGCGCATGCCTTAAAACGTCTCTGCTACAGAAGGAGCATTGGGGAAGAGAAAACTGCATGAGAATTATACAGTGAACTCTCATTTGCTCCTGGTAAGCAAATTGCTTGCTCATCAATCACCAGAGTGTTGTGATACAAGAACAATGGGTGTCATATAGTGTGTTATAAGAAAGTTATTGCAATCATTCAACAAGTCAAAGGCAGAATAAATAGAACTTAAAGCCCCAGGAATACTGAGCACATACACTTGGCAAATAAACCACATGTAGGCTGCAAAACCACTCTTAAAGGGCATCATTCACACTTACCGAAATAAATGTTCCAAAAATGTTTGCTATAACACGCAACAGCGAAATCAAACAAGAGCCGGCATGATTTGTACAATTTCACCTTTCAAAGATTAACTTTATAGTAGCATCAGCTGCAGCTGAGGCATCTGAGATTTTACCATTGAATATGACCATTTTTTTTTCTTAAAGGGAAACGGTAACATCTACCAGTCGAGCCCCCATCCTGACATGCTGATATCCTCATATGCTCAGTTCCTGCTGTTCTGCTTAGGTTAATAGAAAGAATGGTCTTCGCCACAATCATTACAGGAAAAGATTCTAAAAATGTTAGATTGATCACACATTGAACCTTGCCACTACCTAGACAATATGGGATAAAGTGCTTATTGAGCATCAGGACCAGTGGCAATGGGCTTTATACACTTGAGCGTGCTGAAAAGAGGTTCTGAGCTGTAGAAAAGCCATCTTTGGCTGACCAATATCTGAAACCAATTTCTGAAACCCTAGATGTTAACCTGGGGCTACAGACACTAAAGCAGAAGATATGACTAAGTGGGGCAGAATGGGGTTGCCCCACTTTTTATCGGCAGCAAATGTATTGATGGCTCCAACAAAGAAGCAAAGGGACCCACCATTACCAGGGCAATATCATAGGCTTAGGTCTGCTCTAGCCTTGGAAAAAGATTGATTTGAAATAAATGGGCACATCTTGGCATTCCTTTGATTAATGTGGCGATAACGCGCCAACTGAGAGTGAGAGCTCAGGACCAGCCTTACTGATTGACTGCTCTGCATCATGGCTGCAGAATATGATACATGGAGGGAGAGGTTGTTGATGTTACCATAGGGGTCATTGTTTTGCCATTGTGCAACATTCCGTCCACCATCTTGTGTGTTTTGCTGTTCACCCTATGTGGGAAGGGTATGGCCAGACGTGGGTCCCGTGCTCACTACGCCACTGGAGTCAAGCTATCCTGGCTGAAGACGGCTGATAGCCAGAAACGGGTCCTATGATGCTTTATTCCGGTCCAGGGAAGACATGGCTTGGCAGTTTGGGCTGGACTGTTCCCATGAGGCACAGGGTCAAGACTGATTTGCTTATGGCCATGTCTGAAATGGGGTAGCTTGGTGAGCAAAATAACAATGGATTAAACCCAGATCTGTGACTGGGGGTGATTGTTTTGAGATTGTGCAACATTCCGTCCATCATCTTGTGTGTTTTTCCATGGGCAGGTAAGACATGCGATGGTTGGATGTGTCACTACTACAAAAGGAAGAAGTGTTAATGATAGGTGGGGTACTAAGGGGGGGGGGCTGAGGGAAATGGGTGAATATGTTTAGATACATTTTTCCTTTTCAGATAAAAAAGAAAATTAATGTAGGAACAGAAATTGGACATCCTGCGTTTGACATCTAAGAGTTATCTATGCTGCAGTGGTAATGGTGTTCATATATCATTCAATTGCCTTGTCAATACAATTGTTTTATACATAAAACTGAATGAAAGCACGTTTCTTAGCAGGGTCCTTTCTAAAGTTGATGTTTGCAATTTACAGGAACTGACTAGGCTTCAGTTTCATTTGTAGTCAGTTTACCAAGAATGTGGCAAGGGAGTTTCCCAAACGGAACAGCAAGGTTAGTGGTTTATAGAACTATTTTGAAACCTTAGTTGCAATTGTAATTGAGGCTTGCTTTTTGAATGCTTTAACAAAAAAGAAGGAACTGGAGTCACTCATGAATAAAAACTGTTCTGAAAGACTTTAAATCAGAAGCAACAGTATATAAGCGAGAAAGGTGTACAGTAAATGTGGTGCGGTTCTAAATGAAGTGATTTGGGGGTAGGTTGGTTGCTGTAGTGCAGGGGTCTCCAAACCGGTCCTGGAGGGCCGGATCCACGCCAGATTTTTTGGATATCCCCATTGAGATACATGTAGTTATTTAAAAAATCTGGCATGGATCCGGCCCTCCATAACCGGTTTGGAGACCCCTGCTGTAGTGTATGTGCCTGCAATTGGGACCTGTGCACACAAGAAGAGGCCAGCCACCGAGACGGGTAGCTTAATGATCTCCCAATGCTAAGCCCGGTGCCAGGATGGCAGCATGCATAGGGGTTAGACAAGCACCGTGTTATGTTATGTAACTTTAATTTGGTATTGATAAAGCGTACGGCTACTCCCAGGAGTGTCCCGGCGCGGAGCAAAAAAACCACATAGCAGCCGCAGAAAAGACTCCCAAAGCAGAGACGGCGAAAAGCAGATTAAAGTTGTAAATGCCATATTTTGAGCTTTTTTCTAAAGATGAGCAGGTCCTGAACCTGTCTAAGGGTCAAAGGAAGGCTGTTCCATAGGCGGGAGGTGACCCCTTAAAAATATCGTCCTCCAACCTTGAAGAGGGAAACTTTAGGAACAGGAATCAGAAGCTGAGCCGAAGACCTCAGCGTCCTTTGGGGAGTGTAATGGGGAAATCTTTGTCTAAGGTAACGTGTGATGCTAGGTGCACTACACTCCTCCCAAAATATTTCTTTTGCCGAACAACTTATCAACCAACCAACAATAGGGCCTGGTTAATATATTCTTCAACATATATAGTCCTGTTGTATACGGCGTGACCTGATATGGGTTCTCAGATGGTATGGGTAACTCCTCAAGTTTGTGGGGTCCCTTTCCAGATCCTCAGCTCTCCGGGTCTATTCTTAACTCTGATGGAGAAAACCTCAGCGTCTCACTTACCACCCTCACCGAGGAGTCTGTCACTGGCACAGGTCACTCCTCCTCATCTACAACCTTCTGGCCACACATCTTTGTTGGTTTGGGAATGTTCCCCATGCCACTTTTTGAATGCCGACATGTTCCTGGCGATTTGGCTGTTACCACATCCTGCTGGCAGGTAACAACTAAATGGTTTCTTTAGAAATTCTGCCTGCAGTGCCTGTTGTGCACCTTCACTCAGTCTCTGAAGGCAATTTCTTGGCTTCTCGGGCACTGCTGGCTTGATCATTGTTGTGTTGACTCCTCGCGTGACCTGCTGCGGCATTAAAGGACACCAATGTCCATGAGGGATCATGAGGCATTTCATCCAGTATGCTCTCCCAAACTTGACATGAGCAGGTTATTGGTGAGTCGTGCTGTGAGAGGTTCACTGGTTGACACCAAGGAACATTGTGATCACCATCTCAACATCCTTGTTGCATTCCACTCCAATTTGGATAGATTTGAGGGTTGTCATTTGCCTTTCTACTTCCCCATTGGCTTGTGACCTTCGATCTGTGATCTTCCGATGGCAGACATTGAATTTCGTCAAGTGTTCCTTAGTCACTGCCTTGAAACGGCAGATTGTTGTCTATTCCCAGTGTTCTCAGCAGCCTGAACATTTAGACTAGCTTTGAACTGGTCTGTTCAAATGTGGTCGTGGAGAGTTTGTCAACCACCAGGATTTTAGAGTATATATTGGTTGCCACAATCATGTGGCGCCCATCTGTAAGAGTACCAAAGTCTTGGTACCAAAGTCTTTGGAAGAGTACTGAAGTTCACGCTTGCATCTTGCCAAGGTCCTTTACTGACACTTTCCGTGATGATGAGTGGTGGCCTCTTGGGCAGATTGTGGTCTTGGCAGCACGGATATCTTGAGGCTACTTCTTCAACTCTTTCATCCATGGTTGCAAACCACATTTGCTGTGGAGTGTGACTTTGGCTTTGCTTACACCTTGATACCCAATATGGGTAAGCAGTATAATCTGTTGTCTGAGCACATGTGGAATTACTATGCGATGTCCGCTATGTAGTATGCTCTCTTCCATATGGTCAGCTCATCTCTGGCATGCCATAGGGAGGTGAGTTCATGTCCACTTTCCGAACTTGATACATCTTGTAGGAAGTTCGTTCACTGATTAGACTCAGCTGTGGAGCATGTATGCTGGAGAGAGGTGTTTGTTTTGGTTGCTTGTGTTATTTCTCCAATCCTCACAGACCTCAGGCAGCTGAATTATGCAACCCACACCATATATTCATTGGCCCCTGAGGGCTTTCCACTGTTTTGTTTGACCTTGTGTCGGGGGTGCTGTGGTAGTTCACTGGGTTTGAACACCCAGGCTTGCATCCAAATGAGAACTGGTACTTTTGAAGTTGTAGCCCCCAATTTACTATTAATGGGGGCATCATCCCAGCAAACATCAGCAGTAATGTGGCTGGTAGTGACTGAAAATGTTTGTCCATACAGGGTACTGATGGAAATGGGTGTAGCCCAATGGGTTGTCAATGCTTCCTTTTCAATATCTGCCTTTCTCTGTACCGTGGCGTTCAATGCTTGGCTAGCAAATGCAATGGGTCTCACACCCATCGGGCCTGTTTGTTGCAGCAGTACTACTACAAGAAGCAGTGGGACTCACACCTACTAGTATTTTTGACTCCTTGTTAGGGTTGCGGTAGGCCATAGTTGTGTCCTGCAGGAGGGCTGATTTGACACACTGGAATGCCTGTTCCTCTTCTCTTCCCCAAACCCAGGTGGTTGAGATTTTGGTCAAGTTTCTGAGTGGGCCTGCAGAGTGATTGGGGATCAACCACCAGCAGTAGTATGGCAATTTCAGAAACCTTCTTATATCCTGCGGTGACATGGGGATCTCGCCCTACTTTTAATCAATGACTTTGGCAGGGTCTAGTCTAATCCCCTTGCCTGAGAAAATGTAAACATAGAGCTCCATTTGTCGTTGGAAGAACATACATTTTGCTTTGTTTAGGGTTAGCCCTTGTGTCAGCAATTCTTTAGAGCGCAGTTATAAATTATTGTTCTCCGATGGTGGAGGCATGGATCAGAATGCTTTTGCTGACATATACCACTCCCACTAACCCAGTTACCACCTCTGGTGGTTTGGCGTTTCAAAAATCGTCAGCAGCTGACTGGATGCCAAATTTGAAGAGATGGTACCGCCAGAGGCTGACATGCATGGATAAAGTTGTGATGTATCTACTTTCTTCAGTCAGCTCTAGCTGATGGTATACTGAGATATGGTCAATCTTCGAACATAAGTGGGCTTATAAGTGGGCATTTATCAGGTCATCGATTGTCGGTGTGATGTGCCGCTCTCTTCTGATGGCTTGATTGGGGAGTCTCATATTAATGAAGATCCTTATGCAGGCTAATTGTTTTAGTTTACCAGCGACGACCATGGAGAACACTCAGGCTGTGATACTTTTTCCTAGATCTTCCAGTTTCTGATGTTCTGTTATCGGTGCTGGCCTGAGGTGTAAATGGATCCTGCCGTGTCTGAGGACAGCCTTTTCATTGTTGTGTTGATGTGACGCTGCACTGGTAAGGGGTGGAGTTACTGCAGGCCGTGGAACAAATGCTGGAGTATTGACTCTATCCTTTGCATGTTGATTGCTTTCACAAACTGCACAAGGCCCAGGTCTTTCACTGTAGAGCTGCAGCGTAGCTTTTCTCCTCCACCTGACGCGACATGGAAGGTCACGGCGCAATTTGTACTGTCATAGGCCAACAGGTAGTTAAAGAGGCCATCATGGGGTACCCATTCTGTCCCTCCGTGGGCGAAGATATTGACATTTCTGTCTTGCAGGGATGGTCTTTGGTGCAGGATGGTAAATAGGCTTTTACTTATGATGTTAACAGATGCTCCTGGGTCAATGATTTCTGTGATTAGAGTATTTTGCAAGTTGGTCTGAGTTTTATGTGGACATGAGGAATATGTTGAATGCTGCGATATCTGTTGGCTGCAATGAATGAGTCCCATCAGGGTGTTGATCTTTTAGCTGTAGTTTGACAACCCAGACATTGTGTTTCTAGACTCTCGATCGGCCTCGTGGGAGCACAGCTCAACGTCCTCCCCTGTATACCCTTTCAATGTGGTTGGGTCTCCAGCAACTAGAGCAGCAAATTTCGCCTTTGACTGGTCATTCCTGCAAGGCATGTGGTTTCGTCCTCAGTATCCACACAATTTTGGAGGGAGGGGCGGAGGGTATAGCTGTTCCCCTCGCCACGAATTGTTGCCGTGCTGCAGGGTCAGTTGCAACAGGTGATAAAGCTTACTTCTTGATAGGTCAGCCATTTCTTGGCTCTTGTTTAGGGATGTGTTTGGAAAACTCCAGTTAATTCTGGAATTACAGTGGTGGAGGCAAAATGTTTCTTCTTCAATGAGAATCTGCCATGTTGACTAGAGGGAGGGGAGGACATTTTATGCAAAGCCTACAGACTTCCATCCAGGGCTAAGAAGTCTGGAGCCTCGGCTAATGAAAGAATTGTGGTTACTCTTTAAAATAGAACCTTGCAGACTTTATACAGAGAAGGTGGTGGCAATAAACGGTTCCCTCCAAGTGGAGGGTAAGAGAAAGTTGCTCTTTCTGTAATCATTTCCACTGGGCCATAGATTGTTGTTGATATAGCCCTGTTGCAATATTCTCTATGTAGCTTCTGCAGCTGTCGTTGTTTCTGTAGTCCAGAAATCGTACTAAAATGTGCTGCTTGTGAATAGCCCCCAGGCCCTTCAATTTGGTGGAGACATACAAGTTACACTTTTAAGAGTATCTATTTTTGTATTTATTTTTGGTGGAAAAACCCCAAAAACCTACATAAAATCATAAATACAATAAAACATAGTTTAAAAGAGTACGTCATTCCTCCAATCCTAATCAATATCAAATAAGATCCCAATGGTACAAACACATCTGCTTATTTCATCTGTTATACTAAAATACTAACATGCTTCAAGAAATCTACATCATATCTGCCAGGCATACAGTTAATATTTTGAGACAGAAAAGACAACCCACTAAGGGGGATATTTACGAAGGAGTAGCGGAGTGAGGCGTGTCCTGCAGGAGGAGCCACTTCGGAAACGCAAGGCTGCACCATATTCACAAGAATATGGTGCAGCCTAGCGTTTCCCCCTCCTCTGATGCTACGCTTAGCAGTGTAGCGCCTACGCAGGCACCCTTGCAGCATAATTCAAGGATGTCTGCGTGCAGGGGAAGATTGTTTATGTACAGGAAGGTCCCCATTACTGCACATAAACAATCTTGAAATGCCATTTTGTCACTTCTATGTGTGCTCACTAAAAGTGAGTTTCTATGGCTATAGGGGCTTATAAATATGCCCTCCGTATTTTCAGTTCTTAGAATACAAGTGGCATCTGTGAGGCATTTTATGGCAAACAAATAGGAATTATCCAGGCCTTCCTCAAGTTTTGGTAAGTGGGGCAAAAAACAACAAAATGCTCTTCATACACGGGCTTAATTTACGTACAGACCAAGAGTGTGCAGTGGCACACTCTAGCTATCAGCTGCTGAATGTGCTCAGAGGTAAAATTCCATATCTAATTTTTTTTTAATGTATCTCGCTTGGGGTAGTTCTATGCGATCCAAAAATGTTTCAAATTCCAGATCACACATAGAATTAGGACATTTTCCAATCAAAGTACGATATACTAGCTCCAACAAAAAATGTTCTTGCACATGCATCCTGTATCTATATTTTAAGTGACCGAGCATCTCTTTGATAATCCACTCTGTATTTTCCCAGGTGTAAACCCCACTTGTACATCCAGATCTTGATGTTGAAAAACTATAGAAAATTATCAAGAAACCACTAATTGTGTACTGCATTTACCAGGATGCAAAGGGGCGAACTGTGCCGGCATGTATAGCAGTGAGCTCCCAAACACCCCCGCCGCCGATAATCAAAATGCTTGTTTGGCAAGAAACAACTCTTGACAGCAAGGAGATCAGACCTTACTACTGAATAACAGTGCTAATAATGCCTTATCACTTTCTTCTTTAGAGATTCATTGACTTCCTTAACACCCTGAGGTAACCTGTAGCTCGTTGGGCCCAACTTTATCATACGTCCCTCCTCCCCATCTGGTTTATTTATTTTCCAAGTTATGCCAAGAATGGGACACCTTAAGGTTATTACTTTGTTCAAATCTCTGGTGATCTCCACCACCCTGGGGGCATATGTACAAAGAAGTGGCGAGGGTGGCGTTCGCTGTCATGGCTTAACGCCTCACTCCGCCACTTCAGAACCACAAGGCTGCACCATATTTACAAGAATATGGTGCAGCTTTGTGTTTCCCCCTGCGCTGGCGCTACACTTAGCTGTCTAGCGCCAACGCGGCGCCCTGGCACCATTCTACAAGGGTGTCTGCGTGCAGGGGAAGATTGTTTATGTGCAGCAAGGGACACCTTCCTACACGTAAACAATCCAAGGCGTTTTGCTTTTCCCATGTGTGCTGCACAAAGCAGCACACATGGAAAAAGCAAAAACTAGGAGAAATAAAGCATTTCTCCCCGTTTCGCCAAGTTAAGACCAGGTTTTCCATGGTCTAAATTTTGGTGCTGCCTCCTATTTATGTCACCCTTGTAAATAGGGGGCAGTGTCAAAATCAATGGGTGTTGCGGTGGAACGCCCACCGCAACATCCACTGCCCACCCCTTTGGGGCTAAGCATTCCGTTAAAGGAGGCCTTATGCACAAGGCAGTGTTAAGCCACATTACGTGGCTTAGCGCTGCCTTGTAAATAAGGCGAAGCCCTTAACGCCACAGGAACGTCGGAAAAAGTGGCGTTCCCATGGCGATAGGGGCTTGTACATATGCCTAAGTATGCATAGGTTACACTAGTGCTGTAATGGGGGGTTTGTCCTTTTCCCACCTCGGTTGCTCTCTACTGTGCTGTGTTTACCTGGAAGGTATTCGGTGAGTTTGGGAGTGTGCTTTACCTCCCTTCTCTGAGGGTCTTGACCCTGCTGGTTGAAACTAGGCGCCATGGATCAAATATTCAGGATATGACTCCTTTCTGGGCCAGTACACATGTACAGAACCTCCCCATCCACCCCACTTCTACATCCCACCTCAGGGCCACTCTTCCCCCGTTTTTCCCTCCATTGCTCCCCCATCTGAGTTTGCTGCAGACGCTCAATTTTATGTGTTAATAGTTCAACCAGAAAATATAATGTAATTGACTAATCTCTTCCATCATCTGAGCAATTATCTCCTGGAGGTCTTTATTACAGTCATGTTACATCTCCTATTTGCTCTAAACGTTGAAAGATGCTGTACTGGACTCTTTACTGCATCCCTAGTGGGGGAGCTTCTTGGAACCTCAGAATTTGTGCGGGAGCTATATCTATTTTTGCAAATTATCTCAGCGATAACTGTGCCTGTTGGTTTCACACCACTCAGTTATCTTAGCAGGCCTTAGCGCCACTTGATGCGGGTCGTAATCGGACTGTGCTCTCTCCTTGTTGTCAGTGCCTTGAAGCATCTTCAAAATGGGGCCTTTGTTGGAGGGATGAAGGAACTTGCTTGATGACATACATTTATTCCCTGTTTTGTAGATGTCTGTGACATTTTGGCTTGAGTCCGGGCAGTCAGTTATTTTCCCCTTGTTTAAAATGGATCCCACCTCCTCAATGAGGTTGTCAATTTCCTCTCTGGGGCATTCCCTATCAGCCTTATGTTACTTACAACCCCCTGCGGGCCTCCCTGGGCTTTCCTTTTCCTATTACTACTCATGCGTTTGAGGCACACTATAAAGCAAACCCTACCAACATAGGCAAAACGCTTTAGAGTGAAATTTTTCATCAATTCCTGTTTGATTACAGCTGGTTGTCAGTTAATTCCATTTATCCCTTCTTTAACCCATACAGATACTCGTGCCTGCTTTTCACTTATGTACAGTCTTTCCTTGAGCTTCCGCTTGCACTACCTTTTTTCAATAAATAACATTCACCTCTTGAAGTCACAACTTAAAGATCCAGTTTGCCAAACATTTGCTTCCTAGCAAAGTGAATGCAATATTTTCTTGGAACAAGGGATAGGAAGAAATTCAGGCGCTTACAGTTTCAGTCCCCCTGGTCGCTGCCTATTAGAAGGGGTTATTGCAATCCTTTTGGCCAACCTGGCAAAATTCTCCAAGCAAAAAGATGCTGGACGCTAAGGGGGTAGCCCCGCCCTGCCTCGCCACTCCCTGGCTCACGCGGCTAAGACGGGCCTTAGCTTGACCTTGGCACGTGCCGCGCTGCGGGGGACCTTAACGTGCTTTAAGCGCTCCAATGACTGCTCCTGGTCTCTAGGCGACAGGGGCAGCATGAGACTCCCCACAGGCATCAACACAGATACGGCATCACCAAGGTGATGATAACCCTTGAAGTGTAAGTATCCGTGGCAATGGAGATTATCCAGGCCTCATGGGAGCAAATGCAGGGGCTTGCTTGGATCAAAGGTCATACATGCACCAATGCTCAGCAGGGTCTTCTCAACCTAGCTCCATGGATTGCATTACCCGAACGTGGACACTTTTGGAATAAATTTACACTCAGATTTGGTGAATAGCCAAAAAGTAGTAAATGTACAAAAAAATGTAAGTTACCTTTGTGAATTAAGCTCTAAATATATAAAGTGTCTGCTCCAAAAGATGAACAAGTTAAAAGCTCTTCGTGAAATGAGGACAACGAGAAAAACCAACACAGACATAGCAGATCCGACTTCAGGCCCTCAGACACAACTACTAAGCCAAGCATACATTTGGTATGTATGCCTCTGTTTGTCCCACCTGGGCCTGGTAGTTATCCCAAAGGAACTCATCACTATGGTCACATACAACACGACGGCACTTATTTTAAATGTATTTACACTGCACACACTTCTTCGTCTCTAAGCCTTGATGGTAAAGTTGTCAAATCAGTGCATGTAAGCCGAGCTCCATGTTTCTAGTCATCACCTTTTACAAATCATTTGTCAAGTGACTGACAGTCCAATGTACTAAGTCTGAGTCACAAATAGAGGTAGGGTCTCCAGCAGATTAATTGGGCGTGCAGAGCTACTACCCAGCCAAGGGTCTGGTTTGGCTTGGCCCTAAGAGTCAGTGCACAAGCCAAGCCATGAAAATATTTGGCACCTATATTGTCCACTAAACATAATGTGAAAATATCATACAGTCTCTTCTTTGTACATCATATCATAACACTGCATAGATATACATTTATTAAAAGTGATAGTTTTTAAACATGAGCTAGAAACATGAAACATTAAAGGCTCTCCCCAAAGACAATGCCATCAATGAACTAAGAGAGAAGTCAGTGATCATGTAAACACTAAATTCGCCCTAGATATTGATTATAGATGGAGCAACATTATATACGGGATAAAGTACCCTCTGTCAAACATTCTAAGGATATTTACAATCATCGAGGTGTTCCATAACCTTATAGAGGAACAAGGTTGAAGGCAGAGTTTCTTTAAAAGGTTATTGAACTCCCAGGTGACTTGCAATATCCTTATTATATACAGAAGAGAGGTACTTTATCCCATATAAAATACATGGTCACACTATCACCTTTCCCACAAGCCACTTAAAACCTGGCGTGTAGATCTTTTGTATGAAAGACTGAGCACATTTGCAAACATGAAGAATAAAAATAGAAAATCTAGTGCAAATTTAAACACATCAAAAACCTGTTAGATACTTTTTGCAAAAAGATATTAAAAAGAATTCAAGTCAGTTTAAAAAGAAAAGCTGCAGGAGGTCAGAATGTGTGGAAAGGTAGAAAGTTCTAACTTTTCAAATTATTTAAGGAATGTGAAAAATAATCATGTTCTTTCTGCTAGTCACTTGAAGCAGAATAAAGAAAAGCAACACTTCATTTTTGTTGCTTTAAACAGCTGCTCCGTGGCTGTACCTGCCTTTCACCATACTGCTGCATCTGGCAGCAGGCATTGTGATGTCAGAACTCGACCTCAATAACTTATTACAGTCAACTTCTAACATCATTTATTTATAATCTGCGACTGTGTGCGTCACAAGTCGCCGATTATAAAGAAATTGGAGACAATCGTGTATACAGGGATTGCAGAATCCCATGTATTATAGTCTATTAAATCAAACATAAGAGGTGGTGGTATTGCGCCCATCCTGAATTTAAGTATTTTTAAGGGCTCTCATATGAAATGATAAAGAAAAAAGAGGCTCTGTGAAATAAAATGTTGGTCTAGGATCACACAGTTTAGACAAGCAGATAATCTGATAATAATACCAGGTTATCTGGCTGCACATTTTGAAAATAAAGTCGCCAGATGTCTCCTTCTATCTCTCATTGGTTTTTTTAAATGTTTTTTTTTACATCTAAGGTCACTGTTTTGGCTTTTATTCTGGGTGCATGAGGAAAACAACAACACCGCCATAGTGGACCCGACACAGGCCCTCCAGAACCAATTACCGGCAGGGCCGGCTTTAGGCATGTGCAAGCTGTGCACCTTCACAGGGCCACCAAACCCCAGGGGCCACCACGCCAATATATATCCTTAATATATTAATCCTCTGAGGATGGATACATATTTGCGTGGTGGCCCCTGGCAGGGATTTGGCAGCCTCCGGCTCTGTTCCACTTCCAAACACCCTGACCCCCTCCCCTCTTTACTGGCCTGCGCGCTCCGCCCCGCCTGGACCCCCTCTTCCGGGCCCCCTACCTACGCTCCTTGCTCAGGGCCACCATGAGCCTAGAGCCGGCCCTGTTACCGGGCCACAAAGGCATTTATTTGGACGGTGTCACACCCCAAACGCCTGCTCCTGTCCCTAACCGAAGATATCCCCCTGATGCTTGCTTTTTTTTTTTATTCTTTAAAGACTGACGTCAGGCTTCTTATTGCACAAGCACTCTCTTGTGTAATAGGGAAGCCTGTGTGATCTTAGTCACGTCGGTGCTTCTTCTGGGTGTATGCTGGTTTGTTTGTTTGACTCCCGGAGTTTTATTACCCAACATGTCGGCGTTTTGAATAGATTTCAATGATAACTATAGGTTAAGCACTGCCCTTAGGCAGCAGCAGGAGTTTCTGCCAGAACCACAGAAACCCTATCAGTTTTGCCTTCCCGCCCAAGGCCCATATTTCATCTTTGTAAGCCAGTCAGTCAGTCAAAATACACTTTATTCGATTTTTGTTAAAATCATAAAAGGCAAAGGTAATACATACATTTAAAATATTTTGAAAGCACCCACAATACATTTATTTGTAAGCCATTAAGCTGCCTTCTCAATGAATCAATCAGGGAATTGTAAGCGCGCTACTCACCCGTGAGGGTCTCAAGGCGCTGAGGGGGGGCGGATCTGCAGATCAGCTTCCTGGGTTTTGCTCAATTTTAGTCAGCAGCGAATGATAGGAGGATTAGATTCTGTAGCTCCTCACAGGACTCCTGATTTCACCCCATGCAACTGCAAACTTAGCAGACGCTGGGGGGGATTTACTAAGATTTTGCGCCATGTTTGCGTCACAAATCTTTTTTTTCCTATTTGCTTTCCAGCGCTAAATTTGTTCGGCGCTGCAAATAACGGGAAAGTAATGCTAAGCAGCGCTATGCGCGGCTTCGCATTACTTTGCGCCATGGGGACGTACCAAGGGTGGAGTATGGGCGTTCCTCTGCACCCACCCAAGGTTTCTCAAGCTAAATCCAATTTACTTAATAAAGATGATTATGTTTAGCGTGAGAAAACTGCGCCCTTTTCAAGTAGGTGCACAGAAGGAGAAATAACTAAAATACCCCTGTACCCCAAAACCCAAACCTAGCCCTGAACCCATAAAATACCCCTGTACCCCAAAACCCAAACCTAGCCCTGAACCCTAAAAATAACCCTGTACCCCAAAACCCAAACCTACTCCTGAACCCTAAAATACCCCTGTACCCCAAAACCCAAACCTAGCCCTGGACCCTAAAAATACCCCTGTACCCCAAAACCCAAACCTACTCCTGAACCCTAAAATACCACTGTACCCCAAAACCCAAACCCAGCCCTGAACCCTTAAAATACCCTTGTACCCCAAAACCCAAACCTACCCCTGAACCCTAAAAATACCCTTGTACCCCAAAACCCAAACCTAGCCCTGAACCTTAAAAATTCCCTTGTACCCCAAAACCCAAACCTGCTTTTATTTCCTCTTCCTTGTCGACTTTGCATTTGTGCGGCACTGTGCAGCTTGCATGCAAAGCAGGAAAAAGTTGGCATTGTGTCTGGGCATCGTATTTTGTACCAGAAGGGTATCCTATGCTAGACTAATGCACCCACCCTAGCGCTATGGTGCTAAGGTGTGTGCTTGGCGCATGGCAGCTTTAGCCAACGAGGTTAAAGGGGAGGAGAGAGCCATATCTCTGAAGATATGTCACTTTCCTGCTCCCTCCCTGTCGCGCAACACAGTGCAGCCTCGCGAGGGGCTGCGCTGCGTGAAATGTTTGAAAACGTACCCGATGTGTTTATGGGAGGGTCTAATAAGATATTTTTGAATATCATCATCCCTAGGTCGGGATGATCTGCCTCTTCCCCAAGGCGGTTGCTTCTCAGATGGAATGTTCTCACTTTACCTCTACATAGCTGTTGGTCGAAAGCCATGATTTTAGATTTAGATGCATTCATGCTAAAGGGGTATGGTGCTCTATTCCCTTTAGGGGTGTTTGCGCGGCACTTTGTGTGCATGCAATGATGCAAGAAAGAAACTTTCAGCAGAGCCTCTGCTGAGAAGCCTTGGGGTCCATAAACTGAGACCTTATATGAGGCAGAGCACAAGTTATGTTTATCACATATGCCCGTGTCAGCCTGGGGCTGACGGGATTTGTAGTTCCCAGTCATGTGTGATCTTGCAGGTCAGTCCCCCTGCTGCCTCTTGTGCAGGTATTTTGTTTTGTTATGATGAGCAATACTAGCAGCATGTTACAGCCTGCCTATCTGTAGGCTTCACCGGCAGGAGATCTGAAATCTCACTCATGGAGGGCCAGATTAGGTTTGTATGCACAGCTGGACTGGGAACAGAAACCAGCCCTGGCAAATATGCTCGACCGGCCCGGGGGGGAGGCGTGCTACTGTGAAGCGCCGGCCCGGGGGTCGGGGCAGGAGGGGAGTGGGCTTGGGGGAGGCAGTTGGGGGGTGGTTGTGTTAAGCTGCCGCTTTTGTTACAGGGGCTGCAAAACCAGACCCCAGTAACAAAACGGCTCCCACGGGTCAAAAACCACCGGCCCCAACCTTTCCCGGCCCACCAGGAAAACACACGGTGCCTGTTACGGCCAGTCCAGCCCTGTTTGTATGGGTAGGGAGGGAAACTCTGTTACCCTCATCTAGACTGCAACACCAGCAGGAGTTAATTGGTATGGAAACTAAGGGAATGATTTAATATTTGGTGGACGGATTGTACTCCGTCCGGGCAACAGAGTAAATTACTCCATTGCCCAGATGGAGTACCCGCCTGCCATATTTAGGAAAGTTTGTTAGCCCTTCACATTTCTACCACTCACAGGAACCGCCAACAAGACGGTTCCTCTGAATGTATTGGAACTTTGCCATACAGTTCCATCAAACTTGACAGAGCTGTAAGGTGGAGTTTCCAAACTTTTTCATTTTCTAAAACAAAAAACCTCAAAGTTGATTTTTGTTTTTGGAAAAAGAAAAAACAATAATCCCTGTTACATGGAATGAAAAAAAAACAAGGAGATGGATGGAATGCTTGAATTAATCTCAGCCACTGGCAATCACTTGGGCCATATTCCAGTCCTTTTTTTTTTCACCCATCACTCCACCTCAGTTTTGGATCTAGCCAAATGCGAATCAGTTTCGACCCTATTCCCCATGGGAACAGTCCAGCCCGAATCACAAGGTCCTCCCCGATCCAGTAAACAAGCAACTCAGGACCAGTTTTGCCCTTGTTATGGGCTCTTCAACCAGGTCTAGCTTGGTTCCAGTGGCACAGTGAGCCAAGACCCATGACTGGGATATCTGGCGCACTTAGGCGTCAAATGCAAAAATACAAGGTGATGGATGCAATGCTTCAGTTAATCTCAGCCATTGGCAATTGCTCGGGCCGCATCTCACTCCATCGTTTTCACCCACCACACCACCTCAGTTGGGACACAGCACAGCCATATGCAAATCAATCTTGACCTTGTTCCACATGGGAACAGGCCCGGCCAGGTCCTCCCCAGACCAGAACACTAGCAACCCAGTACCAGTTTTGCCCTTGTTATGGGCTCTTCAACCAGGTATAGCTTGGTTCCAGTGGCACAGCGGGCACGGGACACACATGCAGGTTTACCTGACAGTTGGTTGGCTGAGGCTTTGGCCTAGCCAGGCAGAACCTGCCACTCCATCAGGTGTGGGTGATCACACTCGCTGCATAATCTGGGCTCACCCTTGCGTAGCTTGGCACTGAGCAGAGGCAATGTGTAAAGCATTGGCACAGCACTCCCACACAATAAATACACTGAGCGTCACAAAATAGACTTCACACTGGATGTATGTAAATGAAGTTTGTATTATCACACACATTAATCAAAACAACATGAACATCATGTATTTCTGGGCATAAATCAGACTTGGAAAAATTAGAAGCAGTGCTAGACCCAACTGTGTTAAAATGACATCAGTAGTTTGTACAATTTGGAAAGATCTTCTTTCACCCCCTAGTACCCTTATGCAGTGCAAAACGTTGTCACAACTAGGACCACCCTGGCAATGATTAGAATTCAAGATCGCATAGTTATTGGATGCACTCCAGATCACATCAATATCAGAAACATATTCATTCAGCAAATTACTACACTTTTAGCAGCACCATGGGTGGAGGCTGCACGGGTAAAACCAACATCAAACGCTGTATTCTTTTGGTAAGGAATGAACGTGTAATGCAACACCACTGGGCAGTGTGATGAAGCACTCCCGGTCTGTAGGGAATCACCCCCTCACAAACTCAATCCGCACCACTACGCAGTGCAGGAAGGCTCGTATGGGACGCTCTTTGCGTGCATAAGCACACAGCACCCTAATGCTATGAAATTGATATCTGGCAGTTCAATGCATAACAAATTTCAGGCGCCTTGGCTCAAGCCTCCCCCCACCCTCCAACTCACCCTGACCACCATACACCCAAGGAATAGAGATTTCTAGCTCTCCCCCCGGATACTAGGCCACTCGCCGCCAAAGTCACACTTAGTCAGGGTCCTGAGGAGAAGGTGGGGGTAGGTAGCATGACTAATTAGTAGGCAATCGTCAAATGTGGGGCATGACCTCTGCTTGTGAAGTTTACCAACAGGATGTGGAGCAGAAGCAGGCTGAGGGCGATAGTTGGTCACTCAAAAGGGTTCCACAGTGTTCCTTCTGGCACCAGTCTAGGTCTGCAAAGCACGGGGTTGGTCATGCAGTCTCTTGACCCGATTGCTTTCGGAAGTGTTCCCTCAGCCCAGTCACTCACTCTCACTATGCAGGCCCTATCCCGGCAATACTATATGACAACATGATGTAGTTGGGGCCTGGGTGAGGAGAGGGCAGTTGGTCCATCGCACTGAAGACCCAAAAGGAACAACCGATTAATGGGGAATGAAGCAGGGGAGCCTCTCAGAACAAAGAAACACCCCGACATGCACATGTCGATCAGAGTAGCATCCAGACAATCAAGGCGCACCAGACAATTCTGGTCCCAAACAAAGTCAAATCATAAGCTCTGTACCACCCAGGAAAAAAAAGGCACAACGTCTGGTGCGTGTTGCTCCGAGTCACACCCGACAGTTCCAGTCACACAGAAGCAAAGAGTTACAAAGTCCATGCCTCCCTGGAAATGAGACACAACGTCTGGTACACGTTGAAATGGGTCGCACCAGACAATGCAGGACACACACACAGGCGCACGCTTAGCATGAGGTAGAACGAGGCACTACTACAGGTACGCCCTCACCTTTGAGGATTGCATCATGTGGCTCGGACACCCCATGTAATGAGCATGCAGTTGGCATGATGCACAAGAGAGATGCAGCACGATCAACGAAGCAGGCCACACGAGGTCCCGCAACTGGTGAATCCACTCACCACCAACAAGACGCTTATGCATGTTGAGGTTCCACAATGCAGGGTCCACATGGCTTAGATGCGGGCAAGACTTCTGGGGCTCTGCACAAGGCAATCTGGTCTCCAGGCACAAATCTTAGCTTAATGCTCACACTGTGCTACCAGTTGGGATCAAACAGGTGGTGTGGGCACTTGAGAGGGCACCACTCTCCAGGTGTCACAAGTAGAAGCTGTAGGTCCCATGTAGGAGATCTTTCATGTCCCTGAGACCTTCACAAAAAAAGGAGGCCAGCCAGTCAAGCCCTTGGAGAGCACATTTCAGGGTGCCACAAAGCAACAAGAAGTCAGCCCAGAACAGCCACTATTCAGAAAGGGCGCACGGTCCCTTGCAATCGCAGAAATCCTCCTTGTGCACAACAGATTCCTTTGGCAGTCCAGGTTCTCCCATCCCACGTCCTCACAAGTGTATTTCTGCCCTGCTGAAGTATGGCACCAGTAGAGATACTGTAGTGTGCCTTTGAAGTTGGTTCAGAGGGTCTGTCTTTGAACCACAGATGTCTCCCCTAATTTTCAGTCCTGTCGGCCATGGGGCCGTGGAATGCAGATCTTAATCAAGAATGGGCCCTTGATCTGGCTTCCAGAAGCCAAGTGTCAAAACCTCTCGCTCCAATGTATCCAGCCAGGTCCTCAAATGGCAGAGGTCTGTCATTCCAGTTGCATGCCCAATGTTTATAGCTGCCTCCGTGGAATGCACACATGTGCTCCCCCAGCCTCCAGTGTGGACTGGAGTCAAACTAAAAGGCACACAAACAGTTTTCAAGCAGAGAAATGCCCAGTTGCTAGAAGTGGCATTACTGACCTAGTAATGACAAACCATCTTTACCACAGGAAAGGGTTTTTCATTGCGAATCCAACGATAGGAAACATTATGAGGTTACTCAATTGCAATCCACTATTGCAGCGTGAACCAATTTAAACGCTTCCCCCACGTTAATCTATGGGAAGAGCAAACCTCATAAGTAGTGAAAACACACATGGGTATTTTTCACCACCTGGGCAGGGAACATACGTGTACCCTCCCTTGCCTTTCATCCACAACTTTATTCACCTCTCAGGCCTTAAACCATGGGTGCTCTAGTGGTAGTGAAAGGTTCCCTCAGGATTGGCTAGTGATTTAGAAAAGGCCAACCTGAGCATAAGTGCAATTCCGCACGCAAAGAGGCCTGCAATGGCAGGCTTGACACATTTTGAAACACCATAGGTGCAAGAGATCACACACAGGTGTGCAATGGCAGGCTGGACACATTTTTAAAAATACCATAGGTGCAAGTGCGCGCACACACACACACACTTGCAATGGCAGCCTTGACCTATGTTTAAGAACACCTTGTCAGCGCCTCTTCTTAACATGTAGGAAGCACGTGCACACACTTTCATACTCCGTTTTCAGTTGGAAAGTTCCCAGAGCCCTAACGCCGCAGACAGAGAATCAGCATCACCCCAGTGGTGTCACAAAAGTGAAAAGCTGACCTCCTAGGTGGGGAAAACGCACCTGGGTTTCTTCACCACCTGGGCATGGAACACTTATCTGCACCTACCTTTCCCCTAGCACCTGATCCGCCCCTCACGGCTTACCCTAGGGGGTTCCCTTGTGGTAGTGGAAGACCCAAACAGTGTTTAACTAAGGAGTGAGTGATGCCAACCTAAGCACAGATGCAACTGCGCCCCCACAGGCCTGCAATGGTGGGTGGCACACTCAGTGCTGTGTCCGACCACTAGCTAGTGCTATACCTGCCCTGAGTATGTGGTGTCCCTTTTTACGGGGCAATTGTAGGTACAGCACCTAAACGAATCTTGTAAGCACCCCTTCCTAGTATGCACAGGAAGGGCGCAAGCGCTTTCCCACTGCAGTACAGTGAAAAAGTAAAGAGAGTAAGCAAAAAACAGAAGGAAAAAGCAAAAGGTTTAGGGAAATCCCCTAAGAAAGGCCATGTCCAATACCGGCACTTAGGGTATCAAATGCAAAAACAACAAGGTGATGGATGGAATGCTTGAATTAATCTCAGCCACTGGCAATCACTCGGGCGGCATCTCAATCCATTGTTTTTCACCCACCATGCACCTCAGTTTGGACCCAGCCATATGCAAATCAGTCTTGAGCCTTTTCCTCATGAGAACCAGGGACAAACTGGTCCTGGGTTGCTTGTGTTCTGGTTCAGGGAGGACCTGGCTTGGCAGTTCATGATGGACAGTGTCTATTAGCGTAGGGTCAAGACTGATTTGCACATGGACCCCTGAGTGTGAAGACATACAAGAAAATGTTCATACATCCTCAAACAACACCAACCACACTCATACCAACTCATACAACATTGACAAACACAAATATATGGAAAAAGAAAGGCAATAATTGCAAAAATCTCCACGACCATGTGAGACAGATGTGTTCTGCTTCAAGATAATATAAAAATCCAAAGTTTTACGTAGCCGAAGTATTATCTGATCTGTTTCAGTCCCCGGGTAAATCCGTGCAAGTGGCGGTCCAACTTTGGATTTTTATGTTATCTTGAAGCAATCTGGAATATAAGCAACTCTGTCAAAATATATGACTGTTTACACATGATGTGGTGGAGCATACTCAGGACAGGGGACGTAATAAAGCCTGCTCATCTCTGAAGTCAGGGCCGCCTACCGACTAATGGATGTGGTCCCAGCTTCTGTGCACTGAACTCTCTCTATCCCCTGGCCTGAAGGCTAACTATGGCCTGAATGTTTGTTACACTTATTATAGTTCTTCCTGGCCCCAACCCTGATGGCTTGCTGTGAGCCGATATCGCTTGCCCATCCGAAGCATGGGTTACCACGGGGACCCCCATCTCCCCTGCTACCTGTCCTGCTGCCCCACTGTGACCCCTTCAGGTCCCTTTAGAGTGGCAGGCTGTCAGACAGCCCTGCAGATACCCAATTGCCTTGTGATGCCTCAGGCTTACCATGGGGTGGATGTACCCTTCTCCCCTCCCTTTCCTCCCTTTCACACGCCTCTCAAGGCAGCCCTCTCCCCCTTCGCTGACCGAGCCCCAGTGACTAACAAAGACAACACATTCACCACATGGAACACCATCAGCACAGAGGAAACCACAACAGTCATGAAGATCATATATTTTCGGGCCCCGGTGAACCCCTTCTCCCACCACGCCATTGACAAAGGAGGGATCCCTATCAGCGAGGCACTCACCCCAGCCTTCACTCCTCCATCAATACAGCTACCATTCCAGAACCATGGAAACATGCAGCCATCAATGCCCTCCTAAAGAAACCCTTGGCCATTCTGAACAACATGCCAATTACCGACCAATATCCCTGCCCAGCTGTGGTCTTAAAAAAAGCCATCAACAAGCGCCTCTCGTACCACCTTGACAAACACCAGCTTCTCAACACCACACAATCAGGATTTTGACCCAACCACTGCATGAAAAACGCCCTCATTGCAACAACGAAAGACATCTGAATGACAGGGAGGAACTCGCTGTCCTCATCTTTCTAAACCTATCACTAGCCTTCAGCACAGTCTTCCATCCCATTCTTATCTGACAACTCCACAAAGCTGGCAGCCAGGGACACACCCTCACGAATCTCCTGCTTCATCACCAGAAGAACCCAAACCGTCACCATGCCCCCCTACTGCTCTGAAGCACAAGTTCTAATCTGCCGCCCTGCATGGCTCCTCACTCAGCCAGATGCTCTTCAACAGCTACGCGACTCCTCTGGCTGATATCAAAGAATCTCACAGCATGAACATACTAATTTATGTCGATGGCACGCAATTGATACTGTCTCTCTCACAAAACACCAGGAACAAGTTAACCACATGCATGACCTAAGTGGCCACCTGAATGAAATCCAACTGAGCTCCGACAGGACTGACTTGGCGGTCTTCAGTAAAGACGCCTCGCCATGGGACTCCGCTTAGTCACCGACAGATCTTTGGCCCACACCATGCTGAAAGCAAGAAATTTCGGAATCATCATAGACAAAAAATAGGACATGACCGCCCAAGTCAACGCAGTGGTCTCGTCCTGCTTCAACAGCCTAAGGATTCTAAAGAAAATCTTCAAGTGGCTACTAGACAACATCAGGAAAACGATCACCCAAGCCCTCATCGCCAGCAGACCAGACTATGGGAACACCATGTAGCCAGGGATAACCAAGCAGCTCACAAGAAGACTGCAGACCATTTAAAACGCAGCAGCCACACTAATTCACAACCTCCCATGCCAAGCACACATCACACCACACCCTTGGGAACTCCACTGGCTCCCAATAAACAAGCGCACACACTTGAAACTCCTAACTCACACCAACAAAGCATTCTACAACATAAGCCTCCCGACCTGAACACCTTCATTCACTTTCAACTACTTTTCAGACACTGCTGCCCTGCTGGTCACTTTAGCACATACCCCACGCAGAGCAAGGGACTGAGCCTTCTAATACCCGGCTCCTAATGCCTGGAACCATCTCCCACATCACATGAGAGCCTCGTCCTCTCTTCTTGAGCTGAAGACCTGCAGTCCTCTAGGGTCGCCCTCACACACCGGCTACACAGTGCCTGGATACTCTCACGGATGATTAGCTCGCTATAAAAATCTCAATAACATAACATAACAAAATATTCCATATTGTCACATTTGTCAAGAGGTTCGATGGGTGGCAGGCAGCATTGGAACCGGCATTTGCCAGCAATGTCAGGGATAGTGGATGATGCAAGTTGCAGTGGCCTTCTGCACAGGGTTGGACTGGCATACAGGGCAATCACACAGTGCCTGAAGGGCTGGTCTGACAGGTCAGTGTGTGGCTGTTTGTAGGCCTGTTTTTACCGTCACCTGGGATGGTTTTTATTGTTGAATTCCCTGATATTAAAACAAGCATGGCCTGCAGAAAGCTCAAATCCATGCAGTCTTCCATACCTTGCAAAACACTCATTCAGCGTGTCTTTACAAGTTCAAAACTTCCTCGTTCACTAACTTGGCCCACTTTTTTAGCTATCTTGTTCACTAAATGAGGCACTTTTTATTGGGGTGGGGTGGGATCCTGGACCTATTATCTGTACAAGTTTGATCCTGCTTTGGCAGTATATATTGGCCCCTGTCACTTATTTTTTCTCACATAAATAACTTACTTCATTTCCCAACCTATTTTTATAAACACGCATAAGACTCTGCAGATGATGCTGTAAACATGGCTCAATCATACTAGTGGGGAGAGAGCAAAAAAGTAAAGAGTGCTTTTTCCATGAAGTTTCGTTGATTGTGCATGTTTGTTTCAAAACAATGTATCTGAAAGGGAGCAGCAAACTCAATCTCAGAGTGCTTACCCCTGCCACAGATGCCAGTGGTATGAGCTCAAAAATAGGGTCTATCATGGAGGTGAAAGGGGTTATTATTATTATTATTATTATTATGTTTCTTATATAGTGCCTGAATCGACCCCCGAAGGGGTATCTCCGCGCTTGCCTTGGGAACCCATCCTGGATTTTCCCTGTGAGATAGCCCCTACAGGGCACCCCCAAGGTGAAAGCCAGGCATCCCGCCGCGGGGGGCCGTTGTGGAGATTAAGCAAGCTTAATGCCCAGAGTTGCAGAGTGTGAACCCATGATTAGGTCAGGCACCGAAGCGAGAATTATCGAGTCCATTGACATTTGAGCACAAGACCCTGCCGCGTCGGGAATTGAACCCTGGTCCCGGGTCTGACCTCTGCTTCAGGGTCTGCCTGCTCTAACCAGTGAGCCACACTTCTCCATGGGGTGCATGTGAGAAGAGGTTGGCATGCAGCTTGGGGCTTGTCTAGACATTAGGCACAGACACGCACTGGTTAATCACTCCCAGTAGAAAACGGAAGTGCTTGCCACAGGAACAGGAAGAGTAGTGTGAGGAGGAAAAAAGTCACTTACAACGTTTCAACAAATAGTGTATCAAACTAGAGTCTTAATACTTTAAAGCGCTATTAAGAGAGGTGAGATTAAGCCGGATTGGGGGTGGGGCTTGGGGGGAGTCGGGAAGGGACAAAATAGATCTATAGAGTAAGTCAGACAAAAATGATACTGCAATATACAGGACAGATGCATATACTTGCATTAATAAATATCTGGGAGTATAGGTCATGAAGTGAGACAGGTGATGGAGTCACGAGTTTACGTATACAAGAAGTCATAAACAGATATAATATGCAAATATAGAGACATAATATTGCATATCTAACAGGACAGATAATAATAAGGGAGAGAGGAGGAGACTAGGCAAAGTAAGTCAGTGTTGGAAGCCACACAAATACAGTCCCAGAATTTACAATGCAAATTCTGGCATATTACCAAATATGTGGTAGGATACATTTCTGGGAGGTGGTGGGCTGTGGGAAAGAGAAAGCAAAATATATCTATCAAAGAAGGCATACACAAACCGATCACAGATATTGGCAGAAAATGAAATATTTAGCAAGAAGGCTTTCCATGGAGGTAGTGGGAGAAGAGTGGGAGTTTAACACACTCAAAGGGAAGACTTCTACACTCTCCCAGCCAGTGACTCCATACTGCGCCCCTGCCCTCCTCCCACGCACCATCCTCCTGCAGCCTGCCCATCTTCTTTCTCCCAGTAGCCATTAGCTTTCTGCTGTACTCCCACAGGTTATATCTGACAGATTTGTATAGGACAAGACAGTGCGCATTACACAAGTTGTCATGAAGTAGTGTATTATAGCATTTATAGTCACAAGTCATCGGCCGATTTCGCTTCTACCAGTGATGGCTAAGGTCTGCGGAAAAATGGCCTTCCGGCAATTAAACACATTTGTGGAAACATCTCATGCCCTCCACCCTGCTCAGTCCGGATTCCGTGCTGCTCACAACACGGACTCGGCTCTGGTTGAAATTTCAGAGGCCATCAGGGACTGTTTGGACACAGGCGGCAGAGCGGCTCTAATATTGTTGGACCTCTCTGCCGCGTTCGATACAGCGCCCCATCAGCTTCTACTATCTCGTCTGTCAGCCATTGGTGTCACTGGCTCAGCTCTTGAGTGGCTAACTTCTTTCCTTTCATCTCGGTCTCAGCAGGTCTGGCTACCTCCTTTTTCATCTTCAGCCAAACCTCTTTCCACTGGGGTGCCCCTGGGGTCAACTCTGAGTCCGCTGTTATTTAATATATATCTGACCCCCCTGATTGTTTTGGCCGAACAACTAGGTGCTAAAATAATAGCCTACGCAGACGACACACAGCTGCTGTTCACTTGGCCTGGTGCGGACTTGGACACGGATATGATTCAGACTTGCCTTTCCTCTGTTTTTAATTGGTTGGCTTCTGCCCAGTTGAAATGTAATGAGGACAAAACTGAAATCCTTCTCTACGGGCAGTTTTCACCACTTTTCAGAGAAGCCCTATGGCCGGCTGGCTTTCCATTTCCTAGCTCTGTGAACATCCCAGCCAAAAATCTGGGGGTATGGTTTGGGGGAGATTTACAATTCGAGACCCACATTAAGAAACTGACATGTGGCTGCTTCGGCACTCTCAAGGCTCATCCCAAAGCTGCGAGAGAAACAGTGGCTAGAGCACTGATTCTCTCGAGTCTTGACTATGCCAATGCCCTGTTGAGCGGATCGCCGGCCTATCTGGTTAAGCGTCTTCAGATAATCCAAAATGCGACAGCCAGGCTCCTGTTCAACATCTCCAGGTGAACTAGCGTCCGGCACCATTTGCGCAGCCTGCACTGGCTTCCAGTTTCGCAGCGTATTATCTTCAAGACACTTACCTTTGCTCACAAAGCCATCTATGGTCAGGGCCCTCTATATCTGAGGAAACGCTTCGCCTTCTATCTTCCCAATCCGCCCTTGCGCTTCGCCATCCAATACCTACTGGCGGTTCCAAGGTTCCAGCGCTCCCGTTTTGGCGGCCAGTCCATTGCTGTCAAAGCTGCTACTGCCTGGAACTCTCTGCCTTTGACCCTCCGGTCCAACTTGAATTATATTCTTTTTAAGAAAGCACTTAAAACCCATCTGTTTAAACTTGCATTCTAAGTTTTGTTTTCTCTTATATTCTGGCCTCTAGCATTTCTTACCTCGCGCAAGGATACTCCTGTAGTAATTGAGCGAGCCACAAAACCGCATATATAACATAACATAACAAGCGAATATACACATACATCCGAGAAATTGGAGTACCACTGTACTTCCACAACACCTCCATCATCCCAGCAATTCACATACAGAACTGCTCTTATAATGTATTTCTTGCTTTCTCGCTTGCTAATTTGGCCCTGCACCAGGCACTTACCATGAGCCTGAAAAAGGTGAAGATAAGAGAGACAGCAGGACAGACCAGAAAAAGGATAGCTAAGTGACTAGTAAAAGAACTATGTTATATTATGTCATTTACTATTGATTTGTATACCTACCTGAGAGGGTATCCAGAAGCTTGGGCAGGTGTGTAAATGTGTGGTCCCCAATGTGCTTCTACAAAGAGCCAGACCTTCGGTTTCTTTGTGGAACTCAAGAAGTGAGGAGGAGGCCCTGATGTGTTGAGGGAGGTCATTCCATGCCTTGGGTGCGATGTAGGAGAATGAGCGACTGCCAGTTTAGCTTTTGCTTATGCAGGGAATGTGTGCGAGTGAGAGTGAGGCAAGGCATGGGTGTCTGGTGAGTTGGTGAAAGTGTATGCAGCTGTTCAGGTATTCTGGTCTTGTGTTGTGTAGGGCTTTGAGTGTGCGTAAGAAGTTTGAATTGGCTGCACTTGTAAATGGGGAGCCACTGAAGCTTCTTGACATGCAGTGTGATGTAGGTGCAGTGTGGGAGGTCGAGTATGAGTCTTGCAGTGGTGTTCTGGATGGTATGGAGTCTGTGTAGGATTTGTTTGGAGATTCTGGCATAGAGAGTGTTGCTGTTGTCCAGCCTGTTGGTAATGAGTGCTAGTATGATGGTCTGTCTGGTGTTCTGGGGCAACCATTTGAAGACTGCATAGGATGTGGAAGCAGGAGGTGCACACTGTGTTGACTTGAGCTGTCATGTTGAGCTTGTTGTCTAGGATGACCCCAAATTTCTTGTGTGGTCAGTGTGTGTGAGTGTTGGTCCTGGCTCCAATAACCACCAATTGGAGTTCCACTGGGAGATCTTGTTGCCAAAGAACAGTACTTCCATCTTCTTGGAGTTGAGCTGCACACAGTTTGTTTGCAACCAGTCTGCTACCATGATCATGCAGTTGGTAAAGTTGGTTCTGGTGGTGGTTGTCCGGGCCTTCAGGGATAGGACGAGTTGGGTATCATCGGCGTAGGAGATGATGGTGACGTCTTGTGATTGGATGATGTTGGCGAGCGGTGTCATACATATGTTGAAAAGGGTAGGACTGAGGGACAATCCCTGTGGGACTTTGCGTAGAAATTCCTTGGTCTCTGATGTGAAGGGTGGCAGCATGACCCTTTGGGTACTTCCTGTGAGGAAGGAACAGATCCATTTGAGAGTGGATCTTTATGTGCCAGTCTTGGGAAGTCTTCTGATGAGGGTGTTATGGTAGACAGAGGTCGAGCAGGATGAGGGCCACTCTTTGTCCTCAGTCCAGGATGAATTGAATTTCGGCGGTGGCCATGATGAGTGCTGTTTTGGTGCTGTGTTTAAAAAAATCCTGATTGAGTGTAATCTAGAAGATGGTGAATTTCGAGGTGGGTTGAGAGTTTCTTGTTGATGGCCTTCTCAATCACTTACCCTGGATAGGGGAGCAGGGAGATGGGTCAGAAGCTGCTTTGTTGATTTGGATTTCTTGAGGAGAGCTTTGATTTTTCCAAGTTTCCATTCATCCTGGAAAGTAGGGAACATGATGGAGGTGTTGATTATGTGGGTCAGGGTAGTCCTGATTGGGGATATTCCCAGGTTGTAGAGGTAGTGGGGTATGGGTCTGTTGTGGACCCTAAGTGGATTTTCCACATGATCGTAGCTGTGTGGCTTCTGGTGAGGTCTGTCCATTCAGTCAGGTGGCCATCTTGGTTGGTGATGGGTAGGTTAGCAATGAGTTCTCTGAGGTTGGGTTGGTGTGTGAGGGTGCTGTAAATGTTTGCGATTTTGCTGTGGAAGAAGTTGTCGCAGAGTTGCTGAGAGGCAGCAATGTTGTTGACACTAGCAGAAAGGTAAAATCCTGAAAGATAAAGAAGATCTCCTTGCAGCTGTTGCAGCTTCCTTCAATGTAGCCCGCTTGTACTTGTTTCTTGGTGGCTCTTATTTTCTGGTGATAGCATCTGAGTGCCACCTTGTAGGTAGTTCTGTTGGTGGTTTTGTGGCTGGCTCTCCATTTCCTTTCCAGCTGTTTACAGTGTGGTTTGATGTGACAAAGGTCTTCTGTGTGCCAGCTAGCCTGCTTGTTTGATCTACTATGTGTGTTGGGTTTAATGGGTTCAAGAGAGTCTGTGCAGTTATTGATCCAGTTGCTGACGTTTTAGATGTACTTGTCGAGGTTGTTTGTGGGTCTAGGTTGATCTGTGCTGAGAGTGCTGAGCCACTCTGCTTCAGTGATTTTGCCTCAGCTGAGGCTTAGAATGCTGAACTTGGTAGGGGTGTTAACTTGAGGTGTATTGATTTGGAAGTGGATGATGAAGTGGTCGGTCCATGTGAGTGGAGTTGTGCAGTTTATTTGATGCTGTCGCTTGTGGTGAAGATAGGGTCCAGTGTGTGCCCTGCGGTGTGAATTGGTTCTGGGATGAGCTGGGCGAGTCCGATGTTGCTCAAGCCTTCCAGGAGTGCAGTTGTTTCAGTCTTTCAGGTGAATTGTCACCAAGTATAATGTGGGCTCTGGAGTTGATGGCAAGCGGAGCAAGAAAGTTGGTTATGAGCTTAGTGAAAGTGTCCTTTGGTCCGGGTGGTCAGTAGGCAAGGGTTGCATTCAGGGCGAAGTTTTCAGAGGTTTGCTGCTTGAAGTGCAGGTGTTCCGTGAATAGGGTGGCATTCTCTGTGGATGTTGTGCATTTGATGGATTGCATGTAGATGATAATGAGTCCTCCTTCTGGCTTCTGAAGGCAGTCCTGCTTTGCGATCTTGTAGCTCACTGGGATAGCCATGGCGCTGTAGGGAGTCAACGAGGGATTGAGCCAGGTCTCTGCGATGAGGAGGATTTTGGGTGGGTCTCTGCTCAACAGGTCCCATATTTCAGTTGTGTGTTTTCTGATTGATCGTGTGTTGAGAAGCATACATGCGAGTGGGTGTTGCCATGTAGGTTTGCTATGGTGCGTAATGTAGCGTGGAGTTTAGGTGTTGTTGGTGCTTGTGTGGCGTGTTTGTTGGAAGGGGCTGTTGAGGGCGTAGCTAGTATTTGCATGGGGGGTACGCTAGTGGCTGCTGGAGAAGAAGCAGTAGGTGCAGGTGAAAGCTGCTAGTGTGGTGTGAGGCATGGCAGCAGTTGGGGGAACGGCATCCAGGGTCTTGCTAACTAAGCAGTGCTGCAGAATATTGCTGGGTGGTGAATGGACTAGGGTTCCTGGTGCTGGGTGTGGTGTAGGCGCTGACAGGTACAGCTGTAAATGTAAATGTACATGTATTTATATAGCGCAAATCACCGACCCGGCATCTAAGCGCTTGCTTAGGGAACCCGTCCTGGTATTCCCCTGTGAGATAACCCCGGCAGGGTATCCACAAGGTGAAAGCCAGGCATCCCACCGCGAGGGGCCGTAGTGGAGATTAAGTAAGCTATTGCCCAGAGTCACATAGTGTGAACCCGTGAGTCGAGTAGGCACCGGAGCGAGAATTGTCGAGTCCGTGGAATTTTTGAGCCTAAGACCCGCCGAGGCGGGGAATTGAACCGTGGTCCAGGGCCGATCTCAGCTTCTGCGTCTGCTGACTCTAACCCCTGAGCCACACTTCTCCTGGGCTTGCGTTTGGTGCGCCAGCTGCGCGTTGGTGTTGCAGCTGCCATTAAGTAGGTCCTGGGAGGAGTGTGGGGTGCCCTGATGTAATTTCCTTAGCTGATGGGTGAGGGGAAATGAAGTCGTGGTAAAAAAGCAGTAGAACAAAGTTTTGCTAACCATCACTAAATATTCACTGGCAATTATGAGAACAACAGGGATACAAATGAACTGAACATTTAAATAGATTAGGTTAATTTTAGAGTCAGATGAGGGTTCCACTAACTTGGATCAGTTTGTTAGTGGAAGTACTTTGGTGAAGTTGAAAATACAAATGAGTAGGGACGTTCTATGGATCAGTCAGATAGTTTCATTCTCTTAGGTTTTGTGGGTTTTGAGAGAGGCCCGCACAGAACATCTGCAGACAGTATCAGGGACATTTCTTCTGGGCATAATGAGTTGGATTTGCTCACCCAGTCTTACAATGCTCTTCTAGCACATTATTGGCAGGTTCCAACTGCTACTGTTACAGAGTCAACAGCTCAAGGCTTCTTATAACTCCTCTGCTGAATTTTCCAGAGATCTTTCAGACTGAACTAATGCATCTTCTAAAACGCGCCGCTAGATAGTGGGGGGGCACCACAACAACAGGTATTGCTTTTTACGGCCTCCAAGCACTGGGTTCCTTGAAGCAGAACAGTAGCAAACTTGAAGCGATAATCCAGAAAGGTCACACTTGTCATGGACAGTGAGTAGGCAGTCCTTTTCTACCAGCAGTCTACTGTTTGCATGGCATGGCGGCCTTGAATCAGGACCCAACACAAAGGAACATGCAACTAAACTTAGTTCCGGGCAGCAATTTCAGCATACCAAAAATGAACAAACGGGCTAAAATTCAATTAAAATTCAAAACAAATAAAAATATCATGCATGCAATCTTAGAATCAAGTTAAAACTATGTCCCCTTATAACCAGTGCTAAAATGTAATAAATTCATGTGTTCTTAATAGTAGAAACCCCAAACAGCAGCCCCAGGTCTTCAGTCTCCCAGGGTTTTCCCTATGTCCCATTACGGACCCAAGCCCAAATTGTGACAAGATGTGAATGGGTGGGGTCAGTGGAGGAGTTACACTGATCTAGATTTCCTTGTCCTTATGCAGGGGAAGGCCTTGAGCAGCGATCAGTTCTGTGGCAGGACAGCTTTTGGTTGGAGTTGGACAAACTACACTGTGTAATATGTTAGTAGTACTTTTTTAGTACTACTTTCATATTACAAAATGCTATTCAAAAATATGCGTGTGGAGGTTCTGCCTCCGCCTCTCCTATCTTTTTCTCTGAGGTGATCTCTACTCTGACTACAGTCTGTGCATGGGGAAGTATATTTTTTTGTAGTAAATGTGAGAGGGACAGAGGGTAATAGCTGGGAAATGGGGAAGACTTACTACTAATGGGGGCTATTAAAGGAAGAGTAAAGAGGGCTTAATGAAGAGTTAAGGAGTGGTTTAGAGAGGAACATGCACCCAACTACAAAAGCGTCAGCCAATTCCTATTCACAAACTTCACTTCTAATGTTGCTAGAGCTCAAAAGGACTCCAAACAGTTGTAAATGTAGTCCATCTTAGAGCTGGAGTAAGTTCAGCACCACCCATGGCCTCTCCCAGGAAATGCAACACCCTGAGATAGAAAATAATGGAGGTAAGAATTTAGCACCACAGAGGAACTCATGTAAATTAAATTATATATTTTAACTGTTAGAAATAAGTAATCTGTATTTTGTTTAAAAAAATAGAAATAAAACATTTTTTAAATGTAAAACGTAATAATACAATAATATTTGTTAAATAATTACATTGCTGTGAAATAATTAATATACATCAGTTTTAATAATTCAAAAGACACAATAAAATATATAATTGTTTAACTTTTGGTGGGAATTTTTCTTTAATTCAACTTTAATATAGTCAAAGTGAAAACAAAATAATTTAAAATTAAGTTAGTAATACTGTAATATTTTAATCTAGAATGCTACATATAAAATAAATATATTTCATTAATATACTAATATTTAACTTAAACATATTGTAGCTATTTTTTTCAAAGTTCATTAAGCTTTTAAACTTTTCCCTATACTTTATCATTTAGAGATCTCCTCCCCGATAGCTGAGGTCTCGGTGAAGTGCATGGAACAGCAAATAATGATGTAAAGTCACTACTAGTAATAACTTTAGGGCCATATTTTATGCTTAGATGACTGCACCCTTTATTTTAGAGTGGGTGTACATGTAAGTCTACATTTATGTGTAATTTTACAATCATAAATGGTGAATAGCCCAAAGTGGCAAAGTTACCCAAATGTGTTAGAGACAACGTACACTTCACGTGTTAAGTTTACCTTTGTGAATAGGCCCCTTTTTGTTTGTGTTTATGTCCTGCCATCACACATAGATTGCACTAGTTCCAGCTTTGCTGCCCTAAGTAAAGCACCTGCTGCAAAAAACAAGCATTTGCAATGCATTCGGTTTCGCCTTTGCAACCTTATATGTATTCAGCTATGCAGCACATTAGCCTGGGCGCTAAAACACCGAATGTTCTTTAACATGGATGGAAATTAAGCACCAAACTGCGTGACACGCCAGGTATGGGAACACATGGAGAGAAATATTGCCTTTCAGCAGGAAATGGTATAGTCCAAAGCTCTGCTTTTAATATAAAAGCAGGGCCTTCGGTGGTCATATCACTGAAAATATATTATTGTCTACGGGTGCGTGTTCAAAACAATTTCTATGGACTGGAATCTAGAGAATGCTAGAGTGACTCAAGTATTTTATTAACCTCTGCTGTTCTTTTTTTATCAAGAAAGTTAAATAGAAGCAGTTGCCATAAAAATTAAAAAAAGAAAGTCCCTCAGAGGAAAGCAATTCTGGTATTTTAATGACCTCTGCTGGTCATTTTCTATCAAGACAGTTAAATAGAGGCACTTGAACAGAAACAAAGTCCCTAAGCGGATGCTGACAAGTCCTAGGGCTAATCTCCAGAACCCACAAAGTACATACACATTAAAGTACACACTAAAGTATATATACTAAAGTATATACAAGAGGTCTCGAATGCTCTACGTAAAAAGGAAATGTGGTGAAGGCAGGGCAGATAAAGAAGGCTCCACAAGCATTCACTAGAAGGTTGGATAGCTGTTCTATTTCAGACTATACTCCAGTCTTCGCATAACAGCTTAACTTTTAATAGGTGACTGACTACCTCCTTGATCACAATTTCGGGAGCCGCACGTTTCTTTGCTGCCCTGGGTGCAAATCGGTACCCTATGTTTCCCGTGGGTGTTTGCGTGCAGGGATAACTATCGTTTAAAACTTGGAGTAATCTTGGAGTATAAAGGCAACAAGAAAAATTTGTGGGAATGGGCCGCCTGTTACCACACAAGATTATTTTCAACTAGCTTCCTTTCAACACCCACAGAACAGCTTCCCAGACCCTCATCACTAACCAGTTGGATTACAGCAACGTACTCCACGTATGAATGAAGGAGCAACTGACCAGAAGACTCCAGACCACACAGACCTCAGTTGCCAAACTCACACTCAGACTTTCCCACAGCTCCCACATCAACCCACAGCTAAAAGACCTTCACTGTTATGTCATGTTAAAAATATTTGTTGAGCGCACTTAGCGGTTTCATGGCGCTGAGAGCGGGAGGGCGACAGTGGTATGATGACAGAAGCTTTACTCAAATGCCTGAGAGAACAGAAGGGTCTTAAGAAGTGTTCTGAATTGGGTGTAAGAGGTTACTGACCTCAGTCCAGTGGGGAGAGAGTTCCAGAATTGAGGGGCCAGGAAAGAGAATCTGAGACCACCGTGTTTTTTACGTATGAAAGTGGGAATAGTGAGCAGGTTCAGGTGGGAGGAGTGAAGTTCGCGAGAGGGGACATAGCGATGGATCCTTGACTAGATGAATGCTGGGCAGTGGCCGGCAAGGGCTTTAAAGATGGTGCAGCCCAGTTTGAATGCACAGCGTTTAGCCACCCGAAGTCAGTGGAGGCTCTTCATCAGAGGGCGGACATGTTGGTGTCTGGGTTGATGAAAAATGAGCCTGGCTGCTTGGTTTTGTTCCAGTTGCAAACGGTGGAGTTGGTATGCCGGAATGCCGACATAGAGCAAGTTGGCATAATCAATACGAGAGATAACTAAGACCAGGATAACTAAAGTCAAGACCTCGGTGGTCAGAAATCTACAGATCTTCCGGATTCTGTGTAGGTGGAAGAAGCAGGTAGATAAAACTGCGCTAATCTGGGGTTTCATTGACAGATCGTTGCTGATTATGACCCCTAGGCTTTTAACAGATTCTACTACGCAAGGGGGACTGCCCAGGAGAGGGGGGCCAGAAATTAGAATTCCAAGGGTTGGCGGTGCCTCCAGTCAGAATCTGCTCAGTTTTGTCGGGGTTAAGTTTCAGTTGGTTCGCATACCTCCATTCGCTAATAAAGCTCATGGTGGATTGAAAGTTGGATACTGAGGTGTTAGAGGAGTCAATTTGGAACACCAGTGGAAGGTCATCAGCATAGTTGAAAGTTACAACTCTACTTTTGCGTAAGGACCAGATCAAAGGTAGCATATACAGATTAAACAGGAGGGGCGAGAGGGAAGAACTCTGGGGGACCCCGCAGGTAGACCTAGCTTTCTTGGTTGAGAAGTTGGCAAGACGGACTGCCTGAAATTGGTTGTGTAGGAAAGAGGCAATCCACTTCAGAGCCTGACCCTGGATGCCAGCATTACTGACACGATCGACCAGAAGGTCATGATCGACTGTGTCAAAAGCGGCTGGCAGATCCAAAAGTACCAGGGCCTGGGTAATGTTTTGATCGGCCCCTCTCCTAAGCTCGTCCATGACTGCTAGGATGACTGACTCCATGGAGTGTGCTGGGTCTAAATCCTGCCTGCTGGGGGTCGAGGAACTGAGAATGGTCAATGAATGAGCTAAGACAGTTTGCTACGTGGGCCTCTAAGATCTTACTAAGGTAGGGGAGTAAAGAAATTGGGCGGAAGTTGCTTAGGACCATGGGGTCAGAGTTGGGTTTCTTCAGGATCTGGACAATTTCAGCATATTTAAAGGTGTCTGGGACAATGCCTTGTTTAGAGAGTTGTTGAGAAGTGAGAGGGGCGGGTCTGGGCAGGTAAGGAAAGCCTCCTGTAAGATGTGAGGGGAGCAGCAGACGGTAGGGGAACCTGATCTGACTTTTTTTAGTAAGACAAAAAACGCTTCTCTGGAGATCAGGGGGATTTGGTCCAACACAAGAGAATTTTTGCAAGTGATAGGGGAGGCAGTTGAGAGTGTGGGTGTAGGGATGCTGTTGTTAATGGTGGCTATTTTTTCAATGAAATACAAGTTCAGGGAGTCACATAGTGATTGTGAGGGGACAGGTTTTGCGATCACTTTATCAGTTTGTGCAATCTCATCAACTATGGAGAAGATATCCTTGGTCTTAGTGGCTGAGTTCATAATTTTTTAGGAGAAGTAGGTTGCCTTGGTCTGGAGGATGGAGTTTTTATAGTCTTTTAGCAGGGTTACGTAGGTGGCTTTTTTTTCAGCAGCATAATCTCGTCTCCAGCTGGAAGTTTTTTTTTTCCAGATCGTCAGAGAGCCAGCGTTGAGCATCATGAGGGCGTTTGAGTTTGGTTCTCTTAAAGGGGGCGACGCTATCAGTGGCTGATTCAAGCCATTGTTTGATGCTCATTGCCTGATTGCAGAGGGAGTCTGGTTCAGTTGGTAATGTGGCTTTTAGTAGTGTACAGAAGTCGCCCATAGTGTCCCGATTCCAATTTCTAGCCAGGTGATTGCCCGTTAGGGACGGTTTAGTGAGGGGGGTACAGGCCATGGTGAATGTGATGAGGTAATGGTCTGACCATGTACATGGGGAGATTAGTAGTTGTGTGATTTCCAAGTTGGGGGTCCAGACTTGGTCCGGGATATGTCCCTTTATGTGGGTGGCATCGTGCACATGTTGAATGCAGATCATACCCGATAGGAGATCCGTGAATTCTACGGGCCAGTAATTAAAATCTCCAATAATAATAATTCTGGTGTGGTTAATGATTAGTTGAGAAATCATTTGGCCTAGCAGTTGGGGAAATGAGAGCATGTGGTGAGGAGGTCAGTAAAAGAGAGCACAAACAAAGTGGGATTGGGGCGATTCAAATTTCAAAATGAGGCTGTCGACCCAGGTTATACCAGTGATCCCTAGAGCAGTAAACCTGAGTTTTTGGTGGATGATAGCTGCAACCCCGCCCCCAGGCTTGCCCGAGGGTCTATTAGCCTGAAGTATGTAATAGCCTTTGGGAACTGCTGCGAGGATATCAGGGACAGACTCAGTAGTGAGCCAGGTTTCAGACAAGAGAAGTATGTTCGGTTTGTCAAGGAGCTGAAAGATTTCGAGTTGGTGCCTCACCACAGAATGGGTGTTTAAGTAGCTGATTACAAGGGTCCCTTCTGCCTGGCACTCAGAGGTGGTAGATTCAGGTGGGTCCTTATGGGTGACGGGAAATCCCTGGACTGCAGATGGAGCAGGGAACTCTGGGAAGGAATCTCTGTGGTTGAGGATCCCTGTTAATATGAACCCTGCCCATAGTGCTGATGGGCCAGTTCTCCTGTAAGTGTCTCAGCTCAGTTGCTGTGTAGGTAAAAAAAATGGGCATAGTGTTTGGCCCGTGGCCGGCCGCGGACGGGTGCAGACGGGCTTGCCTTTGGCATGCCGATGGCGCGCCCGCTGCGCGCGTCCTCTGCATCAGGGGAAAGGCATGTCAGCTAATAGTGCTGGGGGAGCTAGAGCGCTGACCAAAGGCTCCGACCCTAACAACCCCTGCTGTCTGGTATGGAAAATCAGAGGCGCCGGCACCCTTCACAACAAGGCTCCCCTTTCACAAATGGGCATTCTTCGAACTCCTCACGCACACATACAAAGCCTTGTAAAACATTGGCCCCATGTGGAGTAGTGTGGCTCACTGGTTAGAGGCGGCAGACCCGGAAGCAGAGAACGGCCCGGGACCAGGGTTCAATTCCCGACGCGGCAGGGTCGTGGACCAGGGTCAGCGGACTCGATAATTCTTGCCTCGGTGCCTACTCTAACCAGGGATCACACTCAGCAACTCTGGGCATTAGCTTGCCTCATCTCTACAACGGCCCCCCAGATTCGCTGGGGATGCCTGGTTTCACCTTGGAGATACCCAGTAGGGACCATCTCACAGGGAAAGCCAGTACGGGTCCCCCAGAGGTCTACAGCGCCACAACGCCTCAGGGCAGCAGTGCGCTTTACAAGACACATTACATTACATTACATTATACCTTCTTCAATAGTCGCATTAGCTTCCACATAGCCACCCAACATCTCTGCTGATCCAGACTCCTACTCGTAAACTTAACCCGCATATGCAGAACCAGATTTGGTGGCCGTGTCTTCTCCTACATCATTGATGTCATAGAAGTTATCATGAGTGATGTAATATGTGGGGTAATTAGCAGTGCATGGCAAGTGCAGACGTTACAATTACCTTAGGGCCAGGGGTGCAAACAGACCCGAACAACTAGTACTAAACAGTGGTGTGGGGGCTACTATTTTGCAAACTGGGGAAGATACAGTATTAGAATACACATTTGGAAGGCCAATAGGTCTGGTTTAATGTGCTAATGATGCATGTAAAAGGCACATGTGCCTGCCAGTTCCTTCCTGCTTTAGCACATTATAGCCACATCCAGTGGCAGGTGGTGACATTTCAAAGTGGTGAGGCGTAAAAGTTGTGGATGAGTTTTAAGTAGTGATCTAGCAAAGTGAGAATCCGGCTGACAAAACGGAAGGTTAACTGGGTCTCCTCTGGAGAAACTTTAGGGGAGAAGAAGGGCCAAATTGAGTACTTTAAAGCTAATTTGAATACAGAATTTTATGATAAGCACTGATTTATAAAACAATTCTTAATTGTCAGACCTCCCCGTCACAGTCCTTAATTCATGAGCAGATACCAAAGCAAGGTACAGCTTCACCAAAGAGCAGGAAACAGACTTTAACAGCACAAGCAGAAAGTCACCCCACCTGAACAGAACGCAACACAGCGTCCCCCAAACCAGTAGACCCTGTCACACCCACCACCAAACGATAGTGGGTCATAAGGGCATGCGGAGTACTGCAAGCAGCAGCCCTGGAGGTCGCAGTCAGAGAAGCGCCCTGAAACCAAGCCCAGGAGAGTTGCACCGGAAGGCACCAGACCCCGGCCACGCTAGGCCAAATGCCACAAAAAGATAAGCCACCGCACGAAAAGGTGCAGCACAAACCAAGGACACCACAAGAGCCCGATCAACATCCAAACAGAGCAATCGAACCACATCCCCCGAAAGAGGATCTGAACAGAACAGAGCCAGAACCAGATCCTCTGAGCAGACAAACGAGGAGCAAAAGAAGGATCAGACTGGAGTACGACTTGAATCGAAAAGAAACACCAAAAAAGGGCTCAGAACAAGCAAGTAGCCCAACACCCCAATCCACCGGGATGAGGAAACAGCGACCTGAAAACCCACCTAGATCGACTGAAATGCATAGGCACCACGACCAGAGGACCAAAGGGAGCAGACCGTAAAGGCCACAGCACCAAAGGAAGATCCCAAAACAACACCTCAACCACCGGGACCCCCAAGGGACAACAGACTCACAGGCCAGACCCCGAAAGGCCCACACCGCTGCACACAGAGCCCACAAGGAGGTCACAGCTATACCCAAGTTGAATCCAACCCACAGGAAACAAAAATATACACATGATCCACCACTATAGCAGACCAGCCCCGATTGATACCCCAACCCTGAAAGACACCCAATGTCGACCACAGGACACAAGAGTCAAAGGGCGCCGGAAAGCCGGAGAACTGAGCCCAACAGGAGAACACACCATAACCATGAGGTTCATCCTCCTAACAGCCAACCCTCCACCAGACACAAGCGGACCAGACAATCCCCGGACAGAGGAGGACACAACAGGGGACCAGGAACCACCTGCAACGGCCAGCCAGGGCCCACCACCAACCTCAACAACAGAGGGGACCAAGGCCTCTGGCACCAAGCAAGCGCCACCAGGAATACAGAAGCCGTGGCCCAACGTGACCACCAGCAGGACCCACGGAATTAAGGCAATCGGGGGAAGGCATACAGCAAGCCTCCAGCCACAGAAAGGACAGCCCATCCACTCACCAAACTGAGTCTGAGCATACCAGAGAGCAAAAACTCACCATCAGCCCCCGAACACCACCGTCGACAAGCACATGACTGACAGGAAGGGAAAAAACCCCACTCAGGTGACCCGCCGCCAATGTCAAAACTGCCGGCAGAGATAACAAGACCAACTCTGCCCACCGGCAAAGCAGACACTCCAACAAGACGAGGCAGGCCATGTATGCACTTACCCGGCAGGTGACATAACAGGCAACCACTGTGTCGTCAAATTACACCAGCATACCTCGCTGTAGGACCCATGGAAGAAAGAGAGACCAGGACAACTGAACCGCCATCACTCCCCTCAAAGGGGAAGACAACCCTGCCTTCCGGACTGACCAGAGCCCTCAAACAGACTCTGGGGCCAACACAGCCCCCAACCCAGCACGCAGGTACCTGTAGGCAGCACCAACTGCTCCCAGGATCCAAAGGGAGAGCTCTGCAAGAGGGACCGAACCACCAGCCACCACAACAATTTCCGGAAAATCACCTAACCCCCAGGAAACAACAGGGTGTATGACTGAGACCCCGGACACCAACGCCCTAGAACATAAGACTCCAGAGGACACAATTTCAACTGGTTCATAAAGAACCATAGCCTACACCATGGACTGAAGAAACAGGACCATCAAAATGCAAGGAGTTTACAAAGTAACCTGGAGAATAAGAGATTAAGACCTTAACCACTAGACCACAGGGAATTTCTTCGTAACCACTGCCGAGCCAGGGAAGAAGGGGAGCCCAACACCCTCCCCAGCTCGTGCAACAGGGACAGACAGCGAGGTGCCGACAGGAAACCATCCCAGACAGGTGGTGAAGACCCCTCCAATGAACGTCAGTTCCCGAGAGGTGCTCAGATGGGACTACACCAAGGTCAGAGTTCCCCGAACAGCCACTGGAGGAGGCAGGCCTCCCGGGTACTGGAACTAGCTTCCAGGAAAAAAGAGGAAGAGATCAACCAGCCATCCAAGTAAGGAACACCCAGATCCTCCGAGTATGCAACAACCCCACCCAGGATGCCAAACTGTAGAAAACACCTTAGGCGAGGCCGAGAGACCAAGGGCAAGACCAGGAACTGGTAACGACCGATGCCCATACAAAACCTCAGAAACCTCTGGGATGTCTCGAGCACCGGTGCATAAAGTAGGCGCCTTTGAGTGTCAGAGAAGCCATGCAAACCCTTATGGACAGGAAGGGTAGAATCACCTGAAGAGACAACTGATCGAAGGTTCGAGGAGGGATGCACCAATATACAACCTTCAGATCCAGACCGAATCCCCATAGGGACACTGTATCAGAAACAGGATCGAGTAAACCCCCCGGCACAGCTGATCCACAGGCACCCAAACCATGGGCCCATTGGAAACCAGGACCTGAAAGTCCCCCCCACCCCACCCCCAAAGGAGCCCAACACTGGACCGGCAATCCGGGAACAGGGGAAGCTCAGAATCCGTCCCCCGGTAGCACACCAAAAGGTATCCGAAATCCCAGGCGACAACCGGAGTCATTGACCCCCACCAAAAACCTCCCAGACCAGAAAAAGACCCTAGGCGACCACCAATCGGAGTCCCCATGAGCCCCTCTCACAGCCACTAATAGGAAGGGCCTGAAGAACAGTAGGCACCCTGTTAAACCCGGGACTCAGGGAAGGGACACGTCCCCCACCACGAAATGTCGGGCGGCAATCTGCGATTGAAATGCCGGCCCAAAGCCCGATGACAACCAGAAAACATCCCATTCTGTGAGGAGCGGGCCGGAGCCAACACCTATTGTCCAGCGCCACCCATTGAATCAAAGTCCCCACTGGTACCCCAAACAGGTTGGAGTCCTGAAAGGGAAGTTATATGAGAGCAGCCTGCAGTGCAGCTACTGCTTACCAAGGAGTAAGCCACAACTGTCTCCTAGCAGCCACCAAGGCAGCAGCCACAGCGGCACCAAGTGACTCAAAGGAGAAGTCAGTCAGGTAAAGCAACAGCTGTGCTAACATTGTCAAAGACTCAGAGGGACCCCCTCCTGCAACAGCTGCTCAGAACACCCTGACAGCCTCCAGCAGAGACTGTTCAACAACACATGTGCCCAGGATCAGAGAGAACCCCAAACCCGGCAACCACCAGACACCGAGACGCCAGTCCCGTCCACAGGGTATCCACCTACTCCATGAGAACCCCTGCAAAGGACATCTTTGAGTCCAAACACTTGGGAAAGGAATGCCTGACCACATCCTTCCATTCCCCCTCCAGTACACAACTCACTGATCCATGAAGAGGAAGACCACCAGGCCCCCTTCACTGACAATTGGCGAAAAATCTCATGATCCATCACCATCCGAGGGCTCAGGGAATCCCAAATTGACCCGCACATGCTGAAGGTGAACTATACTGCAAAGGGCAGGCCCTTGAACAAAACAAGCCTTCACCACCCCATCCGACCTCATCAGGAACAGGGACTGCTGGGGCTTACAATATTTTCCCAGTAGGCCGTTGGATGCCCAGCCAGAAAAGCTGCATCCACCGTGGCTACAAACATTATCAGTACAACAGACATGGCAGATGCAGGGGAAGGCCCAGCAACCATCCCCGCCACCTCCAGGGTCTGACCCAACCCTGACCTGCTCCCAACCATGATGAGCCACAGCCAAAGGAGCACAGACCCCCCAAATGTACATATAGAAATCAACCAACCGACAACAGAGCCAGCGATGGCGAATCCGAAGCAGCCCATAGAAACTAGCCAACCTGAACAGGCCAGTGGGCTGACCCCTGAAGACACCCAACCAGAGTTGGCCAAACCAAAGGAAAACAAGCAATAGAACCAAGCCCAGGCACTAGGGGCCCGAGGCAGAGCACTAGATGGAACACACATGGGAACCACCCGAAAGTGAGACCGCAGCCACCGTTAAGCAAGCCGGCCTGCCGAATCTAACCAAAAGGAGCAATAGCTCCACCCCCAACAAACACCAGGCCAGCAGGAAACAAAACCGCACCAATGTGGTTGATGGCACACTGGCTACGCCACTAGGTTGGCCACACAAAAGTTGTCTCCCCTGTAAAATTCAAATCTTACCTCAAAACATTCTTTTTCTGTGAGGAAGTTCACGTGGATGTTTAGGATCTGCATAGCGTCCACAATCCAACAAACATTAAGGTGATGGACAGTATGCTTGAATTAATCTCAGCCGCTGGCGAGTGGCTATCACTCTGACTAGCACTTACTTCTTCCGAAGCAGTGGCCTGAGCTCCCCAACCTATCTAAGCACTGCTCTTATGTTGCATATAATGCTAAGCAGCATAAGAGCAGTGCTAGGATTGGCTGGGGCATGTAGCCAAAACGCTCCATTGAAGAGCAATGGGGCTGTGTCTTTGCCGACGCAGCTCCATGGTAGGTTTTAATGTGGAAGCCTGGACTGTGCATGTCAGGTTGGGCAGAGCAAAATTGCCGGCCAATTTGGCATGCGCAGCTCAGTATCAGCCTCAACTCCCTAGCCCCGCCCATAAGAAACAAAAATGAATGAAGGTATGTACGGGGCTCGTTTAAATTGAGGCTGGGAGGTAGTGGCTCAGAGCAGCAGGGGGTCAACAACCCTGCGTCCATATGAAGGCACCGCCACTGGCCACGTCTTTTGTCTACTCCATGCATTCCCCTGAAACATCATGCACAGCTGGAGCTCAGAGAATGTTCACAAGACCAGCAAACTTTGGATGTCTGCAAGATAGTTGATACAAAGCCAGTCCTGTGCATGTCTGACACACAGAGGAAAGCACTGAGGGCTCACTGGAAAAGTGTCTTTTCTGATGAAAAGTAGCATGAACTGCATAATGATAAAAAGCTACCAGGGAACAAGAAGTTGTGTGTGGGCAAATCTCCCAATGTGCCCAAGAAAGTGCACCCACAGGCATTGAGAAGCAGACCTGAGGTGTGAAGAATAAACCAGGATAAAGAAAATCATGGAGAGCTTCTCTCCGACTGTGACACACCAACCGCTCAAAAGGAAGGGGTATCCACAGGGAATAATAAGCTGTGTAACTGTGCAGAATGTGCAAGAATGTGTATGTATTTCTATAGCATTAACCTAGCCCAAGAGGAACAAAGCATTGCACATTATGGGTAGTGGTGCAAAATGATGCAACATTGTATTCATGACGTGGTGACTTTAATGTTTTTGTTACACCCACACTTGTATCTCACAAATCTAAATTGTAGTTGCATTGTGTTTAAGTGATTTCCCAAACTGGACTAATTTCAGTCAAATGCCAAGCCGGATTCAAACCAAGATCCACAGATCAACATCTTAGCCACTATACCACATCTCTTCCTTAACTGATGTAATAGAACTTTAAAAAAAAACTTCAAACGTTTGATGTCACCACTCTTTGTAAACACTCATGTTCTGTTGATGTTTCAACATAGTAGTTACGCTGCATTCCTCATTCTGTCTAGTGAGAAGACTGAATGCAAATTATTTTAGTATTCATGTATTATACATGGGTGGCACTCAATTGAGTTGTTTCTTGTTTAAGTTTGAGGTTTATCTGTTTGGATATACACAAGGGTTTAAACTTAAGTACATATAGAGACTGCATAAAGGTTACCTGTGCAATCTGGTCCAACATTATCCTCGAGGGGTTCTGGTGATATCTTTGGCCCTGTAGTTTGTGATTGTAACCGGAAGCCCAAGATGGCAATGACAAGGTACCCATTATGTAATTTTTATATCACAAGCTGGTTTTTTAAGTCTTGCCTGAGCCAGCGCATGTGCTTCTCTGGCGAGACATTTAGTAAGAGCGGCTTTTGGAAGTGCTACCAAGCGGCCACCATCTTGCGATTACGCGAACAAGCGTGCGCCTCGGTGCACCTCTGCTTTCACTTTTCGTGCCGCACCCGCGACGCTGCATCTGCTTTCACTTAGCTGCATCTGATTAAAAACTTCTATTTCTTTACTTTTGCTATAATCGCGGCACCCGCACTTTACTTTAACATTAAAAGTGAAGCGCGGGTGCCACGATTATAGCTAAAGTAAAGAAATATATGTTTTTTTCTATTTCTTTACTTTTTTTTATAATCGCGGCACCCACGCTTTACTTGTAATGTTAAAAGTAAAGCGCGGTTGCCACGATTATAGCAAAAATAAAGAAATAGAAAAAAACATTAGGGGCCATATGTATCAACACATTTCCCCATAGACACAGAATGGGCAAAACCCTTTGATACATCTGGCCCAAATGTCTTTACTTTTGCTATAATCGCGGCACCCGCGCTTTACTTGTAATGTTAAAAGTAAAGCGCGGGTGCCGCGATAATAGCAAAAGTAAAGAAATTGAAAAAAACATCTATTTCTTTACTTTTGCTATAATCGAGATTATAGCAAAGGTAAAGAAATAGATGTTTTTTTCTATTTCTTTACTTTTGCTATAATCGAATCGAATTGGTATCAGTTGGCATTGGGACAGGTTCCAGATGCATCTTTCGGGTAAGCCCAGCCCTCCTAGACATTGCATTTTATACTTTGCATGCACCTTCCAACACAATGTAGGCACCGCCCACAACAGTCCCCATCCAAGTTGCCACCCTTACCCTTGTCCCCTCTCCCTGCCACACTGGTTTCTAGGATGTATGTCCGCGCTAGGTATGTACCATGTGGACACCAAATATCTCTAGGCTCTGAGGTGCGGGGAAGCAGAGCATCTTTACAGTACACCAGGTCTATGAGCCACTCTTCCGTGATAGTTGTGGGTCCACACCACCAACATTGAGCAACACATCTCTTGGACAACAAAACTAACAGTGACCGCGCACTGTGCTTGAGCCGCCCCGCCCCCAAGCGCGGGGTTATTGTTACGCCACTTATTCCCATGATTTCCCCCATATTCTGCCTGCGCATATATTCCCACCTTCTTTTTTCAAGTGGATATGTGCCCAGAAATACTGGCTCCCTTGTTATCTAGTTTCAACCAAGTATTTGCGTTTTCGGCCCAAATAGGGAATCCTTGCCGATTTGTGCCAAGCCCGTTAAGTAACGTAGCAGTTCCACCAGTACTAAGTAGAATGTGACAGGATTCAAAATTTGAGAACATACGTGACAAGAATTTTCAATTCTATTAAAGACACGGAGGCGAGGATTATGCTTTCTCATTTCTTTACTAGAAATGCTCAACAGCCAATTAGAAAACAGTATAGAAAATCAACACTACAATACCCATGAATACTCTGGGTACCACCTGACAACCATAGAGTCACTAGTATAAAAGGTCCCCTATAGAATACCAAATCCTCTTTCTTTGGTAACGTAGAATAGTTGAAGTGAAGAAAAAACATTAGTCTAACATGAAGAACTTGGAGGATGGATAATCCTATAGAAACAGCCGTTCGCTGATCTGGAACAGAAGATGCGAAGTTTGCCTTGGCAGAAAAACTGGAACCTGTAGGTCGCCATCAGAGATGCCGAAAAAACCGGAAAGGGAACTTCATTTAGTATCAGAACCTGAAAAGTACATAAAGACGTAATATACCATTCCCCCATTGTAGAAAAAGGTACAGTAAAAAAGGGGGGGGTAAAGAAACAATGAGTATATATATATATATATATATATATTTATATATATATATATATATATATATATATACAATATACAACATACATCTGCAGTAAAGAGTAATAACATAAGCACAATTGTAACACAGAATCCTCACCTCTGTGTCCTTAATAGAATTGAAAATTATTTTCACATATGTTCGCACATTTTGAATTCTATATCAGGACCAGAAGCTCCGATTATGCTTGTTCAAAGCTGAGCCCCCACAACAGATGCAATATCTACAATCGGCTTATAATAAAAAGCTTTAAACACAGAATCAGTCGACCAATCCGCTGCCTTCATAAACTCACTCCCATGGAAAAAGCTTTAGAAGCCATAGCTCCCCGTGCCGAATGTGCCCCAAACTTGGTAACATCAATCCCAGCTTCAGTCATGAGCCATCGCAGCCATCTCGCCAGTGTAGCTGGTGTCACAGGTCAGAAAGGCTTTTGCAAAGCAATCAACAATTGACCATGCATATCATTCCGAAAAGGAGCAGTACTCACCTCATAATCCTTGATACATTGTACCACACAAAGTTTTGGATTATTGAGAAAAGAAGGATAAGTAATTGAGGTTGTATTACACTTAGTGCACCTTGACAAAAGAAAAGTAACTCCCTCAGGGGAAAGACTACAACCAGCAAGATCCAGAGCACGAACTTGCTTGTTACATATTGCTGATGGTCACATCAAACCGGCATAATGCAGGTATGTGACCACTAACTTGTTCAGATACAGAAAGAATTAGGGTTTTGGGAAGCGCCTTTTTTAATAAAAACTCAAACCCCTCTTCCCCCCTTTTTTGTCACAAACAGTCTGTTCGTGAGAAAGACTAATCCAGCCCTGATGAGAGTGCGGCAATTGATTTAACCGGCACTCGAAACGCGTCGGCAGACAAAGGAACTCAACTCCTTGGTTAAATATTGCAATTACACCCCCTTGTGTCCATGATATTTCAGAGGAATTGATTTATTCTTAATATAAGGGTGCTAGTTGTCTAAGTTATCATTTTGTATGACAACTTTGTAGTTCGTATTGTGTATATATTGATTGTTCTTTGTGACATTTCATTCGTTTGTATTGATGTTTGATTATTATGAGTTTATTTGTAATTGTATGTCAAAACACATTTTCACGTTGTTCATTTTCACTGTGTAAGTACTAATGTAGTATTTCGTGTAGTTGACTATGTGTTCTTTTTGTGATCAAAGATATTAATTAAAAAAAATAATGAAATAAAAGGCAGAAATTACTGCTAAGGTAAACGTATTAGCTTGCATTCATCTTACTTCATATGAATAAGTGTTGTGAAGTCACTAGAGGCATAGGTAATTTTTTTTCTTATATTTTGTGCAATAACAGCACCAAAACATGTAATTAACACATTTTTACTCAAAGATGTAGTGACTTCTCAATAATCTCCATAGAACCTATCCATGTGGAGCAGCAGCGACTGTGGTAGGGATGAGTATCTTTCTTAATATGGTATTTTATGTTATCTAAGATAGTATTCAAACAACTGATGAATCTTCTTTCAGTTTTTGGCCCTGCAATGCTTTTTTAGGTCTCGCTGATCCAGCGCGTATGCGATGTCAGCGAGACATTTAGTAACTGGCTTTTGGAAGTGCTTCCAAAGCGGCGACCAGCTTACTCTCATGTGCACCAGCACTCGCGATCTCTTTCACTTTTTCGCTCGCGCGCTCACAACTCAATTCAATCTTTATTATGTTTTGGAACTCCGTGGAGGTCCACATAAAAGAAACACACAATACAAAAGCTCCATTCATTACCAGAAAGACAATTTACAACAATTGCCGCAATACAAAATAATTCATAGATACATACTTCATAAGCAAGCCTTCAATAAATAGCTAAAAAGCATTTAAAAAAGTTAAAAATGTTAAAACAGAATCTCTCATTTGGGGGGTTATATAAGGCAAGCATAAAAGAATTAGCATTTAAAATACCCATTTGCAAGCATATTTGCCTTAACCATTTACGGCGAAATGGACGCAGCACTGGACATATGAAAAGTACATGCATTCGATCTTGAGTGGACAAGTGACAAAGGTCGCAAATTACAGGGACTCCATACCATTTAAACAAGAGATTATTTAGAGGAAGCAAGTCTTGCCTCAAGAGCAACCAGAATCTCCGAACGCCATGGGGCAAATTCCAAGTGACATAGGGTTGCACAAATTTTCTTGCAAATGAGTCAGTAAGGGGATTAACACCTTTCTTAGCAAAGATCGAGGCGCTATCCAATCTGTAGCTAAGGTCCCAGGAGGCCTCTTTCAAGACAGACTTTAACTGGGCTGCGGATAAGGAAAAGAGGGTACTCTCCTCCAACTGCAGAAGCGATACAGCCTTTCTAAAAATTTTAACAATTAGGGAATATTCTCTTAGACTTCCCAACAATTCCGCCTTTAAAAGGATTCTCATAGTCCCCGCTTCTCCTCTGGCTAAGCTTGCGACCCAACGTACTACCGCTGCCAGGCCCTGTACCCAACTGCTGCGCAGGCCGAACTCAAGTCTGCAAGCGGCCACTGAGCAAGCGGAATTAATGGAGGTTACGCTTCTTAATAATTTTCACAACTCCTGTTCGCATTAGTGTCTTAAAAGCGTGGCCCACTATTGCCTAAGGATTTGGTTATGTTTATATTCCAAACCTGAACTTTTAAAACGCCCTTTTCTTCTCATTTTGGTGTAGAGTGTTGTGTTGGTGCGCCATCTTCCCTGTAGCTTAAAGTTATACACAAACTAATTATGGCGCTTCCACTTTTACATAAATGTCAAGTGAACCTCGGGTAAACCTTTGTCTCATTGCTTTGTAAAACTGTACTGATTTAATCGTAGGACAATTTTAAAAACACGTGTATATAATGCACTTCGACCGAACACTAAGCCTTTGGCTTATTCCTTATTTCAACGAGCAACGACTCTTAGCTTCACCACAAATTTGAAAAGTCGATCAGAATCCAAAACATAGCCATCTCCTGAAGTTGGAAGACACTCACTCCACCTTTGTCTCAGTGAAACATAATAAAACATGATGATAACTGCTCTAGCACTTACAAGGTGAGTTCGCAGGTGAAGGGCGGAAGGTTAGATTGACCCCCACAAGAGTACGGACTTGGCCGTGACATACTTCAAGTAGGGGAGACAGGGCAATTATTAGATCATCCTATTTCTATTTACATTGATCCAGGACGCACAGTCAGCCTCTAAACTTTAAACAATTGAATATGAAAACAATTAAGCTTGCATGATCAGGAGTCATTATGTGTTGTTTTTTTCAGTGGAGCTTTGCATGCTGGATTAGGTAGTTTATGAGTGCTATTCTTAATATGTAGAGCAACGGGGCAAGCATCTCTGTAAACTACAACTCCCAGAAAAAACACAACGCAGCTGAAAGTCAATGTTAAAGGAGAGCGCAGGGGAGTGGACTGTGGCTGGCACTGTAAGCACAACCAGCTGGCACTAACAGCCCTGCCTACTCCTCGCCCATGTTCACCCACTAGCTGCTTTACCCCACTTACAGTAGCAGCCATGCAGTCTGAATCTGGCATAGTGGTGGATTTCGAAGTCAGTGACAAATTCCGCGAGGAGCCCAAGACATACTACGAGCTGAAAAGCCAGCCCATCAAATACAGGTTAGTGACAGCTGGGAGTTCTTGGTAGTTGAAGGGGCAGCCCTTTGGTACACACGTGCATGACAGCAACAGAGGTCCATGGTGCGCATCTGTTTGCCATTCTTAAACAGCATTTTATTGTGGAATAGACAGCTTTCGGAGTGGCATTTGTCAAAAAAGCCACAGATAAGAGGAGAATCTGCTTAAAATGAGCCACCCTTTTACATTTAACTGCTTCAATCTAACAGAAATCTTCTATCAGGGCCGTAATGTTATCGCGTACAGGAGCACTGTTGGAAGAGCCAGACTGATCAAGAACTTCTTCCAGAGTTGTTAGTGAAGCCATCACACTTTGTTGCTAGGGCACTGTGTTCAGTGCAGGCACTGGAAGTCGTTCATGGCAAAAGACACAGCTGCCATGAAGCCGAAGGGAGTCATGCACACCATTGCGTTTTTTGAGTGTAAAAAAGTGCAGTTTATGCAGAGAATGATGGAATATGTGGCAACGTTCATAATTATGTGGAAACTGCCACAGAATAATAGATACTTTGCTGGTAATGCTCCATAACGCAGCTTACAAATATCCAAAGACAATAGCTGTAGCTAAACACTTATAAAGTTCAAAAGGCGAGACCTAATGGCTATGCCAATGCTTGTTTAAATGTCTAAGCCCCGCAGTGAGAGAAACTAGGCAAACTAGTAAATTAAAACTTTACAGTCAGTTCCCATTTTCTAGGTTAATTTTCTTATAAAAGTAAACACACCTAAGCCAAACTTGTACTCAGTCACGGTTACTTTCTCTCCAAATGAAAGAAGGTTGGACAAAGATGGACAGATTTAAATTTGTGCCTGCAGCAACAGAATTTCACCATGGGAAGTAGTGCTGGCAGCCATATTACTGAAGGAACTATAGCCATGAAAAAATGCAATTTATTCTTGTTATGGTGAGCATCAACAGTGTAACACACTTCTGCAGGATTAGACTGAGATTGCCAGGAGATCTTTGATTGGACCCATGCATGTGGGAAAGTGTGTGAATGCCCATAACCCTGTTGCACCGCTCTCATAGGGCTCCTGTAGCTCGAGCCAGTGCGCAATGCCTGCGCCCTCAGTCAGTGTGGCACTGGTATTCCTTCACCTACACAGATGCATGTTGCTCTCCCACTGGAAGATAGCAAGTGCAGCTAGCAGTATAGGGGAGTATGCAGAACATTTGTCCAGCGAGGGAACTATGATTTGAGGGAACAATCATTGGAGTCCTTCCCTACGTTTGTGGTGCCACCAAGACATACATTAACAATTAGCACACATGCACTAACAGAGCCCCCTGCAAGAAAACCCTCCTATTGCACCCTTGAAATTGAGCTGCCCTCACAAGCTTTATGATTTACTCACATTGGGATTTGCCTATTTCAACCTAGCCAGGGAACATCAAATTCCTTCAGTATGTGAAAGGTGTGCGTTTGATGTTCCACATGAAGTACAATTTCAAAATGAACTATACCCCCTTTTAAAATTTTAAAACATGGCTGTCAAGTGAGTCTGCAATACCTTCACTCCAACCCAGTGCTTATTTGCTAAAAAGAGAATACATACTGCTGACTAAAATATTTCTGTGGAGATTAATATCGGCAACATTCACAGCGAGACAAAAGCACTGCCCAGTGACACAGTGGAAGGCAGACTTCTGATGAAGGGAGCAAAAGGAATGGGTGAAAAGTGCTGCAGTTTGCTTTAGTCAATGTAGTCAACGCCTCCTGCTTCCACACCCTCAAAATGCTCAATTAAGTATTGAAATGGCTCCCAGGCAATACATGCAGAATGGTCACCCAGGCCCTCATCACCAGCAAGCTAGACTAGGCAAACGCACTCTGTCGGAATCATTCTCTAATCGCTAGAAGACTTCAAACCATACAAAACCCAGTGGCCAGATTCACACTCAGACTTCCCCTACGTTCACATCACCCCGCCTCACAAAGACCTCCACTGGCTCCCCATTCACTAACTCGCACTCTTAAAACTGCTCACACACAGATGCAAAGTCCTGTTCAACCCCTACCCCACATACCGCAATAGCAGCATCAGCTTCAATACAACCACCAGACACCTCTGCTCAGTCAGACTCCAGCTCGCACATATCCCCCACATACAAAGAACCAGAATCCGCTGTTGTGCCTTCTCCTGCCTTGTGCCTAAAGCCTGGAATTTCCTGCCTCTACACATTAGAGCTGCCTCCTCAGTACATGAGCTATGAAAGAAAATGAAAATATGTCTCCTCGCCTGGCCCAGTCACAGACGCTATACCCCTGCTTTCTCAGTACCAGGATACTCTCCAGGGTGAGCTGCACAGTTTACAAACACCCTTAATATACAGTTTGCCTTAACATCATTGTTGTGGTATTGTTCATATGTCTCTCACTCTGGCATCTCCCGTTTCGCACTCAAATCTGTTCTTTTCCATCTCAGTCACAATCTCCTCTCTTTCTCTGAAGAAAATAATGGCAGCTAGGTGAGTAACCACTGCACCACCCAGTATCGTCACATACAAGTTATATAGCTTTTCATCAATGTTGCCCACCTCAGATGACCAGCTGCCACATGGTCATGAATAAAAGACAATCACACCTAGATGAGAGGCAACACAATCACAGGTAGCTCTGTTCAGTGGAAACAACATTTTAGACAAGTTAGTCTATAACTCCCAGGTTTGTTAGTATATATTTTTTTTATTCTTTTGGTAATTCCAATATCCTCCTTTGATATTTTATATCAAATATATATATATATATATTCACTTTAAAAAACCATAGGATTCAGGCCTTATATAGTTAGGAATTAGCATTTTCAAAACCTTGCAAATTCACTTAAAAAAACCATCTGTTTCAGGCCTTATATAGTTAGGAATTAGCATTTAAAAAACCATTGAAATTGCTCCTATATAGTTAGTTGTACTAACTATATTTCGCACACCCGCAATCCACTGCTGATGATGTCACATATTACATCATTCATGACATGGTCAGTGACATCACTGATGATATCACTGATGACATCTCAAATGGCATCACTGATGACATCTCATTTGACATCACTGATCACATCACTGATGATATCATTCATGTGATAATACGATGCACCTCCTCACACTCTAATATAACCTTTGATACACCCACTGTTAAATACAGACTACCATTCTTGAAACCATTGACACACCAATACCAGTCACTACGCCGCCCCCTGGCGCACACTGGAGGTTCCTGGTGGGCTAGTTGGCCCCCAGGGATCCCCAATATGCAAGGGGAATTAGTTCCCCCTCTATAAACGCGCCAGGGGGCTGCGTTGCAGAGAGGTGTAAAAATGGGCGGGGCCTCATTACACTTCTGTGCATTTTACACCTCTGTGCAACGCAGCCCCCTGGCGCATACTGGAGGTTCCTGGTGGGCTAGTTGGCCCCCACGGGCCCCCAGTATTCAAGGGGAATTAGTTCCCCCTCTGCAAACGCGCCAGTGGGTGCCTTGCAGGGAGGTGTAAAGAGGCCATGCCCCTTTTTAAACCTCTCTGCAACGCAGCACCCTGGCGCATACTGGATGTTCCTGGTGGGCTAGTTGGCCCCCAGGGACCCCTAATATACAAGGAGAGTTAGTTCCCCCTCAGTAAATGCTCCAGGGGGCTGCGTTACAGAGAGGTGTAAAAAGGGGCGTGGCCTCATTACACCTCTCTGCAATGCAGCTCCCTGGTGCATACTGGAGGTTCCTGGTGGGCTAGTTGGCCCCCATGGTCCCCCAGTATGCAAGGGGAATTAGTTCCCACTCTGTAAACGCGCCAGGGGGCTGCGTTGCAGAGAGGTGTAAAAAGGGGCGGGCCTTATTACACCTCTGTGCAATGCAACCACCTGGCGCATACTGGAGGTTCCTGGTGGGCTAGTTGGCCCCAGGGACCCCCAGTATGCAGGGGGAATTAGTTCTCCCTCTGCAAACGCGCCAAGGGGCTGTATTGCAGAGAGGTGTAAGGAGGCCATGCCCCTTTTTACACCTCACTGCAACGCTGCCCCCTGGCGCATACTGGAGGTTCCTGGTGGGTTAGTTGGCCTCCAGGGACCCCCTGTATGCAAGGGGACTTAATCCCCCAACTTAGAACGCGCTACGGGGCGTGTTTGCACAGTGGTGAAGGTAGGGGGCGGGGCTTGAGGTGATATGTGTGCAGACATGCCCTGTGGCGCGTTTTAAGTTGGGGAATTAATTCCTTTTCAATTCAGAGGTCCCCTAGGGGCCAACTAGTCCAACAGGTACCTCCATTAAGTGCCACAGAGCTGCGTTGCAGCGTGTTGTAAAAAGGGGGTGTGCCCTCTGAACACCTTTCTGCAACACAGCTCCCTGGCGCATACTGGAGGTACCTGGTGGGCTAGTTGGCTCACAGGGGACCTCAGGATTAAAGAGGAAATAAATCCCCAATCTAAAACGCGTCACAGGGCGTGTTTGCACAGATGTTACCTCAGGCCCCGCCCCCTTCCTTCACTATTGAGCACAATATTCCTCTAAAATCAGCGGAACCACGAATTCCGATTTACTCACCTGTCATCACGAGAGACGTCAGTGCTGCATCTTTGAGCCCAGTACGGACCCTGAAAAGTAAATCTAAGCATACTTACCAGTAACTTGTATTTCCTTCCATAGGAATCTATTGTGTGGTTTTCACCAGAAAAGTTTCTAAGTGTCTATTTTTGAAACGTACAAATATTCCTCTAAAATCAGCCAAACTAGGAATTCCGATTTACTCACCTGTTATCAGGAGAGACCTCAGTGCTGCATCTTTCAGCCCACTACTGATCCTGAAAAGTAATTCTAATCGTAGTTACAGTAACTTGAATTTCCTTCCATAGGCTAACATTGACTGGTTTCACTTGGAAATTTTTTTAAGTGTGGAGTTTTGGAAATTTTAAAATTTCCTCAAAAATCAGTCGAACTACGAATTCCGATTTACTCACCTGTTATCAGGAGGGACCTCAGTGCTGCATCTTTCAGCCCACTACTGATCATGAAAAGTAATTCTTTTTTTTAAGTTTGAAGTTTATTGAAATATAAAGAAACAAAGACAGAAAATGAAGAAACAATCAAGAGTTATGAGAAAATGAGACCAATCTTACATATTAGCGAATTACATTTAGGAAACTGAAGCATAAAATATGAAAAAATAGGTAATGAATATGAGGAACATAGAGGGATGAGGAGATATCTTAAAATATGAAAGCAGATTAAAAATATGATAAAACATTAGCTGTAAATGATAATATGGTAATCGAATAAATTAAGGTAATGCATTCATGGAGGTTTACAAACTTCAACCGTACGTATCGGAAGTGGTGAAGGAGGTTTAGCAACTGTGGATAGATAGTCAGTGAGGGGAAGCCATAAGAGATCACGTTTGATTGCTAAGGAGATAGGAGAGACAAAATTAGTGTCAAGTCGGTGATTAAAGCAAACTGCATTCCACCATGCAGTAAAAGAAACATCATTAGCTTGTTTCCAGTGTGATGTGATATGGTGGAAAGCAATGGCTATGCATAGGTCAAGTAATTTGTGGTTGGAGCTGGATTCAACAAGGGTGGGAGAGAGGGAACCTAAGAAAATGTGTGAAATGGAGAATGAAACCGTAAAATTGAAAAATTTTTGTAGCTGGGACCAAACTAAGTGCCAGAAACGTAATATAGGGGGACATTCAAATAGCATGTGTTTCAAATCAGCTGAAAGGGATGTGCAGGACCAACAAGTAGATGGAGTGTCTGGGGAAAAGGAGGACAGGAATAATGGAGTGAATAATATACGATTATAAATAAAGAATAAGGTTTGTGTGGTATTTGCAGCTCTGGATGTACTATGAATCTTAGACCAGATTTTGTCCCATAAAATAATGGACCATGTGTGAGATAAATCTCCTTCCCAAGCCAACTCAACCTTAGATTTTGTACGATCAGCAGAGGACTGTAGAGATTTATAAATAAATGACGCAGAAAGAGATTGATCAATAGCATTAGAAATCGAAAGATGTGTGGTAGGGATAGAGTTAGAGGTTGGGAGTGAAGAAAGATATTGAGTAAGGGATGGAAGTATCGATAAATATTGTTTACGGGATGAGGCAGGTAATGAGAATTGTGTTTGAAGGTCTTGGAAAGAAAGAGGCTGATTATCTGAGAGAAGTTGTGAGATCCATTTTAGACCAAGGGGATGCCAGGATTTCCAATATAAGGAACGGTTGCGAATTTTGAGGAATTTATTATGCCAGATAGGTTGAGCGTGGGTGGAGGAGGCAGATGGGTAGGTGGATACTAAGTATGGACGAAGAAGAGAGCAAGAGTGAGAAATGATTGGGGAACATATGGATGACACCTTAGAGGTAAAGGAGAGGACTTCTCGAAAATCGTAAGGATGAAGAAGAGAAGATTCTAATGTGAGCCATAGGGGAGGAATGCGAGGAAGATCTGAAGAGAGCCATCTCATAGATTGTTTTAAAGAAAATGCGTTATGATATGACTTAAAGTGGGGGAACTTGACACCACCAAGGGATTTGTCTTTTTTCAGGGAAGAGAGTGCTATCCGAGATTTTTTGCCTTTCCATAAAAATTTTAATAGAAGGGAGTCTATCGATTTGAAGTAATGATCTGGAATACGGATGGGAATCATGGAAACAGAATAGAGGACTAGGGGTGCTAGCATCATTTTGATGGAATCTAGTCGACCCCACCAAGAAAGGAATAGAGGATTCCAACGCGTTATTGATGTATTGATTTTGTTAGAGAGAGATTCGAAATTAAATTTAAGAGTGTCTGGAATACGGGGGGCAAACCAGATACCTAAGTATTTAATCTTTATGGGCTGCCAGGAAAAACCAGAAGAGTCAAAGAGATGTTTTTGGCATAAGGGGTTTAAAGGTAAGATTTCACATTTGTCTGTGTTAAGACGATATCCTGAAACGGTAGAGAAAGAAGAAACTTGACGAAGGAAGGAAGGGAGAGTTGTTTGAGGGTTTGAGCAATAAAATAAAATGTCATCAGCGTATACAGATAATTTACATAGCCAAGCTCTCGCAACTACATTTGAGTACATTTAAGCAAGGTACAATGACCGAAAGTTCAAAAGGAAACGCAGAAGCAGGTTCTTTGATGTAATTCTTCTTGTCTCTGCAAGATGTTTAATTTTCTCCAGACTTGAAAATAATACAAACGCCGACACGTGTTTCGTCGTGTACGGTTGAGTCACACGACTCTTCAGGGCTTCCACTCTAATTCCAAAGAATGGATGGAGTAAGTCTGGACCTCTAAAAGCTCTGTATCAAGCAATAGGTTTTCTGTGAGCTTATACAACAGCCGGTGCTGTGTAATATAATGTTCTGTTGCAGTTTAAGGATAGTAACTGTCTTTGTCCACTGGTAATTTTCAAAAAACGGAATAGCACTGTTATTCGCTATGTTGTGATATCGAAAGCCGGGAGGGGATTTTATAATGGCGCCAAGTGAAGAAACGGGTACGTTTCTATCGCGGTGGTGTTCCGCTCTGGGCAATCCCTCCTCTGTCAGTTCCCGGCGGTCGTCTCTCGAGTACGGATAATTTAGCTTGTTGGTGAGGACCATATTGGAAACCAGTAATCGTGTCATCAAGTCTAATCTTAGTTAAAAAGGGTTCTAAGGCTATAATAAACAATAGAGGAGATAGTGGGCATCCTTGACGAACCCCTCTTTGGAGAGGAAAGTAATCGGAAATCATACCATTTGCAAAGATTGAAGCATGGGGGCTAGAGTATAGTAGAGATATTAGAGATATGAATTTAGGGGGGAAGCCAAACCATTGGAGAGCTTGGAACATAAAGTCCCAACCGATTCTGTCGAATGCTTTTTCAGCGTCAAGGGAAATAGCAGCAAGGGGGGAAGAAAGGGATGGAGCTTTACTCAAAATATTAAAGAAGACACGAGAATTATCTGATGATAGGCGACCCTTAACGAAACCGGATTGTTCAGGACCTATAAGTTCTGGTAATAAGGGATCTAGTCGGAGAGCTATAATTTTGGCGAAAATTTTATAATCAGTGTTTACTAGTGATATGGGACGATAGTTCTTACAAAGGGTATGATCTTTATCTGGTTTAGGTATTAAACAAATCAATGCTTCTTGGAAAGTTCCTTGAGAGGATCCGGAGGCCGCAAAAGATTGGAATAGGGAATGCAATTTTGGGAGAAGAAGGGAGGAGAAGTGATTATAGAATTCAATGGTAAAACCATCGGGCCCTGGGGCTTTACCTCGACGAAGAATAGAGATTGCATGAGAAATTTCCGATTGGCTAATGTCCAAGTCTAATGAGTGAAAGTCAAGATGGGAAGCTTCTGGAGGAGGGATGTTTTGAAAGTATGAAAGAAGATCTTGAGGGTCGGGAATAGATTCGGGAGTGTAGAGATTTTGGTAAAAGGAAACAAATTGAGCTAGTATGTCTTTATCTTTAAAGAAAGATATTCCATTTGGGCTTTGCAAGGATTCAATTTTTGTACGTTCTTTACGTATCTTAAGGTAATTGGCCAGGAGCTTGCCCATCCTGTTTTGTCCGCCGTAGTAGCGGGAATTGCATTTTAGAAGAGAGTTAGAGGCGGCGTTGGTGGTAAATTTATTGAAGTCAAATTTGGCTGCGATTAATTCACGTAGAGAAGATTCAGAATTTGAGTTATAGTACGCATATTCCAATTTCTTAATTTTATCCAAGAGTTGAGTTGACTTAGAGATTGATTGTTTTTTCTTTTGGGAAACAAAATTAATGATAAAACCTCGTGCAGCTGCCTTAAACGAGTCCCAAATCATAACAAAGGGGGATTCAGGAAGATGGTTAAGTGTAAAAAATTCAGTAGAAAATTGCTTAAATTGGGTGCAAAAATTAGAATCAAGGAGTAAAGAATTATTAAATCTCCAACGGCCTGAATGAGGGGAGTAGGGAATAAGATCAATGTCTACAAAAACGGGAGCGTGGTCTGAAATTAGAATGGAGCCTATATCTGAATGAATGGCAAGTTGAGCCAATGGTTTGCTAAGAAAAAGGTAATCAATACGTGATTGGGAGTGATGTGTAGGGGAGTAAAAAGAGTATTCTCTGAGGTCAGGGTGACAAAGCCTCCAAATGTCAACTAATGCATTATTCTGTATAGAGGAGATAAACTGGGTGTGCATCTTGGAAGGAACAAATTTAACTTTTGAATTTCTATCAATAAAGGGGTCATAAACTTGGTTACAGTCACCGCCAAGAATAACGTATTGGTCATTGAGGTTAACAAGTTTGTTCGAAATAGCAGGCCAGAACAGTTTATCAACACCAGTTGGGGCATAAACATTGAAAATAACTAGAGGTATTTTATCTATAAGAAGATTAACAATTACCCAACGACCATCATCGTCGCACTCTTGAGATACAATTGAAACATTTAACTTTTTATGACAGAGTATAACTGTACCATTTTTCTTACCTACAGCAGGTGAATAAAGAACATGACCCACCCAACATCGTTTAAGTTTAGTAGCCTCTGAATTTGTAAGGTGGGATTCTTGAAGGAGGGCTACATCTGCCTTAAGTCTGGTTAAATGTGTTAAAACTCGTTGACGTTTAATGGGGTTATTTAACCCCTTAACATTCCAGGTGACTACTCGGAATGTACATTAGCATGAGAATGATATAAGAGAAAAGATAAAGTGGAATAGAAAAGTAGTTGAGAAATGTTGAGAGAAGTAGTAAGATTGCAAGAACAGATGTATGAGAGAGATAGAGAGAAAAGGTGAAAGTAAGAAAAATAAGAGAGAAAGAAAAGTGTATAAAAGAAGATAAGAGAGAACAAGGCAAGAGAAGAGACATAACAACAAATACAAATGAGAACTGGGGGGTGACGACGCCAGAAGAGGACGACATCAACAACAGAAACTCACGTCATCGAACACCGGAGGAACCAGCTTAGGATCAATTGAAGGGAGCAGAAACTACACCGGGACGGGGAACAGAAGGAGAGAATCTGTGATGAGACAAAAATGGAGAAGAGAAGTTAGGAGTACATAAGAACGCCAAATGTAGGAACTACGCAACATTAGAACGAAGTAAACAAGAGATATGTGTATACAATAGGATAAGGGAAGTCGATACTAGGCACAGTAGGGAAACAAAAGGATAAATATTTAGTCAATCAGGAAAACACATAAATTATTAAACTGGTCTTGCAGTGTCCATGTTGATGGTTTCATGGTGACGGAGGAATTCTTCAAGGACTCGTGGATCTTCAAAAGTCGTTGTCTTTTCTTTATACGTAACCTTGAAGAGGCAAGGATGAAGGAGACCGAATCTGGCACCAAGGTCTCGCAATCGTGGTCGTAGATCAAGAAATTGTTTCCTGCGGTCAGCTGTCACTTTGGCTACATCTTGAGATAGATACAGACGGTGACCTTCCCATATAATCTGTTTCTTTGCTTTGGCTGCCGAGAGTACCTGAAGTAAATCGGTATATTGTAGGAAGAGCATGATGACTCCGCGGGGTTTGGAGGAAACTTTCGGACCCAGTCTATGAGCACGTTGAATGTTAAGTGTGACAGAAGATGGAAGATCCAAAATTTTTGGTAAAAAGGTTTGGAAGAAGGAGGTTGGATTGGACCCTTCTGTGAGCTCTGGAAGATTATAAAGGCGTAGGTTATTGCGACGATTTCTATTTTCCAACTCTTCTGTCTGTCGTCTTAAGAGAGAGACATCCTTCTCCAATGTGGAAATTCTAGAGCAGGAAGTTTGTAGAGCCTCCGTTGATTGTTCCACTAACAGGACTCTGGATTCGAGAGTGGACCATTTATCATGAAGAAATTGCAGTGTTTTAGTAGTTTCAGCCATGAAGGGTTTAAGTGCTCGGAGTTCTTCAAGAATAAGATCCATGGATGCGGATGATGACTCAGAACCTGGAGATGGAGGATCTTTCTTGTGACGTTTCGTGGAGCCAGGTTGTAGAAGTTTACTGGTGACAGTAGCCTTAGGAATTGCCCCACGAGTGACATCCGCTTTAGAAGGAATGGTGTCCTCCATGGCCTGCGTCGTCGAGTCAGAGTCTGAGGAAAGAGGCAGTTTGGTTTTGGAAGCCGTGAGCTTGAGAGTGCGCAATTTCCCCATATATGGTATGGGAGATAAATAATAATGTTCCTGTAGACTCAGAAGATAGAAGTTCTGTGAAGAAGGCACTCCTCAATATGACAAAATAGCAGTGCTGTGGAAGGTAGAGCTCAACACATTGATGTCAGGACCGTGTTACGCAGAAGAAAGAAAAATGCGTCACACAAAAGACATCAATAAAATAAAGGTGCACGCAAAAAGACTGGAGTTACACTGCATATGATGAGCATGAGAAGGGAAACCGTCTGCATCATGTGGAGGAACAGATAGACATTGTTGAGGGTAGCCAGAAACAAATGGTATCCTGTTCGGTAAATTCCATTGAAGAGCAGCGCCCAAATGATGAACTCAGCTTGAAAACAGCATTCAGCGTGAAGAAAGCGTGAAGAAACAGGGGCACCAAAGGCTGAAAAACGCCAACAGGAGGAACCAGCTAATAAGGAACATCAACATTGCGCATATCATCTTTGCTGCATTAATTACGTTTCACAAGGAAAGCACCGCACCGTGGCGCAGGTTCTCCGCTGACAGAGACCGGAGACGCGGCAAAAGTTGAAAGGAAATGGCAGCCGCTGGAAAGCGCGCCGCGTCAGTCACGAAGAAAATGCATTTAGACGGAGTAGAGGGACGCAGGCGGTGTCAATCTGCTCACCTCATGCTCCGACGCAAGAAAATGAAGTCGGCGTCCAGAAAGGTGCAGTAAAAGATGAGAAAACCGCTGGTATCGGCGCTCGATGTCCGGAGCTCCGCAGTCAAGCCGCCATCTTGTGCGGCGCTCAAGCCACCACCATGAAAAGTAATTCTAATCGTAGTTACAATAACATGAATTTTCTTCCATAGGCTAACATTGACTGTTTTCACTTGGAAATTCTCCCAAGTGTGGAGTTTTGGAACTTAAAAAAAATCCTCAAAAATCAGTCGAACTACGAATTCCAATTTACTCACCTGTTATCAGGAGATACCTCAGTGCTGCATCTTTCAGCTCACTACTATTCCTGAAAAGTAAATTTATCTGTACTTACCAGTAATTTGAATTTCCTTCCATAGGATATCATTGCCTGCTATATAAAATATATATAAATTAAAAAATTATTAAATAAAAAAATATATATTACAATTTCAATATTTTTAAAAACATTTTTTTTCAATTTATATTAAAAATATATATGTAATGTAATTTAAAATATAAAATATCAAAAATAAATACTTTAAAACAATGTAGTAAATTAGTTTAACAAAATAACAATTAATACATTTAAAAAATATCATTTACAAAACCTTTGAAATTCACTGAAAAAACCATAAGTTTCAGCCACGTTATAGTTAGGAATTAGCATTTAAAAAACCTTAGAAATTCACTGAAAAAACCATAGGTTCCACACGTGTTATAGTTAGCTGGGCATTTCATTCATACAAAACCATTGAAATTCCCCCGTTATAGTTAGTTCAGCTAACTATAACCCGCGCGCCCACAATGCACTGCTGATGACGTCACATATTACAGCACTCATGACATGGTCAGTGACATCACTCATGACATCCCTCATGACATCTCAAATGACATCACTGATGACATCATCCAGTGAGTGTGTGTCTTTCTGAAAAAGAAATATTTTTTATATATGTATATCTAAAGGTTGATGGAAGAATAAATGGGTAAATAAGTGTCTAAATGTTTTTTTTTGTAAAATTGATTGTATAACTGACTTATTAAATATATCTTAGTGAATACATGTATTAGCGAGTAATGTTTAAATATGTAAATATGTGTATCAGTGTCTCAATTTCTTTATAAGTGACTGCATGGGTTAGTGAGTAGCTACATGAGTGTCTATATGGGTTATTATTTGTTTTTTTGAGTATCAGAATGAGTATCTGTATGGTTTGATGGGGGTATTACTTAGCACACAGATGCATGAATGACTGACTCACTGTTTGTATGTATTTTGAAGACAGTCCTGAGCACTGTGTCACCGACGTCCGTGGCATTCACGCTAAATCTGATGAAGGCCCTGCTATGCAGCTGAAGAAATTGACGCATCACCTGCTTCGTGGCTAGGAAATCAACGCAGCACCTGTTCCGCCGAATCGAACCAGCACGTCTGGATTTTTGACGTATCGTCCCTGTGCGCCAAGTTCTTCATCGACATTGCCCAACAGTATGGAATCAAGGCTGTGTGTCCGGTGATCGGCGCATCACCTTCCCTGACAGTAAGGACTGACGCATCACCTCCCCTGACAGCATGGAACCAACGCATCACCTCCCCTGGGCTGCAGTAAGGAACCGACACATCACCTCCCCTGGCAGTAGGTAACCGACGCATCACTTCCCCTGGGCGTTAGGAACCAACGCATCATTTTACTTTTCCAGCGCCTCATCTCCCCTGCACCTGGTTTTGTCTTTGATTTTGACGCATCCCATGTTCTTTTTGATAAAAGTGACAAATCCATAGTTTCCTATGGAATGAACTATTTTGAACCTTTCAAACATGATATCTTTACTTGTCTATGTTGGCTTCTTGTCATTTTGGTCTTGTTTTATTCAGATAAATATTGGTTGTTTTTCTAAACTGGTGTGGATTCAATTTATAGTTATTTCATTGAGTTACTTCGTGTGTATGTAGAAATGCTTTACACATTGCCTCTGAGATAAGCCTGACTGCTCGTGTCAAGCTACTAAGGGGTGAGCTGGGGTTATCTTAGCTCTGTGATCCCCTTAGCCTAACCAGAATAAGGGTCCCTACTTGGACAGGGTGCAAGCCACTGCCAACTAGAGATCCCCACATCTAACACTGTCCATATTCTCACACATGCTTAATTTGTTTTTACTATCTACCTTGTCTCTCCCTGCCCACCTTCTCCTCCTCACTCCCTATCAGAAACAGCCCATGTGGAAGATTAATCTAGGTGAGCGGATGTATGATACTCCCACAGAATATCTGTGAACTGGCTCACCTCGATCCATGTCTGCAAAGGGGCTCAGCACTGCAATGGAGCTGGGGGGCGTGGCTTGGACGCCGATCGGGATGGCGGCGTGAGCTCGCAGCTCCGCGCGGAATCCCGCTAATTCTCCTGTTTTTGGGACCCTAGGCGACCCGAAAACGACTCTCCTGCCCTCTGAAGTGTAAGGGGACAGCTGGGCGTAATCGGAGAATCGCTGGGGGACTGCTGGCCCTGAGGAGATCGAGGAAGAGGCGGCCGAGGTGTAGACCGGGGTGTGAAGAAAATGGCGGCGAGGAGGTCGGATGGTCCCGAATCTCAGCCCTGAGTCCGGCTGCCACCAAGCAGAGAAGGACCCTGCACCCGACTGCCCGACGCACTGGGATTGGCGGCGTGAAGCCTTGAGACCGGGGGACGCTGCCCGATTCACCCAGGGGACCCGAGGCCCCCGTCGGCCACCGTCCCGTGACTCATCCTCCCCCCACCGGACTAGTGGGGGTGACGGAACGGAGCTCATCCGCCTGGTCATTGCTCCTGAGTCCATTGGCGGTGACATTGTACTGCCTGGTGCCCGGTACTCGGCGCGGGCCCACGGGAGCACCCGCAGAACGGGTGGCCGGACTTGTGACGCAGCACCCTGACATGGCGGCGATCGGAGGGCCGACACCCGGGAGCCGCGACGGGGACTCGGCGACATCGACCCGGTTGAGTGAGAGTCCCTCCCCGGAGCTTGACCAAGAACAGCGGCTGAACCGGCGCTTGGATGCCATCCTTGAGGCGATCACCTCCACCAAGGAGGCGTTACATAACGACATTGCCCAAGTGGCCACGGGCCTGGGGCTACTACGTGCGGATCACGCGAAGCTGGCGGATCGGGTCAAGGATCATGACCAACTATTGCTGGACCTGAAGCCCTCGGTGGTGACCGCGGAGCACAGGATTACGGACATTTTGGCCCGGCTGGACACTCTAGAGCGGAGGGCGGAGGATGCCGAAGGCCGCAATAGGCGGAACAACGTGCGGGTCGTAGGCCTGCCGGAACGGATTGAGGGGGAGGATGCGGTGGCCTACATGGAGAACTGGTTCCGCACTGTGGTGGCGCCGGAGGGACTTACTCCATTTTTCACTCTGGAGCGAGCCCACCGGGTGCCCGCTCGACCGCCGGGGCTTGGCCGCCCCCCCCGTCCAATGGTGGTGCGGCTCCTCCATTACAAAGACCGAGACCTTCTCATCCAGCGGGCCAGGATGTCGGGCCCCTACGGGGTGGAGAACAGCAAGGTGACGATATTTCCGGACTACACGCAGGCAGTCCAGAAGGACAGGGCATCGTTCCTTGCTGTGAAGAAGGAGCTCAGGGAGGAAGGCATTCAGTACTCCTTGCTCTACCCGGCCAAGCTGCGGATTATCATGGATGGCACCACGCACTTTTTCCAAACTCCGGATGAAGTTTGGCACTGGCTTGAGCTGTACAGAGCGGGGACGGACAGGACACACCAAAGTAGGCGAGACCAGCCCAGGCAGCCCCGGGTGCGGCAGTCACAACGTATAAGGTCCCGCAACAGGCGCCAGCGGGAGAAGCGGGAGGCCCAAATGGCGGCGGAGAAGAGGGACGCACTCGCGGCGACGGCGGCCATTACAGGGTCGCAACAGAATAGTGAACGAGCCGAAACGGACTCGGGAGGAGAGGGCAGCAGAACTGGAGAGGAACTTTCGGAGGCAGAGAGCCAGAAAGGGCCGACAGTGACCCCACAGACTTCGGATGATATCATCTGCGGCTAAGATAGACTTTGGTCTTAATCGGGGCTTCATGGTAGGGTGATATCCTGTTGTTGGAGGGCGTGTTGCCGGGTGGGGGAGTGTATCAGAGGGGATGAAGGGCGGACGCGGGCTCCGCTGGCTGGGGTCGGCGGCGACTCACCCCCCCTAGGCCCTTAAGGCCGACTGTGGTGGAGACCACAGGGTAAGTGTGCGTGAAGTTGGTTCAAGGTTTGGATGGGGGCGGCCATTGGGTTCGTGTGCTCTGTCCTGGGGAATGGGGGTTGGGGAATGTTTCAGTTTTGGGCTTGTTGGGGGGGGGGCAACTGCATTGGGGGGGTCATGGATCGTTGGAGTTTGAATTGGACTGTACGGACTTGGAATGGGGACATTACCTAATTTGAAATGCCTAACGTGGAATGTCCGGGGGCTGCGGAATATGGTGAAACGTCACAAAGTACATGCATACCTGGTACGCAGGGGGGTTCAGATAGCTATGCTCCAGGAGACTCACCTCACTAAAAAAGAGTGCGCTGCCTTGCAGAAAAGATGGCGGGGCCAGGTTTTTGGCACCACTTATTCAGCGTATGCCAGGGGGGTCTTGATCTGGGTGAGGGCGGGGATCCCCTTTCAGGTGCTGAATCAGGTCATAGATCCGGATGGCAGATTTGTAGCGGTGGAGGGGAGATTGTATGGACGGGATGTGGTGTTATGTTGTGTTTATGCACCAAACACTGACCAAGGCCGATACTTTGATAGCCTCTCGGGGTCCTTGGCCTCTTTCCTGGCGGGTCCGATAGTTCTAGGGGGGGACTTCAATTCAATTACGGATGTGGCTCTGGATAGGTCCCATCCCCCCCTGGTGGACTCTCCTGTGCGCAGGCTGGCCGCGCACAGGAAGGACTGGCAAGAACGATGGGGGTTGCTGGATGTCTGGAGGGAGAGGCACAGGGGAACCAGGGACTACTCCTTTTATTCCGCCTTACACGATTTACATGTTAGGATTGACTCGGTGCTTTGCGGGGGCTCCCTAGCTCCATTGATCACCCATGCTGAGTACCTTGCTAGGACGATATCTGATCATAACCCCCTGTTGGTGCATATTCAATGGCAGAGGGAGCGCTCAGTAATACCAACATGGCGGCTTCGGCCGGAGACGCTAGAAGATTCTGTGTTCGACGACGCGGTCCGGCAGGGCATTGAAAGTTATTTCGGAGTGAACGATGGAACGGCGACGAGCAGGTCTGTTGAATGGGATGCAATGAAAGTGGTGGTGAGAGGGGTGTGCCTGGGTAGGTTCTCGAATGCTCGAACGACTGTGCTGAATGACCTAAAGAAAGCGGAGGAGACTTTGAGGGACCTGGAACGCCGCAGGCCGACTAGGCCAGATTTACAGGCCCAGTTATTGGACGCGAAGGAAGTGGTAGCCGCGGAGACGGAACGTTTGAGAGGCTATGATTACAGGCAGTACATGATTAGGGCGCACGCAGAGAGGGACAAGGTGGGTACCCTCTTGGCCAGATTAGCTAGCCCGGAACTTAGGGGTTGCCCGATCCTCAGCATTATTGACGCACGGGGAGAGATGGTGTACTCTCAGGCAGCTGTGGTGGACCGCTTTCGGGGTTACTATGAGGAATTGTACCGGAGTCAGCTGGGAGTGGGGGTGCAGGACATCGTGGAGTACCTGGGGGAGAGGCCGCTTCCGGTCTTGGATGAAGGCGACGCGACGGACCTGGGTAGCCCGATCACGCTTACGGAAATTCGAGTGGCTATCAAACATATGGCCCGTAACAAGACACCCGGGGTGGACGGACTCCCAATCGAGTTCTATCAGCACTATGTAGACGCTCTGGCGCCCAGGCTGTTGGTGGTGTATGCGGAGGCCTTCGAGAAGGGGGTGTTGCCTGCCTCCATGCGGGAGGCCTTGATAGTACCACTCCTCAAGCCTGGCCGGGATGCCGCGGACGTGAGGTCTTATCGCCCACTGTCCATGCTGACGGTGGATTACAAGATCCTGAGTCGCATCCTAGCCACTAGACTGGCCCCGCACGTGACGGGCCTGGTGCACAGGGACCAGGCCGGGTTTATACCCACGAGGAGCACGGCGATGAATATCCGCCGCCTAGTGGGAATAATGGACGCCATCTTGGAAGGGGAGGGGTCGCCAGCGGTACTGTCCGTGGATATTGAGAAGGCCTTCGATAGTTTGGAATGGCCTTTCCTGGATGGAGTGCTGGCGCGGTTTGGCATGGGCGATGGGTTTCGGAAGTGGACGAGGGTCTTGTACAACTCGGCGACGGCGAGGGTACGATTGGGCGGCCTGGTATCTGCCGCGTATCCGGTGGGCAGGGGAACACGACAGGGATGCTCTCTCTCCCCTCTATTGTTTGCCCTAGCGATGGAACCCTTGGCGGTCCATGCGAGGACCGGCGACCGTTACGCGGGAGTGGTGGGGGATGGGCAATGGCATTATATATCGCTTTATGCGGATGACCTGCTCATGTACCTCGCAGACACCTCGGGGGCACTGGTCGGAGCGATGGATCTGTTGTCCGAGTTCGGCCGACTGTCGGGCCTTAGGGTCAACTGGGCAAAAACCTGCGTGTTTCCGCTGAAGGCGGGATCGCCAGCCCCTAGCAGCGACCTGGGTGTGACGTGGGAACCCTCTTGCATCGTCTACTTGGGTGTCCGCATTTACCACTCGGCCGCCGACCTCCTGGAGGGCAACATTGGCCGTTGTGTCCGGTCACTGCGGGGCAGCTTGTCTTTCTGGTCGACCCTACCGCTGACGGTCCTGGGCAGGATAGCATTGTTGAAGATGGTGGCGCTCCCCCGCTTCCTTTACTATTTCCGAACGCTACCGGTTTGGATTCCCCAGGGGGTGTTTAGGGACCTGCGGTCAATGCTTATTGGCTTTCTGTGGGGGCATGGTCGTCGCAGGGTAGCCTTGAGCACGCTCCTTCGCCCCAAGCTGGAGGGGGGCATGGCTGTGCCCGACCTTGAGCTATATTATTTAGCAGCGCAGTTGCAGGTCCTAACGCAGAATGTAGCCAGGGTGTTCCGGGGGCCGGAGGAAGACCGGGGTCGGGGGATACAGCGCCACGTGCTGTCGTACATCATTATGCAGCAAAGGCTCGAACTACGGGCCCTCACCATGGAGGAACGGACGCTCCGGCTGTGTTGGCAGAGGAGCCTTCGGAGAGCGAGAGCGTCGCGGCCTTATGCCCCGGAGATCCCGATCGGGATGTTGACAGCTTTGCCTCACGGAGGGGACTGGCCCCCGCTGATGGATTGGGAGGACGCGGGGTTGCAGGTGGTGGGGGACTTGTATATAGATGGGGCGTTGGCACCGTTCGACGTGCTCCGGGACCAGTTCGGACTGCCTGAAGGGGGCTTCCTACTGCACGCGGCTATAGTGGCTGCCGTGCAAAAGCACTGGAAAGAGGGGCTCCTGGAACCCGCGACGACTATGGCATGCCAATATGTGGTGATGGCAGCTGGCACATTTAAAGCTGTGACGTGCCTCCATAATAGGATGCTGAACGATGGGCTGGAACCACTCCATGGGCTCAAGGCGAAGTGGGAGGAGAGCGTTGGCCGGCCCATACCGGATACGGCATGGGGCCATATCCTGCGACGCACGTGGAAGGGCACTAGGAACGCGCGCTTTCAGCAGGTCCATTTTTATGTGCTCCATAGGGCCTACCTAACCCCGGAAAAACTGCAGCGGCACTTTAGGGTGCCGGATGCCTGTTGTCCCCGGTGCTCGTACCTAGGGGCGGACATGGACCACTTGTTTTGGGGGTGTCCGCAACTGGGAGCTTATTGGGCTGAGGTAGGGGACCTCCTGAATGAAGTGACTGACAGGGAGGTAGACTTCGACATGGCGACGTGCCTATTGCTCTGGTTCCCGCATACTAAGCACACCAAGGTGACCAGTAAATTTATAGATCTGGGTCTGATATTGGCACAAAGGGAAATATCGTGGCACTGGAAGGCCAGGGGGGGTCCCTCACTGCGTAGGTGGAAGAATGAGTTGCTGCGATGGTCTGACTGCGAGAGCGTGCTCCGGATGAAGCAAGCAGTGAAGTTGGGGAATGAGAAGGCTCTGGATGCAGCGCGTGCATGGGAGTTAGTGGTACAGGCTCTGCGTGATGCTTTGGTTGAGGATGAGGACGGCGAGGAGTAAGCCGCTGGACACCGCGGGGCGAACACAGAAGTATGACATCTCGCACTGTAGTGGACCCATCCAGTTCAGTAGAGCGAAGCACACACCTTAGCAGTTGCCAGGGGGGGGGGGCGTTGGGGGGGTTAGTTGTAGGGGGAGTTGGGGAGGGCCGGAAGCCGTTGGGAGGGTTGCTGGTGGAGGCCTCGGACCTACTGGGACTGGGGGTATTGAGTGGTGGGCGGTTTGATGGGTTGGAACGGCCTGGCACGAAGGCCCGAATAACCTTGAGCAGGCCCCGATGGGGGCGATTACGTTGATACCTCGGAGATGGCTGACGGGAATGTTGTTGCGGGTGGAGGGGTAAAAGCAGATACATAAAACGATCTTTCGCCAGGGTCCCAATGGGACGTGCACTGTGTTGTGCTCCTACGGAGCGATCTGATATGCCGCCCGGCCTCCGGGATGCGGGCTGAATGGCTGTGTATAACTGTGAACTGTTACTGGAGGGGGGGGCCCGCAAGTGCACTGGCTGATTACTTTTTTCCTGCTGTTTATAACTCTGCAATAAAAATATAATTAAAAAAAAAAAAAAAAAAAAAAAAAAAAAGCACTGCAATGGAGCTCAGGTGCCTACTTGAATGAGCTTAGCTTTGTCGGCCCAGGGCCACAGACCTAATAAAAGCAGGAACTCTGCTCCAGCTCAATGAAGGAAATTACCTATGGGTACACAGTCTCTGCTTTATCTGTGCATGGGTTTCCCTGCAATGTATGCAGGGACTTTGCTGCGTCTGTTATGGAACTCAGCTCTATGTGCAGAGAAGTGAGTTCAGCTCTACAAGAAAATGAGGTCTGTTTGTGGCAGAGCTCCACTATCTCTTTATGCACAAGAACCTACTTTTCTCTGTACAAGACCTTGTTTATATCTGCTAAGTGTTCAGCTTATCACCTATCACCAAGCTTTGGTGGGGGAAGTGCCAGGTGCCCACAGTGTCATTCTGATCTGCCTCTTCAGTTTATTATATGTCAGTCCATTAAACACAAAGAGTAATATGCATGCAAAGGCCTTCTGGGAAATGTCTGTGAGAGGTCAGAGCCCATAAAATCTTGCCTGTGCTTAGGAGGAAACTGCATCGCATGTGTCCTTGCTGTGGTGCGTATGTCCAGCCCTACCTAACTGAGCAAAAAAGCAAATTTGAGGCAGATGAGCACAGTGGGGTGTTGCACTGCTGCATGCATAGGGGTCTCCAAACCGGTCCTGGAGGGCCGGATCCATTCCAGATTTTTGGGATATCCCCATTGAGATACATGTAGTAATTTTAAAAATCTGGCATGGATCCGGCCCTCCAGGACCCGTATGGAGACCCTGATATAACCTGTAACAGTAACTGTACATGACATCATTGTGAAGTCACCACTTTGATCCTAATCAGCAGTGTCTCCTTATCAAGGGATTCTGGGCGCACCCCCGACCTCCCCCCCACCGCCTTCTGTGAGGCCCCTGTGCATTGCTTAATTTAGCAGTGTGCATGAAGACACAAGTTTTGTGTTTCCATGAACACTACCAGTGTGCAGGTCAGACCTCTCGGCTTATATTGGATTCTGATGACAGAGGGAGGAGGAGGGGTCTGAAGGGTCTGAGGCATGATCAGGCTACCGAATGTTGTTTGAACTACGCCCCTCACATGCACAGTCCAGACATCCAGTGGCGGCTCCTCGAGGGAGTGGTGCGGGCAGTGAGCGGGGTGGGGGAGGGGCAGGGTGGGGGTAGTAAACTCCGGCATACGGCCGAACAGAGGTAAGTAAATAAATAAATAAATAAAACGAATTACATCACGCTGCAACGCCAAATGGTTTGTGAGATGTGTGTAACTCGGCGTTCCACCATCAAACTAAATCCAAGTAGATTTCCAGGTATATTATGTAGCTGAGAATCGAAGCAGGAAGGACAAAGCCAAAGTAAACAAAAGTTGAATCTGAAGGTCAATGGGAACTACATTTCGCAAAATAATAAGAGGCAATCCTAACTAACAAATCCACATTATTGGAACTGCCACTGTATCAGAATCAAAGAAGTTTATTTCGGTACAAATCAATAACCATGTTTAGTAAATCCACCATTTTCTGTATAGTAATTGTGGATTTTTCAGTTTTTTCTGGATTCTATTTCTGCTTATATTACAACTCTGTTCACTGTGACACACTCATTCAGTGCCACAGAGTATGTTTTGTGCCGTAAAATGGTACTGTTAATACTGACTTAACCCAATTGGCTTATTTAACTTACTTTAAGGCCAAGGTGGGTGGCGCAGACAATGAACCAATGTCATGTAAGTTCAGTGTCATATGTAGGCTACAGTGCAAACGTATATACCCCTAAATCACGACAAAAACCATAAAGCTCCAATGAGCACCACTGTCTTCTGTCTGAGCTGCAGATAAAAAGCACCGTAGTGACACAAGGCAGGGAAAATGCCTCTGTATTGTAGGGAAATCTATTTTTATATGTGAAATAAATCACTCCTAAACCTTCTAAGCTCACAGAGCTGGGTGCTTCATATATTTAAAAAAAAGTTGCACACTTCATATTGGGACTAACATTTCATCATAATGACTTAATACCCAAAATCTGTTTGTTTTCACAGTGCAAGTATGTCTGGATTAGCCAAACACACATTCCTAGGTGTAAGTAAAATCCTCCTTTTATGTCTTCACTTGGGAAAATACTAGCAAAATGATTCACAAAATGTTTTCAATTAGCTTCGAAAATCTAATTCAGAGGTGATATTAGATTTTTTATAACAACAGTGGAAAAAGTAAATGGGGGACAGCATGCATATATACCTCCGCCAACACGTAAGCTCATGGGACATGACAGAGTGAGACACACTCTTGTACAATTAGTTTACTCACCTGCACATCCACGAGCGAGTATGTACTATCCCGCCGGGCGGGATGCACCCCATAAGTTACAGTTATGTTATAATGATGACCTTTATGCAAATTTCTTATGTATGTAACGATTGTCATAAGGTTGGTATGATGCCCCCACTTGGGACTCTGTAATTACAAAACCCTAATAAAAAGATCTAAACAAAAAAAACAGTGGAAAGAGTTAAAAAAAGTTTAAAAAGCGTACTTTGTGCTGCCTGCCGGCTGACTGTTTTAGGAGCAAATTGTCACTCAGTTCCACTCCAAAGGCTCAATGCAAACTTCTGGATAGGAGTTAATGACCCCCTATCATAAAAATGTGATGGCCTCTGGGTTCAGGAGGGCAGAGGCTTGGTCAACAACTGAACAGCTGACCATTTAGCATGGATTAGTCATCTGGGTGAGTGGTATGTGGGGTTACAATTAGCAGTTGGACAGTCTTTACACTTCTTTTGACTTAGTGATACCAAACGGAGCTGGCATGATCTGGTCAATCCTATGGCCATCCTAGACCATCTGTCTGTAACCTCAGCAGGAGCAAAACTAGATTTTTACCCTGGCAAAGGAGAGAACACATAATCTAAATAAAGGAATGCTATGGGTGAGCAGAAAGCCCCACACATGGAACAAGTGGTTAGCCATTTTGGATTTAGGACCTCTAGGAATTTATGCAGTAAACCAAAGAGAGAATTCTGAAATATGAGTAAGACTGGCACCATACTGACACCTCCTTAAATTATTCTTGGGCCTAGGAAGACAACATCTGAAAATAGAACCGCTGACGGAAAAAAGGACTCAAGGGACTCCTGACTCCTGCTGGGACCTAGGAGTGGAACTGCTCTCAAAGATTCTAGTAGTTAACCTCCTGTGTGTCTCCTTCAGGGACACAGAAAATAGAAGCACTTCTGATGCTAAGAGTGCACAGTTGACCTCAAAGACCTGGACCCTGACGGAGTCCTAACTGGAGATAGCCACAAAAAACTTTACCAGCATGTAGAGTAAAGTGAAAGTTAATATTTTTCACCACCTCTGGGGGGCTGAAACAATTTGTTGAGACTTGCCCAGGGAGGTTCCCATTCAATAAATACAGGTTTAGACACTGATCCAACATGTCCAGCCGTGAGCTCAACCTTTTTTATACATTTGACAATTTTTCATGCTCAGATGCTCATTTGGGTCACTAGAATAATGCCAGTCATGTTAACAAAGGATGCATGAGAGAAATGGGGCCGTAGCAGCTTGGATCCACTCTGTCACTCTTTTAATAAGGGGTAAAATAATGTATTCACTCGCTGTTATTGGCATTGGGTTACTCGTTATCTTGATCAGGAATATTTTAAGAGGGGACCAATAAGTTCAAAGTAAACTTAAAAATATCAATTTAGACTCCTGTAGGGCCGGGTGATTTATTTGATGTTCTTCACTTTATGGTCATGACACTTCTTCATAAGTAAAATTTAGGAAATTGTCTGAGATTCTATGTAAGTACATAGTTTGGGCATTAGCAATAAAAAATTGAAATGCTGAATCCATGGCTCTGTAGGTATAGTAGTGGCTAGCATATGATCCCTGTGACTCCTTTATCTGGTTTATTTATAATTTCCCAGAATTTGTCAGTATCATTATTGATTGTAGCCATTAGCAGATCACCCATTTATTATCTCCTATAGCCTGTTTCCTTGCTCTCATATTGTTTTTATATTCTTCTCATAATAGCTTCACAAGAGCATTATTTCGTAGTTTGTCTTTCAGGGTAATACGAAGAGCCCTATTGGCTTCGCCACATAGCCCATCAAACCTCCTCTTATTAATGATCTCAAATTTTCGACTGGTGAATGCTCAAGGCAAATGATGCAATTTAGGAGTAGGCCCCTCAAATCTCATCATCTTTAGATATTTTATCAAGACATGTGAAAATGCATTGCAGACCATTTCACCACCTGAGAAGTTATCTTCTCAGGATCTATGTTTTTCCCATTTTAATTTCAAGCCATTTGTAGTTCTCCTGTCTCTTCTTGATTCTATGAACCTTTCTATATTTCTCAAACAAGCTTCATCTAATAAAGTCGTCCCAGTGGCTTTTGTTAATTGAATTTGCTCTTTCATCCTCAAAAGTTCTTAATCATCTAAAGGAAGTGACTAGAGACTAATAAATAATCTATTTTATCAGTGACTCCTCTAGCTGAGAAAGTGACTATCTAGTGAGGTTCCTAGAAAAGGTATTGACGCACATTTATGAGTTTATATGTTAGCATCAAGTCCGGCCGTACTGTGCCTTAATGGTCTGCATTAATATATATATCTGCAGTGTACCGCCTGAAGGCTGCTGCACACTTTGAACAGCCACTAAGTCTATCTATTTGCCTAACAACCTTTGCATTCAAATCTTCTGACAACTGGATCAGAGGAGGTGAGGTCCAACACTCTGTCCAACAGTCAGAACATGATTGAAAAGACATGCATAGGGATGCAGGGGAAACACAAAAGTTAAATGAGATTTACCAAGCAACGCAATGCATGTTTTTGAGTTACTCTGCGACAGGAAGGCATGCCATGGGTGAAATGTGGGTGTTCCCATGCACCCACAAATCCTTTCTGACACATTCTCAATTTTACCAAAACTAGTAGACCTGGAAATGCATCAGAATTGTACGTCTCCCCACCAGAGGGCCAACAAGAAGAAAAACCTTTATTTATCCTCATTGTTTCCTCGTGCTTTGCATTTGTGTTACATAAACTTTAATAAACAAAGCGGGCTAACACAGCCCAGTAGTCACTGTTTTGGCACTTTTTAGGGCCTGCCAACAAATGACGCCAGGCAGCGTCATATTTCCAGGCTGCCTCGGGCAGGTACAGTATAAGAAGCCCTGTACCTCCCGAGGCTGCATTGAAAGCAAAGTTGGGCTGGCAATGACTCCCCCTCACCCTGCCCTTTCACAAGTCGTCACTGTATGGGGTGGGTTCAAGGCATCAAAACTGACCCCACCTATCTCTGTGATGAGTTGGGAAAGGTAGGGTTTTTTTGTTATTACAACAGAATCTCTGACAGAATATCGAGAGACAGGATATCAACAGACAAAATATCGACGCTGGAATATCGATGGTAAGTATATCGACACCCTATCTACAACATGGTAAGTACAAAAATATCGAAACTAAAATATCAATGTTAAAAATATCGTAATAAAATATATTGTTTTTTTTATAATAAAAAAAGAAATATAAAGTAAATAACACTTTTATATAATTTAAACTTATGTAAAAAGATTTTAGAATGTTTAAAATGAATAAATAATACATATTTAATGTTAAACACTTAATAAAAATTAAAAATGCAATATGTAACATATATTTACATAATTATATTTATTATTTTTTTAATTAATTTAAAAATATTGACAATTACTATAAATTACAAATACATCAACACTCATAAAATAATAACATAAATAATAATAAATATTTATATATAATACATAAAAACAATGAAATATACTTTCTATATTAAAAAAATTAATTAAACACAACATTATGTAACGTATTAAAAATATTATAAATACATAAATAAATATAAATTATATTGGATAGCGTAAGGCTAAAAATTACTATTCAAACTCCATAGGGTGCAACAGTAGGGAAAGTGTTGGATAGCAAATAGGTAAAAATTACTATTCCCACTCCAATGAGTGCAACATTAGGGAAAGCGTTGGATAGCGTAAGGGTAAAAATTACTATTCCAACTCCAAAGGGTGCAACAGTAGGGAAAACGTTGCATAGTGTAGGGGGTAAAATTACTATTCCCACTCCAGAGAGTGCAACAGTAGGGAAAGCGTTGGATAGCGGGTGGGTAAAAATTACTATTCCCACTCCAGTGAGTGCAACAGTAGGGAAAGCGTTGGAAAGCGTACGGGTAAAAATTACTATTCCCACTCCAGTGGGTGCAAGAGTAGGGAAAGCATTGGATAGCGTAAGGGTAAAAATTACTATTCCAACTCCAAAGGGTGCAACAGTAGGGAAAGCGTTGGATAGTGTAGGGGGTAAAATTACTATTCCCACTCCAGAGAGTGCAACAGTAGGGAAAGCGTTGGATAGCGGGTGGGTAAAAATTACTATTCCCACTCCAGTGAGTGCAACAGTATGTTATGTTATGTTATGTTATGTTATTTTTATACTTCTATAGCGCACGGCCACTCCATGGAGTATCCCGGCGCTTTATCGAAGGAAACCCAACCGAAGAAGGGAGAACATAACACTGAAAGGACGTGCAGACACAGGAAGCAACATCAAATTAAGGGAAAAGCCATGTCTTAAGGGCCTTTCGGAAGGACAGAAGGCTAGAGGTCTGTCTCAGAGAAATTGGGAGGTCATTCCAAGCATGAGGAGCTAAGTAGCGAAAAGACCGTCCTCCTGCTCTAGCACGTTTGATAATGGGAACACTCATTTTTGATAGGGACGAAGATCTGAGAGATCTGGAGGGGTGATACCAGGACAATCGTTTGGAAATATATTTGGGGCCTATACCATGTAGGGCCTTAAAAGTCGTGGTCAAAGTTTTAAACAGGATCCTTTTATCTATAGGTAGCCAGTGTAGGGTTGAGAGAAGATCAGTGGCTCTGGCTTTTCTTGGAAGACCAAAGATGGCTCGGGCTGCAGAATTCTGGGCGATTTGTAGACGCCTAACCTGATATTTGGGAAGTCCTAGAAACAAAACATTCGCATAATCCAGCCTAGAGCCGACCAGTGCCTGGACAATGATTTTCCTGTGCTGGATGGAGACTAAAGGGAGAAATTTACGAAGCATCCGAAGGATGCCGAAACATTTCCCAGTGAGAGATGAAATATGCGGTCCAAAAGATAACTCATTGTCAATCATAACTCTAAACTTTTTGGCCTTCAAAGATGACCTAGTGGGAGGAAACATATCCTGCGGCCACCAGGGTTTCCAATCAGGCTCAGAGGTACAACCAAAGAAGAGCAACTCCGACTTGTCGGAGTTGCACTTCAGTCCATGACGTCCAAACCACTCAAAAACAGCTCTCAAACAGCCCCTAACCTGGACATCGTCAAGCAGGCCATCCTTGTTGCTTACAAAGAGGAGCTGGGTGTCGTCAGCATAGGTGACAATCCGGGCGCCAAAAGACTCCGCCGTCACCGCCAGGGGGGCCATAAAGATGTTAAAAAGGAGGGGGCTCAGGATGGAACCTTGGGGAACCCCCACTTCTAGCGGTGACATCTCGGCGGAGTAGGGAGGCGCCCAGATTGTCTGTCGGCGGTCGGCTAAGAAGGATTTAAGCCAATTCCACACCGTTCCCCGCAGACCAAAGTCCCAGAGTCTGGAAAGAAGAAGTGCGTGGGGAACGGTGTCGAAAGCCGCCGACAGGTCTAGCATAATCAGTACAACTTTTCTTCCAACATCCAACTCCTCCCTGATGGCATCTGTGACTTCAAGGAGCGCAGTCTCCGTGCTGAAATTTGCACGGAAGCCAGATTGAGTACTATGCAACAGACCCTTTTCCTCGATGAAATTAGAAATAGATCTGTGAACAAACCTCTCAGTCACTTTCGCCAGAGTAGGGAAAGCGTTGGATAGCGTACGGGTAAAAATTACTATTCCAACTTCAGTGGGTGCAACAGTAGGGAAAGCGTTGGATAGCGTAAGGGTAAAAAATACTATTCCAACTCCAAAGGATGCAACAGTAGGGAAAGCATTGGATAGTGTCGGGAGTAAAATTACTATTCCCACTCCAAAGAGTGCAACAGTAGGGAAAGCGTTGGATAGCGGGTGGGTAAAAATTACTATTCCCACTCCATTGAGTGCAACAGTAGGGAAAGCGTTGGATAGCATACGGGTCAAAAATACTATTCCAACTCCAGTGGGTACAACAGTAGGAAAAGTGTTGGATAGTGTAGGGGTTAAAATTACTATTCCCACTCCAGAGAGTGCAACAGTAGTGAATGCATTGGATAGCAGGTGGGTAAAAATTACTATTCCAACTCCAAAGGGTGCAACAGTAGGGAAAGCATTTAATCACATAGATTTTTATTTTAACATACTTCTAAATAATATTTATATTTGAAATAATGTATAATTAATTTTTCAAATACATCAACATCAATAAAAACAATTAATAATTAATAAAAACAAATACATTTGAATAATTTATTGACAATATATTTACTACAAACACCAATAAATAATAAGTATTAAATATTACTCACCAAATAATACATATTAAATAAATTATTTATCATAACAATAAAATATTATTTACATTTAAATCAATAATAAAACATAAAATACATTATACTGATTAATAATATTTAAAAAAATGTTTAACAATTATTTAATTATTTTTCTAGTTATTAAAAATTATTTAAAAATTACAAATATTAATTGACAATTTATAAAATAAATATGTATTAAAATAATTACTTACCAATTAATAATTATTTAATACATTAATTTTCCATAACTAAAAATGTATAAATAATTAAATATTTGCAATAAACTTACGTTCCACCCAATACCCCTATAAACTCACAACACGCTCAGGTACTAAAACATAACATTTAATTAAAATCAACGTTAATTACCAATTACATAATTAATTTATCAATTGAAATAATTAATTGCCAATTATTAAATAATTACAAAATAAATTATACATAAATAAATAGTTTATTAATTACAATTAAATTACTTCCCACCCTATTCCCCTATAAACCCACAACCCGTTCCGGTACTAAAACATAACATTTAATTTAAATTAACATTAATTAGCAATTATATAATTAATTTATCAATTAAAATAATTAATTGCCAATTAATAATTAATTACAAAATAAATTATACATAACAAATATTTTATTAATTATAATTAAATTACTTCCCACCCTATTCCCCTACAAACCCACAACCCGCTCCGGTACTAAAACATAACATTTTATTTAAATTAACATTAATTACCAATTATTTAATTCATTTATCAATTACAATAATTAATTGCCAATTAATAATTAATTACAAAATAAATTATACATAAAAAATATTTTATTAATTACAATTAATTTACTTCCCACCCTTTTCCCCTATAAACCCACAACCCGCTCCAGAACTAAAACATAACATTTAATTTAAATTAACATTAATTAACAATTATATAATTAATTTATCAATTAAAAATAATTAATTGCCAATTAATAAATAATTACAAAATAAATTATACATAAAAAAATATTTTATTAATTATAATTAAATTACTTCCCACCCTATTCTCCTATAAACCCACAACCTGCTACGGTACTAAAACATATAATTTACTTATAAATAAATGTATTAATATATCAAATTAATACACATATAATATAATTTATTTTAAATTCTTAACTAAAACATATAACACATACATAATAAAAAACAAAAAAATAAGACAAATATCGAAATTAGTGTCATCGAAATTAGTTACAACGATATATATGCTATCATATTAATAACTTCGATATTACTTACATCGATATAAAGAATTTCGATATTACTTACCTTAGGGTCGATATTCTGTCCAACGATATTCTTGACATCGATATTCTGCACCTTTGAAATTTCAAACATGATATTTGTGTAGGTCGAAATTTAAAACTCGATATTTTGACTGTGTACCATTACAACAATAATTGCACTTTCTATTGTGCTGTGATTATTGTATTAACTCTGTATTTCTTTGTTAATGCTTTCCAAACACTTGACCTGATGTTGCAGAGTCATGAGACTTAACTCAGGACCCTGTGAGGTGGAGTCACATGGTGCACAGAGTAAAGCTTTCACTTTCAGCCCCTCTGAACTGTAGCTAAGAGAACACAACAGCTGCAGGAGAGGCACATCAACCAGCATTGACACCAACCTTGGCCTGGACTCATTAACCGGCTGACTGACTGGGTCAGAAGCTGCCTGATAAGGTAAGGGTGAAATAATAAATATTTTTTAATTTTTAATTATTTTTGCAATGTTTAAATATTTTACTTTTTAATTATTTTAGCATATTGCACAGTTTGTTAAGAAGGTCTAGTATCGTGATCCATGAGTTCATTTGAACTCTGCAGTAAATAAACTTGCAACATGGAGAACATGGCATTTAATGTATTTTGGTCAGTTGTTGCAAAGTCTGCATTTATATCTTCTAGGGTGAAGGCACCTGCTGTAGAGATCTTTGTTTGCCCAGAATATTTCAATGAATAATAACTCTGGGGGTCAGTGCATTTGATTGAGAGATCTCTGTTTTATCTAGTCCCATCCCGGTTTTGAATCAAGGTAGCTCAGAGGGTTAATATGTATCAGGCAAAGCAGATCATGTAATATGCAGATAACAGATTTGTGTTTTATGTAGCTATATAAGTGTATCACTGCTTTTAACACAGACCATTCTGCTATTTATAGTTCATAAACTGTAATCTTTTTAATATAGAACGGTGAGCTATAAACAGCATGTGACTCTTACACTTTGTAACCCTCACTAACGTATGTGACACAACCTGTATATTGATTTGCACACTCATGATTTATTGTCAATATGTGTGTACATGTGATCTAAAGCGACTGAGACCCTACATATGGATGAATAGCAATATGAAAAGAAATAAAAACAAAAGAACTGTATTTAAATTGTTTTGTGTAAATACTGTAACAAACCAGCTCATATGACAGTGCATATTTATCTGTTATATATAGGGAATAAACAAAGCCAAAAGCAAACCTCTTTTGAAGTGATAAGCTGTGAGCCTTTCTTTCCCCTCCATTGCATTCAATGAATCAATCAGTATTTTTATAAAGCATGACTACTCACCCATAAGGGTCTCAAGGTGCTGAGTGGGGGGGGGGGCAGAGGGGGCGGATCTGCGGTTCAGACGAAGAGCCAGGTCTTCAGGTAATTCCTGGATTGCAGTAGTGATTGCCTGAGGTGCAGAGGCAGGGAATTCCAGGAGGTAGGAGAAGGATCTTCCTCCAGCACTGGTCTTGCAGATCCGTGGGATGGTGGCCAGGGCCAGTTGGGCAGTATGGAGATGTCTGGTGGGAGTGTAGAAGGAGAAGTGGTGGTTGAGGTATGCAGGTCCGGCATTGTGGAGGGATTTGTAGGCATGCATGAGGAGCTTGAAGGCAATTCTCTTGTTGATAGGTAGCCAGAGAAGGTCTCCCAGGTGGCTGGTGATGTGGCTGTAGGGTGGGATGTTCAGGATGAGTCTGGCGGAGGTGTTCTGGATGTTCTGCAGTTTCTTTGGGAGTTTCTGGGTGGTGCTGTCTATAGCGCTTATGAGCGCATGGGTGACAGTTTTCCTGTACTCAGTGGGGATCCAATTGAAGATCTTACGTAGTAGGCAGAGTGTGTGGAAACAGGAGTACAAACAGCATTGATTTGGCAGTTTATTGAGAGTGAAGAGTCCAGGAAAATGCCAAGATTTCATGCGTGGTCAGTGGATGGGGGGGAAGTCCAAGTGCTTTGGGCCACCAGGAGTTGTCCCAGGTAGAGGGGGTGCCAGCACTTGGGGGTGGATCCCAGGATAAGGACTTAGGTCAAGTCTGAGTCAAGCTTGCGGCAGCTGTGCTTCATCCAGGTTGCGACTGCCTTCATCCTGTTGTGGAAGTTGCTCTTGGCGGCTGCAAGTTCTTCTGTGAGGGAGAGAATCAGCTGGGTGTCATCGACGTAGGAGACAATGTTGAGTTTGTAGTTTCTGACGATGACTGTAAGTGGGTCCATGTAGATGTTGAAGAGGGCGGGCTCAGGGAAGACCCCTGAGGCACTCTGCAGCTGATCTCTGTCGGTTTTGAGTTGAATGGTGGAAGTCTGTCTCTCTGTGTTTGGCCGGTGCGACCTGATACGAGGCACACATTGCAATTACTTTATTTTGAAGTTGTAAATCATATTGAGTTGGAAATTGGTAGTGTCTTGCAATGGCACAAATGGATTTGCGATTCTGAATTAGTAATTTACTATTTTTTGCTACTTCTGATTCGCAGTTTTGTTCTTCATACATCAGATCGGGCCTAAACAGAATCATTCAGGAAATGAGACGGTATCCCTGTGAACTTTCAAACTCTCCCTAGCGCCGTATATGAAATTTAAAGATGGACATGAACCTTCTCTACAATTACCACCACAGGCCCTTTCACTTATAACGGTCTTCTCAACAAAAGTTCCAACCCAAGGAGGGCATCAGCAAGGGTACTATGAAATTGCTACAAATAAATATGGAGTGAATATAATTTTTTTCCCCGGAGTTTTATATAGCGTGAACTTGACCCAAAGGAATCTGAGCGCTTTACATGAGCACCAGTTGTATTACAGACGGACAGATTCATTTTGTTAGGCATGGGGAGAATAAATGGTTTGCCCAGAATCACAGGATGTTGAGAGTCCCTGCCGAGACTTGAACCCCGTTTCTAAGCTTCAAGGTCAACTGCTCCTAGACGCTAGGCCAGAATGTTATTATAGTCATACCCACCATAAGATCAGCTGTACCATCAAATCAGGAACAGGTGATTGTTATGTGATGACATTTAACACCCCATTTTTTCTTAAAGTGGTTCATAGAGGCTGTCCAAACACTTATATTTAGCCAGCATCCTTGTGTTTTTTCTTCAGACTTACCTCAAATGATCCCACTGTGTCTCACTGTGGTTTGGCCCAGAAAATGCAAAACCTAGGCCTGTAGAATAGAAGCTACAGTTAACTGGATTCACAAGGACCTTTCTACTACCAATAGACAGGTACATTTTCTATGTTGAATGATAATACCTCTGACAAGCTTATCACTAGGGCTTCCATCTTTTTCTCACTGATCTAGTGCCTTGACACCTCCAGGTAACTGTTAGTGCTTAATAAATTTTTATAGCATAGCATAATGACTGGGTGAATCAAACTCCAGACAATTATTTGCACCAACATGGACGCATGCTAGGTCTGAGCCTGTTAACCCAGCTGGTGACAAAGCCAGTGGCGGCTGGTGACATTTGAAACTGGTGAGGTGTAGGTATAATGAAGCAAGTGATACGAGCAAGCCCAATGGCAATAAGTTTTTTTTTTTTTAAATTGTGTATTTTGGTGGAATTTTCAGCACTATTTCTGTGATAAATGGACTAAAAATACAGTTCTTATAGGCATTCATGAAGGAAAAGTCATAAAATAAGCGGCATAGCTAGGGGGAGGAGGGTGGTGGTCCGCCCCAGGCGGCACTATTGTGAGGGCGGCGGCCGCGCTGCACTGGCCTGTTGCAGCGGCCTCTATAATTTATTTGAGGACACTGGCTGACACTACTGTCAGTCAGTGTACCCAAATAAATTATAAAGGCCGCCGCAGCAGGCCAGTGCAGCGCGGCCGTCGTTTTAAGTACAAGCGCTGCGCAGCAGCAACGCACGTCACGTGGACGCGCATGCCTGCCTTCTGAATCATTGCCCTGAGGTGGTGGGATCACTGCAGGAAGCAGAACGTCAGAACCGCGAGGTCAAAGCTGGGGACCATTTAGGGTGTGTGTGAAAGGAGCGCGAGGGCAGGGGCAAGCTGAATTGTTTGATAAGGCTAGCAAAAATGGAGCAATGATGAAGCGGAAGTCCATGGAGGTAAATTGATGTTATAAGATTATCTCCTACAAAAATATTTTTGTGCTGCGTTATTTAAAACACTGGTACAATACAACTGACAGCCTGCATGGAATTAGTAGGCCTTACAGGACAAAAGTCATCACCTATCTTTCTTGCTTTCCCTCCCTTTCTGTTTATCCATACTTGTCTGTGTGCCAGCCCACCTCTATGCTTTCACAATATTGGGAGTAATACACATAGGAAGCTGCACTAGTCACATGTTTTCAGGCTTACTACTGTTGCTGTTTCGTCAGTACGGAATTGCACGACAGGGTAATTGTGCATAATTGTGCAACTGCACAATTCTTTCTTCCTTGTTTTCTCTTAGGGGAAATCTTTTTTTTCCTAGGCAGAACCTGTTTTCCTTACACCATCACGAAGTGTGAGTGCGTTATATTCCCTGCCCCATCCTGGGAGAAGATGTAGCCCAGCCCTTTCTTAGAGCATATGCCCGAAAATGTGCAGGGTGGTAAACGGTCAGAGAGGGGTTTTGTAACTGTCTACAAACGTGCAAGATCGTGGTGGTTCACAAACTCACAATACACACTCAACAAGAGAATCACTCCTTCATCTGTCCACTCTCCCTCCCTTGCAAGGAGTTTACGACTGAGGCATTATATGGAGTTGTGATGCACAATTAATGTGACCCTGCAGTTGTAGGCAGTGAGCAGCAAGGGTGCCATGGGCCCTAGGGCAAGCAAAGAAAATGAGATTCCTGACTGGTGTTTTGGAACTAAAATACAGCAATAATCAGGGTTCAGTGGGACCCTCATATATCTGGGCCCCGGTGCAACTGCATCGGCTGCACCATTGATAGCTGCGCCCCTGCTTGAAGCTGGGAGCACACTCGGACTGTGGATTGGATTCTGCTTGCATAAGGCGAGGCTGCAGCCTTAGGGACCATCAACTAATCCAAATGGCCTGAAAGTGTACCCTTTTTCAGGACCTTGTGAAAGGAGCGCGAGGGCAGTGGGAAAGCTGGATTGGTCGATAAGGCTAGCAACAAGGGAGCAATGATGAAGCCGAAGACCATGGAGGTAATTGATGGATGTTTATAAGATTATCTCCTACAAAAATATTTTTGTGCTTCTTTTGTCTTTCTATTTGCCTTTTTTTTCTGTCTCCCTCCTTGAACGTAAACCTGACTTTGTCATCTCTATCTGCCAGTCCCCTCTGTGAGAATTAAGTTGGGGAGGCTCCAGGGGCAATGAGCTAGCCTCACACCACAGGAATTATTTTAAAAAAATGAAATCTTGGCATGCAGCACCTGATCAATTCGGGACTCACTGCCCGGGCCTGAAGCACCACAGCAGCCACTTCAGGTCAATGCGCCTGACATCCGGACACCACATTGTATTCTCTAATGCTTACTAGCCAGGTAAAGGCCAAAAGCCATTTCCTTTTCTTCTCTTAAAGCCATGGAACTCACTGTAGACTCTTGGCTCCAACGCACTCTGTTGGAGGTCGTTTGCAATTAATTTACAGCTCACGCGGATAAAACTCATGCACTGGTGCGTCTCCATTGCTGAGGTCATGGACGGGGCAGATAGGGGACAGGGGACTAGGGTCCTGCGCAAACTGTGATGTTATGAGTGAGATGTCGCAAACAGGGTAGGTAGAACTGATGTAAGTTTTGGGTTTCCTTCCTATTTTGTGCACAGGGTCTGTCTAGCCCTGGACCGAGTCATGTATGTGCATGTAAATTGCATGATCCAGGTAACTATTAGCGGTGATACTACGTGTCTCTCGGACCTCTTTCAGGTGCTTGTCGTCCTTTTTCCCCAGCACCCCCCCCCCAGGGGGCGGCAATCTGAAGGATAGCCCTGGGCGCCACAAGCTCGAGCTATGCCTCTGCATAAAATAGTTCATTACATTTTTGGGTTGTCAAGCAAGTCTGACTTCTGAAGGGGGCTAGAGCAGTAGGCAAGACTGATTTGGCTCTACCCTTTCCAATATAAAACACTTAACATAGGTGCATAATCGTCCACAAAGAAACACACTTGTTATTTTGTTTCTACCAGTAATGCAGGCTAGCCACTTCCTTTTCTGCATCAACTATTCAATGTTGATTACCCAGTAATCTTTATGTCATATTAAATAGCTACAAGTATAAGAAATATCCATTTGAAACACACATTTAATTTTTAGGAAGTGAGCAAAAGCTTTTCATTTATGAGCAAAGCAATTTTTCAATAAAAAAATGAAGTTAATATTGTACTTAAAATAGTTCATATATCGCTATGAAGCACTTGTGTCCATCAGCAACTTAGAAAACCACTAAAACATTTTTATTGTAAAATGAGACCAATATGCATTGCTTAAAATATAAAAAATATCCATTAAAATTCTTTAACTTATTTTAGAAAGAAACAACAAAAACTTTAGAGGTATAAGCAGGCTAGGTAAATATTTTTAAAAATAAAACCTTTTACTTTATTTTTAAACACCTTGCATGACACACTTAGGCCCTTGTGCTTGTCAGTGCAGTAGAAAATGGTTACATAAAATAGATAAATGTGCATTTTGAGAAATATCCCTTCAAAACTAATCTGATACTTGTAAACACAAACAAAAAAAATATTTTAAATAATACTATTTAAATATTTGCATGCCAATCACACCTTTTGCCTGTTCGTCAGCACAGTAGAAAGCAGTTAAATGAAAATGAATTATGAAAATAAATAAATGTACATTTAAAAAAATGTAAAAACCAATATGATATTTTAAAACACAATGTTTTTTAAATAGTAATATTAAAAACTTTGCACTCTTGTGCCTCCCAGTACAGTAGAAAACAGTTAAATAAAAATGAATTATGAAAATAACTAAAGGTTGGACATTTAAAGACATATACCCTCAAAACCAACATATTTTTAAACACAGACAACCAAAATATTTTAGATAATAATAAAATATGAAAATAAATATATATAAATTCATAGATACATAAATACACATATATAAATACATATCAACTGAACAGGAGTTGTATGAATATTAAAGGGAATGAGTAAGTTGCCAACAATACGTCCTAATGTCATCAAACAAAATAAACCTAGCTACAAACACCTGAAACTATGATCACACATCAGATTAATATTTTCATTTTAGAAAGAAAGGTTGCTCGTAGATATTCAATATGAACTCACTTTTCGATTGTTCTTCTGTTGAATTTTGGTATTGCCTTTATTAACTCTTTTTCCACCGGAAACAAGCCTAATTCCGTCCGCGGCCTCCTTCAAAAAAGAAGTGAATTCGATATTCATGTCTAAATTCACTTGAACTGTTACTTTTACATTCTTGATCAGTACTGTACTCTTATAACTCTGTGTTTTATATGTATTTGTCATCCTATATTTGCCCTGTAAAGCACTCTGATACCCGCAAGGGTCTTGTTCGCGCTATACAAAACCTTCAAAATAAATAAATAAATAAATTGATAGCATGGCCAATTTATTAAGTCCAGCTTGAGTCATTGTGTTTTGCAAAAAATGTTTTACCCTCTTCAGTGTGGAAAAAAAAGTGCTCAGACTCTGCTGATGTTATGGTTGTAGTAATGACAACTCTTAAAAGCTTTATGGTCTCAGAAAAAGACTTCTGTAAGTTATTTTCACACAAAAAGCTAAATAAAGCCATGGCACCAGCAGTAGCCTGACGGAAGTCACGTCTTCCATACAGGACTGAAAGTTCTGTATGAACTCTGGCTGTCTAGCATAGGATAGGCTTCCACCATTTTTTGCAAGTGCCTCGGCTGGGACAGATTTGGCAGGTCTTTCAAAAAGGTCACTTCGCAATAGTGTTGCACTTACAAGATGCTTTGTGAATGGAAAGCGCTCTCTGGCATGGTCCACAATAATGTCACAGACTTCTTTTGCTTCTTGGGTCAAGGTATTTATTTGCAGTCTCTGGTTTACAAATTTAGATTCCTATGGCAGGGTAGAATTCAAACTGTCAATTGATTCCCATCCTTTGGTGATGTTTGTCACAAAGTCTGTAGTAGCTTTCTGGACAAACACAGTGTCAATGTCTCGCTTTTGCAGTTTATTATATAAAATGTCTACATGGGGCAATATACTATGAAAAAGAAACAGAAATAACTTGATACCATCGCAGCATCAGCACCTATGGACGTCACAACTAGGAAGTGCCCCCCACTCAAACATTACTGACTAGAACAACACACAGGAGAGAAGCCGAGGAGCTGCAAAGACTACCTGAAAAATGTCAGGAACCAGCGAGAGAGGAAGGAGGCATGTAGAGCAAGCAAAAATTGAGTGACAAGGATGTTGAAATACCCATAGAACATTGTGCTGCTCACAGTGATAAACATTTTAGAAAGATTTCTTTAACTATATCAGAGGCAACAAAAAGAAAATATGGAACAGTATATAGGAAAGGATAAACACCATGGGTCAGATTTACTAAGAAGTCTCGCAACACAGTGCAGCAAGTAAAGTTGCTGCACTGAGAGTTTCAAAAGGAGAGAGCAGAACAGGGCTGTTGTTCTCCTCTCTTCCTGTGCTGGTGCCCTTTTGACAGCGATGCACCAGTGCAGACACTCTTGGGGTATAGTGCAAGAGTGTAAATGTTGTCTAAATTTAAAGGGCTCCCTTCCAGTACAAAGCCTGTGTTTTAAGGCTCTTTCCACTTTGTGTGTGTGCTGTAAAATGCAGCGCATATGCAAAGGTGAAAAATTAAGGAAACAAAAATTTCTAATCATCGCTGTGCCTGCCTTGGTGTGCCATAGGATTTTAGCACAAATCTCTGTCTACGATCTTTGTAGATAGGGATTTGCATCAAAATCCGTGAGTGATTGCATGAGAATGGTAATGCACCACCCATGGAATGTCCACTTGATTAAAAGTAACATGACAGTTAATTGTACAACTTTCATCACTTTGGGTTTACTTTGGATAGCAAATCCCACAATAACACTTTGCATTGGGTTTGTGTTAAAAAAGTAGCACAGTACTGGTCATGACTGTGTCTCTAAGAAGTTGAATTTCCAGTGGTTCCACCCTTCTTCCAGCTATATGAGGATTGTGTCTAAACTTGTAAATTGTTAGAAATTGTGTTGTTGGTTGACTGGGGTGTGAGCCCTGGTCAGGCAGCAACCACAATTCGTTTCAGGGTAAGTACAAGCAAACCCAAAATGAACCAGTGCTCACCCCATGGTAGCTTAGAATAGAGCAGTCAGGCTTAACTCAGAGGCAATGTATAAAGTATTTGGGCAACACTTCAAACAGTAAAACAGGGAAAACACCACTCAAAAAGATCCCACACCAGGTAAGAAAAATAGTACAACATTTAATAAAGCATTGGGTTGATCCGCATCAAAGTTGCGCCACGCAGCAAAAGCAATGAGTCGGTTCTGAGATGCCGGGAGACTGCAGTGTGAGGTTCTGCTGCGTCATCGCCGAGGATCTCGTAGTCGGAGCTTGCATTGTGAAGTAGGGGATGCAGCGCACAGCTGGCGATGAGTTGGTTTCAAGGAGCTACAAGGTTTCGATGTGGAGTCCGTTGTTGTTGCAGAGGATGCCAGCCATGAGAGATGCGAAGACCAAGACTGGGCATGCACCACGCAGTTGAGTCAATGCATAGATACCGAGACTGCGGGGCAATGAGGATCTTTGCAACTAGTCCCATTCACACAGCAGTGTCAATGCATCCGTTCTACTCGGGGATGCGCTGCTCAGCCGAGGCTAAGGGTCACTTCCAAGGGTCCAAGACTGAGGTGGCACCACTTGACAGGGTAGACTCACATATGGCAGAGTCCAGGTGGAGGCGCAATTCAAACATTGGAGTTTAAACTACAGTTAAAAAGGATCAACCCTGGCTGGGGTCACCGTTGTGCCTAGGGGTCGTTCCCCAAACAGGGGCACGCTTATAGTTATATGGTCTATGACCTGCCCAAGGGGACTACTTACCCCTAAGGCCATATTGCCACCCATGTAGAGGTCCCACTAGTGGGTGGTTTCTTAGGAAAGACAGAACCTAGCTCCTAGCTGGTAACAATCAAAGTAGTGGGGCTGGATATGGAGTAATCCTGAGCCATTACCCATCAGAACCTCCCCCCTGGTTCTCAGAAGGGGCATGGGGGCCCTTTCCTTCCCACTTATTCTTGGACCTGTCAGTGTCTTCCTTTACCTCCGTTTCACTCTGCTGGGAGGAACCTGCACCATCCTTCTTGGGGTCACTCCCAGGTACCATCTTTTGGACACTTGTGCTAATCCAGTGGTCCACCTCCTTGGCTAGCTCCCAGGGGTAAGTGAGCTTTCTATCAATCAGGTGTTGATGCAGATCTGGAAAACAAAGACTGAACATGTGCTCGATTTCAACCAAATTGTATAGCCCTGATAATCTTTTATCTCACTGCCCTTCACCCAACAATCCAGTGCCTTGCAAAAATGATTCCACACAATCCGCCCAGGTCTGTTGGGCCAGTTTCTGACTGTCCCTAAACTTCTATCTGTACTTTTCTGGGGCCAGACCATACTTCCTGACAATGGCTTCTATCATTGGGGGTACCTCATCCTGTCTTACTTCTCTAGGGCCAGTAGGGTTTCCCTCTCCTCACTAGGAATATGCCTCCTATCTTCTTCAGGGATCTTGTGCATCTGTAAGGAAATCTAATCTACCTCAAACCACTTGTCAATATCGGCCTCCACAACAAAGTCAGGCACCAGACGTTTAGGAATATGGACCCTCTTCCAGAGGGCACTGTAAGCATGCCTCCCCCATTTCTGCTGGAATCCGCCTGCTTAGCTCTGATGTCCAGGTCTCTGAGACTTAGCTCATGGGCTATTCTCCTTTGCTCCATTTTCAATTTGGCTAGCTCAAACTTGAGCTTCCCATCCTCCCTGAAGTCCTCCAACTCCTCTGGGATCAGGTCCCTTGAAGACACACTACTCCTTGCATGGGGAGGAATTTCCCATTCTGGCAGTAAGTTGCACCCCCAACAGACTGCATTCCAAGCTCCTCCTGTTGGTCATACCCGGATCCTACCTCATTTTGTTCTCCCTCCTCTTCATTTGTTTCTGCTGCTGTCGCCAGTGATTGATGGACTTCCGACCAGGTCCTCAGCGTTTTTTGCAACTCCACCTTCCTGGAGGTGCTGTTTGCAGGAAGCCCCCTCTCTTTATGGAACTCCTTGAGCTGGGCCACAGTGTGGGACTCCAGGTTAACCAGCTCAAATGCCATGCTTGTAGAGGGGGGTTCAGGCACAACATTCAGAGAGAGACTTTGGAAAAAGCAAAAAGACCAATCAGGGAGAATTTATACTCAAATTGGTCTTGGAAATCACTGTATGGCACTGGACAAATACAAGTCTTATCCCACCGCTGCCATCAATGTTAGAAATTGGGTTGTTGGTTGGCTGGAGTTTGAGCCCTGGTCAAACAGCAACCACAATTCTTGTCAGGGTAAGGCACAAGCAAACCTCAAATTAATCTGAGCTCACCTCTTGGTAGCTTGGCACAAAGCAGCCCGGCTTAACTCAGAGGCAATGAGTAAAACTATTTGTTCAACTCTTTAAACAGTAAAACTGTAAAAACACCATGCAGAAAAATCCCACTCCGGGTTAGAGAAAAGGAGCAAATTCTAATAAATAAAACAAGACCAAAACGACAAAAATCCAATTATTAGAAACTGGGATCTTGCATTTTAGAGATGATTATAGGGAAAATAGCACCAAAAATCCCAAGGCGCCAACTGGGGATATCTGGTCGCTCCGGACAGGGACAAAGACACAAGTTCAGGCCAACCATGATGGAGTGCTGGCTGGCCACACAAGGACCCAGTTAGTTCTGCTGAACTAACTGGTTGTGGACCACTGATTGGATTCATGTCAAAGGTGGAACACGCAGCTGAAGTGAGGCTGCGGTGCGAGCTCCTGTCATGCTGTCGTGAAGGATCCTGTCGGTGGAGCTTGCAATATCCGGTGTCAGGGATGCGGGGAACATAACTTTTTAAAGTAAAAAAAGCGCTAAGACGTGGCCAGTGTTATATAGCTTTTTTACTTTTAGCCATGTTGCAAGGTAGTCCGCGCTTTGCCAATACTTGTTTTGCACACCCAATATAGAGTTTCTGTTAGTGGTCACAACAGTTTCAGATATTCACCCCTGGCTTCAACTAATTTTTAAAGAGTGTATAATTTCCTGGTGGGTACCTTCAGCACCTAAGAGAGTCTTTTCAATAGGAATAGTCCAGAGGTGGGTAGGAGGAGTGGGGTTATAATTTAAACAGCAAGAGAGCTCCTTGATTAATAAAGATGTCAACCTTCATTAGCCTTCTTGTGCTAAATAGTGTCATTCTGCTTGGGGAAAGGGAAAACAACTGCCGGAGAAACAGCAGATATCCAGGGTCCTGATCCCAGCAGCAGAGCTGGCCTACCACAAGCCACCCTTTGTCCTGTTGCATCCTAGAGGGACTTGGCCCCCTTTCCTCGCCAAATTTGTTCTCGAATGTGGACTGGGAATCCGCCGGTCAGATGCAGGCAGGAAGACTGCTAACAATTACACTTCTTTGAGAGGCGAGGTGGTGATTTGATTTTCACCATTTATTTTCACTTTCTTAAAAAATTGTTTCAAACAATCCACAAGTACGGTCTACAACCAGTCCTGTGCTACATAAGAGTGACATGATGAAGTGTATCTCCAGATGTTACCTTATGACAGTAGTTCTAAGTAGAAAGCCACAAGAGGTAAACACATCCAAGTCAACACAGTGGAATTACAGTACCAGCACCTCTCTCAGCTTCCTTCTTTCACATGTGTGACATTGGGCGGAAATCCACTTTGTGATTACGATAAACCTTGAAACCAATCTCTGTCTGTGACACAAGAGTCTCAGTATATATGAATGCGCAATAACATACTTTTGTTCCTACAAAACAATCATGGGAGGAACTGGCAGGATATATTGAGTGAAGGAGTGGGGGGTCATTGGAGTTATTTACTGTGAAGTTATTTACTGTGCTGTCTTACTTACTGATAATGGCATTACTCATAGTCCTACTCTCACCCTTGCCTTCCTTCTTAACACGTGAGGACATAGCAAGCAAAAAATAGAGACAGACAACTGAGTGAAAAAGAACACCAATTTATTACTGAGCCCCAATCACAATACAGAAAACACCCTCTACGCCCTCATAGAGGACCCTCTGGCCCAGAACATTAACCAAACGTTCCAGCCCAGCAATCCGATAGTGTTGGACAAAAGTGGAAGGGGAAGGCCTGAACACAGCCCTACAGATCTCCACCACCGAGGTACCCTGTAATTCAGCCACCATATCCGCCATACTGCATTTAGAACAGCTCTGTGCCCCCATAGGAGGATCCACTCCTTTAACCCTGTAAGCCAAAAGGACCGTAGACCGAATATAATGACTCAACATAGCTGTGGAAGGCTGTGGAAGGCTTCTCGCCTTTCTTAGCCGGACCAAAGTTCCCAAACAAAGCGTCCCCTTTCCAGAAATACTCTACCTCTGCTGCACATCAAGACAGTGCAAACGACAATCCTCATCTAAGGAAGGATCAGGACAAAACTCTGGCAAAATCAACTCCTGACTTAGATGAAAAGCTGAATTAACCTTTGGGAAATAGGATGAAACCAGCACCAACCGGTCTGATAAGATCTTGCAGAAAGGATACTTACAGGACAAAGTTCCAAAGTCACCCAAGTGACTAGATGAAGTGATGGCAACCATAAAACATGACATGGCTTTAAAGTCAAGAGTTTCAACGTTTGCCCCTCTGGGCTCAAAAGGAGGGCCTGAAAGGACATCCAAGACAAACTAGTTCGTAGGGCAAAGGCCAAGGGTTCTTTATGTAATGTGCACCTGTTTCAATAAAGCGGCCATTTTCACACCAAAAATCGGTCTTTGTAAAAATGTAAATGTAAATTGATACTTGTATAGCGCACTACTCACTCGCAAGGGTCTCAAGGCGCTTGTACGAACACCACTGTGGAACCCATCCTGGCTTTCCCTGTGAGGCGTCCACTCCTGGGCACCCCCAAGGTGGAGACCAGGCATCCTTAGCGTTGTGGAGATTAAGCAAGCTATTGCCCAGAGTTGCAGAGTGGGACTCCATGATTGGAATAGGCACCAAGGCAAGAATTATCAGGTCCGCGGAAATTGAGCCCAAGACCCGCCGAGGCGGGGAATTGAACCCTGGTCCCAGGCTAGACCCCTGCATCAGGGTCTGCCGCTCTAACCAATGAGCCACACTTCTCTTTTTGGTATGTGCTGTATCACCAGCCGTTGCCCATGCAGGTAAGAGCAGGGTGTAGAGGGCTGGTGGCGGCTGATTTCGACAGACGACGAGGAAAAATGTATTATTTATTTAATTTTCCCTCGTGGTATGTGTCAAATCCCCCCCAACCCGGACCCACTGCTCTTACCTCCACGGGCCGCAGCTGTGTTCCCCTCTCACCCAAAAAAGGGTTTGCGAAGGAGAGAGTGACCAAGCTCAAAAAAAAAAGAAGAGAAGAGAAAGGTTTTTAGGAGGTATCTTTGACCTTAACAAGGGAAGCACAAATGTGGCCGAAAGCATCTGGTCTGCCATGCCTATGTATTCATCTCCTATCCGTTCCGAGCTGGTGCATGACTTGTAAAGCCTGTTTTACACCATCGCAATTCAGAAAAGCGTATAGTTTCTGAAAATATTACCTTGCTACACTCACGACAAAGGCCATTCAGAGCAGAGGCGCAACTAGAGCCAAATTTCGGGGGGGGGGGGGGGGGGGGCTGAACCTTTAATCAGTAGATCAGTAGGCAGAGTGGAGCTGCAGGGCCTGCAGGGCCTGCAGGGCCTCCAACAAGGGGTGATGCAACAGCAACGCCTGATTAGCATTCAAATGGTCTTTTAAAGACCTGTGAAAACGTTCGGGTGCGGCTCTGTGTGTGCCCGCGGGGCTGCCACACACGATAGGGGGAGGGGGTGGGGGGCGGAGCTGAAGCCTGAGGAGTCCAATGGGTGTTGCGCGCCTGATTCAGAGTGTCAACACTTAATGCTTTGAAATGTCACACATAAACACACTGCATACCTGAGAATGTCACCCATGTACAAAATAAAAGCTTGACAGCTATGGAGGTGTCTAAAGTTCAAACATATCACTTTGGAATGTCTCCAAGCTCATACACAAACTCTCCGCAGAAGTCGGAGATAGCGAGCAGAGTCCGCTCTGTTCTGACTTGTTCTCTCTAACGTTCATTTTTGAAGTTTAGACTCCTCAAGGGCAAAAAAACACACCGGCCTCAGCTCTGCGCAGAGCCATCAGGGTGGGCCCTGTTTGTCACGTGCACGCATTTTGGCGCTCTGAAGTGGCTGCGATGCTACATAAAGCACCAAGGAAATTTATGAGTACACAAATATGTTTTACACCTGGAACGCCCTAGAAACGCCACAAGGGGATACAAACAATTAATATGTTTCAGCTGTTTATTAATTTCAATTTTTACTCTAACACACAAGGAATACAAAAGGCAACCACAGACAAATATGTCTTTATTTAATGAATAAACGCAGTAGCGAGCTACCCATCACTGTGTGCATAGTGCTTAAAACTCACGCGATTAAAGGACTTAAAATCGTGGCACGACAAAACATACTTTAAATTGGGGAAGATGCCATTGCCACAAAAATGCACAACATGTAAATCCTACACTTTTGAAAATTCTTAGGAGTTCTGGCTATCCTATGTGATGACATCGCAGGAAGTGACGTTACACAACGGTTGCCATGAATGACAATACTGAAAGTAACATCAGTGAAATAATTAACAAATATTAACATCAGACTAAGCGCGTGTTATCAGTAGAGGTGCCTTGTAAACAATCCGACAGCAAAATCGAGAGATTTCTTTCCTGGTTTATTTACAATTCGAGAGCTGACTTTGTGAATTTCTTCTATAGGTGCAGAGCACGTGCAACCAGCTCTACATTGATGCTGGCTCATCATAATGCCAGGGGTAGAAGAAGTGACATCATCTTCTTTGATCCCGGGGCATCACAGCGGGAAACATCCTTTACAACGCAACTTTTACCACGCAGTGCTTTTACAACGCAACTTTTACAACGCAAACCATTACAACGCATTGCGCTGGGGGGCGCTCTAGGATAGGGAATAGATTTAATTTACTATCCAACACCTTCCCTACTATCCCTGGGACTGGAGTTGGAATAGTAAATTAAACTATTCACTATCCAGCACCCCTCAACACTATGCGTTGTAAAGGCATGCGTTGTAAAAGCATGCGTTGTAATGTCATACATCCCATCACAGCAGGGCCACATTTAGCGTTGACAGCACCCAGTGTGGCACAAATTGTTGCCCCTATCCAATATTACCTCTACTTGGTTTCCCTCAACACCACCCTCCAACGATGCTACTCATTTCTCCTTCACCTCCCCCTCACATTTATTTAATTTCTTTTATAGCTCCACTCAACCCAATGTATGACGTCAGAGCGCTTTACATCATAGACACATATTATATGGAAAAAATGAACCATACAAGTTTGTAAACCAATGTAACGGAACAATGAGTGCTACAAGGTGTTAAGAGCCGCATGTGCACCACACTGGTAGGTATTGTATGTTAGGAGTGCTTGCTCTGGAAAAACAAACGTTAGTAAATGCCTTAGGTTTCACCTATGTGATTAATAATAAGTACTAAAGCAATGTATTGTTTGAAAATAAAACCTACTAGAGATATACAAGCATGCATAAGGGAGTATAGTTTATGACATTTTAATATATTAATATTAGATAGATAGATAGATAGATAGATAGATAGATAGATAGATAGATAGATAGATAGATAGATAGATAGATAGATAGATAGATAGATAGATAGATACACCAATCCACCTATCCCGTTGCATGGATATATACATATTGAAACCCCGGAACACAGCACAGAATGAACTTAAGACTCAATCCTAAACTTACTACTATTTTGGTATTCAAAGAATGCACTTACTACTTTTGGCATTCACAGAATGAACTTACTACTTTTGGTATTCACAGACTTAAGTTAGGATTTTTTCTTAAGTCTGTCTTAAGTTTGTTTTAAGACAAAATCCTAACTTCTGTGAATACCAAAATAGTAGTAAGTTTAGGATTGAGTCTTAAGTTCATTCTGTGAATCGGGCCCACAGACTTCAGCTTATGAGTGCCAAAATATCTTTATTGCAATTTAGTTCGCCAAGACTCATTGCGGCCAAGCCTTGCCTTGTTCACAATACGTGCTAAACAACTAACTTTACTTTTATAGTGCACACGTGATCCCTGATCACCAAACATGAAAAACAGACTCTGGGAGGATTAGCGTTGAAGCTGTTAACAATCTAGCAGTGTACTCATAGCTCATATGATAATTATGACAAATGCCATTTTTGAACTGAGGGATTACAGTTTACAACACAATCATGTGCAAATTAATGCATATGTAAAACGCTGCTGCATTTTTGCATTATAGTGACTAATCTTAATAAATACATACATAAATAAGGTATACTTAAAACAATATTTTCAATACTGTGGAAAAGAGAAGATAGAAAATAGCACCAGGAAATAATAGGCAATAGTGCAAAACTGGTAAATTTGCAAAAATCGCAATTGATCATAAAGTGCATAATGCATAGTTCAATGCTCTCTATTTAATGCCTGTCCTTTTGTAGATGAAATCACACCCTAAGTGAGCTTCATCTAAATCTACTGACGTCTGTTTTCTACATTTCATTTTTAATTTACGTTCTCGAGTTCTTTTGATCCTTAATTTATATATGTGTTTGTGATTCTGCAAATGTTGGCTGATAACACGCTAAATAGGAGCCTTTTTACAATTATGCATAGGCTGTCCCACATATAATTAATATGGCTACACCCTCCAATTCCCTAAAGTGATATGTGCAAAAAAGTGAAACAACACTAAAAAGAAGCCATTGCTGCAGATTTTATGAAAACTCTTTTTTTTTTGTCCTCATATATGCCACCAGATGGTATGACTCTAGATGGGATCTCTCAAATCCGCCGACACAAAACCTTTCTGTGCGCCCTGGAGTTTTATGCTTAGCGGTTAAAAGATCTCCCAGAGGTAGGCTGTCTACTAGTCCAACTCCCCTATTCGATGTCGATGTACCATGTCCCGGGGAGGACCAGACCACAAACCCCTGGCATAATCATTGGACTTTTAATCCTCTAACTGTCCGACCATTTTATCAACGGAGCCCAGATCTTCGCCGCACCCTCTCCCCTACAGAACAGATCTGTTTTACTTATGGCCATGATGTTTTTTAGGCAGTCTGCAAACCTTGGGGGGGTTGGAGATTTCCATTCACTGCAGACCTCCCTCCTAGCGATGACAATCACGTAAAATATAAACTGAGTGATACTGTCTCTAATATCATAATCATCTGGTAAACCCAAAAGAATCAGTCTAGGGCTTCAAATAACTGGTCTTGACAGTACCTCCTCTAGGAAAGTGCAAACCTGTTGCCAATAGTTTTTTGTTTTTTTTAACACTTTATTGAGGCAGATGTTGCAAACCACAGTAGTAAAAAAAAACAAAGCCAGTTTACAGGGTCTGTACTTATGGCAGTCAAGTAACTCAATCAGCAGAATGATGAGTACATCAAAATGTACATTCGGGTTGCACCATGAAGCATGGTAAATGTTACAGTAGGAACATTTTCTGATAAGGCAACTTAAATACAAAACAAACATAACCATTAGTTCAAAAAGCAAAGAAAGGATAAGAGGGACAGTAATCATGAGAATCAGATTGCAAGACCAGCACAGTAAATCTTTCTGTAGCACATCAAGTGGCACCGTTGCCAATAACCACATCACAGTAAAAGCATTCAAGAAACCTTTCCACCCAGGAATGAGTTGGACTAGGAGCAGGAGTTCGCACAGTACCAAATTGTCGTGAAGGGCCAATAGTTGGGCTGCATGAGCGTGAAAAGGACAATCTCCTTCGTTGGCAGAAAGGCCCCTGAGTCGGGAACAGCATCGGGGCCCCCGCCTATCAGGCCCTGCATCCACATCCAAAGGGCAGCGGCAAACAACAGCAGAAGCAGCGCCAGATTGGGAGTATGGAATGGGGGTCCCGAGGTCTAGCCCACCCCGGTCGGTATATTGGGATGTAGGGACTGAGAGGGTTTTTCCAGCGTTTTCCCTGAAATGTATTGGCGGTACGGACCCCAAATATCTGTAGGGCGGGAAGAGGCCGGGAGTTGGTCAGAATATTACACACTGTTTACATTGCTGTATGCCACACTCCTTAGCCAAGCGGCAACAGAGGGAGCACGTCGCGAGCACCAGTGCAGTGCGACCTCTCTCTTGGCCAGAAGGAAGCAGATCGATGCCAACTTGCGAATTTTGCGGGGAAAATTGGACACATATCCCATCAGGGCAATCTCCGGTAGGACCGATAGCGACAGGCCCAATATCGCACCCAGTGTGTCGTGCATTTCAACCCAATAGGAGTGTAATTTCGGGCAAGTCCAGGAAAGATGGGCAAAGTCGGCCTGAGGGGCATTGCATTTAGGACAAGTGTGGGGACGTGTCGGGTCGATTCTGTGGGCCAACGCTGGGGTGTGGTACAGCCGTCGAAGGAATTTAAAGTGTATAAGTTTGTGCCTGCTATTCATTGAAACCTCCCTGGTCGTGGCACAGCATGCTTCCCATTGATTGTCAGAGATCTGGGCGCCCAGATCCAATTCCCATGCGGCGCGCACCGCCTCGTCGGACGATGGGAGTGAGGACAGGCAGAGTTTGTAGAGTTTGGACACAACATGGGCCCCCGAAGAGTTCTGGATGATGGTCGTGAGTGCAAGAGTGTCATTAGGTGGCAACGGGAAGGTAGGAAATGTAGCCCGCATCAGTGCCTAAGTCTTGCAAACACAAAAGTATCCATAAAAGTGCGCTCGGTGAAGTGGGGGTCTTCGGTAATATAAAGAGCATGGCCATCTGGGAATAGGTCACCTATCGTGTTCAGTTGGTATTTAGAGAGTGTTCGACTAATCAATTGTTCGCCTGTTATAGGGAGCCAATGTGGGTTGGGAAGCTGGAGGGCCGGAGAGTACAGGGTGTCAACGCGCAGTAAGCGTCTGAGTTTGTCCCAAGCCCAAGTCGTTGTGGTGAGAGGGAGTATGTCGTGTGGGTCGCGAGGGAGGCCTCTAGGAAGCACGGCATCCAGAGACACTGGGAGCGCGGAGTCTGCTTCGGGTTTCAAATGTTGGATCCTGGCATCAGGATGGTACCAGGGGTGGGCATACGAGCATTAGGCCACCGGGTAGTAAAGGTGGAAGTCTGGGACCCCAAATCCGCCCCTCTCGTAAGGTAGTGTCAGTGTGCTCCAGGCAAGGCGAGGGCGCTTCCCTACCCAAACCAGTCTCAGCAGGGCAGTGCGCAATTGGGTGAAAAAAACCTTTGTGAGAGGGATGGGAATGTTGTTGAAGAGATACAAAAACCGGGGCAGAACCACCATTTTCACTATAGCAATGCGCCCAGCCATCGATAAAGGGAGGCGGAGCCACCGGTCAGTGTTGTCCTCCAAAAAGTCAAGGGCGCGTCCATAGTTCAGGCGGATAATGGACACGGTATCTAAGTGGATATGTATCCCAAGGTATTTAACGGAGTCTTCACACCATTCCAACGGGAGAGAGCAAGGCCATCTCGCAGTGGCGAGGGTGAGAGGGAACAGTTGTGATTTGTGCCAATTAACCTTAAGGCCAGAATATTCACCAAAGCGCGTAATTTCAGATAGCAGAGGCTGCAGGTTGGTCTCAGGGGGGCGGACGTATAGAACCATGTCGTCCACGTAGAGTGACACCAGAAGAGGCTCGGTGCAGAACTGGAGCCCCCTATGCAAATGCTTCTCTTGAAAGTGTCGGACCAGAGGATCCATAGCCAGAATAAATAGTAAGGGGGATAGGGGGCACCCTTGTCGCGTACCTCTGGAGAGGGTAAACCTGTCTGTGATAGTGCCATTGAGGCGAATACGTGCCGTGGGTGCTGTGTACAGCAATTCAACAGTCGCCACAAACATAGCGGGCATGCCCATCCTACGCATCACATCCAAAAAAAAAGGGCCACTCCAGAGTCTCAAAAGCCTTTTCGGTGTCCAGAAAGATCGCAGCAGCCGGGATGGCGGGATCAATTCAGTGCAGGACCGAGAAGACAGTGCGGAGGTTCAGGGACGTCGACCTCTGAGGGACGAAGCCAGATTGTACTGGCGAAATAATAGAGTTCACCAGCAGCGCAAGCCGCATTGCGAGCACCTTGGCCAGGATTTTATAGTCCAGGTTCAGGAGTGACAGCGGGCGGTAAGAGCTGCAAACCATCGGGTCGCGGCCTGGCTTGGGTAACAAGACTATGGCCGCCTCACGGAGCGTAGGAGGGAGAATACCGGACTCCAGGGCCTCGGCATAGACCTCGACCAGAATGGGCACCAGCTCCTCCTTGTATGTTTGATAGAAATCGGCCGTGAAGCCATCCAGGCCCGGCGCCGAGGATCCCTTCAGCGAGTCTATCGCCTCCGCGATCAACTCGGGCGTGATGGGATGCGCCAAGAAGTCTTGCATATACTTCTCCAAGAAGACCATAGCTATTTTGTTAATATAAGGGCCGGGGTCACGGCGCTCGTCAGTAAGGGCAGACTTGTAAAGGTGCTTCAAGAATGTGTTGCAAATGGCGGTAGTATTGAAGTGTGGCGTGCCATCGGCAGCAACTATTTATGTAATATACGCAGCCTGCCGAGGTGGGCGCAGCAATTGGGCCAATAGCCTGCCCGGTCTATCTCCCTCGCCATACTGGCGTGCTGAATGGTACTTGCCCAGATACTTCAGCTCCCTGTCTGCCGCGTCCCTGAACTCTAAAAGGAGCTCAATGCGTCGTGTTTCGTTAACCGGGGAGGGGTCAGCAAGGATCTGGGATTCAATAGCCAATAGGTCAGTTTCTAGGCGGGACAGGGAGGTTCGAATTTCGCGCAGCTCTCCGACATGTTTGGTAATGCAAACCCCCCTTATGGTAGCCTTGAATCCCTCCCACAGTGTAGCCCATGCGGTCACCGAGCCAGTGTTAAGGTCGAAATAGTCTTCGATCGCTGAGCGTATCTCCTCTGTGAAAACTGGATCCGCGAGTGCTCGCCCAGGAAATCGCCATTGCCGCTCATACCCACCCAACCCGGGAACCGCAAGCGCCAGAACCACCGGAGAGTGATCCGAGATGGTGCGTGGCAGGGTGCGCAAATCAGTGACCCAACCCGCCAGGCCTGGAGAAAGGAGCCAGTAGTCGATCCTGGTGCTCGTGTTGTGGTAGCCGGAATGGTGCGTGAAGGAAGGGGAGGCAGTGTGACGCGTAGCCTCTATGTCCTGAAGTGAAAAGTGGGAGCAAATATCCGCCATCGCAGCGCGGGATAGCGGTTTGCGGTCAGGGGAGGGGGATGTGCTGTCTCTGCCGGGGTTCATCAGTAAGTTAAAGTCGCCCCCCATCGCCAGCAGGTCAAGGTCTGCGTGTAGTAGAGACAGGTGCAGCTCCTTGAGGCAGGCCGGGGAATCGACATTAGGACCATATACCCCTACAATGGCAATCTTATAACCAAACAGCAGCCCATGGAGAATCACATATCGTCCCTCCCCATCAACTTTGCTACCCGTCAAGACAAAGGGTACCGTATTTTCCGGCGTATAAGACGACCTTTTAACCCCTTAAAATTTTCTGGGAAGTCGGGGGTCGTCTTATACGCCGGATACAAAAATTGGCGGTTTATTTCACATAGCGCGGACTTCACCCGAAGGTGTCAGACCGCTCCTCAGTTGAAAATGGTGGCGCTTGGGGAACTCCAGCACAACAACAAAGAACGTAGGCGATGGTTGCACTGTGCAACAACACAATATCAGCCCATCGGCGGTCTTGAAAATAAATTACTTGTATAGTTACAGCCCGTCGCCAGCCAGAGGCAACTCAAACGCTGCGCAAGGTTTAAAGTAAAACAAATGGCGCCGTGAGCCCTACCTAGACTGCAGCTGCACATCCCCCCAAGGTTTAAACTAAAACAAATGGCGCCGTGAGCCCTACCTAGACTGCAGCTGCTCATCCCCCAGGCAGACGAGGCGCTCCTCCACGTGTGCTGATCTCTCTCTCCTTCCGTAATTCTTACGCTCATCGGAAGGAGAGGAGCGTCAGTACCACATGATCTCAGTCCATGGAGATAGAAAGGGGACTGTAGGACGTTAGGAAGTGGGGGTCGTCTTATACGGCGAATATAGCATGAAACCTACAGTCTGTCAATGAAAGTAGGGGGTCGTCTTCTACGCCGGGTCGTCTTATACGCCGGAAAATACGGTATTCGCTTGTGTATTAAAACTGCCACACCACGTGCATATCTACTGAAGCTTGAAAACACTCTGTGGGCGCCCCAACCCAGCGCAAAGGAAGGTGTGTCTGATTGAACCATGTGCGTCTCCTGTAAAACAAGTATATCAACATTATGTCTCACTGCATACTGTAGAACCTGTTTCCGTTTTCGGGTGGAGTTCAAGCCGCGGACATTCCATGTCATCAATGTTAGACTAGAAGGGCCAGTCTGCAAACCTATCCGGGCCATAGAGTCAAATCAAGAATCGTGGGCAAGAAGTGGTCATTGTACAAACCAGTGCCATGTGTCTCGCAATCAGATACCAAAAAAAAGAAAAAACATGGAAAATACAAACCCCCCCACCCCCACCCACCACCCAGCCTCCCAGCACCCCATGAGAGGCAGAACCCCACGAGTTGCAAATCAGCAATGCAGAACAACAAGTGCCAAGTAGGAAAAGCATATGAAAGTGGCTGCATAATGCAATCTAGGAAACCCAAGGAAAAGGAGCAGAACATATCGGCCCGCGCCTGGGGGGAAAGCAACGCTAGCCCCCGAGCGGGCAATCCAACGGAACGATGAGAATGTCATAAACGAATAGAAATTAAAGGATTGTTAGCCATCCCTGCAAGGAGAAGAATGAACCAGAACCAGAGCGTTATGGACAGTCAGCCCTGACCAGCGTCAGTGAACAAGTCAGCGCTGGCCTGCGTGTCCGACTGCAGGGGAGAGGTGGGTCTGGAGCCAGAGGCCGATCCAGACCCTTTTTTGTACGAGTGGCAGAAGTCCTGGACCTCAGCTGGAGAGTCAAAGATGCGAAACCGGCCATGAACGTCCACCTTCAGCCGGGATGGGTAGAGCATGCTGTATTTAAGGCCCAGATTACGAAGTGCCGCCTTGACGCTGGTGTACTTCCTCCGAGCCTCTTGCACCATAACTGTGTAGTCCGGAAAAAAGGACAACTTGCTCCCCTGCCATCTCACCTCACCCATCTCTCGCGCCGCCCGAAGCGCGGCATCACGGTCACGAAAGTTCATTATTCTGGCAATGATGGGTCGGGGCAGCTGTCCAGAACGCGGTTTGGGCCCCAAGGACCTGTTTGCTCTTTCCACAACAAAACCAGCCGTAAAAGTGTCATTTCCAAACAGTTCAATGAGGAGGTTCTCCACGAAGGTGTCTAACCGGCCAGTGGCTGTAGTCTCCGCCACGCCAAGGATTCTGACGTTATTCCGCCGGCTGTGCGCTTCCAAATCCTCGTTCTTGATGGCGACATCTTTAAGAATCTTTTCCACCCTCTCCAGTCGCTTCAGAGCTTTGGAGGACCCGTCCTCCAGGTCAGATATTCTAGACTCCGCCAGGTCCAGGCGCCGATTGTGGGCTTGCACAGTGGAGTTGATGGCAGACAGTTTTTGCTCCAGACTGTCGAATCTGGTATCGAGGGCTTTGAAGCCTGCACGCATCTCCCCCATCATGGCGGACATCATGGACGCCGCCTCGCCATTGTCCTGTGCCACTGGAGCTCCCGATGCAGCTCCCGGTGGGGGGTCGGCAGCAGGGAGAGGAGTCTTGTCGAAGTTAAGGGTTCTCTGGCAGGATCCTTCTTCCCCATTGTGGAGGACGTGTGGCGGGGCCGCAGTCGCTGCGACAGAGGCGGTGAGCAGGGATCAATGGTAAAGCAGGTCGATCTGTAGACCACCAAAGACCGGATAGCGTGGGCAGTGCGACAGGCAAGTGTTCGGGCCGCAGCCTAAGTAGCAGAAGTAGGGGCGACCAGTCAGTAGTAGTCAGCGCAATATGGTGCCACTGAGTGCAGGAGGGAGCCACCCCAATCGTGGCGTAGCAAGCAGAAGCCTCGTGGTAGCAATTTAAGGTGGCGCGCTGCTCGGTCGCACGGCAGGGCCGCTGTATGTTACCAGGGAGTGCCCCCAAGCCGCCCCGCAGGCACGCGGACCACCCCTCCCCCGCCCCCCGCTCGCGCCCGCAGCAAGTCCCCCAGCTCGGCACGAGTCCAAAATCCAGTCCCCGGCTCCCGCGCTCCAACGGGCCCAAGGCCTCAGCCACACCCGAGAGCCTGGAAAAACAGGGAAAAGACGGGACCGAGCGGCAGGGGGGGGTCAATGTGCGAGGCCGCTAGGGGTAGGAGCGTAAAGGAGCGGAGCCGCGGCCGCAATCGGCCGAGCCGCACTCACCCGGCGCACCAGCGCAGCAGGGAAGATGGCGCCGAGGTCCGGAGGCCTCAGATCCCCTCCGCCGTGGTTGTCGCGGCCAGCCACTCCCGCGGCTCGGCAACTTCTCGCTGGCTGCCCCGGACCATCAGTAGGCTGGACACAGCGTTTGGTGTCGGCAGGGATGTGGTTTACATTCCTTCTCGTCCGTATTGGGCGCCCGCCCGGAGGAGCCTCACAGCGGAGCGGCCATTTCGGTTGCCGCCGTGGCCACGCCCCGTTGCCAATAGTTTTTAATTTCTGGACAGTCTGCAAAAATGTGTAAGTCATCTGCCGCTAAAAGCTTACATCTAGGACAAAAATATGATTCTCCGGATATTTCTGTCAATTTTGAGGGAGTCCAGTAAACCCTGTGTGCCGTGTAAAGATGGTTTCTTCTAAGATTGGTAGGTTTTATTGTTTTTTGAGATATTATAAATGAATCTATCCAAACCTCCAGTTGCTTTTCCGTGCTATCTACCAATAAGTCCCCCAAAAGTTTCGAGATTTCTTCCTCCTGTCTGTCTTTTGCCCCTATTAGTAAAATGTACCAAGAAGAAACCTCCCCTTCCATCCTTCTTGCCTACTGGCCAATTCTAAGAGTTCACTTCCCTCTACTTCTGACGCCCAGTTTTGACTTCCCCACCAAGATGATAATTGATAATATTTAAACCTTGTGAGGGATCTTCCTGTCATATTACATAAGGATGTCCAGCCTAGGAGATCTAAATTATCCTGTAAGTCTCCCCATCTTACAAAGCCTGCCTCTCTCAAAGGGGAAGAAAGGCGATCTAATAGACATTCCGGTGTTCCAGGGGAGTCCCAAATTGGTGCCAGGGAGTTGTAGTAGGGGATTTTCCAGATTTTACAAACTGCTTGCCACAATTTAAGAGCTGTAAGTAGGATTTTTAAGCGAACTTTCTTGTAAAATTTTTGGGCACCGAATTTAAACAAAAAAAATTCAAGACCCTGAGGAAGGTCAGATAGCATTGCTTGGAACAAACGGCCATGTGAAGATGAATCCAACTTATTAGCCAGGAGTCTGAAATTTTTTAACTAACTGAAACGCATAAAAGTAGAAAAGTAAATCGGGGAGGGCCAGACCACCTATTTTTAACCCCCTTCTCAACTTCCTCCAAGCAATTCTTGGTGACTTGGTGGCCCAAATAAATGAGCCTATCTTACCCTGAAGGCTGGAGATGTCTTTATTTTGAAATGTCAGTGGAATACTGTTAAAAAAGTCACTTTAGGCAGTACTACCATTTTAATTAAATTAACTCTACCGTATATACTGAGAGGTAAACCGGCCCATCTTTGTAAAAGTTTAGTTATATCTTTAACCACTGTTTGCCAGCTTATTTTGGGTATATCCATCAGTTTTTGCGTAATTTAGATACCTAGATACCTGATCTTGGTTTTCACGCCAGGTATAGGGACAGGACTATTCCAACTCATTATATCTGTTTTGCTCTTATTGATGCTGTATCCCAAGACTACTCCATATTCCTCTGCTAGTTTAAATACCTTCGGAATAGCCTCTACTGGATTGATGGTGTACAGCAACAAGTCATCAGCATATAATGCGGTCTTTAACTCCAGCCCATCCATTTTAAAAGGAATGATTGTTGGATCTGATCTCAACATTGTAACAAACGGCTCGATGTACAGTTCGAAAAGGAGAGGAGACAGGGGACAACCCTGTCTCGTCCCTCTTGATATCACAAACCAGCCCGTCAGGCAACCATTAATTAAGACTTTTGCCCGTGTGTTCCCATATAGTCTTTTAACAGCCTGAATATAGGGAAGTGGAAAGCCAAACCTGGTCAGAGTGTCCCACAGGAACATCCAATTGACTTGATCAAAGGCCTTTGCGGCATCTATTGCCACGATGGCCAGTGGCAGACCCTTTTCTTCCGCAAAATCAATTGCTCCGATGACCTGAAAAGTCAACTCATTTAATTGTCGACCTGGGACAAACCCCCATTGATCAGGATGGATAATGGTTTTAATAACTTAAGATAGTCTCTCAGCCAGAATCCCAGAGAATATTTTAAGGTCGGAATTCAGAAGAGAGATAGGTCTAAAAGACTCTATTTTCATGGGGTCTTTGTTAGGTTTAGCTATTAGAGTAATAGTGGCCTCTAACCATGAGGGTGGGATACCCCCTCCTTGCTGATATATGTTGTTAAAAAGAGACAACAGGTATGGAAGAATCTCTTCCTCATTTTCTTTATAGATCTCCGTTGGTAGGCCGTCTGGGCCTGGGGCCTTATTCCTGCTCATCTTTTTTAGCTGTACCCTGATTTCCCCTTCAGTGATCTCCCCCGATAGGGTCTTTTTATCTACCTCGCTCAATTGAGGTAGTACCCTTTGGCCCCACCACTTCTCCAAATCTTCTGTTCCAATGTTTATATTTTCCTGGTATAACTCTTCCATGAATTCCCAAGCTTCAGCCCTAATCTCTTTGTCCTTAGTCAGCTGCTCTCCCGAATTTCGTTGGGACAGGGTATTAATGTTGTTCCTGGTCCTGTCTGATCTGGCCTTCCACGCTAGAAGTGCCCCACACTTCTCCCCGTATTCGAAGTTTTTTAGTTTGCTGGTCTCCCATCTATCGTGGATCTGCTTATCTGCTTTGGCTTTGAGACTCAGTTGCAACTCTATAAGTTCCTTTTCTAAATCTGGGATCTTCTCTCTTTCCCCTAGAGCTGCCCGCTGTAGTTCCTGCTGTTTCTTCTTAATAGAGTCCAAATCTTTAGTTTCTCTATCCTTTATCTCTTTTCTTTTTTGTCTCATCTGGTGTCCCAAAAAACCTCTAAGAAAGGACTTGAATGACTCCCAGGCAGTTTGTTCTGTAGCCGAACCCACATTGAATATAAAAAACTCCGTTATGCTACTCTTAATTTTAACTCCAATATTATCATCTAGTAGAATAGTTCTATCTAGGGTCCATCTACGTTCAGAGACAATATTCTTGAAATTAATGCTTAGTTGTACCACTGAGTGATCTGAAAGGCCCACTGGGATATGGGCAACTGAGGTCAGAACTGACTCGAAATAGTGGTCTACCAGGAATAAATCAGTTCTTGAGAATTGTTTGTACTTTTTACTGTAGAAAGAGTATTCTCTTAAATTACCATTCTTAGTTCTCCAGGCGTCCAACAAGTTGAAGTCTTTTATTATGTTCTTAAGAACTGAAAGATACCTTTTGGGCGAAACATATTTTGCTCTAGAGGTGCGATCTAACTGGCTATCTAAAATAATATTAAAATCCCCCCCAAGAATAAGAGGTGCTTTGCTCAGGATTAAAACCCTCTCAAGATTACGAAGAAAGGTTTCATTATCCTCGTTTGGGCCGTAAAACACTACAAATGTGTACGGTGAACCAGCAATCAGAAGGTCCGCTACCAACCACCTCCCTGACTGGTCAGTGTCCCAGCTCTGTACACTAATTCCCTTATTTGCCCTGGTGATTATTGCCACTCCCCTAGAGATTCCCTTCTGCCTGGAGCATAAAACGTCCTGTACCCAACGCTTTTTCTCAAAAACCTTCTTACACTCTTTTGCCTCAAGATGGGTCTCCTGCAATAAATATATGCTAGCCTCTAGGTTCTTTAAAAAATCACAAACCCTCTGTTGTTTCCTGAAGCTTCCTATTCCATTAAGATTCCAGAAAATTATCTTACTACTAGTATGTAAGTTTACCGCCATAACCAAATGTTACCCTACCATCTACTCGCCGGGATAAATGCATCATCTGAGTATCTGTATGTGTATGTTTGTATTTGTTTGTGTATGTGTATGTTTGTATTTCTGTGTCGAATGAGGACTTTTTATTCTTTTTTCCCCTTCCCTCCCCCCCCACCCATTCCCTCCCCTGAGGAACCCCCCCCTTCATCTTGGGCGTTGTCTCGCCCCTGTGAAACTCTCCGTCTTTTAGCACCCTATCTATCCTGTCCCTTGCCCTTACCACCTATTATCGGTGTGAATTGGTGTATTTGTGAGATTTTTTTCCCCCTTTTTCTTAAGTGTGATGTATAAACCCCCTTTTTTTTTTTTTTACTCAAAGAGAATTGATCCGTATCTCTGATTACTATGTTCATTTTTCATATAAGCAATAAATGCTAGTAAAAGTTAGGTTTAAGTATGACCAGTACTGAAAGCTAGATATTCCCAACTAAACTCCTCCCTCATGTTCTGTAACAGCTCATCTACTTTTTCTGGCTGAATACAGGTGTACATTTTATTATTCCACATGACTTTAAGCATGGCTGGAAACTCTTACTAAAACATATAGTATGTCCAAAAATATATATACTAAAATGCAACCACTTGGATATTTTCTCAAAACTTCATGCATCAGTCATTAAAGACACAATTATGATTTTGTCTGCAGTAGTAAAGGTAGGTTTATAAGTCTTCACTAGTATTGAGCCCATGCGGCGACTTAGTGTCTAAATTGAGTACATACCTTGTCTCTAAGCGCTGGGACGTCTTTTTGCCGAGGCAGCCATGCGCTCTATAAATACTCTAATCTTATCTAATCTAATCTCTAACTGTCTTAACATTGAATCTCGGTTCCTGCTGTACCTTAATTTGGGTACTGTATCAATCACATAGTACCTGAGTAGACCAAGGTTGTTGTTGTGATTTTGTTTAAAGTGCCGGGCTACCTGGTAGGTAAGATCAGAGTTTACTATAGCTTCTATATGTTGCCGTATTCGTTTATCTACTTGCAATATGGTGCTCCCAATATAACGTAACTTACATGTACATTCAAGAACATAAACTGCAAATTCCGTTTCTCAAGTGAGAAGCTTGTCAATCCTGACAGGCCTGTCATGGAATGGGGTATGACTCTGTATCATTTTGATGTCAATATTAATGTATGAATGTAGCATGGCTGAAAAGCAATTAATTGTTGCTATACAAAAACCCAGCAGAAGAGACAGGAGTACTTGCCTGGTAAGGCGCCTCACTTATTTTGTGCATACATTTCCAAAAGGATTACAAGTCAAGCTAAGGCTCCTGTAATCCACTTAAATTATCACGTACACTGCCCGCCACTAGAGACCTGTGAACACATTTAGGACAACAGAAGGCTTGAAAGCTTCCCTTTCAAAACCTCCTACTGAAGCAGGAAGAAACCTAGCCTAGTAAGAAATAAAAACCACACAGTCCCGACCTTACAGAACTTTAAAGTTAAGCCCCATAACAGAAGCTATTCTATATATAAATGGCAACTTCTGGTAGCCCTTATTGAAGGCGTGTGAGTACTACATACACATCTTATAGGTGCACTGTAAAAAGTAACTATTGTTTCTTGGTTTTTTTTCCACTGATGCAGACTTATATGAATGTTTCTGAATTCAAGAATGAAGCCAGGCGTATTGGCTTTGCTAATGTCAGTTAACTTTCAGGTCATTAAGGATGTGCTCATTGAGGGAAAGCCTTGTATAGAAGTTAAGGAGGGGCAGCTTAGAGCTCGTTGCTGGTATAGGCCGGATGTATGACGTTACAACGCATACTTTTACCACGCATGCCTGTACAACGCGGTTTTTACATCGCAAGCGTTTACAACGCATAGCGCTTTGGGGTGCTGGATAGTGAATAGTTTAATTTACTATTCCAACTCCAGTCCCCGTGGACACTAGGGAAGGTGTTGGATAGTAAATTAAACTTATTCCCTATCCTAGAGCGCCCCCCAGCGCAATGCGTTGTAATGGTTTGCGTTGTAATGGTCGCGTTGTAATGGTAGTGCGTTGTAAAAGATTCGTTGTAAACGTTGTTCACTATATAGGCCTCATGTTACCAGCTTGTTAACCACTTTACTAGCGTGAACGAGCCACCACTTCAAAAAGTTCTCTTCTACTCCTGACTAGTTTCCACTGGTGATGGAGCAAGCCAGCGTTGCAGTCGTTTCTCACTAGCCTTTTGCCCAAAAACGTATGTGGTGGAGTTAATACATTATTTGTATTTATTAACTGTTCAATTAATTAAAATCATTACAGTAAAAACAATCAGTGAATAAAAAACTAAAGCAATAATACTAAAAATTTCTGCTTATCTTACATACAATTGTTAATCCATTATACATCAGGGGCAACTGCCAGCAGAAGGCATTTTTAACAGTAAACAGATATATTTTGTATTTGCCTTTGCACCACTTGTCTCCTTTTTTACGAACTGGGCCAAATAGTCTGGACTCACCCTTGAAAACTCAAATAGAAAGCAACAGGAAGCCATGCACAATTTCAAGAGGAATTACTGTTGTCGGTTTTTGAAGCATCTTTAGCCACAACATTATAAACTTGGGTTTTGCAATCAGATAAAAAAAACTGAAGATTGTATTTCTCCACATCTGAGACTGGGTGCAATCCTACTGCCACGAAGGATGCAATGTGGTTGTTCTTGTGGATAAACGGCCATTGTGACCAGCGGTCGAAGTGCATTAAAAAAAAAAGGGAACTGTGATGCTGTGCACAATGAGGGCGTGGCGTGCAAGCGTGGGGCGGGGTGAAAAGTGCGGCTAAAATACTAAAAATGCTGTAACTTTTTTCGGTCTTTCCTCTTCGAGCATGTACATACGAAATAGTACAGCTTAAATGTTAAATAAATGCAAGTTAAGTTACTCATTGGGAAATGCACTATGTACTTTATGAAACCTGTTTTAATGGGAAACATCCTTTACAACAAAACTTTTACAACGCAGTGCTATTACAACGCAGGTTTTACAACGAAAACCATTACAACGCATTGCGCTGGGGGGCGCTCTAGGATAGGGAATAGATTTAATTTACTATCCAACACCTTCCCTAGTGTCCACGTGCACTGGAGTTGGAATAATAAATCAAACTATTCACTATCCAGCACCCCAAAGCGCTATGCGTTGTAAAGGTTTGCGTTGTAAAACTGGCGTTGTAACAGCATGCGTGGTAAAAGCATGCGTTGTAACGTCATACATCCTATTTTAATTAATGCACTGCAGAGGTCTGTGTCTGTAACTAGGCAGCAACTGAATTGAAACCTGGTTGAAACAGTGGAGATTAGTTAAGGGTAGTAGTAGTAAATATGTATTTGTTGATTACTTAAAATCATTACAATCAGCAAAGTACATATACGACACAGGCTAACACAGCCCGCTGTGGCACAGGGGCCTGTGCTACGCCCCTTCAAGGCACACACACAATGCACCGCTCAGCTGGTAACTCCTTTCCAATACAACTCAGAAAGAATAAATCTGTGTCATCAGGAAGTGTCAAGTGATTTCCTCAATCGAAGCAAATACAAGCTTTGGAACTCCCTTTACATTTACAGATTGACCAGTTGCGTACATTTAGATTCTTTCAGGGAAGCAGATACCCTGGCAGGAAGGCTTGTTTAGCTGTCAGCCGCTCCCTCAGTTTCACAGCACAGGAGACTCCCTTTCCTACACTTCAGCGGAAGCATTACTGATGTCGGAACTAACTGGCCCAGGGCGGTTGTCATATCACAGAAAGTAGGGGAACTGTTTTCCTTAAATTATAAAAGTATGAGCACGCCATGCCACACCAATCCAGACCACTTCGACCACTGATTAAGGCACCCGGAAACCTGGCTTTTAATTCTGGTTTCCCTCCTTGACCAGATTGTGTGATCCTGGGCGAGTAAATTTATTCCGCAAGCTGCGGTTCTGATATCTGCCAAAAATTGGGGGGGCATATTACCAACAGCTAGTGATATTTATCGCTAAGTAGGCTTAGCGGCAATTTTTTTATCGCCGCGCATCGGCGGATATTATCGCTGAGATAACGTGCTATTAGCAACGTTTATCTCAAAAGCGATAATATTTCCGGCGATAGCGGCGAAATCCGTGAATATTGCTGAGAATACAGCGATATTCACGCATTATCGCTAACAGGGTCTTAGCCATTATATCCACCTCCCATTGGATTTAATGGCTAAGAACTGGTCTGAGCAGGCGTTAGTTTTCAGAGATATTCGCGCTTAGCGCAAATATTGCCATCGCTGCGCCTGCCTTGCTAATAGGCGATAGCAACGTTAGCGACTGCTTTCAGTCACTAACAGGTTGGGTACGCCCACTTTGCATGTCATTAGCGATAAATATCGCTGACATGCAAAGCGGGCCCCAAACCGCTCGCTATCGCCTACAAGCTGTCGCTAACTGCTGTTAGCGACTGCTTGCTAATAGAGCGATAGAATTATCGCCGCATAGCAGCCGAAAACGGTATCACATATCGCCCGCCTTGGTAATATGCCCCTGGGAGTGTCTTGAAATAAACCCAAAGGATGCATTCAATGCAATTTACAACCGCTGGAAACATTTACAACATTCAGTATGCTTGAGACAAGACATGATGAAGACAACTCTGCAAGTTAAGTTTTGTGCTGTGTGTGTTTTCTTCAGGTTGCACACTTTATTTCTGAAAAATGTGACTTGGCCTTTCATCCTTTTAAGCAAAAGAGTTCCCTGTCCGATTGGGTAATGATAACAGTAAAGGGAAATGTTTAATGCACAGCACTATAGCATACTATATTTTTAATAACTTTGGCAGGCATAAAACAGAGAGGACAACACGTCCACATACAATTGAGGCACGAAATGAACCCCTGGAGATGGTCTTTCTGGCAGAAGGATGCTGCTGGGGAAAATGTACTCCCCAGTCAGCCACATGGAATGTGTAAAACAAAGAGTGCTGGGGCTGAGCTCCCTTTCTGGATGAGTGCAATTTTGAAATGCTTCTCCAATGTTATTCTTTAGTTTGTACTTACCACTCCAACACATGACTGCCATTTTACAATTAGAAGTTACACTTTGAAAATAAAGTGCGTGGGAGTGCCAGAACATAAATGAGCAGCTGCTGGGGCCTTGGGAAAAACATTTTTTAAATATGAATAATGGTGAGCAGGATGAGGAAAGGCAGAGAAGCGCCAGTGAGCAATTACAAGAAGAGAGAGCATGGTGAATAACTTGTTTATTTTTTTTTAAAACAAGCATCAGTCCTTGCTCAAACTCTCCTATGCGGTGAACCACTAGGATAAACCTAAAAGAATGTATCATGTGTAGTGTTACTACAGGTTATGAACAATCTGAGTCACATCTATAGGTGAAGTCTAAATCATTCTCATGCACTTAAAAGAGTATCCCTCCAACCATATAAAGTCTTCAATTACCAATTGTGTCTGTTAAAATACTGTACGCTATTGATAAAAGACCTTGATTCTCATCACCCAAAAGAATCAGACCCAGACACGTGTTTACCAAATAGCAAAAAAGGCCACCTTTATTTTAGATCAGGTAAACTCCAAATTCAGGCAATTGACTTTTATAGACTATCAACAATTCAGTAAAATGTGCCAAAACCTTTAATATTTTCCTGCGTATAAAATATTAGCATATTCAGACCGAAACCATCAATAATATGTTGTAAACATTCCTTCCAAACCTTGTGTTTCATTTCTCCTCATTTGATACCTTTACTCCTTTCACTTTTCAACGGTAATTAAGCCTGGGAGCTACCTATCTAACTGTGGCAACTAACGTGTATTTATAAACAAGAGATTATTTTTTTGATTTTTTTTTTTCTTTCTTTCTTTTTCTTTTTTATATTTTTTTTTAGGGATGGGAGGGTGGGACTTCGCTAAACAAGCGCCTCCCGCCTCCCAGCTGTCACCTCAGGAATGCATTCAGCGCGGACTGCTAACATTCTAAAGCGCGCGCCCCCTGCCTAATACTCACCTACCAATCCCTCCGCTCGGCCTGACCCATTGGGATTGGGCGAAAGATCCCAGGGGGAGACCGCTCACGCTTCGCTCCCCCTGGGGCCCCATATTATGCTAACTTTTGATGTGGTGAGCGGTATACAAATGTAGTGTATGTCCTTGAGCCGGCATTTTTACATATTGTAAGTGCTGAAAGCATTTGTAAACGTTGTGAGTGTTGCGGGCAATCTCTGTTTGTAGTACACAAAACCATCAGATTTCATAATCCCACACAAAATCATGCATTAATTACTTGTGCCATTTTTAAAAAGCACCGAAGCCTCATGTTTCTGAAAGTTGCGTTGGGCTTACCGGCCGGCTCAGAACAACACTGCCTCTCTTGTCTGGCATACTCCATGCACACCATATTATTTATGCCACATATAAATGCCCACGTAGTGATGAACATAAACGAAGAACTTTTTGTTGTCAATGAGGTTAAATGGTGCACTGAGTGTCGGCCATAGTTAAATGAACGTCTTGTTATATTGGTCAGTGCAAATTAATCAGCTTCAGAAACGATAATGTAAAATTGAGATTACAAGTATCTGATAAAACACATAATGAACGTGACAATCTTTTAAATAGGTTTCGCAGCAGTTCATCTAAGTCCAATCTCTTTGTGTAGCATTGAACAAGCACAGCGCAGCGGTAGACCACAGTTCTTATGAGGGGGGCTGCATTGAGGGGGGGTTGCAAGGTGCAGTGGTCGAAGTGAGCCTCGTTTAAGAAATTTAATTTACAGCGCAAGTGAAACAGAAGCCTCCAAATAGAAAGGCCAGCACTTTAAAAATAAAAACAAGCACAGAGCAAGCGTTGTGCATGCAAAACCTTAAAACATAGTTCCACAAAAGCGGATGGAAACAGTCCTTGGTCCCCTAGAAACTGATAAGAGAAACACATGGGGAAAACAGAGGAACAATACGAAACACAGTTTGCTACAGCCAACGGAAATGGAGCCAATGTAAGTGGCAAGCACAGGAACCAATGAAAAGCAAGGAAAGCAAGTGGGCGGGATGTAAGCTCTCTTTACGATGAATATTAAATACAATAGCTTTCACAAGAACAGCACAAGCGATGTGCAGGCAAAACCTAATAAAGGGCCGATTTACCAAGTTTTCACTGAACACAGCACAGTAACCAAAGTTGTTGTGCTGTGTGCGTCAAAGGGAGAGAGCAGCAAAGCTCCATATCTACGAATATATGATACTGGTGCTCTCTCTTCCCTAGTGCAGACACACTTTTGGCTGCCATAGACCAATGCACACATCCCTTAAACCATTGTACAAGTGTGTGTATGTGTCTGTGTGTTTGTGTGATAACAAGCATAGGTTTTGTACTGGAAGAGTTCCTTCCAGTACAAAGTACTAACACTTTTTTTCTCTTTGTGTGCTGTACAGTGCAGTATAGATGCACAGTTGGAGATGTTTCGAGAAAATTAAACTTTTCTCAAACGTTATGCCTGCCTTTAGGAGGCATACTTTTTACACACAAATCCCATTCTACCAATAATGGTAGATGGGAATGTGCATCAAAATCCATAGGTGGTTGCATAGAAACACCCATGTAACACCCATCGTATGCCCCTTTTATGCAAAATAGTGAAAAGTAGCGCATAACACAACTCTGCATTACTTTAAGGACAACTTTCCAATGCAAATCAAGATTGCGTTGGAAAGTAACACCCAAACTAGCACTTTGCGCTGGGTTTGGTTTATAAAAGTGATGTAAACCTGGGGCAAATTGTTAATAAATTTCCCAGACAAACTCAGGATTTAAAACTTAAAACAGTGGTTGGGTTTGTCTATGCTAATGAGAATGTCTTACTATCAAAAGTAACCCTAATTAGGAACCTGAGAATAACGAAAGTTTGAGGAAAAAAGATAAGGGGGCATATTACCAAGCAATAGCGATAATTATCGCTATTGCTTCGTTAGAGACAAAAGTTTACCGCTGAGCTGCAGCGATTTTTACCGCAGATAAACCTTGGTATTACCAAGGTTTAACACAAATGCGATAAAAATCGGCCGCAATGCATGAATATCGCTGAAAAGTCAGCGATATTCACGCATTAGCGAGCTAATGCTCTTAGCCATGTTATCCACCTCCCATTGGATAACATGGCTAAGAACTGCTCGGGGGCAGGTGTTTGCTTTTGGAGATATTCGTGCTTAGCGCGAATATCTCCAAAAGTTGGTAATAGGAGATAGCGATGTTAGCGACTGTTTTCAGTTGCTAACATCTTGGCACGCCCACTTTGCATGTCATTAGTGATAAATATCACTGACATGCAAAGCGGGGCCCAAGATGGTCGCTATCTCCTACTAGCTGTCGCTAACTGGTGTTAGCGACAGCTAGGTAATAGGGAGATAATTTTATCTCTGCTTTCTTGGCTTTTAAAGCCAAAAAAGCGGAGATAAACCCCTTTGATAATATGCCCCAAGGTTCTATATACCCTACAATTGTTGTGGAGAAGTGTGGCTCACCGGTTAGAGCAGGCAGACCCTGAAGCAGAGGTCAGACCCGGGACCAGGGTTCAATTCCCGACGCGGCAGGGTCTTGAGCTCAAATGTCCACGGACTCGATAATTCTCGCTTCGGTGCCTGACCTAATCATGGGTTCACACTCTGCAACTCTGGGCATTAAGCTTGCTTAATCTCCACAACGGCCCCCCGCGGCGGGATGCCTGGCTTTCACCTTGGGGATGCCTGTTAGGGGCTATCTCACAGGGAAAAGCCAGGACGGGTTCCCAAGGCAAGCGCCGAGATGCCTCGGGGTAGTCGAGCGCTATATAAGAACATATAAAAAAAAAAATAAAAAAAAATTGTGCAGCTCTTTGGTGCAGTTCATAACTCACTGTGCTGCAATTAAGAAAAGTATGTCTATGGCAAAAGCAGTAACACACTGAGGGCCACGTGCGAAATGTTGAAATAGTGAGTTCCTGATTGCGATTTCCTGCGAATCGCAATTAGGAATTCACTATTTCAAATGAATGAAACTCTTTAGAGTTTAATTTGCTTTTTCCAGTGGGTAACAAATAGACTTACCCCATGAATATTAATGAGGTGGGTTTTGGTTTGCGACCTATTGGGATTCGCTAAAATTACAGGGGTAGTGGCCTGCTGGGGACACCAGCCCGCCAGGTCTGTCGTTTATTTTAAATAAAGCAATCTTTTTTAAAAATGCAGCCCGTTTTCCTTTAAGGAAAACGGAATGCGTTTAAAAAAACAGAAAAAAGTAAAGTTTACTTTTAGTTTTTCAAGAGTAGACAATTGTCCGTTGGACCACTGCCTGCCCTTAAAAAATGCTTTTAGAAACATTCTTAAAGTGGAAGGGGAGCCCTTTCCATTTGCGAATGGGTTACCACCAGTTTCAAACTGCTGGTAAAGTACAATCGCAAAACAGTAATAAATATCATACCAATTTGGTATTTGGAAGGGACGGCATAAACACTCCCCCTACAAATTTTGAATCACAATTGCAAAATACAATTTGGTAACAAGTTACCAAATCGCATTTTGCACATTTAAAAAAGTCTTTTTCTGGTAGCAAACATCCCGATTCTGTGAATCAGACCCTTTGCGAAGGGAGTAAGGGCCATATGTATCATAGTTCAGTTTTGCGAATTCCAAATAGCGAATTTTAAGGAATCGCTATTTGGAATTAGCAAAACGGTATGTATGTAAAAAATCGCTGTTTCATAGCGATTCTTTACCATTCCTAATTTGCGATTAGAAAATAGCTAATCGCAAATTACCCATTCATTTCTATGGGCCAGGAGTCCCATAGGAATGAAGGGGGAATTTGCGATTAGCAATTTGGTAATCGCAAATTAGGAATATTTTCAAGGGTGCAGGGGTGTCTCAAGAACACCCTGCTGCACCCCTGAAAATGACATTTGGGGGCATATGGCGCACATACATGCCCTAAGGGCATGTATGAGCGTCATATGGCACCTTTGGTTTTTTGAAAAAAGCTTTTTTAAAAGAATTCGCAACTTACCACCAACTAGAAGTTGGTGGTAATTTGCGAATCCTTAATGGCATTTTAGGAATATTTTTTCTTTGATACATTGCATTTAAGGAATCGCAAAATTTGCGCAAAATTTGCGATTCCTTAAGCGCAATCGCAAAATAAGGAATAGCAAATTTTGCGATTCCTTATTTTGCATCAAACATGTTACATACATACCATTTAGCTAATTAGCATTCGCAAAGGCCGAAATTCGCGAATGCTAATTAGCTTGATACATATGGCCCTAAGTCTTTATACATCTGGCCATGAGCTATCTATATAAAATACAAATCTGAGATTTGTATGTGCCAGATTGCGCTTTTCAGAAGGAACATTAACCCTTTATGCTACTTTATGAGGAGTCAAAACTCTGGCTAGACAAGTCACAGGTCTCTCTAATAAATGCATTAACCAAAATATTCATAATGGCATTATTACGAACGCCTGGAAAATGTTGGGCACTCAAAGATCCCTGCAAGCTGCTCCTTGTCTTGCCTCTGCCTGTCGTGAAACGGGCGCTCCTGTGAGCTTGGCACCGAATGCGGCGGGCGGCACCATCGGCACCGCCCTAAAAACAACACTGTATTTCAGTCAGGTCCTCTTCTTCACTCAGAGCCTCCAATAGCCCTCTACTGTCTGTTGGAGGGGCTGTTGACACTTTATTTTCCTTCCACTTCCTTTGCCGCCCTGGTTGTCTCAGGTACCAAAGCGCAAGCCGGTTGTTGCAGCTTCTACCACAAATAGACGTCCATGTTCATCTCTTCAATGCACTTCCCCACAGGCATTACCTGTACTGATTATGTGTTTGCTTAATTGACTTAAAATAATTACAGTGCTTATGCAAGCTACCCACTTGGTGAAATGCAGGAAAGTTCCTGCTGTAGAACCGGCTTCTCTTGATTGGGCACTCTTTTTTTCCCTTTACAAGGAGGAACATTTAACCATCTCCTCTTACACTCTTATCTCAGACTCAGCACTGAGCCTGCATTATTTACACCCCAGACCATTAGAGAGGAGGAAATATTCACCCAACTGCTATAACACTGTGGGAGATTATTTTTAGGAAAATATGTTATTTACGGATGAACTTTTCACCCTGTGTCACACCTATGTCACAGTGTGCAAATATCTTTTAGAGTTGGACCCAAAGAAATCTTTCCTTTGTAACAAGGGACTTGCTACACAGGAAAGATTTATGTGGGTCCAATTCTAAAAGATATTTGCACACTGTGACATAGGTGTGAAAATAACATTATTCATGAGGTCAAAATCTTGTAGGTTTTCTTGCCCATGTAAATGGATTTATTTACATGTACTCACATATAATATTACGCCTGTATTAAGGAATTGTACATGTACTTCTGTTCAAAAAAAGTTCTAGGATGGTAAAGCCGCCAAAACATGGTGAATGCCCACAAACTTGCAAATTTTGGGTAGTCATAATACTTTTGATGGCATTGAACACTCAGAAAATGGTTGGAGATTTAGGGCCAAATATAGAGTATGGCAAATGGTCTGCTATTGCTACTGACCTCATGTAAACACCACCTCACTTGGAACAGCGGCTGACTGCAAGTCACGTTTGGAGTGTTAAGCAAAAGAATACAAAGTTCCCCAGGGATGGTTAAGAAAGTATGTGTAAAGATATGGAGGTAGAACGAAAGCAGGGAACAGGGTGTTCCCTTGTTGGAACTAGAAGACCTCACACACCCAGAAACCTAGGTGTCATGCTTCATCATTGGTCTCCTGCTCCTCGTCAGACTGGCGCTGCAATGTCTGACGGGCGCCGTAGGCGCTCTTTGTTGGAGATCCTTTGCTCCAGCCAATGGTTTGAGTGCGTGTAAGGGGTCTGGTGAAGGTGTAGTCGTGAGGGAATAGTGAGATTAAAAGAAGGTGAGTCAGTCCACAAGGGACTTTATTCACGTGGCTGGCTCCCTTAGTTAAAATGGTGGGAGGGGAGAAAGGAACTGTTTAGTCTACAGTGGGCTAACTCAACCCTCTAAAAAGGTCGACATGTTTCTTGCCTGTCTGGCAATTCTTCAGGACCTCGGGTGTTAGGTACTACACAGTGAGAATTAGGTAAACATTAAAAATAAGGAAGAAAGATACAACCTCACTGGGTCAATCAGGGAGCAGGCCGATTGGTCCTGCTCTAGAGGGGAGACCCTAAGAATAACCCTACAGGGCCCCGCAGTCTGTTCCCGTGGGGCTGTTCGAAAAGGTAAGGTACCTTATACACGAGCAGCCAGGGTGTATAACCTACCCCCAACGCGAGGCACCCCAGTCGGTGGCGCGGAACAGCTGATTTGGAGTGTTCACAGGTTCTGCGAGATGGAACAACCATAAGTTATTGGTAGACCAGTTCTGCTCATCAAAGGACCGCTAAGATGGCCCAACATACCAGGGAACAAAATCAAAACACCCACAAGGGCAGGCCCATATCCACCAAGGTGGGTGTTGTCTACAAATGTTACAATATTTAAAGTTTTGTGCCACCATGGCGGTGGAGGAATAGCCGTTCCTCCACACCATACCAGCGGAGAGAAAAAGATAATTTAGCGCCGGTCTTCCTAGGTGGAATCTCCTCCAACAGGACATACATGCACAGTATCTAGGGAGAACAACATGTGTCTCATTACATGTAAAATAAATCTCTAACACTAAGGACCAACCCATGCTGCAGGCTCTTGTGTAGACTATCCCTAATCTGTTTTGTTGCAAGGAAACTGAGCCACAGATCCAGGGGCTTAACACATGCCCCTGGAGCCCTGGAGGCACAGGGGGGCTCCATTCAGCCCAAGGAGGGGAACATCCTTTACAACGCAACTTTTACCACGCAGTACATTTACGACGCAACTTTTACAATGCAAACCATTACAACGCATTGCGCTGGGGGGTGCTCTAGGATAGGGAATACGTTTAATTTACTATCCAACACCTTCCCTAGTGTCCACGGGGACTGGAGTTGGAATAGTAAATTAAACTATTCACTATCCAGCACCCTTTTATATTATGCGTTCTAAAGGCATGCGTTGTAAAACTTGCGTTATAAAGGCATGCGTTGTAAAAGCATGCGTTGTAATGTCATACATCCGCCCAAGGCTAATGAATATCTGTATGATACGGTAGACTCAGGAGCCCTTCTTCACATTCGTCGGGGGGCATCATTTTGCCTTACGCCACTGCTCAGAGCAATGGACTTGAGGCTACTTTGGATGAAATATTGTGGGCGGAGGACTAGCTCTGAATTTCCGAGGTGAGTCAGAAATGTGGACAGGATGACATCAGGAAGAGGTAGCTAGTCTGGATCCTTTTAAACCAACTTGACAGTAAGGGTTATCATGTTTCACTCTCCTCTTGTATCCAGGACAGTTTGAGTCAATCAATCAATCAGAACATTTGTAGAGCGCACCGCTCACCCATGAAGGTCTCAAGGCGCTGGGGGGAGGGGTGCTGCTACTGCTCAAAAATCCAGGTCTTGAGTAGTCTCATGAAGTCTGGCAGGTCCTCGGTCTGCCGAAGGAGGATGGAGAGGGTGTTCCAGGTTTTGGCAGCGAGGTGGGAGTAACACTTCTTTTTCTGCAGACTACTGAAAAAGGCCCCTTCAGACGGAGGTGGGGTGGGAGTGGGGTGTTGTACAAGCAAACCAATGCACTGAAAGATCTCACATAGAGGATCTCCAAGTTTATCTGTTTGTCCAGATAAAGCATTCTAATCTCTCTTGCTGTAGTCAAAGTAAGGAATATTGTTTTTAAATATAATCTATGTCTAAAATGTTAACATTCGACAATCATTATTGAATAAATAAATAGTGGGTTGATGATAGAGTGAAGACACAATGACCCAATAGATTTTGGGGGTGGGCTCCCTATCCGGGGGGCTTGCATTCAGTGCATAACTTGTGGAGGTGGTTTTCAGTGCTTAGCACTGGCACTTAATTGTCAACACCAGCACTCATGGCAGTCTGCCACATGGAGGGTTTATGTATATATATCGACTGCATGGCATACAAATAGTTTACATTCTATCTACTTCGTGGTGTGTAATAATGAATCCACCATGTATGAGACTAATGCACTGTATCGATTTATTTGTAACGCAACTTGGTCACATATTACTTTGAAGTGGATGTGGATTCCTCTTCAATGTAAAATGTATGTAAAAATAAAAAATACTAATATTTAAAAAAAGATAATGAATCCACTACTACCTTTACTCAACAATGTTGGCATGACCAGGCTGTAGACGTTGCGTAGAAACAGTCCTCCGTCTACACCTCAGAAATTTAGAGTGAAGTCAAGCCGATTCAAAGTTTAATTGCATACATAAATTAAAAGTATTCCAAAGATTACAATCTCACTATAATCCATTACACACGTTTTAACATTCCAATATGTCGGTACATTGCCACATAGGTTCTGGGCAGGGTGTATAGCCCCATGATGCATTACAGCAATGTAAAAGACACCACTGCCAAAATATTAGTTATGTACATATTTAAAAACAAAAAACATTTTTATTAAAGTTTTTCATTTTACAGTGTAAAAACTTTAACTCATGGGGTAAAATGGTGCTTCCAAATGAAGCCGCAGATAATTTCAGGTGGCAATGTTCAACAGCCTTAGGGCCCTACCTTGAAGCTTACTACATTCAGAAGGATTTTTTGTCATTTACAATTTGTGTATATATGCATAACACTTAACATCTAAAAATATGTCTATATATGCATAAAACATAACTTCTAAAAGCTGAATTAACCATCAGTAAATCATCTCAGTGTTGACCACTGCTGGCTTTGTGGAGACCTCCAGATTATCGACTGGGGAAGCGAGTCGGGGCATCTGTAAGCGGAAGATAGGGAAAGACCTTGGCCCATCAATCTTTGTCTGAATTAGGAAAGTGGCAAGAGAACAATTAGATTCAGTAGTAGTATTTTTCACATAGCCCATAGATTGATATGCAATTAAAAATGGAGGTTATATAGTGTGTTGTGGGTCTGGAGAAATAGGCGTATTAAATTAGAGAAAACACATAAGACAGTTACTTGCCAGTAGGCATGAGTTAGGTACTTATTGTATGTACTCAACTAACGACCATCCAAAATCTATTTTTATACTGTGTGAAGTGGAAATGCACTCGCCCTTAACCTTTTCCATGCGTCAGACGGCCGCCGGCCATCCGACGTCATGGTGGGCGTGTGCAGAGGACGGACGGCAAAACTGCGCACACATCATTTTTTTCCACACTAAGCGGTTAATACAATATCGACAACCAAAACATTTGTTACAGGTATCCCACACCTCCAAGTATTCCCTAAGTGTCATCTGCTCTTGCCATGACCATCAGAAACCTTATTACATCACAAATTCCTACCAGTATAAGGAAAATAATTTTCCAATACCTCAACTTACCAGGGTTTAAAACCCCATCAGCCACCCTCATGATGAGCACTCTAATATTCAAATAAATCTTTGATCATAAGTGTTTCAACCTGTACAAGTTTCTAGATAAGCTGGAGGCCCTCTGTGCTGGGCAGGCTGCATTTACATCTGCTTTCAGTAAAGTAACAAAAGAGTGTTGGACAGGCTGAACCACATTATTTCTCTCCAGGAGTGCATGCCTTTACAACCAGCTGCCCAGTACTGGGGTGTGCTGTTGGGATCACCCTGGATGCTGGGGACTATTACCTCTGTTCCTATTCCCTGCCCCAGTGTCCCCATCTCTCCTCCCACTTTGAACATGCACCTCCCTTTTATCTGGTGCCAGGAAGTCATGTCCCATATGCAAGTTCTGCGGGGAAGGTAGACATTGACAACAACCCGGAGATCATCCTTAAAGGAGCCGTGTCCCCTGCACACTGTTCCAATAGAACCAAGCTGTACCTGGCTTATGAACCTCCATAAAAGGGTGACCCCGGTCCTGGGTTGCTTGTGTTCTTGTTCAGTGTGAACCAGACCCCACAGTTCCGGCTATACTGCTCCTATTGGAGCAGGCATGGTGTGCAAAATAACGATGGACTGGGATGCGCCTGAATAATTATCCCTTTTTTCTATACTTCAGGCTGCTCTTATGTCTGCTTTCAGGAGAGCAGCAAAAGAGTGTTGGGCAAGTTGAACCCCATTCTTCCTCTCTGGAGGGCATGCATTCACTGCCAGCTGCCCAGTACAGAGGTGTCCCTGCTGTTGGGATTTCCTAGGATTCAGGGGGCTCCCTCCTCTGTTCCTATTCCACGCCCCACGGGCCTCAGTCCCTCCATCCACTTTTGCCATGCAGCTCCCTTTTATCAGGCGATCCAATATGTAAGTTCTACAGTGAAGGTGGACATTGAGAACATTGTAAAGAACAACATCAAAGAAGACATGGACGGCCAGTAAACAAACGCTCATAGCAAGGAAGACACACTTATGCACATACAGTTTGCCTATACATGGCTATTTTGTTTTCTTCAGTAGCACGGAACTTGTATATTCTTTGGACATTATCCATAACATTTTTAGACTTAGACTGTATTACAAATTCATTATATTCAATGGCACTTGTAACATGGCGGACAGAATATCCGGCTTGTTTGTGATCGAGTATTCCGTCTCCCAAGATCTAAATCCAGACCTTGGTCTTTTAGATTTGTATATGTGGTATGTTTGGTTAGTTCAGTTAGTTCCCACTACCCCTTTCATGTCCCGCCACCTTTCTTCTGGCCAACCTATGTGTCCTGAATGTCTTGGACTTTCCCCTTCCCTACCTACCATTTTCCCTACCAAATTATATTATGAAACATTTTTTAATGCTTCAAGTGTCCTTATTACAAATGTATTAGACAAATGTTGTGACATGTCTTGTTGTTATCTGAGGAGAAATTGGATTACCCACAACGCTGATTGTGGTGGTCCTTGCCGTATACAACATGTATTTCCAGTGTCCACTGATGCAATCATAGTCTATCTTTTTATTTTCCCTCATCCGTCATTGTCGTGTGGTACTAGAAATCTCTGGGCCATCCTGTTGATTTATTTTAAGACAGGCATTTAGCATTGCTTCTTTGCAGAGATAAAAAGCTCAGTGTGATGTGCTCTTTCAAAATGTTTTAATGAACTGAGTTACTCACAGGTTTTTGGCCATTTTACACTCTTTGAATGTGCATTATATTGCGTACATGACAACGTTTTTATTTGACTTATGTAAAAACCTTGCTTATACACCCACCCGGATGTTTTCACTGCCCGAATGCCTTTACTGCCCGGATGTCTTTACTGCCCGGATGACATGTGTCCACCTTTACTGCAATATCTTTGGACATATGTTTGCCTTTACTGCCCGGATGCTTTTACTGCCCGGATGCCTTTACTGCCCGGATGACATGTGTCCAACTTTACTGCAATATCTTTGGACATGTATTCGCCTTTACTGCCCGGATGCTTTTACTGCCCGGATGTCTTTACTACCCGATGCCTTTACTGCCCGGATGACATGTGTCCACCTTTACTGCAATATATTTGGACATGTGTTTGCCTTTACTGCCCGGATGCTTTTACTGCCCGGATGCTTTTACTGCCCAGATGCCTTTACTACCCGGATGCCTTTACTGCCCGGATGACATGTGTCCACCTTTACTGCAATATCTTTGGACATGTGTTTGCCTCACAGGTGGTTCTGTGTTGGTTCAAGAGATATTCATTAAATGTTTGCCTAAAACCAAAGATATTGTTTTTCATATTAACTTTTGCAGAAGTGTGCTTCCCTACCTCCATGTCCTAGGGGTGTCACTGGTATGGAGATTCAGACAGGTTCCATCCATCATTGAGAAAGGGGAATATATGCCTCTTTTGAACCCAAGCATTCCAAAATCTAATTACATGAGAGCAGTATTAACCCAGAAAATTAAACTTGCACTTAAGGAAATGTCATGTGGGAAGGGTCCTGGGGTGTGGTGTTGATGGCATTCCATTGAAGAACTACACACACAATCTTATAGGAATGAATGTACTATTGTACTATTAGAAACTGTGTTCCCAGAGGCAGAGACCGTAGGACCATTTTTTTCAGAGCAAAATATGGCATGGCTCCAACTATGGCTAGACCCACACAAGCTATGAATATAACAAAATGTGAAAACATTCACCCTAGCTCATTGATAAAATCTGAAGTGGAAGCCGTAGCCAGTATTATGGACAATAGACTGTAGAAGTAGGGCCTAGATTTATCCGTGAATCAAAGGCTGGGTTTACCCCAGGGAGATAAGCCATACATGATATGAGAGCTAGACTGCAAATTCTTGGCATCAGAGAGATATTGCTTACACAGATATTATACTTTATGTTGACAGCAAACAAGTTTTGGATAGGATAGAGTTGGATTATCTAGTCAGTGTCTGTTGGACCATGCCTCCTTGGTCCCCAACTTTTAGCCTTCTTTCTGCTGACTTTGTTTTTACTGGCCTTAGGACTCTGTGCACTTTGCCACTGCTAAACCAGTGCTAAAGTGCTTCTGCTCTCTTTTTTTAAACCTGATAACATTGGCTTACATCAAATTGGCACATTTATATTAATTTGTAAGTTAAGTCGTTAGGAAAGTGGCACTACATGTACACAGGGCTGGTAAACTTACTGCTATCAGTGGGCCTGCAGCACTTACTGTGCCAACCACTTAAGTAGCATTTAAACATGTTTCAGGCCTGTCTTTCAGTCTATGTATTCAGTTTTAAACTACCATCTCGACCTGGTAAGATAATCCTCTTGCCTGACTCAAACCTCACTTTTCAATACATATTTCACAACTAGGGTAGGCCCTACACAACCCAGAGGGCAGGGTGCAGTGTATTTAAAAAGTTGGACATGTACCATACGTTTTACATGTCCTGGTAGCGCCACATAGGATAATATTGGGTTCCCTTTTTACATTTAATAAGTGGTAACTTCAATTGGGGACAGATAGGAATGTCAAGATTGGTGTCTAAAAATCTGTTGTTTAAAACCCTCTTAAATGGTAAAGTCAGATTTTTGAGTCACAATTCTGAAAAAAACAGAAAGTTGGAATTTACCTGTCCTAACTATTTGGTGCCTACAGACGGTATCCTGGGACACATGACTAGATGTAGATGTAGATGGAAGTTGGTCTTTGTCCATTGCTCCCACACTGTGGGACAAAGGGGGAGTAGGTGTTGGCAGGTTGAGGGTGGACTGTCACCTATCACAATTGCACATCACAAAGCCTCTGCCTGAGCACACTTACAAAGGGTTTGACATTAGTCTGTTGTGACCCCAGACAAGCTGGGGTCAGGGCCTAGAGGTAGAAAATTCCAAGCACCTCTGGAAGTGGAAGTCTCTAGAAACGTCTTCTGCTTCAAAGTGGGCACCAGGTGTCAATAATGGACCCTCAGACCCAACTCTTCAGTACACCTCTGTACCTATAGAAGACTCAGAAGGGCTGCTGTACTGGTCTGCAAGAAGGCATACCACTCTGTTGCCCTGCTGCCTGAGTGGAAAGGACTGGACCTTTATCTTGGACCCAGGTCCGCCATAGTGACTCCAAGAGCTAGCTGGCTGGCTTTCTGATCAGTGCCTCAGGAAAAGAAAAGGCTCCAAATACCTAAAACCCTGCACTTGGTCTCTATCTGCTATGAATCCTACCCACACCAGCCCTGGACACTTGGAAGTGGGCCTGAAGGTGATCTACCAGCCAAGCTGTGGTCCTGTGGGTAAAACGGACATAGGGCAGTGCATCTCCTCGCAACTCTGCATCGGAACAACTGCTGCGAAACACACGCATCCTCGACACAGGCCTTCGCATCGCAAGGTCCACGTAGACCGTATCCTTGGCAATGATGCAGGGCTTCCAGTGGTGTAACATAAGTCCCTTCAGCCCCCTGGTACGAAGGGGCCCGAGCTCCAGATGGCCCCTTTAGCAAAAGTGGTAGGTAGTGGGCTGGGGAAGAGGGCCCCCCTCCGTATACTTTCCTGGCGGAACCCCTCAAGGTTCATTATGCCATTATGTACTTTGCATCGTAGCCCTGCAGTTTTCTTGGAACTACTGCTGCTCGATTAATGTTCAATGCAGGACTTTGCACCACAAGTCGCTTGATGACGCCATCCTTGACGATGCTGTAGGACTCTGCATCACAGCCCGCAGCTCTCACAATGCTCCAAAAACTAGGTTTTAACTATCTCTGTTCAGCAGGCCTAACTTGGTCCCTGTCCACGGCCTACGCTCCATCGCTCTCAGTCTGAACTTTTGAATATGCCCTGGTCCAGTGTGACAAGATAACCACAGCCATCTCTTTGGGCTTCTAGTCACTATTTTTCACTTAAATCTTTAAAATTGCATATCTCTGGTACTAATGATTGGATTATTGTTGTTTTGGTCTAAATTTTTTAAATGTACTCTCAGTGGCGGCTAGTCCGCTAAGGCGGAGGAGAGTCGTCCCACTGCTTTTTGCAGTGAAATAAAGGGAAAATAAAATGATAATAACTCACGTTATCTTCATTTTATTTTCTCCTACTTAAGCAGCTTTGCATGAGGGGAAGGGGAGGAGTGGTAGCACTTCGCATGTTCTCCATGCAGGCTGCATTACAGCCTGCGTGGAGAACATGCTGAGGCTCCCAGTCAGCGAAGGAGAGACGCAGTGAGGAAGCGGTGAGAAGGTGCATTTATTAATTTATTTTGTAATACCCGCTTCCACCAGAAAGCATTGATGCAGTGTTTCATGTGATCCCTGTTCCAAGAAAAATACTTTTGTAAATGTCCCTGAGAAAAATCAGGTGATTTTATTGAATATCTCAGCAGCACTTGAAAGGTCATATTCTGCTTCCTCAACAACATCCATCAAACATGGGAATGGTTTAAAGGGGCCAATTTCAAATAGTTTTCTTCATAACTTCAGCTTCTTCCTGAACGCAGATATTTTTTATTCATGGTAAAGGAAGTGCTTTCAGCTCCTTGCAAAGATAGGTTCAGGGAATTTGTCATTTATATCAGCAAGAAAGCAGATATTTTTTTATTCATGGTAAAGGAAGTGCTTTCAGCTCCTTGCAAAGATAGGTTCAGGGAATTTGTCATTTATATCAGCAAGGTATGTTAAAGCACAAACCAGCATGGTTGTTCTGGTTTGCAGGGTTCAAATCCAGATGAAATTGCTGTGCTTCACTTTCCAGATCAAAATGTGATTCAACGCCTTTCCCTGGGATAACCACCAGACTTCTGTGGGACACAGCGAGCCAATATTTTGTAGTTCCCGATTCTTCACATAAAAATGCAAACAGACAAACTCTTTAGGGGTGTGTCTTTATTAAATTAACTATTTTTTAGCAGAACTGAGCACTTCCTCAAGTTCCCTGATAATGTTTTATTTTGAGTCACGGAAGCTCAGAAAGCCATTGACAATGTCAAACAAGTTAAATGGTGTTGCCAGTAGAATAAACATCCACTATTAACGTTTCATGGTAATCCCTGCCATAAGTAAATATATTGCCTTCCTTTGATAAGTCAGGTGCTTCATCCAACTGCAAAATAAAACCGATTCAATTTCAAGCAGGCTACGAGTTGCCTGTGGATATCTTTTGACATGTCAGAGGCGAGGCAGCAATGTGTTGTATCCGAGAGTGGTATTGTTTTAACCACATCGCTGCGGCGGCTATTCCGCCGCAGCGCTAAGTGGGTGGGGCGGCCGCATGCTGGTGACAGAATTGCTCCGTCACCAGCCGCGGTTGGGCTGTGCTTGTGACGGAGCGGTTCCGTCATGGCCCCGCCCGCTCAATAGAACGCGCCGCGCAGGCGCGGCGGCAGGGCCATGACGGAACAGCTCCGTCATCAGCACAGCCCAACCGCAGCTGATGACGGAGCGGTTCCGTCATCAGCATCGAACTAGTTAAATTTAACTGCTGCTTTTGTAGCAAGCATTGTCCTGGTCATGGCGAGAATTGCTGGGAGAATCACCATTTCTCGACCTGTAAAAGGCTTTTTGTTTTTGGCAATGTGGTTAGCCACTTGGAAGAATGCTTTCAAGGTATTTGCTGGGTGCTTGCAACATTTTTCACAGTTTCTCTCTGTTGAGTCACCTCATGGAACTTCCTGGCAAAAAACGTCTGTTCTTTCCCACTAGAAACCCATATTTCATTTCCAAGTGATGCCTTAGTTTGGTTAGTGTCAGTCCGTCGCTAGTTAAGGTCACATCACAGACCACACACCGTTGCATAATTTCTCTAGTAACTGTGATGCGGATGAAACCAAAGTCCAATCAAGAGGTTTCATACTTCCTTATTTTGCAGCTTTTTCCTGTCCATCTGCTCCTGTTTCTGCTTTTTGTTTGCAGGCAGCAGGAAACGATCCATGTCAAATGTGTGTTTGACCTAAGACACACATTTTTAAAGCTGCTGTTAATGAACACGACACCCCCCCCTTTTCTTCTTTCTCTTTCTTCTCCACCTAAAACCAAACAGCCAAGTAAATGTTTCACACTGTATTGTATTGTATATGCAAAAATTGTATTTTCAATAAAATACTTTGAAATCAAAAAGAACACACTGCAATTTTACAACTGCATGAGGTAGATTATGTTTTTAAACTTTGCATGCATAAAATATGTATAAAAGAATAGTTTCATGGTAGGTGGATGTCACAGTAATTCATGCTAATCTAGGCTTTAAGTGGGTGCGGCCCACACTGCTGTGGTGTGTATATGCAGATATCACCAATGAGGATGTACATGCTACTTTATCAAAGGTGAGTGAGTGGCAAAACTGCCCCTCATCCATCACTCTAAAGCAAATGTTTACCTGCTTATTGCAATGCCTTGGGTACATTGTATTGCACGGCCTCTGATGCTCTCTGCTCAGATGGCAGTCCTCTGCTTTTTGCCCCTGCAACAAAGAGAAAACGTGTTACACCAAGCAATAAGGCACTGAGAGTGACCATCATGAACGCTGTCAGGATTCCACTGCTAATACCGACAGGAGACAGGAGAATACGGCCTTTGCAAGTCTGGAGAAGTATGCCTTGATGTTCTGCTCCTTATCGGAGAAGTTGCGCAGACGGGAGATATGAGCGCACACTATGACAAGAGGTGTGTACCTGTTGCTAGTAGGTTTCTAATGTAAGCAGGAAACTACAAGCCCCATGATGCACAGTGAATGTCTGGCCCACACACAACTCTGGCATCTGCCCAATGACGTCAGAGCAGGAGGAGCTACAAATAGCATTACCGCCCCCAACGTGGTGCACATTTTTCCTGGATTCAGCACATTTGTTGAGAGAGAGAGAGAGAGAGAGAGAGAGAGTTTAGGGGTTCTGATCAGTGTGGTAAGGGGGCTCTAGCACCAATACCCTTTTAGGTTTGCCAAACTTTGCTATGTTCCTAGTGTGATAAACCAACCAACAAAAAGAATGCCAATACTGATATTTATTTTATGTCTTGAACGGATGAAAGTGCAAGAAATCTAAAACAATGCACCTTGAGGCTTATCAAGTGCCTTTATTGCTATATCAAAACAGTCAATTTTAATTTGATATATACCAACAGATCAGGAAAAACAGTGTTAAAAACAGTGTACAACAAACATATCACATTGAATTACTAGACACCACCATACTCTAGTTTACATCCATTCCACATTCATACTTACATACATACAACACAACAAAAAATCCCAAAAAGACACTGTAGCTTGTTTCAGTACAGTTGCCACAACTCGTGCCAAAGAACAGCAAAGAAGGGAGCAAATAAGGAATGAATTACAGCTTCCAGTTATACAATAACATAAGTTTTGATAATAATTCAATCACGGAAATTGAAATATGAACAAGCAACCGGCTTTGTGAGAATAAACACAAAATTGATAGAGTTCTTTGGGAGCACAAACAAGGTCTACGCGTTTCAAACCCCACTGTTACGGGGTTCTCATCCGTACCGAACAACACTAGATCTCAAAGATGCCAAGAATGTGGAGTTTATAGTAATAGAAATGTTCAAATGAATTGAATGTCCGACTTGAACGAGGCGGGTGATTGCAGGATTAATGCATCAGGCTTCCCAGGGGTGGAAAAACGATCTTAACCTTAATTACGGTTAAGCTGCCAGGAAGGTTTCAAGCGCAGGGCTTCTGGATCGGGCTGCGTCGAGCGATGGGTTCGCTCGTATTCCTCAATAGGAGTGCCGGTAACCAATTCCGGGGTCAATACCTAGTGTGATAAAGGCAGTGCGCACAAATAATTCCTTGTGATGCCATTTGGAGCAATTGCAGTCTGTTGGTAGCCAATTGAGGCGTACATTTAGAATATTTGGTCTCCTAGGGAGGATCAGAGAGGATATTTCAGCTGTTTCCACATTCATCTCACATTCAGAAGGATCTCTGATTTTGGGCATAATTTCAAATTTGATGAGCAGTAACCGAGGAGCGTGACGATTTACATCTGATTCTTGTTTATTTTGGTATTGCTCTCAGCGTGCTGCGTGTAGAACAGCTTCTTGTGGGGAAAAAAATTTAACCATTCAATCGGCCTTCTGGGTGGAAAGAATAGTGCTGCTGACATTGGAAAGAAACATTACAGACATATAGCAAGTCACAAAAAATGAGGAGGCTAAGGCACAAAGATACTGCACATAACACACTGTAAGAGTTATTCGTTATTCATAATGGTGCTCGAGTCTTGGGTACCAGCCATCTTAGTCTCCAGAACCAGAAGAAAAAACTCCATAAAATTAGACAAATGTGTGTCTCAGCACTCACACCTCAAAGATATCATGGTTGAAGATAGCTAGACTAATAACACCAGTGATTTGGAAAGCAAAATGCACAGACTCGCAGAATCTTTTTCTTAATAAAAAGCAATTCTTCATTCATAAATTCCATCATTCAAACTTTCATTTTCTTCTTTGGATTTCCACTGTAGTCAACGCGTTTCTGCCAAAGGGACTTCTTCAGGGCTCACTGATCGTTTATCATTGGAGTTTATGCTGCGAACTCTCCATTCACCGATTAAACTATAATAGAAGGATATGTGTATACAATAAAAGATTCATGCAAATCGATTCAAATATTTAATCTATATTCCGATGAAGATTTAATAATTCATGCGTAAATGAAATCCTGATAAAGATACACAAGACGGTCAAGGTTGGAACCCTATGATGTAGAGTATGGGGACTCCTTCAAGAGCTGAAAAAGCTTTTTCAACTCCTGAAATGTACTATCAAATCCAGTCTCTTCTATCTTTTAAATCGATTTGCAGGAACCTTTCAGTGTATACACAGATCATTCAAATATCGTATAATCCAGCACACTTTACTTGTGATTGGAGAATTTGCAGCATATATTCCAAATCACTGGTGTTATTAGTCTAGCTCTCTTCAACCATGATATCTTTGAGGTGGATCGTCAACACTGGAGTCATTCTCAGTGTACTGTATTTTTGCCATTTATCATGGGTTCTTCATAGAGTTTTTTGTGGATTGCTCTCTCCCTGTGAAGCAATAATTTTGACTGTTACTGGTGGGTTGAGGATATGATATACCAGCATAGCTTTCTGTGGAGATATATTTTTATGGTATATGGTAGAATAGAAAAATAACAATCTCGTCCCTTTTACAGCATTTTTAGAAAAAGAGTTATTAGGAGATTACGGGATAGGAAAAAATCATATCCTTTGCTACAATAATTTAAGGCTGGGATTTTGTTTGCAGGTAGCAGGAATATAATAATGTTTTATATATATATATATATATATATATATATATATATATATATATATATATATATATATATATATATATATATATATATATATATATATATATATATATATATATATATCCATCTTTCGTGCAAGCAGCCGCCGCACCTCGCTATGACCCCTCCTCTTGGTAACAGCGGTCCGTACAGGGCAGCGAGCCCAATTATTCCAGATCAGTCACACTTTCGTCCTCTAGTTAAAAGGACAGTATGAAGTACGGACTCCAGCCAGCGTATTTGCAAAGTTTCATTTATTCAGCTTTTAGTGGCAGCAAAACATAGTCACTCCGACGCGTTTCGGGGCTCCTCCCCTTGGTCACGAGTCAGTGAAAGGTAATTGGTACAAACCTAATAGCAAAGGTCACATGGTTTCGGACTACAATAAACATAAACAAAATACCATCGCGCTCGCTAACGCGAAACGAATTTCAAAAGGGTACGACATACTTGCATTTCAAAAAATTACATCATGGGAATAACATATTTTTTACATAAACCACAAACCGTTAATTCCTTAAATAAGCAATGCTCATCGGTCTCACATAGAAGCCAATTTCGGCCACAAAAATAAATGACGGACTCGGACGGACGGATTTTGGTTCTAACATGTGATCTAATGCCCAAGTGGGCAATCAATTGCAGTTCATGGATTTTTAGAGTGAAAGTTAATAATGACTATGCTACCTCATGTACCCATTCTATGTAAAGCGCTCTGATATCTGCAAAGATCTTGTTCGCGCTATATAAAACTTTCAAAATAAATAAATAAATAATACTCATCATATCCCTGTGGACACATTTCATATTCAGCATAACTTGTTCATATACAAAAAATCTATGTTCTTGTTCGATAGGGCAATTCGATTTACAATGCCCTACAGTGCATATAGGTGAAGCAACTTGATTCATGCCCCTGTGGGCAAACGCTCTAGTTAATAACGTCGTTCCTGCTGAAACCAACCAAACTCAATGAATCAATGTTGTAATGTATACTTTGCAGTGGGTATGCAGTTCTATGATGAAAGTTAATAACTCACTGATGAATATTAGGACTTTCGTTATAAATTGCAAGCAACAAAAGGATGTCTCTTTTAAAAGCAGTAACCTTCTGATGTGTTTACATTATACGCACTCTGTAATCTACTTGGTACACGTTCTTTGCAGCAGGCACATTAACCATCTGCACTAACTTCATATAAGTCAAAACCTCAATTATACAAAACGCTGATCTCTCTCCAGGAAGACAATTAATCACACAAGTTATCTTGACATTCTTGTGAGGCCTGGTAATTCCTGGAGGAAAGGAACGCTGCAGCAGTTGCTTTAAAAAACATGATAAACTTGCAAACACGGCGCCCCCAGGAAGCCAGCACCCGGTGCGGTGGCACCGGTTGCACCACCCTAGAGCCGGCCCTACCGCCCTAGAGCGGCCCTACCGCCCTAGAGCGGCCCTACCGCCCTAGAGCCGGCACTGTCCGTGCACTCTGCAGAGAGGCCAAGGAGTGGATGATCATGTATGGTTACAGGTGAGAAACTTTGTCTGCCTTTAGCCTCAACTCTGGATCGCTCAGTCGTGGCTCATTTAAAAAACTTGGAGGTAAAAAGTATGCATTACACAAGAGCAACATTCTACGGGAACAAAATGCAGAAACACAACATCCTGGAAATAACTTACTGAAACACAACATCCCGGAAATGATTTCATCTTGCATTTCCTTAGATTGTTGAACATAATCAGTAACTGATTTGCTGACGTGTTACCTTGACTTTTTTTTATATTCATTGCTGGTAAATTGATCAGTGTTAATGCCAGTAACATTAAGGGCATGAACATGGGACCAAAATACCTGGCTCAGGTGGGCCATCGCCCTGTGCCCGCCCTTCTCCATGCTGACGATGCTGTTTTGTTGGCACATACCCCAATCTCCATGCAGCTGGTACTTAATGACTTTGTTAACTATATGCAGGATCTTGATTTACATAAGAATGAGGCTAAGACATTTATAATGACGTGTAGAAGGAAATCATGTAATTGACACTTTTTCATATCTTGGTGTATTATTTGACAAAGATGGTACATAGAATCATGCTACTGAAATGAGGTCGCTGCTATTTAGAAGCGCCTGTATGGCCCTGCGTAAATTTTCAATAAGACTGGGCACTAATCCACCGCGGGAAATGCTCACCATTTACAAGGCAAAGTGTGTTAGCAAAGCAGTATATGGAGCGGGCATATGGGGTCATGTAAATTGTATGACAATACAACAAGTGGAGAATGAATTTTTAAGATATCTACTTGCCACCAGGCCCGGACTGGCCATAGCGAGCTCCAGGCAATCCCCCGGTGTGCCGCATGGGTGGGGGCCGGTTTTGGACCCCTGGGCGCCGTTTTTGTTACAGGGCCGTTTTTGCAGCATAGTTGCAAAATCGGCCCTGTAACAAAATCGGACGAAAACCGGCCCCGGCAAAGAGCTCGGCGGCACCTCCAACCCCCCCTGAGTGGGGAGGGGGGCCGGCCGAGCACTTTGCCATGGCCGGTTGTGGTTCCCAGTCCGGCCCTGCTTGCCACTCCCAAGTCCACCCCAACTTTTGTCTGTCACACAGAGCTGGAAGTTTCATTTCTTGGAGTACACTGCTCTAAATCGTCTTGTCATCAGGGACTATTTAAATTAAACTCAATATGCACAAATCCCTTGATTAAAATACGTAGAGTGCTTCTGTCAGGATTTAGGGCACCCAGAATATTTTACTATCCCAGAATGTTTCGTCGAATTAAATAGGAAAGACATACAGGCCGACTGTTTGGCTCATCTCGAGAACCTTAGGATTCCGGCCGAACTGTTAAAACCCTCTGTCCTAAGAAACCGGCTTATTTTAACCAGTTATGATCAGCAAATCTATCTCAGACATGCTCCACATCAAAAGTACAGATATGTTTTAAGTTGTTTTAGAATGGATACTTTCCATCGTATAATTACCTTTCCTGAACTAAACGACTGGTCCTGTAGTATATCAAATTGCCCTTGTGATGATGTTTCAGCGCAGACGACAATGCATGTCGTACTTTTTTGCAAATTCTATAAGAAGTGGAGGAAATTTTACATACAGACTTCAATCAATGTCGCCCGGCCTATCTATTCCTACAGTCCATACCCACAATCGACATCTGTGTATGCGTTTTTTATGCCAGGAAGAATGGTTCATCTATTTAATGGAAATATTAGTTATTGATGTTCCATATGTAATTTTAATAAACAGGTGTTTGATTGGGCAAGTGGAACAGGACGTTATGGCGGACCCAGATTTGATCTGAGGTTCTTACCATCCTGAACCTTGTTTTACGATCTTATACTTAGAACTGTTTAATGACCATCAGCCAATATAATTGACAGGTGTATTTTAGGCTGGCATGAACTGTTTTTAAGATTGAAATATGATCTATTGGCATGTGGTACTCTTTATAACATATATTAGTTGATGCGATATGAAATAGGATTGATAATGTTTTGTATTATGTATGTCTGTTTATGTCTAAATGTTCTTTTATGGTCTAATATATTTTGATCGAATAAAAATAAAGAACGAACATGGGACCCGATTGGGACTCAATGTCCGTTTTTAGGTTTCGCCTGCAAATGCGCTTGCGCATTGCTGGCGAGATTATAGTAAGTGGAAAAGAAAAGTCTACCAAAATGGCTGCGGATCCCGTACAGTCCATGTGAGACAGGCGCGTGCACGCCAGCCACTTCACACACCACCATTTGTCTGTGCCTCGGCATGGCTGCAGCTCCCCCACCCCCCGCCACAGCAATGCAGAAAGCTTGATATCCCATTCCCTCCTGCACGTACTCTTGAATCCGTTTCCACTCAAATCTTTGCTTACCCATATCAATTCAGCTTTTTAAGGCTCTCAACATCTGTCACAAGGCTCCCTCCTACACTCACCATTAGGAATCACTACCTTCCCTTTATTTATTTATTTTATGCGTTTTTATATAGCACGGACTTTACCTGAAGGTGTCAAAGCGCTTATTGCTGCACGTCTCTTTCTCTTCGCTGTTGGCCGCTTCCCTCGCACTCGTCTGGCATATCTCTCCATGTCCCCTCACACCCGTCTGGCATTCCTCCCCTCGTCCCCTTGCCATTTTCACTGTTTCCTCACCCGTTGCTGCCATTAGTCAATGCCCTCCTCCTCCCCTTCGCCTCTTAACTCGCCAGCCACTGGGAGTTGGGATGGGAACAGCGTGACAGCGCTTCTCTTTGTCGGCAACGCCAACTGTTTATCTTTAATGTGCTATTATTGCATGCACTCATTATTTCTGCATGTTTGTCTGTATATGCGCGAGGACACGTAATGTCATACCTGCTTTTTTAGGTCTCGCCTGTCGATGCGCATGCGCATCGAGCAAGGCGAGAGTATTGCGAGTTATCCACTCTTTATCTACACTGCAAGGAATCGTGGCGATTCCTTGCAGTGCCCGTGACTTTTAAGGTCAATGCGCATGCGCATCAAGCTTATGCGCATGCGCATTGACCTTAAAAGTCACGGGCGCGTGCATGTCCGTCTTTGTTTACCCGCTCCGCCCCCTTCCCGCCGTCTCGCATTTCCCCCTGCCGCATCAAAGGCTTTCACGGCCGGCCGGCCATGCTTTCAGTTTCACGACCGGCCGGCCGTGTCAATTACATTTCTCTCCCCGCTCCGCCCCCTGCTGCGGCCGTGTCGCACTTCTCTGTGAGAACACATCAGTCTGTGTGCTCTGACACCCATGCCAACCCCTGTCTTCCAGATTCCCGCAGCCTGGACCTCATGCTGGAACCGGTATACTCATCCTCCAGCCGCCCTTTTCTACCCTCGCAGCCGGTTTGGATTTTTCACCGTTACTACGGTAAGAGCACTTCTCTGCCTTCCATTTCCCTCGTTTCTGTTCTTGCACACCGGCTTATCTGCTACCTCGAGCTGCACACCACTCGGACTACTTTCAGTGTCTTGATCACTGGTAAGCCACGTACCCCTGGCCGCCATGCAGTAACGCCGTACACATCAGTCTGTGTGCTCTGACACCCATGCCAACCCCTGTCTTCCAGATTCCCGCAGCCTGGACCTCATGCTGGAACCGGTATACTCATCCTCCAGCCGCCCTTTTCTACCCTCGCAGCCGGTTTGGATTTTTCACCGTTACTACGGTAAGAGCACTTCTCTGCCTTCCATTTCCCTCGTTTCCGTTCTTGCGCACCGGCTTCTTCACGTCCTCCCCCAGATTTCTCTTCCGATACAAGTTTTACACAGGTAATTTTCACGACATCTCCCTGGTACGAGCGGGACTAGTTCCCCTTTCTTCTTCTTTCTTTCCCTCCCTCGGACTCCCCCATGTCTCAATATCTCGTCTCTTTTTCTATTTTTTTACCTGTCATACTCTCGACATTGTTTGATGCCAATTCGTACCAGGCAAGTGTCTTTTAAAATTCTCTCGCACAGCCTCAAGTGAAATGTTTCGTTAATGGGATACAACATTGACTGTATTACTTGTGCTTTTTTCATTGACATCCTGCTGTGACTAGTCTTTGGGCCATTATTTCACTATACATTTCCAGAGCCTACAGCCATACCGGGACTACTCTCCAACAGTTGCAAATATCTGAGGCCTTTCCTCAGTCTTACCACGTGTAATATGTCGCGTCATGTTTACCTCACATGTACCGCTGCATTTGCCCACTTCTGTTTTAAGTCGGTCACCGGACACGGACAATTATTATGCATTGCCACTGAGCACCTCTGAGTCGTTGTTTGGTTTCGCATTTTTACACTGCTTTTGTCTTTGCCTTTTTTGTCTTCTCTTATGGTGATTCTCCCCCCTCCTCCCCCCTTCCCCCCTCCTCAATCAGCGGCTCAATAATCGTGTTTCTGATCTCGTGCATTTAGAGCATATGTCATTCTTCTCTCGTGTTGGGATTCTTGTACCTCGCAAGCGTTAGCTATTATATGACGCAACAGTTCACTGCACATTTGCATGCATATTTCGTCTTCACCCTCACTCTCACTCACCCTCACTCACTCTCACTCACCCTCACTCACTCTCACTCACCCTCACTCACTCTCACTCACCCTCACTCACTCTCACTCACCCTCACTCTCACTCACCCTCACTCTCACTCACCCTCACCCTCACTCTCACTCACCCTCACTCTCACTCACCCTCACTCTCACTCACCCTCACTCTCACTCACCCTCACTCTCACTCAGCCTCACTCTCACTCACCCTCACTCTCACTCACCCTCACTCTCACTCACCCTCACTCTCACTCACCCTCACTCTCACTCACCCTCACTCACCCTCACCCTCACTCTCACTCACCCTCACTCTCACTCACCCTCACTCACCCTCACCCTCACTCTCACTCACCCTCACCCTCCCTCACTCACCCTCACCCTCACTCACTCACCCTCACCCTCACTCACTCTCACTCACCCTCACTCACTCTCACTCACCCTCACCCTCCCTCACTCACCCTCACTCTCACTCACCCTCACTCACTCTCACTCACCCTCACTCACCCTCACTCACTCTCACTCACCCTCACTCTCACTCACCCTCACTCTCACTCACCCTCACTCTCACTCACCCTCACTCTCACTCACCCTCACTCTCACTCACCCTCACTCTCACTCTCACTCACCCTCACTCTCACTCACCCTCACCCTCACTCACTCTCACTCACTCTCACTCACTCTCACTCACTCTCACTCACTCTCACTCACTCTCACTCACACTCTCACTCACCCTCACTCTCACTCACCCTCACTCACTCTCACTCACACTCTCACTCACCCTCACTCTCACTCACCCTCACTCTCACTCACACTCTCACTCACCCTCACTCTCACTCACCCACCCTCACTCACCCTCACCCTCACTCACCTTCACCCTCACTCACCCTCAACCCCTCACCCTCACTCACCCTCAACCCCTCACCTTCCCTCACCCTCACTCACCCTCAACCCCTCACCCTCACTCACCCTCACTCACCCTCAACCCCTCACCCTCAATCACCCCCACTCACCCTCACTCACACTCACCCACCCTCACTCACCCTCACCCTCACTCACCCTCACTCACCCTCACCCACCCTCACCCTCACTCACCCTCACCCTCACTCACCCTCACCCTCACTCACCCTCAACCCCTCACCCTCACTCACCCTCAACCCCTCACCCACCCTCAACCCCTCACCCTCCCTCACCCTCAACCCCTCACCCTCAACCCCTCACTCACCCTCACCCTCAACCCCTCAGCCTCACCCTCACTCACCCTCAACCCCTCACCCTCACTCACCCTCACTCACCCTCAACCTCATGCTAAAGATTTACAAAAAAACCCATAAACAATTCTAAAAGCACTAACTCTAATGCTGCGAGACCTATTGCATTTCTAATGCTTGTTCATTTATAGGGCGGACGAAAGGTATGGACCATGCAAATCAGCTAATACGAACGTTAAGTGTTTAAAACAAGCGCAAACAGCTTGAAAGGGACGAGCAGCATCTCTATTCATGCAGTAGTTACAGGCTGTGCAAATCTATTCATGCGCACATAACATGGAAAGCATCCAGGACAACTCGCTTTAAATGATGGAGGAGGGAAGCCCAATGGCTCAGAATCTAGCTCAGCGAGTTAAGAGCTCACTACTGAAATCAGAGTGCAACCTGCACGTCTTGGGTTCATATGTATCCTCCCTACTCTTGCTCTGCCTTTCATCTCGCTCAAGCCTATAAAAGAAGTACCATTATTTTGGGCAATAGTGACCGCTACTACTAGTAGTGTTATGAGAGCAAGCACTACACGTATTATTATTGTTAATGATTAGGTGTGCAAACTGAACCGGGACATATTACACACTTGTCAGTTTTCCTTATCTTGATTTAAATATAAATTGACTCCGGTGATACATGCTATTTTTATTGCTTTTATAAGGATGTCTGCTTCTATCCTTTGAATACCCCGCCTCCCATGACCCACTGTTAGCAACCTTCTTATTGTGTCATTGACCCCCAGGGCCCACTGTATGAGATGTGTTCCCTTGTGTCTGCTCCATAACCTTTGAATGCCCCCCACCCCCTGACCCGCCGTTAGCACACTTCTTAGTTTCAAATTGACCCTCAGGGGCCCAGCTCTCTACACTCCTCTCTCTACACCCCTCTCTCTACACCCCTCTCTCTACACCCTCTCTCTACACCCTCTCTCTCTCTCTTCACCCATCTCTCTCTCTACTCCCTCTCTCTCTCTAGACCGCTCTCTCTCTACACCCCTCTCTCTCTACATCCCGCTCTCTCTCTCTACACCCCTCTCTCTCTACCCCCTCTCTCTGCCCCCCTCTCTCTACACCCCTTTCTCTCTACACCCCTCTCTCTCTACACCTCTCTCTCTACACCCCTTTCTCTACACCCCTTTCTCTCTACACCCCTCTCTCTCTACACCCCTCTCTCTCTACACCCCTCTCTCTCTCTCTACACCCCTCTCTCTACACCCCCTCTCTCTGCACCCCACTCTCTCTGCACCCCACTCTATCTGCACCCCACTCTCTCTACACCCCTCTCTCTACACCCCTCTCTCTCTGCACCCCTCTCTCTCTACACCCCTCTCTCTCTCTACACCTCTCTCTCTACACACCCTCTCTCTACACCCCTCTCTCTACCTCTCTCTCTACACCTCTATCTATCGCCCTCACTCTATCTATCTATCTATCTATCTATCTATCTATCTATCTATCTCCCTCACTCTATCGCCCTCACTCTATCTATATCCATCTATCTATCTATCTATCTATCTATCGTCCTCACTCTATCTATCTATCGCCCTCACTCTATCTATCTATCGCCCTCACTCTATTTATCGCCCTCACTCTATTCATCGCCCTCACTCTATCTATCGCCCTCACTCTATCTATCGCCATCACTCTATCTATCTATCGCCCTCGCTCTATCTATCTATCTATCGCCCTCACTCTATCCATCGCCCAGTTTGCGCTATATTATACTTTATAAATAAATAAAATATCTATCGCCCTCACTCTATCTATCTATCTATCTATCGCCCTCACTTTATCTATCTATCAGCCTCACTCTATCTATCTACTGCCCTCACGATCTATCTGTTGCCCTCACTCTATCTATTGCCCTCACTCTATCTATCTATCGCCCTCACTCTATCTATCTATCTATCTATCTATCTATCTATCTATCTATCTATCTATCACCCTCACTCTATCTATCTGTCTATCTATCTAACGCGCTCACTCTGTCTATCTATCGCCCTCACTCTATCTATCTATCATCCTCACTCTATCTATCTATCTTTCTATCTATCTATCTATCTATCTATCTATCTATCTATCTATCTATCTATCTATCTATCTATCTATCTATCTATATGTCTGTCTGTCCATCTATCTATCTATCTATCTATCGCCCTCACTCTATCTTTCAATCGCCCTCCCTCTATCTATCTATTGCCCTCACTCTATTTATCGCCCTCACTCTATCTATCGCCCTCACTCTATCTATCGCCCTCACTCTATCTATCTATCTATCGCCCTCCCTCTATCTATCTATCTATCGCCCTCACTCTATCTATCTATCGCCCTCACTCTATCTAACTATCTATTGCCCTCACTCTATCCATCGCCCAGTTTGTGCTAAATTATACTTTATGAATAAATAAAATATCTATCTATCGCCCTCACTATATCTATCTATCTATCGCCCTCACTCTATCTATTGCCCTCACTCTATCTATCTGGCTATCTATCGCCCTCACTCTATCTATCTATCAGCCTCACTCTATCTATCTAACGCCCTCACTATCTATCTGTCGCCCTCACTCTATCTATCGCCCTCACTCTATCTATCTATCTATCTATCTATCTATCTATCTATCTATCTATCTATCTAGCTATCTATCTATCTATCACCCTCACTCTATCTGTCTATCTATCGCGCTCACTCTATCTGTATAACTATCGCCCTCACTCTATCTATCTATCGTCCTCACTCTATCTATCTATCTATCTATCTATCTATCTATCTATCTATCTATCTATCTATCTATCTATCTATCTATCTATCTGTCTGTCTGTCTGTCTGTCTATCTATCTATCTATCGCCCTCACTCCATCTATCTATCTATCTATCTATCTATCTATCTATCTATCTATCTATCTATCTATCTATCTATCTATCTATCGCATCACCACAGCATCACTCAGCACCACCACAGCATCACTCAGGGGCACCGCAACATTCACTATGCGCAACCACAGCATCACTGAACGTCACAGCATCACTCGTCGCCACCACAGCATCAATCTGTGCAACCATTCAACAACAACTGGTTCAAATATGTTCTCTCAATGTTTCAAGCTTTATTACAAATGTCACAAAAAGATGTTAATATTTCACTTCTGTTCTTGGATTTTCGTCACAATAAAATACACTGAACATAATCTTCATAAAAGTTATTTACAAAAGTTTAAGCTATAACCATTATAAATTACAATAACTTTTATTTAAGTATTAATTATTAAAAAAATAAAAGCCATTGTTATTTGTAATATCAATACATCTAAGTCACGTAAATACAACACATATTGCATTACAAATGCTATAGGTGTCACATTTGCGAAAGCTAAAACTATTGGCATTGAAAATGACAAAGTTATTAATTTAGCTATTTTCAAAACCAACACATAAATACAAAATGTGTCATTTACAATACCAACAGCTCAAACGTTCCTAATGCAAGACCTATTGCATTGCAAATGCTTGTTAATAACTACCATGTCTCCTCAGACCCGACCCACTTAAAGGCATGCAAAACAGACCATATCATGCGATGAGAGGGCAAAACTTCTGTGGATGTTGCCAACCCCCAACCCTGTGTACTTTTTAAAGAACTGGTAAATAATACGTTCACCTATAGCTGTGCTTTCACGTCAGACCTAAAAACAGACCCGCCGGCTTGCCTGTGCTTGTTTTAATTACTTTTGAGCACGCCAGCTATGTGAATCCGTCTGCAAGGAGGAAGTACACGGGAAAAGCAAGAAGTGCGCCTGGATTAATAAACAACCAAAAGGTCCCTTGCTGAGGACAGGCACGAAAACGGTGGATGATGTGCAAAGAAGGAAATAAAATCTCCCCCCCCCCCCCCCACGCGCAGATTCAGAGTCAGTCACTCCCACTGTGTTCTACTCATTAGAAGACAAAGGAGTCACCTTGCCCGGGAAGGGGCGTGGTCTCATAAATTGCATGTTGGGATTGATTCATATAAGCCGGGTCGGTACATCAACGGGCGGAATGCCTCAGTGCTGCGCATCTGTCGATCGTCTTTAGGTGTCAGCAGACGCTCCCACGGTAAGGCGCGCGCTGGGTGTGTGTGTGTTTCTTTTTGAATATACTTCCACTTGGGTTTCGTTTACTGGCAGCTGTTTGCACATCGCCCTAAATATCTATAGCAACGAGCCCTCGTTCTGTTACTTCCTCCCTTCATGTAGCCTCCGTTTTTTATGTTTTTACCGAGTTATGAATTGTAACTGATTGCATGTGTAAATTGCGTTCGTCACGAACACGATTTGCACAAAAACTGTATACCGTAAGTTCTTTTTGTGTGTAAATGTCTGCTCCTCTGTCACCATGGAAGCAAGAAGTGAACCGTGTGCGCATAATTTTTCCATCCCCGTGTATTTTTTTTTAAACTATGTACAATATATTCGTAGAGTCTGTCAAAATGTGGATAACTCATTTTTGTTGGGTCGATTTAGTATACATGTTAAGTAGTTTGAGTTACATTACTTAGCAATTAAAGACTCTCTTAACTACCGAGACACGTCAGGTCTCCATTTAAAAGTTTGTGGTGGTTTTTTTTGTGTTTCTACATTATTAAGATATAGCTACTTTTGGGTAAAACATTGACACTTAGATAAATAAATACAGCTTTGAAGAGCTGTGTTAATGAAGAAAAGGTTGGACCACCTGTCACGGGAGTGCATTGAGGTAACAGACTGTAAAAATTCAAGGCAACGCATCTGATGCACGAAACAAATTTAGGAAAGAAGCACAACTGGCCAGTTTTTGCTACGCTCGTGTGTGACATTTCTGTTTGTGGTGTGTTCTTACGTGTGACATTTGCGTACTTAAAGAGTGGCAATCTATCATAAGCAATTGAACGTGAATACACAGTAAATTTTGGGCGTGAATTTCGCTACACATAGTTGTGTTTTTTTCTCTTTTTTCAATCTTTTTATTAAACTGCCCAGTGTTCAACAAAATAATTACATATCCAATGAAGTATAGTACAAATTACGAATTTTCAACTTGGCGTTTCCTATTAGTCATCGATATAAGACATCGATCTCACCCCCCCACCCCCACCCTTCCGTTGTCCCGTATCTAGAAAAACCCACAAATGCAAGAATGAATCAGAAACAAGTATTTGCCATGAAATAGGTCTCACATTTCTGAGAGTTAGATCTATTGGCGTTGTAAATGACGATATGACGATGTCTTTTACCCACGTGTTTTGGCTTCAAGTGTGTGGAGTGGAATTATGTGGGTTGTATTGGAATTTTGTGGCATGATGATGAATTCTGTGGTGTTGATTAGATTTATGTGGTGTTTTGCAATTGTGTTGTTCAACTATGTGCTTTGTTGAATTATGTGGTGCAGAAGGGAAATGTGTAGAGCTGAATTGTGTGGCATGAAAGTATGTGGTGTTGAGTGAAATTATGCTGCTCGGAATTATGTGGCATGGTGTGGAGTGTAGTTGTGTGGATTGTATTACTTAGTATGTTGATTCAGCAAAAAAGAATATCGCACACACCAAGCTGTTCTGAATTCAGTGGTTAGCGCAGTCACCAGTAACACTCGGCGTGGCCATATTAGCTCTGCCTATAGAGCTATGCACATGTCACCGGTGCAGGTAAGGATGATGTTCAAAATGCTGACCTTCACCAGCAAGGCAGCTTGTGGAGGTGCTACTGAATACTTACAGATGTCTATAAACATCTAGCTGCCATGTTGAACCCTGCCCTGGGGTGGAAAACAGACGCTGGTTCCGCATATAATTAATCACATTAGATCTGGAAGAAGGGCTCTCCCACTGTAAACTGTAGAACGACTATCAGCTAGGCTAGGTGTGTATTACTGAGGAACGTACTCCATTTAGGATGGTGTTGAGTACACAGCTATTTTGAGCTGTAGATGTCTTTGACAGCGATATTTGGAGGGCTTTGAAGAAGTGGAGAGGTGTGGTGCAGCGGCCAGGACAGTTGACTTCTGAGCACAGGGTTCACGGTTCGATCCCCGGCTCCGGTGGCAGCTCAGCACAGCACCATGTGACTCTAGGCAATAGCTCACTTAATTTCCACGACGGCCCCCAGCGCCTTGAGACCCGTAAGGGTGAGTAGTCGGGGCGTAACACAGGCCCACACATCCCCCGCAGTGCGGGGGGCCCTCAAGCTCAAGGGGGTCCCCCCAGCACTGCACTTCGGCCTGAGAGCTCCTAATAGAGTCCGGAGGGGGCCCCTCCACGTACCTGGCAGGGGGGCCCCCTCAATTATCGTTACGCCACTGAGAGTAGTTGGCGCTTTACAAATACGGATTTAAAAAAAAAATGTTTGATGCGTGTGAGTGAGCCTTGTGCTAGATTCGATTGTGTTGAAGTTGCGTTTAGATAGCACTTTCCACCCCATAAGGCTCTGATGCCTTATGTGGGTGGATACTAGCATGCCCCTCCATGCCATTTTTACAGTATCGGAGACTATAGTTCAACCCTAATTTGCAATTCTCTTTATTTTAAGGTTGTCACACCATTATCAAGCAGCCTGCTGTTCAATTTGCCATGCTATATGTTCTATGAAGTTCCTGGAAATCGTGAAGTAATACTTTTTGCATGATGTCCTGAGGACATTATGCAATCTGTAATACAGGCATCATTCAGTTGCTCATGCAATTATGGAGTGGTCATGTGGAATATATTGGGGCAGGCAGATATATTGTTATATACATAAGCCAGCGCTTGTGTGTGTGTTTGTTTTGTGTGGTGTTTTTGTTTGGTCAGCTTATGCAGGAATCATGCCCGTATGTGTTGAAGGATAATATGACTTCACTATGTGCTCTATATCACCAATAAAAGAACAGCATTGAACTCCACATTCCCCTAAATTTAATGCGGTAAAAATATCTTCTCGTTTGTATAGCTCCTCGATTAAAAAGAAGCGGCACGCTGACTCCCCAGTGTTTTGAGCAAACGCACTCTCCTGATTGTGAGCTTCTGACTAGCAAGCATTTGGACCTGCAGGGCAGCTGCAGAAAGTGCACGATCGAGAGGGTTGGGGACATACATATGTAGTGCACAGTTGACCGCCATGTTTCGGCACACACCTTCCCTGGAGTAGCTGAAAGGACTTCCCTTCCTCTCCCCTCACCCCACCCCATGCTGTGCCCCTATAGCTCATTACTTTCTCCAGGAGCCCACTCTTCCTACTTCTCTGCGACATCTTGGGATAAGTCAACTGTCTGTCCCGCCAGTGCCTTGATTTGTGCATTGCTGATTGGTGGATTTGGAGGCTGAAATAGCTTTAGTGGGAGGAGCGGAGCTGCCCGCAGTCAGGGTTGGTCTAACCTGCTACAGTCACTCCGCTGCAGAGATTATACTTGTGAACGAGCAGCACAACAGCCATCATAATTTCCCTCTGAATATCTGGAAGAGGAGTCGCCGGATGGAACCCCAACTGAAAAATCACTTCCAGATTCTGCTCCATTTACTTCTCCCTAAGAGGCTGTCCTAGTATCTGCTGTCTTTCTCTGATCCTGCTTCAGAGCTGTTCTGCATAGCCAGAGTTAAGGCCTGGGCAGCAGTCATTCACCAAGATGCCATCTCTCCTACTGGCGAAATCAGTCTTTTTAAAACACTGTCCTACGTAGAAGGCAGAAGGTAGTGTTCAAAGCAGCCGGCCGGTGTGCGAGTGTGAGATGTGTGCAACAGTAAATAAACGCAATGATCTTATCTGTTTACCTGAAATCTGAGAGTTCTCCAAAGACACTAAACAAAAGACACACTATTTATTACTTGACCTTGTGACAAACCGAATACAACATTCAGACATCTTTAATTATTATAATAATTTGGATCAATTACTCTCTGAACTAGGTTGTTAGCCCCACCACCCCTCCTTCGTCCTGATGAAGACCCCCGTGCAAGGATTCCATTGATTCCTGCTTCTCCTGGGTTGAAACGTCGACATACTCCCTGACCTATGACACAGCCTCTTCCTACCCACTATTCCTGTATACTATGGACAATGGGGCATGTGTAACATGAATTATTGGTTTGAACTGTGACCGTTCTGTTATATATCTTTCATCGAATTTGTACTAACGTTTGATAGATACGTGTTTTTATTGTCACGATCCCCTTCCTACACTACCCTCACGACTGCACGTCCCCCTTACCCCCAGGGGCACCAATACAACTGCAATGTTTGAAATCATTATTGTTGCCTTTTCTCCTATAATGTGAATTAAACATTATAGATGCATTTTTGTTTATTTGATTTAATTAATTGGTTGCGACAATACGCATCCCTCCTTTACTGGGACCCCTTTCTTCTTAAACCGAATACAACAGCATATTTTTTTCATGGCTTATGCAAAACTGGATTGTTGGGGGACCTGCTAGGCCATTACCAGTATAAAAGTAACTTCCTCAAACCAAACATTTTTGTCAAATGTGCACATTTATGCAGTAGCCCCTGCAACGTTGTGCGCAGGCATGCTCCTTGTTAAGACTCACATTACTAATACCAGGGTCACTGGAATTATGTGGTGGAAGAGCACCAAATTATGTGACAAAATGGGTTAATTTACGTGACGAGATCGGGGTATTTGGGGATCGACCTGTTACCACAAGGGCTGATCCCCGGAATAGGTGGGTGGCCTAGTGGTTGTCGTGGCTGTGGATCGCAGTATCGCTGTAATCCATGGCCAGGGAAGCATGTCAGGAAGGCATTGTTGGGAAGCGGACTCTGACTTGGCCATTGATGCCTTCGTGCAGGCTGGGGAGGCATCGCGGGCCCTCCAAAACCCCACCGGATGGCGAAGGAAGAGCTAACTTGTTGTCTTCTCCACTACTGGTGGGAATCTGACGTCGGTGAGCTGAGGTCAAAGTTGGGCAGGAGGGGGCAGGTGCTGACGCTGAAGCGTGTCCTAGCACTATTTAACCGCATCGCTGCGGCAGTAATTTTTCCGCTGTGCGGCAAAATTCAAATGGTAATGTTACATGACGAGCCCAGCTCGTCGCCAGCACACGACCACCGTGGCTGATGATGAGCTGAGCTCGTCATCAGCAGCAAAGGGGTTAAAAAAAATCTTACAGTGATTGCACAAGAAATTCCCTTGCAACCCTCCTCAGTGTTGGCCTCTGGCCGACAGATGCACTAGGGAGGGAGTGCGGGTGTCGGCTATCCGCACTAAAGGGGTTAATAAACCTGACTGACTAAGAGTCAGTCGCTGTGCAGTCAATTTTTTTTAAGTCTTACTTTTAGTGTGTGGTGCTGTTGATTAAAATGACTTTGTTGGTAGCCTGCTCTGCCTCAGTCCAAGGAAGACAGCCCTTCCCCCACAGAAGCGGACTATTATGAGGTCCCAGGCATGCATATCAGTACACATGAGTAAACAAACGGCTGGCCAATGAGAGCCCACGACTCATACAGCGTGAGGCATGTGACACTGACTCTTGGTTGCCCTAGGCAGCCCTCCTGTCATTGATTTGAGGACTAGTAATCCAGATTAGGCCTTCACCGGCAGAAGCACACTGACTGAACACTCTTCTCAAGTGAATAGCATGACAGTCTCAGATGCTAACAGTGGAAATGACAAAATACGTGATTCTAGCCTGTGTCATGTGGCGCTTGTCAGGGCTGCAGAATGTGAATATTACTGACACATCTGAAGAGGGCACGCAGTAATGTAAAAATAGGCAAATAGATGGCTAGCGCAGTTGTAAATCAAAATAGATTTTTGTTCTTTGTATTGTAAAATATATTGCAGCATTGAACAATCATTCATATTTAACAGGACTTATTAAAGGATTAAAAATCTATCAAGTGTATACCCACTTAGCAGAAGTGTCACCGACACCAAGCGGCAGATTTTCCAAATCCCTGCTCATGAAGAAATCATGAAAAGATGCTGAGGCTTTATAGGCCACACCCTCTTCAAACCCACATCAAACGCCACCGGGCAAGCCCTGAACTGGAACCCTCAAGGGAAAAGAGGAATGCCAAGAAACACCTGGTGCCAAGTCCTTGAAGCTGAATACAAGCTGATGGGTAACACCTGGAGCCAGATTGAAAGAAAGCCCAGGACGGAGATAGCTGGAGATTCCTGGTTGATGGCCTATACACCAGGAGTGGTAGTAGGCATAAGAATCAAGATCATGTGTCACCTTTCTGCCTATATTGAATGATGGTGATAGAAGCAGCATTTCCCATGTGAGACATATATAATGGACCTGCTTTCAGGGCTCCCCCAAAAAGCAGGTCCATTGGAAGCATCCTAACACATTTTCAGTACATGAAACACCTTTAGGCTGCAGGAAAGGGTTGATTTAACAAAATATAGTGCTGACATTTTGTAAATATAACGTTGTGGTTGGATTTTAACCCTTTAAGTGCTGCCGTCGGCCAACGGTCGTCACAAGCACTACCTTGCCAGTGCTGCGCACGACCGTTGGCCGACGGGTCAGCATTCGTTATTCGAACGTTTAGCACTGGGCGCTGAACGTTCGACGCTCACAAGGTGTTAAGCTACGTAAGAGAGGAGATGCTTATGCTGAAGGCTATAGTAGGGGATAAGCGAGCACCTGGAACACGAGCCTGAGTATGGGGAAACTACTATTGCAAGTGGTTTTGAAGTGGGAAGCCACCTAACTTGTAACTGGTTGACTTCCATCCCGTACATACGGTTATTGGGAAGTTGCACAGTCCGCAATCCATAAGAATATGGACCCGAACAGCTTTCTCAATAATTAATAATAAAATATATGGGGATTATCAAATCCTTGCGATGTACAGAATGCAAACTTACACCATTATATGAAGTTTCACACCTATTACTATTGTTTTCATGGGCGTATTTAGCTCGGGCTTCGTTCCAGTCTGTATTTTTCCAGTTATTTTGCTCTTACCTCTGCACTGTACTGTGGCCTGAGAGCTCCTGAGTGAGTGCGAAGTGGAGCCCCTCATGTACCCCTCAAGTTTCATTACACCTCTGAGTTTGAGGCTGGTACATGACTTGCAAGAGGCGAAGATTTGAGTGGGTCATGATATCCCTACCCTCCCTCAGCAATGCTAATAATTAGCATATACACTGCGCACATCTGCATATTTGGTTTATGCCATGATATTTTTTAACGTGTACTTTTTTAAAACAAAAAGTATTTAACCAAAACCAGGAAAGAAGAGTTTGAATGCTTGCAGTAAGGTAAAATCACATGGAGGAGGTCATGTGGCTATTAGACTTGTTTCCCTAAATAAAGTAATTGTTACATACAAACTATGTGGCACTAAACAGGTTTTTTTTCTATTCTCGGCTTTGCTGTACTTCGGTAATATACTTGAATTTCGACCTTTGCACAGTAGTAGTAAATGTGTGAATGCCAGTATTTATTAGTACAGTTGCTCTAAATAACGTGTTATTCGGTCACATCTAATAATAATACTGTAATTTCTGAAGTGCATAGTTATCTTATTAGAGGCTTCCCAACGTTAGGTACAGGCATCCAGAGGTTTCCATGCAGTTATTAACCCCCCCCCCCCCCCCCCCCCCACATCCTGAGCCAAAAAAACAGGTTTTAAGTTTTTAAGTTTGTTTTCCCGAAAAAGTCTTCTGACTGGCCCTGACAAACTGCCAAAGGCAGAGCATTCCCCAGTTTCTGCGCCAAGTAGCCAAACGAGTTCCCGCCCACCCGCACTTTCTTGACTCTGGGAACGATTGCCCACTGGCGTAGCTAGGGAGGAGCGGGGGGCGGTCCGCCCCGTGCGGCACTATTTTTGAGGTGGCCGACTGGAGGTACGTTGCGGCCGCGGCGGCCTTTATAATTTATTTGGGAACAAACACAATGCAGTTGTCCCCAAATAAATTATAAAGGCGGCCGCAACATACCTCCAGTGCCGCGGCTGCCCGTGGCCCAGTTTAAATGTGCAAAGGCTAACTGCGCCGGACTCGAGTGGGATGCGACGCGTGTATGCACCTGACCTGACTGGTCCGAGAGTGCTGCCAGCAGCTGCTGGTACCGTTGCCTGGGCTTCTCCTCACAGAGCGAACTGTTGACGGTGAATAAGACTAGAACCGAGCGCCGCCGGGACCGCCCTCATGGCCCATAAAGTGATTAGAGAACCCTCTGCGACTCCTGTAGATTATGTTATCCCGCTTGGTTTGTTGCTGAGCGGGTCAAGCACCTGATACACGTCACAAACCAGTGGAGTGCGAGTGGACCAAGAGTTGTTGGACTGAATGTTTAGAGGAGCTGGAGGTCACTGTAATGTTGTTTTTATTTTATTTTGTTCTCTTGCAACGCAGCTGTTGCGGTAAAAGATTGGTGGTATGAGATATAGGAATGCAGGCAGACGCCTTGTAGGTTAACTTGAGGATCTTTTCAGCTTCACGCAGGAAGGTCTAAGTGCCGAGAGACAGCTCCACCGAAGTTCCTGGACAGTGGTCATGCACACGCCACTTTTCTCTTGTAACACAGTTTGCTACCTCTCACATTTTGTTTGCTTTAGGTACTTGCACAAGTGCCACCATTGCCTACGTAATGTTTGTTGTTGTGCTTGAGTGTCTGCCATATATTGCAGTATTCTACCTCTAATTGTACTTTGTTTTCTCTTTCAACCTGCACACGAAATTTTTCCTTCTGTATTGCACCGTTTGCTACCTCATGTATTTTGTTGCTCACAATTGTCACTTTTGCCTCATGTAACTTAACGTTTGCTTTTGCAATTTGCTCACTTGTAATTTTCTCCTCATGTATCATTACTGTTCCTATTGTGAAGCGCTCTTGACGCCTTCGAGTAAAGTTCCCGCTATATAAAAACACATAAATAAATAAACTTAATGGTTAATTGTTAGTCTGCTCTCAGCTCGAGTGGCTGAGAGTGACTGCTAAAATGTTACAATTGTTCTCGCCCTGCCAGCGGCCTCATTTCGTACCTGGCTGCATATTTCCTGTGGCGCCGCGCAGCTTTGACACTAATTAGACGCCGGGGTGGGGCATGCCCTCAAAGGTTGCTAATAGCTGTGCACACCATGGGGGGCTCGGACTCCGTGTCAGTGCTCCCACCGGCTTTGGGGATCCCACTCTGAATTAAGGCATTCCTGGCAGGCACACACTCAACTGCAGACCAGAATTAAGTCAGTGACTTGGTTTGCAAGGCCGACCAGGAGAGTCTCAGTGGACGGGCCGCCCGGGAACTAGAGTCAGCCAGGGACAGCCTGATCAGTGTGCAGGCCGCGGCCCCGCGGGACGGGCTACAATCCTGATTTGCCGTTGCCCGTGGTGTTTTGTGGCCCGTGGTGTTTTGTGGCCTTTCCTGTAATTATGAGCTCAGCCTGCCTGCCTGCAGCCAGCTCTTGCAGACTAGAGTCACTGCCTGCAGCTCCACAGTCCGGACTGATTCAGACTCATCTGCCGCCGGGCCGTGGCCCAAGACAGTAAGTACCAGCCACTGTGAGCCGGTATTTGTTTGTAATAGACTTTCAGGCACTTAATGGGAACTAATGAGTATTTTCTTTTTCGGTACCCTTCCTCTAAAGGTGCTAACTCGTGTATAACTAATTAAATGAAATGAATTCGTACTTGTATAGTGCACTTATACCCTGAGGTGTCTTGGCGCTGTACGCATACTGCTGTGGCTTTTCCCTGTGAAATGCCCACTCCTGGGCACCCCCAAGGTGAAGCCAGGCATCCCAGGCAGCGCTGTTGGGGCCGTTGTGGAGATTAAGCAAGTTATTGCCCAGAGTTGCAGAGCGGGACCCATGATTAGAGTAGGCACCGAGGCGAGAATTATCAGGTCCGAGGAAATTGAGCCCAAGACCCGCCGAGGCGGGAATTGAACCCTGGTCCCGGGCCAGACCTCTGCATCAGGGTTTGCCGCTCTAACCATTGAGCCACACTTCTCCACCACTGAGCACAAGTGAGAGGCTAATGCACCCAACATGCAAGAAAAGTGTCAGAGGAGGTGTTTTGATAAATTATCTAATTGTTTTGATCTCTAATGTAACTTGTATGAGATACGCTGTTAAAGAGCACTCTATCGCCTTTTGATTACATGTTCCACCATTCTTTGGCTGAGGGCCAGATGGGGGCTGCTGAATGGTCCCCGGAAACAATGCAGCCCATTCCGGAAGTGCTTTTCCAGCCGGTTAATCTGAGTCCGGCATAATCTGATGACGGTTTAATTGGCGACATAGCCCTGTTTGCAAAGGTCTGTGTGAATTGTGATGTGCTTTGCGGCTACTATAAAGCAGCTGTTCACTTCTCCACAGTGATAGCTTGTTTTCGCAATCTATTTTTTTTGCCGCTTTCCTGCATAAGATGTTGCTGTTTTGCGAGCATGTCTTTGTCAAAAAAGCTTTGTTTTTGAGCCATACTGCTCATCGAGCTCAACACAGTGTTGTACAAATTACATTACGATAAATAACTGGTAACAACGTTAAAATATGTATCTTTGAAAACATGTATGAATATAATATAAACTTTAGTCGGACACACTGCTAAAAAGACGTAATGTGTTGAACTTGAAAGGCACTCTGTGTCTTAAGGAACGTTCATTGTAGTTTATGGATAGCACAGTATATCCGCCACCCTCAGCCTGTGCACCAGCCTGGGCCCCCAGTAATTGTTGTTGTCGCCTGACAGGGGCGGCCTTAGGTACGTGCAAGCTGTGCACCTGCACAGGGCCATCAAACCCCAGGGACCACCACCCCAATATATATCCTTAATATAATAATCCTCTGAGGATGGATACATATTTGCGTGGCGGTCCCTGGCAGGGATTTGGCGGCCTCCGGCTCTGTTGCACTTCCAAACACCCTGACCCCCCCCCTCTTCACTGGCCTCCGCGCTCCGCCCCGCCCGGACCCCCTCTTCCGGGGCCCCCTACCTACGCTCCCTGCCCAGGGCCACCATGAGCCTAGAGCCGCCCCTGCGCCTGACAACACTAGAGCTGTCCTTCCACACATGCTCTGAGTCCGGGAGAGGCTGAGCAGGTGTTTAGGGCAGGCCTGCCTCTTACGTTAGCCGAGCAGTGCCACTATGACCAGTTCTTCATAGAGATCTCCTCACCACCAGCGTTGTGACCGGGGACAGACTGACTTGGCTACTGTACAGCAGCAGACACAAGGTATTATTAAACTAAGTCTACCACGGTGGTGTCACGCTGATGAGGGTTAAATATACCTGTGGAAAGCATTTGCTTGTACCAATCTTATATTGCATATTCCCCAAACTACGATCCGTTTGCAAGGCACAAGGTTAATTCCCTTAGATTTCTGGTGATTAGAAGCAGGTTTAAGATTCTCTTAAGAGTTTCTTGTTGCTCAAATTTCTGTTTTTTATATGTTTCCCTCGTATTTACTGCGTGATTTTGCTTCTGAAAAAGTGTCACTCATAGTGGCTGAAATGTCACTCATAATTGCACTGATTTTATGAAAATGTCACAAACAGCAATCTGAAACCTTGGCAGCTAAGCTCCTCACTCCTCGACCGTTGTTGACACCCCCTGACCCCCCCCATCCCAGCCTCCACTCCAGGGCCGTCAATTTTGTTGTAGCGTGCGCAAGCACTACCAATGATGGCCCTAGTGACAATTTGGCCAGCCCTCGCGATTAGAACGTAGCAGTGACGCGTTACACGCTTCACCGCTACGCTCTCGTGAGGAGTCAATTCTGGCCTGGTGCTTGCAGCTTTGGGCGTTTTGCTGGCTCTCTGGACTCACTGTGAGTCTGGCTTCTGCACTGCACTGCAGACTCAGTACAGAAGGAGTCATTAGGGGAACAAAGTTCCAACCGAACCACCCCTGCCTGCCATAGACCCTGCCTGGAGCAATGAGGTAAGAGGAGAGCAGCAGCAGGTTCACAGGGGTGGGTGGCTGAGTCAGTGGCTCATCCATAGCTGCCAAGGTTTCCGATTGCTCTGTGTGGCACTTACAGAATTTCATTGTAATTATTGAATTGAATTGAGTTTTCTAAAGCACACATAGCTGCCCTGAGGCATCCAAGCGCTAAAAGTACCAACTGAGGCTTAGGTAGGGAGGGAGGAATGTCTGCTCACTATTAGTTGATGAACAATTATGATTATTTGTGAGACAATTATGAGTGACATTTGAACGTCTAGAAGTCACACTTTCTCACGGGCAAAAATTAAAATCACTGGTGCTCAGCCCTTTCAGCAACTGACTACAGGTTTCTTTTTTACATTCTAAATACCAACATTCTAAAACCTTCCTAATGGCTGAGCATCATATTACAGTGAAGCAGCTCGTCCTGGAGAAAGCATGACAGTTTGGCCGTCCCCCTGGGGCCGGCCACACTGTCATGCACGCTGAGCAGTTTCCACCACTCCCTCCCCCCCCCAGTGGCGGCTCGAATAGGACGTGCTGCGAGGCAGAAGGGGGGGGCAGGGTGGGGGGCGTTGTAAACTCTGTTCCTCCCTGGTGCTAGCTGCAACGTCACTATGGATGTCCCCGCCCCTCCCTCAGCTCGGCTTGCTGCCTGCAAGACAGAAAATGAAATTATAAAACATCATTTTATTTATGTCCTTTGCCACTGCCGGCTTTCAGTGGGGTGGGGTGGGGGGGCGCTTTACCGCCATAACGGAGGAGCTGCCCCTGCCCCTTTTAGGAAAATCCATTCTTTTCTACACTCCTGCAGCCCGGCAGGGCCCAGTCAAGTCAAGTCATAACATTTATATAGCGCACTACATACCCAGAGGGTTTCAAGGCGCTTAGGGAGGGGAGGTGGATTATTTGTCAAATATCCACGTTTTAAGCTGCTTTCTGAACGCTAGGTGATTCTGGGTGAGGCGGAGGTAAGCGGGGAGTGAGTTCCATGTTTTGGCAGCCAGGTATGAGAAGGATCTGCCTCCCATGGTGGACTTGTTGATGCGAGGTACAGTGGCGAAGGCTTAGCTGGAAGAGCGAAGTTGGCGGGAGGGGGTGTAGAAGGACAGTCGAGAGTTGAGGCAATCTGGTCCGATGTCGTAGAGTGATCTGTGTGCGTGGGTAAGCAGTCGGAAAGTGATCCTCTTATTGACGGGTAGCCAGTGGAGGTCTTTAAGGTGACCAGAGATGTGTTCGTTGCGTGGGATGTCTAATATGAGCCTGGCTGAGGCGTTTTGGATTCGTTGTAGTTTCTTCTGGAGTTTAGCGGTGGTACCTGCGTAGAGGGTGTTTCCGTAGTCCAGTCGGCTCGTGACTAGAGCGTGGGTGACTGTTTTCCTTGTTTCGGAGGGGATCCAGCGAAATGTTTTTCTGAGCATGCGAAGAATGTTGAAGCAGGAAGAGGATACGGCGCTGACTTGTCTGTTCATAGAGAGTGAAGAATCCAGGATGACGCCAAGGTTCCGAGCGTGGTCTGTCGGGATGGGTGCATTTCCGAGGGCTTCCGGCCACCAGGAGTCGTCCCATGCAGCGGGGGATTTACCTAAGATGAGGACTTCTGTTTTGTCTGAATTCAGTTTCAGACGGCTTTGTTTCATCCATTCGGCGACTTCTTTCATTCCTTCGTGTAGGTTAGTTTTAGCGGTGCTGGGGTCCTTGGTGAGAGATAGGATCAGTTGAGTGTCATCCGCGTAAGAGATGATGTTGAGGTTGTGTTGGCGGGCGATGGCCGCGAGGGGGCTCATGTATACGTTGAAGAGGGTGGGACTGAGTGAGGATCCTTGTGGTACGCCGCAGATGATTTCAGAGGCCTCGGACTTGAATGGTGGGAGGCGGACTCTCTGGGTTCTTCCGGTGAGGAACGAGGTGATCCATTCCAGTGCCTTTCCTTGGATTCCGATGTTTCTGAGGCGTTGTAAAAGGGTGCTGTGGCAGACTGTGTCGAAGGCTGCAGAGAGGTCGAGGAGGATGAGGGCGACTGTGTCTCCATTGTCCAGTAGAGTTCGAATGTCGTCTGTTGCTGCGATGAGGGCGGTCTCAGTGCTGTGTTTGGCTCGGAAGCCAGATTGTGAGGGGTCGAGTGATTTGTTGGCTTCGAGGAAGGCGGCGAGCTGGTTGTTGACAGCTTTCTCGATGACTTTGGCCGGGAATGGAAGAAGCGAGATGGGGCTGTAGTTTTTGAGTTCGGTGGGGTCTGCTGTTGGTTTTTTCAGAAGGGCGGTGAGTTCAGCGTGTTTCCAGTCTTCTGGGAAGGTAGCGGAGTTGAAGGAGCAGTTGATGACGTCTCGGAGGTGCGGTGCTATGACGGAGTCTGCTTTGTTGAAGATGTGGTGGGGGCATGGGTCTGTGGGGGATCCAGAGTGGATGGAATTCATCAGGCGGATGGTGTCCTCAGTGGAGATTGGGTTCCAGGCGTTAAGGGTGTTGACGGGGGGAAGATGGTCAGCTGATGGTAGGGTGGGTTGGCTTCCGGGTTGGTTGTCAAAGCTGTTGTGGATGTCAGCAATCTTGTTGTGGAAAAAAGAGGCTAGGGAATCGCAGAGGGTTTGAGAGGGGGTGATGTCGTTGGAGTTGGCCGAGGGGTTGGAAAATTCCTTGACGATGTTGAAAAGTTCCTTGCTGTTGTGGGCGTTGTTGTCAAGTCGATCTGTGAATGCTGTTTTCTTGGCTTTTCGGATCAGTTGGTGGTGAGTACGGATGGCGCTTTTGAAGGCGTCCTTGTTGCTGGTGGATGGGTCTTTTTTCCAGGCCTTTTCAAGGGAGCGGCACAGTTTCTTGGATTTCTTGAGGTCGTCGTTGAACCATGAAGCCTTCTTGATGCCAAGTTTGTGTTGACGTTTTTTCAGTGGTGCTAAGGTGTCGGCGGTGTTGGATAACCAAAGGGTGAGGTTGGAGGTGGCTTCGTTGGCGTTAGAAGAGGGGGCTGGGGAGGTTTGAAGGAGTGATGTGGAGATCTGCTCTGTGGTGATTTTGTTCCAGTTTCTTTGTAGAGTTGGTTGGAGGTGGATGATGGGTTTCGGCTTGTTGTAGGTGAAGTGAACGCAGCTGTGGTCAGTCCAGAGGAGATCTGTAGTGTGGCTGAAGGAGACATGGTTGCTGGAGGTGAAGATGGGGTCGAGAGTGTGACCTGCGATGTGGGTGGGGGAAGTGACCAGTTGTTTAAGTCCAAGGTTGGCGAGGTTGTCTAAGAGGGTGGCGGTGTTGCGGTCGTTGATCTTTTCAAGGTGGAAGTTGAGGTCTCCCAGAAGGATGTAGTCTTTGGAGGGGAGCGCGTGTGGGGTGATGAAGTCCGTGATGTCTTCACTGAATTTTGCGCGTGGCCCTGGTGGTCTGTAGAGGAGGGTGCCTCTGAGTGTGGTCTTGGGGTCGATGTGGATCTGGAAGTGAAGGTGTTCGGAGTTGGCGAGGTTGGCATCAGAGCTGGTTGAGATGCGGATTGTTTTCTTATGGACGATAGCGATTCCACCTCCTGTGTGGTCGGTGCGGTCCTTGCGTGTGATCTTATAGTCATCAGGGATAGCGATGGCGATGTCAGGGGCGGAGGAAGCGTTCATCCATGTTTCCGTTAGGAAGGCGATGTCAGGAGAGATGGTGTCTAGTAGGTTCCAAAGGTCAATGGCGTGCCTGTGGACCGAGCGGGTGTTGAGAAGGATGCATTCTAGGTGGTTGGGGTCGGGAATCTGTGGTGTGGTCGTAGCGGAGATGTTGTCGGTGCTGCTAAATTTGCAGGAGAAGCAGGAGAACGGTCCATGGGTGCGTCCAGGAGCGGCTTGGACGCAGTTGGGGGCGCGACCGGGGTTAAGGGCTAGGAGGGTGGCGGCATCGTAGGTAACGCGGGGGGGCTGGGCAGCGCGAGGGGCAGGGGGTCTGGCGCTGGGCGCGGTCCAGGCGCGGACGGGCGTAGACGGGCTTACCTTTGGCGCACCTTCGGCGCGGATTGGGCGCGGTCGCTGCGCGTGAACGCTGCGCGCGGAAGAAACTGTCATAAATGGATGGTGGAGGGGGAGGGGCGAGGGAGGGTCCGATGGGAGGCGGGTGCGTGGTGGAGGGGGCGGGCTCAGGGCAAGACAACAACAACAGCACAGCAAATGGCGGCTGCAACGCGAGGGCAGACCGGGTTGGGGGAGATGCGGAGGTAATTGGCAAAAGTATATTTAAACAGAACACACAGTGAACAGATACAGTAACAATCGAGCGCACAAGCAGGCAGGCAGGCACGTTAAAGCGCTAAGTGAGGCCAGCAGCGCTATGCAGGCTAACGTGCAGATACAGTGGAGCAAGCAGCTTCAGGCGATAGGAAAGCTCACCAGCGCAAAGCACACGATATCAGGCAGCTTTGAGAAGGAGGCAGCGAGGGCAGAAGGGAGCGACCGTTCCCAACGTAGTCGAGGCGGTCACAGCGCTAGAGTGGACAGGGGTGAGCCTATACTCTAAGTGGGAGGGAGGGTCCGATGGGAGGCGGGTGCGTGGTGGAGGGGGCGGGCTGAGGGCAAGACAACAACAACAGCACAGCAAATGGCGGCTGCAACGCGAGGGCAGACCGGGTTGGGGGAGATGCGGAGGTAATTGGCAAAAGTATATTTAAACAGAACACACAGTGAACAGATACAGTAACAATCGAGCGCACAAGCAGGCAGGCAGGCACGTTAAAGCGCTAAGTGAGGCCAGCAGCGCTATGCAGGCTAACGAAATGTGTAAGAGGCATAGTCACATCAGGGTCACAGGAAGTCCCCCGCCCCCACATACCCAAACCCGCAAAAGATACACAGACAACGTGTTAAGTTTGGGAAAAAATTGCTGCAGGTTTATTACATACAACATATGTAATGATGGTGGGTTAGCTTACGGGCGATCCAGGGCAGGCCGCCTTCTCGCCACCTGCCCGCCTGTTGAGCCAAACAGCACAGTGGCGAACCACCCAACTGCTGTATAATATAATTAAAACTACTGACACGCCCATTGCTGGGCGTGACTAGGCAAACCCCCGGTTGCACAGGCCCACAACCACCCGAAGGACTACTGGGGCGCCGACACGAATTCCTGCACCTCCCATGAGGTTACAGGTTAGGCTCTGGCACCCCTATGTGCCCGCTGAAGTACATCGTTTGCACCTCTCTTCTTCCGGATCGCCCAGTAACTCCGCCTGCAACGAGAAACAAACACATTAAACTCCCCCACAACCCCCTCATACAGACACTCTGGGTTCGAGGAGGGGAGGGAAAAGAGTGTCCCGATAATTACACGACGGCGTCCGGGCGGCAAAGAGGCTCTCCAACGGGGTACAGAAGCTTAAGTACCATGGAAGTCCCTCCCCGCCGCCCGGGACGAGAATCCCGGCCAGCCGCCTCCTCCAACCAGTGAGGAGGATACGCTGGTCATCCTGCCGGGGGCGGGACAGCCCTCCGCGACTAGGAGCCCGCCCTCTCAATGGCCACTGCGTGGCCTCGGGCAGGCGCATAGTCACATCAGGGCCACAGGAAGTCCCCCGCCCCCACATACCCAAACCCGCAAAAGATACACAGACAATGTGTTAAGTTTGGGAAAAAATTGCTGCAGGTTTATTACATACAACATATGTAATGATGGTGGGTTAGCTTACGGGCGATCCAGGGCAGGCCGCCTTCTCGCCACCTGCCCGCCTGTTGAGCCAAACAGCACAGTGGCGAACCACCCAACTGCTGTATAATATAATTAAAACTACTGACACGCCCATTGCTGGGCGTGACTAGGCAAACCCCCGGTTGCACAGGCCCACAACCGCCCGAAGGACTACTGGGGCGCCGACACGAATTCCTGCACCTCCCATGAGGTTACAGGTTAGGCTCTGGCACCCCTATGTGCCCGCTGAAGTACATTGTTTGCACCTCTCTTCTTCCGGATCGCCCAGTAACTCCGCCACAGCCTGTGCGGTGGTAACCGCTGCCGCACAGGCCCCCCCCACCATTGCTACCTTTTCTACCTGCAACCTTTGCTCATGAGTGCTTCCTTCAAGTCCAGCAGGAAGAGGTCTAAACCTACGGGCGTGAGGTGAACACCATCATCCTCGAAATAACCCTTCACCTTGTCCTGAATCATATCATGTTTTATGAAACCTAGACCTCTGCGCTGCGTAAACTTTTTCATGGCAGCATTGATCCGCTTTCTCGCTCTCTCAATTGCCTCACTGGACTTAGCACCCCGCCAGTTTCTCCTAGGCACTATTTCGGACCACCAAACCTCGCATTCCCGCAGAAGGCTACTGATGATGCCCAAGTCGGTCTTCATTTTGAGAAGTAGGGTGGATTTCCCCAAGTACGTAATGTCATTGCCACCCAGGTGGATTATCAAATGATGGGGAGGAGGTCCACCCTGGGCAAGGGCCTCCCGCAGCCGAAAGAGTAAACTATGCCAACGCATGCCCGAGAAACCCCACCACACACAGTCTATCTTCGTGAAGGTACTAGTCCACTGCCTGATGGCAGCCCATCGTGCCAATCTGTTGACCATAGAATGCCCCAAGACCCACACACGTGAACCTGTCAAAGAAAGACGCAATATGTTCAAGGGTGTTTATTAAGAAATCACAAAGTAAACAAAATACCATCACAAAACACAGCAAACAAAGATCAAACTCAAAACATAATTGTGGATCAAGGCCTAATGTAACGTCTATAGCAAGCTGATTCCCAGCGCCCAACAGACTGCACCTGAACTGGCAACATACCAGCGCGGAAGGCCGATGTGGCCGCCCCTATACGAAAGGAATGACTAGAGAACTTCTTCCCCTGTACTAACAAAGCAGCCCTGTCCAGGCAGGCCAGCATGATTTTGTCCATCTGGTATTTAGTCAAGGGGCTGAGGTCGGCATGTACTAAAAGGTAACCCGGCCCCGCAGGGCGCAGCGCAAGGAAGGCTCTTAGGACTGCCACTGGGCAAAAACGAGGATCCCCAAGGGGGGAGAGTCTGATAACAGACCCTTTTCCAGCTTGATCTGTCTTAGACCGCCTCAGCGTAATGGACAACCCACTCTCAAAAACGATATCATCAAGACCCAGCGCATCCCCAGAGATATCAGTCTTAGAACGGGCCACCAGCTCACTACTCCTAAAGGCCCCAAAGAATGCTAGGAGAAAGGCAGCAGAAAAGAGGGCCGCTTCATACTGCGAGTGCACGACTGCCTGCAACACCTGTAACATAGCCTGAAGCGATGGAAAATCAATGGGGGACCTGTCATCAGGGACCCTGGGATCCTCCCGAGCCCAACCCTTCAAGGCGGCCCTAATCACAAAAGAATTGGTAGGATCCTTCCCCCCACCCAATCTAGCCTCATGACCAATGGCCGCTAAGTGGCCGCAAACCCAGGAATGAGACTTTTTCTGCTTCTTGGCCCACACAATGTATGCCTGAACTCTACTCTCCATCGGCAAAGCCTGCAAGCCCAGGTTAGAGATAACTTTAATAAAAGTAGCACGATGACTCGCATAGCGTTTCCTTGTACTCAGCGCTAAAGATTTCTCTCCTAGTTCTCTCAATTGCTGCTCCACTCCAAGATGTGCCAAAGCCCTGGTGCAAAGGGGGTCATCTCCTTTCTCGCCTGTGGGCAAACTGCCCGGAAACGATCCAGCTGCAAACGAGAAAGAGCGTCAGCTGCGACATTCGTGACCCCTGCAATGTGTCTATCTCTAAATTCAACATTGCAGCGCAGGCACCTGCTAGCCAATTCCCGGAGTAAAGACAGCACTAACGGGCAGCTGGCAGATAGACCATTGATTGCCTGCACGACCGCCATATTGTCCGACCAAAACAAAACCTTTCTGTTGGACAGAATCTCAGGCCACAGGTGTAGAGAAATGACAATGGGGAAGAGTTCCAGGACAGCAATGTTAGCAGTAATACCACGCTTGCGACAAGAATTGGGCCATCCCTGCGCGCACCACAGCTCTCCCAGAATGGCGCCAAAGCCCTCGCGGCCCGAGGCGTCCGTGAACATGTTCAACTCAGGACTCTCCACCCACGGGGACCTCCATATCACTGTGCCATTAAAATCAGACAAGAAATCATCCCACATTTGCAAATCCTTCTTAAGGCCAGAGGTCAATCTAACAAAATGATAATGTTTGTGGATCTTGGCAGTAGCTTTGGCTAAGCGTCTCGCAAAAACTCGCCCCACAGGAATCACCCTAGCAGCAAAATTCAGTTTGCCTAGAAGACTCTGAATGACCCCCAGAGGTGCTTTATCCCTGCCTAACAATGCATGGATGTCATTCTTCAAGCCAACCACCTTTTCTGCCGGGAGACGAGACACTCCCTGGACCGTGTCGAGCTCGATCCCCAGGAAGGTCAGCACCTGAGCAGGGCCCTCGGTCTTACCTGGCGCCAGCGGCACACCCAAGCGACTGGCCAGATCAATGAAACGGTCAAGACCCTCCTGACACTCCTGCGTGCCCTCCCCCCAATAAAGAGGAAGTCGTCTAGGTAATGAGACACTGCTGCCACTTTGTATTCCTCTGTGAGGGCCCACTGTAGGAAGGTGCTGAAGGCTTCGAAGAAAGCACACGAGACAGCGCAACCCATTGGCATACACTTATCAAAGTAGTACCCCCCCTTCCACTTGAAACCCAACAAATGCTGGCTGTCAGGGTGCACAGGTAACAAACGGAAGGCCGCCTCAATGTCTGCCTTAGCCAGCCAGGCCCCCTCCCCTGCTCTCCTCACTAAGTCGATGGCCATGTCAAGGGAACAGTAAGAGACAGGGCAGGCCGCTTCTGGCAGCCAGGAGTTGACGGAGTTCCCCTCTGGATAAGACAAGTTCTGAATCAGCCTGTAAGCCCCAGGTTCTTTTTTGGGGACAACACCCAAAGGAGACACCACAAAGTCAGGAAGGGGGGGGGAAGGAAAAGGACCTGCCACCCTCCCCAAAGCTACCTCCTTGCTAATCTTCTTGTCAACCACCTCCGGGAGCTCCCTGACCGATTTTTGGTTCTCAGCATCTCTGCTGACCCTAGGACCCTGATAGGGGATCTTGAAGCCCTCCAAGAAACCTAAGGTCAGGACATCCCTATCTTTCTCATTAGGATAAGCACGAAGGAGGGGCAACAGGCTGGGTAAGATGACTGGGGACGGGCCTTTAGACCTACAAGTGTGAGGGTTCCCAGCGGGCAGCACAGGGGTAGAACCACCAGGTAGGGCAAGAGGAGCGGAGAGCTGGATAAGCGGGAGAGGCACAACAGGGGGGAGAACTGGGGGGATGAGTTCCTGTGGTCACTATTTGTCCTTATTGGCAGCGCTAGAAGTGGAGGACCGCTTCTCGCAGGAAGACTCGGGGTGGGAACCTCCGCATTTGCTGCAAACGTGGGAGAATCTACATGCTTTTCCCCAAGTGCAATTCCCTGCATTGAACATCCTGCAAGAGGAGGAAACATTCTTCTTGGCGTACTGCCTGTTAAAACCGCGCCCCCCTCGAAAGGACTGTCTGAAATTACTTTTTCTCTGAGTGAACTGCTTTTCATTTTCTGTCTTCTTGACCTGGACAACACTGTTGGCACCACTCTCTATTTTTCCTTTGCCCATGTGTACCATCCACAGTCTTACTTCAACCTGGTCCCACTCTAGTTCTGGACAGACAGACATCTTTTTTCGGAACTCACAATCATACAAATACCACCCCATCCCCGTTGTTGCTTCCGTTTCATTACTTATTACACTGTTATACTGGAATAGTCCTTGCGCCTGATCTGGGAAACGCTCAGTTATTACTGCCGCCAGGATGGCAAATGCCTGACGCCAGTTTTTAATTGTCTTCTCAGGCCAGGATTGAAAGCGTGCCTTCTTTTCTTCATCCTTTGAACCCATCCTTCTCACATCCACCCCATCCGCCCCCAGCATGAGGAGGGAAAAAATGTCTATAAATTCCCTACGCCAGATGCCCTCTTTAGCTGCCTGGGGGACCTGCCAGGCTAGGGAACATTTGCCAGACAAAAGAGGCGCCATAGTCATCAGAACTGTAGGCGCAGGAATGGCCACCTCAGCAGACGGGGGAACCACGGAACTGATAGCTGGCAGGGATGGAGGAGCGGCCGATGAAACAACCTGAGGCAGGACCGGGACAGCAGCGGGCGAGAGGGCCTCCTGAGACACACTCGGAGCCAGCGGCAAAACCTGTGGAAGAGACGCAGAGGAAGCAGGCCTAAGAGCCGTGCTGACAGGCAGTGCAACTTCACCCTTAATGGAACAAGCATTATCCAAGAAAAACAGGATCAAGGAAACTAAGTGGGGGGAGACGGCGAGGTGCAGTGAAAAAGAGGGCAAAGGGGAGGCCGTAGCGGGTGCGCAGGAAGAGGTGAGGGAAAACACGAGGAGGTGGAAAGTTGGAATCGGTGGGTGGTTTGAGTTTGTGGTGAGAGAGAAAGAGGGGGCGTGCCCCTGTGAGGTCTTGTCAATATCATGACTGAAGGTGTGTGCAAACAGTGCAACCACATGAATGGCTGCCGGCAATGGACAAATGCCCCAGATAACAGCCAGTGCTTGTAAACAACGGACAGGTGGCTGGTCGGTCCTTCTAATTGAGGATTGTATGAAATGCTGTCATTTGGTTACTTCAGAACACTTGACAGCAGGAAAATAAATGTTAGGTGGAGGGAGTGCTTTAAGTGGCACTCAAAAAGTGAGGGGGGCAATGACGGGTACCCAGGAATCCCTTTTACAAGGTGTTAGTAAGGTTGGTGCTTAAAATGTGTTAACTTTAAATCCTGTGCTCCACAGAAGCATGCCACCTGAGCAGTATCCGAGAGCCTCTCTGTGGACTTTCAGTTACTAAAGTCTGTGGGAAGGGTAGCCGGAACTCCCCCACACCCCTGTCCTCTACCGTCTCTCACTCTGCCAGACATGCTCCTTTTCTCCCCCGCACATTTCTTCTATTTCCTCTTCAGCTTGTCATTTCACTCTCTCCTGCACACACGACCTTTGATCTCTTCCACCTCACCATCTGCCTACTACAGCCTACACACACAACCCGCCCACTCACCGGAAGCACTACATTTTCTTTTCCTTTGATGAGGCCCTTATTTCGACAGCTGTGGACGTCCTTCACATTCATTCCCTCGGTACGGCACATATGTGACCATAGCTCTGTGGGTTCTGCAGAGAGGCCAAGGACTGGATGTGCATGTAGTCCGACCACCTTCACGACCCACTGAGAGGTTCTCACTGCCTTCACCCTGGACTCCAGAGCCCCTATTTGTGCCAGTTATAAACACCCCCATCCACCTACCTGAACTCTCATGCAAAACCCGGAGGCCACGACACAAAAGCGTATGTTGCTTGAACTAAAATAGAGAAACGTCTAGAAGAAAAATAATCTCGAGAAATGAAAGGTGAAGTTTAACACATACAAATGTAAACAGGGACTACATTCATAACATGGATTACCTTAAAGGGGTTTACAATCCTTTGTAGTTATTGTTGAGAAATCCATCAGTGCGTTTGCCTTTAAAGTTAAGGCATAAATATAAGGGCCCGTTTCAAAGTCGGTATACGTTTATTGTTGGACCTGAGACCCGGCAGGCCCCGGCCCACTTAAAGATCACTACACATGATGGTTTGGACTTAAAAGGCAGCGCCACGTTTCCTCCCGCAGACCGGCATTAGAATAGTTGTGCAGTTGTTCATCTAGTGCCTGTCGCAATAGACAGTCGCCAGGGGCTGTTGTCACGACAAAGGATGGCTCAACGCTGAAGAAAGAGGAAACAGACCACAAGCTGCCCTCTGGGTGTCTGTATAGGGCCTTCAAAAATACCGCGGAGCCTTTCATCCTATGCTGAGCACAGAGGAACTGCTTTCACTCTGAATAAGGGGGCCTGGATGCACTTCTATACGGACAGATGTGTTCCGCTTTTTTTTTTTCTGTAATTTTTTATTGTAGAAAAATTATGCTGCTGAATACATAAGACTTGTCTCTCGTTTGGACCTTTTACTGGGGCACTGAGTGTCTGTATTGCTACAATATGAAATGTCATATCGCATAAGGTGCACCTACTGTCAGTGGTGTGGCCTAGCGGTTCCAGTCAAGTTCTGCTATCTTGCATTGGTTTCCAGGAATTCGGCTCTCACCTGAAACTTGTGTGTTTTTAAGAGTTGTAGAAGGCGTAGCGTGGTTGATGCTGTGTTGATAATAAGAGGTGTTGTAAGTTTGGGCATGGCTGGAGGCTGAGGCATTGTGTTTACATGCCTGCAGGGTTGTTTGGCTTGTGCATTGCCCAACTGGTTTGTATCTGTGTGAATTAACCAGAGGTATTGGGTGATTTCTTTTTTTTGAGGAGGGCTGATGTCAATCTGCTGGCTTCCCTGTACTCTTGGTTGTTATGATATTTCGGGCGAACAAAGCAAACACAAGGAGATGATGGACGGAGTGCTGAAACTTTTCAGACACTCACCCCCAGTCACAGATCTTGGTTGAATCCATCATTGTTCTTTAGCTCACTTCCCTACCTCAGTTCAGACTTAGCTATACGCAAATCATTCTTGAACCTGTTAATCCTTGGAACAGTCCAGCCTGAACTGCCAAGCCAGGTCTTCCCTGAACTGGAAACAAGCATACTGGTACCGGTTTCGGGCTAACACGCCTCATCAGCCAGGCTAGCTTGAATCCAGTGGCAAAGTGAGCAAAGGACCCACGTCTGGGCATACCCTGCCAACTTAGGGCAAACAAAGCAAACACAAGGAGATGATGGACGGAGCGCTGAAACTTTTCAGACACTCACCCCCAGTCACAGATCTGGGTTGAATCCCCATTCATTGTTCTTTAGCTCACTTCGCCACCCCCGTTCAGACACAGCTATATGCAAAGCATTCTTGAACCTGTTAATCATTGGAACAGTCCAGCCCGAACTACCAAGCCAGGTCTTCCATGATCCGGAAACGAGCATCCTGGGACCGATTTCGGGGTAACACCCCTCATCAGCCAGGTTAGCATGAATCCAGTGGCAAAGTGAGCAAGGGACCCACGTTTGGGCATACCCTGCCAACTTAGGGCGAATAAAGCAAACACAAGGAGATGATGGACAGAGCGCTGAAACTTTTCAGACACTCACCCCCCAGTTACTGGGGGTGAGTGTCTGAAAAGTTTCAGCACTTTGTCCATCATCTTCTTGTGTTTGCTTTGTTATGAGATTATTTCAGGTGTTGTGCTGTTATGTGGTGAGGTGTGGATGTTTGCTGTTGTATGAACGTTGATATCCACCTGAGTGGCATATGTCGACAGAACCGGATGCGTGCAGTTGTTTTGGCTCATGCTTTGATGGAGGTTTGTGTGTTAGTGGAAAGTGCTGTTTCAAGAGTGTTGCCACATAACTGTGATGTTTGTGCTGTGTTGTTTTTAAGGTGGCATCACAACCATGAGTGTTACACAAGGTTCCAGGACTTGCTTCTCTGAAATGACATGCTGTAAAGCCCACAGTTAAATTGAGACATCACTGCGATTGAGAAAAGTTGGGTTTTGCAATCTCTATTCCTGTTCTGTGGTTCTGAACATTCCTGCCACAAACTGTTTCATTCTTGAAATATGTAAAGATGTGTTTGAGATACCATCACGTTGAAATGGTTTAATTAAAAAATTGTTCTCAGAGGAAAGGGTTAGGCCAGCTGAGAATTGATTGCCAAACGCAGAAACACCGAACTGAGAGGCACCAAGGCTGAAACAAATTGTCTTTCCCCACAGAGAACTGACTAAAGTATGAGTCGTAAAATTAGCATAATTAGATTGTGATTACCAAACTGTGATTTCTGAAGTGTGTGTAACAAATGCGATGCATGAAGCATTGACAATTGGTAAAGAGCTGCAAAATGGATATTTTGCACTCAGAAATTACCATGAAGTGGAAGCAAGTGGGAACCAGGTATAATCCATGAAAGGTTGATTAGAAAGCAAATGTTTTTTCCCCCAAAATGCTTCCATTCTGTGACATGACAGAGGGAATAGGGATTTTGGCAGCACAGCAGGAGGCAGAAGACAAATTGCAGGCCCAGTGTTACAATCCTAGACACAAAATTCACACCTATAACAAATATAGGCTGAGCAGGCAGATAAAATATATGAGCTGTTGGCTGACTTGACCCTGCTCCGGGTTCTCCTTTGCAGGTTCTTTGTTCCCTGCAGCATTTGGACTTTGGCAACTTCCAGGGCCAAGTGTCTACAGCTCGTGGAGGGGTTGAAGAGGGGACTTTACAGGACTTTTCGTAAGTTCATCAGTGCCATGTTGAGAAAGATCAACAGCCACGTTGCATTTCCCAACACAGCTCAGGAACTGAGCAACACCAAGGTAGAAATGTACTGGGTTGACCAATTTCCTGGGGAGAGAGAATTTTTGGTATCCCAACCGTGCAAGGCTGCTGCATTATCGCAGACCTTGTGACACTTCTCCTGTACATATGTGTAGCAACGACACCAATATGTTTAGACACTGTCGCCTCTACAATCGTCTGGCCAGGGAGGTCTTTGCCGATGGTGTCATTTTATTTAAGTCATTTCACATAATTCAAGAGCAGCTGTTGGATTGTTCACATCAATACATTGGGACCTCTCTTCCTGCTGATATCAGGACCAAACCCACCCTTTGGTTCTTCTGCCGAGATAGCTAGCAGGACCAAACCTACCGCTTGGTTCTTCTGCCGAGATAACTAGCAGGACCAAACCTACCGCTTGGTTCTTCTGCCGAGATAACTAGCAGGACCAAACCTACCGCTTGGTTCTTCTGCCGAGACCCAAAGACTCCTCTCCTCAAACCGTAAATGTGTCTTTGACCAGACTGTTTTTATGCTTGCTTGCGTACACTTGTTGTAGCCTGTTTTCTGTATATCAGCCCATTCTGACTTCTCACCCTCGCCTCCCCCATTCCCACTTGTTTATTCACCTCCATATCGTTCATCTGTTCACCCTACATCACTATCAGCCACATGCATCAAAGGAAATTGCATTTGCAAACGGTGCGAATCGCAAAATTCGGCCGTTTTGCGAATGCAATTCCCATTTTTGGGATGCATTAACATTTTTATTATTTTCGCAATTTAAGAAATCGCAAAATTGCGATTTCTTAAATTGCGATTGCATTTAAGGAATCTCAAATTTAGATTCCTTAAATGCAATGCATCAAACTTGAAAAATTTGCGAATTCGCAAGTAAGGGGAGCAAATTACCATGAAGTTGACCTTCATGGGGGGGCGTGGCTTGGACGCCGATCGGGATGGCGGCGTGAGCTTGCAGCTCCGCGCGGAATCCCGCTAATTCTCCTGATTCTAGCACCCCGAGCGACCCGTGGTCGATAATCCTGCCCTTCGGCGGAAAGTTGTAGCGGGACCGCTGGCCCCGGGGGAGACCTCGAAGAACGACGGCCGAGGTGTTGCCGAGAGTGAGAAGAAAATGGCGGCGGAGCAGACCGACGGCTCCGGACAACGACATTGAACAGCCTTGGCGCCGACTGGTGGGGGGACCCACTGCTGTGAGATCGATGCTGAGGGGGCTGTGGCGACGGTCCTGAAGATTGGGGGACCGGGAACCCGGCGCTGCCCGGACATCGGGGACGATTGCTAGCCGCTGTCCCTCCTCCTTCCCCTCCTCCCCCGAATCTGGAGGGGGCAAGTCGGACAGTGCTAACCCATTTGGCCCATGGGGTTGCGGGCATCGGAGGTGGCACTTGATCCTGTACATTATTGAGAGGTTTGCCCCGTCACACGGCGACTGCCGGGACCAGGCGAGTTTCTTAGCCTGTGACGCAGTAACCTACGATGGCGGCTACGGGAGGAGCGGCGGCCATGGATCAGGGACAGGAGGACTTGGCTGCGCTGTCCCGGGTGGGCGAGGTCCCCCCGCCGATGTTGGACCAGGAGCAGCGACTAAATCGGCACTTGGATGCCATACTGGACGCTATCACCTCGACCAAGGAGGCGTTGCAGCAGGACATTGCACAAGTCGCCACGGGGCTTGGGCTATTGCGAGCGGACCATGCGAAGCTGGCGGATAAGGTCAAGGACCATGATCAACTCCTATTGGACCTGAAACCGTCGGTGGTGACCGCGGAACATAACATAACAGACATCCTGGCCGGGTTGGATTCTCTGGAACGACGAGCGGAGGATGCCGAAAGCCGCAACAGGCGGAACAACGTGCGGGTCGTAGGCCTGCCGGAACGAATTGAGGGGGAGGGTGCGATGGCCTACATGGAGGACTGGTTTCGAACTGTGGTGGCACCGGAGGGCCTTACTCCTTTCTTCACCCTGGAGCGAGCCCACAGGGTGCCGGCTCGCCCGCCAGGGCTTGGCCGCCCTCCCCGACCGATGGTGGTGCGGCTCCTCCATTATAAGGACCGGGACCTCCTCATCCAGAGGGCCCGGGCATCCGGCCCGTATGAGGTGGAGAACAGCAGGGTTACGATCTTCCCGGATTACACCCAGGCGGTCCAGAAGAATAGGGCATCGTTTCTGGCAGTGAAGAAGGAACTGCGAGAGGAGGGCATCCAGTACTCCTTGCTCTTCCCGGCCAAGCTGCGGGTCATTCTGGATGAGACCACGCACTTCTTTCAGACCCCGGACGAAGCATGGCAGTGGCTGGAATCGTACAGAGCTGGGACGGATAGGACTCACAAAAGTAGACGAGATCGGCCTAAACCACCTCAGGTCAGACAATCACAACGGATCCGGTCCCGCAATAGGCGCCAGCGGGAGAAACGGGAGGCCCAAATGGCTGCGGATAAGAGAGGCGCTTGCAGCGACGGCGGCCATTACGAGGTCGCAGCAGGAAAATGAACTGGCAGAGACGGACTCTGGCGGCGAAGGCAGCAGGACAGGAGAGGACCTGTCGGAAGCGGAGAGTTCGAAGGGGCCGGTGGTAACCCCCCAGACATCTGATGGGATTTTTCATGGTTGATGCTTCATTGAGACTTGGACACGGTTTTTGGTAGGGTGGTATCCTGTTGGAGATGGGTGGGTTGCCGGGTAGGGTGCCGCGTTGGCAGGATGGGATGTGGAGTGCGGGGCGTGGGCTCCGCTCGCTGGGGTCGGCGATAATTCACCCCCCCAGGGCCCTTAAGGCCTTCTGTGGTGGCGACCACAGGTTAGACGGATGTGTGTTTGGTTTGAGGTTTGGATCGGGGCTGACACTGGGTTTGTAGGCTCTGTCCTGGGGAGTGGGGTTTGGGGCGTTTTCCTTTTCAGAGTTTGTTTCGGGGGGGGCAACTGCTATGGTGGGGGCACGAACTGGCAATGTTTGACTTGGATTGTTCACTGCTGGTATAGGGACGTTACCTAACTTAAAATGCCTAACGTGGAATGTCCGGGGGCTGCGAACTATGGTCAAGCGCCACAAGGTGCATGCGTATTTGGTGCGAAGGGGGTTCAGGTTGCCATGCTACAGGAGACCCATTTGACGAAAAAGGAATGTGCAGCCTTACAAAAAAGATGGCGGGGTCAGGTGTTTGGCACCACTTGCTCGGCATATGCTAGGGGAGTATTGATATGGGTGAGAGCTGGGATACCGTTTCAGGTACTGAATCAGGTGGTGGATCCCGAGGGCAGGTTTGTGGCGGTGGAGGGACGGTTGTATGGTCGGGATGTGGTTCTCTGTTGTGTGTATGCGCCAAATGCTGATCAGGCCCGATTCTTCGATGGCCTTTCCGGGTCCTTGGCCTCTTTCCTAGCGGGCCCGGTGATACTGGGGGGGGATTTTAATTCGATTACGGATGTGGTCCTGGACAGGTCTCACCCTCCCCTTGTTGATTCCCCGGTACGCAAGTTAGCCATGCACAGGAAGGATTGGCAGGACAGGTGGGGGTTGCTGGATGTGTGGCGGGAACAGCACAGGGATGCCAGGGATTATTCCTTTTTCTCAGCCCTCCATGCACTACATGTGAGAATTGATTCGGTGCTCTATGGCGGGTCCCTGGCCCCATTGATCTCTCATACGGAATATTTGGCCAGAACCATATCGGATCATAATCCCCTATTGGTACATGTCCAGTGGCAACTAGAGCGCTCGGCGATTCCAACGTGGCGGCTTCGGCCAGACACGTTGGAGGACTCAGTGTTCAGTGAAGCGGTCCAGCAGGGCATCGATCATTATTTCAGTGAGAATGAGGGTACTGCTACATGTAGGTCCACTGAGTGGGATGCGATGAAAGTGGTGGTGAGAGGAGTATGTCTGGGTAGGTTTTCGAATGCTCGTACGTCTGTATTGAATGCACTTGCCACTGCGGAAGAGAAACTGAGAGATCTGGAGCGGCGCAGGCCGGCCCGACCGGACTTGCAGGCCCGGTTGCTGGAAGCGAAGGAGGTGGTCGCTACCGAAACGGAGCGGTTGAGGTGCTACGACTATAGGCAATACGCCATCAGAGCGCATGCTGAACGAGATAAGGTGGGCACGCTCCTGGCCAGACTTGCTAATCCTGAAATTAGGGGCTGCCCGGTCCTTAGCATCGACAACGCACTGGGGATGACGGTGTATTCTCAGGCAGCGGTGTTGGAGTGCTTTCGTGTGTATTACGAGGAATTGTACCGGAGTCAGTTGGGGGTGGAGGCCCACGAAATTGCAGAGTACCTAGAGGCGAGGCAGCTTCCGGTCCTTGACGATGAGGACGCGAAAGATCTGGGCGGGCCGATCACGCTAGCTGAAATAAGGACGGCCATTAAGCATATGGCGCGGAATAAAACACCCGGTGTGGATGGGTTGCCGATAGAGTTCTACCAGAAGTTTGTAGATAGTTTAGCACCCAGACTGCTGGCGGTGTACACAGAGGCTTATGAGTCAGGGGGTCTGCCCGGATCCATGAGGAAAGCATTGATAGTGCCGCTGCTAAAACCCGGCAGAGATGCGACGGATGTGAGGTCCTATCGCCCGTTGTCCATGTTAACGGTGGACTACAAGATACTGAGCCGGATCTTGGCCACCAGGCTGGCTCCACATATGACGGGCCTGGTGCACAGAGATCAGGCGGGGTTTATCCCCACGAGGAGTACGGCGCCGAATATTCGTCGACTTGTTGGGATAATGGACGCTGTGTCGGATGAGAACGGGGCCCAGGCGGTCCTATCGGTGGACACTGAGAAGGCTTTCGATAGCTTGGAGTGGGTTTTTCTGGATGGAGTGCTGGAGAGGTTCGGTATTGGTGAGGGGTTCCGCAGATGGACGAGGGTGCTGTACTCCTCGGCGACGGCGCGAGTACGCTTGGGTGGCTTGGTGTCTGCGGCTTATCCGGTCGGCAGAGGCACGCGGCAGGGGTGCTCCCTTTCCCCCCTTCTGTTCGCCCTGGCGATGGAACCCTTGGCGGTCCATGCTAGGTCAGGAGAAAGATACGCGGGGATAGACAGCGGCGGGCGGCTACATCACATTTCGCTGTATGCGGATGATCTGTTGCTGTATTTGGACGACACAGAGCGGGCTTTGGAAGGGGCGATGGACCTGTTGTCGGAGTTTGGCCAGTTGTCGGGCCTCAGGGTCAATTGGGCGAAGACCTGTGTGTTTCCGCTGCGAGCGGAGTCACCCTGCCCTGCACGTGACTTGGGGGTGGTTTGGGAGCCATCTTGCTTCACTTATTTGGGAATCCGCATCTACCACGTGACCGCGGACCTATTGGCAATATTGGACGGTGCGTACGGGCGCTGAGAGGTAGCATGTCTTTTTGGTCAACCCTTCCGCTGACGGTGCTGGGTAGGATTGCTCTCTTGAAAATGGTGGCGCTTCCCCGGCTCCTGTACTATTTTCGGAAGCTGCCCATTTGGATTCCTCAGAGGATCTTTAGGGACCTGAGGTCGATGGTTATCGGTTTCCTGTGGGGACATGGCCGCCGTAGAGTAGCATTGAGCACGTTGCTGCGCCCCAAGATTGAGGGGGGATGGCCGCCCCCGATTTTGAACTGTATTACTTGGCGGCGCAGCTCCAGGTCCTTACGCAGCACGTGGCTCGGGTGTTTAGGGGACCGGAGTGTGACCGGGAGTTGGGGATACAGCGCCATGTGTTGGCCTATATCATTATGCAGCAGAAACTGGAGCTGCGGGGCCTCACTATGGAGGAACGGACACTCAGGTTATGCTGGCAGAGGAGTCTCAGGAGGGCGAAGGCGACTCGACCGTATGCGCCGGAGATACCGATTGGTATGCTGACGGCCCTACCGCATGGAGGCGATTGGTCCCCATTGCTGGAATGGGAGGAAGCGGGACTTCAGGTTGTGGGGGACCTGTATGTCGATGGGACTCTGGTGCCCTTCGGAGTACTTCAGGAACAGTTCGGGCTGCCTGAAGGGGGTTTCCTCTTACATGCGGCGGTGGTAGCGGCTATACAGAAGCATTGGAAAGGAGGGCTCATCGAACCGGACACGACTATGGCATGCCAGTACGTCGTAATGGCAGCGGGCACCTTTAAGGCGGTGACCTGCCTCCATAACAGGATGTTGCACGAGGGACTGGAACCGCTCTTCTGTTTAATTCAGAGACTCTGTCCCTCACCACCCCTTGTTGTAAATATTTTTGTCCACCCTAAGCGTGGAAGGGTATACTCAGATGTGAGTCCCTTGCTCATTGCACCATCAGGATTCAAGCAAGCCGGGCCTAAGACGGCTGAAATGCCAGAAACCGGTCCCCGGTAGCTTGTTTCCTTCCCAGTGTAAGAATTGGCTTTTGTAGTTTGGTTTGCCCTGTTCCCATCATGCACTGGGACAGTAAAAGACTAATTTGCATACAGCCAGGTTCTGAAACTGGGATGGTGCAGTGAGCTAAAAAACGGTGTTGGATCTAGCCCTGATCTCTTGACTGGGTGAGAGTATTCTGTTTAATTCAGAGACTCTGTCCCTCACCACCCCTTGTTGTAAATATTTTTGTCCACCCTAAGCGTGGAAGGGTATACTCAGATGTGAGTCCCTTGCTCATTGCACCATCAGGATTCAAGCAAGCCGGGCCGAAGACGGCTGAAATGCCAGAAACCGGTCCCCGGTAGCTTGTTTCCTTCCCAGTGTAAGAATTGGCTTTTGTAGTTTGGTTTGCCCTGTTCCCATCATGCACTGGGACAGTAAAAGACTAATTTGCATACAGCCAGGTTCTGAAACTGGGATGGTGCAGTGAGCTAAAAAACGGTGTTGGATCTAGCCCTGATCTCTTGACTGGGTGAGAGTATTCTGTTTAATTCCGAGACTCTGTCCCTCACCACCCCTTGTTGTAAATATTTTTGTCCTCCCTAAGCGTGGAAGGGTATACTCAGATGTGAGTCCCTTGCTCATTGCACCATCAGGATTCAAGCAAGCCGGGCCGAAGACGGCTGAAATGCCAGAAACCGGTCCCCGGTAGCTTGTTTCCTTCTCAGTGTAAGAATTGGCTTTTGTAGTTTGGTTTGCCCTGTTCCCATCATGCACTGGGACAGTAAAAGACTAATTTGCATACAGCCAGGTTCTGAAACTGGGATGGTGCAGTGAGCTAAAAAACGGTGTTGGATCTAGCCCTGATCTCTTGACTGGGTGAGAGTATTCTGTTTAATTCAGAGACTCTGTCCCTCACCACCCCTTGTTGTAAATATAGTAGAGTAGCATTGAGCACGTTGCTGCGCCCCAAGATTGAGGGGGGGATGGCCGCCCCCGATTTTGAACTGTATTACTTGGCGGCGCAGCTCCAGGTCCTTACGCAGCACGTGGCTCGGGTGTTTAGGGGACCGGAGTGTGACCGGGAGTTGGGGATACAGCGCCATGTGTTGGCCTATATCATTATGCAGCAGAAACTGGAGCTGCGGGGCCTCACTATGGAGGAACGGACACTCAGGTTATGCTGGCAGAGGAGTCTCAGGAGGGCGAAGGCGACTCGACCGTATGCGCCGGAGATACCGATTGGTATGCTGACGGCCCTACCGCATGGAGGCGATTGGTCCCCATTGCTGGAATGGGAGGAAGCGGGACTTCAGGTTGTGGGGGACCTGCATGTCGATGGGACTCTGGTGCCCTTCGGAGTACTTCAGGAACAGTTCGGGCTGCCTGAAGGGGGTTTCCTCTTACATGCGGCGGTGGTAGCGGCTATACAGAAGCATTGGAAAGGAGGGCTCATCGAACCGGACACGACTATGGCATGCCAGTACGTCGTAATGGCAGCGGGCACCTTTAAGGCGGTGACCTGCCTCCATAACAGGATGTTGCACGAGGGACTGGAACCGCTCTTGGGGCTCAGGGCGAAATGGGAGGAGAGTGTGGGTAGGCCCATCCCGGACCCGACATGGAGCCATATTCTAAGGCGTACGTGGAAAGGCACGAGGAATGCGCATTTCCAGCAAGTGCACTTCTTTGTGTTACATAGGGCCTATCTGACTCCGGAAAAAATAAGACGGTACTTCCAGGTGCAGGATGCACGATGCCCGAGGTGCTTGTCACCGGAGGCAGACATGGATCACCTGTTTTGGGGTTGCCCGAATTTGGAGGCCTATTGGGCAGAGGTGGGGGACCTTCTAAACGAAGTGACTGACAGGGAGGTAGAATTTGACATGGCGGCGTGTCTGTTACTCTGGTTCCCACACACCAAGCACACTAAGGTGACGAGCAAATTCATTGACCTGGGATTGATACTGGCACAACGAGAGATCTCGTGGCATTGGAAGTCCAAGGGAGGGCCGTCTGTACGGAGGTGGAAGAATGACCTGCTGCGGTGGTCTGAGTGTGAGAGTGTGCTCCGAATGAAGCAGGCTGTCAAGCTTGATAATGAGAAAGCCTTGGATGCAGCGCGTGCGTGGGAACTGGTGGTGCAGGCCTTGCGTGATTCATTAGTAGAGGATGTGGACGGAGTGGATGTGACCTGAGGACGCCGCGAGGCATACTAGTTCAGAGTTACCATTGACACTGTAGCGGACCCATACTACAATCAGGAACATGACACACGCCATTAGCGGTTGCCAGGGAGGGGGAACGGGGGAGTTGTTTAGGGGGTGTTCGGGGTGGGTTGGGAGCCAGGGGATTGACTGACCGCGGTGGCGATTCTGGGACTGAAAAGGGCCTGTGGGGCATAGGTGGCCAGCGGGAGGTAGCAGAGGGGTGCGGGACAGATATGATGGGCCCCACAGAGCACGGGGGTGGTACGGTAGCGGCTTTGTAGCATTTGACCCGCACATGTAGGATGGCTGATGTTGTTATTGGTTGTGGGTGGGGGGGTAAAATGCAGATACGTAAAACGTCTTTTCGACCATTGTCCCATGGGACACTCACCGTGATGTCTTATTGTTATTTAGGACACTGCGCCGCCCGGCCTCCGGGATGCGGGCTGAATGGCTGTGTATGGTACACGCTCTCACGATTGATGCGGGGGGACACCATGAATGGACTGGTTGAGCAATTGTAAGCTAAGGTTTCTAATTCTGCAATAAAAACAAATTAAAAAAAAAAAAGTTGACCTTCATGGTAATTTGCAAAAACTTTGAAAAATGCACTAAAGTGCATTTTTCAAAGCTCCATTTTACCCATACACACGCCCTTGGGGCATGTGAGTGTGCAAAATGTACTCCTAAGCAGATTTCAGGGGTGCAACAGGGTGTCCTTTGGACACCCCTGCACCCTTGAAATTGCATTCTTAATTTGCAAATTTTTAATGGTGAATTGCAAATTAAGAATGTCTTTCCATTCATTCCTATGGGCCTCTAGGCCCATAGGAATGGATGGGGAAGTATTCCTTAATTGCTATTCTCAATTAGAGAATCGCAATTAAGGAATTTTAAGAAATCGCAATTTTTATAGCGATTTCTTGATGCATTGCAGTTTGCAATTCCTTAATTGCGATTCCTTATTTTTTGCAATTAAGGAATCGCAAAATGCAATATTGATGCATGTGCCTGTATGTTCTGATTTCTAATCCAATTTACAACCTCTCCTGTTTCCTTTCCCTTGTTCCTGCTTCTCCCCTCTGTCGCCATCTTCTCCCTGTCCCTATTTTCTTCCCCCCCCCTTTTCACTCTAGTTCTAAAAAGTAGTCCTAGACTTTTATAGAACTCTGAAGTGCTGTGACACTTATTGAAATGAAATACAACACCGCATACAGACATACCAGGGCAGTAGTGTAGCACACCTTTGGGTCTTTGAAGAGAAGATTCAGGTTCCTATACAAGAGTAGAGGAGCCCTGCACTATGCCCTGAGACCGCACACAGAATCCCTGCCTGTTGTGCAATGCTGCATAATGCTGCCATCATAAAAGGCCTTCCCTTGGTTCCAGGTGGCTAATACTGCAATCATGATGGAGGCCCCCTTCCCACCCCAGACATGATGCAGCAGGGTAGCTGAAGGAAGGGCAAGCATGGCACAAATAAATACCCCATCCAGCTACTCATTTGCAGAGTTGGAGATTTAGAGGCCAATGGTGCGTTCTCCCAAAATGTATCCTAAGTCCTAAGACAAGAATTGCACAACAATTAGTTGTTTCCTATTTCCTAAATTATGAGTAGTCTTGTTAAATAATTATTTTATTCCATATATTCTCCTAGTATTTGAAGATTAAAAATATAGGCTTGGATTGTCAACCCCTTCGCTGCGGCGGCTATTCCGACGCAGCGCTAAGGGGGCGGGGGGGCCGCGCGGCGCTCACACGCTGGTGACGGAACCGCTCCGTCACCAGCCTCGGGTGAGCTGTGCTGATGACGGAGCGGTTCCGTCATGGCCCCGCCTGCTCAATAGAACGCCCAGCGCAGGCGTGGAATCCGCGCCGGCGCGTCGGGCGGGCCATGACGGAACTGCTCCGTTATTAGCACAGCGCCACCGCGGCTGATGACGGAGCGGTTCCGTCATCAGCATCGATGCGGTTAAGAAAATATCCATATAACCCCTGTAAGAAATTTCTGTGGTCGTCCGGGATATTTCCCCTTTTGCTGGACCCTATATTTGTGCTTGCTTTAGAACTCTGTGCACTTTACCCCAGCTAACCAGAAGTAAAGTGCATATGCTCCTCTTTAAACATAGTCGAATTGGCATACTCCTAACTGGTAAATAAAGTTACCTATAAGTCCCTAGTGAAGTCCCAAATTCTTTATTCGATTAAAAAAAATAAAATCACAACAGATAAATACATCACAGTACAATACCTATATTAAAAAAAATGACAACCATGAAAAGCTAATAAATAAATACATCATAACGGGCTAATATGAATACTTCATGAGAGTCAAGTCTCTGTAAAATGCACGATATAAAAGCGAAGTAAAGTGTGTTTTCACTAGCGTAGAACACCTCCAGAAATATAAAATATATGTCTCGATAAATTACAAAAGAATACACTCCTCAACCTTCCATCAATTTCCTATCTCTCACTGCCATTTAAAAAAAAAGCTGCATACACTGTAACAAAGTTCCGGCTGCCTAACAACTTTAAGTACATTAGGCCTCTGCAAGGAGTTTAAAGATGTGTTTAGGGCGATGTTTAAAAAAAAAAGAGTCTATAAAATTTGCACAAAAACATAAAATTGCAAAATGATTGTTCGGCCACCCCGTCACATGGGCAGGCTGATGATTGGCTCCCAGAGATGATTGGCTGTACCAGACCTAAATCTAAAAACAAGAGACCTTTCCCACCATGAAAGTTCCAAGTGCAAATGGATTGCCATCCCTCCTCAAGCTAAAAGGATATATAATAATCACGTTGATGACACTTGCTTAAAAAATATCAAATTGGTTTAGGTTAGCCGGCGCAGTGAACATTTCGAGGAGGCCAATGCCATTAAGGGCCATATGTATGAAGCTCAAATGGGTTCGCATTTCGGCGTTTGCGAACTCATTTTCGCTAAATCATAAAACATATTAATACAGGGAAGACACCCGCTATAAACTTGCGTAGCATCATGTTTTACCAGGTGTACGCGGACCTGCTATGGGAACACTTCTGGCCATGCACACAGAAGTCTTTGACAAGGGCGTGCTGCCTGCATTGATGAGGAATGCCAACATCGTATTTCTGCCCCAACCAGGCAGGTACTCCACAGACTATGACCCCACCCCCCCCCCCAGTCAATGATCAATGTGGATGCAAACATTGTTGGGAAAATATTGGTGCAACAGCGGTCTAAAGTGGCTGGGGGTTTCATACACACAAATCATTCAGGGTTTGTGGGGTGTCGTACCACCACTATCAATATTCGGAAGGGCTTATCATGGAACAAGCGATTAAAAGGGGTGTGCGGTGGTCAGCTTGGACACCCACAAGGCATTTGACAGCGTCAACCGACATAGTCGCCGTACTAAGATATGTCTTTACACATTTAAACCATAACACCATTTTTTACCCCCACACTTTTTTAGATTCCAGTTTTATCGGCAACCACTGTGTCACGTAGCACACGACTGACATTGTATTGCCGCTCAATTTCAAAAGTGGGCTTTGAACCAATGACACGTGCCCTGGAGTAGTGTAGGCCAATGTGTCTTGCTAAATTTATAATTAATTTAACCATTGTAGAATGATTCAAATCCATTGGCAAATCTGTTTATTTTAGCTGTGTAATTCAACTGTTTGGAATGTACTTGGTCCGTTTATGTTGTCGCCTCTCTTTCTTTCATGTAGTACTGTTCTCGCTTGCATTATCGTCGCCTGAATTGAGTGTCCGTTTGTGTAAACTGATAATAGGCTGTAATGCTCTATGCAAGCTCTAATTTTAAAAACTGTACTTTTAACATTTTTTATTTTTAAAAGTTGCATCTTTTGCCACATACTTTCTCCCGCCGATCCACCTTGTTCCGCCGCGGCGGTATTGCTGTTTGAGCGGAGGGCTGGACTGGAGCCTACATAATGAGCGTAATGATCTGCACAGCCTAAAAGTTCCTTGCCTTGGCCAATGTTCAGTTGCCAATTTATATACGAGGGATAAGTTTCAATGCCATGGCAGTAACTGGATCTTGCCCTGGTCCATCGGTGAGCCATCTAAGACCTCTCACAAACAATAGGACAAATTACTCTAATAAAGTAGGGAACCTCAATGCTGTATTACCTAACACATGTTCTCTGCATACCCAGGAAGAACGTATTTATGTTCTCTTGTCAGATGAACAACCTGATCTCTTATTTCTCACATCGACTTGGTTGTCCGAGGCCACAAACCCCACTATTGCCTCATACATTCCTACAAGCTACAAAATCCTCAGAAATGACCAGCCATTCGGAAAGGGTGGTGGCATTGCCATTATTTTTAAACAAATTTAGACTGCAAACCTATCATGTTAAATAATATTGAGGGGGCAGAATGTTTAGGTTTCCATTGCACGTTATATCCCCACCAGTGTATAGCTGGAATCTTGTTGACGTTTCTTTTATTAGCGTGGTGTTATAGGCTAGGAAATTAAATAACTATATATATATTTTTTTTTAAATGTTGGTTAATATCTGCTTGTTTTAAATAAATATTGTTAATACATGTATTTATTTTAGATAATAGTTCTACCTTTATGATATATGTAATTAATATATGTAATTTTATATTTTAATATATTTAATCTGCTATTTTTAAAATGTTGTTTATTTATTTTTTATATTGTTTACATTTTTCAAAATATTTAAATGTTGTTTTTAATTTTTGTTTCTCTGCTATCCAACACTTTCCTTACTGTTGCACTCACTGGAGTGGGAATAGTAATATTTTCCCCTCCGCTATCAGGCACTTTCCCCACTGTTGCACTCACTGGAGTGGGAGTAGTAATTTTTTGCCCCTCTGCCATCCAGCACTTTCCCTACTGTTGCACTCACTGGAGTGGGAATAGTAATTTTTACCCCTCTGCCATCCAGCACTTTCCCTACTGTTGCACTCACTGGAGTGGGAATAGTAATTTTTTCTCTTCTGCTATCCAGCTGTTTCCCTACTGTTGTACTCAGTGCAGTGGGAATAGTAATTTTTACTCATCCGCTATCCTGCCCTTTCCCTACTGTTGCACTCACTGGAGTGGGAATAGTAATTTTCATTCATCAGCTATCCTGCACTTTCCCTAATGTTGTACTCATTGGAGTGGGACTAGTAATTTTCATTCATCAGCTATCCTGCACTTTCCCTAATGTTGTACTCATTGGAGTGGGAATAGTAATTGTTACCCCTCCGCTATTCTGCACTTTCCCTATTGTTGTATTCATTGTATTGCAAATTGAATGTTTAAAAAAAAAATTCGTTAGATGTTTGAATACGTTGTAAAATGGTTATTTTTCTAATTTTAAATTATTGATATATATATATATGTATATAGAATTTTTATATATTTAAATTTTTTAAAATTAAATAAAGATAATAGTTAATAAATGATATTTAAGTAAATATATGTATACATTTTAATGTTTGTTTGTTTATGTTTTTTATTAAGTTTATTTGTTATATTTAGTTAAAATGTATATTAAATGTAATGTATTTTGTTAAAGATATTAATAATATTTAATGTTTTATATAATTTTGAGTCAATATTTTGTACATCTATATTTTTTTACTTCGATATTCTGGTACTTTCTTGTTTAAATATAGGGAGTTGATATTTTTGTATTCTATATTTTTACTTTGATATTTAGAACATTGATATTTGTTACATCAATATTCTATCAGTGAACTAACTCTTACACAATGAATGAGAATGTGATGTAGAACCACACATTGTGTACATTTATTAACACAAACCAAATGTTTCCATTGCAGTCTTCAATGAAGTTCAAATTAGCTGGTTTTGTAATGTTTAAAATTACAATTTTAGAAGTATTAGTTAAGATGCAGAATATTATAAGAACATGTTAGATGTACACACATGTATTAAGATGTGTTTGCTTAATGATTCTGTCATTCCAGTTGGATGTAATTATATTGACATTCCATCTCAAATGATCATGAAGGATCAGTATCCATGAGTTCTCATGATTTTACATAGGATTTATTTTTTGATTTATTTATGTTTTGAGATTAGACTATGGTTGTATGAGGCTTACGAATCATATTTACACAAATGGTTGAGTGTTTCATTGTATGAGAAAAAAGACAAGATTTTTTTCAGTTGAAGTGTTTCCTAAATTGGGAACTTTAAGATGGGCGCCATAGTGGGTCAGAATTGTTATTAGTTTTCAGTAAGACCGGGGGTGGAGTAGCGTTTGTCGTAAAAGCGCCAGAATTGTTTGTGTTCATTTGAACTCATTCCGCTGGAACGGGAAGGGTTAAGCTGCTGATGTTAGCCTCTGGATTGAATTTCGTATGCCATTTGCTGCGGTGGCTATAAGATGAGTTTTGACGAAACATGTTGTAGGCGTGCAGCTTTACCATTTGGTTTATGTTTTGACCACAGGCGTACATAGAATAGCAAACGCTGGGTTATCTTCAAGATATACAAGATATCACTTACTATTACACTATGGGTGAGGTGACCAGTATATTGAGTGTTTGGGTATTCCTTTCGGCGGTCATGCACCTTGCAGAGTCGTGATCACCCGAAAGGTGTTTAGAGAAGTAGGCGCTAGCTCATCTACGAGTTACTCAAGATCCTTGATCGTCAAAGCTGTTGGCTTGACAGCAATTAACTTGAAACTCTGTTTTTGAAGTGAAAATCTTTTCTGGTTTGGCACTCGCATGTTTAAGTCACTGGTGGCTTATAATCTTAATTTGATTAACTATTAAAGGCTTACAGTGGACATGGGCATTGGAATTGAAGCTTTGGGATTCTGCAGGAACTCGTGCACGTGAGAACTGGTAATTTGATGGCATGCTATGCACTCGGATGACCTTGTTTTTCTGAGAACCAATATCATTGAGATTGCAGTAAGGCGACATTATGAATCACGATAGTGTAGTTAGAGATTGGTAGCAATGTAAAGTACATGTATGTTTTTTGGAATAACAATGGCTTTTGTTATTTATTTTAGAGGCTCCTAAGGAAGGGACCGTTGTGTCCCGAAATGCGTAGGGAAACTTGAAAAACAACTTTTATTTGTACAACGTTTCTGTTTTGTTGTTGGTTACACTTGTAAGAACAATGGGCCATATGCATCAACGCATTTTCCCATAGACACAGAACGGGCAAAACCCTTTGATGCATCTGGCCCTATGTTAATGGAACGATTTCATGAGACTCTGCATGCATATATAATGTAATTTGAGAAGAATGAAAAAAGAAATAAATACAAAGTAATAATGACTATTTGTTTGTGATTCATGTTATGAAATTGGATAAGTATTATTTAAAATTTGACATACATAGCTGTGCACACAGTTAATCAGGTACATGATTACTTGCACACTCACTCTCAAATGAATATGGAGGATTGGCAGCCTCCAGATACTGCCTAGCATGCATAACATTTTGTTAAGCTAGAGGACTTTTGGGTTTACGCACAAAGAATTTGGACAGAATAAGTCATGCGCCATAGTAATTTCTTCGTTTATTTGTCATTAAGTGCTCTGCAGTAGTCGCAAAAACACACAGTGCCCACACCACGATTACTTATTCAATACTTTGATAGGGTAAGAAACCAATTTATTGTAACTTCCCAAAGACAATCTTATTTTGTGTCCATTATTTTATACTTTTTATCATTTTCAAAAACTCATAACAGAAAAAAGGACAATGCATGCACAATATTTACAAGACTAAATGCACTTTGTACAAGCTTCAAACATAAACATTATTTACAATTTAAAACATTTTAGCATCAAACATTTATACACAGACAACAAAATATATTACATTCAAAACATGAGGAAAACAAATTTTGAGGGGGAATATAAACAACTTAGTAACTTACAAGTGTTTAAATACTGGACCAGCCGGTCCTAGTATGTTTCATGTGACAATTTATTCCGCCCAAACAAAACTGCTGACGCGTTTCTAGACCAGGCGTGGCGTCACTGGTCTTTCATCAGGGCTGTGGATTCTTAATCTCTGAAAAATGCAAAAACATTGTTTTGCTTTATCAGGCTTATTGACAAGGGGTTCCTTTTTCAATCGTGGCTAAAGAAAAATGAGGCTACATACCAATTTCGTTTTAGGAAACTTGAGGCAATGACTCTTCTAGTAGTCCAATTCACTATTTATTGTGGTGGCCCAAATGGATGTCTAAACATTTTTTAGAATGTGTGTAAATATAACCCGTTGGGGTATTAATTCAACATGTTTGGAAACCAGAAAAAAGGGGATGATTGCGTACCTTGATATGACTGAAGGGCCGAAGCACGGCGGGTTCGCTCGTACAACGTAACCATCAAGTTTGTTTTCTGAAACAATAAGGTAAGTTGTTTGGTACGCGTGGCAATTACAAAGAGGACTTGTACTAGTGGATGCGGTCTCATACAGCAACAAGTGAGCCTACCTTATTGAAGTCTTGTAGAGTTAAAGCTGAGGAACAGAGGGCCAAAGTCTCCGTCCTGTAACGCAAACAGAACGTTGGGCCCGTTTCACAGAACTAACTTAAGACAAAATCCTAAACTTACTACTTTTGGTATTCACAGAAGTTAGGATTTTGTCTTAAGTTTGTCTTAAGACAAACTTAAGACAGACTTAAGACAGACTTAAGTTAGGATTTTGTCTTAAGTCTGTCTTAAGTTTGTCTTAAGACAAAATCCTAACTTCTGTGAATACCAAAAGTAGTAAGTTTAGGATTTTGTCTTAAGTTAGTTCTGTGAATCGGGCCCGTTGTACTTAAGATCACCATCTAAAAGCACATAGGTGCGAGTTAGAAATGCGTAGGAGCGGTATCCACACTTACCAGCTCCCTTGCCACCGCACGCCGTTAATGGGATCTGTTTTCTCTCAATGAAGATGGCCGACACAGTTCCTCAGCTTTAACTCTACGAGACTTCAATAAGGTAGGCTCACTTGTTGCTGTATGAGACCGCATCCACTAGTACAAGTCCTCTTTGTAATTGCCACGCGTACCAAACAACTTACCTTATTGTTTTAAAAAACGAACTTGATGGTTACGTTGTATGAGCGAACCCGCCGTGCTTCGGCACTTCAGTCATATCAAGGTACGCAATCATCCCCTTTTTTCTGGTTTCCAAACATGTTGAATTAATACCCGAACAGGTTATATTTACACACATTCTAAAAAAAATTTTAGACATCCATTTGGGCCACCACAATAAATAGTGAATTGGACTACTAGAAGAGTCATTGCCTCGAGTTTCCTAAAACAAAATTGGTATGTAGCCTCATTTTTCTGTAGCCACGATTGATAAAGGAACCCCTTGTCAATAAGCCTGATAAAGCAATACAATGTTTTTGCATTTTTCAGAGATTAAGAATCCACAGCCCTGATAAAAGACCAGTGACGCCACGCCTGGTCTAGAAACTCGTCGGCAGTTTTGTTTGGGCGGAATAAATTGTCACATGAAACATACTAGGACCGGCTGGTCCAGTATTTAAACGCTTATAAGTTACTAAGTTGTTTATATTCCCCCTCAAAATGTGTTTTCCTCATGTTTTAAATGTAATATATTTTGTTGTCTGTGTATAAATGTTTGATGCTAAAATGTTTTAAATTGTAAATAATGTTTATGTTTGAAGCTTGTACAAAGTGCATTTAGTCTTGTAAATATTGTGCATGCATTGTCCTTTTTTCTGTTATGAGTTTTTGAAAATGATAAAAAGTATAAAATAATGGACACAAAATAAGATTGTCTTAGGGAAGTTACAATAAATTGGTTTCTTACCCTATCAAAGTATTGATTAAGTAATTGTGGTGTGGGCACTGTATGTTTTTTGCGATTTAAAATAAGGTCTAGCCCTCACTGCAAGTTCACGGACCTGTCCCCTGTTGTTGCTACTAATACTTGCAGTAGTAGCACCCATCATTCAATATGTCATCTTTTGAAAGTATTGCTAATACTACTGAAAATTGTCATGAAACCAAAGCGTACACGCCTGAACAGGCCACAGAAATGTATGCACTCATTAATGCTACCACATCTTTCGACACCCGTGAAGGCTCAGTTGCTCAACAGTTGAAACATTAGGAATTCATTACAAGAGTGGAACTTAATCAGCGGCTCCAGGTCTCTACATTAATCCAATATCATAAACACAAAAGGGTACCCAGAGGATTACGGCTAGCCATAAAACCAATGCTGTTTCGGTTCCAATTCAATACATTATTTATGGAAAAATGGTATGCGGTGCTCAACAAATGTTCCTTGGATCTAATTTTGCTGTTGATTGAAGAATTATCAAAAACATCAAAAACAATCAGAGAATTAGAGGAAGAAATTCACAACACATAGCGAGAACTGTCAAACCGTATGGAACCAGACGTATGGAAAAATACATTAGAACAAATTAATATCAAACTTGACAGCTATGGAAATGAACACAAGGAGCGTAAATTGAGGAAATTTAAGTGGGATACTATAGACTACAAATTGAATGAAGTATATACTTGAGCGAAGTATATGTGCAAAGGAGACCACCATGTAATTCAAATACTTCTTCCGAAGATAGCATTGTGTCAGATCGTGACATTGTGCCATCTAGGACCCCGGTTAATAAGGATACCATTCAGAGAGAAACTACTTCATCTGGTCAGACTAATACTGACGTTATTGAGACTCGAACAACATCACAGACTGAGTCTTTTTTATCCAAAGGTCAAGACCCAGTACAACCTCCAGACCCAACAACCACGAAAATCATAGGAACTATTCCAAAACACGTAGAGGAAAGAGAAAAGGACAAAGGCAGAAAGAACTTAAGGAGTCAGAAACCCTAGTGAGTAACATTTCATCCCAGCAGTTGTTACAGAAACAAATAAAAATTTTAAATAAAGAAACATCTTTCATTCCTTCATATTTCACGAAATCTTCACGAAACTGAAATTGCGCTATTCAGGTTTATGCGCACTTTAAGATTGAGACTTTTTTTTGACAACGTAGTGATCAATGAGAAACCTGTGTAAGAATTGAATATTTTGAATTCTGGACAAAAAGTACCTTCATGCCACCTGTCTCACATAAAACATTGTATACCTTTGAGACACTAGTTACAAAGGATTTGAGAACCATGAATTTCAAAACTCGCCGACACATCAATCTGAAAACCATGTATTAAAATAACTATCTGAGAATGATCAATTGGTGTTCTCTAAAGCAGATAAAGGAGGCGCTCTGATTGTTATGGACAGTGGATACTATGGGCCCGATTCACAGAATGAACTTAAGACTCAATCCTAAACTTACTACTATTTTGGTATTCACAGAATGCACTTACTACTTTTGGTATTCACAGAAGTTAAGATTTTGTCTTAAGTTTGTCTTAAGACAGATTTAAGACAGACTTAAGACAAAATCCTAACTTCTGTGAATACGAAAAGTAGTAAGTGCATTCTGTGAATACCAAAATAGTAGTAAGTTTAGGATTGAGTCTTAAGTTCATTCTGTGAATAGGGCCCACTAACAACAAAGTACTACAGCACTCATCTGATGAATCCACATATATAAAATTGGATCATGATCCAACTTTTGCAATTAGAGCTGTATTGATTAAGTTATTGGACAAAGCTGTAGATATGGATTGGATTAGCCAGAAGACACACACCTCTCTGACAAAGCAGTTCCCGAAACGGCCACACCTCTATATGCTGCCTAAAATTCATAAAAATCAGATGGATACACCTTTTAGACCTATTGTTGTGGGATGTGGTTCTCTGTTTGAACTATTAGGTAAGTACATTTATTCTTTTCTGCAGTCTATAGTATGCTCTTGGAAATCCTACATACAGGACACTACTAACTTTCTGTCTTGTTTAAATCAGATGGTGGCTTCTATGCACAATTGATGTTACAGCACAATATAGGTCTATCCCCCTGAAAGAAGAATTGGAAGCTGTTGAATGGGCCTTATTGAAACAACCATCATTAAGAGCAAACAAAGCTTTTCTTCTGGAGCTACTGCAATTTTGCTTGCAACAGTTATTTTTGTTGGAAGGATGATTACTTCCTACAAATATGTGGGACAACCATGGGCTTTGGGGGTGCCCCTGTGTACGCTACCCTCTTTATAGCACACTTTGAACGGGAACATATTTTTTGATAAAAGAGAATGGAGTAGGCACTTAGCGATGTACTGTCTGTATATCAACGATATATTTTTGATATGGCGAGATACTGAGGAATCCTTAAAGCACAATATTGAAGTCTTAAATATGAGACATACCAGGATTAAGTGCATCCACACAAATAGCAAATTAAGATTACCATTTCTTGATGTGTTGATTGAAAAAAGCAACACGCATTTGAACACAAGTGTACACATCAAGGTAACAGATCGGTAAAATTCTTTGCACTATCTGAGTTTCCATCCTTCGCATCTATTGTAGAATTTACCTTATTCACAAATGATGAGAGTGTAGCGCATCTCCTCCCAGAAAGATGCATGTGACATAGCCACCTTCAGAACAAAACAGAAATATTTACAGAGAGGCCGTCCACACACCACAATTGAAAAGGTTGAGAAAAGGGTACAATTGATTGAACGGAAGAAGCTACTAATTAAAAGAACTAAAACCGAAACTAAACGGATGGTATTTTTATCAAAATATTTCACCAAATCCAGAAGCTTTAAGAAAATCATTTGTAGACGTTGGGAACTACTACTAGAAAAACCTGACTTTAAAGGTTATTTTTTTTATCCAAATCATTATTTACTTACACGAGAACGAGGAACTTGAAAGAACTATTGATGGCAAGCTATGAGAAGTCTACAACGAACCATCTAGGAATGAAGAAATGCAACAATTGAGAGCAATCACATCACTCATCCCTGTACTAGTGAAAGAATTTTATTGAGGCACTCATTGGACTGCCACACCATGAATGCGATTTATGGTATGAAGACTCCTATATATCTGGAAAATTGAGAGGAAGATAAAAGAACATAGGAGCATGATGAGGAATAAGAATACAAACTCCAGTTTAGTGATACACTAGTTGGAACAGTGCCACAATATAGCACATTACGTTTTGTATTTTAGAAGCCCTGAAACCAAAGGAGGGCATGGACCCGTGCAAAACACTTTTTCAAAAAGAAATTCAATGGATTAAAAAACCTGACACTATGATGCCTTCAGGGTTAAATGATGAACTGGATATGAGTTATTTGTGAGTGAATATCATTTATATCTAGAAGCTGTAGACACCAATGAGGATGTGTCAGGAAACAGTATGTATACTTTTTGAGAAATTCACAGTTAGAATACAGCCAGTGACACGCATCAGTACTTCACATCTTTAAACCCTTACACGATGAATATGAGTATGTGATGTAGGATCACACATTGTGTACATTTATTAACACCAGCCAAATGTTTCCATTGCAGTCTGCCATGAAGTTCAAATGAGCTGGTTTTGTAATGTTTAAAATGACAATTCATAAGCATGAGTTAAGACGCAGAAATATTTTAAGAACATGTTAAATGTACACACATGTATTAAGATGGGTTTGTTATTATTAATGATTTCGTCATTCCAGTTGGATGTAATTATATTGACATTCCAGCTCAAATGATCATGAAAGATCAGTAGCCATGAGTTCTCGCAATTTTACGTAGGATTTATTTTTTGATTTATTTATGTTTTGAGATTAGACTGGTTGTATGAGGCTTACGAATCATATTTTCACAAACGGTTGAGTGTTTCTTTGTAGGAGAAAATAGACAAGGTTTTTTCAGTTGCTGTGTTTCCTAAATTGGGAACTTTAAGATGGCCGTCATAGTTGGTCGGAATTGTTATTAGTTTTCAGGAAGACCGGGGGCGGAGTCGTGTTTGTTGTAAAAGTGCCGGAATTGTTTGTGTTTGTTTGTACTCATTCCTTGGGAACTAGAAGGGTTCAGCTGCTGATGTTGGGAGCTTCAGGTTTGAATTTGGTAGGCCGTTTACTACGGTGGCTATAAGATGAGTTTTGACGAAACTTGTTGTAGGCGTGCAGATTTACCATTTGGTTTATGTTTTGACTGCAGGCATATATAGAATCGCAGACGCTGGGTTATCTTCAAGATATGCACGGTATCACGTACTATTACACTATGGGTGAGGTATCGGGTATATTGAGAGTGTGTGGGTATTCATTTCGTTCATGCACCTTGCAGAGTCGTGATCACCTGAGAGGTGTTTAGAGAAGTAGACGTTGGTTCATCTACAAGTTACTAGAGATCCTTGATCGTCGAAGCTGTTGGCTTGACAGCAATTAACTTGAGACTCTGTTTTTAAAGTGAGCATTTTTTCTGGCTTTACACTTGCATGTTTTAATCACTGGTGGCTTATAATCTTAATTTTATCAACTATTAAAGGCTCACAATCGGCTTAGGCATGGGAATTGAAGCTGTAGGATTCCACAGGAACTCGTGTACATGAGATCTCGTAATTTGATGTCATGCTATACACTCAGATCTCGTTTTTCTGAGAACCACCATCATTGATATTGCAGTAATGCGACATTATGAATCACGATGGTGTAGTTAGAGATTGGTAGCGATGTAAAGTACATGTATGTTTTTTGGAATAACAATGGCTTTTGTTAATAATTTTAGAGGCCCCTGAGGAAGGGACCGTTGTGTCCCGAAATGCATAAGGCAACGTGGAAAAATGGCGGAGTCAAGTTAAAACAACTTTTATTTGTACAACGATTCTGTTTTTCTGTTTGATTGTACACTTGTAAGATCAATGTTAATGGAACGATTTCATTAGACTCTTTATGCATATATAATGTAATTTGAGAACAATGAAAAAGGAAAGAAATACAAAGTAATAATGAAAATTTGTATGAAATTCAGGCTTTATGTGGCTTTGAGTGACCAAATTAATAATTTTTCCATCGGGGCTGCGGCAATAAATGACGCATCTCGACGGAATGAGTAACCAAATCTTGCCCAAAGTCTAAAGAAAAGAGCACATTTCATGTTTTACAAAGTAATATCCCTCTGAGTCAATTTAAAAACTCTCCAGTCCAGCAATACTGCAAGATACAAATGTTCTTTTCAGACTTAAAATTGATTAATTCTTTCTTCAAACCACTGGAATATTGTTGATCTGAGCACTACTTATGTTGAGTTGGAACCTTATCCACCGAGTTCCAGCTTTCTGCCTTTTCTTCTACCAGTTCCGACAGCCTTGTCAAATGGCCGCATCTGAAATTGACATAAGTAATTCTGAGTCTCCTGTTAACATGCTTTTTCCATTCAAGCGCACCCTTCATGCCCTTCAAAATGGACACATTTGCACAATCTTTTGGGACCTTTCTTTATGGCCTGGATTAACAGTGCAGCTGTTACCAGACAATTATTTGAGAATCAATAGGAAAGGGGCTTTAGCTTTGCCCACATAGGGAGCCAAGTGTACATGTTCTGATTGGGCAGAAGTTGTGTGCTCCCACAAAAAAGGGCTAGTACTCCACACAGCTGTGATCGTATTGTTTATTGTGAAAGGTATGAATCGTGGGGCACTCGTACATAACCCGGGCACAACTGTAGGTAGGGGCACAGCAACACTTCAAAGGGATCTGTCTCTGGGATATGGAGGTGACCTGGCTGGGACAATCCGAAATGAAACGGGACCAGCTGCTCTCCATGGTGTGCAGGGCGCTCCAGCAGGGGGACGGGCTGGACGCAGTAGTAGTTTACTTGGGAGGGTAATGACCTAGCGGCCATTGGGAGAAGAGGCCTTGGAAAAAACGGTCACCGACCTGGCAACACTAGCCAAGTTAACCCGCCCGGCAGACGTTGTATGGTCAGAGATGATAGCGTGCAGGGCATGGAGGGAGGCAATAGACGAGTGTGCGGTTGATAAAATCCAGACGCAAACTGAACATCACCATGGCAAAAATATGCAGGGCCAATAGCTGGGGTTTCGTAAGACACGGTCTGCTCAATCTGAGGTCTTCGGGCTACCACGTGGAGGATGGGGTGCAACTGAGTGGGGTAGGCATGGAACTGTTCATACTCAGCATAGTGGGGGTTCTGGAGCATCTCGGTTTCTCATGAGCGAAGGTAAGGGGGAGCCGCCTCCAATCGTTAAACCAGCAGCAGCTTGGCGGAAGAAACCCAGAAGAAGATCCAAAGGGGAAAGTACTATAGGTAGAAGAGCCGCTCATACAGTGTTCTGGGGATGCCTCACGACAGCAGCTGCGGTCCGTGCAGGTAACATCGGTAGGGCCCGGTAAGAGGGGGATTTCGAAGGACGATGCAGAGGGGAAATTAAATAAATAATTAATTTCCCCTCGACTTCATCCCTCAAAATGCCCCCTGACCCCACCGCCCCACCACTGTTATCTGAACGGAACGCTGCTGCATGGCAGGGACACAGGGTGAGCAAATGACAGCAAACAGGCAGAGTAGAAGAGCTGCTCGCACAGTGTCCTTGGGATGCTACATGGCCGTGGTACTGAGGAGCAGGCGAGTGGCCAGCAAGGGTCCAGGACAAGTAGGCCAGCACTTGCAGCCAGGTTGGTCTTAACGACCCCCACAAAATCGGTAGCAAGGGAAGCCTGGAACCATGAACATTAAGGCCTTGCATAGGGGGCACCTTGAACAGGATAGTGCTGACAGAAAAGGACAACGGAAAACATGGGTAATAATGCATGACGCAAATTGGCATGGATGTTACGAGATGTATAATCCATGTGTTGAATAAACTGCAGCCTTTCTATACACCATATCATGTTGTCGCTGGAATTATTTATGGGGGAAGGGTCGGATGGGATTTGGGTGCTAAGAGGAAAGGGGTGAACTTGGTAATGAGAGCATCTTTTCACTGAGTTACACCGGTGTGAGAGTGTGACAGCCAGTTCTGGTATTGTTAATGTTATTTCACATTGACAAGTCAAATGTGTTAAACATTTTGACCCAGCTAGCATCTTGAAGAGCACACAAGGCTGTGTTTGGTGCAGTGTAAGACAGTAAGGTAAAAATGAAAGCTAGTACTGAAGACAGACGTCTGGTATTAAAGCTGCGAGGCGCTGGGCGTTATGGGCGAAAATTGGGGCTGACTCTGCCCTCTCTATATGGATTTGTGCAAATTGTCATATTGTTCTGAGCTTCACCTCTAATGAAGGCGCTGTTCCAGGTCGAATGTTTAATTTAATTGAAATGGTTTGCGCAAGCTTGAATGTTTCGCTGGAGTTCAAGTCTTTTTAGGTCGAACATCAGCACGCATGCGCTGTCTGCAAGGCCTTTTGGAATCTCTTGTAATGATTGTAATCCCGCCTGCTGTTTACAATTGGTTTAGTCTTGCGTTGGTTATCTTTCCTGGCTCCTTATTCATTAGTGCTTCGAAACATCATTTCCGGTTTTACGGCAAAGAGCACCAGTAAATTTCAGTGTCAATTTCTTGTAGTGTCCTCATGTATTCTGTGGTGTGGAACAATTGGTTAAACAAGATTTGTCATCTATCAATTTCAAGAGAAGTTCGTACAAAAACATCACACAAAAAGATCGTGATACACTCAAAAAAATTGCCAACAATCGGGATATAATCTGCACGAAAGCGGACAAGGGCGGCGCATAAGTCGTTATGAATTCGACTATGTATCATCAGAAACTTAGTGACCACCTATCAGATGGGACCACATATATACAGCTACCAGGTAACCCAACCACAGAATACATGAGGATACTACAAGAAATTGTTGATAGGGCATTAGCATTCAGTGTGATCAACAAAAAAACTAAGAACTTTTTGATGAAGTCCAACCCTAGAAGCCCAAACATATATGCAACACCTAAGATTCATGAAGATCTTATGGACCCACCCATTCAACCCATTGTATCCACCTGTGGCAGTATACATCAACCCATAGGCCAGTTCTTGGACCGTCATCTCCAACCCATTGTTCAATCTTTGACCAGTTACATCCGTGACACTACTGATTTTTTGATAAAGCTTGGAGACATTCAAATAGACCCAAACGAAGAACTATGGTTATGCACAGCTGATGTCAGCTCACAATATACTTCTATTCCACACCAGGAAGGTATAGAATCTATGGAACAAGCCATCCTTAAACTAGATGCGGATGAACTCATGAAAGTATTTTTGATGGAACTAGTTATGTTCACCCTATATCATAGCTATTTTACATACAACGACAATTGGTTTCTGCAATTAGTGGGCACCAGCATGGGAAACAGCGCGGCCCCAGTATACGCTAATATCTTTATGGGAGAATTTGAACAGGCCAACATCTGGTCTAAACCCATGTGGAAAAATCACCTCAAAATGTATGTTCGTTATATAGACGATCTATTCATACTTTGGAAAGACACATGGGAAAACCTTGAACTTGCTTTCAAGTCAAGTCAGAGAATTTATATAGCGCACTACATACCCAGAGGGTCTCAAGGCGCTTAGGGAGGGGAGGACGCTTACTTGTCAAATATCCAAGTTTTAAGTTGCTTTCTAAAAGCTAGGTGGTTTTGGGTAAGGCGAAGGTAGGTGGGGAGTGAGTTCCATGTTTTAGCTGCCAGGTATGAGAAGGATCTGCCTCCCATGGTGGTCTTGTTGATGCGGGGAACAGTGGCGGGGGCTTGGCTGGAAGAACGTAGTTGGCGGGAGGGGGTGTAGAAGGACAGTCGTGAGTTGAGGCATTCTAGGCCGATGTCGTAGAGTGATTTGTGTGCGTGGGTTAGCAGTCGGAAAGTGATCCTCTTATTGATGGGTAGCCAGTGGAGGTCTTTCAGGTGGCCAGAGATGTGTTCGTTACGTGGGATGTCTAATATGATCCTGGCTGAGGCGTTTTGGATTTGTTGGAGTTTCTTCTGGAGTTTAGCGGTAGTACCTGCGTAGAGGGTGTTTCCGTAGTCCAGTCGGCTCGTGACCAGAGCATGGGTGACTGTTTTTCTGGTTTCGGTGGGGATCCAGCGAAATGTTTCTTTGAGCATGCGAAGAATGTTGAAGCAGGATGAGGATACGGCGTTGACTTGTCTGTTCATTGAGAGTGAAGAGTCCAGGATAACGCCTAGGTTCCGTGCGTGGTCTGTCGGGATGGGTGCTTTTCCACGGGCTTCCGGCCACCAAGAGTCGTCCCATGCAGAGGGGGATGTACCTAAGATGAGGACTTCTGTTTTATCTGAGTTCAGTTTCAGACGGCTTTGTTTCATCCATTCGGCAACTTCTTTCATTCCTTCGTGTAGGTTTGTTTTGGCGGTGCTGGGGTCATTGGTGAGAGAAAGGATCAGTTGAGTGTCATCTGCGTAGGAGATGATGTTGAGGTTGTGTTGGCGAGCGATGGCCGCAAGGGGGCTCATGTATACGTTGGAGAGGGTGGGACTGAGTAAGGATCCTTGTGGTACGCCACAGATGACTTCAGTGGCTTCGGATTTGAATGGTGGAAGGCGGACTCTCCGGGTTCTTCCGGTGAGGAACGAGGTGATCCATTCGAGTGCTTTTCCTTGTATTCCGATGTTCTGAGGCGCTGTAGAAGGGTGCTATGACAGACTGTGTCGAAGGCTGCAGAGAGGTCGAGGAGGATGAGGGCGACTGTGTCTCCATTGTCCAGTAGAGTTCGAATGTCGTCTGTTGCTGCGATGAGGGCGGTCTCAGTGCTGTGTTTTGCTCGGAATCCAGATTGTGAGGAGTCGAGGGATTTGTTGGCTTCGAGGAAGGCGGCGAGTTGGTTGTTGACAGCTTTCTCAATGACTTTGGCTGGGAATGAAAGAAGCGATATGGGGCGGTAATTTTTGAGTTCGGTGGGGTCCGCTGTGGGTTTTTTCAGAAGGGCGGTGAGTTCAGCGTGTTTCCAGCTTTCCGGGAAGGTGGCGGAGTTGAAGGAGCAGTTGATGACGTCTCGGAGGTGCGGTGCTATGACGGAGTCTGCTTTGTTGAAGATGTGGTGAGGACATGGGTCTGTGGGGGATCCTGAGTGGATAGAGTTCATCAGGCGGATGGTGTCCTCAGTGGAGATTGGGTTCCAGTCGTTAAGAGCGTTCAAGGGGGGAGAATGTTCAGCAAATGGTTGGGTGGGTTGGTGTCCGGGTTGGTTGTCGAAGCTGTTGTGGATGTCTGCAATTTTGTTGTGGAAGAATAAAGCCAGGGAGTCGCAGAGGGCTTGAGAAGGGGTGATGTCGTTGGAGTTGGCCGAGGGGTTGGTGAATTCCTTGACGATGTTGAAAAGTTCCTTGCTGTTGTGGGTGTTGTTGTCTAGTCGATCCTTGAAAGCTGTTTTCTTGGCCTTTCGGATTAGTTGGTGGTGTGTGCGGGTGGCGTTTTTGAAGGCATCCTTGGTGCTAGTGGATGGGTCTTTTTTCCAGGCCTTTTCAAGGGAGCGGCAGAGTTTCTTGGACTTCTTAAGATCATCGTTGAACCATGAGGCCTTCTTGCTGCTAGGTTTGCGTTGACATTTTTTCAGTGGTGCTAGGATGTCGGCGGTGTTGGATAACCATAGGGTGAAGTTGGCGGCGGCTTGGTCTGGGTTAGAAGAGTGGGCTGGGGTGTTTAGAAGGAGCGATGAGGAGATCTGGTCGATGGTGATTTTGTTCCAGTTTCTTTGCAGAGTTGGTTGGAGTTGGTTGGTGGGTTTCGGCTTGTTGTAGGTGAAGTGAACGCAGCTGTGGTCAGTCCAGAGGAGATCCGTAGTGTGGCTGAAGGAGACATGATTGCTGGAGGTGAAGATGGGGTCGAGAGTGTGACCTGCGATGTGGGTGGGGGAAGTGACCAGTTGTTTAAGTCCGAGGTTGGCGAGGTTGTCCAAGAGGGTGGTGGTGTTGCGGTCGTTGTTCTTTTCAAGGTGAAAGTTGAGGTCTCCCAGAAGGATGTAATCTTTGGAGGGGAGCGCGTGTGGAGTGATGAAGTCCGTGATGTCTTCACTGAATTTTGCGCGGGGTCCTGGTGGCCTGTAAAGGAGGGTGCCTCTGAGTGTGGTCTTGGGGTCAATGTGGATCTGGAAGTGAAGGTGTTCAGAGTTGGCGAGGTTGACGTCAGAGCTGGTTGAGATGTGGATTGATTTTTTATGGACGATAGCGATTCCACCTCCTGTGTGGCCGGTACGGTCCTTGCGTGTGATCTTATAGTCTTCAGGGATGGCAATGGTGATGTCTGGGGCGGAGGAAGCGTTCATCCATGTTTCTGTTAGGAAGGCGATGTCTGGAGAGATGGTGTCTAGTAGATTCCATAGGTCAATAGCGTGTCTGTGGACCGATCGAGTGTTGAGAAGGATGCATTGTAGGTGGTTGGGGTCGGGAATCTGTGGTGTGGTTGTAGCGGAGATGTTGTCGGTGCCGATGAATTTGCAGGAGTAGCAAGAGAAAGGCCCATGGGTGTGTCCAGGAGCGGCTTGGACGCAGTTGGGGGCGCGACCGGGGTTAAGGGCTAGGAGGGTGGCGGCATCGTAGGTAATGCGGGAGGGCTGGGCAGCGCGAGGGGCAGGGGGTCTGGCGCTGGGCGCGGGCTGGGCGCGGGCTTGGCGCGGACGGGCGTAGACGGGCTTACCATGGGCGCACCTTCGGCGCGGCTGGGGCGCGGTCGCTGCACGTGGACGCTGCACGCTTGGGCTGCTGTCATATATGGATGGTGGGAAGGGGGAGGGGCGAGGGCGGCTCAGCTGGGAGGCGGGGCGGGCTCAGGTCAACACGGAGCACAACAACAACAGATCCAAAATGGAGGGGGGAGTCGAGCAGGGCGCCGGGGGTATCGCGCAGTAAAGTCTATGTCAAAACAACAATGGTGCAAGCGAGCGAGGTGCAGTTAATATACTTAATTAGCTGTTCTAAAAAATGCACAGGTCGAAATATGGCACAAACAGACAATGCAGCGCACTTAAAGATACCAGACAATGCAGCGCACTTAAAGATACCAGACAATGCAGCGCACTTAAAGATATCGGCAAGCAGGCGAGGTCAATACAAATATTTTAGCAGTTCTAAATAGGGTACAGTCACACAATGCAGCTCAGATAAACGATACCGCTTCAGGTGGAGAGGCAGGGGAGCGACCACTCAGGGCAGAAGCAAAGAGGGGTCCTCCCTAAATTCAGCCAATCAACGCATCCAGTTTACCTGGACTATAGACTCCAAAACCATAACATTCTTGGATGTTCGAATAACTCTACAAAATGACCAAATTTTAACTGACATTTTTCGAAAACCAACTGACCGTAACAATATGTTACACTATACCAGCTTCCACCAGACATCTTTGAAAAAACATCTACCTAAATCCCAATTACTTAGGGTCAAACGAATTACCTCTGATCCTAATTTGGCAAAAATAAGAATGAATGAAATGATAGATCGTTTCAAGGAGAGAGACTATCCAGAAGATTTACTCAAACAAGCAAAAAATGAGGTGGATGAACTAGACCGATACAATTTGTTACAACAACCAAAAAAGAAAAAGGAGAGTGACCGGATGGTCATAGTATCAAAATATTCCAACGTCAGTTCGATGTTTAAAAACATCATACTAAAACATTGACCAATGTTAGAGTTGGAGACAGACTTTAAAGACATGTTTAAAGCTAGACCTATATTTGCCCATACCAGGGGGAAAAACTTGGGCGAAATTTTAAAACAACCTACGGAACATCTTTCCATTTCAAAAGGAACTAGACCCTGCAACAACTGCAATAACTGTCACAATATAATTCCTGGCAACAAATTAACTCATCCCATCAAAGGTTACAACATAAACCTGAAAGTCACGGCTACGTGTGATTCTAACAATCTCATTTACCTACTTAAATGCCCGTGTGGGAAGGTTTATATCGGAAAGACGGAACGCAAGCTAAAGACCCGTCTTAATGAACATAAATCTAACATCCGAACCAAGAACCTAAAATCATCAGTAGCGTCACATTTTATAGAAATGAATCACAATATAGCCCAACTTAAGTTCATGGCATTGGAAATCATTAAAAAGACAGAGGGAAGAGATAATAACAGGATGTTATTACAACGAGAGAATCACTGGATTTACAAACTTAATTCAATTAAGCCATATGGTTTAAATGAACGGATTGAGTTTTCATGTTATTTATAAACTTACTGTAATTTTGAATAACAGCTCATTTTGAGCTACATGGTTCTGAACTGACTCCTTTTTGTGACTAATCATCTATAATTGTATACTTTGGATTTTATGCATTCTGTCTCTTTATCCAATGATTTGTTCCTTTGTTACATTTAAATATATGGATTAATACTTTTTAGTTTTACTAGCACATCTTTCCGTTATATTTTTTTTCTTTCACGTTCATACCAGTCCTCTTTCTTGCTCCATACTCTCCGATCACATGACCTACACACTTCCCGGCTTCTGTTTATGAAGCCCGGATTAAGTTTCCGGTCAAACCATTGCCGGTCTCGGAACTTCACGAAACTCTTAACACCGTAAGTAACTGCTAACTCAGAGCACCGCACTTCTGCGTGCTGTCACTGTTTGTTTAGAAGACGCGCTAAATGTGCATGGCTTTGTATTACCTTAAACCTGATTTAGCCTTTCACCTTTCATTTTATCTGCACGCTACTTTATTTCACCCCGTTATATATATAATTTTGAATTGTTATACACCTCGGTCTATTCACCGTCCATTTATCTGTTAAGTCACATTGACTTTACCATACCACGCCAATAATCACCTCAATGCCTCGATTGGGTTAAGGAACTTCTTACGGAACTTTTTTACGTCTTTTACATTGCCTATACTTTTTCTATGATGGTTACAACCTATATCGTCTTTACTTTAGATGCTCCCCGATGAAGGGCGGTGGCCCGAAATACATTGGAGCTGGATGCAATAACATATACTTGTGAAGTTGGATTATTTGGAAAAACTTTATCGCAAATGGATATGAAATGAATACCATTTACTGAAGTGAAAATACAACTGTTGAAACGTACTCACCTCTTTGTGAATAATTTTGGAGGAATGCACCAGATTGTGTGCCTAAGGGATGTCATCAATGCTTCATTGATCACACTGTGTGTGCTGTACTGCACTCCGACACCCTGCCATACGTACTTCGGGTGAGTAGCACTTTAAATAAAAATGAAATGCACATGAGAGAGGGTCTATATGAAGATCAGGGGCACCATTGGAGGGTGGTAGCAAGGCCGGACTGGCCGTACCTGGTATCCGGCGTTTCCCTGGGCGACTGGAAGGGTGAGGGGGGGGGCGGTTTTGTTACTGGTGGGCTGGCACTGCAAAGTTTCTTGTCTTATCCAGCAGTTTTCAGGCAACTATATAAGTGTCACAATAACTCTGGTGACTAACTTACCTGCTGGAGAGAGATGGGAGTTTTGTTTAGTGCCAGTTTTGAATCATCTAAGGTAGCATAGAGGGTTAAAATGCCTACTGTAAAGAATGTGTACCATGCGTATATAAGAAAATTATTTATGCGCAGAACTCAGTGGGTTACTGATTTTGTCACTGAGATTCTTTTGTTACTGTGTAGTTCATAAGTTACCTACGTAATCTAGCACAGCGAGCTATGAACTGCCATCAAAGAGCTGCATCCAAGCTGCGTGCTACAGGTTACAGAGTTATGTTTTCCTCCCAGTTTTTCATTATCCTGATGTTGTTAAAAAGGTTTTGTTTGGTTAGTAATACATTCTTATTAAAGTCAAAGCTAACTACTGTGTTATGTTCAGAATCCTGAGTTTGAGCTTCTCCAGACTAAGCACTCTTACTAAATGCCTACTAGTATTGGTGACATGCATCCTACACCTTGTCCCTGTTGACTTATGTAGCATTTTCTATACACTGATTTACACACATGATTCATTGTCCCTGTATGTGTGTGTGAAGTAAAGTGCTCTGGCACCCTACACTGGTATGAGAGGCGCTATAAAACAAATGAAATACATGTGAGAGAGAGGCACGGTGGCCATAGTGAGGGAATCATTGAAGAGCCCCATCAAAGATCGTTGTATCCTGTTGCACAGTAAAGTCATCATTTACCATGCTTTAGAAGCTAATACAATTGATATATGATGACCAATGTGTTGTAGAATGCACCACGTTTCCCCAAATTTTCTTAGGAGGGGGAAAGCAAAGTGCTATATAGTTTTATCAGTAAAACTGCATGCTCGCATTTTGCTTCCAATCAATAGAAAATGTTCTGTATGTAAAAAACAGAGCTTCCTTATGCCCTACAATTATGCCTTAACAGTGTATACAGTTTCTAGTCTGTAGCACTCTTATGTGCATCACTGAGAATCTGCAGTTTACAGCTCACAAAAATGAAACAGCCCAAGCCCAAGCCGAATACTATTTCAAATATACAGGTAAAATAAGGAGGGCTGATATATGGCTAGCCACTAGCCAGGTCATTATATAGTAACGTCAGCTCCTATCTAACTACTCGGACCCACGATAATATCATAACGCTCATCGGTGTGCGGCCAATTATAGCTCATGCAGGCTGGTTAATAACTCCCTTTTCCTGCTTAATGTTCTTACCCTCACACAAGACCTGTCCCCTATGGGTCTTATCCACTACTCAGTACTGTACAGTCCCTATGCAAGTCATCACCAGCTGAACAGAAATGGAATGCTTGAAGCGATCTGACACACAAAAGTGCCAATTCGGAGAACTGCAGTCTAGTCCAGCACTGCTGGTCTCAATGAGCTATATCTTATGCGTGCTGCTTTACATCTCACACTGGCACTGATGTGTCTGTAAAAATTACCTTTTGTCCTGAAGTTTTGACCTTCTGCCCTAAATTTTTGTCCTGAATTTTGACCCTTTTGTCCTGAATTTTTACACTTCCCATCCTGAATTTGCACCCATGCCAGTTGGTCACCCTAGGGGTGGGGTGGGGGTTGGGGGGGGGGGGGGTAGGGTGGGAAGCGTTCCGTTCAGGACTTAATGGTGTAGAAGTGCGGCATGTTCATTATCACATACAACAGTAGAACTGTTCCTTCTACAACACATGGCCTTTTTGCTGTTTTTATTTTTTATTTTATTTTAAATAATGTTTGCAGTTTAGCAATTTGCAAAGCACTGATGTTTCAAACTGTGATACTCCAAGCCCTGTAACTATTTTTGCACCCCCTATCTAGTATCATAATAAACTGCTAGCTATTATTTATCTTTTTTCTAGGCACATTTTCACAGAATTTTTTTTATGTGGCTCAAATGCAGACGGAAATCTGCCATAAGTTATGGTTAGCAACTTGCCCAACGCACACTACAACTCATGTCGCCCGCAATCTCAAAACGCCAATTTCCTAAGAGATTAAAAAGAGCAATCAAGAGAACATGGAAGGAAGCACGAGTTGTGTGTGTTGTGGGCACTTTTAACAATAACTGGCGAACTCCAATGATTTTCCACATTTTAGCCAGAACCATTTTTTGTCAGTGAATATAAGGGAAATTTAAAAAAATCATGTTTGGCTAATTTTATGAAAGATTTGAATAATGTTTAATAAAACTTCCTAGTCCATCTTGAGATGTACATGTGGGTACACAAATGAAGTTTAGTGAACCTTAATAATGCTTTTTATAGTTTATAGGATGAAGACAATTTTTTTTAACTGGTCTTATTGATTTTCTCATTTTTGTATACAACTAATAGCACAGTACAAAAATGCCAGTCATCTGTACAAATAACAAACTAGCAATCAAGCATGTGATTGAAGTTCCAGTCCTCCCCCAGTTTGGATGTGCCAATTTGGTCCCAGGGTTGAAACCTGACCAGCCTAGTTGCGTCCGGAATCCAATCACTTCATCTTTAGTCCATTTTCTCCCCAAGGTTGTCAACTTTAGGATATCATGCCAATGTTTGATAGATAGCTTTGCGATTAACAGCAAGGAATCAGCTGGTCTTTTACGATGCAGTTGAATTATTAATGCAGGTTGTTCCAACAAGTGCAATTCCAATCTAAGCCAGATCACCCGATCTCCACATAGCCAGTCATTAATGGGGATCATTTGGGCTACCCAATAATGATGTTTAATGTCAGGAATGGCCAATCCCCATTAAAAGGCGATTCCACATATTTCTTAAATACCTTTGGAGGGGCCCAAGTCATAGGAAGGATGGCAAAATGAATTGCAGTAAGTTGAAGAAAGTGGGGGAATGTGAAAGGGTAGTTTTGTAAAATGGAGAGAATTTGTGGCAAGGTAATCATTTTAAACAAGGCATCTTTGCTCATTTTGGAGAGTGGTAACCTCCCACAATGAATCAGTGATGACTGCGATGAATCAGTGATTGACAGTGACTGATAGTGACAGTGACTCACAGTGATGACTGTCAGTGGGTCTCTGAGTGGGCGTCTGAGTGGATGCAAGAGTGTTTGAATGGGTGCGTGAGGCTCAATGGGTCAGTGAGTGGGCTGGTGCATCTCTGAGTGGGTGTGTGACTGGGTGCATGAGTCTCTGAGTGGGCCTGTGAATGAGTGCTTCAGTGTTTGAGTGGGTCTCTGAGTCTCTGACAGGGTCTGTGACAGAATGCATGAGTCTCTGAGTGGGTCTCTGAGTGGGTGTATGAGTGTCTGGGTAGATCTCTGAGTGACTGCATCAGAATATCAATGGGTCTCTGAGTCAGTGTCTGTATGGATCTCTGAGTGAGTGCATGAGAATGACTGGGTCTCTGAGTGAATGCATGAATGTCTGGATTTTTGAGTGTATGTGAGTTTCACTGGGTCTATGAAAGCATGTGTGAGTATCTGACTGAGTCTGTGAGTGGGTGCATGGGTCTGTGAGTGGGTGAATGAGTTCAAGTATGACAGTGGATCCCTGAGTGGGTCCATGAGTCCCTGTGGGTCTGTGAGTGGCTGCGTGAATGAGTGAATCTGTGAGTGAGTGTCTGAGTGGGTTTTTTAGTAGATGCATCAGTGTCTGTGCAGGTGCATGAGTCTGTGATTGAGTTTGTGACTGGGTGTATTAATCTCTGAAGTGCGTCTGTGAGTGGGTGCATCATTGTCAGAATGGGTTGCTGAATGTTTTTTTATTTGATTTATTTTTTGCTGATATTCGTGAATTTGCTCAGACGTTACACGGGTGCATGCTGGCGGTCATGACGAATTTGCGAATATTGCACATGGAAAAAACACGAGCATGATTATTGGCGTATTGTACACATGTGAAGTTCCTAAAAGATGCTTATATTCCTCCCATGGGGTCAGGACACATCTAACCTGAACCCTTACACCAAGTTAAGCCATTTGATTTCAGCCAGTGGACTCTTCCGATGATTTAAAATGGTGATCACAACTCTCTGCTAAGGTTGCGGCCATCCAATCACAGCATTCCACTTGGCGCTTGCATTCGCAATTAATTTCAAAATTATCGCGAATTAGCAGTGATCCCAGATAAAAAATATTTGGATTGCCTTAGATTTCTCCAACTACTGAACAGATTGACACCAAATAATAACAAGCATTTGCAATGCAATTGGTCTCGCCTTTGGGACCTTATATGTATTAAGCTATGCAACACATTACCTTGAGTGCTGAAACATCTACTGTTCTTTAACATGGATGGAAAGTAAGCAGCAAACTGCGTGACATGCCTGGTAGGGGAACACTTGGAGGGAAATGTTGCCTTTCAGCGGGAAATGGTATAGTTCAAAGCTCTGTTTTTAATATAAAATCAAGGCCTTCAGTGGTTATATCACTGAAAATACAAGATTTTAAAAAAAAATTGTCTACTGGTGCTCATGGAAGACAATTTCTATGGATTGGAATCTAGAGAATTCTAAAGTGATTCTGGTATTTTACTGACCTCTGCTGGTCGTTTTCTATCAAGAAAGTTAAATAGAGGCAGGTGCCAGAAATATAAAAAAAGGAAAGTCCCTCAGCAGAAAGCAATTCTGGTATCTTACTGACCTCCGCTGGTCGTTTTTCATCAAGACAGTTAAATAGAGGCAGTTGAACAGAAAAAAAGTCCCTAAGCGGAAGCAGACAAGACCTAGGACTGATCTCCAGAGCCCACAAAGTACATACACATAGAAGTATATACTAAATTATATAAGTATATACTAAAGTATATACAAGAGGCCTTGAATGCTCGACCTAAAAAGCACAATCGGCAGACCAAAAGCTAGCTTTCTGGCAAATTTACGCACATTTTTCTACCCCACCCCCGTCCCTTTTTCTCTGCCCCCCCCATTCACAGATTCCTCCGTAACTTTTCATGCACAACAAGAATCACTGGTGCACTTTGTTTGGAAAGATTTATGAAGGCTCGTCAAATGCCGCCAAAGATATAGGCAAGTCAAAAAAATGTTTCTCTGTACTCCTATTGTGTGTATTTGGATATTTATTGGGGAGGTTGTTGTAGGATTGTAGGATTGTAATCTCACCCCCCCCCCCAACCCTCCAGTTGTATGGGACTTAAATTAGTCTCATGCTTTGAGAAGAGAACTAGATAAGTCTCTTTTCCATGTTTACTAATCTGTCAATTCCCTCTTTTTTCACCCATTTCAAGGTCACCACTGCTGGTCTAGTGGCTTCTTGTATGTCGAGATGGATATGTACCAGATGCCTCTGACCATGATCTGAAATATTAGAGATATACTTAGATAATTATTTATTGGATGCATTATTAATCTTGACTTCTCCTCTATTAAAACTCCTATCAATATCTGATAAACCTATCATAAGCCACTGTTAGTCCTAGTTTATCGATGTTTAGAATATGAATCAAGAGCAACCACTGATTGTGATCTCTGTGTCAATGGTCACAATCATTCAATAAAATGAAAAAAACTCTTCTTTTTTTTATCTTGCGGCCAGAAAACCCTCAATTGTTCTAATACTGGAAACACCTCTTTTTCACAAGGAAGCTGAGAAATTGAGAAGGGATGAGATTGGTATAGTTATACACAGTAGTCACACTACTGCTCAGTCCAGTTAAGCTACCGTAAACCCGCAACTACATTCTCTAAGTCCGGGGTCTCCAAACCGGTCCTGGAGGGCCGGATCCATGCCAGATTTTTAAAATTACTACATGTATCTCAATGGGGATATCCAAAAAATCTGGAATGGATCCGGCCCTCCAGGACCGGTTTGGAGACCCCTGCTCTAAGTGCTTCAGTGGGCAATTCTTATCCATAAAAGTCTGCATCATATTGTGCTAGAGACTTGGATAAATCCAAGGGGTTCTTCTGCTTTTGCAAAAATGTGCATGCTTGACTTTGTGGTGAGGGGGTGTAGTATTTTTACAGTAATTTATACAACTCAGATGATACAGAAACAAGTGAGGCGGAGGCAAACCTCCTTGTTCAAGTCACTCTGCCCCGCTTATCAAGTAGACAGAACCCTACTAGAGGGTGCAATAACTGTTGTAGAAATAGAGGCAGTCATCTCTGAACTTCCTTATATCAAATCCCTTGGCCCTGCAATAAGTGACTGATCACCACCATTCTTTATGAAGCCTTCAAAGAAGCTGAGATGAGAGGGGGTCTTAGGTGTGAGTATAATGAGCTTCCAAAGCTAGATCATAACCCTCTACTTTGCACTAGTTATAGAGTGATAGTCCTACTCAATACTGATATGAAAATCTCGGCAATGATCTTAGCACTTGGTTTAAATGGAGTTCTTACTAGCCGTACGCACAACTCCCAAGTAGGCTTTGTTCCTGGTAGATCCTCCAGAGCTCATCTAAAACTGTTAACCAATATAATCTGTCAAGTCTGGGATGACCTAGAAGACACAATTGCTCTCCCTTGATACCATGAAGACATTTGTTCTGGTCGAATGGAGAGTCCTTTTCCAAACTGTGGAGCGTGCCGGTGTTGTTCTAGACTCGATAAATGAAGTTAAGTCATTGTATTATTTCCCTAAACCATGGATTTCCCAGGGCAACTTTTTATCTGAGAAGATATATATTCAGAGAGGAACGAGCCAAGGCTGCCCACTTTCCCTTCTCATATTTTTCTTACCATTAGAACCATTATTTAGCCATTCACCAAAAAGTAGATATTGAGGGAATTGACAACAAAGGTGGCCCTTTGAAAATGATTCCATATGCTGCATTGTATTATATTTTACACTCCCTTAAACAACCTGACATTTCTGTCTCGGCAGTGATATCTCTTATTAATTCCTTTGACAAGTTTTCTCACTGTAAAATCAACTGGGATAAAAGTGAAATTATGCCCTTGACTAATAGCACTACTGCAGCATCTACTGGTGTACATGGCTTTAAACAGCTTTTCTCAAATATAAATACTTTAATTGTACTTCTTAATAGGGATCCCAAATAAACAATGCTGGATAATCCATATCTTCTAATGCCCAAGACTGAGAACTATTTCCAGAGTTGGTCTGCTTTACAATTGTCATTATGGGGTCATGTTAAAATTGTAAGGATTTTAGTGGCACTTCGATACAATAACGCATTCGGAATGCTCTCCCGTCCTGTCTCTCCCATGATCCGTTAAAGTATGGGCAAAGCTATCAATGCCTTCATTTGGACAGGTAAGAGACCTCGGCTTAAAGAATCTTAATGCAGCCACAGGAGAAGGGGACATAAATTACTCAATATGGCTTTATATCACTTAGCTGATCAACTTTCTAAACTGGGCAGTCTGTTATCAATTCACTATCCTAAAAAGTCAGGTTCTATTGAACCTCGGTTAATTGCCTTGTATGGATCACGACCAAATCCTACCTCTGTTCTGTCTACCATAAAAGTGTCCTTAGAGGCTTGGACCAGGTCTCACAAACTTCTGAGAGTTCATGCTTTTGTACATAATCAAGCACCACTTTGGCATATTACGGAGTTATTAATTAGTGAACACTCTTTTGGTTGGCAAATATGGTAATCACGAGGTATACAAACAATGAATGATCTTTTAATAGGTGCGCATCTATAGACTTTTAGTGATCTATGCCTTGAACATGACCTTCCAATTTCTCAGATGGGGAAAATAACAACAACTTATTCACTGTCTTAGACAAGTACTAGGTTCAGCTACAGACTTCTTACCTGTTTCTTCTCTCCTTAATTACCTGCTGAACTGGCAGGATTGTAAGGGTCTGATTTTAGTACTATATTCACTACTGTCGACTCATGTACATTCAACGGATGTCTTGAGTCACACGCTTATTCCTGTCTTAGTTAATAGGACAGGAACACACAGAAGAGAATTGGACTATCCTATTCTCCAGACATGCCAGATGTATGCAAAGCAAGACTGACACTGGTATTGCTCTCCAGCTAAATTATATGCTGACACTTGTTGGAGATGGCACTCTCCATGTTGTGGCTGTGTCCACTACTACCCTAGTTCTGGCAAGGGGTGTGTCAAATATTACATTAAATCAGTGACCTACCCTTCAACTCAGTACAATTGGCCCTATTACATGATTTGAATAATGTAGAAGACTCATCTTCACATTGATTTCATTGGATAGCCACTGCTCTTTCTACTACCAACATTTGTATTCTTAGGTATTTTTAAACATTGGCTTACATCTATTCCCATAATTGATGAATGGACAGCAGAACTCCTGCAACTTGCAATGTATAAAAAACCTACATATCAGCTGAATGACCAAGCTGCGTTGTTTGGCTATTTATGAAGCCCTTTTTTCGAAACCGTACAAGAAACTTCAGTTTGAAGATATGGGTTTCAGCTTTTTTTGTGTATGACCTCGGACCTCACTAAATGACTTCCATCATCTCTGTTTTTCCCAATGCTTAATCTTGACTGTCAAAAACAAACTCATTGCATTCCCAAGCATACAAATCACAAGCTGAGCCCAACCACTAAGGATTGCCAAATCCAGTTACACTATGGTAAAAGCAGCATCTTCGGTTATTTCCATGATTTGAGTCAAAGGTCCTAAAATATCCAGAGGTTTGTCTCGACAGACATGAACAGCCTTATCAGTACACTTCTTGGGGTCTTTGCCCAGTAAAATCTTAGTTCCAACTCGGCTTCCCATTTTTTTATTATTGACCCCAGGTTGTCTGGTGTATGGTTTAACATTGTACAGTACAGCTGGGATATTGCCTTGTGCCCAAGTGCGCCAAGGACTCCAGCTGGCTATGATCCCGTAGGTTCATTTCCAGGACCCTTTCTTTCCCCAAGGCAGGTTTCAGTTGCAAATATTTAAACTGCTTAGTGTCACCTAATGCATACTCTTGTTGCAGTACCTCGAATGCCTTAAATTCTCCTCCCAAAGGAACATCACCTATTGTTTCTATCCCGATTTGCTCCCATCTGTAAAAACCTGTGAGTTTTGCCTACTCCGTTTAATACTGTCCCCCACCTTAGGGGGGTGGCCATGGTGAGTTTTCTCCTCCAAACCCCCAGCTCGTCCCAGGCCCTCAGGGTGGTTCAGGTAAGCTCAGTTAGGTGTTTTTTCTCATTTCCCATAGCTATAACGAATGTAGGTGGCCCCTCACAGGGAAAACCAGGACGGGTTCCCCAGCGGTCTTCAGCGCTAGGATACTCCTTGGAGTCACAGTGCGCTTTACAAGTATTATTATTATTATTATTGTATTGCTTATATAGCGCCAGAATCGACACCCAAAGGGGTATCTCCGCGCTTGCCTTGGGAACCCGTCCTGGTTTTTCCCTGTGAGATAGCCCCTACAGGGCATCCCCAAGGTGAAAGCCAGGCATCCCGCCGCGGGGGGGGGGGGCGTTGTGGAGATTAAGCAAGCTTAATGCCCAGAGTTGCAGAGTGTGAACCCATGATTAGGTCAGGCACCGAAGCGAGAATTATCGAGTCCGTGGACATTTGAGCTCAACACCCTGCCGCGTCGGGAATCGAAACCTGGTCCCGGGTCTGACCTCTGCTTCAGGGTCTGCCTGCTCTAACCAGTGAGCAGGCCACACTTCACCCACATTTACATTTACATTTACATTTACTATGTCTGCTTCTTTAAGGGCCCAGGCATCTAGCCTCTATTTGTGTACTCTAGTAGATTGTCTGGTGCTGAATTTGACCAACAAAGGCAAATGGTCCGATATCTCTAGGGCCAGGTGGTGACCATCCCCCACCCAGGGTATCTCCATTTCAGGAACAAATATATAGTAATTTATCTCAGGGGCCAATGAGACTCTGTCGAGAGGAGAATAATTTCTCTCGAGTGGAACCTCCAGACTTCTCGAAGACCCATCGCATGGGTGAAATGCTACAGCTGTGTGGGTGTGCTGGTCCATATCGGTTAGGGTGTGTCTCTCTAACGCTCCATCCATGACTTTGTTGAAATCCCCACTACTATATGAAGCTAGTTGGAAGTGCCTATAAGGATGGGGATCGGAGCCTCTAGTGTCCGCTTCTGGAGCCTTTGGGTGCATACACGTTAAGATCAGCACCTCACTCCCGCACCACCTGCCCTTAACTGCCAGGTGTTTGCCCTCAGGGTCAACTCACTTCTTTACTTGGAGCGGTGGTTTATTCTTTGCTAAGATTGTAACCTCTCTGGGGTCCCTTGTGTACCCTTTGTGAGCCAGCACCATGTATCCACCTCTATGTACACCCTTGCAGGTGTTAGCCAGCAGATGCATCTTTTGCATGATTACCAGGTCGGGGGAATGCCTGTGAATATAGTGCGCTACCACACCTCTCTCAAGTTTACAAACCAGATTGTTTACGTTCCACAAAAGAACTGTCAAGGGGTCAGGGTGCAGCCCAGCCATGCTCTCTGCTGTCTTTTCTACGGGTGTGAGTATTAGTGACTATGTGCAGAGTATATTCTCTATCTTGCATCATGGTGTGCTTTTGTAACTGTGTGTCATGCTGTGCCCCCCCTCCCACCGAGCAACTAAACTTAACCCCAACTCATCCTCTGCTCCATTTTTACATGAGATGGTTTCCAACTACCCACTTCCCCAACTTGGGAAAGGTCTGTTGCCCACCCCACTCTTCAAACATCTCACCCAAATGTCCCCCCTTCCTCCCCTCAACACTCACTCAGTTCCAATTCCCAATATGTCTCTTGAGATGTCATCAGTGATGTCACTGACCATGTCATGAACGATCTAATATGTGACATCATCAGCAGTGCATTGCGGGTGCGCGAAATATAGTTAGTCCAACTAACTATAGAGGAGCAATTTCAATGGTTTTGTATGAGTGAAATGTCCAGCAAACTATAACACCCCTAAAACTTTTTTGAGTGAATTTCAAAGTTTTTTTTAAAGCTAATTCCTAACTATATAAGGCCTGAAACCTATGGTTTTTTCAGTGAATTTCAAAGGTTTTTTAAATGCTATTTCCTAACTATATAAGGCCTGAAACCTATGGTTTTTTTAAGTGAATTTGCAAGGTTTTTTAAATGCTAATTCCTAACTATATAAGGCCTGAAACCTATGGTTTTTTAAGTGAATTTGCAAGGTTTTTTAAAGGCTAATTCCTAACTATATAAGGCCTGAAACCTATGGTTTTTTAAATGAATTTGCAAGGTTTTTTAAATGCTAATTCCTAACTGTATAAGGCCTGAAACCTATAGTTTTTTCAGTGAATTTGCATGGTTTTTTAAATGCTAATTCCTAACTATATCAGGCGTGAAACCTATATTTTTTTTCAATAAATTTCAAAGGTTTTGTAAATGCTAATTCTTTTAGCGGATAACGTTTATATATGTTATTATCCTTCTGGGACCACCTGAGCAGCCATCTTGTTTCTCAGGAGAAGTGAGGCACAAGTGAGCACAAAACAAGAGTGGAAAACGCGGAAAGGGGGGCAGGGTAGAGACCCCCTGACCCCCTAACCCTTCTTAGGTTGTCCTAAAAGGACCCCCAAGGGCAAAATTATTATTATTTTTTGTAAATAAAATCGCGTAAGGCCTGAAACCTTTGGTTTTTGAAGTGAATTTGCAAGGTTTTTTAAATGCTAATTCCTAACTATATAAGGCCTGAAACCTATGTTTTTTTAAGTGGATTTGCAAGGTTTTTTAAATGCTAATTCCTAACTATATATGGCCTGAAACCTATGGTTTTTTCATTGAATTTGCAAGGTTTTTTAAATGCTAGTTCCTAACTATATATGGCCTGAAACTTATGTTTTTTTCAGTAAATTTGCAAGGTTTTTTATGTTCTAATTCCTAACTATATCTGGCGTTAAACCTATTTTTTTTTAAAAAAAACTTCAAAGGTTTTGTAAATGCAAATTCTATTAGCGAATAACGTTTTTATATGTTAATATCCTTCTGGTACCACCTGAGCAGCCATATCATTTCTCAGTAGAACTGAGGCACAAGAGAGCACAAAACAAGAGTGGAAAACGCAAATAGGGGGCAGGGTAGAGACCCCCTGACCGCCTAGCCCTTCTCAGGCTGTCCCAGAAGGACCCCCAAGGGCAAATTTTTTTAAATGAAATCACGGGGTACGCGCACGGTATGCGTACGTACGCGGACGTGTACGCGTACCGTGCGCGCACCCCGCAATTTTTTCGTTTTTTTTTTATGCCCTTGGGGGTCCTTCTGGGACACCCTGAGAAGGGCTAGGTGGTTGGGGGGTCTCTACCCTGCCCCCTTTTTGTGTTTTCCACTCTTGTTTTGGGCTCTCTTGTGCCTCAGTTCTCCTGAGAAACAAGATGGTGGCCAACTCTTCCTGGTTTGGACAGTTTGGAATGTTGACAGTTGACTGGCAGCCAATCAGGATCGCGCACGTACGGGTACGTGCACGTACGCGTACGGTACGCGTACGGTGCGCGGACCCGTAAGCTCATATAGATATATATGTGTTTTTGTTCCTAATTTTCATAAAAACCACTGGAGCAAATTTCACCAAACATAGCAAAGGCACATCTGTGTACCAGTCCCTACAATTTTGCCAAGTTTGGCGTAATTCCGTACAACGGTTCGGGCTGTAGACTTGTCAGACCGTCCAATGGAAATTAACATGGGGAAAACACGTTTTGGGACCCCCCTTTTTTCTCAGCCCTCACTTCACGAATCCCCCCGAAACTTTCAGGGAAGGAGCGGAGCGCAGCGAGACCATTTTAAGGAAAATTACAGGCAGATCCCTCAATCGGCGCCAAAGTTATTCCTAATAGAATGTTCGGAATTTCCTATGGTAGCCAATCCTAACTATATATACCTACTGGCTATCGCCAGTAGGTAATATATATATATATATATATATATATATATATATATATATATATATATATATATATATATATATATTTACTTAAAAATCATAGGTTTCAGGCATAATATAGTTAGGAATTAGCATTTAAAAAACCATTGAAATTGCTCTTATATAGTTACTTGTACTAACTATACTTCGCGCACCCGCAATCCACTGCTGATGATGTCACATATTACATCATTCATGATATGGTCAGTGACATCACTGATGAAATCACTGATGACATCTCAAATGACATCACTGATGACATCCCTGTTTGCACCCCGGGGCCGCCCAAGCGGCGGGCAGTGGCCGAGGCGGTAGGGGGCCTGGGCCAAAGGGCTTGTACTCCGGTTAGGCCGGACCGTTTGGCAGTGGCTCTTCACAATTACCCGGATGCGAGGGCCACGGATCGTTTGCGGACCAGGTTTCGGGACGGGTTTTCGGTGGAGCTACGAAGGGCCTCAGCGACGGCGTTGGGCGGACAACTCGCGGCCGGCTCGAGAGCACCCAGATGTGGTGCAATGTTAGCTGGACAAGGAGGTTCAGGAGGGCCGTATGGGGGGTCCCTATGTAGATTGGCCACTGGAGGAGTTGATAGTGTCACCCATAGGCGTGGTACCCAAAAAGGAAGCCGGGCGGTTCCGCCTGATTCAGCATTTGTCAGGGCCGGTGGGCGGCTCGGTGAACGACGATATAGATGAGAATGAGGCGAAGGTGTCTTACTCTTCAGTGGAGGCGGCCATGGCCTTAGTGGTGGCAGCGGGACCGGGCGCGATGATGGCAAAGTGCGACATCAAGTCGGCTTTCCGGCTGCTGCTGGTCCACCCAGACAACTGGGGCCTGCTGGGAATCCAGTTTCGCGGCCGCTGGTACGTGGACAAGGCTTTGCCGATGGGCTGCTCGATGCTTTGCGTGCTTTTTGAAGGTTTTAGTACGTTCCTGCAGTGTTTTTTTACGGAACGCACGGGTCACCGGGGAGTTACGCACTACCTGGATGATTTTCTCTCCACGGACTGCCAGGTGGCGCTGGACAGGTTTGAGGAGATCATGGAGGACCTTGGGGTGCCGTTGGCGCCAGAGAAGACATTGGGGCCAGGCACGGCGCTGTCATTCTTGGGTATTGAGTTGGACTTGGTGTTGATGGAGGCAAAGTTGCCGGCAGACAAACAACAGCAGATGCTGGGGCTCCTTGAGGTGATGGTGGACGAACATAAGGTGACGGAGTTGGACATTCAGGGGTTTTGGGCCACCTCAATTTTGCGGGCCGGGTGGTCCATGTCGGGCGGACATTTTGTAGGAGGTTGGGCCGTGCACGGGCCGGGCAGAGGCCTCCGCACCACCAGGTGCATTTGTCGGCGGGCGTTCGGGAGGACTTGCGGATGTGGCGGTTTTTCCTGACACAGTTCAACGGAGTGCCCTTACAGCGGGACGTGGACATGGTTTCGGATGTGCAGATTTTCTCGGACGCGGCGGGCAGCGACGGGTTTCGGACTCTACTGGAATGGGAAATGGTGTGCAGAGAGGTGGCCCCCCGAGTGGCTGGGTGGCGGGAGGAGCATTGCCGTCCTGGAACTACAACGGATGTGGCACATGGGCAACACCGGATGTTGCAACCGGTTCTAGGATCCTTGGCTGAGTCAACCAGAACAACGTATGTGGCGGCATGGGGGGATTTTGTGGCGTGGGGGGGGGCAAAAGGGCACGCTCTCGTTTTGGATCGGGCGGCGTCGGAAGCGCATCGTCGGGGGTGCAGGCAGGGAGACATTATGCGCTTGGGGAGATGGTCCTCCAATTGTTGTCGGCGGTACGTGCGCAGCGTAGATGTGGCATGAACGCATGCGAGGGATTGTGGGGGGACGCACTTATTGACATTTGTTTCTCATTTCAGGTTCGGTGGCAGGCCCCTTGTCCCGGGACATGTTGGTAAGGATTGTGGGCCATTCCTTTGTGAAGAGGGCGAAATTGCAGGCTCAAGATAGTTATTTCGGGGACAACCTGGGTTTCAACCCGGCTATGTTTCAGGTGGTTTGGTTTGGGAGGGGGGGCATGAGATGGAAGGAATTGATCACGACGTTGAACGGTTTGGTGCGAGTGGGGCGGTGCCCGGATGTCTTAGTTCCCCACCTGGGGGAGAATGATATGGTGCAGGAGTTGGGTTTGGTGTTAATGAAAGCGATGAGGAGGGATTTGGCGGAATTGCGGAGGACATGGGCAGGTTGTACGGTGGTATGGACCGAGTTGGAACCGCGTAGGGGGATGGCGGGGGGCATTGAAACCACAGGCGGTAGACAAGGCACGGCGGAAATTGAATGTCGAGATGGTGCGTTTTTGTCGGCATTTGGGGTTTTCCCGCAATTGCCACAGGGACATTAAGTAAGATGCGCCGGGGGGACGGAGTTCACCTCTCCTGTATAGGAATGGATTTGTATCTGCTGGAGCTTCGGGAAGTGTTGGCTCGTTTGTTGGGGGTGCGCAGGGAGTAAGGGACCGCAGGGGGAGGTCTATTCTGCACAGTTTGGGGGGGGGGCAGGGAAAGGGGGGAGGCGGTGGCTGGAGTTCGGTTCTTTATCGTTATGTTTGTGGACTTGGGGAACGGGAGCGGGGAAAGGGTAAACAGTTTGGGAGTTACACTAGAGGGTACCTAGTTACAGTTGCAAGAAGGCAGATAGGTCTGTAGGTTTGGGCAGATGTTTGAGTTAGGATGTATGGGAGAAAATTGGATACTATTAGGATGTAATTGAATTGTGGATTTGTATATTGCAGGGTAGGGGGAGTTATCATGTGGGGATCATAGGGGTGGGGGAGAAAAACCTAAGGGGTCAGGTAACTTGATGTTTAGAGAGGTTTTAGTTTTGTAAGGCGGTTTCCAGTTTTAATAAATGTGATGTGCACCTGTTTCAATAAAAAGGCCTTTTACACACACAAAATGGTAGTCGGTCGTGCTTGCCCCTCCTTCTTCCCTCCCAAAAGGCATTCCTGAAACTGACGTGCTGGTGGCAAACTCAGACACGGAAACACGAAATCAGAAAGGCTGGGTGTAAGGCGGCCCTGGGAGATTCTTTGATAGTCGTTTACTAGCAATATATATTGCCATAGGAGGGAAGTTCCCAGTGCCTTAACAGTATTCTCCACATCAAAAGGACATTCCTCGAAATCATGCATTTCTATATGTGTAAGACAGCACAATTTGCGTTCTAAAACACAAAAAGTGGGGAATTGCCATACAATATCATGTCTATTATGGAGGCTGCCTTACAAAGTCCATTCCATGTGCATACTACCTGGAACCGTACACTATTACTTGGTAGATGCATCTTGTCCCTGTATATTTACGGGCTGAAGGTTTGATTTCAAGTTCATTACTTTATAATATTGTGACATTTGGCCATACACGAGGGTTCCAATGTAACAGGTAAGGTATATGTGTTGGATGTATGTAACATACCATAATATGTTTCCAAAGAACTGAAAAACTGAAATACTTAGTATGACAAGCAAAGTTCAATACCTTTTTCAGTGCACCATACAATCAGGTTTCGTATCATAGTATTTTATAAACATGACAAAACATTATTGATACATTGTACGATCAGCTTTCCTGTCAAAGTACCTAATAACATGACAAAACATTACCGGTACATTGTACGATCGGATCTCGTATTATAATACTTTTTTATCAAGACCGTTATTACAGAGTTCAAATAAATGAAAAGCTAACCATTGTTGAGCAATTCTGCCTTCCTGTTCATCTCCTCATACTCGTTGAGTCCTAGATTAAAGACTTCAATCCTAACTGGCCACTGCTCTCCAAGATTGTTAAGTGCAGACTATGCGGATGTAAATCTGAAACTTTTACACACACACTTTGCTGCTGTTCGACGTCGGGCGAACACTATTAAAGCCACTTTTTTTTAATCCATGGTGTAAGAACATTGATTTTTAGTACCATGGTGCCCCTAAACTGGCAAGAATTGACAACATTTTTAAAGTAGTGCATGACCTCCTTTAAAATACACAACGAAGTGTAGAGATGACCAAAGATTGATAACTTTTAGTTCCTGCACTACGGACATTAGGCATTGTAAAGTTCGACCTCTTAGTAATTGAGTTTTAACAATTGTTATGTATTCAACCCAATTTGTAGTTGATTTAAACTATTTTTACTGTTTTCATACACATTTTACATGTTTATCTATAGCAGATTTTAAAAAGTCAAATTACCTTAAACGTAACTAAAGCCGACTGTACACCGTGAGTTTTATCTTTAGGCACTATGTGCCAGTCACACTAGAGGGTATTGCAAGGACCCACTGATTCTCTTTTCCTTTGTACAACATGTCTTTTAAATGTCTTATATTGTCATGGTTTTAATGAACTACACAATACATTTTGTACTGACTAAGTCCCAGATTCACTGTATTCAAAATATGGATCAGTGTGCATTCCCGTAAGGACAATAAGGATGTTAGGTCACCTCCTCTAGGGTTCAGTGCCACTTTTTCAAGCACTCGCCATTTAAGGCTTTCGGGTGATTCTTAATATGGAAATGTTCAGCTAAAAGAGCTCTCTGCTCTCAACGCCTAATTCTACTGCAATGCTGGAGAATTTGTGCCTTCACCTTCTGTTTAGTTTCACCTTTGTAAAGTAGGTCACAAGGGTACCGTATGGCATATGACTTCTGGCTGTTGCAATTGGCATGGTGTTGTAGGATATACTTACGACCCAAATAGGTAAAGTCGTTTGCTACCACTGTTGATTCACGCCTTGCAGTGGCCACATCTGTAGTGTCCTACCAAGGGAATTAGACCTAGCTACGATCTCGCGTCCGGGGAAGCGGGGTTTTTCAAGAGGCAACTGACCACATAGTCATTCACATTCCTCCCCCTCTTAAAGGTTCTCAGTCGAGTCTACTTCATCAGCCACCAAACCCCAGTAATTGTTGACAACCTTTTTAATCGTAACTTTTTTACTTTTAGTACAGAAGCTGGTAACACAGACCAACCTTGTCTCTGTCTGTCCTTTCTTGTGTTTCTAGCAGTGTCCCGAGGACAATACCAAGCCCTCTTTCTTGCCCTGTGTAGTAGGCCCTTAGGGTAGCCTCTGTTCCTCAGTCTCTTCATCAGTGTGTCAGTTTCTTAAAGAAAAAAAAAAATCTGTCCTGTGAGACATGGGGACAATGGTCTGCTGTTCTTTGCAAGTCAACATCCCTGTGTTTGCAGACAACCGTGACCTGCCTAACTCATATTTTTGTTCCATGACCACCCGTAACTCGAGATTTTGCGATGTGACCTAATATGACATAGGTCGCATTGCAAAATTAAAGACTGGTCGCAAAAAGCTAGTGCACAATTTGTGATCACTTTTTGCAACCAGTCTTTTAACACATCAGGCCCTAGCTGCGCTATTTACACAAACATTACATCATTGATAAATCACTCTGTTTTTGCTAACAAGGCATGTAGAATCGTAATGTTTTACTGCACAATTTATTTTTAGCACACATATTTGCTAAAATACCGCATTGATCATGAGCATTCAACTTTGAACTACACACAACAAAAGCATAAGGACCCTTTTTGGAATATTGGCCAGCATAAGGACCCTTTTTGGAATATTGGTCAAAGCAAAAAAGTGCTTCCACCACAAAATCATAAAAAAAAGTTTTATCAATTTTAAGTTTGCTGTAATGTATTGTACTTACGTTTTCAAGTAGCCTAAAGGACGATAGTTCCTTCCAGATTAATTTCCATGAACAATAATAGGCCTTAGGTCATTTACACAGTTCAATGCAAGTGCATTGTCCTTTTTAGGTTTGACTTAGTCATTATTGTGCCATTCATTGCATACAATATACAAGAAAGAACTAGGGCTGGCTATGACTTTTTGAGCAACAGTGGTATGTAGGCTTGCCACAATTCTAAAATTGGGCGGGAGTAAAGAGATCACGGACAACGGGTGGGCGGGCGGGAGTAAAGAGATCACGGCCAACAGGTGGGCGTGCAGGAGTAAAGAGATCACGGATAACGGGTGGGCGGGAGTTAATAGGGCACAGACCATGGGTGGGGGGGCGGGAGTAAAGAGGGCACAGACAACAGGCGGGCGGGAGCAAAGAGGGCAAGGACAAAGGGTGGGCGGACATAGTAAAGAGGGCACGGAAAACGGGTGGGTGGGCGGGATAAAGAGGGCACGGAAAAAGGGTGGGTGGGCGGGAGTAAAGATGGCACGGACAACAGGTGGGCGGGCGGGAGTAAAGAGGGCACGGACAAAGGGTGGGCGGTCGGGAGTAAAGACAACACTGACAACATCGTATGGAAAACATGCGGAAGAGAAAGCACGCTTGTTCCTCTGGGAAAGGTGTGGTTGCAGCAGGCCTAGGCAAACCCACCGCTCATCCACCAAGGCCTGGAAGACATTGGGGCCGAGGTGGCAAGCGAAGGGGTCAGAAAAAGCACAGAGCTGCTACTGGTCCAGTAACAGGAAGGAAACAACAGACATGCACTGGCAGCCGGGGGCGGGTAACGGAGACCCTAAAAACACAACTCTGCCCACCCAAGACCCCGGCCTATCATCGCCCAGTGCCTGCCTGCCTTCCCAGTGCGGCCCTGCTGATGGGGGCGAGGGGAGTGAGTGCACAGTGTTGGATTTTGCGAATCTCAAGGGCAGGCTGTGTGTAAATCTATCCATCCAGCTCACAAAAGCCAGTAGATCAAAGTCGCCCACCAGGCACTAGAAAACTCATGCACCTCTAAAGTCAGTATAGTGACCGACATCCACGTGATGTGGTGGCGCGTGCGGGGCAACCAGCCGGCGAGAAACAAATTAGTGCTGTGGGATCGATGTACCCCCTCTGCACTGACCTCAGCAGCTGTAAACTGTAGATTCAGCACTTATGGGGTGTCGTCCCTTTGCCATCTTCTCCCCCCACTGCTGAAGCTCGGCACGGACAACAGGTGGGGGGTGGGAGTAAAGACGGCACAGACAACTGGTGGGGGGGCAGTAGTAAATAGGGCACGGACAAGGGGTGAGCGGGTGGGAGTAAAGACGGCAGGGACAATGGGTGGGCGGGAGGGATTAAAGACAACAGGTACAAGGGATGGGGGCGTGAGTAAAGACAACATGGACAACGGGTGAGGGGTGTATGTAAAGATAAAACTGACAATGTCGTATGGAAAACAAGCGGAAGAGAAAGCACGCTTGTGTGATGGGATGTGAGGAATGCAGCGTCCCGCAAGTGGTGCGCACACTTGTTTGAAATCTGACACATAACAGATGGAACACTGCGCGCCGCTGCTCGTAACCGCAAGCCATAGGCCGTGGGCGGATACATTTCCTGGGAAAGGTGGGACATGCACCCGACTTTGCCCAATTGCGTGCTATCTTTTTACAAAGACCCACGCTAAGCCCAATAAAAAAAAAAAAAACACACGCACAAGTGTGTGAAAAGTCCAGAGTGATTCCAAGAGGTTGTTTTCCTAGAGCAGTGCATGCGCGCTGCACTAGGCTTGACCTAATATATATAAATATATATATCAATTTCTCTGCTGTCTTTCCGTATTGCTTGGTTGCACTTCTTTGCCTTCTGTTTCTATTTATCATATCCTTCTTTGTTTCGTTCTGTGTTTTTCCCCCTTTTTTTCCTGCTCGCTCTGTGACTAGTCTTGCACTGTCTCAACTTTCAGTCTTTTCCTTGCCCCCTCCTCTATACATCCTCAGGTTGACCTAGCTCTCTCTGAAACTTAAAGAGGATCAAAACCCCTACATAAGGCATCTATGTTTCACTTGTGCCCACTCCTTGCCTTCTTGACATACATATGGCCTTAGTAATAAATACAGGAACATAATTGAAAACAAAAATATTCCTGGTGAAACAACTTTCTTCCTGGCTATGCTTAACAACTAACTCGCACCTGGCCTAGCCACTGCCCTCCTGGACAGTGGCGGTTCAATGTGCTTCACCGGTGTGTGGGTGGAGGCCACCAATCCCCCAATCATGCATCCTCCCACTTATCTCTTTGCTATTCTTCCTCATTCACATACCTTGTCCATAGGCTGTTTCGCTTTTTTTTTTTTAATATATCTCTTGAGTTTGTCTTCTGTCCTCCCCTTAGATGTAAATCTATATCTCTAGGTCGTTTCCCTTATCCTTGTTCCCTTTTTAACTTTTCATGATTCTGTCATCTTTGTTCTTTTTCAGGCTAGCTGGGACCTGATGACAGAAAGAACGAGTCGTGACTAGGGTCTCTCCATCCAGGTAAGTTCACCCTCTTACAAGGGCATGCTTAGGTGTAGCTCTAAGCCTGGGGTAGGAAGGAATGTAATCAAATGTATTTAATTGGTTTTTGTTTAAGGTTTGTTTAATCCCCAATTGTGTTTTTTTATGTGCACATTCATTGATAAGAACAAGAGAACAATTAAAAGAATTTATAAATGGATGTGGCATATGTTCCAATTTATACTTGTGCCAAAAGCTGACTTTCCTCTTCAATTGAGCATTGGATGATCATTGCTCGCTGCACAACTGGTTGGATCCAGACTAAGCTCTGTCATGCTCCCCTCAGCCCAGAAGGAATGAAGCCAGATAGAAGGTAGGATTATCTTTCCTCCCCCTTGCTGCCATCTTTGAGTGGCACACAAAAAAGGCTAGATTAATGGAAGAACAGGAACACCAAGAAAACCCTGTGGCTTGGAGCATTTTCAAGTATGAAAAAAACACAAAACTGTCCAAAGCCTCACCATTCATGCTCAAGTTCGATAATAATTGTATTGCTCCTGTTAGCAATTTCTTCTATCATTGGCACTGTATTGGGTGCAAACAATTATCGTAAGATGGCTGCCATAGAAAAATACCCAACTGCACTATATTTGAGGCCTCACTCCTGTATTTTTCCCCCTCCACCTGCTTAGGGATCTGGTAGCATGTTCTTTGACAACGCTTCAATTAGTGTCAACCACTGTATCACAGATTGTCTTAACCAGCCATTTCTTAGCAACTCCAGAGTTTTTGCTGAAAGAACACGAGAGAGGACGAACAAACAGCCAATGCCACATCATGGAGCTACACAAACCTCACAGCACCCCGAGTGATGTAGCTCCTACTTTGGGTCTGTGAGGTAGCTGCTACAGGGGGCACATAGCCTTCATCTCCTACTGCAAAAGCAGTTCCTGTTGGCCCTGCACGGTCGTTGCCCAAAGGACGGTCCTGAGAACCAATGCAGGTTGCACTATCTCTGCCCAGGGCAGGAGAACCAGCACTCGCTGCAACACTCACCGTACTGTATCTGCCCGTTCAAGGAGCCCAGTATGCACTGGAGCCTGACGCCCAAACTTGGGTAGAACCCAAAGGAAACAGATTTGTTGGCACATACAAATCTAGGATAAATTTAAGCAGGAGGCTGCAACAGATTTTGTTCCCTCCCACATTCTCCCCCCCCCCCCCACCTTAAGTGACACGCTAAGTTAGGTTATTCTTAAATGGAGGAAATCTTGACAACTGCAATATGTGAGTGTAATCTACAAGCACACAATGATAAAGGGCCAAACTAGCTTCCAGAGTAACAACATCTTGGCTGCACAAAACACGTCAAGGAACCTGCTCTCTGTAATAAAAATATTTCTCAATGCTACCAGTGTCAATAATGCTGTTCAACCCTCACATACTCTGCAATAAGTTGGTGGTGTTATTCACAGAGAGAATTAGAAACCTCTACACTGACATTAAGTCTATGCAGAACGAGGTCGAGCCTATTCAATATTAAACCCCATTGACAACAGTCTCTACTTTTGGTGTACATTCAGAGCTGTCTCTAGAGAAATAGTGGAAGAAAATTTAATGAGCACAAAATATGGTTTTCCAGAAGATCCCTACGCACGTCCATTTGGAACCGGTTCGTCTTTGCTAATATGATCAAACCATATTAATTAGCTCTCTTATAGAGGGGTGTAGGCTAAAATTTGGAAAAAGGGGGTGATGCCCCCTCCTATCCTGCTAAAGAAAGCATTTCTGTATCCTAAAGAGGATTAAAATGATCAAATGTGCAAATTACCCACCCATGGTAAATCTTCAGAGAGGAAGTATTCACTCAACAGACCATCTATTCAAGATACAGGACTGAGAGAAGCTGGGATTTTATCCAAGCCGAAGAACTGAGACCACTTTAAATTTCACACCTAAACAGCTCACGGCTATTGAGGCTGAGGAAGACAAAACAGGACCCTTCCAATCTTCTCCCAGTTGAAGGAATTGGGGCCAAAAGGAACTGTTTTACCATGGTTCCCTTTTGTTTTTTTAGACGTTCACCAAACTCTGCAATAATTAATCAACTGAGAGATATGCCATCTTGTGTGTGTCCCAAGGGTCCTCTCTTTCATCAGTGCTCTTTGACATCTATGTTTGTCCCCTTTCTAAGATTATTTGCTCCGTTGGCTGTAGAACAATACCATAATCTGATTCTGTTTATCCTCCGCCTTGACACCATGTCTGCCTGGCTCTCTGGTCAGTCTCCATGTGTCCAGTATAAAGTGTATCCTCCGGTTCGTACCGATGCTCAGAGGGGTCCGCCTCTCGACAGCCCCAAGTCTGGAGATATAATATACACAGACTTTAGGATGGTCAAGCGAGAAAAGGAAAGGATGAGGACAGCAGGGAGGGAGACCTGTGAAAATAGAAAGAGAATTATGTAATACACTCCTCTATAACCATAAGATAACTACAATACAGAACAATAAAGGAAAAATACACTCAAGTAACTACCTGCAAAGGAAAAAGATGTAACCCCCCTATCAGGGGAGGATAGCAAGTGATCTTGAATCCTCAACACCAATACCACTGGAAAGGAGGGAACAGGGAACAACGTAAATATCTCCTTTTTTCTACCTGCACAACATACATAGAAAGAGCAATACATATCACCCTACCCTTTGTATTAGGTTGAGATGCCCCCCGATGATGTAATAACTTCTGGAACAGCAGCAATCACCTACTACTGACCACCTCTGTTAAGTAAAACGCAAATATTTGCCAACATGCTGATTATCAAGGTTTTGAAATGATCCATTGATGAGCATACATCAAAGTGTCATCGAAGTAAATGCAAAGGATATGCTCTTTCAAGAGTGAATCAAGAGTGACTCAACTTGGACTACTGCTGATGCAGATCCTTTCCAAACGGAACTGCTCAGGTACGATAAGAAAGGAATCTCTCAAATGGTGCAGAAATGTAAATCGAGAGTTGACTTCACTCTCAGAACTGTGGCGATGCGCTCTAGTGTTTCAGAGCGTGCGCCCGGGAATTCTGGGTACGTGCAGCGGCCATGTTAGAAGCTGCGCAATTCACCCAGAGGCAAGTCGCGATCCCGGCGCTCGGGACAATAAATCTTTAGAACCCTCGTCACGAGTCTGCGTAATTATTACGGGCGGATTGGTATAAATTGGCGACGAGGATGGGATGCTGCAAGGCCCCCCCCGCCCCCCGGCCAGCGCTAACTAGATCCCACCACACCATAGCACCGACCCGAGCACAGCAGAGGAGCTCGCATCCACACGGGAAGAGAGTGGATTTCCCAGAGTCCCCAAGGACATTGCAACAGCAGCGGTTTCCCCAGGGGAGCCTCGAAAAGCTCAGGAGCTGCACAAGAGTGCCCAGGTGTGAGGAATGGGCTAATAGGTAGCATCACAGGACCACCCAGGGACTAAAGACAAGTCCCACTGGCAAGAACACCACCTACAAGACAGGCACTGACCAGCAGCCAAAGGACAGAGCTCCTGGTGAAGCACCCCTGGCTTCAGCCCATACAGTAGCAACCTCATCCTCCCACAGTAAGTACCTTGACGCCAGCAGCGTAAGATGGCATAGAGACACGCTTGTGGGCTCCAAAGCAGCAATCCCTACATCTAGGCCTGCACCAGACAGGGCACAGAGCTGGAGCGCCAGGGCTCATCCCGAGACGGGGAAGGGAGCCCCGCACACACGCAGGCAGTAAGGACAGAAGAGAGACAAGCCCCTGGGAGTCCACCGGGAGTCAACACACAGCAAGTTCCAACCCAGCGCGTGGAGGGAAGGATGTGCACACAAACGTCGTACCTCACCAATCTAATCCCATTCTTAACCAAACGGGGAGAACCAGCGATGCCGTGGGAGGACTGGAAGCGATACTTTTTGAATTACCTGTCTGCCTTGGAGGATGAGGGGGGAGGCAAATTCTCCAGCGCAAGAAGGAAGAAAATACTCTTACATAACATAGGTCCTGAGGGTATTAGAGTGTACGATAATTTAGTAAAGAAAACAAGGCTCCAGAACGACACAGATGAATTCCAGCACGCGCTAGAAGATTTAGATTCCCAATACCGCCCAGTGGTGTGCATAGCGATAGACAGATGCAGCTTTTTCCAGAGAAAACAAAACAGTGGAGAATCGATAGATGAGTACGTAGCGGCTCTGCAGAAGTTAGCGGTGACATGCGATTTTGGCACTCTGCATGACAAGCTCATCAGAGATCAGATCATAATGCACACAGCAAACACAGCGATTCAAGGGAAACTGTGGGTGACCGGAGATGCCCCTCTCAAAGAAGTCATGGCACTCGTGAAGAAGGCGGAGCTGTCGAAGAGGTGTGCAGAAGCAGCTAAAAAGGAGAAAAGAGGAGTATCAACAAAACGCCAGTGTGCAGAATAACAGACAAGAGCAAACAAGAAGCGACCAAACAAGAAGCGACCCTTCAGCATACACAACCGAACACCAGGTTCCAGAAGAAATATCCCCGAGACCCACGAGGACCCAAAGGTCGCAGGGAGAAGGCCGAAACAACTGCTACCGATGCGGGAGCCAAACACATGCCAGCAATGACAAGGGGTGCCCAGCATTCAGAGCTAAATGCTCCTTCTGCTGGGTAATGGGGCACTATGAAAAAGTGTGCAGACGGAAATTCAGGCGGTCGGAAGTGAAGTATGTGGCCCAAGAAATGGACAGGGAGGAAAAGGCACCAGAAGGAGAGGAAGAAGAGGATGAAGTCTTGTGCGTCGATGACCAAATTCTGGGAATAAACTGCACTCGATCCAGAAAACCAGTGTTACAAATGGAAATAGGGGGAGTGTCGATCAACATAGTGTGGATTCAGGTTCCCCATATACCACTGTATAGCGAACAGTGTGGAAGAGGGACTTTGAACCACAGACGAGCAGGAACTTACTCCCAACAGACATACACCCAGTCACATACAGTGGCGAACTCATACCAATGGTGGGTTACTGCACTCTCAAGTTCGAGTTCAGAGGAAGAGCAGCAGAAGAGAAGCTCTATGTCGCTGAGAAAGGACCTTCAGCACTGGGATGGATAGATCAAGGAGCTCTGGGATCCAACTCAACCCAGTAGGAAACACACAAGTGATGATGACAGATACAGCACAGGCATATGGAGAAGAGGCGTGGAAGAAGGAGTACCCGGGAGTCTTCAAGGGAACGATCGGCCGGATGACGAAATTCACACACAAAATATGCCTAAAGGCAGGAGCGCTAACAGTGAGCCACAAGGTGCGAAATATTCCCTTCAGGAGCAGAAAAGCAGTACAGGAAGAGCTCCAACGATTAGGAAAGAACGGAGTCATAGAAGCCATCGAAAGCGCTGAATGGCTCGCACCGTTGGTGGTCGCACAGAAAACCAATGGGAAGGTACGTCTGTGTGTGGATTAGAGGGAACTCAATAAAAATATCATAGTGGACAAGTTCCCTCTGCCCCGGATAAACGAGATGCTAGCAAAAACAAAAGGACTAAAGTTGTTTTCCACGGTAGACCTCACATCCGCGTACCACCAAATCGTACTGCATCCTTCTTGCAATCCTCTTACATCGTTCATTACACCTTTCGGATGTTATAAATTCCTATGGATGCCGTTTGGGCTAGCATCCGCCGCTGCAGTATTCCAAAAGCTGATGCACCGCTTATTTCAAAAGGTGGAAGGCGTACTTCCAAGACGACATCCTCGTCATGGGCAAATCAAAAAGTGATCACGATGCCAAACTACACGCAGCCTGACCATACTAGCACAGAATGGCCTCACGGCGGAATGGGGCAAATGGAAATTTGGAGTTGGGTCAGTGACATACTTAGGCCATGAGATCAGCGAAAGGAGAATCGAACCGAAACGGGCCAATGTGAATGCTATTAAAGAAGCACCAACGCCGAAAAGGAAGGAGGATGTCCGCTCATTCCTAGGCATGGCAGAATTTTATAGCAAGTTTGTTACCCACTAAGGTCAAAAACGCACCATTTGAAACAACTCCTGAAGGAGGAGAACAGCTTCACGTGGACGAGCGAAGAACAGAGTTTGATCTATTTAAGCAGGACATCTGTGTAGCCATTCCACTCAGAGGATTTGACCAAAAAGCCCTATCCATACTGACCACCGACGCCAGCGACAAGGGATTGGGAGCGGTGCTAATGCAGGCATCCCAGGGAGGAGAAGTCACCACCGTCAGCTTTGCCTCCAGATTGTTGGCTACCAATGAAGAAAAGTTTAGTATTTTAGAATGGGAAATGCTGGCAGCAGTGTGGGCCATTGAACGGTTCAGGCAATTCTTGTGGGGTTGGGAGTTCATACTCCGCACAGATCACAAACCACTGGTGAAACCTGACCTCGAGCGGGCATGTTCACGCAACGCCGAGAATAGCAAAGATGAACTTGACACAGCTAGATTATGTCTACGAAGTGGAATACATCCCTGAGACAAGACACAAAGTAGCCGATTTCTTGAGCAGGTGCAATGGAATCTGCCGCAGAACAAGAGCACTCAGAGTAGGAGGATTACATAGTGGCACTCACGCAAGACCATGAAGGAGTGATCAGCAGTCAGGAATGGGAAGAAGCGTACTCAAAGGACGAAATGCTGAAAGCTGTGAAAATCTACGTGACGCAAGGATGGCCTGGCAAAAAGCACCTGGACAGCCAGTTGAGGAAATTCTGGGAAGTCAGGGAAGAGTTGTCCATCGGAGAGAATCCTGTGTTTCTGCTCAGAGCTGACAAAGTGGTGCCCCCGCAGCCTTTAATTGAACACCTATTAGCCATTCTACATGAAGGACATCTCGGAATTATGAAGACAAAGGACAGGGCGAAGCAAGTCTACTGGTGGCCAGCAATGGACAATTAAATGGAAAAACACGTCAGGATATGCGAAAGTTGCAGCCGGGCAGACAAAGCTCAAGTCTTGCCGCGCCCACCCTTGGGGAAGTTCACTTGCCCCTCAAGCCCATGGGAAATGCTTTCTGTAGACATCTTGGGCCCCATAGTGGACACCAATGGCGTACACAAATACACAATCGTCCTAGTTGACAGGTACATCAAGTGGCCGGAAGTGGACATTTGTGAGGAAATGGACACAGATGCAATACTTGCCTTCCTCACTGCCACCTTCTTGAGGGAAGGGATTCCCAAGGTAATCACGTGCGACAATAGGCCACAGTTCATTTCAGCAAAGTGAAACGCCTTCATGGAACGTAACGGAATTGAAGTCCAGCACACTCCTGTGTACCATCCGGCGGGAAACGGACTAGCGGAGAGATTCAACAGAGTGATAATGGGCTCCGTTCAAGATGCAATAAGTGCGGGTAAGGACAGGAAGAAGGAACTACAAAGGATGCTATGGGCATATTGCATCACCCCAGCCAACACAGGGTCCAGCCCCTTCAAAGTGCTCAGAGGGTGAGACCCTCACACAAAGGATAATCTAGCCTGGAAGCAATTGGTGGTTCAAAGCAAGTGGTCCCTGGCGGTGGTACGTCGCAACAGGGACACTGAATATTATAACAAGCGCCATAATGTTAAGGATGTGACCCTGGAGAAGGGCGAATGGGTGAGAGTGAAGCAGGCTGTGATGAAGAAGAAGGGGGACAGCAAGTTCAGCCCTCCACTACAAGTTGTGGAACCATATGCCAGATCGGCCTTGCTAAGTGATGGCAAGGTATGGTCACAAGACAGGATGGCACGGTGCAACAGAGTGGTGAAGCGGGAAGACCCGGAAGTTTGGTGCTCACCCACCCAGTAGGAAGCCCAGAACCTGAAAGAGCACAAGCGTCAGAAGGGACCATGCAGAAAACCATTAGTACAGAGTGGAGTGACGGAGAACTGTACGAGCCAGCGGAGAGTGGGGGTGAGAGATCAGCTCATCCGATCATGCTTCGCAGCCCAGGTACCGAGGGAAAGGAAGGAGGGCTGAAGAGAAAGGGGATGGTGAGTGTTTGCCCATCTGACGGTGACCAGCGAGTTGGCAGCAGCCCGATGAAGACACGTACCAGGCTGGGAAGACTAATCAGAGCACCCAAGAGGTTTGAGGACTATAACATGGAGACCAAGTAAGACTGATATGTAATCGATTCCACTGACTACTACGGTAGTTCCTGGACTATTATGACATCATTCAGTGTTTTGTAAAATTGGTTGTGGGAATGCTAAAGGGAGGAGATATGTGGCGACGCGCTCTAGTGTTTCAGAGCGTGCGCCCGGGAATTCTGGGTACGTGCAGCGGCCATGTTTGAAGCCGCGCAATTCGCCCAGCGGCAAGTCGCGTTCCCGGCACTCAGGACAATAAATCTTTAGAACCCTCCCCACGAGTCCGCGTAATTATTACGGACGGATCGTTATACGAACTTCCTGTTTACCACACTAATACTAGCCTTGAAATCATCTTCCCTGCATGAGCCACAAAAATGGGCTCGCCAACAGGGAAGATCAAACTGTACACAAAGCAAAAGAGCACTCACTGCCCAGCCACTTGCTCCCTCGCATGAGTCCTAGGAAAATCGGACTCGCCAACAAAGGAAGAAACACTGGTGTTTTGTATGAAATCGGAGCGTACATCCATAATCAAAAAGGAAACTGTGATTAAATGATAAGATGCAACTTCCAACCGGGACCTGGTCACCAAACGGCAGAATATGAATAATCGGCAGCTCCGTCTACCGTCTTCCCTGCAATATCCGGGTTTCCTGACGGCGCGTACAACGGTGCGTTGGGCGTCAGAAACCCATGTGTTGCTGGGAAGTGTAGTCTCCGGGACTACTCCTTCATACGGAGCCTGTCAGTGTGCGTTGCCGGTGCTTCCTGACTTCAAGTCCGTCCTTCTGTTGTGCAGCAATGAATGGGAAAAAACCTTCTTAAATTGAAACACAAGGTGACCAAGGTTATGGTGGCTTGAAATCACAAACTGTGTTGAGATAATTTTATCTAGTCCACTTGCATGGACTCCACCCTATCCTGCAAGCAAATTTGAAATCCATGGGCATTCAGCAAGATCAAAATAGTACTTCAAATGCCCAGATCGGTGCCGTCTGAAGTCAAAGTATTTATGTCCTTTGTTTACACAAAGGTGTTCTTGCATATCTGCCACCAGATCTCCGGGTACCAGTCGTAGATTCTTCTATGCCATCTAGCCAGGACTACTGTAATTGTTTGTAAATTTGCATTCCAGATTATCCCCCAGCTAAACTTTTTTTTTCATTTTAATCAATTGTTTTTTGCAATGCTAACATCTGGCCAAAACAGGTCTGTAAACTTGAAAAAAAGGAAACATTACAGCCAACAATAAGTACAGCTTGGCATATAAAGTTGCAGAGCATGGTTAAGGCCATTGATAGCAAGGGGTATGCGGCAAGCGCATTGTTAGTAGTAGCCGGGGATCCCATTCACAGTTGTTAGATCAGCCCCTCTAGGCTTCAGCTGTACATCTTCTTCCCAGTACATTGCTATTCATCCCTTCCATATCCGGGGGGAAGCCATCTTTGGACACCCATCAGAGTCCCACAGGGGCCTGCGTCCTGTCACCTCCCCAAATGCAGGTCCCTGAGTGTTGGAGGAAAGGGGTTGGGCGCAACAGTTACTCTCTGCTAGGGCCCAGTAAAAATAACTGCAGAGGCCCCCAAATGCCCCTGGACTGGTGCGCCTGGGGCAGCGTGGAATAGTAAAGTCCCAACTGGTCATTACAGTATGCCATATCTTTCAGCCAGTTGTGGGTCCTGAGCCGGCCACAGTCACCCCACACACGCGACACCCATCTATTCGCCAACAGCACGTACATGAATGCAAAGCACCTGACTGTCTGCGGGATTCCCCTTGTGCATCCCAGAAGAGCTATCTTGGCTGAAAGGTCAAGAGTCCTTTCCAACCTTACGTACAGTACATTGCCCACTCCCTCCCAGTAGTCGGCTATCGCTTGGCATTGCCACGCGAGATGCATAAATCCAGCCTTAGACACCCCGCAACAGGCGCAGTGCAAGTGTGCTTTAGGGTGGAGTGCAAACACCTGTTAGGGAGCATGGTACTTTGTGTGGAGATGTTTAAAATAAAATAGGCTTAATCGCCCATTCGGGGAGAATTTGTCTATTAAGCTTCAGCAAAAAGTCCAGTCCACATCCAAAAGTGCCTTCCTTAAGTCTGATTCCCACTGTTCTCCAGCCTTGGCATGTAGCATGGGGGAGTCTCTATTTGTATGGGTAGTATATATTGGTCACCATGTGCCTAACTGTAGGAACAATTGGGAGCATTGACAAATGTGTGTGATGCAGAGGGGGGCAAGATCCTGGGGAAAAGTAGGGTCCTGTGCCCTACATAAAGCCTGGACACAGTAATATGTAAATATGACCAAAGGGGTGGGATCAGCGTCGGCTACTACTGGTGGGCAGTCTAGGAATGAGTTGTTGGGAAAGAGATCCCCCAATGTAGTGAGTCTCATTCATGTAGTCGCTGCAGAAAGGTGGTATTGGCCTGCGGTAACTGGGAGAGTTAAGGATAGGTGAGTGGGATAGGTGAGTGCAGCATCTTCAAGATTGCATGCTAGAGATTGCATCAATTTCGGCACGGTTGCGCCGATGGGTCTGACCCAGTAGCTCCGCAAGTGGAGTGGGGTGGGCGTTGTCATTCTCAATGACTACTTGTGCCATGTATGGAGCTGCCTTATTGCACAGGCTATAGGTTATGAGGCAAGAGCCTTAAGGAGAGGGCAGCCCTGCCTTGTGCCCCATCCAATGGGGAAAGGCTCCGAGAGGAGCCCCACCCAATGTGTACCTGGGTTGTCAGGGAAGTATACAACAACCTCACCCAATTTATAAACTGTTACAGGAGGCCCGTACACACTAGTACTGTGAACAGATATGGCCACTCTAATGAGTCAAACGCTTTGGTTGCATCCAAAAAGTCAGCAACCTCCTTGGTTGTGTGGGGTTGAGCTTGTGCCGAAGCACAGAGAGAGTGCGCAGGTTGTGTGCTGTGGATCTGCCTGGTAGAAACCCCACCTGGTCCATGAAGATCGGCATGGGCATCAGTAGCCAAAATCTTGGTCATTTTTTGGTGGCGAGGTTTGAGTGCCTTAGCTAAACTTGAGGAAATAAAGAACGCAGCATTCTGGCAGATTTATTGTATGATCATATTTTGCATGCACACAGAGCATCACTAGCTGACAGTGAGGGAGAATCCAATTTTAAATGCATTTTCCTTAAGCTGAAAGCCTGTTGCGCCCGGCTCAGTCTTGTCATGTCCATCATTTTTGGGCCAGGCACTCTGGGACACTCACTTTGTCTGTACTGTATCTACTCATAAGTGTCTTGGCTCATCCATCCTTTCGAACTTGTAACCCTGGGTTCTCTCTTTGTGAGAACTCCATCTAATCATGTCAGTCCACAGGGTCCAGATCTCCTCGGTGGGAGGCAGATCACTCAGATTATTTGGATCCAACCTGTGGAACAAATTTACCTGGCAGCTGAGATGGTCTTATAATGAAAGGCTTTAATTTTTTTTTTTTTAGATGTTTGTTTCTAATGTTTGAGATCTTATCTTAGCCACAGTCTCAGTGTCAAGATGCTTGTTGGGCATATTTTGTCATTTATAAATAATCAATCATTACAGTACCTCTACCAACCTTATGAGCTTGCCCTTGCACCCACACAGTTCTTGCATTCTACACAATGCAATTGTCCCTGTGCCAGTTCATGTGCAGACCCATTCAACCATGTACTCACTACTAAATTAATGTACTTAATCACTAACCCTTTCACTTGCTCTACCCAATATGGAGCACCCTTTTCCACCCTGATGACTCACTGCCCCAGCCTCACCATAATGACTTTGCCCCCACACACTATCATTGCCTGTTCAGTCTAATTGTGGCCCCTTCATCCAGCCATACACACACCCAATCCTTTAGCCATCTGTTCACACACTCATTCATTCATCAATGCTCTTGTCCACCAATCTATTAAATCATTCTCATATTCCACTCATTCATCGAGGCACACAATGACGAAACACTTTCACTAATATGCCAGAGCTATTGGTTTTGCTATTGCTTGTTTTAAATTGAGACCTGCTTTAAGCCACCCAGTTGAGACAAGGACCATATTGCAAAGAAGCCTGATTTAAGATCCATGTCAACTCTTGAAACAACAATTTTTCTCTACAATTCCTATCTTTTTGTAGGGTGGAAACAAAGCTTTCGTGTCACCTCTGATTAGATCCTGCATTTCCTTCTTTATATAGAATCCTTACTCCTCTGCCACATCTGGTCTCAACCTGGTTGCCCCCCAATGCAAGGTCAAATGCGCCTCTCCCTACAGCAGGTCTGGTTTCTTCTGAATATGAATTGATGCTTCCAAGAAACTGCCCTATTGAATGTCTTTTACAAGCTCATCCCGAGTCCGCTTCAAACTGAGGGCCAGGTGTGTCTCATGATTCTCTGAATCATTCAAATTGGACCAGGTGGATAATTTGGTGACCATCAACATGATTGTCTTATGTGCTGCTGCTCAATGAGCCCACCTGAGCTTGCTCCCTATTCTGATCTCCCACCTTCAATTTGTTTGAAGGGATGATATGGGGGAATAAGGTCTGTGTCTGCCCTGGGTCACAAAGTGGTTCTTCCCATGTCTTCCCCAAGCTAAGCGCATGGAGGAAAATGTTTTCAGTGGACCAAAACAGGCCTCCCACAAGAGTATTGCAGATCAGTGTTGTGCAACTTATAGAGTACCTCGGACGCTGTCTGCCTAATCCATTGCAACGTGGTGTGCACGCCTAACTACAGAATGTGACCCAGCTATTCCACCCTTTGTCTGCATGGGAGGCTGTACTGGGGCAAGAAAGAAGAGAAGAGACCCACCACTCAGGCCTCTAGGAGGCACCACTCTAGCAGCCTACCTCCAATTTGAATGTCCCCTGCCTGCAGCACTATGTTTTCCACCATGATCATCAGGACCCCTGTCATCCTCTGGTACAGATTTAGGACTTTTGGAACCTGGCACAGCATAAAGAACTTTTTCAGGGTTGCCAACTGCAACCACAAGCTGCGAACGAAAAGGGCAATGAACATTCGCAACAATTTCAAGCCACCCTGCTCTTGCAAATCACAGGCTGCGACTAATGCAGGATATGACACAGTGGACTACTGAGTGTTGGAACTGGAGATGATCCTGGTAGTTTTGTACGGTGCTGTCATGACCTTTTTTTACTGGGAGTTCTCATTTTGGAATGGCTTCTACTGAAAAATAGTAAAGAAAGTGAATTATAATGAAGCAGCATTATTAAATTCCAAATGCAGAAAGTATATGTTACAAGCAACAGTGACATGTTGGTGCTCCATATATCCAGTCCAGTAACCAATAGCTCAAGGAGTGCTAGACTGATTAGCACATATTCAGCAATTATTTAAAAATATTGATAACTGGCTGACCCACCAGCCTGATCCTTTGCAAACTGCATTACAGCCAGATTTGTTCCCAAGATAGCCCCTCGTTACAAAGTGCTTGTATATTATGACTCCGCCGTCGACAGTAGTTTGCACCCAAAATGAGTTTTGTGGCATAGCCGGCACATCTGATATTTCCCTTTCTGCATTTGGGTAGGAAAAACCAGGTGAAATGTGAACAATGACACTTGGCTGGAACGAGGGCTACAACTATGTGACACATTGTTCAAACATCAATGTGTGTAGTTATTCCTCATTCTGAGGGCACAAACTAATAATGGTGTGTACTACCACATCATTTTACTAGGCACCTAACAATAAGGTTCACATTAGCACTAGGTGGATTGTAACACTTCACAAATATCCATGCCATACTACCTTGTTTATGTCAATGATCACTGCCTGAGCCTTTCTTCATTGTCTGCAACACTACCTGCTAATTTACTGTACCAATTATATTTTAATTAAACCGTCAAAAATAAAGGTCAGATTTTTGATTTTAATAATATTTACATTTCCTTTCTCGTAGAACAAAGTGCCACTACAGAATGAGGAATTAGGGTCTGCGGACATGTAGTCTCCAGATGTGGAAGCGGTGAAGGTCATGGCATCAAGACATTTATTATGTTTGAGATTCTGTTTTTTCATCGTAACTGGAATCACTGCAACAATACTGATGTGGCTTATCGTCCAACAGTCGCCCACGCTGGTTCAGCAAATGAATTGGATGTACTTCTACGAATACGAACCCATCTATAAGAAAAATTTCACTTTCACTCTACGAGAACATGCCAAATGTGAAGACGCAAACCCTTTCTTGGTCATCTTGGTGACTTCAAGACCGAAAGATGCGTTAGTCCGACAGACCATAAGACTAACATGGGGTTCGGTGGACATGTGGTTGGGACATCAAGTTAAAACCCTGTTCTTACTTGGCCAAGAACCAGCTGAAGATGCCAAGACGGAAACATTGATAGAAGAAGAAAGTAAACTCAAGGGGGACATTATTCAACAAGATTTTCTGGATAACTATAATAACCTTACTTTAAAAACCATAATGGCTTTTCGATGGTTTTCCGAATTTTGCTCAAATGCCACATACATCATGAAAGCAGATTCAGATGTGTTCGTCAATACTCCCAATTTACTAAATTTTCTTCGGAATTTCAGTTCATCTGATAGTTTGTTTACTGGTTACCCCATTACTGATAACCACTCGCAAAGAAACATTTTTATGAAAGATTACATTTCTTATGAAGAATATCCCTTCAGGTTGTACCCTCCATATTGCAGTGGCCTGGGATATGTACTCTCTGGAAAGCTGGCCCTGAAAATCTATGAAGTTATGAGCCATGTAAAACCTATTTGGATTGAAGATGCCTATGTTGGAATGTGTTTAAAAGTCCTGAACGTGAATGTGCACGTTCCAGAAAAAACTAAACTGTTCTTAATGAGTAAACGTGAAGTTTCTCCGTGTACTTATAAGAGTGTATGTGCTGTACATGGTCTGTCCTTGAATGAACTGGTAACCGTTTGGAAGGCCATACAAAACAAAACTCTGGATATATGTTTATGAGCAACAGAAGTGGTGCACAAAAATACAAAACAGAAACACCTTATGGCTCTTTTTAGGTCGAGCCTGGGCAGCGCATGGGCTGCTCTATGAGGCATGCTGTATTTGAGTATAGACTTAAAGCCCCGCCTTCTCTCCGCCCATGTTTGTCATTGGCTTGTGTCTTGGTCCTTCGAAAATTCTGCCTTCTGATTGGTTATTAGGCTTGTTAGTCACCCCTTGGTACCACCATGTCTTTATTTGTAACCTCCCATGAGGACTGTCCCTTTTACATCTGTTGTTACAAGGTATGTCTTACTTAGACTGTAAGCACTATTTTCTTGAATGAGTTTCTCCAAACTGCAGGCATGACATGCTTTCCTGAAGCATTCAGCACGTCATGCTCGCTTTTCCTTTCCAAGCAGCCCAGGACAATGGCGGCCGATTCTTCGAAATAAAATAGGTCTCGCATTACAAGAGTTTGAGCTATTGACATTGTAAATGACAATGCCTTTTATTTATCTGTTTCGATAATTAACACATGAATAAAAGGCATTGTCATTTACAGTGCCAATGGCTTAAACTCTCGCAAATGCGAGACCTATTGCATTGCAAAGGCTTGGTTTTTTCCTTTTTAACATTCGAATCAACACCCATCAAAATGTCTAAATTTTAAATGAAGAGCAGTTTAACACATCACAAATTACCAGCATCTCTTCTGAGGGCTTCGTTCAGGAATTAAATGTTACTTATACAAAGGTGCAAAAATACTTTGCCACAAATAACATTATTTGCTTTTGATTTACACCTTGGTGTAAAACATGGAGAATAAGATGCACAAACAGTACTTTGTTCACATTTAGGTGTGGTACCAGAATATTATGCACTAAGTATCATTTAACAAAAATAGTGTGTCCTACATATCGTTCCCTCAAATACCGCCACCTGCGAAACGAAAATAACAAGCATAAACCCAGTCAGACAACATTTTCCATGCATTACTTTGCCAAAAACTATAGTTTTCATCAATAAACATGAGTGCAACCTGCGCTCAGTATCTCATAGGCACTATTGTGAAAAGCGGCACAAATATCGATTGTGCTCGATTTTACAGTAGAGTGTCACCCTGAGTGCTTACTTGCGGGATAAGGTGCTTGTTTCTTTCAAGGTGTGCACTAGAGAGACTTGCTCTGTTGTCACTCTCGATTCAGGTTGAATAAACAACATTTGTGGTACTGTTGTTTGACTGCTACTTAATTGATGCACCAATCTAACTGTGAATGCCTTATTGATTTGTGTCACGTCTTAAAGTGATGGGCTGTGGCACCAGATGAGCACTGAAACAGTGTTTGGTATGTTTGATAACATATTTATATAGCGCACTTCTGCCGTTGCTTCTAACCGAGCATGGCACTCCACAGAATGTTTCTGGGGTTCCCCTTCCAGATAGAAAATTTAAAAGAGGGGGCCAAATGATGCAGCTCAACGCACACATTTCCAAACATATTTGTGCTCTCTAAAGATCCTCATGAAATGCTCCCAGTAGGTACATTCAGCCTCCAAGGGAAACAAGAGTGAGTCCTCCCCAACATCTAAGAAAAGATGTAATAGGTTTCTAAGGTATTTCTGGAGGGGCGGCAAATGACATAAAATATTCAGAATCTGACAGAGTAAAAAGAGAATTGACGTACATGACTTCCATTGGAAGCCTTTAGCATGAGTAATTTGATCAGGATCCAGTTAGTCACTGGAGTGATGTTACAACAGTGGTTTCCCAAAATGGTTGGTTGAGGGGAATCACATGGACCATAACTCGTCTCCATTCCTTGGTCATCGTTCACTACCACTTTTCTATTCTTACTTAATTCTTCCTTCAGTTTGTTCCTCCACTACCACTGCAAAATGGCAAGCAGGTAATCTGGGCTCTGTCTGCCCAAGATCACTGGTTACCGAATGTAAGTTGTGTTTTTCTAAGAGTGCTGACCATATGTCTGTGGCATTCCATAGTCACCTAATTCTCCTGGTTGGTTGCTGCAAATGACATCTTCCTGGGGTTGCACCCTCATTGCACCTGGTGCGCCTCTTAATCTCTACAATCTTCTGGTGGAGTTTGGAATCTGTGTTGTCTGGAGGGTTTGCACCCATATAGCTTTTGGATTACTCCAAAGACTTGTGGTGGTTTTGAAGCAGCATCTTGCTTAGGGTTATGTTTTTCAATACATCTCTTCTGGACTGCTTGATAGTCCTTTAAATCTCTGGTAGTTTTGGAAGAGGAGTCTTCCTTTCTGATCATAAATTATCTCTCTATTCTCATCCCAGACCAGCGATGTTCCACACTATTCAGAAAGAATGTATTCCATCTTGTATCGTCAGATTTTCCCCAGATTGATCTTTTTCGCTCTCTCTTCCGCACCTCATGCTAACTCTCCCTTTTTTCCCTAACTCCCACCTCCCACTACAATCCTACTACAATATAGGGAAATCCAGTAGCAAGATCTACGCCACGTAAAGGAGATAAGGCATAAAGTTAATTTTAAGGCTTGTCATTCTCCCTATCCAAGAAATTTCTCATTTTCCTCAGCGGTACATATCCTTGTATAGAGTGTGACGAAGAAGTGGGTGATTGCAACCATAAATGTCTCTTGGTTTGGAAGGGAGATTTATGCCCAGATATTTTATAGGGGCTATACTGATCCACATTGATCAAACGGTTTCCGCCCTGCCCTGTGTGGTGGGGGATCTTTAATGCTTATTCCTTGGGATTTACCATAATGTATCTTTACCCTGACACTTCATTAAAAAAAGAGACCTAACTTTCTGTAGGACCTGTGGAGACACCTCTGGGTTCGTTATAACGCAAATAATGTAATTGGCATACAGTTACATTTTATTGTCGCCTGCATTTAAGCTTCTAACTGCTCTTTCCATGGAAACCTTAATCAGGAACAATTTGAAAATCCGGCAAATAAGGCGAGAGGGGGCAGCTTTGTATTGTTCCATGGAATATTGGGGTAGTATCTGAACATTCGCCATTTACATCGACTTTGGTAGACAGAGCTTTATAAATAGGACTTCCGGTATTATGGTATTTATTTTTTTACATTTCCTTCTGTATTTTGTTTTTGTCAAGTTTGTGTATTTATCTATATTTATTATGGGTTTTGTGAAAAACTAAATCTGAAACTGGTATATTTTCACATTTATTTAACCAATAATTATGCATTCATGCTTGAATGCCTGCCAAGTTTCAGTGGTATGAACACCTGCAGAAGATAAATTATTGCACTTCCATGAAAATATGCACATTTCCGTATCAGCCTTGTCCATATCTACTGCTGTCTAAGCCTCTTTACTATAATTCCTTTTTTTAAGCCCTTACTTGTCAATCCACACAGTAACAGGCCTGACAGTCATGGCAAAGTGTATTTAGAATCACTCAAAAAGCACCCAATTTCGTTTTGATCCACATTTAAAAATAAATGTATTTCTGTCTGTATTTAGCAGTAAAAATCAGTGAAAACTGAAAACAGGGAGCCTTATTTATAATGTGATTGTATGAAAGGTTTAATTTAGGGCCTATTTGTTATTATCTGATAACTTCAATAGGTACAACGAGTCAACCATGTAGCAGGCCTTCTACGCATCAGTCAAAATAAAGACCAAACCACCGGGCAGCCTTTGTGTTTGGCCACTTACAACAGGACAGCCACTAACCACATGTTATCGCCTCTCTATTTAAATGAAGCCTGATGGCTGAATTGATTCTGAATTAAGTCTCTGGACCAAAATGGAAACAAATAGTTTTACATCACAGTTGAACAGCACATAGGGTGGTAAGGACCGCAAAGCAATGGGTCCTTATCAGGTTTCAGCAAAAGAGACAGAGTCAGAAGTGAGCATGGACTCTGTGACTATTTTTGATGTAAATATAACATTGAATCCCCTCACTAGTGGCTCTGCAAGTGTATTCATATAGGCTTTATAAAATGGGGCAGTAAAACTACTGGGCCTGGAAACTTGTGTTCCTTTAAGTGGCCTGAGTCTCGGACCTCACAGACTGAGATGTCTTCTTGAAATGATGCAAATTCTCTATGTATTAGGGGGTTGGGGGGAATACCAAAAGTATTCTTTTGGTTTTATAAGGTCTAGTCTAGCACAGAAAATTGAGAAAGCCCCTACGAGTGTGGCTGTCATGGAATGTGTAATGCCCTCCTAATCTTTAATTTCTCTAATATGATTGTGCTGTAGCCTAGCATAATGTATATGCTAGATTCCTATCTGTCTTGGTTCCTTTCTTATAGTAATTTTGCTTCATATAAAGGAGCTTCTGTGACATATCTTTCATTAGAAATGGGTCTAGATAACCTCTTTTTAGCGTAGGTTTCTCAGCGAGGATCAGCTGCCACTATGCTTGTGGCGGGATTCATCTTCTTGGTCTATCTTTTTATGGATTGCAACAAGTTCCACAGTAGCAGAGTGAATTAACCTCTCCCTCCTTATAACCACTTTTGCCGCCTCCCAAAGCGTTGAATGGTTCACCTTTCTGTTATGGGGGGGAGAAGTCTTACATTTAACACTATTAGAGAATGGAATGCTCTTCCTTTGTTTCTTAGGAAAATTCCTTCCCTTCTGGAATTCAGGAAACAGCTGAAGACCTAGCTTTTTCAGCAATAGTAGCACCTAGCATAGTATGTTGCATCGGAAGCGCCAAGACACCTGAGGGTAATCGTACGCTGTACAAGTTTCACTAACATTAACATTAACATCAATTTAAACCAAGTGTCTATCATTTTAAACCAACTGTCTATAAATTCTCTGACACTTTTGCAAATTGCTGGGTCGCGTGAAGCAATTTTATTCACTAGTCCACAGATAAAATATATAAATCTTTCACGCGACGTATCACTGCAAGTTACTACGAGAAACTGTAACCTTTTTTGGCGATTCAGTGAGGCCTGGGTTGGGTGGATATGGAATGTTCAGCGTTATAGGCTACCTACAGTCTTATTGCATCTTGAGGCACCCCTGTGAGGGGTGACTTGAAAATGTGTTGTATGATGTAAGTTGTTCACAAACTAATAAAATAATATTTGACATAATATATAAATCTTAAGACTAAAGCCACATAGAACTTCTTGCAAAAGGTTCATTTTGAAGAATCGAGGATGATCAGGTCATCAAAAGTTATTGTTCCTTGCTTTAGCCCTTGTCCGAAGACAGTGGGTGCATCTCCAACTGTAGGTGATGTAGTCTTGTGTTTTTTGTTGCATGTGGGCTTCAAAATTTGAGTCCACCAACCTCCATTGATGGCATCCAAGTTAGATTGTGTGGGTTGTTGTCCCATAGAGGACATTGGTAGAACTAAAACCGTTTGTGCTGCCCTCACTTATGTTCTTCACTGTGTGCTTTTTTTCTATTTTTTGTAAAAAAAGGAGGTGGAAAGGGTAGCCTCATCTTTATGGGAATTCCTCCTTTCTGTAAATGGGAAGTTATTATTTATTTATTATTATTTATTTAGAAGTTTTGTATAGCGCTAACTGGACCCGGGTGTATCAGAGCGCTTCACAGCATATACAGTAATGAACAAACATATGATACAGGGGAATGGTAGAACGTGAGGGTTCAAGCAGGGAAGGGAACAAGCGTGTGGGCGAAGGGGCAGAGGAGAAGAGGATGCTGGGCAAGTCTGATGATCCGAATCAGTGTCGTCAGTCATGAGGTTTGAGGTAAGGTGGAGTGTCAGCTGAGGAGCTACCTGGGTTCTATCGGTACGCTCAAGATCTGTCGAGGAAGAGGGCTTTGAGTAGGCTCTTGAATTTTGTAAACGGGGGGTTGTTCTGATGTGGGGGGAGATGGAGATTCAGATTTTTGGAGGGTTACCGGCAAAAGATTTGGCTGAGGTTTTATGCTTGCGCGTTCTTGGAGGGATAAGTAGTAGAGAGTTGGAGCGCCTGGGATTTCTTGACTGGACTGCCTTTTTGAGTTTGTAAGCCTGGTATTCTGGTTTGCCTTTGTGCAGCGCTTTGTGAGTGAGGCAGGCTGTTCTGAAGCTGTCTCGCAACTCAACTGGGAGCCATCTGAGTTCTCTGAGAGCTGGTGAAATGTGTTTGAATTTCTTAATTCCAGTGACCATTCTGGCAGCTGTATTGAGGGTTGTCTTCAGGGGGGGGGCGAGGTGGGATTTTGCTGTTCCACTCAAGGTAGCTATCCCATAGTCTATTCTGGAGAGGACCAGTGCTTGAAATGAAATGAAATGAAATGAAATTTGGGATTTATATAGCGCATGGCTGCCCGTGAGCGTCCCAGCGCTGATATTGCAGAACTACTGAGGGGGAAAGACGGGGAAAGAGAAGAAGATTATTGCGGGAAGAGGTGGGTTTTTAGGAGCTTGCGAAATTTCAGCAGATTGGCCTCAGAGCGGAGGTGGAATGGCAGAGCATTCCATGAGGTGGCCGCAGTGACCGAAAAACGGCGTCCTCCAGTCCGGGCTTTTTTGATTTTATGGACCGTGGCTAGATGGCCTGGGGGGCTTGTTGAAGGTCCTTGGGTGGGGGGAAGGGTTTAATTTTGTAGAGTAGTTTTAGGTTGAGAAAGGCACTTGTGGCAGATCTTCTAATGTGTTTCTTCATGTCCAGTTTTGGGTCCAGGGTGATCCCTAGAGATTTTACCGATTCAACTAAGGCGAGATTGCCATTGAGGGCATCAATGGCTTTGAGCCATTCTTCAATTTGTGGGTTTTCGTCTTTGTTGGAGATGAGGAGTATTTCTGTTTTTTCTTGGTTGAGTTTCAGGTGATTGCTTGTCAACCAGTGTTGAACCTCCTTGAACGTGTTATGTCTCTGGATGTCCTCAATTGAGGTGGTTTCCCTATAGAGTTGCGTGTCGTCTGCATATAAGTGAAAGGGGATGTTGGATTTCCTGAGTAGAGAGGTAAGGGGTTCCATGTAGATGTTGAAGAGCTGGGGGGAGAGTACTGATCCTTGAGGAACACCTCTGATGACTGGGTTTAGGTCGAACTCAAAGTTTTTTATTTTTATTCTTTGTGAACGGTTGTGGAGAAAGGAAGAGAACCAGTGGAGGACCGACCCTTGGAGACCGGCAGTTTCTTGTAGAACCTTTATGAGTAATTTGTGGTCAACTGTATCGAATGCGGCCGATAAATCTAGGAGGATGAGCAGGCAGCATTGATCCGAGTCGAGTGACTTGAGTAGGTCGTCTCTGATGTTGAGAATTGCTGATTCTGTGCTGCATCCCTTTCAGAAGCCTGATTGATCGGGATCTAGTAGATTGATGTTATCCAGGTGTTGGGTCAAATGTGGGAGTACACAACTTTCCATGATTTTGGATAGAAAAGGTAGGTTCGATACAGGTCGGAAGTTATTTAGATCGTCAGTGTCTAGACCTGATTTTTTCAGCAATGGCGTGACTTGTCCTACTTTCAGGCAGTCCGGTACGGATCCGGAGCTCAGTGAACTGTTGATGATCTTGCACCATAGTGGGGCAAGGATGAGCTTCAAGTCTTTGGCCAGTTGAGGGGGTAAATGATCCAGGGCGTGAGATGAGGGCTTGGTGTTGGAGATTAGTTTGACTATCTCTGCTTCATGGATTGGAGAGAAGTGGGACCACTGTTTTGGAGAGTTCGGGGGGGGTTCTAACAGGAGTTTCAGACGCTTGGATCTCGTTGGAGGAGATGGGGTTTGCACCAAGTGATAGGTCAATCTTGGCAAATTTGTCATTGAAACAGACTGCAAAGTTGTCGCATCGTTCTTTGGATGCCTGTGTGGAGGTAGGTATAGGTTTGGAGGTTTGATTCCTTATGCTATTGAAAAGCTCTTTGGGTCATTTTTTTGCGTTTTCTAGCGCAGAGCAGAAGAAAGCTGACTTTTTGATCTTAATGTGATTTTTGTATGTCCTGCGGGCTGTTTGGAATTTATCTCGGTGGAGGGGTTATTTCTCCAGATTCTTTCTGCAGCTCTTAGCTGTCTTCTTTCTTCGTTGATGTCAGTGGTAAACCATGATCTGGAAGGGATGTTCCTGGATTTCTTTAGCTTCAGGGGGGCAATTTGATCCAGGGTGAGCGTCATATTGGAGTTGTAAAGAGAGGTGCGTTCGGTAGTGGAGAGGTGGTCAGAGGAGGAAGGGAGCAACAAGCTAATTCTTTCTTCTAGGTCAGCTCGTGGGATCTGGGCTGTGTTCCTGACCCATTTGGGGGGGGCACGTTTGGAAATTAGATTGGTCATGATTAGGGGTTGGCGGAATTTGCGGAATCGCGTAACCCAAATCTCCGCGAATAATGGTGTGTACTACCACATCATTTTACTGGGCACCTCACAATAAGGCTCACATTAGCTCTAGGTGGATTGTAACACTTCACAAATATCCATGCCATGCTACCTTGTTTTTGTCTATGATCACTGCCAGAGCCTTTCTTCATTGTCTGCAACACTACCTGCTAATTTACTGTACCAATCATATTTTAATTAAACCGTCAAATATAAAGGTCAGATTTTTAATTTTAATAATATTTATATTTTCCTTTCTCGTAGAACAAAGTGCCACCACAGAATGAGGAAATAGGGTCTGCGGACATGTAGTCTCCAGATGTGGAAGCGGTGAAGGTCATGGCATCAAGAGATTTAATACGTTTGAGATTCTATTTTTTTATCATAGCTGGAATCACTGCAACAATACTGATGTGGTTTATCGTCCAACAATCGCCCACTGTGGTTCAGAAAATGAATTGGATGTACTTCTACGAATACGAACCCATCTACAAGAAAAATTTCACTTTCACTCTACGCGAACATGCCAAATGTGAAGACACAAACCCTTTCTTGGTCATCTTGGTGACTTCAAGACCGAAAGATGCGTTAGTCCGACAGACCATAAGACTAACATGGGGTTCAGTGGACATGTGGTTGGGACATCAAGTTAAAACCCTGTTCTTACTTGGCCAAGAACCAGCTGCAGATGCCAAGACGGAAACATTGATAGAAGAAGAAAGTAAACTCAAGGGGGACATTATTCAACAAGATTTTCTGGATAACTATAATAACCTTACTTTAAAAACCATAATGGCTTTTCGATGGTTTTCCGAATTTTGCTCAAATGCCACATACATCATGAAAACAGATTCAGATGTGTTCATCAATACTCCCAATTTACTAAATTTTCTTCGGAATTTCAGTTCATCTGATAGTTTGTTTACTGGTTACACCTTTACTGATACCTACTCGGTAAGAAACATTTTTACGAAAAATTACATTTCTTATGAAGAATATCCCTTCAGGTTGTTCCCACCATATTGCAGTGGCCTGGGATATGTACTCTCTGGAAAGCTGGCCCTGAAAATCTATGAAGTTATGAGCCATGTAAAACCTATTTGGATTGAAGATGTCTATGTTGGAATGTGTTTAAAAGTCCTGAACGTGAATGTGCACATTCCAGAAAAAACAAAACTGTTCTTTTTAAGTAAACTTGAAGTTTCTCAATGTAATTATAAGAGTGTATGTGCTGTACATGGTCTGTCCTCGAATGAACTGGTAACCGCTTGGAAGGCCATACAAAACAAAACTCTGGATATATGTTTATGAGCAACGGAAGTGGTGCACAAAAATAAAAAACAGAAACACCTTATGGCTCTTTTTAGGTCGAGCCTGGGCAGCGCATGCGCTGCTCTATGAGGGATGCTGTATTTGAGTATAGACTTAAAGCCCCGCCTACTCTCCGCCCGTGTTTGTCATTGGCTTGTGTCTTGGTCCAACGACAATTCTGCCTTCTGTTTAGTTATTAGGCTTGTTAGTCCCCCCTTGGTACCACCATGTCTTTATTTGTAACCTCCCATGAGGACTGGCCCTTTTACGTCTGTTGTTACAAGGTATGTCTTACTTAGTCTGTAAGCACTATTTTATTTAATGAGTTTCTCCTACTGCAGGCATGACATGCTTTCCTGAAGCATTCAGCAGGTCATGCTCGCTTTTCCTTTCCAAACAGCCCAGGACAATGGCGGACGATTCTTCGAAATAAAATTGGTCTCGCATTTACAAGAGTTTGAGCTATTGGCATTGTAAATGACAGTGCCTTTTATTTATGTGTTAATTATCAAAACAGATAAATAAAAGGCATTGTCATTTACAGTGCCAATGGCTTAAACTCTCGCAAATGCGAGACCTATTGCATTGCAAACGCTTGGTTTTTTCCTTTTTAGCATTCGAATCAACACCCATCAAAATGTCTAAATTTTAAATGAAGAGCAGTTTAACACATCACAAATTACCAGCATCTCTTCTGAGGGCTTCGTTCAGGAATTCAATGTTACTTATACAAAGGTGTAAATGGCTGGTGCAAAAATACTTTGCCACAAATAACATTTAATGTGGGGCGCAGTCATTATTTGCTTTTGATTTACACCTTGGTGTAAAACATGGAGAATAAGATGCACAAACAGTACTTTGTTCACATTGAGGTATGGTACCAGAATATTATGCACTAAGTATCATTTAACAAAAATAGTGTGTCCTACATATCGTTCACTCAAATACCGCCACCTGCGAAACGAAAATAACAAGCATAAACCCAGTCAGACATTTTCCATGCATTACTTTGCCAAAAACTATAGTTTTCATCAATAAACATGAGTGCAACCTGCGCTCAGTATCTCATAGGCACTATTGTGAAAAGCGGCACAAATATCGATTGTGCTCGATTTTACAGTAGAGTGTCACCCTGAGTGCTTACTTGCGGGATAAGGTGCTTGTTTCTTTCAAGGTGTGCACTAGAGAGACTTGCTCTGGTGTCACTCTCGATTCAGGTTGAATAAACAACATTTGTGGTACTGTTGTTTGACTGCTACTTAATTGATGCACCAATCTAACTGTGAATGCCTTATTGATTTGTGTCACGTCTTAAAGTGATGGGCTGTGGCACCAGATGAGCACTGAAACAGTGTTTGGTATGTTTGATAACATATTTATAAAGCGCACTTCTGCTGTTGTTTCTAACCGAGCATGTCACTCCACAGAATGTTTCTGGGGTTCCCCTTTCAAAAAGAAGTTTTAAAAGAGGGGACCAAATGATGCAGCTCAACACACAAATTTCCAAACATATTAGTGCTCTCTAAAGATCATCATGAAATACTCCCAGTAGGTACATTCAGCCTCCAAGGGAAACAAGAGTGAGTCCTCCCCAACATCTAAGAAAAGAAGTAAAAGGTTTCTTAGGTATTTCTGGAGGGACGGCAAATGACATAAAATATTCAGAATCTGACAGAGTAAAAAGAGAATTGACGTACATGACTTCCATTGGAAGCCTTTAGCATGAGTAACTGGATCAGAATCCACTTAGTCACTGGAGTGATGTTACAACAGTGGTTACCCAAAATGGTTGGTTGAGGGGAATCACATGGGCCATAACTCGTCTCCATTCCTTGGTCTCCGTTCACTACCACTTTTCTATTCTTACTTAATTCTTCCTTCAGTTTGTTCCTCCACTACCACTGCAAAATGGCAACCAGGTAATCTGGGCTCTGTCTGCCCAAGATCACTGGTTACCGAATGTAAGTTGTGTTTTTCTAAGAGTGCTGACCATATGTCTGTGGTATTCCATAGTGTCCTAATTCTCCTGGTTGGTAGTTGACAATGACATCCGCCTGGGGTTGCACCCTCATTGCACCTGGCGCGCCTCTTAATCTCTACAATCTCCTGGTGGAGTTTGGAATATGTGTTGTCTGGAGGGTTTGCACCCATATAGCTTTTGGATTACTCCAAAGACTTGTGGTGGTTTAGAAGCAGCATCATGCTTAGGGTTATGTTTTTCAATACATCTCTGCTGGACTGCTTGACAGTCCTATAAATCTCTGGTAGTTTTGGAAGAGGATCGTAAAGTATCTCACTATTCTCATCCCAGACCAGCGATGTTCCACACTATTCAAAAAGTATGTATTCCATCTTGTAGCTTGTTTCGTCAGATTTTCCCCAGATAGATCTTTTTCACTCTCTCTTCCGCACCTCATGCTAACTGTCTCTTTTTTCCCTAACTCCCACCTCCCACTACAATATAGGGAAATCCAGTAGCAAGATCTAGGCCATGTAAAGGAGACAAGGCATAAAGTTAATTTTAAGGCTTGTCATTCTCCCTATCCAAGAAATTTCTAATTTGCCCCAGCAGGACATATCCTTGTATAGAGTATGGAGATGAGGTTGGTGATTGCAACGATAAATGTCTCTTGGTTTGGAAGGGAGATTTATGCCCAGATATTTTATAGGGGCTATACTGATCCACATTCATCAAACGGTTTCCGCCCTGCCCTGTGTGGTGGGCAGGGGCGTAACAAATGCCCCCGCAGGCCCCGCGGTGCGGGGGGGGGTCCCACTCTCTTCAGTAAATGAAGCCCCCCCCCTCAGCTCTTCAGTGAGAGCTGTGAGAGAGGCTTGCTGAAGCAAGCCTATCTCCCTCTGAAGCAGGTGCAGGCTGTCTGCAGCCTGCTCTGAGCCCCTCGCCCCCTCCCTCTGACTGAAGAGAAACAAAGTATCAACTTACATTGTTTCTCTTCAGTCAGAGGTGCCAGGCCCGGAAAGAGGATGGGGTGGGGGCCCAGAGACAGCATTCCCCACAGGGCTCTGCTCCTCTGAGAAGAGACAAGGATGGGGGTGGGGGCCCCAGAGAGCAGGAGGAAGGACCCTGAAAGGACGGGGGTGGGGGCCCCAGAGAGAGAGCAGGAGGCAGCACAGAGCACTGGGACCCTGACAAGGACGGGGGGGCCCAGAGAGAGAGCAGGAGGCAGCACAGAGCACTGCTCGGGACCCTGACAAGTAGGGGGGGGGAGTAGAGAGAGAGCAGGAGGCAGCACAGAGCACTGCTCGGGACCCTGACAAGGAGGGGGGGGGCAGAGAGAGAGCAGGAGGCAGCACAGAGCACTGCTCGGGACCCTGACAAGGAGGGGGGCCAGAGAGAGAGCAGGAGGCAACACAGAGCACTGCTCGGGACCCTGACAAGGAGGGGGGGGGGGCAGAGAGAGAGCAGGAGGCAGCACAGAGCACTGCTCGGGACCAGGACAAGGACGGGGGCTGGGGGCCCCAGAGAGATAGGAGGCAGCACAGAGCACTGCCCGGGATCCTCACAAGGACGGGGGTGGGGGCCCCAGAGAAAGAGCAGGCGGCAGCACAGAGCAATGTTTGGGACATGACAAGGAGGGGGGGCCAGAGAAAGAGCAGGCGGCAGCACAGAGCACTGCTCGGGACCCTGACCAGGACGGGGGCTGGGGGCGCCAGAGAGAGAGGAGGCAGCACAGAGCACTGCTCGGGACCCTGACAAGGACGGAGGCTGGGGGCCCCAGAGAGATAGGAGGCAGCACAGAGCACTGCTCAGGATCCTGACAAGGACGGAGGAGGGGCTGGGGGCCCCAGAGAGAGAGGAGACAGCACAGAGCACTGCTCGGGACCCTGACCAGGACGGGGGCTGGGGGCCCCAGAGAGAGAGGAGGCAGCACAGAGCACTGCTCAGGATCCTGACAAGGACGGAAGAGGGGCTGGTGGCCCCAGAGAGAGAGGAGACAGCACACAGCACTGCTCGGGACCCTGACAAGGACAGGGGTGGGGGCCCCAGAGGGCGCAGGAGGCAGCACAGAGCACTGCTCGGGACCCTGACAAGGACGGGGGTGGGGGCCCCAGAGAGAGAGCAGGAGGCAGCACAAAGCACAGCTAAGGACCCTGACAAGGACAGGGGGAGGATGGGAGTCCCAGAGAGAAGGAGGCAGCACAGAGCACTGCTCAGGATCCTGACAAGGACGGGGGTGGGGGCCCCAGAGAGCGAGCAGGAGGCAGCACAAAGCACTTCTCAGGACCCTGACAAGGAGGGGAGGCTCAGAGAGAGAGCAGGAGGCAGCACAGAGCACTGCTCGGGACCCTGACAAGGAGGGGGGGCCAGAGAGAGAGCAGGAGGCAGCACAGAGCACTGCTCAGGACCCTGACAAGGACAGGGGTGGGGCCCCAAAGAGCAGGAGGTAGCACAGAGCACTGCTCAGGACCCTGACAAGGACGGGGGTGGGGGTGGGGCCCCAGAGAGCAGGAGGCAGCACAGAGCACTGCTCAGGACCCTGACCAGGACGAGGGCTGGAGGCCTCAGAGAGAGAGGAGGCAGCACAGAGCACTGCCTGGGACCCTGACATGGACAGGGGTGGGGGGCCCAGAGAGAGAGCAGGAGGCAGCACAGAGCACTGCTCGGGACCCTGAAAAGGGTGGGAGTGGGGGCCCCCAGAGACAGCATTCTCCAGGGCAAAGCTCATATGAGAAGGGACGAGGCAGCAAAATAATGCCCTCAGGTAAGCACTCTTATTAGAAGCACCATGTGGGCTTCCGCAGGGGGAGGCAAGGGGGGGGGGGCGAGAAGGGTGCAAGGCAGAGGGGAGAAGGGTGCAAGGTAGAGAGGAGAAGGGTGCAAGGCGGAGAGGAGAAGGGTGCAAGGCGGAGAGGAGATGGGTGCAAGGCGGAGAGGAGAAGGGTGCAAGGCAGAGAGGAGAAGGGTGCAAGGCAGAGGGAGAAGGGTGCAAGGCAGAGAGGAGAAGGGTGCAAGGCAGAGAGAAGGGTGCAAGGCACAGGGGAGAAGGGTGCAAGGTAGAGGGGAGAAGAGTGCAAGATAGAGAGTAGGGTGCAAGGTAGAGAGGAGAAGGATACAAGGCGGAGGGGGAGAAGGGTGCAAGGCAGAGGGGAGAAGGGTGCAAGGCAGAGGGGAGACGGGTGCAAGGCAGAGGGGAGACGGGTGCAAGGCAGAGGGGAGAAGGGTGCAAGGCAGAGGGGAGAAGGGTGCAAGGCAGAGGGGAGAATGGTGCAAGGTAGAAAAGGGTGCAAGGCGGAGGGGGAAAAGGGTGCAAGGGGGAGGGGGAGAAGGGTGCAAGGGAGAGGGCGAGAAGGGTGCAAGGGGGATGGTAATGAAGTAAAAAATGTGCCCCCCTGGAAACATTTCTGCGGACGCCCATGGCAACACACACTACTTTGTGAGAGAGAGTGGAGTGAGAGAGAGAGTGGAGTGAGAGAGAGTGGAGCAAGAGAGAGAGTGGAGCAAGAGAGAGAGTGGAGAGAGAGAGAGTGGAGAGAGACAGTCGAGAGAGAGAGGGTGGAGAGAGAGAGAGACAGTGGAGAGCGAGAGTGGAGAGAGAGAGTGGAGAGAGAGTGGAGAGAGAGAGTGGAGAGAGAGAGAGGAGAGAGAGAGTGGAGAGAGTAGCGAGAGAGAGAGTGGAGAGAGAGAGGAGAGAGAGTAGAGAGACAGCGGAGAGAGACAGTGAAGAGAGAGTGGAGAGAGAATGGAGAGAGAGAGAGTGGAGAGAGAGAGTGAGTAGAGAGAGAGAGTAGAGAGAGTGGAGAGAGAGAGTGGAGAGAGAGTAGAGACAGTGGAGAGAGAGTAGAGACAGTGAAGAGAGAGTGGAGAGAGAGAGGGAGAGTGGAGAGAGGGAGTAGAGAGAGAGAGTGGAGAGAGGGAGTGGAGAGAGAGAGTGGAGAGACAGAGAGAGTGGAGAGAGAGAGTGGAGAGAGAGAGAGTGGAGAGAGAGAGAGTGAAGAGAGAGTGGAGAAAGAGAGTGGAGAGAGAGGAGAGAGTGGAGAGAGAGGAGAGAGTGGAGCGAGAGAGTGGAGAGAGTGGAGAGAGAGAGAGTGGAGAAAGAGAGTGGAGAGAGAGTAGAGAGAGAGAGGAGGAGAGAGAGAGTGGAGAGATGAGAGAGAGTGGAGAGAGAGAGAGAGTGGAGGGTGAGAGGGTAGAAGAGAGTAGAGAGAGAAGGGAGAGTAGAGAGAGAGAAGGGAGAGAGAGAGAGTAGAAGAGTGAGAGACAGTGGAGAGACAGTGGAGAGAGAGACAGTGGAGAGACAGTGGAGAGGGAGAGTGGAGAGAGAGAGTGGGGAGAGAGTGGAGAGAGGAGAGAGAGTGGAGAGAGAGAGAGGAGAGTGAAGAGAGAGGAGAGTGGAGAGAGAGTAGAGAGAGAGTAGAGAGAGTAGAGAGAGTGGAGAGAGAGTAGAGAGAGAGAAGGGAGAGAGAGTGAGAGGCAGTGTAGAGAGACAGTGGAGAGAGACTGGAGAGAGAGTAGAGAGAGTGAGAGAGTGGAGGGAGAGACAGTGGAGAGAGAGACGGTGGAGATAGAGTGGACAGAGTTGAGAGAGAGAATGGAAAGAGAGTGGAGAGAGAGTAGAGACTGACTGACTCAGAGTCTGAATACTGACTGACAGAGAGACTGACTGGCTGAGAAACTGACAGAGAGAGAGAGACTGACTGACTGAGAGAGACTGACTGACAGAAAGATAGAGATAGAGAGGCTGACAGAGAGAGAGAGACCAAATGACAGACAGACTGACAGAGAGAGTGAGACTGACAGACTGGCTGACTGACAGACTGACTGACTGAGAGAGACTGAATGACAGAGAGAGAGAGACTGACTCATAGAGAGAGAGAGAGAGAGAGAGAGAGAGAGAGAGAGAGAGAGAGACTGTGATGGAATTGGGGTCACAGTGTGTAGGAAGCTATGCAATGCCTCTTAAGATTGCTATTGTCTACTAATAAAAATGTATTAACAAAATGTGCTCTTTGTAGTTACATCTGCTTTTGAAATACTGCATTGTCGCTTTGTCTAATGTTTTAAAAAGGAAACGAGAAGGAGCAGTGGATGCACTTTTGTCAAAACTGAACGATGAGTGGGCCCGATGTTGTACATCATGACAGGAGTCTGCATCAGGAAACCCACCTAAAATTGGGCAAAATTCCCTGGCGTATTGATGGCAGGGACCCTGTAATGAATGGACCATCACCTATGATAGCCTGCTGGCAGACTAAGCTCAACCTTTAACTCCAACATCCAGTGTTACTTATAACGGACGGCTGTATTGGTGACAGGGGCGTAACAATCGCCCCGCATCCCCTCTAGTATGGCGGGTCGCTGGCCTGAGAGCTCTAGACTGGCACGGAGGATTGGAGGGGGGCCCCCTCCATGTAGTTTGCAGGGTGCCCCCCTCAGGTTTCATTACGCCACTGGTGCTGGGGGGTCTTCAATGCTTATTCCTTGGGATTTACCATAATGTATCTTGAACCCTGACACTTCATTAAAAAAAGAGACCTAACTTTCTGTAGGACCTGTGGAGACTCCTCTGGGTTAGTTATAACGCAAAGAATGTAATTGGCAAACAGTTACATTTTATTGTCGTCTGCATTTAAGCTTCTACTGCTCTTTCCATGGAAACCCTAATCAGGAACAATTTGAAAATCCGGCAAATAAGGCGAGAGGGGGCAGCTTTATCTTGTTCCATGGAATATTGGGGTAGTATCTGAACATTTGCCATTTACATCGACTTTGGTAGACAGAGCTTTATAAATAGGACTTCCGGTATTATGGTATTTATTTTTTTACATTTCCTTCTGTATTTTGTTTTTGTCAAGCTTGTGTATTTATCTATATGTATTATGGGTTTTGTGAAAAAACTAAAGCTGCAACTGGTATATTCCCACATTTATTTAACCAATAAATATGCATTCATGCTTGAATGCCTGCCAAGTTTCAGTGGTATGAACACCCGCAGAAGATACATCAATGCACTTCTATGAAAATATGCACATTTCAGTATCAGCCTTGTCCGTATCTACTGCTGTCTAAGCCTCTTTACTATAATTCAATTTTTTAACCCCCTTACTTGTCAATCCACACAGTAACAGGCCTGACAGTCATGGCAAAGTGTATTTAGAATCACTCAAAAAGCACCCAATTTCTTTTTAAAAATAAATGTATTTCTGTCTGTATTTAGCAGTAAAAATCAGTAAAAACTGAAAACAGGGAGCCTTATTTATAATGTGATTGCATGAAAGGTTTAATTTAGTGCCTATTTTTATTATCTGATAACTTCAATAGGCACAACCAGTCAACCACGTAGCAGGCCTTCTACCCATCAGTCAAAATAAAGACCAGACCACCGGCTAGGCCAGCCTTTGTGTTTGGCCACTTCAACAGGGCAGCCACTAACCACGTGTTATCGCCTCACTATTTTTAATGAAGCCAGAGGGCTGAATCGATTGTGAATTAAGTCTCTGGACCAAAATGGAAACAAAAGGTTTTACATCACAGTTGAACAGCACATAGGGTGGTAAGGACAGCAAAGCAATGGGTCCTTATCAGGTTTCAGCAAAAGAGACAGAGTCAGAAGTGAGCATTGACTCTGTGACTATTTTGATGTAAAGATAAAGTTGAATCCCCTCACTAGTGGCTCTGCAAGTATATTTATATAGGAGTTATAAAATGAGGCAGTAAAACTACTGGGCCTGGAAATTTGTGTTCCTTTAAGTGGCCTGCGTCTCGGACCTCACAGACTGAGATGTCTTCTTGAAATGATGCAAATTCTTTATGTTTTAGGGGGTTGGGGGGGGGGGGGGGGGGAATACCAAAAGTATTCTTTTGGTTTTATAAGGTCTAGTCTAGTAGTCTAGTATAGCACAGAAAATTGAGAAAGCCCCTACGAGTGTTGCTGTCATGGAATGTGTAATGCCCTCCTAATCTTTAATTTCTCTAATATGATTGTGCTATAGCCTAGCATAATGTATATGCTAGATTCCTATCTGTCTTGTTTCCTTTCTTAGAGTAATTTTGCTCCATATAAAGGAGCTTCCGTGACATATCTTTCATTAGAAATGGGTCTAGATAACCTCTTTTTAGCGTAGGTTTCTCAGCGAGGATCAGCTGCCACTTTGCTTGTGGCGGGATTCATCTTCTTGGTCTATCTTTCTATGGATTGTAACAAGTTCCACGGTAGCAGAGTGAATTAACCTCTCCCTTCTTATAACCAATGTTGCCGCCTCCCAAAGCGTTGAATGGTTCACCTTATGGGGGGGAGAAGTCTTACATTTAACACTATTAGAGAATGGAATGCTCTTCCTTTGCTTCTTAGGAAAATTCCTTCTCTTCTGGAATTTTTGAACCAGCTGAAGACCTGGCTTTTTCAGCAATAGTAGCACCTAGCATAGTATGTTGCATTGGAAGCGCCAAGACACCTGAGGGTAATCGTGCGCTGTACAAGTTTCACTAACAACATTAACATTAACATCATTTTAAACCAAGTGTTTATTATTTTAAACCAACTGTCTATAAATTCTCTGATACTTTCGCAAAGTGCTGGGTCGTGTGAAGCAATTTCATTCACTAGTCCACAGATAAAATATATAAATCTTTCACGTGACCTATCACTGCAAGTTGTTGTAAGCCTCACCAGCACCCCGTTACTGCGAGAAACTGTAACCTTTTTTAGCGATTCAGTGAGGCCGGGGTTGGGTGGATATGGAATGTTCAGCATTATAGCTACCTACAGTCTTATTGCATCTTGAGGCCCCCCTGTGAGGGGTGACTTGAAAGGTATGTTGTATGATGTAAGTTGTTCACAAACTAATAAAAACATGTTTGACAAAAAATATATAAATCTTAAGAATAAAGCCACATAGAACTTCTTACAAAAGGTTCATTTTGAAGAATCGAGGATGATCAGGTCATCAAAAGTTAATGTTCCTTGCTTTAGCCCTTGTCCGAAGACAGTGGGTGCATCTCCATCTGTAACCTCCATTGATGGCATCCAAGTTAGATTGTGTGGGTTGTTGTCCCATAGAGGACATTTGTAGACCTAAAACCTTCTGTGCTGCCCTCACTTATGTTCATCACTGCGTCCTTTTTTTCTATTTTTTGTAAAAAAAGGAGGTGGAAAGGGTAGCCTCATCTTTATGGGAATTCCTCCTTTCTGTAAATGGGAAGTTATTATTTATTTAGAAGTTTTGTATAGCGCTAACTGGACCCTGGGGTATCAGAGCCCTTCACAGCATATACAGTAATAAGCAAACATATGATACAGGGAGAAGCGTGTGGGCGAAGGGGCAGAGGAGAAGAGGATGCAGGACAATTCTGATGATCCGAATCAGTGTCATCAGTCACGAGGTTTGAGGTAAGGTGGAGTGTCGGCTGAGGAGCTACCTAGGTTCTATCGGTACGCTCAAGATCAGTCGAGGAAGAGGGCTTTGAGTAGGCTTTTGAATTTTGGAAACAAGGGGGTTGTTCTGATGTGGGGGGGCTGGAGTTCCAGATTTTTGGAGCGTTACCGGCAAAAGATTTGGCTGAGGTTTTATGCTTGCGAGTTCTTGGAGGGATGAGTAGTAGAGCGTTGGAGCTCCTGAGATTTCTTGACTGGCCTGCCTTTTTGAGTTTGTCGGCCAGGTATTCCGGTTTGACTTTGTGCAGCGCTTTGTGAGTGAGGCAGGCTGTTCTGAAGCTGGCTCGCAACTCAACTGGGAGCCATCTGAGTTCTCTGAGAGCTGGCGAAATGTGTTCGAATTTCTTAATTCCAGTGACAATTCTGGCAGCTGCATTGAGGGTTGTCTTCAGGGGGGGCGAAGTGAGATTTTGCTGTTCCAGTCAAGGTAGCGATCCCGTAGTCTATTCTGGAGAGGACCAGTGCTTGGGGGGCTTGTTGAAGGTCCTTGGGTGGGAGGAAGGGTTTAATTTTGTAGAGTAGTTTTAGGTTGAGAAAGGCACTTTTGGCAGATCTTCTGATGTGTTTCTTCATGTCCAGTTGTGGGTCAGGGTGATCCCTAGAGATTTTACCGATTCCACTAAGGTGAGATTGCCATTGAGGGCGTCAATGACTTTGAGCCATTCTTCAATTTGTGGGTTTTCGCCTTTGTTGGAGATGAGGAGGATTTCCGTTTTTTTTGGTTGAGTTTCAGGTGATTGCTTGTGAGCCAGTGTTGAACCTCCTTGAGCGTGTTATTAAGTCTCTGGATGTCATCAATTGAGGTGATTTCCAGATAGAGTTGCGTGTTGTCTGCATATAAATGAAAGGGGATGTTGGATTTCCTAAGTAGAGAGGTAAGAGGTTCCATGTAGATGTTGAAGAGCTGGGGGGAGAGTACAGATCCTTGAGGAACACCTCTGATGACTGGGTATAGGTCGGGCTCAAAGTTTTTGATTTTTATTCTTTGTGAACGGTTGTGGAGAAAGGAAGAGAACCAGTGGAGGGCCGACCCTTGGAGACCGATCCTTTCTTGTAGAACCTTTATGAGTAATTTGTGGTCAACTGTATTGAGTGCGGCCGATAAATCTAGGAGGATGAGCAGGGAGCATTGATCCGAGTCGAGTGATTTGAGTAGGTCGTCTCTGACGTTGAGGATTGCTGATTCTGTGCTGCATCCCTTTCTGAAGCCTGATTGATGGGGATCTAGTAGATTGATGTTATCCAGGTGTTGGGTCAACTGTGGAAGTACACAACTTTCCATGATTTTGGATAGAAAAGATAGGTTTGATACAGGTCGGAAGTTATTTAGATCGTTAGTGTCTAGACCTGTTTTTTTTAACAATGGCGTGACTCGTGCTATTTTGAGGCAGTCAGGTACGGATCGGGAGCTCAGTGAACTGTTGATGATCTTGAACCATAGTGGGGCAAGGATGAGCTTCAAGTCTTTGGCCAGTTGAGGGGGTAGCTGATTCAGGGTGTGAGATGAGGGCTTGGCGTTGGAGATTAGTTTGACTATCTCTTCTTCATGAATTGGAGAGAAGTGGGACCACTGTTTTGGAGAGTTCTGGGGGGTTCTACCAGGAGTTTCGGATGCTTTGATCTCTTTGGAGGCGATGGGATTTGCAACAAGTGAGAGCTCAATCTTGGCGATTTTGTCATTGAAAAGGATTGCGAAGTTGTCGCATCGTTCTTTGGATGCCAGTGTTGAGGTAGGTATGGGTTTGGAGGTTTGTTTCCTTATGATATTGAAAAGCTCTTTGGGTCGGTTTTTTGCGTTTTCTAGCGCAGAGCAGAAGAAAGCTGACTTTTTGATCTTAATGTGATTTTTGTATGTCCTGCGGGCAGTTTATCTCGGTGGAGGGATTATTTCTCCAGATTCTTTCTGCAGCTCTTAGCTGTCTTCTTTCTTCGTTGATGTCAGTGGTAAACCATGATCTGGAAGGGATGTTCCTGGATTTCTTTAGCTTCAGGGGGGCAATTTCATCCAGGGTGAGCGCCATATTGGAGTTGTAAAGAGAGGTGAGTTTGGTAGTGGAGAGGCGGTCAGTGGAGGAAGGGAGCAGCAAGCTAATTCTTCTAGGTCAGCTCGCGGGATCTGGGCTGTGTTCCTAACCCATTTGGGGGGGTCAAGTTTGGGAATTAGATTGGTCATGATTAGGGGTGGGCGGAATTTGCGTAATCGCGTTACGCAAATCTACGCAAAACAGTAAAAAAATCTTCGCAAACACAAAGAAATTCCGCAAACACGCGGAATTGCTTGTTTGCGATGCTTTTTTACTGTTCGCATTCACTGTTTGCGTGCTCGTGGGGAAATATCTCGCGAACACGCAGTTGAGAACGCAAACAAGCCAAAAATGTTGCAAATTCGCGGAACGCAGAATTTTGGGCAATTTCGCGTTCTCCGCAGAACGCAAAATTACTCAAATTCTGCAAATTCCGCGAGTGGAACGGAATTTACCGCCCAGGCCTAGTCATGATCGGGTGGTTGATGTGAAAAAGAACTATGAGATGATCGGACCAGTCAACGGGGAGGATGTAGTTGATGGAAATTGCATTGCTTTCGGCTATAATTGCGTCAAGGATTGCTCCTCTATGGTGTGTTTCTTCTGAGCAGTGTTGGGTCATGTTGTTAGCTTTCAGTAAGTTGTTTAGGGTTTGAATGAGCGGGTTCGTTGTTTCATTCCATCTTAGATTGAAATCGCCCAGAATTATGTTGTTAGAGGTGCCGAGTGCGCAATGGGCAATCAGGTCGGAAAGGTTAACCTCGAATTCTGTGAAGTTGCCTGGGGGGTGGTATAGTAGATGGCAGAGTGTAGGCTTGGTATCCTGTGTTTTGATATTGACTGAGAGACATTCAAAGGAGGTGTACAAGCAAGAGGGAGTTTCCGTGATGGAGCTGTTGTTCTTGTGGATGACCGCCATGCCCCCACCTCTTTTCCCTTGCATGTCTTTGTTAATCATAGTGAATCCGGGAGGGACCAGCATGTCCATGCTGGAGTAGGCGAGATTATTGAGCCAGGTCTTTGTTATGAATGCTATGTCTATGTCATGTGAGAGGATGGCTTCCGCTAGATCGGTAGCATGTTTAGAGGCGGATTTGCAGTTTAGGAGCAAGCAATTGATGGGTGGTTCTTCTTTACACCTGACCTCTCTGGATTGTACTCTAGGAAGGAAGGCTAGGTGGGCAGGGGGTCTGGGGATTCTCGGAGGGGGGTGTTCTATTCTAAAACCTGTAATTACTTGGATCGCAGATTTAGGGGAGGAATTTTTTGAGGGGTCGTAGGATGTGGCTAGGTGTGTCACTTCCTGAGGGGAAAGTGAGGTAATATCTCTTCTAGGTCTTTCATAGCCACTATCCTTCCCCTTACTGGATAACCCGGGTCGGGGGGGGGGGGACTTGAGACTCTGTGGAGGGTGGTGCCTTGTCTATGTTATGTTATGTTATGTTAAAATTACTTTTAGAGCGCACTTACACCAGTCGGTTTCATGGCGCTGTGAACGGGAGGTAGCAGAACCAGCAGTGAAAAGTAAAGGGGGGGCGATATGTTACTCGTAGGCCTGGCGGAACAAGAGAGTTTTCAGGCGGGATCTAAAGTGGGGGTAGGATGTGGTTAATCTCAGTACCAAGGGAAGTGAGTTCCAACAAGAGGGGGCAAGGAAAAAGAATCTGAGACCACTGTGCTTCTTGCGGATAAAGGTAGGAGTTGTGAGAAGAGCCAGGTGGGAGGAGCGAAGATTACGAGAGGGAAGATAGTGGTGGAGCAAGGAGGAAGTAAAGGCTGGACCAAGACCGGCCAGTGCTTTGAAGATGATACAGACTAGTTTGAAGTTGCAGCATTTGGCTACCGGGAGCCAGTGAAGGCTTTTAAGCAGGGGGTGGACATGATGATGTCTAGGTTGGTGAGAAATTAGTAGCCTGGTTCTGTACTAGCTGCAGACGACGGAGCTGATAGGCGGGGATGCCAACGTATAGTGAGTTGGCATAGTCAATGCGTGGGATGACTAGGGCCAGAAGAGCCAGGGTTAAGGCTTCCATGGTAAAAAATCTGGAGATCTTTCGAATCCTGTGAAGGTGGAAGAAGCAGGATGATACCACTGCGCTAATCTGGGGCTTCATGGATAGATCTTTGCAGATTATGACCCCTAGGCTCTTTGGCGAATCAGCTGGGCAAGGGGGAGTGCCTAGCCGAGGGGGCCAGAAGTTGGAGTTTCACGGGTTGGACGGACCTCCGATCAAGACCAACTCAGTCTTGTCGGGATTGAGTTTTAAATGGTTGCTCTCCATCCAGTCACTGATGAGGCACATGGTGGACTGGAAATTGTTGATTGAGTGATCAGAAGGGTCGATATCTAACACCAGCTGGATGTCGTCTGCGTAGTTGAAAGCAGTGACCTTGCTTCCGCGCAGGGACCGAATGAGAGGGGTCAGGTACAGATTAAAAAGAAGGGGGGAGAGGGAGGATCCCTGGGGAACGCCACATGTCAACTTAACTTTCTCTGTGGAGAAGTTGGAGAGGCGGACGGCCTGATGTCGGTTACTACGGAAGGAGGAAATCCACCTAAGGGTCAGTCCCTGGATGCCGGCGTCGCCGACACAGTCAATCAAGATGTTGTAGTCGACCGTGTCTAGACTGGGTTGGGTGAGATTAGATAGCTCTCTGGGAGGCTGGGTGGGATTTCGGATCAAGGAAAGGTTGGATAGAATTTAATTCAGGCCTCGAGTCAGGATTTCCAACTGGGTTTCTAGGAGGGAGAGGCATTGCGTCATGTCATGTTGTCTAAGGAGGGAGGGAGGGTGTCTGTGGCATCACTGCCCTTGGGTGCGGGGGAAGGGCCCAGAGGGGGTGAGAGGGTGACAAGGGCAGCCTTGTCCTTCTAAGCAAAGTTATTTCTTTAAATTCTCTTCGTTTTGATGGTGTGAGAGATGAGACTTTCTGAAACAGCAGTGTCACCACAGAAATATATAGGGCCTTATTTATGAAGGACTTGCGCCGCCGGTGCGTCACTTTTAACATGGGAAAAAGTAACGCACCGGTGGCGCAAGTCCTTCATAAATAAGGCCCATAGATTCTTATTTACATGCTTCTAATAGTATGGTCTCTTTTTCTTCAAAGCAGTGAACTCGGGTGCGCATTTTGAAGATACATTTTGTCTTCTCTAATATGCCAGATTAGGTATTTCTTTGCTGAGTCTGTAATTGAATATGTTTAGAGAGGGTCGAGCCCTAGTGAAGATTCTGGAATCTATGCAGTTAGTTACAGTAGAGTTCAAAAATATCAACTTGTGAACAAACAAAATAATTCAGACGTTCAGTCTAAGGCCTCACACTATGGCTTAAGCCCTGGGAAACCACATCAGTGTCCTAATACTCTTGTGGAGAGACTGTCATCTTTAAATGTTACTTGTGCAGCCGTTAGGGAAATTTTTGTGACATTCTTGGTCCTTCGCCCTTTACGTACAGGGCTTTCCAAGCAGGATCTCCACCTTTCCCGACTTATAAGATATATGGTGGCTTGAGAATCCTCAGGGACAAACACAAATTTTTTTCTGGAAATCCCTGCCTTTATAACTTCTTATTCATTGCATCAATCATTCTTCAGGGCTGCGTCCCTACTCTGAAGTCTCTCTGTTGACCTAGAGCCAAACCTACCCTGCTGTCCTGCCACCATCTTCAGAAGACTCATCTCTCTAGACTGCATCTGTCCCATTAACTATAATGTAAAGTAACCTATGGGTCTCACATCCTCTTTACTCTGTTTTCTACCCTATTCTGGCTCTTGTGCATTTTAAGTTCCCTCTCCTTCAACCGGTTTCTTTCTTACGCGCAATCACCCTTGCCTCCCTTTGTCCTACTCTCCTTCCATGCCTAATTCGGCATTGCCCATTCCTCCCTCGCCTTCAGCTTCTCGTGTAGAAGTGAGACTTTTGTCTCTCTCACTGGTGCAGGGACACCCTTAGTCTAGGGGTTCACAAAATGAGGATCAACACTGGAGTGGAACAAAAGCAACCAAGACAGCCATTTCAATCCTACCTGATTGCAATATTCCAACTCCCACCTGCTGATCCTCAGATCAATAGATCACCTCCAAAATGCCAACCGACGAGCCCCAGTTGAGACACACAGCCGCCACGAAGGTCAGGTCGATTAGCTGAAAGTCACCTTGGAGGTATGGGGGACCTCTGAGCAGGTTTTGCTCTCCTCACTGGTGTTGGACGTCCGCTGACAGCGCTTAGATACCCCTGGGTGATAATGTGCTTTATAAATCCATATTAACATACCATAACCTCGGCCGCGAGAACCAAGTCTCATCTGCGGGCGCTCCTTGGTGTTTCTGTCTCGTCGAAGCGACCTCCTTCTGGTCCAGCTGCGTTCTTCAGTGGGGGCCGACTTTGAGCGCCAATTGTAGAAGTGAGATTTTTATCTGTCTCACTGGTTCAGGGACACCCTTAGTGTACGGGTTCACAAAATGAGGATCTACACTGCAGTGGAACAAAACACAAGTTTATTACATCTCATGAGCGGGCCCCGTCATACAGAAACTGCAAGTGTCTGAGAGGGACTTACTAGCATGGTTTCAAACCTGGTATTTATACAAATTTGGTACAGTATGACATGCACTAAAAACCCCTTTGTCATTGTTACATAATACTTACACAACCACTTTGTGTAATGCTTACAAACTGAACCGTTGAATTCTGATAAACCCCCTCCCACGTCACCTTCATAGATAGGCAGGGGTGGGTGCAGGCGTTGGTGGGCTCATAGATTAAACATCTGCGTGCTCAGGCCTTTCGACAAGGCAGGGCCCCTTACTCTGGCACGCAAGCATTATCAGCATAACCAGCTTTCAGTGAACACGTAAGTACTGACTTTGCAAAAAGTCCCAGCAGAAACACAAAATGGGGGCTGGTAGACAAAATGGAAGAGGAGTAGCGGCTAACTTAACAAAATACACATTTTTTTTTTTTAAAACCTTTATTGATACTTCAACCAGTTACAAGTATGAGCCTACAACCACCAGGACTGGCCGCTAATCAATATCATTTCAACCAAGCAATTAGAATCAGACTCGGCCTCCCGGGAGGCGAATACAGCAGGATTGCAATTAAAACTGGCAGCATAGCATATTATACGAATAACAGGATAATAAAGGTTCCATTTTATAATATAAGATAGAAGGATCAGGTGCCATACAACATCACAAAGATGCATAAAGGGTGGGCAAAACAGCAGGAGGTCCACAGTTAGTTCGATATCATTCAAAACAGTGGCGCTGAGGCATACGATTCAGGATAAACAAGCATACAATTAATGTTCGCACCAGTGGAGCGCCCGCCCGATGGTATTGAAGTACCGTGAAAGTATAGGCACAGATAAAAAGTCGACAATTGACAAAAGACTAGACCCACTACGCTGACCCGAAAAAGAAGAAACAAAAGAAAAGGCGAAGAAAGATAAGAAGAAAAAAAGGCCATAGAAACAAATAGTAAAAACAAAATTCCCCCCTCCAACCCCCCACCCTGCACCCCTGCAGATGACTACGGCCTACCCCCCTAGTAGCGTGCCTGTCGCCCCGTAAATGAACCCGAAATATAGAAAAATAAAGTGAAAAAAAGAAAAGGGAAAGAAAGAAGGGACCAAAACCCTGCCCAAAGAGGAGAAATGGAGGAGGGCTATGTCATACGCATTCCCAGACTCCCCCTCTTAATGAAGAATCCCCCGCAAAGCTGACACGATCAAGCAGACCACAATAAAACAGTACATCAGAGGAGACTAGAAATCCCGCCCCGGACTCCGTTAACCAAATAAAGCAGTCCCGTTACCAATAAATCAATATTGAGAAATCTCAAACAACAGTCTCAGCCTTGGCCCAGTCGATCAAATTTGCTGATCCCCTCCGATAAAGAGAGCCCCACCGTAAAATTGTCAAAGGTCAAACAGAAGTTGTCGAAACATAGTCCATAAGTCGAAGAAAGGATGGCAAGTCCCAAAGTAGACGCCCGAGTCCAACGATGCCCCTTCCCGACTCTAAGACCAGGCACTATCCCATCCGCCATCTTGATGGACCAGCTGGGAAGGGTGTGCGACACAGTCCCACACAGATCACAATTACGAGCAAACGTCTCCAAATCGGGAAAAGCAGTGAAATGTTCCGCCAATTGCAGTTCCAAAGATTCCGACTTTGTATGTGCATCGCCAATCTCCACATGCTCGAACCGTTCCACTTCTGTAGGGGCATGGAAAGCTCCAAGCACCGGGTCAAATTGCATCGCTGGGGTAGCAATAGGAAAAGGAACTGGCCACCGGGTCTCGGGCAGCAAATCAGAGTCCGGTCCCGATCCTCTAATTCCGTCCGCCGCCAACATCAGATTCCAGGCCTGGGTCTTCATAGTCGCCTGAAGTGCCTCAAGGGCCGCCATCACTGACCGCAATGACGGGCCACACTGGACCCACTCCGCCGGGTTTCGCATAGCATCAAGCATATTGACCCCCACGGAGAGGCGCCTTCCCCGGGGTAAGATTAGGCGGAGCAGAAATGAACGTGAGGGACCGATCGTCAATAGGCGTTAGTGCGCACCAAGTCTCCGATCCAACGGCACCGGCGCTACGAACGCCAGGCCCCCAGGTCTCGGACCCCCACACACACCACCTCGGGCGTCACTTGTCTCCTCACCTCCGGTACAGTTCCAGGCAGCAAATCGGCAGCCAAGCAATCATAAAGATGTCGGAAGTTCCATGGACCGGACCCTGCCGCTCACTCCGGTCCGCTGTTGTTCAACTAGGACCCGGCTAGTCCAACACTTGAGACCCCGGCTTCCAGACTGGGCTAGGCCTCAAATTAAACCTCAACATAACTCCACTCCACCATGTCGGAAAAATCTCGGGATTGCACCATCAGTCCGCAGAGTAGTTCATGCACCCGGATATGGGGCGAGAAATCAGGATATACAACAGGATCTTCGAGCGAAAGACGGGGGTCAGAGGAGCCGGGAAGCTATGCGGCCATCTTGCTTGCTGTCTTAGCTCCTCAACAAAATAATTTTTTTACCCTTTAACAGTCCCTCCTTTTAGACTCTACTAAACACAATTTGTCTAATTAAATAATAAAAGATACATATTCCAGATACATAAAACTTCATGAATACAGAAAGCATAAAAGAGAACAAATTAACATGCCAGATGCAGGTAACTCATTTTTACCGATTCTAAAATACCGATTTTTACCGAATCGGTATTTTAGAAAAGGGAAATGAGATGTAGGTGAAAAATCGGTACAAAATACCGATTCGGTAAAATTCGGAAACCCTGAGCCGGTATTTACCGAATCGGTATTTACCGATACGGCAAATACCGAATCGGTAATTCACATGCAATCCTATGGGCCCGGATGCCCATAGGAATGAAATGAATTTACCGATTCGGTATTTACCGATTCGGTATTTTCCAAATCGGTAAATACCGAGTCGGGAAAATAAAATATCAGGCAGTTGAAGTATCAACCAATCACGTGCCTCCACCCCGCCCCTCAGCCAACCAACAGAGCAATCCACCAATCCTGTGCATCCACCCCTCCCCACAACCAGGAAGTGGCCACACCCATGCAGGTGCAGAGTACCTGATCACACAGGAGAGCAGTGACACAGAGACAGGCTGTTGTGAAGCAGAACCGTGCAGGACAAACAAATGGATCCCCAAGACTCTCAGAGGGAAGGTGCAGAGAGGAAGAGGAAGATTAAGTTCAGCACTGGTGAACTTCAGGTGCTGGTGGAGGAGGTCGTCAAGCACTACCCAAAAATCTTTGGAAGCAGTCCCTGCAGGTACCAGAGGCTGTCAAGAGGAACACCTGGCTGGGGATCCAGACCAAAGTAAACGCTATAGGAGTGACCACCAGGGAAGTGGACGATCTCAAGAAGAGATGGTATGATCTAAGGATCATTACTAAGAAAAAATTGGCAGCAAGAAGTAAGGAGGCCAATGCTACAGATGGAGGGAAGAACAGGGCACCTGCTCTCATGGACCTGGAAGAGCTTGTGGAGTCCACACTGGAGCCAGAGTGTGTTGTGGGGATTGGTGATGCAGACAGCTCAGCCCGAGCTGCAGCTAAGAAAGGTAAGGGACATGTCCATCATCCCTCACCCCCTGCCTGTGTCCCTCCCCCAATGTGGCTATGTGTTGAGGAAATCCAGTAGACTTCAGTACTCACCTGTAATGCATTATAGGAGTGGTAGTCATAAGAATACCCATCAGAGCTGTCAACATGAAATAATGTCAGGCATGCCACACAATACAATCAGAGACATGGGAGTAGCAGGATATAGTGATATTATAATGTGATTTAATAGTGAATTACACGGTGAAAGCACCACTAAGACACTGTCCATATCTGTCCACAGGGGAGACATCACGCAAGTCACTGCAGGAGAGGGAGAAGACACGTCCCCAAAGGGATAGGAGTGAGCAAGAAGGCAGGGATGCAGGGCCCAGCACTGCAACACCTACAGCACCCTGCACACAAGCAGCTTCCACACCAGAGGCAGACGACACCATTCAACTTGGAGCATCTCCAGTGCTCCTTGACTCACCACAACATGAATCACAACGACCTGACACACCAGCAGACACAGAGGTGTCAGACATCTGCAGGCCCAGGAGGCATGACGTTCCCCCGCAAAGGATCCTACAAACATCCTCCGATGAGGAAAGAGAGTGTGAGGAGTCAATAGATTCAATGGCAGGAAATGCACCAGGTCTTACATCCACTCCTGTCAGCCGATCCGGAGGAACAAGACGTCGTAGGGTCCGGGAGGCAAGCGTGAGTGGCCGTGATGAGGGTGTCTTCTGTGGCCTTGAGACCACAATGATCAAGGTGCAGCACCTGCAGGCAAAAGCTATTAGTGCAGTGCACAGACAAATGCGCCATTTGAACACAATTTTTAATAACATGAACAAGGGAATCACATCAATGGCAGACAGCATGAGGGACATGGCCGATGGAGTCAGGGACATGTCACTGTGTGTGATGTCACTCTGTGAGGAACTACATGAGGACCGTGCACAAAGGCGCCGGGAGAGCCATTGCATGCAACAGCAGACAAGGGGCATGCACCGTCTTGCAACTGCGACTTCACTGCTGTGTCGCCGTTCAGTTGCGATGCAGATGGGGCTGGTGCACTGCTGTACTGATCTCACAAGGGGGATGGGGAGAGTCACTACAGCAATGGAAGTGCTGCAGACAAACCAGTCAGCCACCACAGGAGCAGAAGGTGTAGGGGACACAGACACCACTAGTAGCAGGAGCAGCACCCCTGTCCCTGAAATAAGGAGGAGCAGCAGACGCCAGAGTGCCGGCGCTGGCACAGCAGACTTGGAACTAAGCCAACCTCACGCATCACGCGGTGCTGTTCATGGCGCAAGCAGTGAGTCTGCCATAATCAGTTGGACATGTGAAGGTGAGCTAACCCCCGTCCACCCAATAGTGCTAGGCACACTAGTATGTTTCAATTGGGTCTTCTGACATTTAAATGTAGTGCCAAATAAACTACGTGCATTGCAGTACAACACATGCTTTGTTTTTATACTTACTCAAAAGTAGTTGTGTGTGATTTCTGCCCGTCTCTGTCTTCCGTCTGTGGTTGTTGGTACTCCTACTGTGTTGGCTGCTGGTAGTGCCTGCTCATCGTCATGGTCTTCATAGTCCTCCAATTCCACCTCTGTGCCCTTCTTAGTTGCGAGGTTGTGCAACATTGCACAGGTTGCAATGATCTTACAGCATGTTACAGGTGAGTACTGCCGTGCCTCCCCACTTTTGTGGAGGCAGCGGAACCGGCTCTTCAGGAGCCCAAAGGTGCGCTCCACGATGTTCCGGGTGGATTTATGTGCCACATTGTATCGTCTCTGGCTGGGGGTTGTGGGGTTGAGGTAGGGTGTCAGGACGAAGGAACGGAGTGCATATGCACTATCCCCTAATGTGAAAGACAAAAATACATTACTCACAGGCACACTTTGACAAACGTCTGCTTCATCTATCAAGGGAGTGTCACCCAGTAATTTACCTAGCAGGTATCCTTCCCCGAATTCACCCGCTGGCAGGCGGTCATAGATCCCACTGTTTTGGAATATGTAGGAGTCGTGGGTGCTTCCTGGGTACCTAGCCACTATATCTGTGATAATGTTTTGGCATCACAGATTGCTTGTACATTAATTGTGTGTGATGACTTCCTGTTCCTGTATATGTGCACAGTGGCAGCTGGGGGGAAAATGGGGATGTGGGTCCCATCAATGCAGCCAATCACGTGTGGGAAATTTGCCATGAGGTAAAAGTCAGTCTTGGTCCTGAGCAAGTCCTTATCAGTGTCTGGGAAGTGGATGTAATGCTCCATTCTTTGCATCATGGCATCCAGGAACTTTCGGAAAAAACGCAACAGGCAGCTCTGGGACATCCCACCTACCGCTGCCACAACACTCTGGTAGCTCCCAGATGCAAGAGGTGTATGCTACAGAGCACCTGAACATGGGGTGGGGTGGCGTGGGCCCTTGGTTTTGGGTGGTCCAGGAGTGGGTGCAGGTCCCTGATCAGGTCCATGATGGTCTGGGGGTGCAGTCTGTATCTTTCAAGTATCTCTGGCTCTGTCAATTGGAAGAGTGTTATCCTCTGCTGGTACACCTGCTCCTCCCTTCCGTCTCACCTGCTGCCTGTAGCCGTAGACGTCTTGCTATGACATAGAAAGCCGCCCAAGTGGTTCCAGTGTTGCATTTTGGGGCCCTTTTTTATAGGCTGCACCTGGTTACCACCTGCTTTCAATCCATGTTAAATACTGATTCATAAATACCGAATTTTCAGTAAATTCGGTAATTTATGGGTGACCTACATCTCGATGGTGTTGTTTTTTCCATTTCTTAATTTCCGAATCGGTAATTTTACCGATTCGGTACATTTACTGACTCGGTATAATTTCCGAATCGGAAATGTTACCGATTCGGAACATTTACCGACTCGGTATATTTTCCGATTCGGTAAAATTTCCGATTCGGTAATTTTACCGGTTCGGTAATATTTCCAAATCGGTAATCTACCGAATTGGAATTTTTACCGATTCTGTATATTTTGGCGACCTACATCTCAATTTCCAAATACCGGTAGGTAACGGCCGAAATTACCGATTTTCCGCCGTTACCAACCGGTATTATGCTACCTACATCTGGCCCCAAGTTATTTAATCACCATAACCACCATATTCCTCCAGTTCTAAATCTGATCATTTTTGCCTGTGGGTTACCATCATCTTCTGGATAGCATGCTATATTTAGCTCTTTATTAAGACCTCCTATATCAACGCTAAAAATCTTATTAGCATGTGCTGCCCACAAGACTCCAAACCAAGCTGTGCAAGAGCCATTGTGGAAGAATGGAAGTGATATGAAAGGTGTTCCCACTTTTTCCTGGTGTGAAGGCAACAATCCACAAACCCAACAATCAGAAATATTAGCAATACTATGCGTATAATGCAACATTCGAATAAATGAATTGTTGTGGTAAGAAAACCTATGTTGCTCATCTAACAGTGAAAGAGTAAAATAATAATAATCAGGCAGTGTACGTGTTGGGTGTACAAGTCTATGCATAGGACATTTCACATGTAGGAACCAAGCTATTACACAAATACTCATAACGCTAGATAAACTTGCTGCCAAACAAATAAATGTCCATTTAAATTTGATTTACTTCTCCGTAGCATGTTGAATATCCAAATGATCTTCCTCCATGATAGGCATTCGCAATATTGAAATCAACAATGTCTCTCTCTGTATAGTCTCTTATGATTTTTACCAACTTAGTTCATAAATGTTCTTTCTCAAAAGGTATATCCTGAATTCGATACCTAATCAATAAAGGAAACACAGTCACTTGGGCAAAATAAACACAGTTCCACATCAACAGGCTCCGCGCTATGAGCAAAACAAAAAACATTGAGACTTTGCAGTTCAAAGATGACTGTAGCAATGAAAAATCAGTGTAACAAGTACTTCAAGAAAGGTCATCCACAAGTTCACCTACAACAGTCTGAATGACTGTTAAATAGATTGCTTTTTTCAAGACATATTTCTGGGCCAACTGGTGGAAAGTTCAGATTCTATTTCCAATCCTGGACAGAGTAGAGTAATGCACACACGGATAGTATCAGCATTTTTCTCCACCACGAATCCTCTTTGGTTTTTCATTCAAAGAGTCTTTTCCTTTCAGCTCTTGACAGTTCTCAGTTATTTATTTCAGCATTTCTTGAATCTTTGTTATCAGCTTGCCATCAGGGTGGCTCATACAGTTCAATCCTCGCATTACACAGTTCATTCAACGTGGCATTCTGTACTTTTTCCATGCAATTTGACAACTCAGGTGCTGAGAAACTCTGACAGAGCACCATCAATCCTTTGCACGTTTTCAATCTAAGCCTTTCACTTTTATTTTCACTTTGATCAGTTTCAGACGGTTTAGCTATGGGTGCAAATGATTTTTCAAGGGAACATTGCAGACATTTTGGATACCCTCTCCGCCAGCTTTTTCCTACCTCCACTCGTAGGCTCACAGCAGAAATTTTTCCTTCAGAGGTTGCTCCTGACTCATTCATCCCTTTGACTCTGTGTAGTAACCAGGCACACACAGAAAGTCTTAAGCTGGTTAATTTATTGGCTACATGGGTAACAGAGCCAGAAGGACCAGCTCTGTCAACCGCTCCCAGCAGAATGACAGAAGGTCCTGTTGCCAGGAGACATACATTCCAAGGACCCAATACCTCATAGAACTAAGGACATGTTTAAAAGTACATTACACTTGCATGAGAGATACATCACAGCATTACAACATATCTTCTTCTCCAAAAAACCCCCCAAAAAAACAAATGAAGATGGCCAAAACGAGAGCGTGAGTAAGATGCGTGTAGATAATGGCGGTTGTAAATGTTTTGATTGTAAACCTCTTTGGTATAGGCTTACATAAGTTCACCAAAATTTTACTTTAAAGCCAAATAGCGCAGGAGTTTTACGCTGCTCTAGGACACAAATACCTTACTTAGTGGGAGTAGTAGTCCAGCGAAGTCTTGTCCTTAACGTAATTCAAGAGACTTTTCTTGAGTAGATAAAATCGGAAGTAAGCCAATGTACTGCGCAGGTTCCTTCATGTAGCCAGGAATCGTCGCCATAAATTTGTAGTAACCAGGCACACACAGGAAGTCTTAAGCTGGTTAATGTATTGGCTACATGGGTAACAGAGCCAGAAGGACCAGCTCTGTCAACAGCTCCCAACAGAATGACAGAAGGGCCCGTTGCCAGGAGACATACATTCGAAGGCCCCAATACCTCATAGAACTAAGGACATGTTTAAATGTACATTACACTTACAACACACTGCTTTCATCTGAGTCAGTTTTCACGTTTTGCTTTTCCTGTGCAGTTTGCTTTAGTGCTGCTTCTGACTGTGGGTGTTCCCTTACAGCTTGACTGACCATCTTCTGTTAGCTTTTGACCACTGCTGGCATTTTTTATTGAAAAGGAGCTGTTTTATCAGGGGGACACGGGACCATAATGTGTGAGAGACATACACCCAATTTGGAAGGTCACCACATTTCACAATAGTCTTTGCCAGGATCATTTCGAACAGGCCTTTCCCTTTCACAGCATCTCTCAGATCAAGGTTTTGGCACCAACCATTATGCAGATCTTGTGTAGGCGCTGCAATCTGGTGAGAAACTGCTCACTCCACATCAACCAGACCTTCACAGCAATGGCTAGTCTTTTCATCAGTGTTTGTCACAAGTGAGTTTGCATGTACATATTCAAGCCACTTCAGTGATGCTGAAACACGGTCTTTTGCAAAGTGTAACTCTGTGCTGTCTTTGTGTTGCTTTATTGTGCTTGAAACTTCAGGCAGATAGCTACAATCCAATCTTTGTCCAATCTGTGGTTCTGCACAAATCATCTTTGGGACCTCATTATGATCTGATTTCAGATAAACCGGCAATCTATACCTGGGCATCAGTTTTTGCAATAACACATTTTCTACTATACAGTTGTCATTTTTCTCAGATTCTGTTCCGATACAACCTTTTCTTGTACCTCTTTTAGTTCTTTACAAGTGTCAGCATTAAATAAACAGTATCCATTTCAGATTCACATGTGAAATTTCCGTTGAATGTATATGCTAGCAGGAAACAATATTGTACAACTGAATTAGCATTGTCTCTCCCATGACAATATTGACTCCCATTTGAGCAGTTATACTGCATGTTATGGTAAGGGCAATCAATTTCGAATTTTGGGCTGAAGTAACTACTGAAAGCCACGAAGCTTTGACAACATATTGTATAGGGAGCGCAGCATGTGCTGCTCCTAATCTGTCATTGTTACCTTTCAAACATGGGAAATCTACAAAATGGACATTGTTGGGCTCAATCAGACATTCATCCTTAAAGTCTAACCTTGGCTTTAGGCATAGATTCATGACACCTAGACATTCAGGTTCAGTTTAATTACAAACAATTTCATGTGTTGGCTTTGAGCTCAATACATTTGAATTCAGACATTTCTTGGTCACAGTATTTTCCCAAAACAACATCACAAAGGAAGGAACTTTTTCAACAATTGGACATTTTATCATTATTTTCTCACTCTTTTTGTGACTGACATTTACCATAGCAATTACATTAAGGCAGCTGGGCATTACTGTGATGTTGGGGTCAAGGGTCATTGGGAAATAAGTCACAGACCTTTGAACACATTTATGTTTTTGAACAGGCGCTGAGAGAGCACAGCCCTCCCTCTCACTGCAAATTGGTGTATTTTCATTTAAATAAACTTGCACTCCTACTGCATGGGTGCAGCACTTTTTCTCTTTCAACTCTAGGAATGCTTTTGTGCAATCCTTGTGTATCAGCCTCAGTAAAGGCTTAGCCACTAGGGAAATGTTTGGTAACCACTCACTACAGCAGCTAACCATTCCCCAAAAACATCCTGACTTCTATCTGAATTTGAGGTGGATTCATCTGGTGATTTATTTCCACTCTCTCTGATGACACCTTTCTAGCTCCTTTTCCAATTATGTGTCCCAGACATTCATCTTCTTTGACAGTATTCCTGACTATTCTCATGCAATAGCACTGGGACATAAACTTGACAAAAATCAATAACAGCAAGCCATTCTTCAGCACATGGAATGTGAAAAAAAATATATATTGGCTGGATTCGGTACCAAAGGACAACCTAGAAAAGTTATACTGCTACTCTCCTGCATTATTCTGTTATTTTCATTAATTTCTGTGAACCTGTGATCAGAAAGTTACAAAAACTCCCAATCTGTTCCATCAAAAATCCTTTACTCAGTTTATCTCCAATTATTAGAAATATTTCTGCACCTGATGCTGTTCTTGAACACGTCATCTGGTTCCAATTTGAATAAGACTTGTTCTGCATGTTTATTAATCTGACATCTTTCTTTGTGAACTCACTTACATCTGTGTTTAACATTTCTTTAAAATCAGAAGGTAATTTTTCAACTGTCATTTCTGCTATAGCTGTCTCTTGTTGGGCCTTTTTAAAATGTACATCCTCATCAGGAATATGGTAATTAACATCATCTACTACTTTCGGGTGCGCATTTCACTTGACAATAGCCATTCTCTTTGGTAATGTTAAGGCAGTCAGCAAATTTTGAACTAACTCTCCATGCTGTATCCACAATTGTATTCAGTATGGTAATAGCATAAGCTGCAATTGTGCCATCGGGTAGCTTAAAACAAGATCCATCTATATACAATTCACCCTGAGCATTAGGCAGGGGCCTGTCAGTCAGGTCCACTCGACCTTTTGTTTGTTCTTCAGTGGTAAAAATACAATCATGTATATCACTGGACTGCTCAAAGGGCATTTGCAACTAAGTAGCTGGATTCAAGGTCAGGCAGCGTTAAAGTGTAATGAGTGGTACTAACAAAGTGATTTTGTACCCAGTAAGACGGGCACTCGTCAAATGTTGTGTCTTAGTCTGATTCACTAATATATCAACTGAATGGGGAACAAAACCCGTCAATTTATGATCCAGTACAAGTCCTGCCGATTGTCTGATAGAAATGGCAGTTGCTGCCACGGCCTTCAGGCAACCAGGGAGTGCCATGGCCACATATACTTTTTGCATTTAAAGTTTAACCCTTCTCTCATCACTTTCTACACTCTCTTCTTGTGCTTTTAATTGTAATTCTTTAGTTTTCTGTACAATAGTCTGTTCTTCAAAATTCTTCCTATCCTTTTCTTCTTTAATCTGTTTCTGTTTCTGTTTAATTTGTTTTCTCCATAACCCTACGGCATCAAACATAATCTGCTTACTTTTTCTCTTAAAGAACTGCTCTTCTACATACTGCAGTTTATTTAAATCAAAGAGTACCATTAAGTGGCCACTATAAACTAGCATCTGCCTTCATATATTTGTTTCACAATGTGCTAAACAGTATGGAAGAAATACCGTATTTAATGTACATTTCATAACTCAGAGTGCCTTCTAGAGGCGCTGGCTGCCTTTCTTCCAAAATTCTATTTTTGTTGCAACAACATAATGCACGAAGTGTGCTCAAAACAGGCATGTTTACCAAATTTCTTCTTAACAATTTCGTCAAGAGACTCTCATACCAAAAACCAAGAAATGAGAACAGATTCTCACATTATCTGTCTTAAAATATTTGCAAATGCTTTTATCAAACCAAAACCTACAAAGACAGCCATTTCGATCCTACATGATCGCAATTTTCCAACTCCCACCTGCTGATCCTCAGATCAGTAGATAACCTCCAAAATGGCAACCGAAAAGCCCCAGTTGAGACACACAGCCGCCACAAAGGTCAGGTTGATTAGCTGAAAGTCACCTCGGCCGCGAGAACCAAGTCTCCTCTATGGGGCGCCCCTCAGTGTTTCTGTCTCGTCGAAGCGACCTCCTGCTGGTCCAGCTGCAGTCTTCAGTGGGGTCCCACGTGGGCGCCAATTGTAGAAGAGAGATTTTTATCTGTCTCACTGGTGCAGGGACACCCTTAGTCTACGGGTTCACAAAATGAGGAGTGGAACAAAACACAAGTTTATTACATCTCATGAGCGGGCTCCGTCATACAGACACTTGAGGGAATTGCCTAGCATTGTTTCAAACCTTGTATTTATACACATTTGGTACAGTAAGACAAGTGCTAAAACATTAAAAACCCCTTTGTTATTGTTACATAATGCTTACACAACCCCTTATACAACACCCTTGTAATGCTTACATGCTGAACTGTTGAATCCTGATAAACCCCCTCCCTCGTCGCTTTCATAGATAGGCAGGGGTGGGTTCAGGCTTTGGTGTGCTCATAGATTAGACATCTGCGCGCTCAGGCCTTTCGACAGGGCAGGGCCCGCTACTCTAGCACGCAAGCATTATTAGCACAACCAGCTTTCAGTTAAGAAGTAACTTCTGACTTTGCAAAAAGTCCCAGCAGAAACACAAAATGGGGACAGGTAGACAAAATGTAAGAGGAGTATAGGCTAACTTGACAAAATTCATTTTTTACCATTAAACACTCTAATTCACAGCACTCGTGCTCTCTTCCAAGCATTGCTCACATTGTTCCAGCCCTCTCTCCCTTGCTCATCACACTCTAGCTCTCCTCCTGTCCAATCTTTTCACCTTTTCTTCATTCCCTCATTAATTCCTCTTCTTTTTGTGCCAGTTTAATTTAAGGCTGTTGTCACTTTGTAAAGTGCATCCATACCACTCAGTGCCCATGGACTATATGGAAACACACCGACTTGGGGCTGCAGTGTCTATGTTGGCTCACTCCAGACTCAAAGAGTACCTCCCACAGGCCATCAATGACTTACTACCCCCTAGGGTGGCGACTTCAAAAAGTCCATGAGTCAACACAGTATGTCAGCTCTTCGCTGACTGAGCAAGGGAAAGGCCCTCAGTTAATTTTTCTGTATATATGTTTTTCTTACGTGTTGTTCTTTTAAATTATTTGATTTAATTTAATTTGAAATAAAAGGACACGCCCAGTATACACACATTTCAAGAGGCATGGAGTAAATGCTTGTAAAGAACGTTCCCTCCCACCTTCATTTAACAACTGTGTTGCCTCTGAGTTGATTATCTAGGGAAGCACTAAGTATCAAAATATGCTGTTGCTTACTTTTCCAAAACAAAGGAACAATTGCCATATCCTCCATCCCCCTTTCAAAGTTAATACTTTCTCAATTGAGAATAGTCCAAGTTTAAAGAATTTCCAAGAATCATAGCCTGCATCAATAAATGTCACAAATCTGCTGCTATTCTTAGTAAGAATTATTTATAGAGGTCACTACTTAGTTACTTGTAACCTAGCACTTGAGGACAGTTTCTCAACCGTTACCCTTAAGGGTTCTTCTCATTTTAGGATGTGGCTGATGAGGACTAACGCCACAATTCTAATCTAAACCAATTAAATTTCCGTTCAGAGAATATTTTGTTACTGATGAAAGGATCTCCACCTTAAATTCAACTGAGCCGCTACAGTTCATGATGAGAATGCAAGCAGCCACAATAACTGATCCACTCATCTCAACTTTAAAGTTATCTATTAAATATTTCTTGGTGTTGATGTTAAAGTTGCTCACTCACCAACTTGTCCAAGACAACATTAACCACATTAACTTCTGTATTGAAAGTATCAGTGCAGAATCCTCCATGCCATTTTTTATAGATTGTACTGTTCAGACTACCACTCCCAGATCAAGTAAGGCGTTCAGACTACTACATCAGTCAGTACTAACAAGAGCAGTCTTTAAAAATGTAATGCGTTGCAAAACGAGGAACTGACCGTAGCTGGGACGCTGCCCTCTTCTGAGCGACTTCGGATTCTGCTGCTGCACCTTGCCGCACCCGCTTCGCGGGTGCCGCTTCGCGGGTGCCGCTTCGCGGTGTGGTGGTCTGGGAGCCCCCTTTCAAGGACTCTGTGCTCTGTGTGCCCTGGGTGAAAGGACTGACAGCTTCAGGGGTGGAGTGCTGCAGGGACTCGCCTTCCCAGGAGTCCCTGCGTGACCCTTGTCACCTGGTCTGCGCCCCCTGATAGACCCGCCCTCGGGACGGCAAACAATTTAAAATCTCTACTCTCCCTGGCTTTAGCGGGACATTCAAACGAGGAACTGACCGTAGCTGGGACGCTGCCCTCTTCTGAGCGACTTTGGATTCTGCCGCTGCACCTTGCCACACCCGCTTCGCGGGTGCCGCTTCGCGGGTGCCGCTTCGCGGGTGCCGCTTCGCGGTGTGGTGGTCTGGGAGCCCCCTTTTAAGGACTCTGTGCTCTATACTCTGTGTGCCCTGGGTGAAAGGACTGACAGCTTCAGGGGTGGAGCGCTGCAGGGACTCGCCTTCCCAGGAGTCCCTGCGTGACCCTTGTCACCTGGTCTGCGCCCCCTGATAGACCCGCCCTCGGGACGGCAAACAATTTAAAATCTCTACTCTCCCTGGCTTTAGCGGGACATTCAAACTAGGAACTGACCGTAGCTGGGACGCTGCCCTCTTCTGAGCGACTTCGGATTCTGCCGCTGCACCTTACCGCACCCGCTTCGCGGGTGCCGCTTCGCGGTGTGGTGGTCTGGGAGCCCCCTTTCAAGGACTCTGTGCTCTGCGTGCCCTGGGTGAAAGGACTGACAGCTTCAGGGGTGGAGCGCTGCAGGGACTCGCCTTCCCAGAAGTCCCTGCATGACCCTTGTCACCTGGTCTGCGCCCCCTGATAGACCCGCCCTCGGGACGCCATACTTTCTATTTTAACAGGTCCACTCCCACGCGGCGCGAGAGCGCTGGGCGAAGCCTGGACAAAGGGCGGGCCCTCTTAGGCACTCAGAGGCCGAAGGAGGCCGGGCTGGGCCCTCTCCCTTTCCTTTTGCACATCGATGTTCATCACATTATAAGGACTTTTACCATAACTTCAGAGTAAGCAGACTCATTTAAAGAACTGTATTTGGTCCTTCGTTGTAAATGCTTATTTAGTGTTTTGTTTGAGATCACCTTTATAGTGTTAGTGTGCCCTAACCAGGTCCCCACAGCCACTAGTGATTGTTATGATGTTGTCTCTCCCAAAGGACAAGTCTCTATTGGCTGGAGGAGCCAATCGAGGTACACTCGATAATTACATCTTTAGGGTTACCACAGAGACTGACAGGGAAACTGTGCTTGCAGAGTGACGGGCCGAGAGACGCCGCTCAGTGGAACTCATTAAGAACAAGCGCTTGTCTCTGGGCACGTTACAGCAAGCTATTTCGCCTGTTCCAAGTCTTATTTGTGAAAGGGAGGATTGTGAGGTATCCCTCAGTGATAGTATCCCACTACTTTTCCAGGACAGATCCCCTACACTAGCTGAAACTAGTGACCCGATTATAAATGTCTCAACCTCTTCTCTTAACCTGATCCCAGAGGTCGAAGTTTTGTCAGATACTCCTCCACCAAAAGTAAAGGCTATTCAAAAAACAAACAAGACTCTTAAAACCCCTCAAGCACAAGGTCCACCCCCGAAAAAAAGGAGAAAGAGGGGAAGTGGTCCACAGAAAAATAAGATCATCCATACTAATTTGGGAAACACTAAAAGCTCTTCAAACAACGTATCCCTAACACCTGTAGTAGTTACACCACCACATGTCCCAACAAAAGACTCATCTACTGATGTAGTGGGCAACATGGAACATTTAATTAGATCACTCATATTGCCATTAGCAGAGAGGCTGAAAAGAATAGCCCAACAGCTGGGAAATTTGGAACAAGCTATTGGGGAAATCAAAGGGGCTACTAAGGACCTATTAAAGTTCACACCAGCGCCCCCAATTTCTGTCTCAGCTCCAAATACCACAATTCAGAAAGAAACAAAAACTATGAATTCAGCTAAAACAAAACTGCCAAAATTAATCCCTCCTAAAACAACAGAGTCAAATTTCAAAAGTAAAGGTAAGGAGGCCCAAGTGGGTGGAAAATCTAACTTTCCACGAAGTGTCCCAAACGCGAACGACAAAGAAAACGCTGTGAGGGTAATTCCATCTAAGAGGCTCATAGTGGAATTGCCACCGGAAGCAGTTCCGTATGTGGTGGTTCTCACTGGAGTGCCACCTCTAGAGGAGGGTAGTACAGAAGCTGAATACCAACTGAGAAATAAAGTCATATTTTGGCTAAGACAGAATCGCCCACTTCCACCAAATATAAATGGTAAAATTCTACATGTCAGGCATCTTCCCTGGTTGGGACAAAGAATAAAGGACATAAAGGGAGATATTATAATAATACATTTTAGAGATGAAAGAGCCGTTGGGCATATTGTTAATTGGCTCTCCCAAAATGTCAGTAATGTAATCACTGCACGTGATTTGACATACTTTTATCCTAGAGGTCCAATGGCCCCTGTAAGCAACGTTAGGCCCCTGTTTCATTCCCAGAGTAATTACATAGGGCCCTCATTTCGAAACCAGAATGATTGTTTCAGGCTTCCATCCCACAATCTGGAAGGTTGCTCTAGGTTCTTTTCCCAACAGCAATTCGAACATCCTATACCCGTTTATAACCGCTATGCAGTTTTTTCGGGCATGGAGGGAGTCGACTGACTCGATTCTGGAATTATACTTAATAATGTTGTCGACAGTTCACAAGAGGTTTTGCCAATGATCATAGAACCATCTTCTAATGGTATCTCATTTGTCCAGTTCCCAAAACAAATCTGTTTGCAGGATACAGTGATTGACCCTGCGCCCAAGTCCACGGGTCAGAACCAACCTTGCTTAGCTCCCATCTTTGAACAGGACTTAATTTCTAAATCCACTAACAGACTGACACGAAATAATGGGGGATATCAAGGGGCTGAGAAAAAACCTCGTATCACAGTTCTATTTTGGAATGTGGCAGGGCAACGGTCCAAAGTGACTAATGACAAATTGATCGAATTTGCTCCTAAATTTGACATAATAGCACTACAGGAGACCTGGGCATGTGGTGCGATACATATGGAGGGTTTTAGGACCTATTTTTCACCTGCCCAACCATCCACCTCAGGCAAAACGAAAGGAGGTTTAACAATTTATGTTGCAAACCTCCTTAAAACAATGGAAGTTGTGCCCATAAAATTAGATCCAAATTTTCAGATTCTTAGGTTATGCCTCAACAACAAGGATAATTTCCTCGTAGTTAATTTCTATAATATTTTGCCAGATGTTGAAGCATTGAATGTGGGATCCCTGATTCGCGCTATACTATTAGCTCACAAGACAAAGGCAACCAAGGAGGAGGTAATTATCTGGGGGGGGGGGGGGGGGGGTTAATCTGGGACCATGCATCCTTGGCAGAAATGATATTTGTGGTATCCTAGATGAATCTGGAAATCCCATTACGCACTTTAGGCACTCCACCCTAGGTAACCTTCTCAATGAAACACTGTTCGAACGAGACTTAGTTCTAGCAAACAATCTCAACAAGGCAGATTTGTTACTTGCTCCAACATTCCATGGGAGGGGACACCAAACAGTCATAGACTATATTTTAGTCTCAAATGGAGAAACGTCTGTAGACGCAGTGTTTACCTCACATAAAATTGCATTAAGTGACCATAGCCCAATTAGTATCTCAATGTCATTGTCCCAGAACCCAAGGAGTGGCTTTAGTTCCATCTTAGCACAAAATAATTTGGCCCTAAACAGATTAAATGGTTACGCATTGAAATGGGGGAAAGTAGACCCTATAGAAATAACAAAGTGAGTGGTAGTAAGGGCCTTTTCTCCCCTCATAAAATGTCTTGCCTTAGATGCAACAGACCTAGAAATCATCGCCAATTTTGAGACAATTATAAAAACGATTAATGAGGCTTTGTGGGTTGAAATAAAACATAAATCCACACAGAAAAAGGGCTGGTTCAATCATGATTGTACGGTTGCCTATTCTAACTTAAAAACTGCTTTGAGGAAGTCAGTTAGGATCCCACAAGAGGTAAAAAATTTAAGGAAGCAATACAACTCTGCACTGAAAATAAAGAAAAAAGAATTAAAAAAGCAATTATGAGACCAACTGCACGAAAGCTGCACTCATAAGAATTCGGCTGCCTTCTGGCAAGTGGTCAAGTCTCAGTTTTTAAATCCACAGGACCCTAAATCCAATGACCCAGTTAGCCCTTATCCAATTGATCTACAATTTACACCAAAGCAAATTGCACAGGCTCTGAAAGCTACTAAAAATGGGAAGGCACCGGGTCCCGATGGTGTTCCCATCAACTTGTTTAAAGCCCAAATGGACCTCTGGACCCCCCTTCTAACCAGAGTTCTGAATGCAACTTGCAATGTTGGTCTATTGGAATCTTGGTCGAGGTCCGTGCTAGTTCCCATTTTTAAAAAAGGGGACAGGGGGTCGGTTACCTGCTATCGCCCAATCTCTCTTTTAGACTCCCTTGGCAAGGTGGCTGGTCGAGTCATTTTAGAACTACTACAAGATTGGGCAGATGATGGCAGAATCATCTCAGACCTACAGTACTGGTTTCGTCCAGGCTTAGGGACCATCGAACAGGCCTTAAATCTCTCACTCCTGATCGATAAATATGTTTCCATCAAAGGAGGTGACCTGTACATGGTCTATGTGGATTTATCGTCCGCATTTGATTGTGTCTCCCACTCCAAACTTTGGGCTTTATTGATTGATATGGGGACACCATTGAATGAAGTAAAGTTTCTCAGAGAACTTTACTCAAACGCCACAGCAAAAGTCCGCTATGGGGTGGGGGGGGGAGCTGACGGCGGAGTTTCCAGTAGAAAGAGGGGTGAGGCAAGGCTGTGTCCTGGCACCCTTTCTTTTTACTCTATATACAAATGGGCTGGAAAGAGAGATGTTGAAGGGGTGTCAGGATCTTCCAATGGTGAACAATCGCTCAATTCCCGCACTCCTTTATGCTGACGGCACCGTCATACTAGCTCGCACCCGCCTTGAACTCCAAAAGAACCTGGACAGATACTCTACATTTATGGCAGGTCTGGACCTGAAAATAAACATTAGTAAAACCTTTGTTATGAGGGCAGGTTCAGGTCGCAAAAATAAAATGAGGGGGATCTACCTCAACAGGAAAAAATAGCGACAACAGATAAATACTCTTACTTGGGTATGACAATAGACCATAAACTTTCATGGAAACCAGCTGTGGAAACACGCAAACTGCTTTTTTAAAGAACTACAGCAGCTCTGACTAATTTTACCAGAAAGTTGGGAAAGAGAGCTCCCCCAGAAATTATTATGATATATAAAGCCAAATGTCTATCTGTGGCTTTGTATGGGGCTGGTCTCTGGGGTTTTGTGGACAAGGACGGTATCCAGAGGGTAGAAAACTCCTTTTTGAGGTTCCTTCTCGCAGTACCTAGTAGTACGGGTACTTTTGCTTGCCACACTGAATTGGGTCTCTCATATGCGACGGACTTAGCAAAAACTGAACCTTTGTTATTATGGCACAGGATCTGGACCTCAGATAAAACAACCCTTACTCAATCTATTCTTTCAGACTGCCTAAACATGGATAATGCTAATAACTCTAGGTGGTTGCGGTATATAGCGAGGTTTTTTCATGATTTAGGATGGGACCAATATTATTTAAACCCCTCCTTAATTCGCGAGGTACCGAGGAAGGTCTTAAAAAAGAAATGCCTGGCTCATCTTTAGGACCTGAGACTGACGAGCGAGGTCACTAAACCTTTGGCTGTTCACACTTTGCTTATACAAGCGGTACCCACTACACAGCCGTATCTCACCTATAACATCACGAGTTATGAGCGTTATCTACTGGTAAGGTTCAGGATGAATTTTGTTTCATAGATTGGTTGCATTTCCTACCAGAAAGAACTGGGCCAAAGTGCTGTTACCCTGTCCTTGTGATGGTACCTCTTCTCAATCTACTTTGCACATCATTCTTTTCTGCAAATTTTATTGTGAACTCAGGAGAAAATGGCTTATATCTCTTTTAAGGAGCACTGGTTTTAGACAATGTCGTCCATCCTTGCTTTTTTAGGTTTCGCTGGGGGGCGGAGCCGTTAGGCTCCTCCTCCAGAGAAATCTATTGAGTACAGTAAGCACTCTGGAACACGCCCCCCGTCCCATTTGCTAGCTCCATAAATGGAGCCTAGCCATTGGACGAGGGGCCTGTCCATCAATGCCGGACCAGACACGGGGGCGTTCCCGAGATTCTTTGGCTTTGGCGACGTCACGCGACGCCGGGAACGCCCCCGAGTCTGGTCCGGCCGGGCCGTGCTTGCTGCTGTCCTGCCTTGTGTCCCTCCTCCCGCCGTCCCCACGTTTCCCGCCTCCCTCCCGACGTCCGTGTCCTTTCCCGCCCCCCTCGTCCTCTCCCGCCCGCCCCCCTCGTCCTCTCCCGCCCCCCGTGTGTTCATTTTTTAACTCGGGTCGGAGGGAACTCCTCCCGCCGCCCCCCCTCCCGCTCTCCCCCCTCCCGCTCTCCGTGTGTTCCTCCGTGTCCCCCCTCCCGCCGTCCCCCCTCCCCCCCTCCCCGTAAAGCGGTGCTTAGTTTGTGTGAAACGTGAAGGACACCGCAAGCGCCCCCGCCGCCTCCTGGGAGCAGTCCGGTTTGTTGTCGGCTTCTCTTGACGGGTGATTGGGCTTGTCACAGATTTCACATCTGAAGCTCAAAAGCTCCAGGTAGGATGGCGCTGGCTCAAGCAAGGGAACCCGACCTTGTGTTGCGTTTCCTGCAGGAGGTGGAGGAGCGAGCCGAGGAGGTACTGGCGGACAAACAGCAGGTGAAGAAGGGAGGGCGTGTGCATTTGGAGGAGAATGCAACTGTTTCGGCGTGCGGTGCTCGACTGCCCCGCCTCCTTCCCACGCGTCGAGATGCCTCTACCTCTTATTAGTCCGTGATCTTTCAATCAACTGCTCTGCTACTTCGTCCTCTCCTTTCACCACCCGACCACTCTCCGCTCACACCCCCCCGCTCTGCCTCCCGCCTGTCCCTCACTAGCCCCTGATCTCTTAACCAGTCTGTCCCCAGTCAGTCTACTCTCTAATGCGTGGTCCCTTTTCGCTCCCCCTTTCATCCGCCTATCTACTCTCCCCGCTCTCCTCTTCACCCCATCCTGTCCAGCTCACTAGCTCCCGTGAACCGTCCGCCACTCTCCCCGCGCTGGTATTTTGTATCCATTCGCCATTCGACGCCCCGACCCCCTGCTTTCACTAGCATCCCTCTGTCCTGCCTCTCCCTCGTTGATATCCGCTCTGCATTTCACCCGTTTGTCCCCGCTCCCACGCTGCCTCCTGCCCTTCTTTCAGCAGGCCGTCCCCGCTCCACTCACTGGTCCTCTGCTTACCGTTTCACCCGCCTCTCCCCCTAGTCCGGGCTCCGCTTTTCATCATTGGGCCTCCCTCCCATCTCTGCTTGTAGTTCTCCATTCGCCAGTCTGCTCTCGCCGTCCTACCCCCAAATTCGACCCTCCTGTCCGTTTTGTCCGTCTGTCCCCGCTCCCTCGCGCTCACCAGTGCCTGCACTACTTCACATCGGTCCTTAATCTCCGACCATCGTTTGTCCCTCCTCTCTTCATCTTCAGCTGGTCCCCTCTCCCTCGTTGGTCCCCTCTCTCTCTTTTTTTGCCCATCTGTCTCCTGCTCCTCTCGCTGGGTCGCGCTTTGCTTTCGGCAGCCTGTCCTCTCTCCGCGCACTCGTCCCTTCTCTCTCATACTCATTCGCCTCCCTCCCCCTCACTATGATCTGCTTATCTTTTCAGCCGCCTGCGCCCTCTCCAATACCAGTCCCTACCCTCCTTCCTCTATATCAGCGCCCCCTCTTACAAGTCTCTGCTCGCCTTTCTATACCCCATTCTTGCCAGTCCCGGTGGCTCCCCCTTTTTCCCGTCACAGCACCTTCTTCCCTCGTTGGGCCGTGCTCTCTCTTTGAACTGCCCGTCCCTTTCACCCAACAACTTGCTTCTTTAAATGCCTCTCCCCGTTGACCGTTCGCTCTCGCAGTATAGATTAATTTCTATTTCTGACCCGGGCTCACCCATCAGCCGTCCCCTACCCATCCAGCAAGGGTGCAAGGACATGAAATGTCCCGCCTCCCCCAGCTGGAGTGAAGCGGGGCCCTCTCAAGGCCCCCCCCCCGGGCCCCGGTGCCACTGCTGCACAAGTAAAGGGGCGCCCTCGCCCCTTCTCATGAATGTGATATAATGCCCCCCTCACCCCTATTCACCTTGCACCTAACCCGCTTTGCTGCATTTTCCTGATTGGGTGTCTCTCTTCCCAGCAGGTGTCTTGGGTGCCCTTAGCCCTCCGCCCCCTCTATCATGGTCTCTTTTCATCCTCACTGAATGACCCTCCCGCATCCGCAATGTACTTTACAGAGAATTCTGGGCACCTGTCACAAGACACTCAATAGAAGTGCAGTGCACCTGTCGCACTCCGGTACATCACGGTGCTTTACTGTGATTGTTGCAAAGTTTGAAAAATGTAAGTCATTCTGTCTTCAGTGCCAAAACGTCTCGTACGTCAGCTTGGGTGCGCCTTGAAACATTGCAGGCGCTTATGTTCAAGAGCAAAGTCACAAGGTACTTTCAAAGGCACATTTGGGGTAAAAAAATGAGGTTTGCTGTACACAGCTGGTGGGTACCTTTTATTCCAGTACGGTCTAATATACCCTTTGGGCCAACAGCTGAAGGCACAGAAAAACACGCGCACGTATTTGGATACAAACCTAGCGTCGTGAAGGCGTCTTTTGAAACTGAGATTGTAGCGGCATCAACTTTCCAGACAGCTTGTGTCGGGCCAATAAAGCAACTACTTGGCATAATGCGTTGACCCAGTCACTATAGAGATTCGCATGTTTATTCGTTGATGTATGTAGTTTATGTAAAGCGCCCACATGCGTTGTGACTGCACTTTTTGGGCGCTTTGGGATACTAAATAAATGTAGGTAAGGTCGCTGGGTGCAGGGGGTGATACGTTTTATGTGGAAATGTGCAAAAGCTGGCCGACCACTCCTTTCATACCAACAGAACAAACTCGGCGGCTTGGTGGGTTAATGCACCTGCTGGAGCGTTGCAAGGTCCCTTAAATCGTGGAAAAAAATCAAAATTTGAACAGTGCATTTCCAGACCAACTTGCGCACGACCAGCTAAAAGAGAGCTTTAATGCGTTGCCACGTCGAACCGTATGGTCGTGGAATCCGTATGGTCGTGGAATTAAATTGATTCATAAACCACTAGCCTTGGTCCGCCTCTAGGCGCTTTCGGCAGACGAGGGGCAGTCGTGGGTAGTGATAGAGGCACGTCTTGAATACCTGAATTGGTGCCTTCTGGTGTAGTGGTACTCGGCGTTGTCTTCCAAGCCCCCTAGAATCAGACCACCACAGGAAATGCGGACATTCCAATGCTTGATATCTCGGGTGCCCTTTGCGGTTGGAAACAGGAGGATGTGGCATAACGGCCAGAGCTGCCACTTTGGACCTGGGAAACCAAGTTCGAGTCTCGGCGTCGGCTCCACATCCTGTGATCCTGGGCAAATCACTTAATCGCCCCATCCCTATATATGTGTATCTTTTTTGTAACGTAACTAGTGCTCATATAAAGAGCTACAATACCTTCTAGTCGAGTTTGCGCTACATAAAAACTGCAAAAAGAACTTCTAGTCGACCAGTTACATATGGATTCCATAGGACCCAGTTGTTTCCTGGCTTTAGGGTGATTGGGGGCAAGCCCTCGACTACTATGGAGGAGTCCCAGTCGTACCCTGGAGTTTGTTTGTGGCACATGGTGGTGTCTGTCGGGGTTTTAATTCGAGCAGCACAGGCATATATGGTCAAATGTACATATAGATGCTGCAGCTGAAACCAGTGGTAAATTGTCCTTCCCATTTTTCCCCCAGGGATGCCCCGTATTAGACAAACGGAACAAAAGCGACGCTACAGGTGACCTGTGATCTTTGGAGAACCCCGTATTGACCGACTAGAGAAATGAGGCAGCGCGGTGGGTTGGCGTGCCGGCTGCCGAGTGGCAGGTCACAGATATTAGCCATGGTGAGCTCAGCTCAGCCTTTCATCCTCACCAGGGATAGGCTCAGTGATTTGGGCAGTAGTCATAACCGTTGTTCATAGTGCCACGGAGCCATAAGCATGTTCTGGCACGTGAAATAAAGAAGCAAGCTGTATATGTTGTTAAACGTTAACCACGGACAGGTGTCTGGTGAAAAGTGCAACTGTGTGGGAAAAAGAATCCTCCACCAGTGAACAAAACGAAGAGCGCGTGCCCACCTAATGTAAAAGGGTAGACTCCACCCAGTAGCCGAGCCAGTGTGTCATGGACCCCAAGGCAAGGAAAATAATGCCCCCCGGCTGCTGTTTGAATTATAAAATACAGTAAAAAACAGGGTTAAGTGCCCGCTCTGGGCAGGGCCCCGGTGCCACTGCACCTGCTGCACCAAAGGAAGCTACGCCCCTGCTCCAAGATCTTTTACTCCCACTATTTTTTTGGGGGTACCAGTTTCACTAATTGTTGCGGGCGCATGTGTGCTGCGCAGAGTAATAAGCAACCATTAAAGAAAGTCCCTTCAGACGGCGTGCAGTGCTCGTGTGCCCCGCCCCCTTCCCACGCGTCGAGATGCCTCCAGGTGAAGCAGGATAAATGACTCTTTCAGAGACCTGTTTTGTACGCTCTGCTCAGAAGCTGTAATACTCCTTACCTTCAGAGGTTCGTTTTTGTAGGGGTGGGAAGATTTCCGGGGGTGCAAGGGGCTTCTAACAAACAAAATAATTTGGCTCTTGGGGGGCGGGGGGGTAGTTGCTGTATAAAAAACGGTTTGATTTGAATGAATCATTATGCACGTCAGGGTGTAGTGTAAGATGCACACAATGGGCCCGATTCACAGAATGAACTTAAGACTCAATCCTAAACTTAGTACTATTTTGGCATTCACAGAATGAACTTACTACTTTTGGTATTCACAGAAGTTAGGATTTTGTCTTAAGTTTGTCTTGAGACAGACTTAAGACAGACTTAAGACAGACTTAAGACAAAATCCTAACTTCTGTGAATACCAAAAGTAGTAAGTTCATTCTGTGAATGCCAAAATAGTAGTAAGTTTAGGATTGAGTCTTAAGTTCATTCTGTGAATCGGGCACTATTTTTTTGGGGGTACCAGTTTCACTAATTTGGATATTTGGATATTTGGATGGGTATTTATAGAGCGCGAACGTTCGCTCCGGAGGGAGCATCATGGTGCTGACAAACCAAAAGACCAAGTCACAAGGAAGGTAGTGGGGGGCTAGATGGCTGCTTTAGTCCAGTCATCAGAGAGATTAAAAATCCACGTTTTGAGGTGTTTCCTAAACGGCTTTTCAAGCGTCTGAAGTCTGAGATGCCTTGGCATGCTGTTCCAGGCTCTGATAGCCAGGGTACTAAGTGTTTTACCGCCTTTGGACTTCAGATTGAATTTGGAGGGGGTCATGAGGTTTTCTTGCGAGGATCTAAGGGAGCGGCCTGGTGTGTAGTGGGGAAAGCGGCTTGACAGATATGCAGGACCGGATTTGTTGAAGGCTCGGAAAGCTACAATGAGAATTTTAAAAAGTATTCTTTTATGCAAGGGGAGCCAATGTAAGGCTTTCAGAGCAGAGGAGATTGAGGATTTGCGTGGGAGTTTAAGGACAAGGCGCGCAGCAGTGTGCAGGACGCTTTGAAGTTTCAACCGGGTGGACTTTTTGGTCCCTGCCAGGAGGCGGTTACAGTAGTCCACTCGAGAGAGGATGAGGGCTACCGCGATGGTCTTTCTGGAGTCGAGCGGGAGGAAGTCAAAGAACTTTCTCAGGGACTTTATGATGCCGAAGCATTTACCTGCTACGGTCGTGGCGTGGGTATCGCAAGAGAGATCGGAATCACAATAAATTGTTACTGGATGCCTTGCCTGTTCCGATACCCGACCAACCGTCATCTGCTACCTTGCAACAATCCGTTGTCTAGGTGGATGACTACAGCTCCCAGGATGCATCAGGCCGCCAAATGACACCCGGGCATGGGTTCTTGGTGTTCTGAGTGGCATTTCTTCCTTGAAACTAACATACCCTTGCTCCCAAGGAAGTAGTTTGTGCTTTCCATGGGCAGGCACAGAATTGCCATCTTTACAAATATCTTGGGTTTTCTCTACACTGTTTTACCTCCCTTCAGGCGTTTCCAAAACGCTGCAAATGTCAGCTGTTACTTGTACCCAAATAGGTGATCATTAATTTACAGATCAAAGAAGGTGAAAGGGCGAGTCTCCCTTGTAGTGTAGGCAGAATTGACAAACGTTAAATATTTTTTGGGAGTGGCGGAGCAGTGTATTAAATGCACCATTAAGTTGGGCAAGTTGTCTTTCTGTATGTATGCGTGTGTACATGTCTATATGCTGCTTCTTTTGGTAGGGCCGGCTTATTTACCGGTCATTACAAATGTTTCTGTGATTTCTGGAGATGCTGCCCACAGTGCAGGAATCCCTGCAACTCACAGCCCTCCTTCCACCTCACAGCCCTCCTTCCACCTCACAGCCCTCTATCCACCTCACATCCCTCTATCCACCTCACAGCCCTCTATCCACCTCACAGCCCTCTATCCACCGCACAGCCCTCTATCCACCTCACAGCCCTCTATCCACCTCACAGCCCTCTATCCACCTCACAGCCCTCTATCCACCTCACAGCCCTCTATCCACCTCACAGCCCTCTATCCACCTCACATCCCTCTATCCACCTCACAGCCCTCTATCCACCTCACAGCCCTCTATCCACCTCACATCCCTCTATCCACCTCACAGCCCTCTATCCACCTCACAGCCCTCTATCCACCTCACAGCCCTCTATCCACCTCACAGCCCTCTATCCACCTCACAGCCCTCTATCCACCTCACAGCCCTCTATCCACCTCACAGCCCTCTATCCACCTCACTGCCCTCTATCCACCTCACTGCCCTCTATCCACCTCACTGCCCTCTATCCACCTCACAGCCCTCCTTCCACCTCACAGCCCTCCCTGCAGGAACTCACTGCACCTCACAGCCCTCCCTGCAGGAGCTCACTGCACCCCCCAGGTGGTTAAGCTGATCTCGCGAGGATAGCTCTGGTTGGTTCCGGAAGTGGGGGTCTACGACTTTGAGACCACCTTCTCCGTGTTTATTCCACCTGGCTTTGCTGTGGCAGAGACTTGTTTGATATTGGACAAGGTGAGAGCAACTAGACGTGACAGCTTCTTGCATTTCCACCAGAATTTCCAGCCTGTCCTCTCCCTGCCTGTTGTCGTGTCCCGGCGGCAGCAGGTAGGAGCGTGCACTGCGTCCCCGAAGTAACAGCCCTAAAGCAAGCAAGAAGTACGCCCCCCTCCCACCAATCCCTGTTAGGTAGTGGAAACTGTCCAAAATGGGGTGCAGACAGCCCCTCTCACCTTTCGGCTTGGTACCACTGCACCAGCCACACTACTTCCCTACTGACCGTTCTCCACTTCAGCCCCGTCTAAATTACAATTCCTGCTTGTGACCCTTTTGCCTGCTTGTGCTTGTTTTCCTGACCCTGTTGCCTGCTTGTGCCTCCGTGTGCCCCTGTTGCCTGCTTGTGCCTCCGTGTGCCCCTGTCGCCTGCTTGTGCCTCAGTTTTCGTGCCCCTGTTGCCTGCTTGTGCGCCCCTGTTGCCTGCTTGTGCCTCCGTGTGCCCCTGTTGCCTGCTTGTGCCTCCGTGTGCCCTTGTTGCCTGCTTGTGCCCCTGTTGCCTGCTTGTGCCCCTGTTGCCTGCTTGTGCCTCCGTGTGCCCCTGTTGCCTGCTTGTGCCTCAGTGTGCCCCTGTTGCCTGCTTGTGCGTCCGTGTGCCCCTGTTGCCTGCTTGTGCCTCAGTGTGCCCCTGTTGCCTGCTTGTGCCATGTGGGTGTGTGTGGAGGGCTCTGTGTGGCTGTGTGTGTGGGGAGCTTTGTGTGGCTGTGTGTGTGGGGAGCTTTATGTGGCTGTGTGTGTGGGGAGCTTTGTGTGGCTGTGTGTGTGGGGAGCTTTGTGCGGCTGTGTGTGTAGGGAGCTTTGTGCGGCTGTGTGTGTGGGGAGCTTTGTGTGGCTGTGTGTGTGGGGGGGGGCTCTGTGTGTGTCATTTGCGAGAGATAAAGCTAGTGGCATTGTAAATGACAATGCCATTTATTTATGTTAAAAAAAACATAAATAAAAATAATGTCAAGAGCAATGCCAATAGCTCTAACTTTAACAAAGGCGAAACCATTGCATTGTAAATGCTTGTTAACAGCTGCTACAGGGTGAGCAGTTGGTACCTTTATTGGTTAGCTTTCTTAAATGTCTTGTTCGACATCGTATGAATTTAGACTGTACTTTGCACAACAGTCAAGTCTGAAATCTAACACTGCAATAAGCAATGCCAAATTTTAAAATGAATTCATTCTGCTGGTTGCTAATCGTTTTACATTTTAATCTGTAAATATTGTAGTTTTAAAATTGTACCTTATATGGTTATTCGATTGTATATATTTATGCATATATGTATGTTTATTTTTGTATGCTTTTATGATTTGCAACCAAAATCGAAATAAAGCAATATTGAATTGAATAATGCGTTGCTGTAAAGAATTTTACTTTTAGTTTTTTAAAGGAGATGTGCGGTTGTGTACATATTGAGTCAGGTGCTTATCTTTGTCCCCATGTGGAACCTAATGTCAAGATATTATTCCTTTAATCCACGCCCAATGTGCTATGTCTACAAACTATATGGAAAGAAACCAGAAACAATTGAGTGACATGCAATCACATGATAAAAGTATTGATCTACAGCTCTATGGTCTTTATACCATGAGCAAGGAAAGAAATTAGAAACAATTTCGCGATCACATCAATACACTGAAATGAATGATCTCTCAGTGGCAATTTAGCTAGCTCTAGGTGGACTAAGTTAGTTTAAAAAAGTATCATTTGAAGAAGTCTGAAGAATATCAAATTGCCCCTCCTCCATTTTTATGATTGAGGCAAACTCCAAAGTAACAAACTCCCTGCACAATCTATTTGTGGCAGTCTCCTCCCCAGTGAAGTGTGTAGAATCTGAACCTCATCCGATGTTCACTAATGCTAGTTTATTACAATTGGAGTCTGATCAGTTGTCTATTTTGATTCTACTTATGGAGTGAAAACTGAATCCAATAAAACTGAATTGATTATATCCTGATGAATCAACAACAGGTCTTCACTTTACTGGAACTGTACATCTTAGGAGCTATGCTCACCAATGTAGTGAAGTTTACAAAAGAGATTAGATTTAATGTAGATTATTCAGGTGTGTCTATATATATATAGCAAATCACAGTCCCGAAATCCAAGTCCTTGGAACAAACAGGTACAGACCACAATATGCTTTCGAATTCAAAGTGCTTTATTGCATTGAAATCAGCATGACGTGTTTCGGCACGTCTCCATGGCCTTGATCACATGACATGCTAGGGCACATGACAACACATTTTATAGTGACGTGAGTGAACCATTGACCAATCAACCTGTTACATGATATCATAACTTACTGTTTATATGCAGGGCAATACGTATAACAACAGTACTACATATGTAAGATTCAAGATGAAATAAATAAATATATACATATAAATATTTCCTTAAAATCTTGAATACCTGCAGGTTCCGGAGTATTTTACAATCTAATTTAATATATTTGTGCATACCAAAAGGAAACTCCTGTTGACAATACTGCATAGGAACCGAGGGAACATTGAAACTCATTCCCTTAATCAGAGTTTAAAGTTGCCTCTATTACCATGACAAACTGAAGTGCACGTAAACACCAATTAAGTGCACATGTGGTTTTAAAATTGGCTATTACGCTGTCCCATATTCGCTATTCACATCATAGTCGGATATGGATTATAAAAAAAGTGTGATTTCAGTTTGGAGGCCGTGGCAGACCACCACAGATACATTAAACTATTTCTACTGTAATCTGATGATGCATGACACGGAATCATTGGGCATAAGGGTACCAATAGTTTTAAAATATGGACCCTAAATGTGGGTAGCTGCCAAACATCCTCTGCACTAAAAAGATAATATGTATCATATCTACATCTTGCTCAAACATATACTGCCATTAGCCTGAACAGTCTATAATCCCAAAACTGCTGTCATGCATTATATACTAATAGATCCAACTGGACACTAAGTATAAAGTGCTAGTGCAATAAATATTTCCTATGCACTACATAGTTATTAGGACAATAGGTCATAATAGCATAAACATATATATGCACGAACATGCTCGATGGATCTGATACAGACAGTATAGAATAAAATGCAAGTGCAATAATGCATAAGGTTTAGCAGCAAAAACCAAACAAAGAGAGAGAGAGAGTGTGTGTGCGTGTGTGTACGCGTGCGCGTATGTCTGTGCGAGTGTGTGTGTAATTTTTGGGGGGAGTTATGCAGTTTAAGTTTGAGATATGGGGATTTATTGTGCCCTGTGGCAAATACAGATATTTGTGTTTTAAGATCCATACCCGTGCAATTAATAGTATAAACTCTTACAAGTGTCTTTCGAACACCAAATTCTTCACTCTGCTACTCATTATAAACTCTCGTGATATTTAATGTATTGAATGACTTAAGGAACTGAGCATGATTGACTGAAGCATTAAACTTGAAACTGAACCACCATGCCTCAGTTGGGACACCTAATGAAAGTTGTCTTCTAACCAGGAATATTTCTGGAATCTCACTGTTTTTGAACTATAGACACCTTGGAATATTTGACAAATGTAAAACAGTCTTCCTTCGGGAAACATGGATAACAAAATAGTTTGGCACAACTCAAGTTGTGGTATTTTGTAGTCCAGCAGTTCGTGCTAGTGTTGCTATATTATTGAGTTCTTCATTCAGTTGGCAGGTTGAGTTCACTGAATCAAAATCAGACCACCTGCTGGCAGTTAAAGTGGCCATGTTTTTAATGAATATACACCGCTGGACACTGTATTATGCCACCCCACCCGGAAGGGGAGAGACATAAGGACTGATTTGAGAAAGTGATGCAAGACCTGTTGTTTGTCTACCTTAATGCCTTTGCTGTATTGTTGTGCCATCCACATTTGACGTAGATACCTTTTAATGAATTCGACAGTTTGTTATTTGACAATTGTTGGCAAAATGTATATACCTCAACACTCAAACCAAAGTGGTGAGGATTTAGTGTAGTGGTGATGATTTAGTGTATAGGTGATGGACTTGGAGAAATGCATGTTTAATTTGGTTGGTTAAGGGTAGGAAGTCGAATGGTAGTAGAGAGTGCGTAGAGTTAATGGTATGTAGTAATGATGGTCAAAGTAATGACAGATAACTGTTTTACATATGCTAAACATCAACCCATGATCTTGAGTCTCCTGCACATACTCAACCCAGTATAGTCTAAGGTACAACCTTTGAAGCTTGTTCTTGGGTGTGTCCTGCCAAATATTAAGTGGACCAATGCTCACCACTCCGAAATCTACAATCTCATTCTGACCCTACCATAATTAGGATACATTTGAATGCACTAAAACTGCCATCATCTTATCTCCAACCAACACTATACACCGGTAAACTATTTTTCACTGTTCACACGTCAAAAACCGGGATTAAAATAGCCAGAGACCACAGCATCCTGTTGAAGATCGTTGACCCGTAGGGCAAAATCACTTTGGCCCCAAACGTTGGCCACCTAAGGCGGCTGGGCGATAACAACCAACACCTGCGGATAAGGCCAGAGGCACTTTTCATCCTGCCAAGGCATCTTGCAATATATACGTTTGGAGTGGATAGCCCCCGTCTGTTTTAACCTCAGTTTCTCTCGCACAACAATTGCACTAATCAAAAACCATCACTACTGTACTAGGTGGTTGAGCCCATCCAGACTGAACATGCGACAAAACGTAGCTGAGGACCTTGGTTTTTCCAGAATTACATCCCCACAAAGTCTGTAGTTGGATGTAAAACAAATTAGTCTGTTCTTTCCTAACAGTATGTTGATAGATTGATTTGTGACAATGAAAGAATAGGTCTTTAGTTCCTCTCTCCCCCTTATTGTGGATACAAACTCAGATTACAATACACAGTCTTTCCCCGTGAATTGTGCACTTAGCATATCGCTTGCTACTAATTAGCTTGTCTCAGGGTTGGAATATAGTAGTAATTTGGGAGACAAAGCTTCTCAGAGCTCTGACACACATCTATCTTCAAAAGCTGCACTCTGGGCAGCTTCCTGGAGGTGTGCCGGGACTGGGAAGCGTTTCCACTCTCTCTCAGCCTGACCAGGAGGCAAGAGGACTATGAGATGTAATCAAAGAGCAGATCTCCTTGCTCCAAGGCTATACAACATTTCCAGTAGGTGACGGTCAACCCTAAACCCAAAGTGGTGGCAGGTCCATGCAGCCATGGGTGGTGCCTACGTAGCTGTGGTGAGCTGGCCCCTGGATCCTTTCAGTGGCGGAGCGTGTTATCATAGAGCCATATGCACTAACCTTGTTGAAGGGGCTGTGGATTCTAAGGCTGCTGGGGAGGGTTTGCTGATGTAATTTATGTCACTGACTAGCACAGGCAAGTGTTCCTGAAGGTAAATTGCTCAATCCTGGGATAAGTAAACTGGTCCCTACGGATGACAGACTTACCTAGGTGGCCTGCATCCTAATTCAGTGGGGGTTTGACAGACTGAGAGACTGCATCATCATTGCGGGGTGATACTCGTAAGACAAGTGATTCATGGATTCTGGAAGTCTTGTGTAAACTGCATTGCATCATGAACAGCACTTAGAAGAAGGCCTTTATTTAGATGAGTCCCTGAAGGCCTAGAACATGAGAACATGTTGAAAATGGAATCCCCTGTGTTAGAATTGAATTGCTAACGAAATACATGAATTCAGAGACGGTGCGATCCAGTCCATGAAACTCCTGGAGGTCCAGACAGAATATTTGGGGGAAATTGAAAGAGCTGTCAATGATGTTGGAAGTGTTAGGTGATACCATGTCTCTTCTTCGCGTCATCCACTTGGTTTTGATGGGCGAGATTCTTCCCCTAACTGCTTTGCAGATTGTGGTGCATAAATCTTAGAGGCAGCCATCCTGAGTTTGATGAGGCAGTCATCCTTTAGTTCAATGAAGCACTGGAAAAGGTCATCACAGTGTAGTCCTTGAGAGGGAATGAGAACTAGGTCTGATACCATCAAAGGCAAGATGCCAAATTGGATGGAGAGAAGCATCTACCATACTTGGTAGGTTTATATAAAAAAAAAGGCATCCACAGCACATCAAGATGGAACTGCTAGTCCTAGGAATGGATGCAGCTTTATGGCAACTGGCTAAGCAGAAGGCGATACACAGAGATACTAGGGTGCATATTACCAAGCAATAGCGATAATTATCGCTATTGCTTGGTTAGAGACAAAAATTTACAGCTGAGCTGCGGCGATTTTTACCGCAAATAAACCTTGGTATTACCAAGGTTTATCGCAAATGCGATAAAAATCGCCGCAAAGCATGAATATCGCTGAAAAGTCAGCGATATTCATGCATTACCGAGCTAATGGTCTTAGCCATGTTATCCACCTCCCATTGGATAACATGGCTAAGAACTGCTCAGGGCAGGTGTTAGCTTTTGGAGATATTCGCGCTTAGCGCGAATATCTCCAAAAGTTGGTAATAGGAGATAGCGATGTTAGCGACTGTTTTCAGTCGCTAACATCTTGGCACGCCCACTTTGCATGTCATTAGTGATAAATATTACTGACATGCAAAGTGGGGCCCAAGATGGTCGCTATCTCCTACTAGCTGTCGCTAACTGGTGTCAGCGACAGCTAGGTAATAGGGAGATAATTTTATCTCCGCTTTCTTGGCTTTTAAAGCCAAAAAAGCGGAGATAAACCCCCTTGATAATATGCCCCTAGGTTTGTCGGTGATACACAGATATGCTAAGTTTGTCTTCACACAAGCAGAGGAGGCTAAATGATTACTGCACTCTGTGCAGAGCAGAACTGACTTCAGTGATCAGGGGTGAGTGAATGTGGGTATTGCAGTGAACATACATTGAACACATCTCTATTTTCAGTCCTGAGGGTTAAACGCTCCAGGGTATATTTATTAAAAAGTCATGCTGTGCATCATGCCATCCTGATGTGCTGCGTGATAGGGCAGGAAAGTGCCATATCTAACATAATACGGTGCATTCCTATCTTTTCCAAGCACTGTTGTACAATGTGCTTCCTAGTGCCAACACAGGCACCCTTGCACCATGGTGCAAGTGTGCCTGCATTGTAAGCAGGATTGTGCACAAAGGGATATCTTCTTGCACAAAAACAATTCCAGAGGAATTTTCCTCTTTCTATGCGTGCTACAGAATGCAGCACACACAGAAAGAGGAAGTAACGAGGAAAAATCTCCTCGTTACGCCTCCCCTGGGGATGCGTAGCATTTTGACGCATTCCCAGGTCCACCAGTAATGGTAAATCTGGGACGCATCAAAATCCATGGGTGTTGTGTGGGAACACCTATGCATCACCCATGGAGCATCCCCCTGGGCAGAGTAACGCAACACAGCGATTTGCCCTGTGTTGCATTACTCTCGATTTATCAAGCCACTCAGAGCCATGCAAGGTTGCATCTCTATTGCACCCCATTGTGTTCCGCAAGGACGACGAAACTCATTGGTAAATATGGCCCTCCCTTTCTTCAAATGGTATGCATTGAGGACTCAGAGTTTGAACAAATTCCGATAGTTCTGTGTATTGAAATTCAGTATTTAATTTGTTGTTAATCTCATCATATATCGGAAAAGCAGTTAAGATGTGTAAAGTTGAACGCGATCAGGCTTCCTATTCACACAAAGTGCATTTGTGAGTGAGGCGTTTTATACAAAGTGTAAATCTTTTAAGCACAATATAATGTCACCTATTTCCCCCCTCCTTTGCAGAGGATTGAGTTATGATGACATTCATCCTGAATCGTATGTACACAAGGTCATCCAAGCAGTATATTTTTAACCACACTCTGAGGGGGTCATGTTACCCCATTTTACCTTAATACAGCATTCAGTTATATCCATTCTTTGGAGGGAGACAATGAACATCAAGCATTTGTTGTTCTCTTCACTTGAACAAACTAGGTTGTTATTCTTAGTCTTGCACTAATGTCCGGGGCTGAGATTAATTTAAGCATTCTACCCATGATCTTTTTGTTACCCCTTATGTGTGACAAATAAGCATAAACGTTGGTCTGAGGTTAATCGTGCTCCTATTGGCAGTGGAACTGGCCTGGCACTTCAGGCAGGACTGTTGATTGGAGCAGGACCATGGCTAATTTGCATATGGCAGGTCTCTGTCTACAGCGGCATGGTGGGCAAAAAATGGCCGAGTGGGGTCCCGAGTTATTACCTGTGGCTGAAATGCATTCAGATGTTCCACCCATCACTTGTATGTTTCCCGCAGTGCAAAGTTGTAAGTGCAACAGGTAACTCCCGGGGTGGACCCCATGCTCACTGTGCCATAGGACTTCTACTTCCCTGATGAGGCCTAAATAGGCTGATACCGGTCTGGGGTAGTTTGTATTGCCATCTGGAGAGGATTTGGCCTGGCAGTTCTGCTATATTGTTCAGACCAAGGCTGGTTTAGAGTGGCATGGTGAACAAAAAGATGATTGTCTGGAATGTGGCCTGAATATTTACCAATGGCTGAGATTAATTCAAGTATTCCACACATAACCTTTTTATTTTCTTCACTAACCATATCACTGGCAGTCTAATTTATGATCTCAACAGTGATGTAATTATATTGTGATACTTGTTTTAATTTATATAGCCCTTCCAGTATCCTTTGCAGGGCTTGGAGCTTTTTTCAGAGTAAGTAACTAGTCTGGATCTGTCAATTTGTAGAGCCCTTCATAGCCTCAGGAGGTTTCTGAAGCACTTCATCTTTCATTGGGCTCAACAGCACTCTTCAGGTACCTGGTTGTAAGAGGGCTGGTGATATGTTTTGTGACAAATTCTGAAATCGGGAATAATGATGCTTTTCCCACAAGGTTGAACAGAATTTGCCAGTTCTAAAGAGTTCTGTAATTTTTTGGGTCCCCCTGGTCTAGTCCATCTTACTTCAAGATTGGTTTGACATAGGATGTTTTCTAATTCACTGGGGGCATATTTAGGGGAGGCTTGCAATATTGCACCATTGTACATGCCTGATGAAAACCTCTATGTCAGATTTTTGAAGCCACATAAAGCCACTTTTTCGTGGCATTTGAGTGGCTTCAAAAATCTTGTGTAACGCAAAGTAGGGCAAATTGCTGCTTAAAATCACACTGCCCTGAGAAGGCGTCTCATAGGCATTGCATAGGTGTTCCAGCGCAACTTCCATGGTTTTTTATTAATTCCCACATTTACCAGTACTGGTAAACCTAGGAATGCGCCAAAATTTATGCCTTCCCAGAGGAGGAGTAAAGAGGAAAATCGCTCTATTTCTCAACTTTTCTTCCTCTTTCTATGTTTGCTGCGTTCTGTAGCAGACATAGAAACAGTAATATCCCTCCCAGGGTTGTTTTTGTGCAGGAAGGTGCCTTCTCCTGCACAAAAACAGTCCTGCATGCATTACAGGCACCCTTGCACCATGGGGCAAGGGTGCGTGTGTTGGAACTAGGCTGCCCAAAGGTGTCAACGCAGAGCAAAGGAAAGGAATGCGCTGTATTGCCTTAAATCTGGAGCCTTCCTTTTCTATCCCTGTCATGCAGTGCTGCACAGCAAGGTGACTTGCTGTGCTGCACTGCGTCACTTAATCATAATAGAGCCAGAGAGTACTACTGATGATAGTGTTTCATTGGTTATTGCTCTCAACCTGCAAGGGTAGCTAGCTGCAAGTATGTGTAAATACACACACACACACATATATATATATTCGAACCTGCTTCCCATCCACCCCCAATAGCTGGACACAGAAAACGGGACACCAGGAAAATCCAGCACAAATCCTTTTATTGTGCACTTATGGAACAAGGACGACGCGTTTCGGCGTTTGCCTTTATTAAGTATATATAGCAGCTTCCACAACACCAGCCTGCCGCACTCTCGAGCGGGTGCCACGTAACAGGGGTGTACCCGTTTCAGTATTCTGCAACAATTGACGAAGGCCGATGCCGAAATGCGTCTTACTATGCTGTGAGGTTTCATAATAAATTTGTTTGTGGAACCATCCCCCGTGAGTGCTGCGATCTTTATACAAGACGAGAACCTGTTGATGTGGTGAGCAGAACATATATATATATATATATATATATTCAAACACTCCCTCCTTTTCCATCCAAGAAGGCTCACCGACACTGGCTGGATTGCTTTGAAAACTGCTTTAATGGTGAACAACACAAAGGCAAGCGGCTACCTGAGCCCAACGTTTCTGCTCTTGCAAGCCTTGATCACGGGCGGTGCCTCTCTGTAACTTTGAACTGCCCACGTGATATCTGCTCATTTTATCAGCGCAGGCCGTATTCTCCTACAGAGTGCGCAAAGGTAAATTAACAATTCCGAAGGTGAACGCCAGCGTTCCAATGTTCTGATGCTGAAATGCGCCCATCCTTCATGAGTATTAGCAATCCTTCAGCGCATTTAATTAGGTAACTTTCATGCCTGTTCGTAATTTCTTAGTTACACTCAATGCTTTCCAAAACATTTCCAGCCTGCATTGCGGATCTCTGTCCCATCTGCTCCCAACTCGCCTTACTCTGCAACCTCGTCACAGGGGTCAAGCAGGTCGGGCTCCAACACTTAAAATGTCACACAAGTTGCCGAGCAAACCAAGCCCGAACCTTGAAGGGCGGCTAGTGAGTTTGGTGCACGGCTTCCAGTAGAAATTCAAACACTCCCTCCTTTTCCATCCAAGAAGGCTCACCGACACTGGCTGGATTGCTTTGAAAACTGCTTTAATGGTGAACAACACAAAGGCAAGCGGCTACCTGAGCCCAACGTTTCTGCTCTTGCAAGCCTTGATCACGGGCGGTGCCTCTCTGTAACTTTGAACTGCCCACGTGATATCTGCTCATTTTATCAGCGCAGGCCGTATTCTCCTACAGAGTGCGCAAAGGTAAATTAACAATTCCGAAGGTGAACGCCAGTGTTCCAATGTTCTGATGCTGAAATGCGCCCATCCTTCATGAGTATTAGCAATCCTTCAGCGCATTTAATTAGGTAACTTTCATGCCTGTTCGTAATTTCTTAGTTACACTCAATGCTTTCCAAAACATTTCCAGCCTGCATTGCGGATCTCTGTCCCATCTGCTCCCAACTCGCCTTACTCTGCAACCTCGTCACAGGGGGCAAGCAGGTCGGGCTCCAACACTTAAAATGTCACACAAGTTGCCGAGCAAACCAAGCCCGAACCTTGAAGGGCGGCCAGTGAGTTTGGTGCACGGCTTCCAGTAGAAATTCAAACACTCCCTCCTTTTCCATCCAAGAAGGCTCACCGACACTGGCTGGATTGCTTTGAAAACTGCTTTAATGGTGAACAACACAAAGGCAAGCGGCTACCTGAGCCCAACGTTTCTGCTCTTGCGCACTCTGTAGGAGAATACGGCCTGCGCTGATAAAATGAGCAGATATCACGTGGGCAGTTCAAAGTTACAGAGAGGCACCGCCCGTGATCAAGGCTTGCAAGAGCAGAAACGTTGGGCTCAGGTAGCCGCTTGCCTTTGTGTTGTTCACCATTAAAGCAGTTTTCAAAGCAATCCAGCCAGTGTCGGTGAGCCTTCTTGGATGGAAAAGGAGGGAGTGTTTGAATTTCTACTGGAAGCCGTGCACCAAACTCACTGGCCGCCCTTCAAGGTTCGGGCTTGGTTTGCTCGGCAACTTGTGTGACATTTTAAGTGTTGGAGCCCGACCTGCTTGCCCCCTGTGACGAGGTTGCAGAGTAAGGCGAGTTGGGAGCAGATGGGACAGAGATCCGCAATGCAGGCTGGAAATGTTTTGGAAAGCATTGAGTGTAACTAAGAAATTACGAACAGGCATGAAAGTTACCTAATTAAATGCGCTGAAGGATTGCTAATACTCATGAAGGATGGGCGCATTTCAGCATCAGAACATTGGAACGCTGGCGTTCACCTTCGGAATTGTTAATTTACCTTTGCGCACTCTGTAGGAGAATACGGCCTGCGCTGATAAAATGAGCAGATATCACGTGGGCAGTTCAAAGTTACAGAGAGGCACCGCCCGTGATCAAGGCTTGCAAGAGCAGAAACGTTGGGCTCAGGTAGCCGCTTGCCTTTGTGTTGTTCACCATTAAAGCAGTTTTCAAAGCAATCCAGCCAGTGTCGGTGAGCCTTCTTGGATGGAAAAGGAGGGAGTGTTTGAATTTCTACTGGAAGCCGTGCACCAAACTCACTGGCCGCCCTTCAAGGTTCGGGCTTGGTTTGCTCGGCAACTTGTGTGACATTTTAAGTGTTGGAGCCCGACCTGCTTGCCCCCTGTGACGAGGTTGCAGAGTAAGGCGAGTTGGGAGCAGATGGGACAGAGATCCGCAATGCAGGCTGGAAATGTTTTGGAAAGCATTGAGTGTAACTAAGAAATTACGAACAGGCATGAAAGTTACCTAATTAAATGCGCTGAAGGATTGCTAATACTCATGAAGGATGGGCGCATTTCAGCATCAGAACATTGGAACGCTGGCGTTCACCTTCGGAATTGTTAATTTACCTTTGCGCACTCTGTAGGAGAATACGGCCTGCGCTGATAAAATGAGCAGATATCACGTGGGCAGTTCAAAGTTACAGAGAGGCACCGCCCGTGATCAAGGCTTGCAAGAGCAGAAACGTTGGGCTCAGGTAGCCGCTTGCCTTTGTGTTGTTCACCATTAAAGCAGTTTTCAAAGCAATCCAGCCAGTGTCGGTGAGCCTTCTTGGATGGAAAAGGAGGGAGTGTTTGAATTTCTACTGGAAGCCGTGCACCAAACTCACTGGCCGCCCTTCAAGGTTCGGGCTTGGTTTGCTCGGCAACTTGTGTGACATTTTAAGTGTTGGAGCCCGACCTGCTTGCCCCCTGTGACGAGGTTGCAGAGTAAGGCGAGTTGGGAGCAGATGGGACAGAGATCCGCAATGCAGGCTGGAAATGTTTTGGAAAGCATTGAGTGTAACTAAGAAATTACGAACAGGCATGAAAGTTACCTAATTAAATGCGCTGAAGGATTGCTAATACTCATGAAGGATGGGCGCATTTCAGCATCAGAACATTGGAACGCTGGCGTTCACCTTCGGAATTGTTAATTTACCTTTGCGCACTCTGTAGGAGAATACGGCCTGCGCTGATAAAATGAGCAGATATCACGTGGGCAGTTCAAAGTTACAGAGAGGCACCGCCCGTGATCAAGGCTTGCAAGAGCAGAAACGTTGGGCTCAGGTAGCCGCTTGCCTTTGTGTTGTTCACCATTAAAGCAGTTTTCAAAGCAATCCAGCCAGTGTCGGTGAGCCTTCTTGGATGGAAAAGGAGGGAGTGTTTGAATTTCTACTGGAAGCCGTGCACCAAACTCACTGGCCGCCCTTCAAGGTTCGGGCTTGGTTTGCTCGGCAACTTGTGTGACATATATATATATATACATATATATATATATATCCTACTGGCGTTCACCGGTAGGTAGTTATAGTTCGGACCTATTTTCCATAGAAAAACGTTTTATATTTGCTTATAACTGTGGTTCAGTTTGATGAATCTTCACGAAGTTTCCCCCAAAAGTGCCCCACTTTGTCTAGTTGTGCATGGAAAGTTTTGGTGATCCATCCATCGGGGGTTGAGAAAAAAGGGGGGTCCAAAAAGTGTGTTTCCCATGTTAATTCTGATAGAGATTTTAGACACCACTACAGCCAGAACCGCTCAACGGAATGATACCAAATTTGTAGAAAGTTAGATCTTGGCGCAGAAAGTATGCTTTTTGTGACTTGGTGTAAATCCCTTCAATAGTTTTTGAGCTATTAAAGAAATATAGATATCTGCGGATCACCAGTGAGGAATCCGAGAAGCCACTCCCCATCAGCAACACCGTGATTGGCTGATAGCAACCTGAGTAGAAAGTTGAGGCCTCCATTTTAGATATCTGGGAATAGTCCCCGATTGGAAAAATTCTGATGTACCAAAGTACAAGGTGTAAGGGTAGAGGTACTGTGACCGCATGGGTGCAATATAGGTCTGTGAAGGACCCCCTGAGGGGTTGGAAAATACACCAAAACATTTTTTTCCATGCATAAGGGTTCACAAATCTGTGAGGCTCAGCATGGCCCCCATGTAACTTTGTGATTGGTCAGTGAACTTGATGCACTTTGGGGGAAATATTTTTTTTCAGAACCACTCAGACACCCACACAGGTTCTCGCACCCATTTACAGCCCTGCATAGGCAGTCATGCACCCACACACAGATCTACGCAGGCATTCACACGCCCACTCACAGAGCCATGCAGGCACCCTCAGGCCAACTCAGACCCACAGAGGCACTCACACACCCACATAGACACCCACTCACAGAGCCACACAGACACCCACTCACAGGCACTTGCACACCCACTCACAGGCCCTCTCACACAGACCCACACATGCACTTACATACCGACTAACAGACTCCCACAGGAACTCACATCCACTCACACATACACACTGAGACCCACACAGGCACTCCCAGACCAATGCACGCATTGACATACCTGCATAGGCACCCACTCACAGGCCCAATCAATCAATCAGGGAATTATAAGTGTGCTACTTACCCATGAGGGTCTCAAGGCGCTGGGGGGTGGTACGCAGACTGTTCAGCCGAAGAGCCAGGTCTTGAGAGTCCACCTGAAGGTGTTCAGGGAGGGGTGCGTCTGATGTCTGCCGGGAGCTCGTTCCAGGTCTTGGCTGCAATGTGAGAGAACGATCTACCACCTGCCCTTACTCTGTGGATGCGCGGTGTTACAGCCAGAGAGAGGTTGGACGATCCCAGGTTCTGTTTGGGTACGTGGGAGTGTATTCTGTCGTTGAGGTATTTGGGTCCGTTGTTGTGTAAGCATTTCTAAGCATGGGTTAGGATTTTGAAGGGGACTCTCTTCTCCATGGGGAGCCAGTGGAGTCTCCGCAGGTGTTGGCTGATGTGTTTGTGCCGGGGGGCTGGTGACAGAATTGATTAGAACAAATGTTATTGTTTACCTAGCAACTGAATACACAGAAAGGAAATCTCTCTTTTTGGTTTGTGCCGGGGATGCCAAGGTCAAGTCTGGGCGCGGTGTTCTGTATTGTTTGGAGTTTGCGGAGTAGGGACTTGTTGATGCTGGCATAGAGTGCGTTGCCATAGTCCAGTCTGCTGGTGATGAGTGCGTGGGTGTAGTCTGGTGACTAGTGTGCGGTGAGAGACGGTGTTGAAGGCTGCAGACAGGTCGAGGAGGATGAGGGCTGCAGAGTGGCCTTGGTCCAGGAGGGTGCGGATGTCGTCTGAGGCAGCTAGTAGGACAGTCAATTCAATTCAAATGATCTTTATTCGGATTTGATACATCCATAAAAGTACATACAGAATGAAAATACATTAAAACATTTAAAAACAATTCTTACAAAATTATAAACAGTGATCCAATTAGGTCAAGCAGCAAGATGACTTAAAGTGCACAATATAAAGTACAAAGTGCATGGTGCGTAATACTAAGGAATATAAATCCATCAATGTCCACAGTTACCCACTATAGAAGTATCACTTACAGACATTCAATATTAATATAGCTGGTACTCAAGTACATAAACCATCATAGTGCTATTATCCATTATCCATGTTCCATAGTTGCCCTCGATTTCACACAGGCTTTTATGAAACAGCTGACAGAATAAATAACATCATCCATATGCATCATTTGCAAAAAATGCAGAGCAGGAATAGATTCACGTAGGTTATATTTGCGTAAGATTGGTCTTAAATATTGATAGGTATACAATTTGTAGTGGCCACAGAAGAAGAAATAATGCAATAGGTTTTGTCGTCCACCTAAGGAACAGGGACAATCCAGTTCTTCTAAGTTTTTATTGTAGCCAATGGGGAAGCTAAGCAAATAAACTAAGCTTCCCTCCCGGAGCCTGAATAAAAGACTCCGATTCCATCTACCTATCGGCATTGTCAAATATCTAATAAGATTATTAGAGTTATCAACATCTAGATCACAAATGCGCGAATATTTCATGACCACTGGTTTACTAGATTCTGATCTCATCCTTTCCTCAGTATATACCTCCATAAGTGCCCGTTTAATACTGTTTTTGTGGGCGGGAACAATTAGGTCAGGGGAACTAAATAAGGATCCTAATCCCACCTGTTGTAGACTGGTTTTGACTGCTTTTAGCCAAGGTATGTGTTGAGATCTGTCACTAGACAAACAATCAGATATAATACTACGAGTCAATGTTGCTGCAAGGTTTAACCAGATTTTAATCCAAAATAGGGCAGGCCTTGACTTTATAAAATCAGCAATGTATGGCAGCCTCAATTCATTATGACAAATCAGAGTGGGAGCACAAGGGACTCCCCCTAACACCCTCCTACAGAATCTATTTTCCGCCACCTGAAGGGCCGAGCTGTTGCAATATCCCCATACTTCTGCACCGTAAGTCCCGGTTGGTCGACATTGGGTACGGTAGATGGTAAGGAGAGGGGTGACAACATCAGCTAATTTCGGTTGGCGAAGAGATAGGATCGAGTTAATTGATTTGCCAATTTTGTTGCTTGCAAAGGCAGCATGTTGCTGCCATGAGCCTGAGTTGGAAAATAACAACCCTAAATAAGGAAAAGTGCTGGTGCATTTTAAAATGTTATTACCCGATTTAATGGATGCAATGTTATACTTCTTTGGTCCGCAATTCATTATAAAAGATTTTTTAAAATTTGTATTTAAGCCAAGATCAGACATGAAGGTAACAAAACCAGAGATTAAAGTACGTAGTGCATTCGGTGTACGCCCCATCAATACAGCAAGGCTCGTTGTCAAAGAGAAAGCAGAGCAGAAGCGAGGCCGATAGAAATCAGAATTGTCAGCCATGAACCGACAGTCCGGGAGCAAACTGTGCGCGCTTAAAGGCGGCCACCCGCCAGCAGTTAAAGCCGGGAGGATGAGGCTTTCCAAAAAACAGGCAAACGAAGAAAGTGGACACATCGAGAAAAATTTCAAGAAAATCACACCTGAAAAAAGCAGTCATGTCACAAGTATTGGCAGAATGCAAGCCATGAATATCCTTTTTGCTGGAGAACTGGAAAAACTCAGCCGTGATTTTCCATTGGCACCTGTACAAATGGCTGATCAGAAGCCACGTCCTGCGTTGGACAAGAATATATTGCCGAAAAGGATGTACTTTCTCCAACAGCCTCGTAAATGTTGAATTGTAAAGGAAATACACTGCTGGGTGTTGTAAATGACCAAACCTGTAACATAGTTTTGTACTTGTTTCATTCAATAAATATTTTCCAGCACTGTAGTAGGACAGTCTTGGTGCTGTGGTTGCTTCAGAATCCAGATTTGGATGGGTCGAGGACGACCTGCTCTTTGATGAATCATGTCAGTTCCCTGTTGACTGTTTTCTCTGCCACTTTGGCAGCAAAGGGGAGAAGCGAGATGGGCCTGTAGTTTTTGAGGTCGGTGGGGTCGGCGTGGGCTTTTTAAGCAGGGACCTGACTTCTGCGCGCTTCCAGTTGTCTGGGAAGGTGTCTGTTTTGAAGGTGATGTTGATGGTGTGTTGCAGTTTGGGTGCGAGGGTGTCCGTGGCTCTGTGGTAGATGCGCAGGGGGCAGGGGTTGGTAGGGGCCCCCGAGTGGAAGCCTTTCATGGTCGTGGCAGTGTCCTTGGTCGTGATCGGTGTCCAGTTTGAGATGGTGGGTTGGCTGGTGCCTTGGGGAGGCAGGGGCCAGTAGTGGCGTCTTGTGGGTGTTCGATGAAGTTGTCATAGAATGTTCTGATCTTGAGGTGGAAGTAGGTTCCAAGCTTGTCGCAGAGGTCTTGGGACGGGGTGATGTCTGTGGCTTCGCTGCGTGGGTTGGTGAATTCCTGTATGTGTCCCAGGCCTGAACGTATCCCCAGTATTGAATCGATGCTCTAGTGGGTCCACCTCTCAACCTCCCCAAGTCTGGATTAAAACCAAACACAGACTAAAGCGTGGTTAAGCGGGGGAAGGAAAGGATGGGGACAGCAGGGAGGGAGATCTGTAGTGAGACACAAAGAAGGCGAGAATTAGAATCTCTATGCTTTTTCTACTGTAATGTTACTCTCCCTCAGACCCCATCTTACACTAACCTGTAAAGGAAAATAACGATGTCCTGCTGACGGGTGTTGAGCGTTAGTTCTCTATACACTTGCACAATGCTGAATTTACGTGATAATACTATTAGCACATTCCTGTCCTAATGAAGTATCACAAAAACTGTATCTCATTCTACATGTGTATACCTGTGAAAGGAAACGAACACACCAATAGCTCAAAGAGACACGAATCATGTATCACCCCTGTGGAGGAAAAGAAAACAGCAATCCAAATAATGAGTAGAGCTGCATATATTGTCACCAGCTCAATGTGCATATCAGTATAAACAATTATAAGTCATCCAAAATAGAATTCTAAAAGTACAATGATGGAGTTACGTCACTCAAAACATCGGAAACACCACTTCAGTGTCTGTTCAAACACTGTAGGTTGTTGTTATAGCATAGCATAACCACGACCCCTCTCCCTCGCATGAACTCTACAATAGGATCAGGGGAAGAGTTCGCCAACGTAGGGAAAGGATTGAGAATGTCTCAAACCAGAGCTCTCCAGAAGAAGCCCCAGTACACTATGAGTCAACAAGGCGTGCAGAGATCATCGGTAGGAGATACCTAACATCCAAATCACCCAAACGGTAACTGTTAGAAAGATGCCTCAGCATCCACAAGACTCCAAAAATGCTGAGACTGTAAAGTCCCAAAATACAGGTAAGTAGAAGAGTGGTGCACTCGGCACCCTTACCACACCAAATACGCTCTCTGAGATGGCCTCCGTAAGGTAGTAACACCGGAGAATAATCGGCAGGTTCTTCTGCCCAATCTCGCCATTTCAGGACTTACGCATCACGTGATTGCGGAGTCCTGCGTGCTGCGCGTGCCGGGGATCATGGGAAGTGTCGTTCTTCCCTTTGCCTCAGCGGCGTCTGCCTGCACCATCAGCGCTGACGTGTCCCGCAACAGTATGACACTGAAGAGTTCCTTGGCATTGGAGGTGTTGGTGAGGATTTTGTTGCGAATGAAGTTACTTTTGGTTGTTCTGATTTGGTTGTGGTAGTCTGTCATGACGTCTTTGTAGGTGGCGTAGTTATTGGTTGTCTTGGTGTTCCTCCACTTCTTTTCCAGGCATCTGCAGGTGCGCCGGGCTTCTTGGATATTGGTGGTGAACCAGGCGGCTTTCCTGGGGCGTTGTTTGCCGGTGTTGCATAGAGGGGCGAGCTTGTCTGCCCAGTTGGAGATCGAAGTGTGGAGTATTCTGGCTGCGGCGTTTGCGTCGGATGCCCAGATGTGGTTGTCTTGGGTGAGGATGGAGTTTAGTTGCGCGTCAGTGACCTTGCTCCAGTTCCTTCGTGGTGTGCGGGGAGTTGGTTTTGGTGCCTTGGGTTCGTCAACGGTGAAGTGAACGCAGTGGTGGTTGGTCCATGGTGGTTGTGTTGTGTGGCTGAAGTGAGTGCTGTTACCTGCAGAAAAGATGGGATCGAAGGTGTGTCCTGCTCTGTGAGTCTGTATGGTGACGAGTTGGTTGAGTCCGATGTTGGTGAGGTTGTCATGAAGGATGGTGGAGTTGGGGCCGGGGTTGTCGGGGTGAAAGTTCAGGTCTCCGATGAGTATGTAGTTCATTAATGCGATGGTGGGGGTGGGGGGGCAGGGGGGTCTGTACATGAGTGTTCCTCAGAGTGTGGTCTTGGGACTTGCCTGGATCTGGGAATGCAGGTGTTCAACGGCGGGGAACGTTTCGCTGGAGGTGGTGAGGCGGAGGGTGCTCTTGTGGGCGATGGCGAGGCCTCCTCCCGGGTGGTTGGGGCGGTCCTTCCTCTGGATCTTGTACCCGTCAGGGATGGCGGTGTTGATGTCGGGTGAGAGAGAGTTGAGAAGATTCCAGATTTCCATGATGTGTTTGTGTACGGAGCGCACGTTGAGGAGGATGCAACTGAGGGCATCGTTGGCGCCGGCGTTGGTGGTGTTAAAGGCTGGGGTCGTGGTGAAGGACCGGCGGCAGTGAAGGCACGAGAACTGGCCATGGGTCATGTTCGCTGAGGCCTGTTGGCAGACTCTGGGTCTTCCGGGGGTTGAGTGCACGGAGGGTGGCAGAGTCGCAGCGGTGGAAGGCCGTAGATCCAGGGTTCCTGGCGCTGGTTGTGGTCGGGTCACGTACGGGCGCAGACGGGCTTGCCCGAGGCACGCACGCTGCGCGCTACCGCGCAGCGGCTGCCATTTCGCAGGGGAGGGGTGAAAAAAAGTGCAGCTGTGAGGTGGGGGTGGTAACGGAGGGAAAAAAGAAGGACACGAAAATGGCACATGTTACAGGGGAATAAAACAATAATGGGCAGAATGCAGGAACAATGGCACAACAGCACAAGCACAAGGGGCACCAAACTACAATACGTACACAGCAGTCTCGAATCCTACCTGGGTTGGGACAGAGGATCTGCGGCGTGGAGCAGAGTATAGCGGAGCTGCCGGGAAAGCGCAGGCCTCAGACCGGGGTCAGAGGTCTTGCTTGCACTCCCCGGCGGCGGTAGCCATTAAGTAGGGGAGGGGGGAGGGAATGTGTAGCTGTGAGGTGGGGCGGTAACAGTGGGAAAAAAGAAGGATACCAAAAGCGGCAGAAGGTACAGGGGAATACAATAATGGGCAGAATGCAGGAAAAATGGCACAACAGCTAAAGCACAAAGGGGAATCAAAACCACAATATGCACACAGCGGTCTCGAAGTCTACCTTGGTTGGGCAAGAGGTTCTGCGGCATGGAGCAGAGCACAGCGGAGCTGCTGTGGAAGAGCAGGCCTCAGACCGGGGTCAGAGGTCTTGCTCATACAGACACTCACTCACAGGCCCACACAGACACTTCACTCAGAGACCCACACCCGTAATCACAGATCCACACAGGCACCCACACAGCCACTGAAACTCACACACCCCACAGAAACTCACACATCCACTCACAGACCCTTGTAACCACTCATAGACCCAATCACAGACCCATGCAGGCAGTGATACACCCATTCACAGACCTATGCAGGCAGTGACACATCCATTCACAGATCCATGCAGGAACTGACATCCCCATTCACAGATCCATGCAGGCACTGACATAACCATTCACAGACCCACTCTGGCGCTAACACATTTACTGACAGACCCACATACTCACTCACAGACCCGCATGACACTCATACCCACTTACTCACAGGCAGTCTCACACCTACTCATTGACCCATGCAGGCACTAACCAACCCATTTACAGATCAACACTGGCACTCACAGACCCATACAGGCATTCTGAGACCCAATTACACACCCACTTATAGACACACAACCACTCACACATGCACTCTCATACCCACTGACGGCCATGCAGGCACTTACACACCCACTCAGAAATCCATGCAGGCACTGACAGACCTATTCGCAGACCCACTCACAGAACAATGCAAGTATTTGAACCCACTCACAGACACAAGCATCCACTTACAGACCCACAGAGGTGTCAGGATTCCTGCCACATCTCACCTCTCTTGACTATCACAATATACTGGCATGACTCATATAATTCCTCCCAACACTTATGAATAAACAAATGTCTTGTACCCTTACTTTTGACCAAATTATATGCTGTTCGTAATAGCTAGCTGGTGTCCTCAGGTTTGTTTGAAAAGGCCTAATAGCTTTTACAAATGTCTTACAATGCATATGCAAGGTCAGGTTTCAGGTACAATGGAAACATCCAGATAATCTACCAGAATAAGCATCAAGCATACATGACCTCAACATGAGCCTTCCGGAAGACCACCCTTATCAAATAATCCCCTGCACCTGTTCCTTGCTATAAACAATTAGAGCAGGACCTTTTTTAACATTCTATTACACCTTCTAGAAGACAGCCTCATCTAATTAATCACCTGCACCTGTTCATTGCAATAAGCAATTAGAACGTTACCTTTGTGAACATTCTAAAGCACCTTCTAGAAGCCAGCCTCATCAACTTAACTATCTGCGCAGTGTTATTTATGGTTTAACACTTTTATTATCACATGTCCAAGCAAAGAAGGACATCATTTGTGCGACTTATACATATCTTCTGTGTACCAACCTCTCTCCTGCTTGTGTGTCGCAGTGCTTCTTGTGGATTTTCATAAACAATAATAATCATACTGTAAAAGTAATAGGAGAACTTACTCCAACTCCCTCCCTTCCCTCCCTCCTCTTCAGTACTCCATGGTGAGCTCCAGTGCCTTAATGCTGACAGGGTGGGGGACAATCAATAGATCCGTCCACAGCAGGGCCTATTCCGATTCCACTAGTCTAAGAATGCGTAGGTATTTTGGGCAGGTAAGTTCTCTAAACTCAATGGATAGGAGGGCAAGAAGTGGTCGCCAAATCTCACAGAAGGTGGATTTAGTAGTTGTAAAAGTGGCAGACATCCTTTCCATCCCCAAAATAAACCACAACCTATGTAGTCACCCCAAATGTGTGGAAGTAGTTGAGGTTCATAGTCTACACAAAGTGTCCACCGGTCTATCTACAACAAATCAACCTTAATAAGACATAGACCAACAATTTCAGTGTGTGAATGAATGCACCAGAAGTAAACCTAAAGGATAAGGATACCCATCAGTCACTATCCAACACTGCATCACAGTATATAGCGTACACACAAAATGCAATAATGAAAGAAATGCACTTAGCTCTGCCCCTTCAGGAGCAGAGAAAGAGGAAGGGCTATGGTCATTTTGATATATATAGGGAAGCATGATCCCTATGATTGGTTGTACATTGATTGTTGGGGCTCATAGGATATGCAGTTTATAGTTTTACGTGTTTTGATTGGCTGCTGTGAATTTCTCAGTAAAGAAAGAGAAACATAATCTGAAGCCTCTGGTCTTGTCATAGAATCCAGCTGGTGCCGGTCCTCATCACAATGAACATTGGATGGCGCTGAGGTTCACATCCAGCATTTATCTTCTGTGGAAAATTCACCACAGGGCTTCAGGTAAAGATCCACTGTTCAGACAGCAGTGCAGGGAATGGGGCTGTGGCTCCTAGTCAGACGACAAGGCATCGATCCCCTATGGCCTGGTTGTTAGGTGGTGTGCAGCTATGACAAGTGGCCGGTAGGGCAGGGATCAGGGAACACACCCAGGTCGCAGATGGTTTTGCCTATGTGGATGGATGAAATGGAAATGTAGATGAATATCTGAGTCCTGTGCAATGTAAAATTCAACCAGGCAGATTGTTTTTATTTTAAATAGATTATCTTCACCACTTTACTCTATGCCACTTCACTCTGCACCGCTATACTCTATGCCACTTCACTCTACACCACTTTACCACATGCCACACCAGGTCACTCTATGCCACGCCACTCCACTCTACTCTACTCCACTCGGCTGTACAACATGTCTAAAAAATATTGGCAAAGCCAATAGCTCTCGCAGAGGCAAAACCTATTGGACTTGCCAATGCATGCTTACTTAGCACTAAAGCAGGATTTAAACTTGAGATTTGCTTACAATTGATGTAGTAATACCAGAGTGTGCAGTGATTGCTGCAGTGTGTGTGCTCAATGGTTGGTCCCAGGTGAGTAGTGCATCCAGATGTGTATACTGACATAGTATACCTCATGCTCTTATTGGGACGAGGGTATAAGCCCAAAGTGCCATCTCCTGTTCCACTCTAGAGACACCGCTTACTCCAGGGATGCAGGCCTCCTGGTAGTCATTCCCGCCTCACTGTACATCCGGTTCTGTTTTATAGGAGTAACACTGTCCTTTATGTCTGTGTCCTATCTCTTCTTCCCCAGCTCTCCCTCCAGGGGCCCCCTTCATTCTGAAACCCAATCTCTCTCTTTCTCCAGATGGCAGAATGCAATCTACATGTAGTGTGTGCTCTCATGCAGTTCCAATTGTCGATCTGTTGGTCTGTGTCCCTATGTTTGTGCAGTGTATGGCTTCAGGTAAGTTCTTTGCTTTCAGGTATTGTCTAATCATGTATATATGCACTTGGGATCCTATGTGTGCTGATCTCACAGGTGCATTACTCAAATGTTTGCAGCAACGGGCAGACAGTAGTGTGCAGTGTATGCTCCCTTGTGTGTGCATTTGGTACATATAGTATACGCTGCCACTCAGCTGCTGTTGCCCCCAGATGTGTGATTTCAGGTAGACGCGCTTCCACACAGTGGCGCCTGGTATCTAGAGGTGGGACGCAAATATTTTTTTTCAAATAGTAAATTACCTGAACCGACGTCCTCCGCTCCGGACCTCTTCCGAACCGGATGCTGCAGTGCGGGAACCAGGCTTTATGAACACTATCTGGCACATGCATCAAAGCTTTTTGCGATCGCAAACGGTGTGATTCGTAAAAATCGTCTGTTTGCGATCGTAAAAGTAGCTTTTGCGATGCATCAAGGGTCAAGGCCCTCGCAATTTGAGAATTCGAAATTAATTGCGAGTTCTCAAATTACGATTGCATTTAAGGAATTGCATTTTGCGATTCCTTAAATGCAATGCCAGAACAAATTACCATGAAGTTGAACTTCATGGTAATTCGCAAACACGTTGAAAAATGCACTAAAGTGCAAAGTTGTAGGTTACACACACACACACGTCCTTGAGTCATGTGTGTGCGCAACATTTGTGCACAGATCAATTTCAGGGGTGTCTGTAGGCCCATAGGAATAAATGGGAAGCCATTCCTTATTTGCGAATCGCAATTTGCGACTCGCAAATAAGAAATGTGTAGGAATCGCATTTTTATAGAGATTCCTACATGCATAGGCTTTTGCAAGTCCTTAATTGCGATTCTTAAATAATCGCAATTAAGGACTCGCAAAATCCTAGCTTAATGCATGTGCCTGTAAGACCTTTTAATGAATGCAAAGATACACACAGAGTATCAAAAATGTCAGTTCATATTTCATACACGAAACTCCACAATGCATCTTCCATTCTATGACCTTTTAATGAATGCAAAGATACAAAAGAGTAACCAAAATATCAGTCCATATTTCATACACGAAACCCCACAATGCACCTTCCATTTAAAGCTACCCACGTCTTGTAGAGTACATACATTACAGACACTAAGGGGCCCATTAGGATCGCGGACGGACTTGCGTCCGTCCGCGACCCCAGAGTAGGAGGGAACCTCCGCATGGCCTGCGGAGTTCCCTCCTATGAAATTAGGATGTGACTGCCACTCTGGCGGTCACATCCTCTATTTTGACCATTGCGGCGGGTGCGGCTTGAAGCTGGACCCCCAGCAATGGTAAAAATGCATACATTGCATTTGTATGCAGAAAGCGGCAGGCACCGTGCGGTGCCTGCCGATTTCTGCATACAAATGCAGGGGGGTACCATAGGTACCCTCCATGTGCACCCCCCCATCACCCAGGGGGCCCGCAACGGGCCCCTGCAGTGAAGTTCCACATGCTTTTCCACGGTGGAAAACCCGCCGCGGAAAAGCATTTTTTAAAACCCATCCTAATATGGCTGGCGGTGTCTGAGAGACACCGCCACCATAGTAGAGCTTTTCCGCTGCGGTTGTAAGCCAACCGCGGCGGAAAAGCTGCAGACTGAAACCAGGACCCACCAGCCATCCTAATGAGGCGGTGGGTCTTTGGTGGGTCTGCAGCGGATTTTCCGCATCCTTGCGGGCCGGCGGTGGCTTCTGCCGGCCCAGAGGATGTGGAAAATCCGCTATCCTAATGACCCCCTAAATTTCCACTTCATGTAAATAAACGAGTAGTGAGCAAATGTCTTTGCTGCTGTATTGTGTTGAATTGTCCTGTTGTGTTGTGGTTTTGTACTGTGCTGTGTGTGATGATAATTCTTTGTGTAAATTTGCATTTATTTTATTTTTTATTTTGTTTTGCTGTTTTTGTTCGTTCTCATTTTTTTGAGTTGTATTTTTGAGTTGCATGTATTGTGTTAAGATGTTCATCATTATTGTATTGTGTTTGTTCTGTGCTGTTGCTGTGTTAAATAGTGTTGTTATGGTGCTGTATTTTAGTTTTGTTGTTATGGTTGTTGCTATTATTATTTTGCGATGTTATATGATATTATTGGGTTGCGGTGTTCTGCGGTGAGTACCCCCTATAATAATATATATTTACATTACATTTACATAATGGTGCAGTTTGCCTTTTGTGCTAAAGTTTTGTGTTGTGGAGTTGTTCAGTTGCGGTAAGTTTACGTTGATGTCACATGTGGTATAGTAAAGCGGCAGCTCCTCCGCTAAGGCGGAGGAGTATCGCTCCACTGCTCCGCAAGAAGTTTAAAAAGGAAAAATAAAATGATAATAATGCAATGTTATTATCAATTTCTTTTTCGGTTCCTGCTTAGGTGCGGCGTGAGCTGGGTTGACCAGAGCAGGGGCCAGGGTGAGGAGTGACAAACACACTCTAAGTGCGCATGATGGTTTGGCTGGCCGTCCAAACAGTCATGCGCACTTTGCATGTTCTCCACCAGCTATATTGCACAGCCTGGTTGGAGAATGTGCACAGGCTCCCAGTCACTCTCTGAGCACCGAACCACGGTGCTCAAACCAATCACAACGCTGCTGTAACGCAGCATCGGGATTGACTAGGGGAGTCTGTGAGCCTGTGGGCTTCCTGGGTCCTGCCCCTGTAGTCGACTGAGGAGCCGAAGAGGTCAGAGAGGCGGCAGAAGACCTGCACATAAGTGTTTTTTTCTCATTTTGTTTTTAATATACCCACTCCCGTACTGGTACTGTTGTTAGTTTAATTTAGTATTTTTTGTGTTATGAGTCTACGTCTTATGGAGCTCTATGTGTTGTTGGGACCTGGTGCAGAACTACCGACTGACGTGGCCAGTGATGGACCAGTCAGGATGCAAGGAAATTCCTAGGAGCTTGCTCACCCACCACACACACTTTTCCCCCTTCGAAGGGTATTTGGCTGAAGGCTGAGTGATGTGTAAATGTCACCAGATCTCCAAGATGGGAATACAGTAACATATTACACAAGTAACCTAGTACATATCTTTTGTGGTGCAATTAGCAAGGAAACAATGGGCCACATGAATCAAGATTTGGCAAGGCGATTAACTAATTGCTATTGTTAGCGAATTCCAATTAGGTAATCACTATTCCAAATATATGAAACCCCAAGAATTTCATTTAGCGATTCATAGGGGCTTGCAAATCGACTTACCTCATTAATATTAATGAGGTATGTCGCAATTTTTGCGACTCCTTAGGTATCACTAAAGTCATGGGCATGGTTGCCTGTGGAGGTCAGCATTCCACCATGTCCGTGATTGCTTGTAAATAAAGCAGGCATTTTTTAGGTCTTGCCTAAGCAGCGCGCATGCGCTGATTGGGAAAAAGACCTGTAGCATCACTACGGTTTTTGTCCCAAAAACATGCAAGCGTTGCATTGGCTTCAATGGCAATGCGTGCACATTTGGCGATTCCCTTGCGGGAGGGAGCTTGGTACCATATATTTGTCATTAACATGCAAATATATGGTGCCCGTGGCTTGCTCCTGCAAGGGAAACGCTTTCACTTTTGGCAACACTTTTTTAGGCGCGAGCACGCTTGTTTTACGATATTCTTTTTAGCGTATTATGCCTGCAAGATGCAAACGTACCTACACTATGTTCTGAAAGATAACTCGGGAGTATTGTTTTGACCAAGGTTCCAACAGGAAAAAAAACCATGCTCTTAAATATGTAAAAGCTTCAGACTAGTTAAGCCTTTTACACTACGTCTCTGGGAAGCCCCCTGTAAGCAGAAGAAAGACCATTTCTGTGCTTCTATAAAGCAGTGCTGCAAGAAACGAAAAGTATTCCACCCTTCTGCTTGCATAGAGCAAACAAAACAATCCAACAGTGTACGACGACCACAAAGGGGCACATACGAGGTGGTCTCACGCTTTAGCCTTGGTTTCCCGTAGTGTTGCTCCTCTGTCTTGAGGCTGGCCGTGAGCGTTCTTGGTGCATTCCATGTTTTCCATTGTAAGAGGTTTAAAATCTGATGACATTGGTGTGCGACACAGCATTTTTCTGAGGAGGGTGAAGATGTGTTTGCTTCGTGGATAAGACCCATTAATTTTCCTGTAAATGTGTAAATGCCAGGAAATACCAGCACAGGTTTATTTGTTATGGCAAACTGCATTTGTAAGTTGATTGCTATGCTTTGTTGGAACGCAGTGAATGTAAATGCTCAAAATATCTTCATACTAGTGGCAACCGATTCTGCAGAGCCGAGGCCGCTCAGATAGCAGTGCTTTCCTGTTGCTGGATACTCGACCTTTTTCTGTTGTGCATTTCTGGTTCCTCTTTTTATTTATGGTATATAGTATTTGCTTGATTACCCTTTTCTCCGTTTGTTGCCATTACTTCCGGTTCGTCGTCCTATTTCTTTCTCGTTCCCCTTCTGTTTCTTGTTTGTACTCTTTTGTTTGTAGCCACTCCAATTCTGTTTCTTGGCGCGATCCATCGTCTATTTGCTTTTTCCTGGATTCTTCTTTCTATTACTTGCCTGTGCTCATCCCTTTGATCTTCTTCCTTCTTTGTTGTAATTACTTCCAGTTCTCCATTTCTTGGCTCCATCTCTTGACCTTCTTTTGCTTTTGCTGATTCCCCATTCTGTTTATTGCGTGTGCTCTTACGTTTAACAGACCTTCTTCCTTATGTTGCAGGAGGGTATGATGGGCATCACAGGCTAATACTTCAAACAGCGCTATTTCTGCAAAGCCTCCCTCCGACTCCCACCAACATCCATCCAGCCTTTGCAGCATTGAAAATGTCACTTCCTAAGCTTCTCTCTACACATCAGTCTCTAAATGGAACCTCATTAAAGCGACTAATAATGTAATCTCGCAAGGCTTCGGCCAATGTGTTATGCTGTCAGTGTTGCTACCAATCCATTTACCCCGCTTTAAAAAGCAGTCCAGCCTGAGGCCTTCCTCTTTACCCCCTCAATTCCTATGACGCCCGCAGTACAATTATTCATTAGTTGACTACATCCCGCTCATTATTTTTTTTTGGTACCACCGCCATTGCACTTGGAGGAACATGGATCCAGCTGGAATGAGGCAGGCACGTGTGTGGGCTGTGACACTCCATGTGACTTATAAAATCATGAATGGTCCAACCTGCGATATGTTCTTTGTGTGTGTGCGGAGGGTGAGGGAGGGGTGAGGATGCTGGTTTGTTTTGCATTTCTGGTGCGTGGGTGTGTTGTACGTCTCTTCCCCTGTTGCCGCAATTCCTTATATGGTATGTGTGTTAATGCCTGGCACTATTAGGCACGAGTTATTATATTGCTCAGATGGGTAGTATCCAAGCACTGTTGCCAGCAACCTGTGAGATTGCTTACCCGATTTATGCACCTGCTACAAATCTCTTACAGTGCAATACAATGACATTATTAGGAACACACTTTTTTACTTTTATTTTACTCAGCGCCTCATACAGCTCTTTTACAGTTTCTAAGAGCTATAAATAATAGCTAGTGACAATAAGCGTGTGTAGCATGCTGAGAGCGCTGCCTGAGTTCTTGCCATTGACCTAGTTGCTTGAAGGTCTGCTCATTAAGCAATACATTGTTCAGGCGTGTTTGTGCCCTAAAGTGTTTGAGCTATGGGGCTTTTGAAATTAGCACGATGATAGAAAAAAACGTACACTGTTAATGATAATTTGAATTATAGCAGTGATTACAAGACCACAGTGTCATAGGCTGCAACCAGCCAAATATTGCACATCCCTGCCAATTAAGGGGCCATTCAGCATTGTGAACACTCCTACTCTGGAGTGACGCACCCACTATTTAAACTGGTAAAGATGGTTGTTGAGTGTGTCTGTGCAGCACGAAAAAGAATCAATATACCGGTTCACATGGTGATTAAGCATGGACAACAAATTATTTTCCTTACAAGTTTTAAATACAGAAACACTCCATTTTAGATCAAAGTATACACAGGTAGGCTGCTAATAAGAATGTTTTCTTTTTGTATAGTGCGCTGAGAACTGAATCCCCTTGTTGTGATTGATTTATGTCCCAAGGCGGACACCATACCATAACTGAAATAAGTGCAGCGTGTAAGCGGAAAAAAATAATAAGGCAACGTGAAGTAAAAACAAGCTAAACTTGAGAAGTTTATGAGGAAAATTAAATGCATGTCAGTTTAGCAAACCGCCAAATAACAACACGCAACTGTCAAAACAAACTGTCAGCTGCGCAATCGAACTAAAAGCTGAAGCGCGCGTCACCGGCATTACTTTCCACACAGTAGGATAATTAGTGCGCGTTTACGTCACGCGCAGGCGGCCATCTTTGCCCCTTGGTTCGGCCCCCCCACTCCCCAGGGGGAGGGGGACAGTGGCTGGACCGGGGGTCTCAGTGGAGGCCGCCCCCGGGAGGCAGAGCCCGAGCACCCAATGATTGGCACGAGATAAGGGGAGCAAAGGCAGGGAAAGAGAAAGAGCGGGCCCACCAAGCATTGGGGCTGGGCCAGCTCAGCCATAAATTTAAGGTAGGAATGTGGTAGGGAGATAAGGGCTATTTAAGGGTGGGCACCGGGCACAAGGCCCTCTTTCTCCGGGGAATTTTGGCAGGAGAAGAGGTGCAGCATCGACAAAGTGCGAGGTGAGGTGGGGGGAGGCGGGGGAGGGAGGGAGGGATGGATCTAGGGGGGCTGCAGTGTAGTGGGTACAGAAGAGAACGTGTGGGGTAGCAAGGGTGGGGGGACTTTGCTGGGGCTGGGTGTGCAGAGTAACAAGTAAAGGAAGGGCCGCCACAAGAGAGTCTGCAATATTAAGAAAGATAAGGAGGGGTGGGAGTAGCAAGTTAAATACTCCCCGCAATATTAACAAGCGATGGACGGGGCAAGGGGACTTCTGTGGAGTAGGGGGGCCGCTGGGGTCCGTGGCGCGGGCTTTAATGGCACGGGACAGTGGGGTCAGGCTCCTACACAGCGGAGGGCGAGGCGGCGTTCTGCGGGACTGTGGCGCAAGTAACAATGGGGCAGGGTGTCAGAGTGCCCAGGCAACAACAATAGCGGAGGGGGGGTGAGGTCGAGCACGAGTAGGTCAGGTCAGGTCCGAAGTCTTGGGGAGGGGGGCCCACGGGAGGGCTCGGGCGCAGGAAAAAAATAAGGATGGGCATGGAGGGATTGTGGCCAGACGGGCCAGAAGTAGAGGGTGTGCTCTTCCACGGGACGGAGTGGGGGGCTCAAGGATATGCAAGGGGCGGTTGGGGATGTGAGCCAGGATAAGTGTGTAGAAGTGCACCCCCCCCAGGCGGCGGGTAAAAGGAGGACGGAGTGGAAGGGTTGGTTGCTGGTTTTAAGGTTACTGAGATGGGGGCCGGGTAGTTGATGCCCCTTAGTGTCATGGGGCTGAGGATAGAAGTTTGGCGTAGCAAGAGGGGAGGGGCTGGTTCTGGGTACTGGGGGCTCTGTTTTCGAGGGAAGGCACAGCCTCCGGGCGTCAAGCGTATGAGTAGTAATAGCAGAGGGAACTGTCACTGTTTTGTCAGACAGTATGAAGGTGGAGAAATAAAAATAGGTTTAAGTTAAAAGTCACATAAGTACCAACGCATAAAGGACAGCACCAAACGTAACTCACATACAGGGTTTTCATAGGCAATAAACTGCCCCCCTAGCGAACTCACTCTGTGATCTTCTCGAGGCTGAAAGGCTAAGTCGCAGTACGTTGATTTGCCTTAATTTACAGCGCTTAGAGGATGGGGGGGAGGTTGGGGGAGGGTGGGTAAGGAAGGTGCGGACGAAATATGGGAGGCGCAAGAACGGACATACAAGGATAGCGGAAAAGGGCGCCAAGAGAGGAGGCATAATGGGGGTCGGATGGCAGGGCAAAGGAGGGATGAATTGGGTTTGGGGCCGTCCAGGAGAAAGAAAGTGGGGAGACAGGGTTATGGGCGCGGGCGAGAGACGTACAGTTAGGTGCCATTCGGAGAATAGGCCTCTGATGCGAAGAGAGCAGAAGAAAGAAGAGCGAAAAATGTGTCGCATCAGCAGATGTTTGATTGGCACTCGTGGCGAATAGGCACTAAAGGTATACGGCAGGAATGAGGCATAGATTGGGTAACACGGAACTTGCATAGATTGGGTAACACGGAACTTGGTTGCCTTTGGGGGGTACTAGCAGATTGAACGAGAAAAAGTTGCACCTTGCCATGAAGGGATAACAATAACTGAAGGTCGGCTCGATGTCCGGTGGGGCAGTTGCGCGCGTCGGAGTCGGGCAAGGTTTCCATGGTGCCCGGGGGACAAGAGTGACAGCGGAGGGGCGAGGCCGAGTGCATGGGAGTCGGTGTGAGGGGTGGTGAGGCGGGCCTCGGGACAGGTGCGCAGGGAATGGCGCCAGGGAAAGGGTGCCTGCTTGTGGGGTGTGGGGGCGCGCAGGGGAGGTTCGTGATTGCGTGGTTCTGGTCGGGAGCGAGAGGGGGATGTGTCACATCCAGTTGGTTAACTCCTAGAGCATTCTCTCCAGAGGATCATCCTTTTGAACTGTTTTTGCGAGCTTTTCTCCCGGCTTTGGTGGACCAAGAATATCTGGCTTTGTTGTGCTGAACAGCGTTTGCGCGGTCCTGTACTTGCATGCAGTAGCACATTGGTGCCAGACCTGTTGACTTTGCTGGTGCTTGTTGCACCAGTTACTCCTGTGATAGGTGGTGTTTTGTAGAGAAGTGATTTTTTCTGGTGGCGGGCCTCATTTCGTGCACGACATTTCACAGGCAGCGAGGGAAGATACAGCGGAGGGGGTAGTGTCAGGAAAGAGGGAGTCATCACAGGAAAGGAATTTGTAAGATGAGGAGAGCAGGGAGGGCCGCCTATGGTGCTAGGGGCTGGCGAACTAGGGGGGAGGGGGGGGCGGAGCCGGCTCCACCAGGCATGGCAGGGAGAAGTGGATAAGGGAGGCGGAGGTTGGGGGGGCAAGGGTGCAGGGAGCTTGAGAAGTGCCGGCAAGGAGTTCGGGTCTCCCCCTTCCTGGTATTTATTTATTTTATTTATGCATTTTTATATAGCGCGGACTTTACCCGAAGGCGTCAGAGCGCTTCACATTAGGAACAGAAATGAAACATAATGAGAAACATTACAGAAGAGCAGATTACTAAAACATACGTTACTTACATAAGGTAATAGTGACAATTGTGAGCAAACAAAAAACATGAGGTAGTAAAAATTGTGAGCAACCAAAAATACATGAGGTAGTAAAGGTAATAATGACAATTGTGAGCAAACAAAATACTTGAGGTAGTAAAAATTGTGAGCAACCAAAAATACATGAGGTAGTAAAGGTAATAGTGACAATTGTGAGCAAACAAAATACTTGAGGTAGTAAAAATTGTGAACAACCAAAAATACATGAGGTAGTCAAAAGTGCACAAGAGGAAAAGTGACAAGTGGGCAGTTGTAAGAGAAAACAGAGTATAATTTGAGGTATAATACTGCAATAAGTAAACATGGGTCAGCGCAACGGGGATACGGATGGCTACGGAACAAGTGGGTAGTTAGGGGGCTCAGGGGGAATTGTTCGTGACAGACCTCTGCCTCTCAAAGAGCGAGGATCCTATTCCTGGCATCGTCGGGGCGAGGGCAATAAGTGAAAGTCGGAAGCAGTGCTGCCAGGAAGTGTTTTTAGGGGACATTTAGGACAATGTCACGAGCAATGTGCCCGTGGGGGCGGGGGGACACAAATGGGCAGTTTAAAATGAGCACAAGAGTGGGTAGAGAGAAGGGATGGCGGCCTCAAACGCTACAATGCTCTGCTGGGGTCTCGTGCCTTGCACATATGAGGACGGGGGCCGGGGGGGGGGAGAGCTGTCTGGTCTGGTCGTTGAAAAGGGAATAGAGCAGGAGGCTGTCGACACGTGGGTTACAGGCCGCGGCTCCGGGCATCCACGGAGTCAAGAATGTATAAGGGGTGGAAGGCGGATGAGGACGTCGCGCAAGATGAACTAGGGCTTCTAGGGTGTCTAGCGAAAGATAAATAGGGCAGTAGGGGGAGGGCGGATCCGAGAGTGGAGCTGCCACCGGGGTGCCGAGTCTACTGTGGCAGGAGCAGTGGTTGAGGGGGGGGGGCGGGTGCGGAGGGATAGGCGCCGTGCACGGGCCCTTCATCCTTCCGGGGCAGATTGGGAGGAGGTAAATTGTTTTCCCGATGGGTGGCGTAGGTCGGCGCGTACCCCGACGGATGCTGGTCTCCCCAATATCGCCGGTCAGATTATTTCAAAGTTACCGTCCTCTCCCCTTTAATTAGTTTTGTCTCTCCTTAATTTGCGGCACCCCCACTACAAGAAGAGCTACGTGCTCCCACGATTCTTCGCACATCCTAGTCCCTGCCTAAAAAGTAGGTTTGAAATTCTCCACCTGAGAACTGGCGAATGAGGTCGCACGTTTCAGTCACCCAGCTCACGTAGCAAAAAATGCAACTAACGACACCTAGCAATTAATTAGCACCCAGTTCTCGGATGCCTTCCATTGACGGTGAGAAGGATACTACAAGGACTGGGCAAAAGTGCCAGTCAAATGTAACAACAGTAAATTGGTGACTCAAAAATAAATAAAAAAATAAATAAATTTAAAAAAAAAAAAAAAAAAAATCGGCACAGTTACAGCAGCTGACCGTAAACGTTTGTTCTCTGCCGTCAGTCTTTTCTTAGTGCTTAAGTCAAGTACGTGCAAGGGTCTTACATTCCCAGATATCTGACAGCCTATTCGCATGAGGAAGGCGGGGCGCTCTCGGAATGGCTGCCATGAAGCGGGCTATATCTTTGTCTATGCGTTTTTCCTCTCGCGCGGACTTTACCCGGAGGCGTCAGAGCGCTACACAATAAGGACAAGAACGGATACATGAGAGCATTGCAAGTGAACAAATTACAAAAGGAAAACGTTAAGTTATATATGGAATAAACAGTGCTTTGGTTGGGCCGGTACTCGCAGGTGCTGTGTACCGGCACTTCTAAAGCCCCCCCCCCCCAAGCCCCGCCCCCTAGTCCAACTAGAAATACAAAAGGTACGAATGGGTACATTACAGGAGGAAAAGTGATGTGTGGAGGTTACAAAGTACTAGTAAAGGTATAATACTGCAATAAATGCCAGACACTCCAAAACAACAACAAAAGTTACGTAGGCTATGGTGGCACGTGTGCATGTATCGAAAGGAAATAAAATGTAAGACGTAGCAAACAGTGTGTTACAAGAGAAAAGAGACATGTACAGGTTACAAAAGAGTACAGAAGACAGGTGGAAGGATAATACTGGTCCTGCAGGGGCTTGCGGTTGGGCCGTCAGGATTGACGGGTGCACCGAGATGTGGTGCGGAGTGTTGGAGGGTAAAGAAAGGTAGACAACACCAGTTAGGCAATGTCCTTTCCCCTGTTCTTCTTTCTTTTGTGTAAATGTTTTCCCCTTCTCTTCTCGGAGTATCCGGCTCCTATCCCCCTAACACTCATGTTCAAACATCGCCCCCAGGGGTAGCCCCATCTGTCCTGCACTGACGTGGTGTAAGCCCTGCCACTCTCAAGGGGGGGGGGTACACAGCTCAAGTAATGGCTGCCTGCCACTGCTGAGATCTGCTAGTCCAGGTTAGATCAGTGACTGCGCCGGCCAGCTGAAGTATTTATTGCCTCACGTATATAGTAGTTAGTGTCAAGTATGTTTCGTCACTGAACTTCTTTACTCATGTCTCAACGCTTCAGCAGCACGTCCACCCCTCTGACAGTTCTGAATGCACTTGTGACCTCTCTACTCCTAGGCTCATAAGAACGCAAAGGAGGGGGTCCTCTTCAGAAAGAACGGGTTTCACCATAACATGTAGGGTCTCAAAGAGGGGGAAATATGCTCTACTCCTTTGTGGTGGCGCATTCGTATTTTCTCCCTATATGAGTACTCATGTAGACCGCAGGAGGCATTATATATAAATAAAGACTCATAGTACTACTTCCATTTCAGTGGGGAGGAGGGCAAGGCAGCCCGCGAGCACGAACCCCTGCTAAGGGTCGCAGGGACAGAAAGTGACACATACTTCCCAAAAAGTGACAGAAAGAGCATCCTATGAGTCCCACTCTATACAACCCAACTCAGCCTAGTTGTCCCAGGGGATCGCCACCGACGCATGACCCGGCACCTGTCTCCCCCGGTGGATATATACCAAGGCGGTCCAACAATATTCTTTCGAGACTCATTTGCAGAGTTGGACATTTCCAGTTATAATTATTCAAAATAGAAGGCCATTTGGGGGATAGCATTAAAGTCAAAGGGGTAACACAGGGTCCCTCGCAACCTGGGTATTAACAATAAAGGACTTTGTGTCGGGAAGAAATAAAATTGCTTAGCATGCAAAAAGCGGATTAAAAGGATAACGCCAGCGGCATTGTTATTATAATAGAGGGTGTGGCTGACTACGGGGGGGGGGGAGGGGAGTGCTTTGTGTGGTGCATGACTTGTATTTTTGTGTCTGTCATTGCACTATATATATGTCACAAGAAGTAGCAGCATACTGACAGGAAATCGGGTCTATGGGCTTTGTCAATGGTGGTTAGTTGCAGAAGATAAATAAGCAGCAACTAAGGCTTGAACTAAAGTATGTGGCAGGGTTGAAAAATTATGCGAATTGCTAAACTTATCCATCGATCGCTTTGTATACGTAGTAATAGAAATGGTAGTATTCAAATATAACATAATACGAAAAGAGCCTCGGATTTAAAACTAGGAATTCGCTAAGGTTCACCATCCCTTACAAAATGTGTTTTGTGGTTTGTTTTTATAGCCTCATGGGTAGTTATTTCCAAGCTTGGGTGCATGGATTGCATGACAGGCGGTGGTGCAGGATTACTAGCGGTGGCGAAAGGGGAATGCAAATTCACAACCGGCCTTGGGGAGAGGGGCAAGGCTCATGCCGGGGGTTTGGGGTGGGGGGTGTTGGGAGAATGATGAGCTCCTAACACCCTCTGCCCCCTTCCCCAGCACGCCTCCATCAATGCCGGATGGTGGGGGGGGGGGGGGGGGGAAAGGGTGGCATGAATTTGGTAAAGGGTCAGTGAAGAGGATAGAGCGTTCTTGGTAGGTCACGCAATGAGTGGTAGTCCACATGCGGTTGGGGTAACAACATAGGGAAGGTACGGCGCACAAGAGTTGTGAATCAGAGATTAGGTACTGGTGGTATATTACAGTGGGAGTTATGCTACAATCAATAGACATGCCTGGGGCTCAACACAAGGGGGGGTGCCTGTAGGTGGACAACAGCAAAAAAAAAAAAAAAAAAAAAAAAAAAAAAAAAAAAAAAAAATAATAAAAATAAATAAATAAATAAAATAATAAAAAATATATATATATAAATAAATAAACAGTAATAGTAAGAATAATAAATAAAGAAATAAAAAATTAAAAAAATAAATAAATAAAGAAATAAAAAAATAAAGAAATACAAATAAATAAATAAATAAAAATAAAAAAGTGCCAGTGCGGTTAACAAGGGCATGTGCGACGAAGTCGGGGCACAGGTGGTGCGAGTAAGAGGGCTAATATGTTGCTTTTACTTTGGAGTATAAGTAAGGAGCATGCATGCGGACAGAGAAAGGGGCAGTAGTGGTGGAGGTCACGGACTGGGCAAAAAAAAAAAAAAAAAAAAAAAAAAAAAAAAAAAAACAGCGGGATGGGCAGCTGGCTTGAAAGTATAAGGAACACCACCAAGACAGCACTGGGGGGTACAGTAGCAAGGGGACGCATGACTGCTGCCAGGCTCATTGCCATAAGTGGGGGGTTTAAGAGCTAACATGGTAGGTTAACATATGTTGCAGGTGGGCCGACTTTGGCAACAGGGGAACATGGTTTCCAGGTCAGAGTTGTCAGGTCATTGGGTCGGATTGTTTGCGGCAAGGTGCTACTAAGATAGTGCCCCCTTTGTCCAGACCAGGGGGGGAGCACTTGCCGGGTCACAGATGCCGTGCTAGCGCCAATTCACCATAACAGATGCGAATATGCAGTAAGGACACACCGTAGTGGATGGGATCTAGGTAGTTGGAGTGAGTCTTTGGTGGCTCGCAGGCACACATGTCCTGAAAAGGAGAATAATTGGTTAGTGTAGGTATGGACCTACTACGACGCAAATGCAGAGTGGGGGCACACGGCAGGGGGAGGGAGCTGAGCTGGTTAGAAGGTGTTTTGGTTGAAAAAAAAAAAAAAAAAAAAAAAAAGAAGAAGAGGCACCAATGTGAAATGTTTAGTCGAGCTTGCCAGTACAACGTTTGAGGATAACTACGATGCAGGAGAGAGTATTCATAGATAATTATCCTTAGGTAAGACACAGGGACGGGAGAAAGTTATACGTTGCACATAATACTATAGAAGGTATATAGGAAGGCGTAAAAGGTTCCAGGTTTATACAACAGAAGGAAGTTTCACATGGATGGAGGGTCGAGTTGACAGTGTGGTTATCAAACAGGGCAAATACGACAGCTGAGTAAGTTAAGCAGAAGGAGATTTCTCTACAGGTTCGTCAATGTTCACATGTTAGACAAGTTAAATAATGTTTAGCCTTTAGTTTGTAGGGAAAGAAAGAGCATGCAGCCCGGGGGCAATTAGCTTCTGCCCGGTGAAAAGGGTGAACAGCTGAAGTATGAATTAATTGGTACGAAAATAGTTAATCCGGACCACACAGCATAGCCTTTTCATTAAGCCATATAAAAGAGATGAAATTAGCAGGTGACACTGAATAACGGTATATAGCGTACAGGTGGATGGCCGGCATTGCTCAGTTAGGCTCCTGGCTGGGTACAGGTAATAACAGGCAGGAGTCCTTTACTAGAATACATCCTAACTCAGAAATATGGGATGCTGGAAAAAGGGAAATATGGTGTGGAAATAGGTGCAAGAAGTAAAAAAAAAAAAAAAAAAAAAAAAAGTTGTAATGCTTATGCGTTATATGAAAGTCATTCCTAAGAAATTTGAGTCACCATTGCTGTGTTTTTCTTCTACTTCACAGAGTGCAGAGCGGTGTTGGCCAATCAAGTACTGTGACCTTTCCAGGGCTACAGACAGTGCTGGAGGCAATAAAGGGGAATTCAGCATTGCTTTTCAACAGTCAAGGGTGCACTGCTTAAAGATTAAAAAATGCCGCAACTAGTCAAAAAATGCTAATGTTGTGATTATTGACTTCTGTGGGAAATAACTTCCCATCTATATGTAGGGGCAACTTTTTTCTCATTATAAAGACATTTTTTAAAGGGGTAGGTTTAGGTAGCATCAGGCGCACCATGATTAACTTGCGTCAGCCGCATTATTACAGAGCAGATGGGGTGTACCTTTCTGACACTGGGACGGATATCCTGCTACGAAATATGCTAGCAGTGTTGTATGCAAGGGGCTGTTGGTAGTTTGCAAGAATGGGGCCGCAGTTAAGGCATGGGGGGGGGGCCTCGCAGGCAGCGATAGCTCCCGGCGAGGCATGGCGGTACTTACAAAGCGATCCAAGAAGAATACAAAAAGCAGGTGGCGCAGCGGGCTCAGACTACAAATGGGGCAGGCAGGACCCAGGGGGTCACTGGCAAGCTCCCCGAGCTCCCTGTGTTCAGGTGAACCGGAAGTAAACAATTAATTGCGCAACTCGGGCGGGGGCGGGGACAAACGCCAACCCGGAAGGGAATGTGTGGGCCCCGGAAGTGAAAAGGTCACCCGGCCGGGTGGGAACCGGCTGGTTACCCGGGAGTGAGTGGACACCGGATGCAAAAGGGGCCATCCGGTTGGGTTAAAGCAGACGCTTACCCAAGGAGTGTGTGGAAACCGGAGGTAAAAGGTTACCCGGTCGGGCCGGAAGCGGAAGCTTGCCCGGAGAGAAAGGAAAAGGTGTGTCCCAGGGAGGGGGTTACCTTGGCAAGGATAGCTGCACTGAATGTAGGGCACAGTGCAGAGGCAATTGGTGGTTAAGGACGGGGACAAGTCACTTTGAAAAAGAGAGCCGCACTGAATGTAGGGCACAGTGCAGAGCTGGTTGTGTAAGAACGCACAGTCGCCAGACAGAAATAATGGCGTGTAAAGGATCGCTTGTAAGTGATAATGCCTAATAAACTGCGGCCTCAATTCTTCCATAAAACAAACTGGTGTGGTCTGAATTTATTGGGATTCGGGCGGTGCGACCATGTGGGGTGTGCCTCTGCTGTGCCCCTTGGTTCGGCCCCCCCACTCCCCAGGGGGAGGGGGACAGTGGCTGGACCGGGGGTCTCAGTGGAGGCCGCCCCCGGGAGGCAGAGCCCGAGCACCCAATGATTGGCACGAGATAAGGGGAGCAAAGGCAGGGAAAGAGAAAGAGCGGGCCCACCAAGCATTGGGGCTGGGCCAGCTCAGCCATAAATTTAAGGTAGGAATGTGGTAGGGAGATAAGGGCTATTTAAGGGTGGGCACCGGGCACAAGGCCCTCTTTCTCCGGGGAATTTTGGCAGGAGAAGACCCACCCACCCACCCTTGGAGGGACATGAATTGAAGGGGGGGGGATAGACAAAGTGGGTGAGATTTGTCGCAGAGGCATATGGGGCTTACAAGAGATCCTGTGGTTTCGGAAGAAGGGACAACAGGCGGTACTTACAAAGCGATCCAAGAAGAATACAAAAAGCAGGTGGCGCAGCGGGCTCAGACTACAAATGGGGCAGGCAGGACCCAGGGGGTCACTGGCAAGCTCCCCGAGCTCCCTGTGTTCAGGTGAACCGGAAGTAAACAATTAATTGCGCAACTCGGGCGGGGGCGGGGACAAACGCCAACCCGGAAGGGAATGTGTGGGCCCCGGAAGTGAAAAGGTCACCCGGCCGGGTGGGAACCGGCTGGTTACCCGGGAGTGAGTGGACACCGGATGCAAAAGGGGCCATCCGGTTGGGTTAAAGCAGACGCTTACCCAAGGAGTGTGTGGAAACCGGAGGTAAAAGGTTACCCGGTCGGGCCGGAAGCGGAAGCTTGCCCGGAGAGAAAGGAAAAGGTGTGTCCCAGGGAGGGGGTTACCTTGGCAAGGATAGCTGCACTGAATGTAGGGCACAGTGCAGAGGCAATTGGTGGTTAAGGACGGGGACAAGTCACTTTGAAAAAGAGAGCCGCACTGAATGTAGGGCACAGTGCAGAGCTGGTTGTGTAAGAACGCACAGTCGCCAGACAGAAATAATGGCGTGTAAAGGATCGCTTGTAAGTGATAATGCCTAATAAACTGCGGCCTCAATTCTTCCATAAAACAAACTGGTGTGGTCTGAATTTATTGGGATTCGGGCGGTGCGACCATGTGGGGTGTGCCTCTGCTGAGATGATTGGGAAGACTTTGTCAGAAGAAATAGATGCGCAACGCTAAGCACTGAACTACAAAGGAAACAAGAATAAAAATAAATAAAAACAAACGAAGGACAGCAAGCTGGCTGTTAGACAAACACTACAGCTAAATAATACAGTATTTAAGACAAACAAGTAATGTGAAAGGAAAAAAAATAAAGTGGGAAAAATAAAAGAAATTTAAGGATACAGGAGAATACAGTTAAATAATACAACAATTAAACAAATCATAAGTAAAGTAGCAATTTAAAAACAAGGAAACAAAAGAGTAACCATCGAAAAGAAAAACTATTGACAATATGGCTTCAGGATATCTTTGGAACTTAACCCCACCACAAGCATTCCTACCAGGAAGGGGAGAACCAGAAATAAAATGGGAGGAATGGAGAGAGTATTTTATGAATTACATATCAAACTTTGAAGATGATGATGAGTTCAAAGCAGAAAAAAGTACAATATTTTGTTACATAGTCTTGGTGCAGGAGGAATAAAAGTATTCATGAGCATCAACAAAAAGACTAGAGATGAAGGGGGAAAAGGTGTATTTGAGAATGCTATGATGACTTGAACACGTACTACAAACCAACTGTTTGTGTGGGGGTGGATATATATATAAGTTTTTCCACAGAAAACAAGGAAAAGAAGAGTCAATAGATGACGATGTCTCAGCATTGAAAAATTTGGCAATAAACTGCCGCTTCGGGGAATTACATGATGAATTCATAAGGGACCAGATTGTGATGCAGGGGTCCAACAGTAACATACAAGACATTCTCTGGGCAAAGGGTGAGTACCCCCTACAAAATATAATAGACATCGCAAAGAAGGCAGAACTAACGGGAAGATGCGCAGAGGCGGTCGTTGTTGAAATTTTTTTTAAAAAGGAAGGTGGAACAGTCAATAAGGTGACTGATGTAAAGAAAAACAGCAAAATGAATAGTTCATACAAGAACTACAAACCGGTGCAAGGAAGAACTCAGTACAGTGACAGGCGACGCTGCTACAGGTGTGGCAGTACAAGTCACTTGGCAGATGACAAATGGTGCCCAGCACGTGGAGTCAAGTGCACTAATTGTGGAATAATTGGACACTTCCAAAAAGTGTGCTACAGACGTGGCACAAGCATGGTGAAAATGGCAGAGAGTGATGACACAAAGTACAACGATACATCCGATGACGACGACGAAAACATGTTCGTATTGAATATTGATGATGAGTGTGTCACTAGTGTTGATGCAGAGAGGAAGAAAAGAACAAAAAAACCTGTGTGTGAGATGACAATTGGCGGTATAGAGATAAACATTGTAGCGGACTCAGGATCACCTTATACAATAGTGAATAACGAAGTCTGGAAAGAAAAATTTGCACCCCAATTGGGTAGACATCAAGGCGATCTGGGAATAAAACTTGATCCCAGCAAGGCAGATCCAGTCCTAGTAGTGCACGACAACGAGAAGTATAGTAAAACCTTGTTGGAAAAATTCCCAAGTGTCTTCAATTGGAAAATAGGGGCATTCAAAGGATATAGGCACAAAATAGTGGTCAAGAGAGATGCCATGCCAGCAATACACAAGGTGCGCAATTTACCATTATCCGTGAAGGAAGAAGTGAGAGAACAATTGGACAAACTACTCATGGAGGGAGTGATAGAGCGTGTGGAAGCCTCAGAATGGGTAGCCCTGTTAGTCGTGGCAAGACGGCCTAATGGAAGTTTGAGGCTGTGCATAGACTTGCACGATTTAAATAAAAACATTGTGGTGGAACAGTATCCCTTGTCAAGGATCAATGAGATGCTGGCCAAAACCAAAGGAGTAAAGTAGTTTTCAACCATAGATTTGAAATCCGCCTATCACCAGGTTCCCCTCCACAAAGAAAGCAAGAATCTCTCTACATTTGTAACGCCCTTTCGGATTGGCGTCCGCGGCCGCAATGTTTCAGAGACTAATGCACAACATCAACACAGACATTCCGGACTTGTTGACGTTCCAAGATGACATCCTAGTTATGGGTAAGACTAGGCAAGAGCACGACGAAAAGGAGAATCAGGTACTTGAGATACTAGCGGCCAAGGGACTGACAGCTGAGTACAAAAAATGCAGATTTGCATGTTGCAAGGTAAATTACCTAGGGCATGAAATAACTGAAGAGGGAATATGTCCCAAGAAAGAACTGTTGGATGCCATAAATGATACACCTGAGCCCATGAACAAGGAGGAGTTTAGGTCCTTTTTAGGATTGGTTGAATTTTATGCAAAATTCATAAATAACTTTTCCCACAAGACTTACCCACTGAGACAATTACTGATAGAAAAAAACAAGTTCCAATGGGATGATGATTGCCGCAACACATTCAAAGATTAAAAAATGACCTTGCCAACAGTTCCATTACAAGGTTTTGACCCCAAACTACAGAGTATTATAACGACAGATGCTAGCAGCAGAGGTTTGGGTGCAGTCTTAACCCAGAGAGATGTCAAAGGTAATGAATGCACTGTAGCCTTTGCCTAGCGCGCTTTGACACCTGGTGAAGAAACATTTTCAGTAATAGAGCATGAGGCACTGGCATGTATATGGTCTCTCGAACACCTCAGGCAGTTTGTCTGGGTTTGCAGGGTAATTCTACGCAGCGAAGTAGAAAAGTATTTACTACCAAGGGGTTGTACACAGCGTCACCAAGGTTAGCGCGAATGTCTATGAGATTGCTTGAGTATAATTATGATGTGGAATATGTACCGGGTAAAGAATGTGGTAGCGAACTTTTTAAGTCGTTTGCCTTTACCTGAACATGAAAAACATGATGATGACGAGGATGTGAGTATTGCCAGTGTGAGAGAGGAGTTGGAGGGTATCTCCCAAGAAGAGTGGAACGCAGAAATTGAAAAGGATGAAACTTTATGTGAAATAATTAAGATGACAAAGAAAGAATGGGGTTCAAAGAATGCTTTACCCGAAAGATTTAAACCATTTTGGGAGGTAAAAAATTAACTCTCGTACGAACACGGGTTGTTGTTAAGGGGAGGAAAAGTAGTACCACCCAGAACACTAAGGAAAAGAATTTTAGACATATGCCACGAGGGGCATCTGGGAATTGCAAAAACAAAAAATAGAGTAAAGAACAGTTACTGGTGGCCCGGTGTAAGCCTAGAAATAGAAAGGGTGGTCAGGGACTGCCCCTCGTGCCTGAACTCTGACAAAACACAAGTGAACTTTAGACCACCTTTACAACCCATTCCCTGCCCATCCATGCCGTGAGAGAGAGTGGTAGTGGACATCATGGGGCCAATAACGGATAACGGTGAACAGGTGTATGTGGGTGTCCTTATCGACCACTTCTCCAAATGGCCAGAGGTAAAATTCCTCACCCAAACAGATTCTGTAAATGTAGTGAAGTTTCTGGATAAAGTATTTACATGTGAGGGACTCCCAAAAATCATAGTCAAAATAGACAAAATAAACCACAAAACCACCTCTGTTTACCACCCTGCTGGTAATGGGGCAGTGGAGAGATTTAACAGAGTAATTAAAGGGATTGTACAGCTGGCTAAAGGCAGTAACAAGAAGTGGAAACAAGAAGTATGCAAAACTGTTTGGGCATATCGCATTACACCAAGTATTACCACAGGGTACAGTCCAGTTGAACTGATGCGAGGCAGAACCCCACTGTGTAAAGACAATGTAGGTTGGGTTAAGGCAGCAAAGAAAGTAATTTGGACAACCGAAATGGTTGAGAAAAAGATTAAAACTGCACAAGCCAATTGCAAAGAAAGATATGACTTGAAACATGGATGTAGACCAGTTGATCTTAAGGTTGGGGACATGGTAAAAGTGAAGAGGATTGACACATTCGCAAAGGTAGTAATAGGTACACCGAGCCTCTAAAAGTGCGCGAGGTGTACTGTTATTCTGCTTTGCTCAGCAATGGCAATGTGTGGCTCTTCTCGGCCATGTCACAATGCAGAAACACTACTGATGATTCCGACAGTAAGATTCAAGAACGTACTAGTGAACTCAATGGAGCGTTTACCGGATGTTCAGATGAGGAGTTGGATTGTGACAAAGTTTATAACTTTACTCACAAATCATGCTTTTTATGATTTTGTGTAAATCATTAGAGTAGTTTATGAAATTTGCATTTAAATAGGTGCTTGAGTTGGAATGAATGAGTTAAAAAGTTAAGTATATCTGGAAGGCTGGTTCCGCAGTAGCAAAGATTAAAAATAGGGCCCTCTGATTGACCAAGATAGCTTTTTTGCCAGTCAGCCAGTTCTATACTGTAGGACTCGTCCCGTGCGATTTAATTGGCTGGCCGCACCTCAGATTAAAATGTTGTGGTTGACACTGCAAGACTCAGAGGCTCAATCTCCATGTCCTGAAAACATTTTATACAAAACATATATGTGGCCATCGTAGAGATACCCTGACCCCCTTATCCAAACTGGGGCCAAAACGTAAACAAGAAATTGTGCTGTGGGTCCCAGCACAGACTCCCTGAGGTACCACAATAACCCTGTGAGAGCTGCTGCTTAAGCTTCGCCACATGCTGCTTCTTACTCAGGGTACCTTTCATGACATTGCAGTACTATGAAGGTAAAGCTTGAGCACCGATACAGTGATAGTACTGCAGTACCATTGAAAATAAAAAAAGAAAGAAAAAAAAAGAAACGAAAATGTGGGTTAGGTGTCTGCTGGGGGAATGGGCGTCCATGGGGCACAGTGCGCAGGGCTGATCAATCTCCCACTGCACACAACCAAAGGCCATATGCATAAGGGGATGTCCGCATGTGGTGGGTTGCCCGCAGTGCATGGTCAGAGTAAGAACGTGATAAGGAAACAGGACTGTTACCCAACAATCATTTAATGCTAACTATGGAGAAAAACACACATAGTCTCACAATCCAGTCACTAAAATATGGTGTGGTGAGAATATTATGAATCTTGAAACAAGGAACCCTGTACAGTGGTGTTGGTACTCTTGTTTCACCAAAATGTATGATGATAGGTATATGCCTGTGTCCCCTTAATAGCCATTGTGTGATACTGGTGAGCGAGAAATTAAAGCCTTGAGAATAGAATAGAATAGGCAAATGCCTGGCTGTGGCTCAGCTTGAGGTTCTTTTTGGACCCTTGAGCCCAAAAAGAGTGGGCTTTCATGTAGCTTCTGTCTTCCACTTACACTCTAATGTCATGCACGAAGAATTATAGACAAGGTGTTAACTTTTGATGTAAAGAGAAAAAGAGAGTCAGATACCCTCTAGAGGTTGAACTGCACAATGTGTTACCAGAAAATGTGGGATCGATACCAGCTTTCCCACTTGGCCAATTTGTGTTATTCTAGGTAATTCTTTAATTTAATTTTGCCTTCTTTTTCTTTATTATCACCAATGACAGCACCTTAAAATATATGAGTATAAGATGTGTGCTTGTTAGACCTGGCACCATTGGCGTGGATCTCCCTTCCATTTTTTTGTTGCCTCATGTGTTTTTGCTGGTGTTGAATGCTTTGGGCACTGTGCCACTGTTGTCCAGTGCCATAGTGCTCCCTACTGTAAATTGATGTATTGATTAGTGGTTCAATGATTGGATGTTTGGTTTACTTGTCAGACCCTAGTACAGTGCACTGAGTGAGTCCAGGGTGTGTAAATCCAAATGCTGCTAGTGGGCCTGCAGCACTGATTGTGCCGCCCACAGAAGCGGCCTTGTAAAATGTGTCTAAGATCTGCCATTGCAGAGCCTGCATGCAGTCTGGTACTGTCATGCTGACTGGGCAAGTACACCCACTTGCCAGTCCCTAAACCTTCCCTTTTCTTCATATTAGTCACCCCTATGGTAGGCCAAGGGCAGGGTGCATTGTATGTATAAGGCAGGACATGCCCTGATATGTGTGGCATGTCCTAATAGTGAATTACAGCCATTTTCGTTTTTCACTATTGCAAGGCTACCTGTTCTCCATAGGCCAGAATGGGCTGTTAGAATTATTAGAGTCTAAAATCCTAATAGACTCAGAGAACATGGTAGAAATTCGAGTTTGGTATGCCTGGACTCAGAATAATAAAATACATCTTTTAGTGAAGTTTATTTTAATATTCTGTGTTTGCAAATACTACTTTTAGAAAGTAGGTATTTGCTTGCCTAACCCGTTAAGCCTGCCTCTGCTAGGCTGTGTATTCCATGTCTGGGTTTGTGTGTGACAGGGATGGGGAATTCCAGGACACAGGCTGGGGCTGCCCGGCGGTGAATAGGGAGATCTGCATCCAGATGGGAGGGAGGAGTTGCACCTGAGACCTGAATAGGGCTGGGCCTTCCCTCTACAATGCTGGCTCCAACCCCTGTGGTGCGACTGATGTCTCTTCCCTGCACACTGAAAGAAGAGGAGGAAGACTGTCAACAAAGAGCTCCAGGACTGTACTTGCCTTCCCCAATGCTGGCTCCACCTCCTGTGGGGCGTCTGATGTGCCTGCCCTGTGCTGTGAAAGGGAAGGAGACGTCTGGTAAACAGAGTGCTTCAGAACTGGCTTGAACTGGGCACAGGCCCCTCTCCCCTCAGAGAACAAAAGATTTGGGGGTATAAGTACTGGGACCCTGATCCCATGAGATTAGATCACTTCTGGACTTACAAGACAAAACCTCTGCTGAGGAGAAGAAACCTGAAGAAATTGAGGAGAGACTATTCCCAAGCTGAAGTGCTGCTTGGGGGATTGGCTTGCAGTGGTTGCCTGACTGCCAAAGCGAGGAGAAAGAACTTTGTGGACTTTACTTTCAACTTGAGCAAAGATCTCCAAGGGCTTGGAAGAGAGCTTGCCCCCTGACCGAAGGCCCAGGACCAGTGGACTTCACCAGGCTTTGTGAATTGCTGCTGGAAACAAGTGGCTACAGAGGCAGGGAGCTGTGATCGACTCTCATGACCGGCCCGGTGTCCTGTAGGCACCGCACCAAGCAACGTCCGCCTCGAACAACGCAAGCTCTGCGCTCACTGACTCCATCAACGAGCAGTATCCTGCACCGCGACTGGAAAAACACTGCGACGTGCAACGCCTCGCTACACCAAATCAAACTAGTCTGACCGACGCGGTCACTGCTGCTGACTTCGAGTCCTATGACCGCACCGGAGTTGGGCACCGCCTCGCACGCTTTGCGATGCACCGCCCAACTCGCACCGCTGTCCGGACTGACCGACACCAGCTCCAGAACTACGACTCGTTCGCCGCACCACAAGCTGCAAGCACCGCATCGAAGCACCGTCTCGCCCTGCAACGCAATCCTTGGATCCACCGACTCTGTCAACGGGCCGCTGCCTGCACCGCATCGAGGGACAACGCGTCCTGCAACGCTTCCTTTCTGCACCGCGACGATCACCGGAACCGGCTCGCACATCCGTGCCTGCCGCCCCAAGTAAAAGGTACTCCGACTGAGTCTGTCGACCATTGAGTGGGCCCGTACCGACGCGGTCTGCTGGATTTGCTAGACTCTGTGTTCTTTTCAGCAATGATGTAGTCGGACAAGGCGACTCGCAAGTGCCTTCAATTGGGTCTAAATTAACCGTTTAGGCAGTCTGACAAGTCTCAGCTCAAAGGGACAATAAGCCCAATGCTGCTATGGGGTAGTATAGGAAAATGCCACTTTTTATGTCGTCACAACAACTTTTTGCTAGACTTTTCTGCTGGTTTTTGGACTCAGCACACTGGGACACTGTTGTGGCCAGTGTATCTACTTCGATGCCTAAAAACATGCTGAATTGTCATACCCCTAACAAGCACATTTAACTTAAAGTCCCTAGTATACGGTACAAAGTGTACCCTAGGCTTGAAAGTTACATGCCAAAAGTGGACTGCAGCACATGGTGTGCCACTATTAAGGCACAGTAGAAAACATGACTACAGGCCTGCCACTGGGTACCTGGCTGTCAAAATAACCACTTTTGACGGGCCTATACCTTTCTTTTGAATATTAATAGGGCACCCCTAAGTCGGCCGTAAATTCCCATAAGTCAGAGTGCATGATATTAAAAACTATGTTATAGAACAGTTTATTGTTAAACATGTTGTCACGGTGAAAGGCCTAAAATGCTATTTTCACTGTAGCAGAGTTAGCTGTTCCACAGTTAAGTACTGGAAGTTAATATTACATTTAAATAATGTCACACGTTGGAACCAGATAATTTTATTCTTGGACTGTTTTTTTAAAATATCTATTACAAATAAAATTCGAAGGGGACTCTACCAAGGCCTTTTCCTTCTGCACCCCATCCAGCCTGCTGCCTTGCCCCGCTGAGGATTCTACCTTCATAGAAAGTTCAAAGTCAGAAGGTAACTCTTTGACCATGACTAACCTGTTCCTTGTATCTGACTTGCGCTCCATTGAGTAGGCCTTAAAACTTACCTTTGTCTCAGTCTAGTGTGACCATGATGGACGCTTTGTGCTTTTTGGCGCTATTTTCATTTACAACTTTAGAAATTCATATTTGCGATTCCCTTTATAGGATTTGTGTTGTTTTGTGTCATTTTGTTCATTCAAATATTTTCTATTTTCATAAATCGGACTGGGATTTTTATTTGGGTTGGGTTCTGACTTTTTAACTGCTTTCGTACTTCGAAATGTTTTACACATATTCTTAAGTTAAGGCTGGCTGCTCTATGCCATAGCTACCATGTTCTGAGCTCAGGATTAAATTACTGAAACTTTTACTGGACTGAGAGCCTGTACTTGAACATGGACGCACTCTCCCCTGGATACCCATCCCATCCTGTCTACTCAACTCCAGCACAGTATCGGCTTTAATGATCCACTGGCCTTAAACTGCAGACCTTGGATCGCAAGCTTTGCTGGTCACTGGCTTGTCTCCTCTCAACACTACCACCCCAACTCCCACTGCACATCTGGGAGAAGGGCACAAAGCTGTCAAATAGATGCCCCCCTGGTACTAGAATTGGCGTCCTCTAATCTGATTTAATATCTAGATTGACACTTAGATAGGTAACTACTGATGCCATGGTCACCTTCTGCCCTAGTTTAGACTTATGCTTTGACCGTGGCTCAAGAACTAAAATAATACACTCAGGTGAAATATACTCGCTCCTGTCACTTAACCATCAACATGTATCAATTATATATTTGTTTACTGAGGTCTTTAAGTGAATCACATTAACACATAGCCATTACAACCAAGTTGATCCAGTGAAAAACAAACAAAGAAAAACAACATCTCTGAGGATCTGATTTAGTGTCTGGCTGTCAACCCCCTCACCTGGCCATCCTCACCCACCACACCTTGCCATTCAACTTTTTTTTTATTGTGTGCCTAGTCCATTACTCAGTGGCTTTGAACATACCTTTCTGTGTAAAATGGTAGGAGCCTGGAAAGTGAGGTCCACGTTTGTGTGCTCTTAGTGTACCGACAATAGCAATGCTGGACTAGAGAACAATGGAGCACCCCATGAATCTCTGAAACTCCTTCTCTCACTTTCTGATCCCAGATTCTGCTGTGCTAGCCCAAGTCAAAAAGGAAGATCAACCTGGAGTCATTCTAGACTCATCCGATGACTTCAGCCAGGCTAATTGTAATTATCTGTGGAAGTCATCCCAAGCCATCCTGAAGTGAGATGACTTGATAGAGTCATCACAAAAACTACTCCAGGATGGTATCCTGATTACGTCAATTAAAAATGCTTGATGATCCTTTACAACTCAAAGAATACTAATTGACGACTTCAGGATGAGTGTGAATTACTCCAGGATGATGTCCTGGTGACTTCAATTGAAAATGCGTGATCTTGTACTACTCAAGGAATACTAAATGACAACTTCAGGTTTTTTTTTAAAACATATTTTATTGCCATTTAATAGTCAGCATTACACACACAATTCGATTCACATTCATTGAAATTCCCAGTGACCCTTCTGATTTGCCCTTCCCAGCTGGTCATCTGGCCTCTTGTTTATATCTCCTCTTGCCATGCGACTTTGTGCCGCGCTATGCAGTTCTATCTGTAACAGATCCTCATCTATTATAACAGTCTAACAGTTCCCCCTCAACTATTCCCCCCCCCCCCCCCCCCCCCCCCCGCTGACAACTTCAGGATGAGTGTGAATTACTCCAGGATGCTTTCAGGACAACATCATGGTTACTGTTTATAACTAACGGGTGATTTCTAACATCTTCAGAATTAGTATGCATTACTGTAGTATAATTTTATGACATCTTCAGAACGAGTGTGGATTACAACAGGAATATTTAATAACATTATCAACTGCTTCATAAGGAGTCTGATTTCTTTTAGGTGCTGGAGTTTGAGTAATTTACAAAATATGTTTAAATGTGATATTTGGATGATAAATCATGCAGCATTGGGAGACGTATTACTAATATTAATGTCTTGGTGCCAGACGGCATTGAAGCTGTCTTTTTATGTATTTCCCGTGTAGAGGCATGCCAAATTGACTAAGCCCTTTTTAGGCCGAAGCCTGCGTTGCAGCGCATGCGCTGCTGCAGGAGAGAGTTCTTGTAAACAAGAAGGGGCATGAAACCACGCCGCTTCTGCCATTGGCCGGCCTTGCGAAATGGAGGCCTGCCATTGGACAATGCCCCTGTTTTGATGATTTGTCCGCCATACTCCCCTTTTTTCAGGACTCCGTGCCCAGACTTATGGTGTCGCAAGCCGATTTCCAGAAACGTTGCTATGGCAACCAGGAGGCAGGTCACGGAGTCCTGGAGGGGAGGGATTCAATAGCTGTTTCCGCCCCCATTTTTTTTTGTGCGTGTGGTTGTCCGTCATTGTTACCTCGTCTTTTCAGCAGCACACGCAGCAGTTTGCAGCTCAGGGCAGACAATTGCGCCTTTTATTTATCTTATGGCAAAACGTAACTATTTTCCAGCACATCAAGGCTCACTGGTGGGGGGACAGACCCACATGCCAATTCAAATTGGCCTCGGCAGGGAAAATGTTATTCGGAGCAGTGAGAGCAATAACGCCGGGCCTGTGCACCAAATAGCTTTTAATTTGGGGATTAAGCAAATCGGGCTATTACTGAAGCGTGGTGGGGGGCGGAGGAGGCAGCGCTTCGGTGCAACGACGTGAGGTGGTGGGTTTAATTTGCTTGTCGTTGTCACCGAGGCAGCGAGGTTGGGAGTTGGGCACTGTGCCCCCCTCCCTTTCGCCACACCCCCATCGTTGCACCTAGGCTTTGTTTTCCCCAGGCCCGGCCCAACACGGCCAATAAGCCAAGATATTGCTTGTGTAGGTTGGGTTTGTTTTGGGGTTATTTTATTTTCGATTGGGCTTTTTCATAGGTGCCCAATTACAGTAAAGACAGGAAGTTATTGGGACGTTTCTGCTGTCTATAGGGCATTTGACAAGGAGTCGTTTCAGCTGGATTTGTTACCTTTTACTTTGCAGTCTCTAACCTTGGACTGCGGCCAGATATAGCTGCATTTAGTTGATTTTTTTTTCACCTGCACCTGATCTGCTGCTCTCTGCGCCTGGTTGTAATCGGTGCACACCGGGAAGGCGCCGCTGGTGATGGTGCTGTCTGAGCTGGCCGTGAGGCTGAACAATGCCGACTACAAGAACTGGGTGAAGGCCGGCCACTGCCTGCTGCTGCTCAAGAGCTCCCTGGAGGGCTTTGTGGGCTCCCAGATGAAAAGCTTCCACCAGCGCCTCCTCACTGAGAGCCCCGTACTCTGCTGAGGGAGGCAGCGCTGCACGGGGCACTGCCGGGCACAGGGCAGGCAGGTGAGTGCAGCGCGAGGACTGAGTGTTCACGTCACACACAGGTGCGGGAGCCACACCACTCCTCGGGGATAATAGCGATAGATACAGCGCCTAGACGCACCAAGGTCTGGCATCTCTGGGACCCTTCTTGGTCGCCCCCTGCGGGCAAATTACTTCTCAGAATTGTAGTGTTAATAACAGGGTGACCACCTGACACGGAGGCAAATTCTGGGCAGAACTGTAAAATTTCAAGAGCAAGAGTCCGGGATAAATTATGATTTTTAAGGACACAACAGAGACGATGGACATTCCCTATCCTTTATCAGTGTATTTATTTGTTATTTTTTTATATTGTATTATTTATTCACTATGCTACGTAAGTAATTTCCTCTAGGCATGTTACATTCATGTGCTGCATTATGTTGTTGTTTAATAGTACATTGATGCCGTTATGCACAATGTCAAGGGCATAAATGCCGAATATTTATGAAGAGGAAAGCGGGAGATTTCAAAAAGAATAACAATCTGGAGAATGTATATCTGTTGTTCACGTCTATTGAAGCAGAGGCAGTTTCAGGCGTGACACAGCCAAAATGAAGTCATTTTTGGCATCAAAAGCCAGAAGTCTCCCTTCTGAATTTAGTCTATTAGCATGTGTGCAAGGGCACAACCCCTACCAGAAACTACCCAAACTTGAAAAGAAAGTCCAAGTAACATTTTGATTAAGTTTGTAAACATTTCAAACCCCATGGTGAACCTTTTTGGAAATATTAGGGGAAAGCGACTTTATCACCATTTGTTAGTTAAGTCAAGTTGAATTTAAACATGTGGTTAATTTCACCTTCCATCAGACTTCAAACCAAAAAAAACCAAGCATTGGCATAGCCAATAGGTCTCGCCTTTGCGACCTTATAAGTGTTTAGCCATGCAACTGTTGATATTGTTGCACCAAGGATATTGTGCTGCATAATTAAATACTTATTAGGTCCCAAAAGCGAGACCTATTGGCAATGCCAATGCTTGTTACATTACTGCTGGCAATCCTGCACTGAGGTAATCACGGCTGGTAGTTGCGCATAGGGTGGCCACTAATGTAAGAAATTGAGGAATTTACAGCTAGGTTCGGAAATTCCTGAATTACAGAAATGCTGACGAAAACGACACGCAATCTCCTCCTAACTTCACTTATACATCAAACAGGTTTTATAGTATTCTTTAGCCATCATCACAAATAAAATGATCGCATTTCTCAAAATTAGCCGTCTCTGAGATGGGGAAAAACCTATGGCTTATAAGGTAGTAATGAAATGCATACATAAAACAGACGACCTCAACAGGTACAGGGGTACTACGAACATGAACCAACTAGACAACAAAAAATACTGTGGAAACCAAAAAAAACACATTTTTGGCAAACGCATAAATCAGTCACAAAACAAAAACAATGCAGTTTTACTCTTTACTTGCCTTTCTGTATGGGACAGTTAAACGATGTCAAAGCCATACGCTGCAAACCCCCTCCATAGAGATGGGAGGCAATTAAATTAAATTAAATTAAAATAAAAGACTTGGTCCGTCTTCCAATCCAAGCCTTTCAGAAGTCGACTGGCGACTTTCAATTGTTTCTTCACGAACGGCAGATGAGCCAATAAAAATGGTTTTCAGTTTGATGGGCAGGCTCTATGGCATATGGGGCACCTCTGTAGAGCTCCCACCACAGGATGTACCGCCTAAGAATTTAACGAGTACGGGCCGCCATTTTAGGCTTGGGTGCAGTTGAGCGCGTGGTGAGATTGTGCCCTGCCTGCTTCGACCTTTGGGTTGTGTTTTGAGCGAGCAAGAAGACACCATCGTCGCCCATTCACTTCCAGAAGTCTAGACAAAGCAGCCAGTCTCACGGCGCCGCCGAGGGAGTGATTAAAGAAAATCGAGAAAATCAAATTCATCATCATTACATCCCTCTGTCGGCGCAGAAGCAGCACGAGCCTGTCCAAAGCGCGGCAGAGACTCCGAGGTCTCGAAAGCTTAGGCCACGCCAGGTAGGCTGCAGCTGGTGTGCTGTTTTTCAGGCACTGCAATTTATTGTTCATCATTGGCTTTACACAGGGGAATATATTATTGTTCCTAGCATTTCCTTCCACCTGAGGCCCGGATATTTTCAGGATTGAAAGGTGTTATGTAAAAAAATGTTTACACCTTGTGTGCTAGAACTTCTGTCACGTTTGCATACATGTCAAAATTTTAGTATAGGAAAGTGTGACATAACCCCCCCCCCCCCATCCCCCAATGACTTCTGTTGAAAGAGGAGCAGTTCCAGGAGAGAGACATCTAACATGAATATTGTGTATTGTCCTGTATGTTTGTCGCCCGTTTTAGCATATAAAGGGCACGTTCACCCAAAGGGGCATTTTGGCGCTAAATAACAGATGCTTATTGTTACCCAACTCATTAGAACTCATTTTATCGGCCTCAGAAAGAATGAGAGGCCGAGTGGACCCGCCGGGATGTGGACCTGACCATAAGACAGATCACAGGCCCCTGCAGTGGCTGCTTTAGTCCACTGAGCCGCCACTCCCATGTGTCTCAAGCAGGCTGTCACCCCCTTTTACCATGTCACCCCTCCCACGCCTTTAAAGAATTTGGTTGAAATGTTAATTTTACATTGTGCTGTTAAAAATGTTCCTTTTTTTTATTTGCGTACCGTTTCCGAATGACTTATGTAGTTGCCTAGCAGGTTGCCTTCAGGTAAGGTGGAATGTTTTGAAACGGGCCTTGCTGCTTGTCAAGGATCCTGGAGGTAACCCCGAACTGATCTCTCAAGGGCCAATGGATAATTTGCAAATCAACTAATACAAATATGAGAATCTCAAGTGCACGTGTAGGACGAGAGAAAAACAATGCTACTTAAGTTCGCAAAGGTGACAGCATTTAGTGCAAGGTCCCTCTAAATTTGCGCATGATGTTACATCATCACAAAGTATCATCCATTGGCCATAAATCGTCTGGCATCTTTCAAGCGATTTAGCAAGTAGCAAATTTCTTGGGCCAGGTATCAGTAACACGATGACATGAATAACACTAATAAAATAACTGCATGTCTTTTAAAGTTCTGTTAAGTGGAGACACATTGTGTTAGTCACAGTATGTGGAAAAGCGAGGTCCAGATCTGTCCAAAATTGTTGTGTTTATGAAAACGTTAACACATTGTTTACAGGTTAGTACAGTGCTATGTATGGCTCTGTTTGTACAGGGCAAACCTAGCCGAAAGGCAGCAGGATGCTGTATAGGGTGATAGGAGGGGTAAGAAGTTTGTTAACTGTCACTGCATCACAGTATCGTGCTCTTTAAAGAGGTGAGTATGCAGCTGTTTCCAAAATTGGAGGAGGGTTGAGGTTGTCTTGCTGGATATGGGATATCGTTCCTGAACCTTGGTGTATAGAAGAAGGCCTTCTGCTGTCGTATTTTCTTTTCTTGCACTTTTATCTCCAATTTGAAGGTATTTTAGGTATCAGTGCTGAGAGCCACCAATGCTGGAGAGCTTGTCATCCGAGTAGATAGGGATGCTGGCTGTGATGGCGCTGTGGGTGATGCCGATTGACAAGGAGAGTCCATGGAGGTCCTTCAGGGTGTGGGTAATGTAGCCATATTTGTTCGTGCCCTGAGATGTGCTATAGCATGTAAGCTGCCCTTAAACGGGTGCAATGAGTTACATTTCCAAAATGGTTTCCAGATAACTAGTGCAGGATAAAATATGTGGCACAAACTATTTTTGAGCAAGGAAGGTATGAAAGCATACAGGCTATTTGAAAATAGCGTGACTTCTATTAAAGGCATGACTTCAAGTCACTGCAAAATAACACATTAGGGTCTAGTGAGATAAACCTGGGTTCTAATACATTTGCCTTTGTTTGTAAGACTAATAAACGTAGGTCAGTCCTAGGAGTAGAGCAATGGTGTGTTGTAAAACAAAACCATATTTAGGGCTTTCAATGACAGTGATTATTATCATCTTGTTTTACTTTGTAATTTTATTTTAGCCCAATCTTACATTTTTAAAAATGTACCAGTATGTACTGTCATGTATGCTAAAATGGTTCAATTGTATATGACCTGAGCCTTGGCTACAAGGACCCTAACCATACTCCCTGCCTCGTTCCTCCTCAGCAGCCTTTAAAAGTTCTAATAATAATTAGTATATATATATATAGTTCCAGTGTGCGTTATGTGCTTTTGTAAATAAGCATGATGCAGATAACCGTTTTAAGATATATCTCCTGAATTTTACACTGCATGTATTTATTATTCCCCCCCTAGTTTTGCAGCACACTTGAAAAGCATGTCTGTGAAAGCTTTGCACCAATACATTCAAAGGCCTACGCCCAGTCATAATCAACCTTTATTGTTAGATTAATTACAACCATTACCAAGTGCATTGGGCTAGTGCAATAAGATCTGTCAATTGAAGAACAGTTCAGTAAGCAAAGTGCAAATGCAAAAAAAACAATTATCAGTAAGTTTTAAAATGTGTACTTTAAAAAGAGAGTGTGGTTAGTTAAAACTAAGATAGAAATTAGAAACGTACAGATACAGTTCAAATGTTCCAATGCACACAAACCAGTTTGTAAAGGAATATGCTTGGATTTTTGTCCGGGTGACAGTTAAGTAACTGTTGCCTTGTTTGTGGTCCCCGACTCCTTGGAGGTGTTCAAAGGCCTATGCACAGGATCATGGCATCGTGAGTCCCAAAGGAAGGGGGCCCTAGTGCAGATAAAGAAAACCTTTGAAAGACAATATTTAAAGTAAAACCCATAAAAGTTTATTCAAAATTAGGAAGTATTGCAGAAGGTAAGCAGTGGTTAGTGTATAATGCAATTATGAGCGGTTTTAACAGAAAAGGAATGTCCATAATTAAAATATAATTCTGTAATGAACTAGGATAAATCAATGTATTTGTTAGTCAAGGAAGAGGTAAATTATTAGACAGTCTACCTTGGAGACTGTCTGTTCAAAGCAAAAGTCTGATTACAAAGTGACAACTCCAACAAGGGAAAGCTCAGTATGAAAGCGCGGAAAAGCTCTGGTACACATCCCAACAAAGGCATATTTAATAGTTTCAGAAAGTGAAAAAGAACTCACTCGACATAGCATGAAGTGGTATCATAGGACTGTACTAGCAAACATACATGACATAACCCAATCATCATCACAGAAATTGTGCTAATATAACAAGATTCTTTAACCACATGGCTGCTAGGCGTTTTCCCGTCCTGTGCTGCAAATTATTGTTTTACATTATTTCATGACGAGCTGGCCTTGTCATCCGCGCACGGCAGGTAAGCGCCATGACGAGCCCAGCTCGTCATTAGCTTCGAAGGGGTTAAGGGCCGCCTAAATTATGAATAAATAATGATCCCACTTGCCCTACAAATAAAGGAAATTACTTTACACTGTTGAAGCAAATAAAATAAGCTATTTAAATATTATTAGAAATACAGCTGTGGCAGCAGGCAGCAGTAGCTTTGATTATTGAAACACGTCACAACATCTTGACAAAGGCTTCCTTCTACGGCATACAGTAAGATACAGTGCAAGGAAATAACACCAAGGTACAGTGCAAGGAAATAACATCATGATTTAATTCCCATTTCAACTAATTTATGAAAAGGAAAAATGCAGAAGAGGATAAAACATGCACATAGGAAACTTGTTTTTGCTACCTTTAAAAGATAAATTTTCTTCAGCAGGCTGTGCCAACAGGCCATATGCCCTGTAAATTAATTTTGCGGCCTAGTTAGGCTGACTTGAACACACACAAATATACATTGTGATCAATAAAACACCCTGTCATACCCAAATGCTATTAAATGATTCTGCAAGCCTGGACCACTAACTGTCCCTTTGCTTAGGCCTCACAGTGCTGAACTATGGCTGCAAGGCCAAGGTGATGAAGGCCAGCCAGATGGACAGTTAAAAAAAAAAAATATTGGCTTGGCTTGGATGGCAAGGAGGCAGCAGACCTGAGTCCGGAGCTCCCGACCCCCCGAGACAAATAACGGCGAGCAAAAGGACAGAAACGCGAGGAGACACTAAAGAAACATAGGCAGACGTGCATGAACAGAGGGGGCACCGGATACTACCTTTCTCGAGCCTGCGGGATACGCTGAAGAGAGGCACGGAGCTGAAAAGCTGCCGGAGGGACGGAAACTTTCAAGCACAAGATGGCGGCGAGCCACTAAGAGGAACAGCAAACCACCGTAATCACCAAGTAAGAGCGCTCCCGCAAGCCGGCAACTAGGAAACGCACGACTTCCCCACCCTCATGCGAGCGTCCCCCCCCCCCCCCCCCCGACCCAAACTCCAAACCAGCGAGGATCATCAACGCAGAGGGGGGCGCCAGGGCGGTGGCGCGGAGGGCGGCCATCTTGGTGAAGTAGGGGGATACCACCACTAAACAACAGCGCTGAAAAACCAGACAGAGGGAGCGTGAGGGAAGACACCAACCCCCTAACACCGGCGAACCCGGCGAGCGCTGAGAGCGACCGACGAGTGCTAATAGCAACCGACTGCAGAGGAGAAGGCGAAGGCACAGAGCGCTAAGGAGAGGCGCCACATTGGTTAGGTCGGCGAAGCCACACCTCTGAGCCGATCGATACAATAGCGCATAACACACCAGACAGAGGGAGTGTGAGGAGAGACATCAACCCCCTGACACCAAGCGAAACGCCCAACCCGGCAAGCGCTGAAGACGACCGTTGTGCAGAGAGGAAAGCGAAGGCACAGGGCGCGGAGACAGGCGCCATATTGGTAAGGTCAGACCTCTGATCAGAACAACACCACAAGGCACCATAGGGCAGCGCGACCTCAAACAACAAACAGCAAGCTCCTGAGGTGCCGTCTGAACGCCTACGCCACTGCCGACCACCAGTGCAGGTGCGACTGAAACGCCCGGCCGCTAGAACGGCGGCCATCTTAGTAGGGGCTGCAAACTTAAAGCGGAAGTTCAACCACGCAACACTGCCTAGAGGCGGACACACCGAGCGGCGCCGAGCTAAAGGGGCAACAGGAACAGCCACCCGCCAACGGCAGAGGGAGAGAGGTAGTGAAACCGAGCCAAGTGCCAGTGCCAACCAAGGGGAACAGCGGCTCAGTGAGCCCAAGGAGACACAGCCGAAGGCGGATGAACAAGGCGCGTAGCAGTGCCGAAAGCCCACAAGACAAGACCACCACTGCCAGAAGAAGACACACACGCTGCAACACAACCCTAGGAGGCCGACACAACAAGGAATAAAGAGGGCAAACCCCCAGTAGGCTGGCGGAGGCCAGGACAAAGACTAGAGTGGTCAAGTGGCCACCCCGCTTCAGGGACTGCAATTTGTCAACTGGGCCGATCCAAAGGAAGAAAGAGGACGAAGAGGACGAAGGACAAAAAAAGACACCGACAAAGCGACAACCAACTGAAGTAAGACCTCAAACACACCAAGTCAGGAGGGGTTTTGACGTCATGGCAGGGAAGGAAGGCGGCTTGGTCACAAATGCCCAGAAGAAGAACAAAAATGACCCGACGGCATCACCGGCGAAAGAGCGCGAAGACCTGGGCAGCGAAACAACGACTCTGGACACACTATTAAGGAAAATAACAGAAGGCAATGACCTGGCGAAGGCAACGAAAAAAATAGTCGACAGTATACAAATGGAACTAATCGCAATAAGCTGAGCAAAGTAAAGCCAATGGCAGAATAGACGAGGCGGAAAAAAGGATTAGCAACCTAGAAGACTGCGCAAACAAAACACACAAAGACCTAGGTCTGGTCATAAAAAGAACAACAACCCTACAAAGATCGATGGCCGAGCAAGATGACAGAAGTCGCAAAGGGAACATAAGACTGCTGGGTGTACCGGAGGAGGAAAATGACGCCCCGGGGGCGTGCGCCAGGATGCTGGAGGACATGATCCCCCAACTAACAGGCCTCACTTTCGAGAGACCGCTTGAGCTCGTCAAAGCATACCGCATCCCAGCAAGGAAACAATCGAACAGCAACACCCCAAGACCAATCATATGCAAACCACTACGTGAGAACCACACAGAGGCAATCTTCGCGGTAGCCAGGAAAGGCAAACCAATGGCGATCAACGGGAAGAAAGTAACAATCACGCAGGACCTATCAAAGCTGACGGTGGAAGTGAGGAAAGGCTTCCTAGCCCAGCGGGAGACCCTGCGGAAAAAAAACATCACCTTCTCTTTCGCAGGCCCGTCAAAACTGAGGATCACAGACAGACTCGGGAGCAGAACTTTTGATGACCCCAACGACCTGCACAGGTACCTACAAGGACCAACCCCAGAAGAGATGGAACACCAAAGCCCAGGAGCGAAGAGGAGAGCCTCAACAGACGAGGCCGAAGAAGAGGCCATATGACAAGGACTAACCGTGTGACTAAACGCAAACCAATGCCAAAGGCACGCACATAGGATGAGACAAGGTCCGAAACTAGCCTATCAGCTCTAAAAGCACAAGACAAGAGCCCGAGCACAAGCCTCAACAACCACTGACCTCGAACTTTAATCAACGACCTACCTCGATAACGCACAATCCGACCAACGTTTCTACCTCATCGCTGTGAATTATAAGAGAGACAATGATGACCAACAGCGACCATATCCTTTACCGTATCCTGCAGAGACATTGACTTACTTGGGGGGGAGGGAAGTGTGAGGATCCTTGCTGTCACACACCCAATTTTCTACAGGCGGAGGGAGGAGGGAGGGAGGGGAGGGGGGGGGGGGCAGACGGGGCGGGGGGGACAGGCAGGCATAAAGGCGAACGAGGTAACAGACATTTGCACAATGCATAACTACTTTTGGTTTCTTTCCCATACTTTTTTCTACTCCCACTCCCACAGCTTTTTCCTACCCCTACTCCAACCCAGCTCACTCATCCCCCAGGGGGGGGGACCCAGTCACCTGGTGAGAACGGAAGCAGGCATCTCCAAATCCAAAAGAGAAGCCGACAGAACCACCAGCGGCAACAACAAACCCCCATGACAAACCAAACACCGGTGAACCTATCCACTAACCTAAAAGTCATCTCCATGAACGTCAAAGGCCTAAACCATCCAGTCAAACGCAGGAAAATACTAGAACACCTGGCAAAACTCAAGGGGGACATCTACACGCTACAGGAGACCAAACTCTCAGAGGAGGAGGCTAAACGGCTCAAGGCTAGATGGATAGGCGACATCATATGCTCACCTGCCAATGGAAAGAAGAGAGGCGTGATAACCATCCTGAGCAAGAAGGCCAACCTCACCATCCAAAAGACAAAAGCAGACGAGGACGGCCGCCTGCTAATAGCAAGTGTCCAAAGAGGAACTGACCGAATACACGTGGTGAACATCTATGGACCAAACTCCGAAGACAAAGACTTCTGGCAAATGATAGACGGCGAACTCTCAGATTTACCACAGGAGGACCTGCTGATTGTAGCTGGTGACCTGAACAAGACAATGGACCAAGCAACGGACAGACATCCAAGCAGGCCAAGCCACAACTCTCCAGGCAGCAACACCCTTAAAGAACTATGCGTCAAGCACCATCTAGCTGATCCGTGGAGGCTACAGCATCCCACAGCGCGGGAGTACACCTTCTACTCTCACCCGCATAACTCCTACAGCAGGATCGACTACATATTGATGTCCAACAACCACACGCACCTAATTGAGAACACGGAGATAGCCCCGATAACCGTCTCCGATCACGCACACATATCCCTCACCCTGAACGGCAAACACAACGAAAGCGTGACGAGAAGGTGGAGACTAAACGACGACATCCTACAGAACAAAGACAATGTTAAAGAAGTAGAGGAGGCACTTAAGAACTACCTGGAAGACAATGACAACGGCGAAGTGGGGAAAGACACCATCTGGGAAGCACTCAAAGCAACACTAAGAGGCAAGCTGATAAACATCAAATCAAGGATGAACAGAAGCAGGAACAAAAAGATCTCAGAGATAGAAGAGGAAATAGCAGCACTGGAGAGGGGCCACCGCGCAAACATAACCGACAAGAACACACTCACCACGCTCACAAAAAAAAAGTACGAACTGAACAAAATCCTAAGCGAACGAGCAGGTTCGTGGCTAACAAAATTCAAGTCGGTGAATCTATGCAGGGCGAACAAAGCAGGGAAACAGCTAGCGTCCTACCTCAAGGGGAAGCAAAGACAACACACGATAGCAGCAATAACAGACAAAAACAACAAATCGCAAACAACAAACAAAGGCATACTGGAGGTCTTCAGAGACTTCTACCAAGAACTATATTCTGAGGATAAAAACCTGAGCAAAGACGGCGGCCGCTCATTCCTCAAAGAAGTCAATCTACCGAAACTCAAGGAGGAAGAGAAAGCACCCTTAGAAGCAGACATAACAGAAGAAGAAATCGAAACTGCAATCAACCAGCTAAAAAACAACAAAGCACCAGGACCAGACGGGTACTCCACCGGGTTCTACAAGACCTATGCCCCACAAATCAAGAAAATACTAGCAGATACCTACACCGCCTGCATACAGAAGGGTGAGATGACGAACACCATGCGGGAGGCCAACATCACAATAATACCCAAGGAAGGGAAAGATCCCCAGTTCCCGAAAAACTACAGACCCATATCGCTCATAAACGTGGACTGCAAAATCTATGCAAAGGTGCTTGCTAACAGACTAAATACAATCCTACCGAGCATCATACACAGCTCACAAGTAGGATACATCAAACACAGGCTGTCACAAGACAAACCAAGGCTGCTATGCCACCTAATCAACCACACAACACAGAGCAATGAACAGGCTGTCATGATAGCACTGGATGCGGAGAAGGCCTTTGATAGAGTCTCATGGCCCTTCCTAAGGAACTGCATGACAAAATTCGGATTAGGAGAAAAATACATAGCAATGACAATGGCCCTATACAACAAACCAAGAGCTAAAATAGTGGTAAACAGAAGCACATCGGAACCACTCCTACTAGGAAGAGGGACCAGGCAAGGATGCCCACTGTCACCAGGCCTCTTCCTACTAGCACTAGAACCACTACTTGCAAAAATAAGAGACAATGAAGAGATAAAGGGTGTTAAGATCGGAGGTAAAACAGTGAAACTCGCAGCCTACGCTGATGACATCCTCATCACCACCACCAGCCCATCAACGTCAATCACAGCGCTAATGGAGACAATAGGAGAATACGCAGAGGCATCCGGATACAAACTCAACAAGGACAAATCGGAATGCAAACCAATGAACGTCCACACCACAAAATCGGTACTAGGAGACTCCGGCCTAGCCTGGCAAACAAGCCCACTCAAGTACCTAGGCCTGCAGTTTGGGAGAGACCTGACGGCCACAATACAACACAACGAGGACTCACTGCTGAAGAAAGTTAAAGACAGACTAGAGCTGTGGTCGCCCAAATACATCAGCTGGTGGGGAAGGATCGAGACGATCAAAATGATGATAACTCCCGCAATAAACTACACACTAAGCATGCTGCCGCTCCCGATGACAGATAACTTCCACAAAAAACTGGACAGCATGATAAACATCTTCCTATGGAAAAACAAAAAACCACGAATAGGCCTACCCAAACTGAGGCTAGCGAAAGAACTAGGAGGCCTAAACCTGACAAACTTCAAAACCTACCAGACAGCCTGCCTAGCCAAGCAAGGATTCGCGTGGATTGACGAAACGCAACAGTACAAGCCAGTATGGCTAGAACTGGAGGGAGAACTCCTGGAAGGCCTGCACCCAACAGCAATACTGACTGCAAATAAACACCCCCTATGGTCAAACAGGATACTGAAGCACACCAGAGAAGCACTGACTACAGTGGACAGGCGAATGGCGCAGAAGCTGAGAGGCACAACATGGGAATCCATCTGGCTCAACGCAAAAATTTCATATCAAGGAGCAACGATGAACTACGACACATGGATCAAAAAGGGAATCAGCCTCCCCAAACAAATGGAAACTAAGGGGAGGCAGCTGACCTTCGCAAACCTACAACAACTATACAACCTCCCCAACAAAGAGCTATACACATTTCTAAAGATAAGAACTGCCATAACCAGAGCAAACCTAACCCGAGAGGAGCCAGGCATCGTCAAGTACGTGCAAATGCTAAACTCGGCAGGCCACCAGACAGCGAAGATCTACAAACTAATCGCCCCAGCCACCATGTCTCTAAACAAGAAGACAACAAACTCATGGGCAACACTCCTAGGCAGACAGCTAAACGAAAAGGAACAGGCGCAAATGTGGTGTTCAGCCACAAAAAACAAAATCACCCCGCAACTAGCACAAACAAAATACTGGCTACTCCACAGAGCATACTGGACCCCATCCAGACTCCACAAAAGTGGCATAGCAGAATCAAGCGACTGCTGGAACTGCCAAAGAGAAGAGGGCACACTCGAACACCTCATCTTTGGATGCATCAAAGTCAAGAAATTCTGGAGACAAATAAACGCATTCATAAACGACATGCTCAAAACAGACTTAACCATCAACTACGCGACCTTGGCAACAGGGCATATAACGACGGATCTAAACAACAGGGAAGAAAGAGATCTACTAGACCTGCTACTCACAGCTGCCCTAAAGATAATCTTAACGAACTGGAAGAGCACGGCGAAAGCAAACTTCAAGACATGGATCAACTGGGTCACCTTCCTAAGAGGAGCAGGCAACATCACAGGCAACTTCTCGAAAGAGCACACCCCCAAAGAGCTCATGTGGGAACGTCTTGACGAACACTTGAACCCCCTCCCCCCCCTCCTTTCTTCTTTTCTTCTCTCTTCCCTCTCTTTCTCTTTCTTCCTTTTTCTTCAGCAACAGGCTAAGGGAAAGAGACAACAAATGTACTGTAAACAACTGCCTATGTATATGCAACTTTTATTTTTTCAATAAAAAAAATCTTTTAAATCAAAAAAAAAAAAAAAAAAAATATTCTTCTTAACGTCCTGGCCACCATTTTAATGTCTAAGCAGAAGAAACGAGCAAAAGCAGGTATTTTTCTAAGTTTTCTATTAGAGGATCAAAACGGACTTGCTTTTGGTTCGCTATTGTCTGTAGCAAAACGATGGACTGAAATGATTACTACAGTAATTACCAGGGGCTGAAATTAATTCTAGATTTCCACTTTCAACATTTTTTGGGCCAGTGCAATGGGCATGCCCAGTGGGGGTCTTTGTAGCTCACCAGGCCATAGGATGCATTCTACACCACACTGAGGCCAGTCTGCGTTGCTCGTGTTTAAGTTGAGAGTGGTTATATTTCATGGCTGGACTATTTCAATCTGAATAGGACCAAGGTAAATTTGCATAAGGTTGGTCCTTGACAGCAGTAACCAAATGAGTAAAAAAAATACATGGACTGGAATATCCCTCAAGTAACTACCAGGGTATGTGATTTCAGACTTCTCCAGCCTTTGCTGTAATGAGAACCACTTCAGCTCAAGGAAAGTCCTACTGATCTTCTAGCATATTTTATCACTGTAAAATACTGGCAACTTGTGTTAATATTATACTATGAGCAGCTTAAGCCGGATGATCGGTAGTTACTACCAAAGCATTTCAGGCGAGGCTACAAATAAAAATGCCATGAAAACGTTCAGCAATATTAAATGCCTCCACACGAGTAATACATTCAAATCATCATATGTCCTACGGCACAAAGGACATAATTGTAAATTAATTTATACAGCTCTTACTACCCCAGACGAGGCATCGAAGTGTGTTTTCTGCGAGACACATGCTACTTCGGAGCCCAAAAAGGATTAGTGGTGAATTAGTATTGTGAAATATTAAATTAATTTGATCGGTGTACTTGTGAGTTTATTTGGATTGAAAAAGGATAGTGGAGGGATAGAAGAGGGAAGGTTTTGTATTTAAATAGCGCATGCTACCCCATATGAGGTTTCAAAGCACTTTTCGGCGGGTAGCATGCTACTCCGGAACCCAAACGGGATTAGTCGGGAATTAGTATAGGGAAATATAAAATTAATCTGAGCGGTGGACATGTTAGCCTGTTAGTTGGATTGAAAAGGATAGTGGAGGAATAGAAGAGGGAAGAGCCTAGAAAGAGTATTTTCTTTTCTTTTGGATCCATAGCAGTAGGAGGAGGTTTGGGATGAGTAAAGGGGAGGTGGTGGGGGGAAGAGTCAGGGAAGGGTTTAGAAAGGCTTGTTTGGGAGATCTGAATAGTAAAAGAGGAATGAGAGGATGTAAGGAAGGGTTAAGGAGGCAACAGTCTAGAAAGGGTTATTTTGTGAATCTTAGTAGTAGAATGGGGTATGGTATAAGTCAGAGATTGGAGGTAGAGGATATATTGAGAGGTATAGGGTGAGAAATAGGTTAGTGGAGTGGAGATGCTGACTTAGAAGTAAAGTTATACTTATAAAGATACATAAGTAAATGGAAGATATATGTGTACAAGGATGGTAATATATGTAGATTTAAGTTGTTTTTTAATAAACTCAGACTTTCAAGTGTTGCTGTACTTTAAGTTGATTTATTTGTTTTTATATATTTTTTTGTGATTCAATAGTAAAGCAGTTGTAGATAAATTGTTATGAAAAAAGATTTACTTATGTATACAATCACCTCTACGCATGTTAAACAGAATAATATAACCATAAGTAATATGTACATTTGTTAAGCAGACCTAACAAATGTCTATATATTTATAAACATGAATTATTATACACATTTAGTTAAATCAATACATATATGTAGGTACACCTCTGTAGTCCAAATAAAAGCGTATATAGAGGATATGCTGTATATTTACGTTTCAGTATGGTGGTTATGCGGGGAAGAGCCAACTCTTGAGTAGTCTTCTGAAGATAAGGTAGTTATCTGTGGATCTTATGTTTCGGGGTAAATAGTTCCATAGTTTGGCTGCTTGAACAGAGAAGGGTGTGCAACCTATGGTTTTTTTTTTCTTGTACAGTGGGGATTCAAGACGAGCTGCCAATCTAGAGCAGAGGTTCCTTTGTTGATTGTATGTGGTGATTTTATTCCTGATGAAGAGCAATCTTGTTCCATCTATCGCTTTGTTGCTTGAGTGTGGATCTTCAGGCAGCCGGTAACCAATGTAGGGCCTTCAGGACAGGGTAGTTGTGGGCTTGTGGATTTATATGTAAGAGTAGTCTGGCAGCAGAGTTCTGAATCCGTTGTAGTATTTTCATGTTTGTTAAAGATGATCCGTGATGAAGGCTATTGGCGTAATCAAGTTAAGACAGAGCAAGAGAGATCGTAGCCTGATCCTTGTGTGGAAATCTCAGGTGGGGAAAGATGTGTTGCGGAGTGTTTATAGTAACAAAGCTTGATCTTGCTAATATGCTTCTTGGGCATTAATTGATATATTGTAGTCTATGATAATTCCAAGGTCTCTTGCTTCCTTTGATGCTTCAGGAAGTGTTCCAAAATAGCAAGTCAAAGGGAAATCCCTGGAGTACACTAGTGAACCTCACAGATCCGTGTAAACATACATTTAAAAAGACACGGGGGAGAACCTATAGTCCACTGTATTATGGGAAATATAAAATAATTTCCACAAAGAAATAAAATCGTTCACAATCTAATTTTATTAAAAACCATATGTCTGAACAATTAAAATACAAGACAATTAAAATCAAAGAAATATTCTTTGAAAAATTATAAACACTCAAAACCAATACTTTTCAAACACAATTAAAAAATACACAAAACAAATAGAGACATGTGTATAACATTTCAGCAATTCATAGACAATAAACAAGGAACAAGAAATACACCATAAAGAACCCCTAGTATGACTGTGGCTCCTGGATATCTCTGCCACTATATATCAGTAGATCCACAGGCCTATATTGTTTTAGCTTCTGTAAACATTAGTAACAATATTGCATGTCCATCCAGTGTTTACTGGGCCCTGGTTGGATTCTCTATATCTGAAAAAATGCGTCGACGCGTTTCGGTGCAGTACATTTGATTCTGTGGCACCTTCTTCAGGACTACTTTTGTTGGGGTTTCAAAAAGTGGTTAATTGCACCTTCTCTGTGGATATATAGGAAGAAAGGTACGGAGTCATTTATCGTATAGGATGCTGACCATTTAGTACATTAGTATTTTCCGTCTCCTAGGTGAATGTTTATTGTTATCCCTCTTACACATATGTGTAAGAGGGATAACAATAAGCATTCACCTAGGAGACAGAAAATTTATCGTATAGGATGCTGACCATTTAGTACATTAGTATTTTCCGTCTCCTAGGTGAATGCTTATTGTTATCCCTCTTACACATATGTGTAAAAGGGATAACAATAAGCATTCACCTAGGAGACGGAAAATACTAATGTACTAAATGGTCAGCATCCTATACAATAAATGACTCCGTACCTTTCTTCCTATATATCCACAGAGAAGGTGCAATTAACCACTTTTTGAAACCCCAACAAAAGAAGTCATGAAGAAGGTGCCACAGAATCAAATGTGCTGCACCGAAACGCGTCGACGCATTTTTTCAGATATAGAGAATCCAACCAGGGCCCAGTAAACACTGGATGGACATGCAATATTGTTACTAATGTTTACAGAAGCTAAAACAATATAGGCCTGTGGATCTACTGATATATAGTGGCAGAGATATCCAGGAGCCACAGTCATACTAGGGGTTCTTTATGGTGTATTTTTTGTTCCTTGTTTATTGTCTATGAATTGCTGAAATGTTATACACATGTCTATTTGTTTTGTGTGTTTTTTAATTGTGTTTGAAAAGTATTGGTTTTGAGTGTTTATAATTTTTCAAAGAATATTTCTTTGATTTTAATTGTCTTGTATTTTAATTGTTCAGACATATGGTTTTTAATAAAATTAGATTGTGAACGATTTTATTTCTTTGTGGAAATTATTTTATATTTCCCATAATACAGTGGACTATAGGTTCTCCCCCGTGTCTTTTGAAATGTATGTTTACACGGATCTGTGAGGTTCACTAGTGTACTCCAGGGATTTCCCTTTGACTTGCTGTCCTCTTACCCTGTTCCCTGGCGAATGTGGGGTACCCTCTCTTTTGAAAAGTGTTCCAAAATAGACAGGCCAGGCGGCGAGTGGGTCATAATTTTTCTGAACACCACAAATGAGTATTTTTGTTTTGGAAGCATTCAGTTTGACATGGCTCTATGTCATCCACGGCTCTGAAACATCTGAACATTTATGAGTTTCCAATGTCTTTGGGTTTTTCTAGTTTAATGAGTATTTGTGTCATCTGTATAGTTATAGCATGTGAGGTGAAATTGATTCATCAGTGCCGGTAATGACTTCATGTACATGTTGAAAAGCATGGGTGAGATGATACAGCCTTGTAAGACCCCTGCCTTTTTGAAGTACGGTTTGGACGAGAAAGGGGGGGGGTGATGGATGACATAAGTTATGTTTTGAAGGTCGGAAGTGATCCATTTGAGAGCAGTCCCCTCTATGCCGGCTTTAGTGAGTCCTTGTATTAGAATGTCATGGTCAGTTGTGTCAAAGGTAGCTGAGAGGTCCAAGGGAAGTAGTGCAGCAGCCCCGTTTCTGTCAACTATGTTCTTAAAGTCATCCCAGATGGCAATGAGGGCAGATTCTAGGCCTCTTCCTGGATGGAATCCTGTTTGGAAGTTTGAAAGAATTAAATTATCTTCAATGAATTGTGACATCTGGGTGAATGCTGCTCTCTCTATCAGTTTTCCCAGGAAAGGTTAATTTGTAATCGGTCTGTAATCGTCGGGTTAAGCTGGTCCAGGTGTGTTTTCTTTAGCAATGGACGTATGAATGTTTTTTTAGATCGTCTGGAAATATTCCTGTAATTAAGGAATTGTTCATGATTTACCTTACTGGTACAGCAGCAGAGGTAGTTAGAAGAATTTCTTAGTTTTGTACACAGGTCTGAAAGCTGTTGGCAGGCCTGCCTGCTTTGGGCAGGGCCATAAATTCATTTTATGAAATTTGATGAGAGGAATGGAAAGACTGGGTTAGCGCACTCTAGGAGTGTTGTTATTGGAAAAGCGTTGGTGCTGGTGGTTTGTTCTTTGTTTTAAATAGGAGTCTAATGTTTCTGCTTTGGTCGTGTAATTATTTGCCAGTTTGTCTGAATTCTTGCGTAATGGGTTGAGCTCCTTCTAGGTAATTTGGTTTACAAAATTCAGTGAGAATTGTATAGAATTCTTTATTGGCACATTTAGCATTTTGAATTTAGTCTGAATAGTATTTTTTCTTAGCTTTTTTGATGGCTGACTTGTATATTCTGTTAAGTTTCTGTAGGTGAAATGTGTCTTGATTGGGGTTTGTGTTGAGCCATGTATATTGTAGCTTTCTAATTTGCTATTTAATCTCTTTTAGCACTGTATTTCTCCAAGGTGCCTCTTTTCTTTTGTTCTGTTGTGTTCTTTGTGGTATTAGGGTATCAAAAGCTTCCTGTTACCACTCATAAAGGTTTTGAACACAATTTATTGCATCTACATCTGTACTGGATTTTAGTTGTAATTCTCAGTGTTCAAAATTGAGTTTGTTTAATGGTTGATAGGTGGGTGCATGTAAGGTGTGTTGCTTTGTGTAGTGGTGGCCTGACCATGTGACTGGAGTCATTGTTTGAAAAGTAAGTAGTTCCGTATTTGCAAAAATTACATCTAGGATGTGTCCAGCGATTTGTGTGGGTTTGTGGACTATCTGATTTAGGTTTAGTGCGTCTAGGCCAGTGATGATTGTGTTTGGATGGGGCATATTGGGTTGGTTAAACCAAATATTTAGGTCACCCAGGATGCATAGGTTCGAGTGTAGTTTTATGAGGTTTGAAACTCTGTTTAAAGTGTGTTTGGGAATGTTGCATTGCTAGGTGGAGGTCTGTAAAGGAGTAGGAAATTACAGGAGGAAGATGTAGAGTTGCATCTGGTGAAGAGGGTCTTGTATAGAGACGTCCTTGGCTTTAGTGATATTTAATGTTTGCTTGAATACAACAGCAAGCCCACCTTCTCTTTTGCCTATACAATTTTGTGTGATAGTTTGATAGCCTAGAGGAACAGCTTCATGCAACACCAGAGCCATGTCCTCTCCCAACCATGAGTCAGTTATGAAGAGTAAGTCAGGTTGTGTGTTAGTGAGAAGTTCTTAGATGTGATTGAACATTTACTAGGAGGCAGTTTAGAAAATGTGCTTTGGTGATGGTGTGACTTTATTTTGTAGAAGATTGAGCAGTATTTTGTGGGCTTGTAGCAGGTCTATCCTTAGTGCTGGTATTAGCTGTATGATGATACCAAAATTGTAGCTGTTCTGTATCGTATTCCTCATCTGGCAGGCTAAGAAGGCATTTTGATGGGTCTGCGTGTGTAGGTGGTGGAGATGGTGTATGATAGTGAGTTGATGAGCTGTGTTATTTTTGTAGAGTTCCTTGTGCAGTGGACATGGACATGTGAAGAGTGGCATGTTGCTTATTTTGTTTGCGTCTGTTTATGGTGCAAGGTGCATGAGTTAGGGGTGGTGATGAAGCATGTGGGTCATGTTCTAAGGTTCTAAAGTGTCAAATAAATAGGAGGAGGTTAAAAGAGTTACTGCGTTGTATATGTGCTAGGTGTGGGGGAAGAGAAAGCTTGGCGATGGAGTTGTTTGGGGTGTGTATTTGTGCAGTCGGGAAGGTCAGTGTGTGTGTGTTTCTAGTTTGTGACAGCAAATATTATGAGGTGTTGTGAGTGTGAGATTTTGTTTTGCTGGTGTGTGTTCTGTTTTGTTTTTGAGGAGCAGTGAGAGGAGGTGATGTATTTGTTTCCTGAGAAGAATTTGCATGTAAAGTATTGTTGGCAAGTGGAAGCTGCAAGGCACGGGGCGGTGATGTGTTTTGGAAAAGAGTGTACGTGGTGGGTGAGAGGGTATGAACAAGAGTTAAGAGTGTTTGTGTTAGATTTGATTGCTAAAAGAGGAATTGTGTGTGGTACATCGGAGTGAGGGTTGTGTTTTTGTGATGAAAAGAAGAGAATGTTGGTGGATGAACTGATGAAAGGCTGAGTATAGGTTTGTTGGTGACAGAAATGGGTCTGTTAGGAGTAATTAGAGCATGGAGAGTGTGTCTGGATGTTATATAGTTAAGTATGGTGTGGAATTGAATTGTATTTTGTGATGAGTGGATTGGTTAGTGGTATAAGATAGAGTGGTGTTTTGTGTGTGACTGAAGGTGCAAATGTGTGGTAGTTAGTGTAGAAGGGTGTAAAGGTGTAGTTTGTAGGGTTTTGTAGTGGGTGTTGAGATATTGAAATGTGTGTAGGGTTTGTAGTAAGTAAGTAGAGTAAATTTGCTGTGAGTGTGTTAATCTGGTAATGTATGTGGATGGGGTAGAGTGGGCGCTGGTGAAGAAGAAAATGGGCACCATCTGTGGCCCTAGACCTGAACAGGCCCAAACAGGCAGCTGCCCTTGTCCTCTCCACCCTTAGCCTCAGCACCCGGTCTAACACACCCTGACCATAGCAGTATGTATTCCCAGCTCAGCTTGAATTATCATTCAGCCATCAACTTTAAATATGTTTTAGAATTGCAATATTTTGTCTTTGTCAGCATAATAGTTTTTGGTAATACACATATTTCCTATCATATACCTCTTTCCATTTTGAGCAAACACACTTAATTTTCCAGAAGAAAAATGTTTTCTGAAAAGCAACATAAAAAAAAATATATCACATCAGCTTGTCGTTTCATAGAGTACTACTGTGTAAAATTGCCTCCTGTGCATAGATTCCTTTTCAAATGTAATGATGTATGCTGCCATGAGCCAAATCGGAATGCAAGTGGCGCTTGAGCATTGCAGTGGCAGAGGATCATAGGCCATGGGTGTTCACCATAACACCACAGTTGCCTGTGTTATGCTAATAAAGCCCAACATTATACCAGGGCCATCATTGTGCCGAGACTGGACACCACAACATCCAGGATGCCCACAGTATATCAGGCATGGAGGACCGGTCACCATTCTGTCAGGGATGGCTAAAAGCATGCCAGGCAAGCTCAGTATGTCAATGATGGAAGCCTGTATAGCACAACTAGACCTAAATGCCCAAAATAGTCAAGGGTGACCATTATTATGCATTTTCCGCTATTATTCCATGAACAGACACAATTGTGCCAGAGATAAAACCCTTGCAATGGTGGCCAGCATACACATTTAGCGGCCATCGGCACTAGATGTAGCTTCCAGGCAACAAAACTGTTTGTTAATGACACAATGTCAAACAGAAACGCACATACATGTATGCAAATTAGGCTCTTAATTTTCCCTGCTCTTAATTTATACCCTGCTCTTCTTAGCTCTTGGGCTGATCATGCACCCAACTAACATATTTTCACCCTCGGTCCTGCAGTCCTAAATTATCCTCTAATTTGTCATCCCTTCAACTCCTCTTCATATGCACCTCCTCTGCTAATGTCCACTCACGTAGATCACGTATCCACGCCGAAACCTCTGGCGCCCGCACCCCCATCCACACAATAGCGACTCTGCGCCTTGCTAGCACCAAAAGTAATTGCTGGAATCTGTAAACTATCTTGCTTTGCTTTTTAGGTTCCCGTATTAATCCCAATATGCAATGGGTGGGTGTCAGTTGCACACAAGTATTAACGGTGCCCTTAGTCCACTCCACATCCTCGGTCCAGAAGCTACTGACCTCTGACTATTTAGCCCTTTCTTTGTGACACCTTGGACACGAGTTGGACCTATTGGGGGCCATGTGATGTAGTCTCTCCGGGGTCATGCATGTGCAGTGCATATAGTTGTAGCGAACTAACCGGAATCAGGCTTTACAGGAGATCGTGTGAGTGAGTGCGCCCACCGCCCTCTAGTCCTTATGCTTCAGTGGCGCCTCCAGGTCCGCATTCCAAGTAGCGAATGCCCCAGGGGTGGGAGCACTGGTGTCCTCCCTCATGGCCCTATACAGTAGCGATATGGTGCGTCAAGCCGCCCGCACGTAAGTAGGATGTCCAGTGTCTGCGTGAGCTGTGGGATTGTTGGATGCATGGGCTATATTTCTTTTAATATATTGGCTTAGGCGGCCTATTGTAAGTATTGTCCCTGCCCCAATAAAAAGTCGACACAGGCTTGTTCAGTTGTAATGAAACTTTTTTCCCAGGTACAGATCCACAAGTACATCGCAGCCCCCCTCCTGCCATGCCCAGTATGACATTGGACATTACCCTCCTGATTGGCGCTATGTCCCACACCGTCAACTCCCGATGGAACGGGAGTGTTTCAAGATTCGCTCCACAAATATTTAGCAAATACGCATGGTCTCTCTGACCACATATGGAACCTCAGGAGAGGTGCTCGCACCCTGCAAGAAGAGGGACGACAGGTCGGTAACCTGTACTCTATCCTAGAGCAGCCTTTTGTCCATCCCAGCAAACCATTTTGCTGCATGCTGCATTAATAATAGAGCTGCATTCTGGGTGCCTCAAAGCCACCAACCTTGTTGCGATTCGGTGTGGCTAGCGGCACTCTACTGCGATGACCTGCCCAATACAGGTCTAACATTATGGAGTCCAGAGCCCGGAATATTCACCTGGGGATGGGACACGCAACATTCTGTAACATGTATAGGCAGCAGGGAAACACCACCATCTTGGCTATCACCAACCTACCCATTAGGGAGATCGGGAGAGTGTTCCAAAACTCCACCCACCCCTTTAATGCATCTATAGTCTTGTGGACATTGAGCAGCAATATCAGCAAATCCTCATCTGCCACCTGCACACCCAGATACCTGAAGTGCTCCGTCTCCCAACGTAAGATTAATCTAGGGAGAGAGTCCGCAGAGCGGGCCACCATGCGATCCAGGGTGAATATCAACGATTTGGATTTGTTGAGTCGCAACCCCGAGCACCCACCGAACTCCTCCAACACCTGCAGCAACCTTGGAACCGCCACCTGTGGTGAAGAGATGTTGAATAGCGCATCATCTGCGTAAAAGGATAGGATATGCGTAGTGTCGACGACTTAGATTCTGCAGTGAACCAAGTCCCTGCGCACCCCCCCACGGACATTTGTTGAATAATAATAACATCAAAATGCCTACCTCTATGCTGTGCCAGGTTGAACGCATCCGGCTCTCAAGCTACCCAAATATATAGGAATCTGGACCCCCAACCCCAAGAATTTGGACCTAATCTGGTACCGATGCCCTATGGTATGAATCTACTTATCAACGGGACCACATCCACCGATGCAATCGGCCACTGAGTCTGCTGGGTCTGATCAGCATTTCCCAAGTTGGGAGTGGCTACTTCAGCCTCTGATGTCAGGGGGGGTGTCTGTACTCATTTGTAGCATTCCGTCACTCCCGACTGTGATCCTCTTGTCTTGATCTGCGCCCACAGTTGTTGGCCCGCCTGCACCTCCTCCGGACCCCGTCCCCCGCAGCGGTCTGGTGCCCCATTTCTTGCTCCGGTTCAGATGCTTTCGCTGTGGAAGCGCATCCCCACTGATCTTCAACCCTTCCCAGACCTACCCAGGGCTCTCAAAGAAGTGTGCCTTGCCCTGTACCAAGACCTTCAGTTTTGCTGGGTGTAACAGCATGTATTGTAGTTTCCTCTTTACACCAAGGAACGATTTCCTTTGTTCCTGGACCTGTTTGATGTAATCAGGTTAAATAGAGATCTTACAGTTTTCAAAATGAATGTCTTGATGCTCTCTGGTGGCCATGAGGATGCAGTCTCTGCCCATGTAATTTTAAATTTCTTCGATGAATGCACGGTGGCTCCAGGTGGCGGCGGCACCAGGGCTCTATGTGCACTCTCAATAGCGAACATGTCCGATAGGCCCGAGGGCTGCAGCTGGGTTTTGACCCACTGCTCCAAGAACCCTTCTGCCGACCTGCCCACTGCTTTTTTCAGGAAAGCCCAGTATGCGGATGTTGCAGCGTGTGGCACGGCCCTCCGCATCTTCAGCTGGACGCTCCCGGGCCTTCGTCGTAGAGGAGTTGAGTCACCTATTTTTTCAGGGCAGACACCTCTCCCTTAAGTCCAGATACGTCCTCCACCACTGCAGGGACTTTGTCCGCCATTTTTCGGAGGTCAGCCCACAGCAGGTTTACATCAATAGAAACTGTGTCTATTCAGGCCTCCTGCGCCTTCCGGGATACCTGCATGGCGGCCAGCAGCTCAGCCTGTGTAAATGTAAATGTATTTGAGCTTATATAGCGCACAGCTACCCACAAAGGGTTTCCCGGCGCTTGCTTAGGGAACCCGTCCTGGTATTCCCCTGTGAGATAACCCCGGCAGGGTATCCACAAGGTGAAAGCCAGGCATCCCACCGCGAGGGGCCGTTGTGGAGATTAAGCAAGCTATTGCCCAGAGTCGCAGAGTGTGAACCCGTGAGTTGAGAAGGCACCGGAGCGAGAATTATCGAGTCCGTGGAATTTTTTTTTTGAGCCCAAGACCCGCCGAGGCGGGGAATTGAACCCTGGTCCAGGGCCGATCTCAGCTTCCGGGTCTGCCGCCTCTAACCCCTGAGCCACACTTCTCTGTGTCGGCTCGGCGTCTCCCCACTTGTCCTTGTCCATGTCGGAGTCCTGAAGACGACCACCCTACACCGGGCCAATGTGACCTAGTTGATTAGTCTTTGCCGCTACTGGTGATGCTCTGAATGCACTTCCCTTTCGCAGGCCACCTCCAGTCCGTCGGGACCAGGGGCCTTCTATTCACTGCCACTAGGCTTGCTTCCAGCAGGAGTTCTATTGCGGCATGGGAGGCCTTGACCGCCTCGGGCTATGATGTTTCTTTTTTATTTGTCTTCCTCAAGTGCAGTTCGATGGCAGCGAGCCCCCAATGCGAGATGCGCCCACAGCCAGGCTAGGGGCGTGATCCATATTCAGCCACCACCCTCCACATGCATACTGAGCCAATGCCCTGCAAGGCAGTATCTTACAGTTCCATAGGGGCAGATTAAATTTGTGCCTGATGTTTGAGGCAGACCAAGCTCCTGTCAATTCATTTGCCCCATGTCACGGGGAGGGGATGCCACCCCAGGTCTTCTCCCACCACCCTCACCACCTCAGGAACACGACCAACCGGACAGGGCCCCACCGCTGTCACCAGAGTCCAGTAGTATTTCCAGCCGTTTCTAGTTCAGCACGGACGGCCACAGGGAGAGAGAGAGAGGCCAATCAGCAATGCTGCCCAAGTCAGCAATATTCCCCCGGGGTCTGGCCCAGCCCAGAACACATGGGTCCCAGGAAGCACAACCACCAGTACGGTGGAGGCCGCCCCGCGTCCAACAGGGGCGCTCAACTTGGCCCCCTGGAGCCTCCCGCTCCACAACTGCAGTCTAGGGCCTCTACACCACTCCACGCTCCAAGGGGACCCAGCACCAATGCTCCTGTCATCGGCGGGTCCCACTTCATCTGTTCCTGGCATGCATTGCAATGCGTCAGCCAGACACTAGCCGCTCATCTCAGGCATGGTGAGCAGCAGAATAATGGATTTAACCCAGATCTCTTGACTAGGGGTGAATGTTTTGATTTGTTCTACATTCCGTCCATCAATTGTGTGTCTTTTGCTTCCTCGCCCTAAGTGTGCCGGGTATGTCCAGATGTGGGTCCTGGGCTCACTGTGCCACTAGATTCAAGCTATCCCGGCTAAAGAGGGTTGAAACACCGAAACCGGTACTAGGATGCTTGTTTCCGGGCCATGGATGACCTGGCTTAGCAGTTAGGGGTCGACTGTTCCCATGAGAAACAGGATTAAGACTGATTTGCATATGGCCAGGTCTAAACTGGGGTGGCATGGTGAGCAAAAGAATGATGGATTTAACCCAGATCTCTTGACTGGGGTGAATGTTTTTATTTGTTCTGCATTCCGTCCATCAATTGTGTGTCTTCTGAGATAAACCTGGCTGCTCTTACAAACTACCAGGGGGTGAGCAGGGATTATTTAAAACGTGTAATCCCCTTATCCTGACTAGACAGGTGGAGTCTGCCAGGCTTAGGTGCATATGCTAACCAACCAGAATCCCATTTCTAACAGTACTACTTCACTATATTGTCATTTTTCCACTTACTAATACTGCCTGGACATTGGTTGTACCTATGTATACCAATTTAACATCCAAATAGAGCAATAAGCAACAGAAAGGTAACCAGTCTAGCTTTGCAAAGGATCTTCCTTCGGCTGTGTGGCAACACGTGTCATTTTTTTTTGTTGAAAAGTAATTTTTATTGCAGACATACAATACGTAAAGCATTACCGTATATACATTACATCTCAGTTCTTCCGTGCTCTTGTTCCCATATCCCTTTGTACACAGCCTTCAGGCCCACAACCCGGAGGTCGGGCGGTGGTAATTATAAGAACATCAGATATCTGGATGCTTTTATTAGGTATAATCTCCTCGCCTGGAAATGTGCATGTCTGCTTTTCTCTTTCTATTCAATATTAACCCTTTTAATGTCCATTAACTAACCCCAACATCCCTACCCGGCCCCCCTCCCTTCTCCCCACCACCCACTCAGAAGGACTCGCTTTGCTTTAGATCATGGGTACAATAATAGGCTGTGAATTGTCTAAGTGTGTGATGTGCCCGGTGTGTCCTGGGAGCTGTCCCCATCCAAGTCTGGGGTCTCCTCGTCCTCTAGCAGTATGCTATCTCTCAGGGCCTGTACCAGAGCTTCCCAAGCTGCCGCCGTGTCCAGCGCTCTAACGTCCGGTTTCCGGCGGGCTGCTTGGTATCTATGTGTGCTGTCACAAGCCGCCCACCTGAGGAACTCATTGAACCATCGCCTGTGTGTGGGGCTCACCCTCGCCTTCCAGTGTCGTGTTATCTCTCTTTTAGCGATGATCAGTCCCATGTCTATGAATTTGCTTGTGGTTTTGTTTTTGGGCGTGTGTGGGAACCAGTGTAGTATGCATACCGCCATATCAAATTCAAGTGTTCTATCTGTTACTTCGTTTAAGGTTTCCCCTATTGCCCGCCAATACTCCCGATGGTCAGGGCAGGACCACAACATGTGTTCCAGCTCTGCTCCCTCCGAAGCGTATCGTTGGCATGCCGCCTCGGTCACCCCAAAATACTTCTTGATTTTACCAGGGGTCATATAAGCTCTGTGTAGAACGTAAAAGTGAATTTGTTGAAACTGCGCATTTCTCGTACTGTTCTGAGCTTGTCGCACTAGCCGGGCCCAAGTCGTCTCAGGGATTTCCTTATCAAGGTCCGCTTCCCATTTGGTCTTTAGCGTCGTTAGGGGCGGCAGGTTCTCGCGAAGCATTCTGGAGTATAGGCATGTTACAGCCTTGTAAGTCCCGGCCGCCATCATGGTGTACTGGCAAGCCATAGTCGTCGTTGGTTCTGCCAGGCCCCCCTTCCAGTGCGCCTGATTGGCCCCAACCACCGCTGCATGCAGAAGGTAACCCCCTCGTGGTAGGTCAAATCGCTCCTGCAGTTCCTGGTATTGAATGAGTACCCCGTCCTCGTAGAGGTCTCCAATAACTTGTATTCCCGCGTCCTCCCAACCCTGTAACTGCAACCAATCTCCTCCGTGGGGGAGCGCAGTCAGCATGCCCAGGGGTATCTCCGGGGCATATGGGTGTCACACCCCCGCGCGTCATTGAGATCGGTTCCAGCAGAGCCTGAACGTTTGTTCCTCGAGTGTCAGGTCCCGAAGAGCAATCCTCTGCTGCAGGGCGATATAGGCCAGGACATGTTGTGATGTACCACCACCTCTATCACTCTCTGGACCTCGGTACACTCGTGCCAACTCCTGCGTGAAAATCTGTAGTTGAGCAGCAAGGTAGTAAAGCTCAAAGTCTGGTACACCAAGCCCCCCCTCATCCTTCGGGCGAATGAGCGTCGCCAGCGCCACTCTGCATCTGCCTGAGCCCCATAGGAACGTGGATAGCTGAGACTTTAGTTGACGGAAGAAAGATCTGGGTATCCAGATGGGGAGGGTGCGAAAGTAATACAGAAGCCGCGGTAGGGCGATCATTTTCAGCAAGGAAATGCGACCAGTGACAGAGAGCGGGAACGTGGCCCAAAAGGCCATGCTTCCCTTCAGCGCCCGCAAACATCGGCCCACGTTACCCTCCAGCATGTCCGCAGCCGTGTGGTATATGTATACCCCTAGGTATTTCAGGCAGGTGGGCTCCCAGTTGAGCAAGGGTCGGTGGTCGGGACGACCCGTGTCACGCCGTAGTGGAAACAAGCAAGTTTTAGACCAGTTAACCTTCAGTCCCGAGAGCTCGCCAAACCGCCCCAACAGTCTCTCCGCCCCTTCCAGCGCTGTCGTCCCGTCTTCTAAAAATAACAGAAGGTCGTCCTGCTATCCTGTCCAGCCATTCCCCCTGCTTAAGGTGTAGCAATGCTTGGGGGCTGGCACAGAGCTACTCCACGTCCTAGTGTGCCCGGCAAAACAAAGAAGGATGGCCTGGTCCGGTCTCGAGCGGGCTCAAACGGGCCCGGCGCGCCCGCGCGCGTTCCGGGAGCGGAAGACGTGCACAAGGATATACAGAGTGTGGGAGGGGCGGGAAGAGGCACACAGCTTCAGGCAGCAAAGGCTGCTGGTCCTCGCAGTCCCGCCGTTGGAAACACACTGCCCCAAAGCTCACGGCCACAACTGTTTGCGCTGCTTTAAAGTCCGGCATGGGAGGGCGGGAAGAGGCTGCTGGCCTCGCAGTCGCGCTGGTGGAAACACACTGCCCCAAAACTCACGGCCACAAAAATCACCTCCTCGAGCGGCTCCCGCGAAGCGGGGGCCGCGAGGCGCTACTTTAAAGTCCGGCGTGGGAGGGCGGGAAGAGGCACACAGCGTCAGGCGGCAAAGGCTGCTGGTCCTCGCAGTCCCGCCGGTGGAAACACACTGCCCCTAAGCTCACGGCCACAACAATCACCTCCTCGAGCGGCTCCCGCGAAGCGGTGCTTTAAAGTCCGGCGTGGGAGGGCGAGAAGAGGCACACAGCGTCAGGCGGCAAAGGCTGCTGGTCCTCGCAGTCCCGCCGGTGGAAACACACTGCCCCAAAGCTCACGGCCACAACAATCACCTCCTCGAGCGGCAAAATAGTTTTCCTTCGGTCTATAAAGTATATTGTGCATAGAGTAGAGAAGGTTTAGAAAGGTTCCGATGGGACTGAAAATTGGGTTACTTAATGAAATTGGAATAAAAAGGCATTTTTCATATATTTCTTGCTCCAACCAACTTGCAGTTTACCATTGTTTCAGTTTGTACTACAGCTTGTAAGATTATAGCTGGTAAAATAGCTCAGTGTACTATCGAGGGCTTTAAGTGGGGCCGGGACCTGCCGATGACAGTTCCAACAAGCATTTGCAAATGCAAACGGTCTCGCATTAACTCTAGTTTAAGCTATTGGCATTGAAAATGACAATGCCTTTTATTTATGTTTTAAAAACAAAAACATTAATAAAAGGCATTGTCATTAACAATGGCAATAGCTCAAACTCGCCTAAATGCGAGACCTATTGCTTGTCTTAATGGTTATCTTTCCTTTCCAGTTCCTGCCATTCCCTCTAATCATGGGAGGGTAAAGTGTGGACTTATTATTTTAGACTTGTTAATGCTTAAATGTACATTGTCTATTCACGCTGGATCACCTAAAATTTGGCTGCAGTATTGCTAAAATCCCCTAATTCCCCTAGCTTGTTAGTTGTACATTTTTATAATGCCCTTTCCTCACCAGGCATATTTAGTCATGTTGACTCTTAAGGGATTTTTTGATTCTCTGCCCAAATCTTGCTTGGCGACAAATTTTGCCATCCTTGCTGGAGATCTTAATGTACATCCTTGGATGAATCAGTGTTTTAATCAGCTGGGTCACACAGCCGATTTCTTTACTGATTCCTTCCATGTTTTTCACACCCGTGAGGGGTGACTGCCTGAATTCCTTCCTGGAAAAGTATAACTTGGTTTTTACTTCTGCCCTATTATTGATCTTGGTGTTAAGAGGGGTATTGATTTCTTTTTTTATTTCTCCTCCCGTGAATAAGCTCCTTGTAACATTTTAGGTTATATGGAGCACATTGAGTGATCATAATCTTCTACTAGCTACTTTTCATTGGCCTTTTAGCCTTAAATGTCAGGTTTATTTACCTACGCTTAGCAGAATCCTTTCTTCACAAGGCCGGCGACTGAAATGGTGTTTTGTTACCTGAAGCTTTCCACACAGGCCTATTTAGGACTTGCTTCACTAAGATTGACGTGTGCCTGAATTACACTTCTGCTGCCACTGCTTTTGCAAATTCTTTTCATGTTATTAGCAGAAACATATATACTGTGTTAATGAGTAAGAGCAACATCCCTTATTCTACTCCTCATAAATGGTTCAATGCCAATTGCTCTAAGGCCCACCAAGTTCTTTTCCAGTCAATTAAGTAAGTCCCTAGAGACTGTTAATGGGTTTCTACGTCGTGCCTTGTATAAGAGTACTATAGAGGAGTGTAGGCGGTCATTGATAAAGGAATCTTGGGAACAGTTGTTAGCTTCCAGCCACCTGAGGACAGCTGTTGAATCTGCCTTACAAACTACCATCCCAACTAGGGCTTGGATTGACCATTTCAAATTAATTTATGATGTGCCCAATTCTTCATTCTTTGTAGGCCAGACTGACCACTTATATGCCCCTATCGCCGTTACGTAAGAAGAGGTTAATAGCCATCCAAGTGCTGCCTTTGACTAAGGCCCCGGGCCCTGATGGTGCTTGTTCTTTTTAAGTCTCATATAGATTTTTAGGCCCTCTTCTAATACTTTACCTGAATTCTGTTTCACAACTATCTATTCCTGAAGCTTGGTCCACTTCTGTGATCGTTTTTGTTTTAAAAAAAAGGTAACCGCTCAGATCGTAAGTGCTATCAGTGTATTTCTTTGATCAGCTCCACTGCCAGATTGTTGGCCACATCATATTGAATAGATTAGTGGCGAGGGCCATGAATCAGAACATCTTAACTGCCATTAAATACGGTTTTTGCCTAGGCACAGGAACTTAATTTGATTCTGATCATAGGTAGGTACACAATCGCATAAAAAGGGGCATTACATCTTACATTCATGGACCTAAGCACAGATTTTGATAGGATCAATAGGGAAAAACCTTTCATCATCATGTTGGAGTTAGGCAGTAGACACCCCTACCCCAGTTAGTTCTTTTCCTGGGCAACCTTCATTTTAATATGTCCGCTTGAGTTAGATTTTATGATGGGAGAGTATGCACTGAGCACTGTAAGCTTAACATGGGTGTTCGCCAAGGTTGTATCTTGGTCCTGTTTCTGTTTACATTAGCAGCCTAGAAAAGACGACGATTGAAATTGGTAGGGACATGCCTAAAATTGGTTTCCATCCGACCGCCGTACTGCTTTTCACGGACGACGCTGTCCTTATATCACAAATAGCAATGAGCTTAGATCTTTTGCTCAGTCGATTCATAGATTATATTGATAACCTTTGGGGAGAGGTTGTGGCCTAACGACTAGGCCGGTCAAGCTCAAATCCGGGGAACTGGGTTTGAGTCTCAGCAATGACGCTCAACAGCCTTTAATTCTTGGCAAATCACTTAATCTCCCCGTGCCTAACAAAAAAAAATGAATGTGTCCTTGTGTAACCAACTGGTGCTCATGTAAAGTGCTCGGATAACTTCGGGTCAAGTTCGAGCTATATAAAACTCAGATAAAACAAACACAAAAAAACATTGGTTTAAGCTGCAATTTTACCACGTCCCATGATATGATGATTGGACCTCAGTCCACTAAGTCCAGATTATATCGCATAAAAGGCAGTCTTCCTCGTCGCATCACTATTTCCTTACCTGAGAGTCTTGTTTGACTCCTCTCTATCTTTCTCTCCCGTTATAATGGATAGAGGACAAAAGCTCTCCAGGAGCATTGCTTCTGTGTTCAATTTTGCATCTAGATTGGGGCACAAATTTATCAAGGCATGATAGATTTACAGTACAAAATGTGTTTCCAGCGTAGTTTATGGCAGCGAAATGGCGGGGCTTGCTAGTGCGTCTTCCCTTCAAGTTCTCCAGAATTATTTTTGAGAAAACACCTTTCTCTCCCTTAGAGTTCATCCTCTGTAGTCTTACACATGGAACTAGGTATTGATTACATAGAGGACATCTTGTTGCTACGGTCCCTTCTCTGGATTTCGGTATGGACACATTATGCAAAACCCTTTGATCAGGCAACCAGCATCCTCTGGGTTAGATATATCCAAGACAGTTTTACCTAAGCTGGGACAATCTGATTTTTATATCCTGAGTCTTGCGCCAGGAGAGCTTTTATGAATTTGAGGGCAAGCATTAGAGCAACACTGGCTAAGGATACATTATCTGTTAGAACGTATTTACCATTACAGACTACTTTTTTAAATTAACCCTATTTGTCATATAATATGTCTCATTACCAGTGGTTCGTGTTGATACATCTTAGACTAAATTTAAATCACCATTTGCTAGCAGTCGCCCGTGGCAGTTCATTTCGCCCATCTTGTGTAGTTTCAAGAACCACTCAGTTCAGGCCAGGTTTAACTTGATCATATTTTGCGCGTCTTTGTAAAGGATTATGTAAGTCTTTTATTTCCCCACTTGTTTTCTGACGAGTACTTTGCACAAGTTCGTCCTGCTTTGTTTTATTTAATGTGCGATTACTTGTATTAATTTACCTCACTTTTTATCAGGTGCTATTGTTTTGTAAAAGATTTTATTTATTAAGGGCCAGATGTATCAAGCAAATTTGCATTCTCAAAGGCCGAAATTTCGGCCTTTGCGAATGCAAATTTGCTAAATGGAATGAATGAAGCAAAATCTGGTGCAAAATAAGGAATATAAAAATGTGCGATTCCTTATTTTGTAATTGCATTTAAGGAATCGCAAATTTTGCGATTCCTTAAATGCAATGTATGTAGCAAAAAAAAAATTCAAAATGCCCTTAAGGAATCGCAAATTACCACCAACTTCTAGTTGGTGGTAAGTTGCAAATTCTTTGAAAAATGCAAATGTTTGCATTTTTCAAAGTGCCATGTGACGCACATACATGCTCTTAGGGCATGTATGTGCGCCACATTTGCACCAATGCATATTTGCAGGGGTGCAACAGGGTGTCCTTTGAACACGCCTGCACCCTTGAAATTATTCTCAATTTGCGATTAGCAAATTGCGAATCGCAAATTGAGAATAACTTCCCATTCCTTCCTATGGGCCTGGCCCATAGAAATGAATGGGAAATTTTTCCTTAATTACGATTAGCAATTTTGGAATTTTAAGAAATCGCAAAAAAAATAGCGAATTTCTACATACATCGCTATTTGGGAATCGCAAATGATGATAATGATTCATCTGCCCCTAAGTGATTTATTTCCTGGAAAGTTGTTTCTACTGTCAAAATATATACTTTTAATCTATGATGTTTTTAGATTTACTTTTTATGTGTTCTTTTGCAGTTTTCTTGCTAAATCCGAATAAAATACTTCCGGCCCCCGATATACTCGTGCCACCTCTTGTGTGTATATCTGCAGTTGGGCGGCGAGATAATAAAGCTCAAAGTCCGGTACCGCTAGCCCACCCTCGTCTTTTGGACGGGTGAGCGTCGCCAGCGCCACTCTGCATCTGCCCGCTCCCCACAGGAACGCAGTCAGCTGGGATTTGAGTTGGGGGAAGAAGGAACTAGGGATCCAGACCGGGATTGTCCGAAAGTAATATAGCAATCTCGGCAGAGCAACCATTTTTAACAAGGATATGCGGCCAGCTACGGAGAGCGGGAGCGTGGCCCAAAAGGCCATGCTGCCTTTCAGCGCTCGTACGCAGCGACCAACGTTACCCTCCAGCATGTCCGCGGCCGTATGATATATATACCCCTAAGTACTTAAAACAAGTCGGTTCCCAGTTAAGTGTGGGCCGGTGGTCAGGACGACCAGTGTCCCTCCGTAACGGAAACAAGCATGTCTTCGCCCAGTTGACCTTTAGGCCCAATATTACGCCGAATCGACCTAGCAATCTCTCAGCTCCTTCTAGCGCTGTTGTGTCATTTTCGAGGAATAACAGCAAGTCGTCGGCATACAGCGATATAAATTGCTTCCCGTCTCTACTACCTATGCCCTCGAAATGTCTTCCCGTCCGGGCCTCGCCGCTAGTGGTTCAATCGCTCGTGCGAACAATAGGGGAGACAAGGAGCAACCCTGCCGGGTGCCCCTCTCCACAGGGTATTGCTGTGAGACCAGGGGCCCTATCCTCACTCTTGCCACTGCCGCCGTGTACAGGACTCGCGTCCACTTAATATACCCTTCTCCTAGTCCGAACCGCTCCATGACCTTATACAAATAGTCCCATTCTAGACTATCGAAGGCCTTTTCGATGTCTACTGAAAGGACTAGGGGCGCTCGGTTCGCAGCTTGCGAGCTCTCCAATAGGCGTATGAGTCTCCTGATGTTAATCGTCGTGTTCCGGGCGGGAATGAATCCATTTTGGTCTTCGTGTACCAAGCCGGGCATATGCTGTAGCAGTCTGCTGCTAGTATGGAGCTCAATATCTTATAGTCAGCGGTTAGCATGGAGAGTGGCCTGTAGGACGCAGGGCTACTACTCTCCTTACCCGGCTTCAGGAGCGGTATCACTAACGCCTCCCGCATTGACTGGGGCAGGCGGCCTGTTGCCCTGGCCTCCTTATAGATTATTTGGAGTCGTGGTGCCAAAATGTCTAGATACTTGCTATAGAATTCAATGGGTAGTCCATCTAACCCTGGCGTTTTGTTGCGGGCCATACTTTTAACCGCTCCCCTGATTTCACCTAGGTCAATGTCTCTCCCCAGATCCTTCGCCTGTTCCTCGTCTAGCTGGGGCAATTGAGGACCATCTAGGAACACCTTGGTCTCATTCTCTAGGTCCCCCGGTTCGCTTTTGTAGAGGTTCTCGTAATACTTTTGGAAGCCATCTAAGATCTCCGTTTGGGAATAGTGGGTGCGGCCCGCTTCATCTTCTAAAGCCAATATAGGGGAGCATCGCTTCATGGGGTTTGCCAGCCACGCTAGTAGTGTTCCGGCTTTGTCCCCCTCTACGTGGGTTCTAAGCATATACGCTCGGTGGTCAAAGGCGCGAAGCCGCTCCACCTCCACCGCCACCGCCTCTCTAGCTGAGCTAACCTCCTCTTGGAGGTCGGGGAGGCCAGGCAGTATTTTCTCCACTTCCCGCAACTTGGAGTCTGCCTTACTAATATCTTCCAGCAACACCTTCCGCGTTCCAACGTATTTCGTAATACACTGGCCCCTCACCACCACTTTAAAAGCATCCCATTCCATCGTCCTAGTGGCCGTCGTCCACTCATTATCGGTAAAGTATTGGGTTATACCCTCCTCCAGTGCCGCATGGAACAACGGGTCCTCGAGGGTCTAAGGTCTTAATTTCCAGGTCGGCACTCGAGGCACCTCGGTCGCCCAGGCCAAGTTAATTATCAGGGGGTTGTGGTCCGAGATCGTCCTCGTTAGGTACTCTGACGAGGTTACAGCTGGTAACACGACCTGTGAGCACAATATCGCATCAAGCCGGACGTGAAGGTCATGTAGGCTGGAGAAGTGAGAGTAATCGCGGTCAGTTGGGTGGTGCGCCCTCCATACATCGGTCAGCCCCCATCCCTCTTGCCATTCCGTTCTACCCTTTGTGAGTCGGTGAACAGGGGAGTCCCTCAGTGGTGGGTGGGACCTATCCAGTGTTGTATCCGCTATGGAGTTAAAGTCCCCTCCCATCAGGATCGGGCCCGCCAGGAAGTGTGCCAGTGTCCCCGATAATCCCGTAAGGAAGGTCAGTTGCTCCGCGTTCGGGGGGTATACGCTACACCGGACTATGTCCCTACCTCTCAGCCTGCCTTCCACCACCACACACCTCCCATCCGGGTCTATTAAATGTCGTGTTGGTTGAAAAGGTGTGCCCGCCCTAATCCATATCAGTGTGCCCCTAGCGTACGCTGAGTAAGAAGTGTGAAAGATCTGACCCCTCCCTGAAGTGCCGTTCCCTCCTGTTTCGTGAGATGAGTCTCTTGTAGCAGCGCAATATGGACCCCCCTTCGGATTAAGTAGGCGTGTACCTTATGTCTTCGTTGCATCGTGTGAAGCCCCCGCACATTCCAGGTTATGCACTTCAATGCATTAGCATTAGCCATTGTCCCTTAAATCAAGTCGCTGTTTCACATCAAACTTCAGCCCCTCACGGATGGTGTCCCCCCCCAAACTCCACTAGGTATTCCGAACTTTTCACCTCCCAGACTTCCCGGGAACAACAATCGCCAAACGTGGAAAAGGTCTCGTTGGCAATCCTGCCCACTGCCTGCCAGCTCCGTGTCAAACATTCAGGATCATTTCCGATGTCTGTGGCGTCACCAGCGGGCCCTTGGTACTGTGTATCCCTGACAAGTCCGAGCCCGTGGCTGAGGCGTGTGTCTCTGTGTCCGTGCCCTGCTTGGATTGGGAGTCTCCGGAACTCGCCAGCGTTTCCACAGCGTGAAGCGCGGCCTTTCGCCCTGCCTCGGTTTGCGATGCCGATGGTTTCCGTGTCCCATGTCTACTCTTGCGCAGCCGCTGCGATTTCCGTAGGCCCGTTGGTGCCCGTTCTCGTTCCCGTTCCCTTTCCTCTCGGGCCTTGGCTCCGTCAGTGCCTGCCTTATATGTATCCCACCACTCCCATGCGTCCGCTGCCGTGCCGAAGAAGTGTGTTTTCTCACCGACCACCACCCTGAGCTTAGCCGGGAAAAGCAAGAAGTATGGGATGCCCTCAGTCCGGAGCTCCCTTTTAATCGATAAAAAGGAGGCCCACAAACGCTGTGTCTTGAAGGTGAAGTCGGGGTACAATGTTACTCTGCTGTTCGCTATTTGAAACGGACCAGTGTCTCAGGCCCTTTGAAGTAGTAGGTCCCTGTCCTTATAATGCAGCAGTTTAGCTATGATCGGTCTCGGGGCCAGACCTGGTTTAGGCGGTCCGGATGGGACCCGATGTGCACGCTCTAGGGTGAAGAAGGGCGACAGGCCTTCTGGCGCCACCACAGTCCTGAGCCAGTTATCGAGGAACTCCACCATGTCCTCCTTTTTCCTCCTTTTCCGGCACACCTACGATACGGACCTTGCTACGTCGGCTCCTATTTTCGGCGTCCTCAGCTCGTCTTTCAAGGATCTGGATCCGGTCGAGGGCATCTGTTAGTCTACCCTCCAGAGTCTTATGAGCAGGAGCCAGGTCCTGTAGGGTATCTTCAACCTCCTTGACCCTATCTTTGAGTTTGTCATGGTTCGCTCGTAGGAGGCCCAGTCCCGAAACCACTTGTGCAATATCCTGCTGCAAAGTGTCCTGTGTGGCCGCTATGGCTTCCAGGATACGATCCTGCAACTGCTGCAGCTCAGATGGTCCTGTAGGATCACCCTCCGCCATGTCGGAGGCCGCCGCTCCCTCAGGTTTCCCCTTCGGCTTCACCATTTTGCCCAGCCATCTACTCCGAGTGCGTGCTCAGCGTCCGGTCATCGCTCAGGTCTATCACTGACCTCCGGACCTTTGTTCGGGCGTTGGATCCCAGTTATGGGACCGTCGCGTTCACAGCCACTCGCTTCTCAGGATCGATGTTGGATCAGCACCTAGCCCGTCTGTCCTCTTCGTGTTTGAGGTCTTCTGCAGACCTCCGTAGGTCACTCGGGTCAGGACGGATCCAGGGCTCTGTAGCTGTCTAGGAGTGCTCTCCGCTGGCCCTGTCTTGCGGCCTACAGGTGGGGTGGGATCGCGACCCTCGTCCACGTGCCGCTGCTGCCCTGGCCCCCACTAGGCCCAATGCGCCAGTCAACCGTCTTCACTGTTGTGGGGGTGCTTAGGCTTTTCCCCAGGACTGATGGCGGTCGCCTTCTTCTCCGCCGGTAGCTCGAGGTTCGGTCTTCCACCCTTTCGCCTCTTTCAGGGGGGGGGTTCTTAAGTCAGCCCCCCTCCAGGGCGTCTCGGCCTTGCTGATCTACTCCACTCCTCGGTTCTTCGCAGATCTGAGCGTCGTTGGACTCCGTTTCTCTACGTGACGCAGCAGCCCGGGTCACTCCGCCATCTTGTCTAGTCGCTGTCCTCGGGCTAGACGGCTCAGTGGGCAGGCAACCCTTTCGGTATTTGTCATCCGAGTCCACTGCTGGGTCACCGAGCCATGGTTGGCGATGTTATCCGGAGTCAGGGCTCCGGTTCCCTCAAGGGTGAGCTGGTCCCGCTGCTGGTCGGCTTTTATCACACCTCGGTCGCCATTTTGAGGGCTTCTTTGTTCCGATCCGTTTTGAGTCGGATCGTTCCTCCGGCGTCAATACTCCCGCAATCGGCTCCGGTGGAGGTTCCCCGTGTGCCCCTTGAGTCCACCTGATGGCGCCCCCGCTTTTCCGGAGCCGTCGTGGGTTATTCCGCTCCGATTTGCAGGATTTTTGTGGAGATCGGGCGCGGAGCTCCGAGCTCACGCCGCCATTCCCTCCGGCGTCCAAGCCACTCCCCAACGCATAATGTTTTGATGCCTGTTTGTAATTCAGTAAATGTAGATTAACAGATACATAACAAATGAATTCCAAGCTACATAAACATGTGTGACATTTGTGCACTCTTTCATCACTCGTTCTGCCATAGAATTGTACATGCTGTGTCTCTGGTGAATGCAGTGTTTGGAATCCGCTTGTATTGTGGGCAGTAGTATTGGCAAAACACCCCAACCTTATGTTTTATGGAATCCTAAACATGGAGCACGTAGGGTGATTCTGCTACTTAGATTGAATTTTCTTTCCCCATAGAATTGTAACAGGAGCCTGGGAGGGTATTGCTAGACACGAAAGATACTGTCATTTATGTAATTCCTGTATACAAGACCTAAATCATGTTTTATTTGTTTGTCCCGCATTACAATCAGCACGTCACAGATACCTAAGGAATTGTTTTTTAAAGTATAATATCGCCACTGCAGAAGAGGCCTGGGATTGTCTGCTGTCTCCCCCATCTGAACTTATGTGTTTTAAAATTTGTAGTTTTTTAAAACAATTTTTAAATATGTACTAAGCAGTAATTTAGTATTTAATATGTATGCACTGAGCACTTGCACTTTCTCGACCCTTCGGTTTCTAAGGCTGATTTACTATGTTTGCAACCGAGCACGTGCAATCTTTTTTCGCTGCTAGTTACATGTCCTGTATGATCTCTTGCACCTTACTAAATCCCGGTTTTGCTGCTAATTCTATGTCAGGACCGGAGGCTTCATATTATGCTTTTTCCCTTCTTCGCTGTTTATTTAATACAACACACAGCAGCCAAAAAGCAATAACATGAGCCCTAAACCTCAGAACAAAGGATAAGGGCTACAACATCAGTAACATTTCCTCAGAAAACTACAAGTCCCATGATAACTAGCAAGGCAGTCCACAGCATAGTCCTTCCCCGATGTCCATGCCGGCTAGGTAGGACGTCCTCCCTGTGACCACTTCCTCTTGCTTCGCAGCCAGTTAAGTGTTTTTCTCCTCATCTCCTCATTGTTGTGGAATTTTGAGGTTGTTTGATGGTTTACTGTACTAGTTGTTTGGTCGTTTGGCCATTGCCGCTTTGTTTTCTGTTTTCCTTGCTCTGTCTTCTTTTTCAGAGCCCCTGCTGAATCGCAGGGACACTCGCGGTCCCTTATGCGATTTCCCTGGTTTCACGGTCTCCGACCGCTAGGGGGCGCCTGAGCGTCTTACTCGTCTCAGCGCGGTTTTTCTCTTCAGGAGAACCGCGCTGAGGAAAGCGACCCGCCGGAGCCTTCATTGCCGCCTCACCGCTACGCCCAGGGCCTCCCTAGGTCTGTATTCAGCCCTATTACACTCGTTACGCCCCGCTGGGGTCAGTAAAGCGGTTCTACCGCGTTGCCGCCTGCGGGCGTTTCTTTTGGGTCACTTTTAAATCCTGCACATATTTTATCCTTTCAAGCGCGCAGGGAGGTGGTGTTGACCCGGTCCGTTTGAGGGTCTGCGCGCTTTGGGGTTCGTGTCCCTCCCCCTTACTCCGGTTCCACCGGGCCCAAAGTTGCAGACCCGGTCTGCCCCACAGTTTGCGCAGGTTGCTGCCTGTTGCCCTGATCTTGTGCCTCACAGACTTTCCCTGCTAGAGGGTATTAGGTGTGCAGAAAGGTGTCCTGTCATGGATCAGGAAGAATACTATGAAGAGGAAGAATCCTATCAGTACTTGAATGATGAGGAATTCTATAGCGCATTGGACAGTTCTATATACCGATGTGTACAGGAAATTGTAGGTCTTATGGAGGAACGCCTTTCTGCCCGCATAATGCAGGAGTGTGAAAGGGTGACTCAGGCCCATGTAGGGGTCGCTGGCACGGCGGCAGCCCCTGTGGGCAGTGACCCACCTGCCCCTAAGAAGGCGTGTAGGGAAGGGGTTTCTGGGGTGGCGCAGGGTGTGGACAGGGACGCCTTTGAGCGTTTGCGTGACGCTTTTCTGGCCAAGGCGACCGTGCCTACCCCTGCGCCTCCACCAACGCCGGGTCCTTTGGGGTCCATAGGTACGGCATCCTCATCCCCGGGTGGTATGTCACCGGCAGACACGATGACGAGGATGGGTCTGTGCGTTCTTGGCGCCCTTCGGGCTCCGCCGCCGAGTTACCCCAGGATAGTTCGGGCATGCTGGACCCGGATGAAATAATGCATTCGCGGTCGGCTGCCTGGACCCCTGGGGAGAAGGTGGCGAAGTTCGCCGCGGGACGCCTCCGCAAGCCCCTGGAAAAGGAAGCAAGGAGTTGTCTGCCGGGAGAGTGTCCCAGGCCTACGTTGGAAGGCAAAGTGGCCCTTACGCCCGAGTTGGACCCTAAGATGGCCACCTTTCTTGCGAAGTTCGTCGTTAAAGATCCTCGCAAGGGGATTGATCGGTCCTGGCTCTCCTGTCAGGACAAGCTTTTGGACGCCATAGGGCCTATCACTAAAATACTAGACATGGCAGAAGAGGCTAAAGTGTCAGGGGCGACCATTTCTCCGGACGTGCTGTCCAACTGGGCTCAGAGAGTGGTAGTTTTCCTGGGGAATGCAAATTGTGCCATCTCGACCGAGCGTCGAAGGTCCCTCTTATTAAAACTGGACCCAAAACTGTGCGACTTGGCCTCCTCTGAGGCGGGGGCGGTGGCCCAAGGGGGCTCTTTGGGCACCCTTTCAGAAAGGAGCTAGGTAAGTTTGTTTCTACCTTTACGTCCCTGGATAGAGCTCAATCGAGCATTAAGAAAGTCTTTCAACAACGTTTCTCCCGAGGGGCCGGTCGCGGTGGGGGCCGCACGACAGGCCGTGGCGGTCAACAGCAGTCTGGCATCAGAAATCAAGGCTCCGGGCGCGCTCAATTTAATGCCTCAACAAATTACAACACCTTCTACACCACCAGGGGCCACGCTTCAGAGGCCGAGGTGGTTTCAAGAACACCGCTGGGAACAATTCAAACCGTGAGTGTTATTTTGGCGGATCAGGTCTTCATTGGGGGGGGGGGGGCGGTTAGCCTTGTTTCCAGAGGCCTGGGCCACGATCACATCGGACGCATGGGTCTTTTAGACTGTCCTAGGATTTCGCATAGAATTTTACAATCGGCCCTACCAACGCAGGCCTCCACACCCTATTGTTTTCTCTCATGCAGACGCGCAGCTGGTCGACAAAGAGGTCTCAGACTTGCTGTACAAAGGGGCCATTTTTCGTCGACGCAACACCCTGCCGGGTTTTTGAGCAATCTATTTCTAGTGGAAAAGGCAGACGGAGGCAAGCGACCGGTAATCAACCTCAAAGAGTTCAACGGCTGGTTGGTTTACCGGCATTTCAAGATGGAGGGTATCCATCTGTTGCGGGACGTGCTGCTGTCTAACGACTGGAAGGTCCGGCTGGACCTCGAAGATGCGTATTTGGTGGTGCCCATTCAGCCCTGCATCGTCGATTTCTTCAATTCCGGTGGATAGGCCAGGTTTTCGAGTTTACCGCCCTTCCATTCGGGCTTTCCTCAGCTCCTTGGTGCTTCACCAAGCTGCTCTACCCGGTAGTGGAACACTTGCGGGGCCAAGGGGTTCGGATGATTGTCTATTTAGACGACATCCGGTTGATGGCGCAATGTCCCAGGAAGCTAACCCTTCAACTTCGGCAGACAGTGTCCCTGCTCCAAGGGCTGGGGTTTGTCGTGAACGAAGAAAAGTCCGTTCTTTCTCCTTCTCAGACAGTGGTGTTGCAGGTTTTACCGTGGACTTGGTGCAGTGCACCCTGAATCTACCCTCCAAGAAGATGGGAAAGATTCGCCACATTTTGCGTCATACGATCTCGAGGTCCCAATCTTCCCGGGTCCCCTCCACTATCGGGCCCTTCAATGCCTCAAGGCGCATCATCTCCGTCGGGGACTGACTTACGATCAGGTGGTTCCCCTCTTCGTCGAAGTTAGGGAGGAAATGGCCTGGTGGCTCGCCCATATGGAGGCCTGGAACGGTCGGGTGATCTTTGGCCCGGTTCCGGACTTGGTGATAGAGTCCGACGCCAGCAGAGCCGGTTGGGGCGCCCGTTGCGGGGCGTTTTCTACAGGCGGCGCCTGGTCGTCAGAAGAACAGGAGCTGCATATCAACTGCTTAGAACTGTTGGCAGGGTCCTTTGCGGTACGCTGTTGGACCAAGGATTCAGTTTGTTCCTGTGTCCTGCTTCGGATGGACAACATCTCCGCGGTCCGTTACGTCAACCACCTGGGTGGCCCTCGCTCCAAAGCCCTAGCGGATTTAGCGAAGGATTTCTGGGATTACTGCCTGGCACACTAAGTGTCAGTGACAGCAGAGTACTTACCAGGTCAGGCCAATCAGGTGGCGGATTGGCACTCCCGGCACTTGCGGGACTCCAGTCAGTGGAAACTGGACCCACAGGTCTTCAGGCGCTGGACAGTCTTTGGAGCCAGTTCTCGGTGGACCTCTTTGCATCCCGTCTGGACCATCAGCTCCCGTATTTTTTCAGCTGGAGACCGGACCCTCTCGCGGAGACCACGGATGCTTTTCTCCAGGACTGCGGTCTGGAGAGGTCGGACGCCTTCCCTCCGTTTTCAATGGTGCTGAGGGCGGCGGCCCAGCTTCGCCGCCAGCAAGCAGACGTGGTCATGGTGACCCCCTTGTGGAGATCTCAAGTTTGTTTTCCAGTTCTTCTGGAACTTTCTTGGGATTCTTGGGATACTCCCCAGCTTCTGCATCTTCTTCTCAGCGTGGACGGGGACCCCCATCCTCTGGTGATGCAGAGCTCTCTTCACCTCATGGCGTGGAGGCTTTCAGCCGACGCTGGTCGCTCCCAGGTCTTTCGGGACCAGCTGAGACTTTCCTTTCCAGGGCCTGGGCAAAACGCTACCGCTCAGCTTGGAATAAGTGGTCCCGTTGGTTTCTTCGACGGGGCCTGGATCCCCTGGTCGCAGGAGTCGTTCCAGTTTTGAACTTTCTGGCGGAATCGGCTTCGGCCGGCCTAGCCTACCGCACTGTCAATGCGATGCGTTCGGCGACCTCAGCAGGCCACCACCCGGTGGAAGGTGCGCCGATTGGGGAACATCCTTTTGTTTGTAGACTATTGAGGGGCATTCGTCTTTCTTTGCCCCCAGAACTGCGGTATTCGGTTCTCTGGGATGTCAACCTTGTCTTGAATCTTTTTTTGTCTTGGCAGCCAAATAAGTACCTGTCCTTGAAAGAGCTATCAGCGAAATTAGCAATGCTATTGTGCCTGGTTTCATGCAGGCGGGTTTCAGATGTACGAGCTCTGGACGTTTCAGCGAGGGTTTTTTCCCCCAGATAGGTTTGTCTTCACGTTGGGGCGCCATACGAAATGTGCGTCAAGGACGATTTCCTTCCTGTATGTCGTCGAAGTCCCCAAACTCTGTGTGGTGCAATGCTTGAAGGCATATGAGGAGTTGACCCTTGAACTTCGTCCTGCGGGCGAACGACAGCTACTGATTGCGTTGCGAAAATCGCACAAGGCTGTCTCATCACCCATCATCGCCAGATGGGTACGGTGGATCATGCAGGAAGCAGGTATCGATACGAAGCAGTTCGGTGCCAATCGGCTAGAAGGGCCATGGCTTCAAAAGCCTTCTCGTTGGGAGCCCGCTTGGAGGACCTGATGCGCGCTGCGGACTGGTCCTCGGATTCCACCTTTAAACGGTTCTACTTTAAACCGGTGGTGGATATTGCACAATCGGTGGTAAGTAAGCTTTGAACTAGCATAATCTGAAGCCTCCGGTCCTGACATAGAATCGAAATTTGCCTAGCATAGTAACGGTAAGTTTCAATTCTATTAAGGACACGGAGGCGAGGATTATCCCTCCCGAGCCTCCTGCGGAAGCGATCTCCCCCGTACTGCAGTAAGTACTCAGGTTTTCTCAAATGTGTGGTTATGAACTTCAGTGTTATCACAGTCATATTTTTTATGATGGTGTACATAGGGATTTTTGTCCTTACACCGCTGACGCTGTTGTGTGTCTTTTGCTAGGAAACGATGGTGCGAAACAGGACCAGTGATACGATGGCGTGACTCGCGCGAAGAAAGAGGAAGTGGTCACAGGGAGGACGTCCTACCTAGCCGTCATGGACATAGGGGAAGGACTATGTGGACTGCCTTGCTAGTTATCATGGGACTTGTAGTTTTCTGAGGAAATGTTACTGATGTTGTAGCCCTTATCCTTTGTTCTGAGGTTTAGCGCTCATGTTATTGCTTTTTGGCTGCTGTGTGTTGTATTAAATGAACAGCGAAGAAGGGAAAAAGCATAATCCTCGCCTCCGTGTCCTTAATAGAATTGAAACTTACCGTTACTATGCTAGGCAAATTTCGATTATCATGTACTTCACTCTGAAAACAGCGCTTCTAAAGTATTGAAATACTCTTGCACTGTTATTATGTTGCTGGTTATATTGTACAGTCTAGTGAATAGACAAGTTATTGTTTTCATTATATGGTTATTCCGTTTGTTATCTAGTACTTTATAGCAAATTGGTATAGCGAATTGTTAAATCTTTGCACTTTACAACAAGTTTTAATTCTGAACTTTTTATGATAGTGTTAGATTATAACTTTATATAAGTCTAAGTATTAATTCATGGTAATCCGACTATTCATGGTTCACTCCTCCTGGCACTCGAAAACCTATAGAATGGCTGCTACTGATATGCTCATTTGTGTTTTTATATGAAATGATATGATGAATTTAGATTGGCAATTTTTATGGAATGTAATGTTGTTTTTAAGAAGTATTTTTATGTGGAATTCATTTGGAATTCCAAATCATAATGAAAAAATAATTGAATTGAATAATTGAATCTGCTTCCATGCCATATCCGATTCTCTTTATATGCGAATAAAGGGTGAAGTGTAAACATCATTTCCTGAATGTCTCTCTGAAATCTGCCATGCTGCTTGCTAGTGAACTGTTGCAATCTACGTTTTAATTAAATAAGGTAAATGTAAACTCAAAATTAATTGTTTAATAACAAAATTTACATTTCCGTTTCTCTTAGAGCTTCGTTCCATTGCAACATGGGTTCCTAGCATGAGGATGTTATGGTCTGCTGGGCGGATGTTTTCAAAACGTGAAAAATCGATGAAGGTCCTGCAAGCTAAATATTTCATATGTTTAAAGTTCGTTTTTTTTGTCTTAGTTGGAACTACTGTTACAATATTGATGTGGCTGATCTTGCAGCAATCGCCCAATTTGGTTGAGAAGATGAATTGGATATATTTTTACGAATATGAACCAATCTACAAGAAGAACTTTACTTTCACACAACTTGAACATGTAAAATGTAAAGATACAAACCCATTTTTGGTCATTCTGGTGTCTTCCAGACCAAGAGACACATTCGCCCGACAGGCCATCAGAATAGCATGGGGTTCTGTGAACATGTGGTTTGGGCATCAAATAAAAACCTTGTTCTTACTAGGCCAAGAACCAACTGAAGATGCCAAGTTGAAAACATTGATAGAGTATGAAAGTAAACTTAATGGGGATGTTATTCGCCAAGATTTTCTGGATACCTATGATAACCTTACTTTAAAAACCATAATGGCTTTCCAATGGGTTTCACAATTTTGCTCAAATGCCAAATATATCATGAAAACCGATTCAGATGTGTTCATCAATACTCCCAATATGCTAAACTTTCTTCTGGCGTTCAATTCATCTGATAGTTTGTTTACTGGTTACCCCTTCATTGATAACTTTGCGCAGAGAAGCACATTTCACAAAGCATATATTTCATATGAAGAATATCCTTTCAGGATTTACCCACCATATTGTAGTGGCCTGGGATATGTACTCTCTGGAAAGTTGGCCCTGAAAATCTATGAAGTTATGAGCCATGTAAAACCTATCAAGATTGAAGATGCCTATGTTGGAATGTGTTTAAAAGTACTCAATGTGACTGTGCATGTTCCCAAAAACCCACAATTGTTCATTTTAGATAAATTTGAATATTCTATCTGTAAATATAAGAAAGTATGTGCTGTACATGGTCTGTCCGCATACGAGATCACCAAAGTTTGGGACGCCATACAAAAGAACACTTTACGTAAATGTTTGTGACCGACACAATATTCTCGAAGCAGCAGTATAGACAAAAACAGAAAATTAGGTACGCCTTACTGCTTATTTGCCTCTTGATTCTGATATGGAGAACTGTTTACTCTTTACACAGAAGCATCGCTTAAGCATCTTTTCTGAGCATTTCATTCAGATATTAGCATGTAAAGACCCGGGTACAATAACATGCATGATGGTTAGTTGCGACGAGTCGATTCCTGTTAGTAACAGAATGAAAAATAAAATGCTCAAAATGTTTTTGCTTTTATTTTTGCATTCACCATTATCCTTAGAACCATGGTTTACATTGCAAAGTCCGGAGTGCAGTTTGCACTCAATTCCTGATCGCCACTGTTGTGAAAACAGGCAGAAATAACTGCTTGCACCCAATTTTACAATAATGTCTGGACTTGCGTTTCCTAAGCGATTAAAGCTAACACGAAGGCCAAAGTTCTTGTTTTTGCCAAAGTGTACACTAGAATGTTTTACTTGATGCCAGTTTTGATTCTGACTCAATAAACTGCATTTGTAGTACTGTTGTTTTAATGTTACATAATGAATGCACTAGCCTTATTGTGGATTTTTATTGAGTCGTGTCTTTAGTTGATGTGAGTGCATAGCAGTACCACCTGGTGAATTTTTTAAATCCTATTGACTGCACCAAGGAAGCAACCAAAGATAGCAAACCTTAACTATTTTTGTGCGGCCACCTTCAAATCATGTTATAGCACATATTTCCTAGCAAATTGTCTAACATTTAATAGGTGTTAAAAGTAATTCTGAATGAGCAGTCTTGAAGTATGCGGAGTAATCCCAACCCTTTAGAGGGGAGGGCCCAGTAGTCTGTCCTCTTTTTGAAAGAATGATTGAATTTTTTTTGTCAAACTGCATTTTACAGATAAAGGTAGCAAAAATATTGTTAATTGAGGTAAAGGCTTTGTAGGAGTTTTTGAAGGTGTGGGATGGACAGCACATGACTCGTGTAGTATTTGATTAATTCAAGATCTCACAAAGTACAAAAGAGAATTATTGTTGTGCTGCAGTAAATCATGTCTATGCGGCGAGCAGAAAATAGCCTGAGCCATAGAAACACTCCCCATGTAGCAAATAAACATAAGTAAAGCAGTGCTTCAGTGTGTCAGTACCCCACTGAGAGAAATTAAAGTTCTTAGGGTGTTGTACTATATATAATCTATGCACGCCATAGGTCCAATTCTTTTAAAAAAATCTAAATCTTCATGCATGTCTATTACCTTGCAGGTTGTACGAATTAGTTTTCATATGTTCATTAATGTTTCCAAATATGCCTGAAAACCTGCGGAAAAGCCTCCTGTTTCCAGGAGTAGTTCTGGAAAAATGTCTTTGATTTTCATTTTCTCTTGTGAACATATATATGTGTATATATACATATATCTACATGAGAAAATTGTTAGCACCTGTGTGAATGTACTAACTTTAATTTTTTGCACAGGAAAAAATATTGCAGCAGAGAAATTCTTTCCGCTGTACCTCTGTCTGGAAAAATCCTTTATGTAGCTAAAATCATTAATCACCACATCTGCAACAAAGGGAAGACAAGCATGTGTTTTGGATTTGCAATAAATGAACCACCCGTGAAAATGACCGCACCATAAGAGAAGCAGAAGTCAGTCTCAGATTACACACGCTGCAAGTCCATTCTTATAATACTGTTTTTGGCAAACATCCACAACTCCAATACAATATTAACAATAGAAAAAGCTTTGTGTTTTTCGTTCTTTCCCACCCAGTCTTCTTACTTCATAGTTGCACATTTTCTCAGAGCGCAGCTTTCCTGTCACACTACCTGTACAGATCTAAATTTGTAACATCCTCTGCTGCTCTGAAGTTCCTGCAAAATATTCAAGTCACGAAGGTTCCCAGAAACACACATTGTGCAGGAGAAAAAAACACTTAAACGTCAGACCATATTTTGACCTTTTTTCACACAGGCTGTAGATTATTTACCAGATGAATGTGCAACTTGTACATGCACGTTAACCACACATTTAAATAGCCTTATACATCATTTCCTTCTTTACACAATAATAATGCTTCACAGTTCCTGGGTGAGAGACAGGTAAAACAGAATAATGAACAGAATGATTAGGGCCTAAAGCTAAATTAGGGTTTTGATTCCTTTCATTCTCCTCCCCATTCAATTCTTTGACTACTTTTTCACTAGCCCAGTACCTTTCTCCCACTTCTGTATTTCGCATCTCTTTATTTCTTGTTATAGGAAGCATACCACATTCCACCCACCATACCTGTAACCCCCTCTTGCAACATGCCAAATTAGCATACTAGAACAAGGGGTCCCAGACTGTGAGAGACAAAGAATCAAAAATGGAATAAGTGTAAGAAGAATCAAAGAAACAATTCGAGAGTACAGTGTTATTATTCACAACCTTATTATTAGTTATACATTCGCATAGAAGGTTCATCAATTTCAGTTACAGTTGTGCCCAAAAAGAAAAGGGTAAAAGGGGGGGGGGGGGTTGGTGCGGTGAGGGGATTTGTGGAAATTGGAAAAAGAAAGTTCATTCACTTAAGTGCAATCCAAAAAATAAAGAAATTGTTTATACATTATTCATAAATACATTACTATATTGGCTTCCAATAGGGGCCACATAAACATGCCATACAGGTCAAATGATTCCTGTAACCAGGCTTCCAATAACAGCTGTATCAATCTTGCTAGCGGTAGAAGCTGGTATCACGGGGGTAGATAGTCTACGTTTCAACCCTATTACGTGTAGGGTATTTTCCCTTACAGTGCGGGTCTTCGTCAGGACAAATGGGGAGGGATGGGCGGGTTTCCTATGGCACTCCTGGCTCTAAAGGACAACAGAGACGTTATCATCAAGCCAGCCGATAAAGGTGGGGCAATCGTTGTCCAAGATGTGGCCAAATACAAAGAGAAAATCATAAAACAATTGAATGATGGGGTCAGCTATAATAAATTACCGGGTGATCCATCAAAAGACCTTGCCGCTGAAATACAACGAGTGACAAAAGAGGGGCTTGACCAGGGTTTTTTATCAGAACAAGAGTATCAATATCTAAATCAGAGAAATCCACGCCTGCCTACCATCTATACCCTCCCAAAAGTTCAGAAGGACATGCAAAACCCTCCAGGACGCCCCATAGTCTCCAGATGCGGCTCCATACTCGAACCCCTGTGCCGTTATATTGATTTTTTCTTAAAACCTATTGCGGAGAACACTGACACTTACCTCCAGGATACTACTCATACCATCAATATCATGGACGGACGTCCTTTTAATCCCAATGAACAACTTTTGGTAACCTGCAACATTGTATCGTTGTACACCAGTATCTCCCAGGAAGAAGCACTTGATGTTGTTGCAATTTCTCTTGATCAACGTGATGCCCCTACACGAGTTCGAACCTCATTCATCATTCTGCTCCTCAAGATCGCCATGATGAGAAACTTCTTTGTGTTCCAGAACTGTTTTTATTTACAAACAAAGGGATTCGCTATGGGGGCGGCTTTCGCTCAAGATCTGGCGATTATTTTTATGTCAACTTTTGAGAACACCTTTATTTTGAATGACTCCAACCCCTTCAGATCTAGCATTGGACAATGGATGCATTACATCGACAACATCATCCTGAACTGGTCAGGATCTGAGTCGCAACTAACAGCATTCCATTCCTGGCTCAACATGAGATCCCGAGACATCCAGTTCACAATTCAATGAGATAACAAGAAGATAGACTTCATGGATCTATCGATTATAGCCATGATGATGTCTTGCATACAACCATCTTCAGGAAACCAGCGGAGAGTAACTCGCTATTGCAGTACTCCAGCCACCATCCCAGGGGCCTTCGGGACAACTTGCCCTTCGGGCAGTTTCTAAGAATTCGACGCAACTGCTCACGGAAAGAGGACTACATGGTTGAGTCAGAAAACCTGATGGAAAGTCTAATTGAACGTGGATACCCAAAAAAGCTAGCAAAGAAAGCAAGAAAAAGAGCGTGGTTCAACCCATGAGAAACATTGCTACAACCTAAGGAATGTGCAGATAAAGAAGAACAGCGTCTGATCTGTGTAACTACTTTTTCCAAGAGTAACGACATCAAGAAAATAATCAATAAACATTGGAACTTGGTCTCAGATGATCTAGGCATTAATGTTCCGTCTATGCATTCATTCAAAAAGGCAAAAAACATCTGTAATCATGTGGTCCGTACCGTTTTGGAATCACCACCAGCAACCACCATAACATCACTCTGGAATCTGCGGTCTATCTTGGGTCACCATAAATGTGGCAATTGTAAAGCCTGTGCATACACCATTCTAGCTAAGGAATTTCACTTAAAAAACCACCACGTTCCACTTAAATCTCACACAAACTGCAATACCTTGGATGTCATCTATTGCATTATCTGTCCCTGCGATTTGATCTATGTAGACCAAACACAACAGCAAATAAAACTGCGTTTTCTACAACATTGCAGCCGCATCAGATGCAAAGTGCTTGGTGCACCTATGGTCGAACATTGTATGGAAACTGGAAACTCTCCTGTCTGCCTCAAATGGATTGTACTTAAACATGTGACACTTGGCCCTAGGGGTGGCAACATAAGCCCTGTCCTCAACACCAAAGAACTCAAATGGATAACCTTCTTTGACTCAGTCCAAAGTGGCTTGAATGAATCTGACAGTAGTTTTGCACAATTGGCTAATTTTTAGTTAGTTCAGCCTCTACTGCCCTTCCTTCTCCATTTTTTCTTCCATGTATCTGCCTGTCTTGTACTTATGTTCAACATGACAGTGGTTGTCCGTGCGCCCTAAACTACCCTGTGAGGCAGGTTTGCGCCAGAACTTTCTAAATTTATCCCTATTTGTCTCTTTACTATAAAGAATGAATTGTTTCCTATTGTTTTTTTGCACCATGTAACATAGGGTTTTCAATTGTTCACAACACAGTACTAATATTGCCAGCAAATCCCTTGTTCGGTGACTCACTACCCTGCGTGGCAGGTGCACACCGCAATATGAGGTACGATCATACTTTCAACCACTATAATTGTTGATGGTACACATTTATCATCCAGCATTTACACGAGTACAGTCTTTCTACACAATACTTCACAGCGCGGTAGGAATTTGCGGCATGATAATATTAATATCCTTATAGTTTGGGTTATGTTAAAATACGACCATCCAGCAACCACAGGGACATCCAGTTATACAGTCTTTCTACTATTTCTATGTCTATCTTTGATTCGACACGCCCCCTAGAAACTCCATAACAGACCGTTCTTGCTCCGTGCCTGCTGCCACGAGACTGGACACCGTGATCTATCCGTGTCTACCAGGTTAGGCACCTTGGTTTGAGACCACAGGTAAGCACACACACGTAATTGTTGCTGCCCGCTTAACCGCCCTCCGACCCCATCACTGCCCGTAACTGTTACCAGTAATTTCCGCCGTCTGTTTCTTTCAGCCACGGACTGACTGATACCATGTCCGCCTACCACACGATAGAATATTACTTTGATCCAGGACATTTGAACACCCGCTAAATTTACAAGGTAAATAAGGTTTATATGGGTGATAGCTTCCCTCTCGCATAGATCCATTTTCTGCTACACCTTTACATTCTCCATAGAGTGATAACCACCACCCTCCCTGCTTAATGAAGTACGAGTAATTCACTTGAGGACCGTCTACTCGACGTTCTTTTAGATTGAACCGCCATCACGAAATCATTTGGCTTGTTGATCTGCTTCATTTTAAGGTAAACTATTTAAGATAAACACGTTAATGCGGTGTTATCCTACATTTACCTTATACGGTAACCAGGTGCATTCACTAGTTCTACAATGTTTTATTGTTTGCGCGAACAGGGCTGTTATTCTTTTGGATCATGTTAACCTGTTGAATCAAGGTACCACCTCAATCATTAGGATAGGCCAGTTCAGTAGGGATGTTCTAACACGTGCAACCATAATAATATGTGGGTATCATCCTAGACAGTATGCAGTACAATACAATAGGATAATAGAGAATTACAAACTAACAGAGACATTTACAGGAAAATATATTTTTATTCTAATTATTAACATGAATATTCTATAAAAGATACATATAAAAATCTATCATAAATCACAATAATGTGAAATTCATACAGTACATTAAAATAATCATCAGATAAAAAAATATGTAAATGTAACACGTGCAACCTCCATTTGGCCCCTGTCTGTCTACCATGGAATCCACTGAGTGTCTCAATTGTTTCAATATGGTGGCCCTCCCTGTAATTAGACAATGATTCCGCACCCCTTGGGCTCTAGAGTCGTGCTGGTCCATGTAGAATGTGGGTGCCCTCGCACCGGTCCTTGCACCAGAAACATCCAGGTTTTTCTACTCAGACTAGGATATACATTTTTGTAAATGGTTCTGTTTTGCATAGTGTTCCCTTCGTCCCTCTTGTGGACTGTGTGTTTTTAAAAGTTTAGAGTGTGTGTATATATATATATGCACTACTGTACCGTTGGGATCTAATGTCAGACCCTTAGTTGACAGGAAACCCGCCCATCCCTACCCTCCTGTCCTAACGAAGACCCACACTGTAAGGGAAAATATCCTACACGTAATAGGGTCGAAAAGTAGACTAACTACCCCCCGTGATACCAACTTCTACCACTAGCAAGATTATACAGCTGTTATTGGAAGCCTGGTTACAGGAATCATTTGACCTGTATGGCATGTTTATGTGGCCCCTCTGGGAATCCAATATAGTAATGTATTTTTGAATAATGTATATATAATTTTGTTTTTTTTGGATTGCACTTAAGTGAATTAACTTTTTCCAATTTCCACAAATCCCCTCACCGCACCAACCCCGCCCCCCCCCCCCCTTATTTACCCTTTCCTTTTTGGGCACAACTGTAACTGAAATTGATGAATCTTCTATGCGAATGTATATCTAATAATAAGGTTGAGTACTTTGTGAATTAAAACACTGTACTCTTGAATTGTTTCTTTGATTCTTACACTTATTCCAATTTTGATTCTTTGTCTCTCCCAGTCTGGGATCCTTTGTTCTATAAAAACTTTATACCCAGGTCCTAGTGACTTAATTTGGGTTGACCCTGTTGATTATAACCCAAATTAGCATACTAGGCACATCAATAGTAACAGACCTATTATAGGGAACAAGGCCTTAGACAACCCCGATATCCAGGACGGCACCCAGTCGAACCAGCCAGTGAACCACTTATCAAGAGCACCCCCCTCTTTCTTCATTTGTGTATGCAAGAAATGCAAATTCAATATGGCCTGAGTCAGGTTTCCTTCATCTTCATAATTTGGCAGCATACAGAACCAATCTTCTTGCACACTCCTCCTTCAATATATATGGATCGTCCATTACCATAAGTCTGATTGAATGCAGTTCTTCTTTAATGGCATTAAAGGCATCTTGAGTCACATTCATAGTCTTCATCAACTCCCACCGGGTTATAAGCAACCAGCCAGCAGTTGCTTTTGCTTTAAACATGGGTAACAGACTTCCAGAATATGTTTGGGGATCTTTGAACAGCGTATACTTTTTAGGGACATCCTGCCCCACTGAAGTTCCAAAGTACTCAGCCATTCTTTTTCTTCTGTGATGATGCAGCCAATTTGATGCTTTATTCATAGAATGCAAATTTGTAATCCCTTTTGTTGGTATTACCATAGATGGGGTGTGCAGAGTGACCAGGGAGCAGAGTCCACTCCAGTTGGGGGGTAGTTGAGTGTATATTCGAGCACCACACTGCCAGAATAAATCCATATGGCTGGAGGTACCGCCCTGCATATCAGCATTGAATATGGTTGAGCCACAATTGACATTCTGTTCCACTTTAACAATCTGATTTTCCTGAAAGCAAAGGGAGGATTTGATTAGTTTCACAGCTAGCTTAGGATGATGTTTTGTTCCAGTTCATGTATATTTCTGTATGTTTTCATCCCTTACTTGTTGACATGATCCTTTTATATTATCAAATCACAAAGGACTATTTGTTTCTGTGCCATTCCGTAAAGAGATGGCTCTACATGTGAACCTAGCTCCAGTAAACTATTTATTATCGGAAAATACTTATACATCAATACTGGCTCGGCTGCACAATCTGGGGGCAGTGGTTTCGCAGAATAATTACTACAGGTGGATGATGGATTAGCTCTACCCAGAATACCTCATTCCAATACTGCTTCCTCCCAATTTACATAACTATGGGGCATATCAACAAGGCGGCAATAAAAAATTATTGCCTCTTTTGCAGCCGTTTTCAATCCCCAAAAGCGGCGATAATTTTATTGCAATATTAGCAAGGTCACGCTACTGCGTGAATCCTTGCTTTAGCGCCCTTTCCTGTAACGCCCACCTTTGCATCTCTAATGAGATGTTTCCCACATTTTGCTTGACTTGGTATTTCACATATCAAAGACCCATCAGTTGAAAACCTTATTTTCATAATTAATTTAGACATAATATCCCTTCCTAATAAATTTGCTGGTGAGTTTGGAGAGTAGAGGAGACGTTCTCCAGTATTACGGGTGTCTTTCATAGATTCACATGGTTGAATATTCCCCGTCGTCGAAGTGGGAGTCCCACGGTACATAAAATAGCAGTTATATATGCATATATAAGTAAAATTATTATAATTATAAAAATACATATACATATATATATATAAAATACAATAAACTCAAAAGTACCATAGAACTGAATAGGCCCATAGAAAGCCTAAGGGAGAAAACTCAACTTGGTAACATATCAGTGTCATTATGTTTTGGTCCAAATTCCAGCTAATCAGGCTGCAGTTCCCTCTAGAACCTTCTTCCCAGAAGCCCAAGACCTCAGATTTTCTACCGCACGTCGTGTGAAGGGAGTCTCCCTGAGCTCTGCTCAGTTTTTTCTTCAACTCTAGCTGTTATTTCTTCAAAAATGTCTTCAAATAAGAAATCTTTGTTTAAAGCCTGCCCTTCCTGTGGTAAACTGCGCCTTTTCCATGAGGATCCTCACAGTAAATGCATTTACTGTCTCTACCCAGACCACGAGGTTAAGAACTGTAAGTACTGTCGCACTTTTCCTCCCAAGATTCTGAGGGATAGAGAGGCCCGTTTCCTTCTGTGGCTACAGAAGTTGAAGACTTCAGAGTCTGTGGTTTCCGATGTGGAAAGTTTTTCTTCAGGCATTTCTAGATCCTCTCAGAAGCGTGGGTCTGATACTGAGGTTCCATCTCCTTTTCTTAAGAATCCTCCAGTATTGTTTCCCCACAGGATTTGCTTCAGGGCACGTCTACGGGACCTGGTTCTCTGACGTCTGCGCCCAAAGTCTTGCCTTCCTCTCAGAAATCTGGCATGGGCTCGTCGACGTCTTCAGCGACGACGAAGCCTGTAACCTCTACGTCGACGACGACATGTTCTATGTCATCCACTGCTGCGTCGGCGACGATCACCTCGTCGACGGGGGCCCAGGAGACGAGACCCATTGTTAAGATCTCGTCGACGAGTGTCAAGTCGATGCCGTCAACGAAGAAATCATCATCGACGCGAAAACCGTTGTCGAAGCAAATTCCGACGACGAAGACCAAATCATCTAAAAGAAGCTCGTCGACGGGCCCATCAACGTCGACGACAGCCTCGTTGACGGCCATCGCATCAGCGACGACGACTCCGTCTACGGCTAGCTCGTCGATGGTTACTTCGTCGTCGACGACCAAACCTTCAATACCGTCGACAACTCCGTCTACGGCTAGCTCGTCGACGGTTACTTCGTCGTCGACGACCAAACCTTCAATACCGTCAACGACTTCGTCGACGGCTCCGTCGACGGACAAGAAATCTTCGTCGACGACGAAAAAATCTTCAATTTCTGGGCCTCAGGTTGGCCATACGACTACTGCTGTTACATCAACAAGCTCGTCGACATCTCATCCTCCTCCGGCCTCAGCTACCACTTTTACAGTGATTACCGCTTCTACCTTGAGGACTGTGCCTCTCATTCAAATAAGTCCAATAAGGAGTGGAGCACGTCTTCCTGAAAAATTGTTTCAATCAGGTGGGGAAGAATCCGACCATGAATCGGAGGTGGAACAACTGTTCGGACAGGCATCTAGTCCATCTGACTTGCACATTAAGTGCTGGGAGTACAGTGATGAGGGTGACGAAGAGGAATACGTCGAAAGTGGGAATGATTTATTTCCTGTTGACGAAGCAGAGACAGTAACTTCAGAACCTGTTACACAAATACCTTTATCTTTAGTCAAAAATTTACAGCACATGCTTGATGACTATAACCGCAGGTTCCCTCCATCTACACCTGCCTCCCCAGCATCACAACCTCCTCTCCAGCCTCAACCTCAACCCCTACAACCACCTGCCTCGGTTCCACCCGCGTCACCGGAAAAAACTCGTCCTGACACTGACAATGAGGATCCTGTTCCTCACGACACTGATGACGACGATGATGTCGATATGAATGAGTGGGTTCAATTACAGGGCTCAAACACCTTCCACTTCACCCACCTCACCTCTTGCATCGCCTCCAGTGGACATTGCTAACTTCCATAATTTAATGGTGCGTGCAGCGAAGCGCTTTCATCTCACTGTCGAGAAACAGCAACATGAAAGTGAATGCTTCCTGTATGATTTTAAGGACGTTTCACAAAGACAATCCCACACAATTCCAATTATTGACTTTATTTGGTCAGAGGGACTTAAACTCATGGAACATCCTAACTCAGTACCTGCAGTCTTGCCCAGATTAGACAAAAAATATAAGGCTCCAGCGTCCGCTCCAGCCTGTTTAGTGTCACAGCCAAAAGCAGAGTCGGTTATTACTCAGGCAGCACAGAAAAGATCTCGTAATCCGGCTACACCACTCACGTCTCCTCCTGATCAGGAAGGCCGCAAGTTGGACTCTATAGGAAAAAAGTTTACTACAATGGCGGCCACTACTGTCAGAGCGGCAAATACTTTGACAATTCTGGGCCGTTACGACCGCCAAATGTGGTTCGAGATTGCTGCACTGATTCATCATATGCCTGAGGCCATCTGTGCAGAAGCGCAGGCTATTATCCAAGAGGGAGAGGTAATTTTGTCTGAAATTATCGAATGTGCGCTCGACATTTCATCCACAGGCTTTCGCCAATTAGCTGGGGCTGCAGTCTGGAGGCGTCAAGGCTGGCTGAAATCTACAACATTTCGCCCAGAAGTACAAGCAAAAGTCCTCGACTTGCCATACGATGGAGAGTCTTTATTTGGCAAGCATGTAGATGATGCTCTTGAGGCGATCAAAAAGGACACTGACACCGCAAAGTCCTTGGCTATTCTCCAATATAAAAAGCGGCTCTTTCGGGGGGCACGAGGTAGAGGCGGTGGCTCCTCTAATTTTTGTGGATCAGGCCAGTATCGCTCATACAATACCTACGGCGATAACCGGCAGAGAGGTTCTTACCAAAACCAGAATCGTCAGTCTTCCTCCAGACCATACCAACGGAAAACAACTTATAGAGGTGGCGCAAACAACAAAAAACAGTGACAGTCTCAGTTCCTTTCGTCTGCCGACTGTGCATCTTGGAGGTCGCATCTCAAAGTACTTTTGCAAATGGTCCGAAATCACCTCCAACCAATGGGTCCTGGACGTTATCTCCAAAGGCCATACCCTGGAGTTCACAAAATTCCCTCCCACTCGTCCACCTTCGGGGCCACCCTCCCCCACCTCAAAGGACTCTTGGCCCAGGTAAAATTAATGATCCAAAAAGGGGCCATTGAGGTAGTGCCGCTAGGTCAACGCGGCAAGGGATTCTATTCCCGGTTTTTCCTAGTAAAGAAAAAGTCGGGAGAATGGCGTCCAATTTTGGATTTACGGGCCCTGAACAAATTCATCATTTGCAATACCTTTCAGATGTTAAATCTGCTTCAAATCCTGAATTACCTCAATCCAGGGGAATTCTTCTCAACGATCGACCTCCAGGACGCATATTTCCATGTGCCAATTCACCCCAGACACAGGAAGCATCTACGGTTCACAGTCGGACACCTGCACTTCCAATTCAAGGTCCTACCATTCGGCCTCCGTTCAGCACTAAGGGTATTTACCAAGATCATGGCCCCGGTAGCTGCCTTTCTACGCCTACGAGGCATACAATTTTATCCATACCTGGACGATTGTCTCATAAAGGCTCAGAATCTTCAACTGGCAATCCAGCATACACAGTCTTGCCGCTCCCTGTTTCAAGACTTGGGCCTTTCCATCAATTGCCAGAAGTCACACTTTCGCCCATCTCAACGGCGAGATTTTCTAGGAGCCTCTCTAGATTCTCATCTGGCAATCGTTTTTGTCTCCCAGGAACGACAAGACCGTATGCTCCAGATGGTACGATCCCTCCAGTCAAAACTGTACGTTTCAGTCTGGATGTTGAAATCATTCCTCGGCATGGCTTCTTCTGCCATACAGTTGATTCCCCACTGCAGACTACATCTGAGGTCTTGGGCTTCTGAGGAGAAGGTTCTAGAAGGAACTGCAGCCTGATTGGCTGGAATTTGGACCAAAACATAATGACACTGATATGTTACCAAGTTGAGTTTTCTTCCTTAGGCTTTCTATTTGCCTATTCAGTTCTATGGTACTTTTGAGTTTACTGTATTTTATATATATGTACATGTATTTTTATAATTATAATAATTTTACTTATATATGCATATATTACTGCTATTTTATGTACCGTGGGACTCCCACATCGACGACGGGGAATATTCAAGCATGTGAATCTATGAAAGACACCAGTACTGGAGAACCATAGTTTACAGGTAGGTAACTTATGTTCTTCCTGCGTTTACACTCCTGCCACCTCTATGGGCACATAATTTGTGTACGGAATGCGTTGTACTTCACCAGAGAAGCCCTGCGTATCCATAGTGGCAGACAACAATGGAACATTTCCTTCTGAGAGGCAAGATATTGTTGCCCCTGTATCAACCAAGAAAGGATATCTCTCTCGCAATATGGTAATTTCTACCATTGGTTCGTCCTCTGGGTCAAGAGTCCTAGCTACCACAGTACAATTGGGATTCCCTGGTATGTCCCATCAACCACTCCCCCTTGTGCTCATCACTGCTGTAGTCTGTCTGTACCTGAGGCTGGCCTCCTGTCTGCATTACAGGTGCTGGGTTCCTTGGACAGGTGTATTAGCAAATTGTTGTGGCATAAAACACAGGTAGTGAACTTATTTGTTGAGGGTAGGTGTCACACAGAGGAAGGTTAACCACTAACCTTTACAGCCGGATACAGCAGGAACGATGGTTGAGGCTAGTAAACCCATTCCCCCATATCGAGCCACCCCTGAGTATATATGTGACACTCAACAGATCTTACCACCATAGGGGAAAGGGAAAAAGGGACAAAAGAAACAGTACAGTTCCTGCTGTGTAACACAGAACAGGGACGTCTTCAGGAGTTGTAGACCTCACTCCTACGATCCAACCTCTCAGCCCCGTAAGTGAGACACAATACACATATATGAAGTTCCCCCCAATACTTCCAACCACAATATTTCTCTATGTGTAATGTACTTACTATTATTGCAGCCGCACATCTCCCAACAGAACAAGCATTGGAAATGCAATAGGTCTCGCACCATTAGAGTTAGTGCTTTTAGAATTGTTTATGGGGTTTTTTTGTAAATGTTTAGCATTTTTGTTTCCTGTAGCCAATGCTAAAGAATTACAAATAAAAAAAGCCATAAACATTTCTAAAAGCTCTAACTGAAATGGTCTGAGACCTATTGCACTGTGTGAGGGTGAGGGTGGGTGAGGGGTTGAGGGTGGGTGAGGGGTTGAGGGTGAGTGAGAGTGAGGGGTTGAGGTTGAGGGTGAGGTGTTGAGGGTGAGTGAGGGTTGAGGGTAAGGGTTTGAGGGTGAGTGAGGTGTTGAGGTTGAGTGAGGGGTTGAGGGTGAGTGAGGGTGGGTGAGGGGTTGAGGGTGAGGTGTTGAGGGGGGGTGAGGGTTTGAGGGTGAGTGAGGTGTTTAGGTTGAGTGAGGGTGAGGGGTTGAGGGTGAGTGAGGGGTTGAGGGTGAGTGAGGATGAGTGAGAGTGAGTGAGGGGTTGAGGGTGAGAAGTTGAGGGTGAGTGAGGGTGAAGGAGGGTGAGGGTGAGTGAGGGTGAGGGGTTGAGGGTGAGTGAGGGTGAGTGAGGGTGGGTGAGGGTGAGGTGTTGACGTTGAGTGAGGGTTTGAGGGTGAGTGAGGGTGAGTGAGGTGTTGAGGTTGAGTGAGGTGTTGAGGTTGAGTGAGGGTGAGTTAGGGTGAGGGGTTGAGGGTGAGGGGTTGAGGGTGAGTGAGGGGTTGAGGGTGAGAAGTTGAGGGTGAGTGAGGGTGAGGGGTTGAGGGTGAGGGAGGGTGAGTGAGGTTGAGGGTGAGTGAGGGTGGGTGAGGGTGAGGGGTTGAGGGTGGTTAGGGTGAGGGTGAGTAAAGGATTAATTTGATTGCAAAAGGTATGGACCATTAAAGAATTAAGATCTAAGGTGGAACAAATAATACTCAAATAAAAAAAATAAAAAAAATACCCTGTGCAAGCGTGCTACCAGTAGCAAATTATCAGTTGTTGTAGCCCTTTAGAATTAATGGAAACAGAAATGACATTATAGTTAACATGACAAGAGCCCAAGTAGAGATATTGAACTACGATTTACAATGCGAGAGTTGGAAAGTTCTTGCATAGTGCATCCAATTAATGAGGGCACATTCTGGGGGAGTGCGAGCGAAAGTTGTTACATACTCTCCCTGCTTTAGTGACTCCGTTGGACAATAAAAGTAAATGCATTTCTGCGTGGTATCTCTGAAATCGATGTAGCGCAGACGTACTCTCCTTTCACGTTAAAGTTTGATTAGAGGCACGACAACATGGGGTAAAAAAAAAAAAACAGGCTTTTACCATCTCTCACATTTTAAATGACCAAATGTTGTTGTATAAAACGGCAAATGCTAGCAGTCAGCGATAACACGCCACCTCCAAAGCCACCACCACTGGGGGACCAGTTGGGCCAGGGGAGGCGGGGCAATAACTGATAGAAAGGGGTCATCCAAGTTCTGGCAGCCACGATCCAGCTGTGAGGGCGGGGAGGTAGTTTCAGGAGTACCAACTTCTGTCGAAGATCCCAACAGACACAGAGGGGGAGGAGAGCGGGCTGAGAAAGCAGATCTGGCCGGGTGAGTTGGAAAAGCCATGCTGGATCTCCACCCCCTCCATACACAGCAGAGGTCTACTTGCCAGCAGAAAGGCAGGGCACAAACAGGCAGCCCAGGTAAACACAGAAACAAAATAAGTTTCAGAAAAAAAGCAGTCTATGGTTACTAAACTCCACCATCCTATCGGCCACACTTCATTACAATTAAGCGAGCAGTGCGAATTCTTAAAAAGCGGTAAGACATCGTAGGTAAAATCCTACCTATGAACATTCTGTGTGGTTTTAGTTTACATGTGTGCCCCGATCGCACTCTCATGTTCTTAGAATGCATGTAAATAAAAACAAGCATTGCTAAAGGCAATGCTTTAGGTCGAGACCTAAACGGGGGGGGCTGGGGGGGGGCAAAGCCTCTCGCAGCCAGAGCACCCCCAGCCCTTTGAAGCCGTGTGTACAAAGAACGCCTGGGATGGCGTCGTGGAGGGGGGCATTTGAAGCTGTATTTTCCCCCACTTGGCCCTGCTCTTTGAAGAGTAGAAAGAAGAACGGTGTGAGGGCGAGGGTCATTGACCAGGGTTGGCTGCACGAGGGCCTCATGGCGTGGGGTGATTGGAACATCTGAACCCACAGCGCAGCGCATTAAATAGCTGTGCCGCTCTCTTTCATTTGGCAGCTGGAGCTTTGTGCACCCACGTTTTTGTTGCTCATTTGCGCATTAAGTCCACCCAATGCAATAGGCCGAGTCTGCTTTGTAATGGCAAACCCCAGGGCATGTACGCTTTGAGGCTTCATCAATGCAATGACGCTGATGATGCAAGAAAGTGCTCCCGGGTATATTTAAACGGCTGCGACACAGGGACAGAAAACGTGCTAGCTTTGACCTTAGTTTCCAAACATGGACATTTATCAGCTCCTACAACCAGATGCACTGGGTGATCCTCGGCAAGCCCCCCCAATTCGGCTTCAAGGTGAGCCTGGTTAAAAGCTTTGGTGAACTGTATAGAAATTAGCACAGGGGATGGCAGAAAGAAAGCTGCATTATTTTCTGTTGAGTTGACAAATGAATTTATTACGTAATCAGGATTCTGTCATACTTGTCCGCTGTACCAGAGAAGTTTGGTTTAACAATAGCATTTTTTTTTTAAATACATGTTGCTTTTAGCTAACTATGTGGTACACAGTCATCAATCACGAACGGGTGAAAGGCAGTTGTCAGCACGTTTCTAGGCTGGTCTTTATGGATAGACACATAACCCATGTTAATTGCCTAATATTCCATAACAACCCATTCATTTAAAGAAGCCCCTTCAGCACCTATGTGCAATAGCCGAGAAACGCGGTTAAAACGGTACAGTCTAGAGAGGTGCAAAGCTCGGAAGGGACTTTGTCCTAAACACTTACAAATACTATTCCACATCAACAGACCTAATTTTAGGGTAGTGTGAGGGCTATATGTGTTATGATAGACAGATAGTCCCACTGGACGTTCCCAGTCGGGAGAAAGCGTAAATAATAATAAACCGGGAGATCTGCAGCCTCCTAGCCTGGAGAACGGGAAGATGGAGGGCATTTCTGTGGGGAGGGGGGAGGAGAAATGCGACACGGCGGGCAGGGGAGGGGGCGGAGCGGGGAGAGGTGCGACACGGCTGGCAGGGGAGGAGAGTATAGGGGGAAGGGGGGAGGAGCGTAGGGGCCGTGCAATCAAGAAGTGGAGGAGAGTAGAAGGAGGAGGGGGGAGGAGAGTAGGGGAGGCACGGCCTAGCGGCCGTGCAATCAAGAAGTGAGGGGGCGGAGCTGGGGAGGCAGTGAGAGAGGGAGTAGGCAAGGCAGGCGGCTGGGGGCATGTGCACGCGCTTTTAAGCTCAATGCGCATGCGCATTGAGCTTAAATTTCTCGTGCACTGCAAGGAATCGCCACGATTCCTTGCAAGTTGGATAAAGAGTGGATAAGCCACCATAGTCTCGCTTGCTCGATGCGCATGCGCATCGACAGGCGAGACCTAAAAAGCACTAAAGAGAAAAATAAAGGAAAGGCATTTCAATTCCACTTGGGAATAGTCTGGTACGTGCTTGTAGTACAAGAATCAACGACTCATCATATAGTCAAGGTGAGAGGTACTTATCTTACTGCAGATAATCCTCTGGTAGTGGAAAGTGGTTCTGGCGTCACAAAGGAATCCTCTTCCTGCTTGGCTTCAGCCCATTGAAGATATCCTTATAGTTTGCAGGTTTAGTAAAAAACTGAAAATATCCATATAGCTGCTCTGGGCCACTAAACCGCTCTGGGGAAAATAATTGCCTTTCACAAAAAAATGTAAAGCTCGCTCTCCTAAGCGCACAAGGCAAACCGGTTGCAGAGAAATCAAAAACGCTTCATCAGCGCCGACTGCTTCACTTGGGAGGCTTCTCTGATAGCACGTAATAGACTGGGCTGCGGTGAGGCTGCCTCGTTGTTCTGAAGCCTTTTTCTCATAGACGGGATAGAGCGAGAGACACCCGAGTTCAGTTGGTGATAAACACAGGTGCATAACTCCGCCGTGTGAGCCTTTCCTCACAGACGGAATATAACACGAGTGGCGTCTAACATCAATGGCGTGGTGCTGCCGTGTTTTCTGGCGTTTTCCTCCTTTTATTCAAAAACGGCCTCCTGGCAGGCGAACGCCACGGATTTTCAATAGTCGAGATGTCAGCCGATTGACAGCAGCTGCAGCTTCTCAAGGGTTCACAAGGACGGAAAGTTACTCGAGTGACAAGCCCGAGTAAAACAGAGGCAGGGTTTATGAACCAGCATGGGAGGTGAGACAGCCAGCCTCTCCCTTGGACTTACGGGAGATGTAGTTCAGTTTACATTCATCCATACAGTGTTATATGTGTATGCCACATATACCTATCTGTACCTAACTCTATCATACCATCTGCTCGAAACGGTTGCCCAGACCATGTTATACTACTGGGAAACATGATCTCCTCTTGTTTGTTCTCTAAAGGCACTTTGTTCCTCTAATCTTCTATTCTCAGCCTCTTGTCACAATTCCATGTGTTCACGGTCAAGAACCCCGTCTCATTTCACTTCCCACTGAGTTTATCTCTTCCTCATCTTTCTCATCTTCTGTCACATTCTTCGCTTCCACATCTCATCCTGTATCCCTCATAACTGGCTTTTCATCTGTCATATAATATGGATTTACTTATATTTGAACAGTCATCAGTAAACGGCTTAGTCTCTCAATTGTGTTCTGTATTCCCTTTACATTGGTGGTCATGTCACAATAACCCTTATCCTCTTCCTGATAAATCTTTGATTGTGTCCTAAGTCAAACTTCACCTGTGGTGTATTAGTATAGTATCCATTTCCTGCACTTTAGTTTTGGGGTATCCTTTTAGCCCATTCCAATATGTCGTTTGACTTTTGTTACATCAGTGTTCCATTATTCTCCTGTCTTAATTACATCAGTGTACACTGAGTCTATTGAGGTTGAAGGACTGGGTTATTTAGGACCCAGCGGTGCCAGGGGACAACACCTGAAACCTTCGTGGGTAACCTGCTCCGGCATACGAATGACAGAGACACGGAACACTTCCTTCGGCGTCAAAGATTCAAGGTTTATTTACTGCAGGGAAACACAGAGGTCACAGGAAGTACAACGAGTGTAGTTCGGGGAGACTGCTTCAAATTGGTTCTGTGGATCGCTCCTTTTATACACGATTCTCCCATAGGTTTACATGGTACACAAAGGTTTACGACCCGGTTCCCACAATTATCCCCGAGAGGGGTCGCTTTGGGCACTTTGATACATTCAAGGTCCGGAACATAAGTACGGAAACATTTGGCGGTTCCCAACTGTAAAAACCCATCTTCCCACCATTAGTACATTCCAATCAGCAGTAAAACAGATCGAAGAAGGAACAAGAACAGGTGTGGAGGAAGATGGAAACAGTGGGGAGATTGGAAGGGGTGTAAAAGGGGAGGTATCGAGAAACACGAGCTACAGGCTTCAAAGGGACATGCCTAATGAGATGCACGGCTGAGACAATAAACCGGCACGGCAAGATGAGCCTCGAGCGGGGCCATCTGCCTTACAGTATCATCCCCCTCATCATAAAGACACTTTCAAAGGACATGTGTCTTCCGCAGATATCTTGGGAATCCCAGGGTCGCGAAGCGGACAACGTCCGTTCGCTGACTACTTGAGGGCAAGAGACAAAATGGATGCCGTATCTAAGATGGAACCCGTGGGTACAGATGAAAAACCCACGTAACAAACGAACGGTTTAAGTTAGCACTGCGAAACTGCGCACACTTACTAAACTCGTCATTTGCGGTTTGTAGATACCAGACTCGACCATATTCGTGCGAGTCGAAAACACCACTTACAATTGCCACGGAACCTCAGACGCTCCTTTTTCCCTCATGTAGGCAAGCACTAGTCGGAATCATACTCGATATTCATCAGACCATCTAGATGTTGCTGTAGCATAGCTCTGTCCAACCGAGTTCCCTTGGTAACAGGTGGCTGTCTCATACACGTTGTAGCACAGAGGCCACATAAGGCAGGACCACACTGCACACAGAGGCAACACGTGAACAGGAACGCCACAACAACTCCAATAATCATCAGAATCTTCCAACCCCAAGTCGACATCAGACCCCAAAACCACCCAAGTAGCGTCCAATCCCCTACATCCACGTGTATTGATTCGGAGATCTTGTGCAACTTTGAGATGGCTTGATAGACAGTCGGAGCGTTATCAGGAATGAAAATACAGCAGCTCGAATGGATCACCTTACATACCCCACCTCGATCTGCTAAGATCACGTCTAAACCCATACGGTTTTGTAACGTCATAAGTCTATCCGCCTGAAGTTCTGTGGTGATATTACCAAGGGCACTGGCAGTAATATTAGCTGTCGATTCTACCACTCTGTCTCAGGTTCCTACTATTAACCATAGGTCCCCAAAACGGGAGGAAACCCTTGAAAAAGTCTCCTGCCTCTTGACCGGCAGTATCCTCTTCGCTAATTACGCCTCTCACAACTCTAGTCTTGTGATAATCTGCATCTACAGTGAACGTCGGAGGCAACAAGTTTGCAATAAAACACGAGCCCATGAAGTCAGAGGGCAACCATGCATACGCACGATCATGACAGACAAAGCAGGTACCCTTGGCAGCCAGAAACACAGGGGACGAGACCATCGGCAGCATGTAATTTTCAGTGCAAGCACTCTCTCCAAGTCGGGCTTTCGGTCTTCGGCCACGACCCATTAGACAAAAATTACCAATGTGGGGTACGACCCATATCGGAGGCGAGCTTTTAAGCTGTTTATCACTCGTGAGCGCACTATACTCAACCTTACTCAAGACCCTATAGGCTTGTACCTCTTCCACTGGAATGAGCGACGGCTCATAGATATCTCTATCTAAATCTTCTATCGCTATAGACAGAGGCTTGTGATACGAGCCAGGGCCAAAGTAGGGAGAACGTGGCTCTCGATTGGGGTAAGAATCTAGTGCGCTTCGAAACATTGTTTGAAATGCTCGAGCGGACCCTTGGAAACTATACGGTAACACCAGATATGGAATTCCCTTATCCGTGGTATGTGGCATCAACCCACACACCCAACAATTAGTAGTGTTAACCACTAACTGGTGCTGGTGAAGGAGCTGAATAAAGGAATTGTTGCGGAATTCTGCACGTCTAGCCTGCTCGTGTTCGGGTAAGATGTGAAAAGAATGGGGAGATGCAACGGTGGTAAGTTTAGGGTCAGGAGTAGGGGTGGGTATAGCAGAAGGTAAGAAGTAAGACATCGTATAATACACCCCACCCGCCAATAGTGCAGAAACAATCAGAAGCAGTACGAATATTTGAAACATAAAACATTTGGTACGAGTAAGTTGTTGTAACTTGAACCTTTGCGCCTGAGCTTCTTCCAAGTCCATCAGCTGCGAAAACGCCATCCCCTATGACCGTCCGCAACGTTTCTTGACGCACTGCGTTCTGTGTAGCAGTAGTCAATCCCTAGGAGTTCCCAGGAACCGACGGTCTTTAACCTAGTGTCAAGACCTACTAACCAGAAGGAAGTACACGCGCGGCCCTACGGCCTTTATTCACAATGTATATGCAAAAAATGTCTCTCAGCTGTGGAAGCAAAAACACATATGGAACGAAACTCAATATATATACAAAAATAATTACAATGATACGGGTGTTCGGACTGATCGTGGAAAACGGGATAATGCAATTGTCAAGGGGCAGAACGGGATTTTTTATTTGTCCTTAGTGCTGGAATGCAAAAAGTATCGAGTTTTCCCAGGACGTGTATGTTCATCAAACAAAGGATCCGATGAGGGAACAGAGTCCTGTTGATCAGCCGAATGTTCTGGTCTCGAGTCTTTTGATGACAAATGTTCAACAGTGTCTCTCTGCTGCACTGAGGATTCTCCGACAGGTTGTGCGTCGCTGAAAGGTACAAACGCCGGCAATCCTTCGGATTCAGTTGATGCAATGCCTCTCCTCACCCACGAGTCTGCCGGCAACGGAATAGGGACTTTCTTCGTATGGGTGGCGTGCACCCAGTTTTTCCGACCCTCTAGACGAACAGCAGTTCTCGTGGCAAGGAGAACCTGGTAGGGTCCAGTGAATCTGGGCTCCAAATTCTTCTTGCGCGTAAAATTGCGCGTCACCACCCAGTCTCCGGGCAGGAGCTGGTGGCCTGGACCCTCCGTCTGCGTCGGCAATGCTTCGTAAACCTGTTGGTGAATTAACCTCAGTTTAGCAGTCAAGTCATGAAGATAATCAATCAACATTGGGTACTCAAGATCACAGAACACACCCGGCCTAGGGACCCCCCAAACATTTGCAGGACGACCGAACACTATTTCATAGGGACTAAGCCCTACTCGGGAGTGTACGGTTGCCCTAGTTGATAACAAAGCTAAAGGTAAAGCATCAGGCCACGAAAGACCAGTCGTAGCCTGAATCTTTGCTAGTTTCAGTTTAAGGGTGCCATTGTACCCTTCAACCAAACCAGCTGACTGGGGATGATTGGCGCTATGGAATTTTTGATTAATTCCAAGGCCCTTACACACACTCTTCATCACACTCCCCACAAACTCACTTCCGTTATCCGACCATACAATCCGAGGCATTCCATACCGAGGAAAGTATTCCTTCAGTAGGATTTTCGCAGTAGACAAAGCAGTGTTGTCTTTGAGGGGATAGGCTTCAATCCATCGGGAGAACGCGCAAACCACAACTAAAACGTATTTCAGGTTATTGCATCGCTCCATATGGATGAAGTCTAATTGGATCACCTCAAAGGGACATGAAGGGGGAGCAAAACTACCAGGAGGAGTTGGGGTTCCCTTACCAGGATTGTACAACATACATACCATACAATTCTTAACCAATCGTTCAGCACATTTCGTGATACCATCATTCTTCCACACAGGGGACAGCAACTTACAAATACCTTTCACGCTAATATGTGCTAACCCATGCGCCATTGTCACAACAGCCAGCACATATGCATCCGGTAACATCCATCTCTTATGTTCCGACAGATCGACCCAACAACCATTCACATCCAACTTTCCCGTACTTTCTTTCCACTTCGTCTTTTCAGTCTCGGTGGCCTCATTCTGAATTGCTTTCACACTCTCGATAGTGTCCTCACACATACTCGATTCGGTAGGCCACCTAACCGAACTCATCACATACATTCTAGTGCTAAGATCCCGTGCAGTCTCCTTAGCAATCTCATCCGCAAAGGCATTACCGCGACCAACATCATCCGTCACCTTACGATGCGCACTACATTTAACAATCGCTACTTGCTTAGGCAACGTAAGTGCATCCAAAAGATCATTCACGAGCTGTCCATGCTGAATCTTCGTACCATGCGATGTCATAAAACCTCTCTCTCTCCACAACCGTCCAAAGCTATGGGCGACGCCAAAAGCATATTGGCTGTCGGTAAACACATTCACACGTTTCCCTTTCGCTAACACACACGCTCTAGTTAGAGCGATCAGCTCTGCAGCTTGGGCAGAATTCTGATTTAATCTTGCAGCCTCAACAACAGTATTCAACGTTACAACAGCATATGCAGTAGTCACATCGCCATTCGGCAATTTGAAACATGAACCATCCACATACAGCGTTCCATCTGGATCTTCCAAAGGAGTGTTTTTAAGGTCCACTCGACCTTTTGTTTCCTCTTCTGTCCTCAAATGACAGTCGTGTTCTGTTATTTCATCTGACTCTGAACTAATTGGTAACAAAGTCGCCGGATTCAGAACATTGCAACGTTTTATCTGAATGTGGCTTGCCAACAGCGTCAACTCGTACCCAGACAACCTTGCACTCATCAAGTGCTGAGTTTTCGTACGATTTAAAAGAGTATCGACTGCATGCGGAACCATCACCGTAAGCATATTATCCATGACCAATCCTGCTGATTGTCGGATGGACACCGCAGCTGCCGCTGTTGCTCTCAAACAACTCGGCAATGCTCTAGCTACCGGGTCCAAGGTCGAGGAAAAATATGCACATGGACGTTGCTTACCACCAAAAGGTTGCGTTAAGACACTCAAGGCACAACCTTCCCTCTCGTGAACATATAGTGTAAACGGCTTGCTGTAGTCAGGAGTACCTAATACAGGAGCCGAACACAATGAGTCACGTAATTCAGAAAAACTTTTCTGACATTCTTCCGTCCATGGTAAAGGAGTTGAAACATCCTTACACGTGAGAGCTACAAATGGTTTCGCTAGCAATGAAAAATTTGGAATCCATTGCCTGCAATACGACGTGATACCTAGAAAGGCACGCACATCTCTTTGGGTTGTTGGCACAGCCATTCGCGCAATCGCTGCAATTCTCTCTGGGGTCAACCGCCTTCCTTCCTTTGACAATAAGTGACCTAGATAGGTTACTTCTTGACAACAATATTGGAGTTTAGAAGGTGACACCTTGTGATGTAAATCGCAGAGATGTTGCAGCAACGACACCGTAGCAATTTTGCAAATGTCCTGAGTATCTGCAGCTACCAATAAGTCATCAACGTATTGGATTAAGGCCGCACCAGCCGGCAATGAAAACGCATCCAGTTGACCCTTCAAGGCTTGACTGTAAATCGATGGACTCTCACAGTAGCCCTGAGGAGCGCGTTTGAACCGGAAGCTGCGTCCACCAAGAGAGAAACCGAAAAGGTCTCTGCTCTCTTCTGCAATGGGAATGCTGAAGAACGCATTCTTCAAATCGATCACCGAAAACCACGATGCAGAAGCTGGAATCAGAGTCAGTAGCGCCGTGATGTCAGGCACAACAGGAAACTGAGGAATCACAATTTTATTTACCTCCCGTAAATCGATAACAAAACGATAAACAGGTGGTTTCGAAGGATCAGTACGTTTTAGAATGGGCAGTACTGGGCTGTTGCACACGTTTCCCCGTGTTTCTTCAATTACGTCTTTCTCGATCAAATCATAGATGATCGCTAACAATGCTCGTTCACCATCAAGAGAGATTCGATACTGGGGAATACGTGGCAACCGCACATTAGATTTCAACTGGACAACATAAGGGGAGATGTCAAGCAGGCCCACATCATTGGGACCTGTTGCCCACAAAGATGCAGGAAGAGAACTCAATTCCGGTGGAAGCTTATCGAGAGACAAGTACATAGGAGAGACAACCCTCTCTCCTAAAGTAAGCTTTACACCCGCAGGAGAACAATACAGAGTTGCATACAAACGTTTTAGCAAATCCAGGCCCAAAAGATTTTCACCACAACCCGTAGTCAAGATCAACGGAGCTTCTAGCTCACGAGGCCCAATTGTAAGGGGCAAAGGGCGTGAAACTGGATTGCTAACGGGGGCGCCAGAGAATCCAACAGAAACATGCAAGCGTGCTACCAGTAGCAAATTATCAGTTGTTGTAGCCCTTTAGAATTAATGGAAACAGAAATGACATTATAGTTAACATGACAAGAGCCCAAGTAGAGATATTGAACTACGATTTACAATGCGAGAGTTGGAAAGTTCTTGCATAGTGCATCCAATTAATGAGGGCACATTCTGGGGGAGTGCGAGCGAAAGTTGTTGTTACATACTCTCCCTGCTTTAGTGACTCCGTTGGACAATAAAAGTAAATGCATTTCTGCGTGGTATCTCTGAAATCGATGTAGCGCAGACGTACTCTCCTTTCACGTTAAAGTTTGATTAGAGGCACGACAACATGGGGTAAAAAAAAAAAAACAGGCTTTTACCATCTCTCACATTTTAAATGACCAAATGTTGTTGTATAAAACGGCAAATGCTAGCAGTCAGCGATAACACGCCACCTCCAAAGCCACCACCACTGGGGGACCAGTTGGGCCAGGGGAGGCGGGGCAATAACTGATAGAAAGGGGTCATCCAAGTTCTGGCAGCCACGATCCAGCTGTGAGGGCGGGGAGGTAGTTTCAGGAGTACCAACTTCTGTCGAAGATCCCAACAGACACAGAGGGGGAGGAGAGCGGGCTGAGAAAGCAGATCTGGCCGGGTGAGTTGGAAAAGCCATGCTGGATCTCCACCCCCTCCATACACAGCAGAGGTCTACTTGCCAGCAGAAAGGCAGGGCACAAACAGGCAGCCCAGGTAAACACAGAAACAAAATAAGTTTCAGAAAAAAAGCAGTCTATGGTTACTAAACTCCACCATCCTATCGGCCACACTTCATTACAATTAAGCGAGCAGTGCGAATTCTTAAAAAGCGGTAAGACATCGTAGGTAAAATCCTACCTATGAACATTCTGTGTGGTTTTAGTTTACATGTGTGCCCCGATCGCACTCTCATGTTCTTAGAATGCATGTAAATAAAAACAAGCATTGCTAAAGGCAATGCTTTAGGTCGAGACCTAAACGGGGGGGGCTGGGGGGGGGCAAAGCCTCTCGCAGCCAGAGCACCCCCAGCCCTTTGAAGCCGTGTGTACAAAGAACGCCTGGGATGGCGTCGTGGAGGGGGGCATTTGAAGCTGTATTTTCCCCCACTTGGCCCTGCTCTTTGAAGAGTAGAAAGAAGAACGGTGTGAGGGCGAGGGTCATTGACCAGGGTTGGCTGCACGAGGGCCTCATGGCGTGGGGTGATTGGAACATCTGAACCCACAGCGCAGCGCATTAAATAGCTGTGCCGCTCTCTTTCATTTGGCAGCTGGAGCTTTGTGCACCCACGTTTTTGTTGCTCATTTGCGCATTAAGTCCACCCAATGCAATAGGCCGAGTCTGCTTTGTAATGGCAAACCCCAGGGCATGTACGCTTTGAGGCTTCATCAATGCAATGACGCTGATGATGCAAGAAAGTGCTCCCGGGTATATTTAAACGGCTGCGACACAGGGACAGAAAACGTGCTAGCTTTGACCTTAGTTTCCAAACATGGACATTTATCAGCTCCTACAACCAGATGCACTGGGTGATCCTCGGCAAGCCCCCCCAATTCGGCTTCAAGGTGAGCCTGGTTAAAAGCTTTGGTGAACTGTATAGAAATTAGCACAGGGGATGGCAGAAAGAAAGCTGCATTATTTTCTGTTGAGTTGACAAATGAATTTATTACGTAATCAGGATTCTGTCATACTTGTCCGCTGTACCAGAGAAGTTTGGTTTAACAATAGCATTTTTTTTTTAAATACATGTTGCTTTTAGCTAACTATGTGGTACACAGTCATCAATCACGAACGGGTGAAAGGCAGTTGTCAGCACGTTTCTAGGCTGGTCTTTATGGATAGACACATAACCCATGTTAATTGCCTAATATTCCATAACAACCCATTCATTTAAAGAAGCCCCTTCAGCACCTATGTGCAATAGCCGAGAAACGCGGTTAAAACGGTACAGTCTAGAGAGGTGCAAAGCTCGGAAGGGACTTTGTCCTAAACACTTACAAATACTATTCCACATCAACAGACCTAATTTTAGGGTAGTGTGAGGGCTATATGTGTTATGATAGACAGATAGTCCCACTGGACGTTCCCAGTCGGGAGAAAGCGTAAATAATAATAAACCGGGAGATCTGCAGCCTCCTAGCCTGGAGAACGGGAAGATGGAGGGCATTTCTGTGGGGAGGGGGGAGGAGAAATGCGACACGGCGGGCAGGGGAGGGGGCGGAGCGGGGAGAGGTGCGACACGGCAGGCAGGGGAGGAGAGTATAGGGGGAAGGGGGGAGGAGCGTAGGGGCCGTGCAATCAAGAAGTGGAGGAGAGTAGAAGGAGGAGGGGGGAGGAGAGTAGGGGAGGCACGGCCTAGCGGCCGTGCAATCAAGAAGTGAGGGGGCGGAGCTGGGGAGGCAGTGAGAGAGGGAGTAGGCAAGGCAGGCGGCTGGGGGCATGTGCACGCGCTTTTAAGCTCAATGCGCATGCGCATTGAGCTTAAATTTCTCGTGCACTGCAAGGAATCGCCACGATTCCTTGCAAGTTGGATAAAGAGTGGATAAGCCACCATAGTCTCGCTTGCTCGATGCGCATGCGCATCGACAGGCGAGACCTAAAAAGCACTAAAGAGAAAAATAAAGGAAAGGCATTTCAATTCCACTTGGGAATAGTCTGGTACGTGCTTGTAGTACAAGAATCAACGACTCATCATATAGTCAAGGTGAGAGGTACTTATCTTACTGCAGATAATCCTCTGGTAGTGGAAAGTGGTTCTGGCGTCACAAAGGAATCCTCTTCCTGCTTGGCTTCAGCCCATTGAAGATATCCTTATAGTTTGCAGGTTTAGTAAAAAACTGAAAATATCCATATAGCTGCTCTGGGCCACTAAACCGCTCTGGGGAAAATAATTGCCTTTCACAAAAAAATGTAAAGCTCGCTCTCCTAAGCGCACAAGGCAAACCGGTTGCAGAGAAATCAAAAACGCTTCATCAGCGCCGACTGCTTCACTTGGGAGGCTTCTCTGATAGCACGTAATAGACTGGGCTGCGGTGAGGCTGCCTCGTTGTTCTGAAGCCTTTTTCTCATAGACGGGATAGAGCGAGAGACACCCGAGTTCAGTTGGTGATAAACACAGGTGCATAACTCCGCCGTGTGAGCCTTTCCTCACAGACGGAATATAACACGAGTGGCGTCTAACATCAATGGCGTGGTGCTGCCGTGTTTTCTGGCGTTTTCCTCCTTTTATTCAAAAACGGCCTCCTGGCAGGCGAACGCCACGGATTTTCAATAGTCGAGATGTCAGCCGATTGACAGCAGCTGCAGCTTCTCAAGGGTTCACAAGGACGGAAAGTTACTCGAGTGACAAGCCCGAGTAAAACAGAGGCAGGGTTTATGAACCAGCATGGGAGGTGAGACAGCCAGCCTCTCCCTTGGACTTACGGGAGATGTAGTTCAGTTTACATTCATCCATACAGTGTTATATGTGTATGCCACATATACCTATCTGTACCTAACTCTATCATACCATCTGCTCGAAACGGTTGCCCAGACCATGTTATACTACTGGGAAACATGATCTCCTCTTGTTTGTTCTCTAAAGGCACTTTGTTCCTCTAATCTTCTATTCTCAGCCTCTTGTCACAATTCCATGTGTTCACGGTCAAGAACCCCGTCTCATTTCACTTCCCACTGAGTTTATCTCTTCCTCATCTTTCTCATCTTCTGTCACATTCTTCGCTTCCACATCTCATCCTGTATCCCTCATAACTGGCTTTTCATCTGTCATATAATATGGATTTACTTATATTTGAACAGTCATCAGTAAACGGCTTAGTCTCTCAATTGTGTTCTGTATTCCCTTTACATTGGTGGTCATGTCACAATAACCCTTATCCTCTTCCTGATAAATCTTTGATTGTGTCCTAAGTCAAACTTCACCTGTGGTGTATTAGTATAGTATCCATTTCCTGCACTTTAGTTTTGGGGTATCCTTTTAGCCCATTCCAATATGTCGTTTGACTTTTGTTACATCAGTGTTCCATTATTCTCCTGTCTTAATTACATCAGTGTACACTGAGTCTATTGAGGTTGAAGGACTGGGTTATTTAGGACCCAGCGGTGCCAGGGGACAACACCTGAAACCTTCGTGGGTAACCTGCTCCGGCATACGAATGACAGAGACACGGAACACTTCCTTCGGCGTCAAAGATTCAAGGTTTATTTACTGCAGGGAAACACAGAGGTCACAGGAAGTACAACGAGTGTAGTTCGGGGAGACTGCTTCAAATTGGTTCTGTGGATCGCTCCTTTTATACACGATTCTCCCATAGGTTTACATGGTACACAAAGGTTTACGACCCGGTTCCCACAATTATCCCCGAGAGGGGTCGCTTTGGGCACTTTGATACATTCAAGGTCCGGAACATAAGTACGGAAACATTTGGCGGTTCCCAACTGTAAAAACCCATCTTCCCACCATTAGTACATTCCAATCAGCAGTAAAACAGATCGAAGAAGGAACAAGAACAGGTGTGGAGGAAGATGGAAACAGTGGGGAGATTGGAAGGGGTGTAAAAGGGGAGGTATCGAGAAACACGAGCTACAGGCTTCAAAGGGACATGCCTAATGAGATGCACGGCTGAGACAATAAACCGGCACGGCAAGATGAGCCTCGAGCGGGGCCATCTGCCTTACAGTATCATCCCCCTCATCATAAAGACACTTTCAAAGGACATGTGTCTTCCGCAGATATCTTGGGAATCCCAGGGTCGCGAAGCGGACAACGTCCGTTCGCTGACTACTTGAGGGCAAGAGACAAAATGGATGCCGTATCTAAGATGGAACCCGTGGGTACAGATGAAAAACCCACGTAACAAACGAACGGTTTAAGTTAGCACTGCGAAACTGCGCACACTTACTAAACTCGTCATTTGCGGTTTGTAGATACCAGACTCGACCATATTCGTGCGAGTCGAAAACACCACTTACAATTGCCACGGAACCTCAGACGCTCCTTTTTCCCTCATGTAGGCAAGCACTAGTCGGAATCATACTCGATATTCATCAGACCATCTAGATGTTGCTGTAGCATAGCTCTGTCCAACCGAGTTCCCTTGGTAACAGGTGGCTGTCTCATACACGTTGTAGCACAGAGGCCACATAAGGCAGGACCACACTGCACACAGAGGCAACACGTGAACAGGAACGCCACAACAACTCCAATAATCATCAGAATCTTCCAACCCCAAGTCGACATCAGACCCCAAAACCACCCAAGTAGCGTCCAATCCCCTACATCCACGTGTATTGATTCGGAGATCTTGTGCAACTTTGAGATGGCTTGATAGACAGTCGGAGCGTTATCAGGAATGAAAATACAGCAGCTCGAATGGATCACCTTACATACCCCACCTCGATCTGCTAAGATCACGTCTAAACCCATACGGTTTTGTAACGTCATAAGTCTATCCGCCTGAAGTTCTGTGGTGATATTACCAAGGGCACTGGCAGTAATATTAGCTGTCGATTCTACCACTCTGTCTCAGGTTCCTACTATTAACCATAGGTCCCCAAAACGGGAGGAAACCCTTGAAAAAGTCTCCTGCCTCTTGACCGGCAGTATCCTCTTCGCTAATTACGCCTCTCACAACTCTAGTCTTGTGATAATCTGCATCTACAGTGAACGTCGGAGGCAACAAGTTTGCAATAAAACACGAGCCCATGAAGTCAGAGGGCAACCATGCATACGCACGATCATGACAGACAAAGTAGGTACCCTTGGCAGCCAGAAACACAGGGGACGAGACCATCGGCAGCATGTAATTTTCAGTGCAAGCACTCTCTCCAAGTCGGGCTTTCGGTCTTCGGCCACGACCCATTAGACAAAAATTACCAATGTGGGGTACGACCCATATCGGAGGCGAGCTTTTAAGCTGTTTATCACTCGTGAGCGCACTATACCCCATCTTACTCAAGACCCTATAGGCTTGTACCTCTTCCACTGGAATGAGCGACGGCTCATAGATATCTCTATCTAAATCTTCTATCGCTATAGACAGAGGCTTGTGATACGAGCCAGGGCCAAAGTAGGGAGAACGTGGCTCTCGATTGGGGTAAGAATCTAGTGCGCTTCGAAACATTGTTTGAAATGCTCGAGCGGACCCTTGGAAACTATACGGTAACACCAGATATGGAATTCCCTTATCCGTGGTATGTGGCATCAACCCACACACCCAACAATTAGTAGTGTTAACCACTAACTGGTGCTGGTGAAGGAGCTGAATAAAGGAATTGTTGCGGAATTCTGCACGTCTAGCCTGCTCGTGTTCGGGTAAGATGTGAAAAGAATGGGGAGATGCAACGGTGGTAAGTTTAGGGTCAGGAGTAGGGGTGGGTATAGCAGAAGGTAAGAAGTAAGACATCGTATAATACACCCCACCCGCCAATAGTGCAGAAACAATCAGAAGCAGTACGAATATTTGAAACATAAAACATTTGGTACGAGTAAGTTGTTGTAACTTGAACCTTTGCGCCTGAGCTTCTTCCAAGTCCATCAGCTGCGAAAACGCCATCCCCTATGACCGTCCGCAACGTTTCTTGACGCACTGCGTTCTGTGTAGCAGTAGTCAATCCCTAGGAGTTCCCAGGAACCGACGGTCTTTAACCTAGTGTCAAGACCTACTAACCAGAAGGAAGTACACGCGCGGCCCTACGGCCTTTATTCACAATGTATATGCAAAAAATGTCTCTCAGCTGTGGAAGCAAAAACACATATGGAACGAAACTCAATATATATACAAAAATAATTACAATGATACGGGTGTTCGGACTGATCGTGGAAAACGGGATAATGCAATTGTCAAGGGGCAGAACGGGATTTTTTATTTGTCCTTAGTGCTGGAATGCAAAAAGTATCGAGTTTTCCCAGGACGTGTATGTTCATCAAACAAAGGATCCGATGAGGGAACAGAGTCCTGTTGATCAGCCGAATGTTCTGGTCTCGAGTCTTTTGATGACAAATGTTCAACAGTGTCTCTCTGCTGCACTGAGGATTCTCCGACAGGTTGTGCGTCGCTGAAAGGTACAAACGCCGGCAATCCTTCGGATTCAGTTGATGCAATGCCTCTCCTCACCCACGAGTCTGCCGGCAACGGAATAGGGACTTTCTTCGTATGGGTGGCGTGCACCCAGTTTTTCCGACCCTCTAGACGAACAGCAGTTCTCGTGGCAAGGAGAACCTGGTAGGGTCCAGTGAATCTGGGCTCCAAATTCTTCTTGCGCGTAAAATTGCGCGTCACCACCCAGTCTCCGGGCAGGAGCTGGTGGCCTGGACCCTCCGTCTGCGTCGGCAATGCTTCGTAAACCTGTTGGTGAATTAACCTCAGTTTAGCAGTCAAGTCATGAAGATAATCAATCAACATTGGGTACTCAAGATCACAGAACACACCCGGCCTAGGGACCCCCCAAACATTTGCAGGACGACCGAACACTATTTCATAGGGACTAAGCCCTACTCGGGAGTGTACGGTTGCCCTAGTTGATAACAAAGCTAAAGGTAAAGCATCAGGCCACGAAAGACCAGTCGTAGCCTGAATCTTTGCTAGTTTCAGTTTAAGGGTGCCATTGTACCCTTCAACCAAACCAGCTGACTGGGGATGATTGGCGCTATGGAATTTTTGATTAATTCCAAGGCCCTTACACACACTCTTCATCACACTCCCCACAAACTCACTTCCGTTATCCGACCATACAATCCGAGGCATTCCATACCGAGGAAAGTATTCCTTCAGTAGGATTTTCGCAGTAGACAAAGCAGTGTTGTCTTTGAGGGGATAGGCTTCAATCCATCGGGAGAACGCGCAAACCACAACTAAAACGTATTTCAGGTTATTGCATCGCTCCATATGGATGAAGTCTAATTGGATCACCTCAAAGGGACATGAAGGGGGAGCAAAACTACCAGGAGGAGTTGGGGTTCCCTTACCAGGATTGTACAACATACATACCATACAATTCTTAACCAATCGTTCAGCACATTTCGTGATACCATCATTCTTCCACACAGGGGACAGCAACTTACAAATACCTTTCACGCTAATATGTGCTAACCCATGCGCCATTGTCACAACAGCCAGCACATATGCATCCGGTAACATCCATCTCTTATGTTCCGACAGATCGATCCAACAACCATTCACATCCAACTTTCCCGTACTTTCTTTCCACTTCGTCTTTTCAGTCTCGGTGGCCTCATTCTGAATTGCTTTCACACTCTCGATAGTGTCCTCACACATACTCGATTCGGTAGGCCACCTAACCGAACTCATCACATACATTCTAGTGCTAAGATCCCGTGCAGTCTCCTTAGCAATCTCATCCGCAAAGGCATTACCGCGACCAACATCATCCGTCACCTTACGATGCGCACTACATTTAACAATCGCTACTTGCTTAGGCAACGTAAGTGCATCCAAAAGATCATTCACGAGCTGTCCATGCTGAATCTTCGTACCATGCGATGTCATAAAACCTCTCTCTCTCCACAACCGTCCAAAGCTATGGGCGACGCCAAAAGCATATTGGCTGTCGGTAAACACATTCACACGTTTCCCTTTCGCTAACACACACGCTCTAGTTAGAGCGATCAGCTCTGCAGCTTGGGCAGAATTCTGATTTAATCTTGCAGCCTCAACAACAGTATTCAACGTTACAACAGCATATGCAGTAGTCACATCGCCATTCGGCAATTTGAAACATGAACCATCCACATACAGCGTTCCATCTGGATCTTCCAAAGGAGTGTTTTTAAGGTCCACTCGACCTTTTGTTTCCTCTTCTGTCCTCAAATGACAGTCGTGTTCTGTTATTTCATCTGACTCTGAACTAATTGGTAACAAAGTCGCCGGATTCAGAACATTGCAACGTTTTATCTGAATGTGGCTTGCCAACAGCGTCAACTCGTACCCAGACAACCTTGCACTCATCAAGTGCTGAGTTTTCGTACGATTTAAAAGAGTATCGACTGCATGCGGAACCATCACCGTAAGCATATTATCCATGACCAATCCTGCTGATTGTCGGATGGACACCGCAGCTGCCGCTGTTGCTCTCAAACAACTCGGCAATGCTCTAGCTACCGGGTCCAAGGTCGAGGAAAAATATGCACATGGACGTTGCTTACCACCAAAAGGTTGCGTTAAGACACTCAAGGCACAACCTTCCCTCTCGTGAACATATAGTGTAAACGGCTTGCTGTAGTCAGGAGTACCTAATACAGGAGCCGAACACAATGAGTCACGTAATTCAGAAAAACTTTTCTGACATTCTTCCGTCCATGGTAAAGGAGTTGAAACATCCTTACACGTGAGAGCTACAAATGGTTTCGCTAGCAATGAAAAATTTGGAATCCATTGCCTGCAATACGACGTGATACCTAGAAAGGCACGCACATCTCTTTGGGTTGTTGGCACAGCCATTCGCGCAATCGCTGCAATTCTCTCTGGGGTCAACCGCCTTCCCTCCTTTGACAATAAGTGACCTAGATAGGTTACTTCTTGACAACAATATTGGAGTTTAGAAGGTGACACCTTGTGATGTAAATCGCAGAGATGTTGCAGCAACGACACCGTAGCAATTTTGCAAATGTCCTGAGTATCTGCAGCTACCAATAAGTCATCAACGTATTGGATTAAGGCCGCACCAGCCGGCAATGAAAACGCATCCAGTTGACCCTTCAAGGCTTGACTGTAAATCGATGGACTCTCACAGTAGCCCTGAGGAGCGCGTTTGAACCGGAAGCTGCGTCCACCAAGAGAGAAACCGAAAAGGTCTCTGCTCTCTTCTGCAATGGGAATGCTGAAGAACGCATTCTTCAAATCGATCACCGAAAACCACGATGCAGAAGCTGGAATCAGAGTCAGTAGCGCCGTGATGTCAGGCACAACAGGAAACTGAGGAATCACAATTTTATTTACCTCCCGTAAATCGATAACAAAACGATAAACAGGTGGTTTCGAAGGATCAGTACGTTTTAGAATGGGCAGTACTGGGCTGTTGCACACGTTTCCCCGTGTTTCTTCAATTACGTCTTTCTCGATCAAATCATAGATGATCGCTAACAATGCTCGTTCACCATCAAGAGAGATTCGATACTGGGGAATACGTGGCAACCGCACATTAGATTTCAACTGGACAACATAAGGGGAGATGTCAAGCAGGCCCACATCATTGGGACCTGTTGCCCACAAAGATGCAGGAAGAGAACTCAATTCCGGTGGAAGCTTATCGAGAGACAAGTACATAGGAGAGACAACCCTCTCTCCTAAAGTAAGCTTTACACCCGCAGGAGAACAATACAGAGTTGCATACAAACGTTTTAGCAAATCCAGGCCCAAAAGATTTTCACCACAACCCGTAGTCAAGATCAACGGAGCTTCTAGCTCACGAGGCCCAATTGTAAGGGGCAAAGGGCGTGAAACTGGATTGCTAACGGGGGCGCCAGAGAATCCAACAGAAACATTTGTTAAGCCAGACAAAGGTGCGCCAGGGAGTTTCGAATGCATTATGGAACTTTTCGCTGCACCAGTGTCCAACAGAAAAGGCTCAACGACGCCCGATGTAGCAACTGCGACGTAAGGCCCTCTCTGATCAACCGGAACTGATACCACTCCTTCTCCTTGTCTATGGCTGTCCTAGTAATTACTGTCGTCAGTTCCCTGATCGACGTAATAATCGTCTACATTGTACTGCGCAGATCGTCCTTGCGATGATCCACGTTGATCAAAACAATTATCGGAATTTGATGAGTTATCTGAACGATCATTTTGAGCCCCACGACCTCTACCACGTGATGCCTGCTGAGAACCACCACGACCTCCTCTAGATGAGTTACCACTGTTACGATCGTTTAAAACGGGACAGTTAAATTTGAAATGACCCTCTTGTCTACAATAGGCACATTGATTGTACCCTAACGAAGATCTTTGGGAAGAGGAGTCATTTCGAGGTTGTGACCTATTTGATTGCGACTGCGGTCTATTTTGCTGCGAAGTATTCTGATTCGAGCGCGGAGGATAGGCCTGCTGTAACAACACTTTAGTTTTGAGTTCTTTCGTCTTTTTATCAGCGCGGTCGTTCTCCTCTTTTTCTCTGTTCTCATAATACTGTGCCGTAGCCAATATTTGAGCCGAGGTAGAAACAGCCCACGCACTCTCAGAATTTTTCAATTTATTGCTCAAATCGGGCAATAAGTTAGAGACAAATTTGTCCACGAACAACCGTTGACCACCCTCAGTGCTCATATCCTGACCACTGTGATCGATGAATGCCTCCTCAAATCTCGTAAAGAAATCGGAGACACTCTCGTCCTTTTTTTGTTTGCAAGCTGACAATTTGTCCCAATTCACCCTCATAGCTGGCATAAGAGTTTTCATTAGCGTAATTATTCTTTGAGGGAGAGCAGTAATGAGTTGTTCAGGCTTAGCCCCGCCAACTTGTCGCGTGTCGGCCGCAGTAGGAGCAGCCCAATCGCCACCTAATTCGTTTGCATGATCTTCGTGCCGAATCTTAGCCCATACCGGTTGCGGTACGATATTACCGAACAGCATGTCGATATCGGCAAGATTCATTATCGTAGCGTCTACAAGCTGCGATAATTCTTTATAATACCCTGCAGGATTTTTGCGAGGGTCAGGCAAAGATTGCTTCACCTGTAAAACTTCTGATCGTTTCCATGGGAGATGTATCCATACTCTCTGAAAATGTGGCAGGATGGGTGGAATTTGAGCAGCATCACCTGGCATCCACACTGGTGGAACTTCTCGCATGGGGAACTGACCGGACGCATCTAACTGCCTCTCAACATCCTCAACAAACAAAGCTTGAGGTATAGGAGTGGGACGGAAAGATAGCAACCGCTCAACGGCACGTCGAACATTAGTATCCACTATCAGTCCATTCGAGAACTGAAGCTGTAGATCAGACAAAGCGGTCAACACCTCGTCAGGTGCATCGGCCGATATCTGATCACGCAATACCTTGCACATTTCTTCAAACACGTATCTTTGTGTCGGTTCATTGAATTGGCAAAACGTATCGAGTACGGCACGCGGAGGATTTCTAAGAGGGTGCGTCATCCATCCCATCGCCATATTGTATAGCGAAGCACGTTCCCGGTTACCGGGAAGCTGACTACGTCTCTGAGGACCGTCCGAACCAGCGGACCCAAGAACAGGACCAAGAGAATGGAAAAAGCTAGCCGCAACAGGAGGAGTACGACTACGAGTAGACGGAGAAGTATAGCACAAAGGACTAACAAGAGAAGAGGTAGAAACAGAAGAAGCAACAGGAGTAAGTAAAGCAGGAGCAGTAGCGGGAGCAGGAGTATGTGGAAGCGGAGGAGCAGTAGGAATAGCTATAGGCAAAGGAGCGGGAACAGTCGGAAGAACGGGTGCAGGTGGAGGAACAGGTACAGGGGGAGCCACAGGAACTGCGGTACCCTGCACGTACGGAGGTGGTGACTTCATAAGATAAGACATTAAGGGATCCTCAACTGATTCGTCCTTCTTATCCGACTCCGTAGGCAGAGCAGGATAGCACTTATCTATGGACATACGCTGTAGCCTGTCAAACACTTCCTTTTCCTTAACCTCCTTATCACGCTGAAACTGCTCTGCTTTCTTTACAATGGTAGCAACACCATCTCTCTGGTTTCGTTTAGTCTGTCTGATCTCTTTCTGTCGGGCTTCTTTACGCCACAACCGAAAGGCATAAAACATGGCCGGCCTTGACTTTCTCTCGAACAATTTAGCCTCAAGATTATCCAGGATTGTTGTCTCGAAACTACCATGAGGTGGCCAACTAAGGGCACCATCTTTCCTAGTGTAACGGATCCAGTAATCATTAAAAGTAATGGGGCCTAGCCCATGTTTGCTGTACAGCTCATAAGTTGGAGTTCCAACCGGAGGTATCGGACACGAGTCCTCCAGTCGGGAATCCGTACCACAACGTCTGAAACAACTAAACAAATTACTGCGACCAGGCATCTTGCACACTAGCCGAGTTTCACAAACGTCAAGGGTTACGGGATTTACCAAGTCCCAGCAAAGAGCAAAAACCCTCGGTTTTTGGCGACTGCAGACGTCAAATATCACAACAAAGTACCAAGGACTACAAATGCAATGGAACCATGCAACCACTAAGCAACCACAACCAAGAACTCTGGGAGCGACCCACAAATACTTAACTCAAAGATCGATGGCGTCACCAGGAAGGCCCGTCAATCGTCTCGCTATACCAAGGTCTACGCCAGGCGCCAAAACAGGTCTACAGTCAGGGCAGCAGTCCGTCGCAGCCGTCAGGAGGCGGGAATCTTCGCGGGAAAAGTCTTCGGGCCACTTGTTTCGACAACAGGATCGATGAAGCGGAGTGCACCTTCCCTCGGAGATTTCACACGAAGTTCCTCACGATCGTCGGGCTTGGACCGGTACCACTGATGCAGCCCCACGGTGGGCGCCAACTGAAGGACTGGGTTATTTAGGACCCAGCGGTGCCAGGGGACAACACCTGAAACCTTCGTGGGTAACCTGCTCCGGCGTACGAATGACAGAGACACGGAACACTTCCTTCGGCGTCAAAGATTCAAGGTTTATTTACTGCAGGGAAACACAGAGGTCACAGGAAGTACAACGAGTGTAGTTCGGGGAGACTGCTTCAAATTGGTTCTGTGGATCGCTCCTTTTATACACGATTCTCCCATAGGTTTACATGGTACACAAAGGTTTACGACCCGGTTCCCACAATTATCCCCGAGAGGGGTCGCTTTGGTCACTTTGATACATTCAAGGTCCGGAACATAAGTACGGAAACATTTGGCGGTTCCCAACTGTAAAAACCCATCTTCCCACCATTAGTACATTCCAATCAGCAGTAAAACAGATCGAAGAAGGAACAAGAACAGGTGTGGAGGAAGATGGAAACAGTGGGGAGATTGGAAGGGATGTAAAAGGGGAGGTATCGAGAAACACGAGCTACAGGCTTCAAAGGGACATGCCTAATGAGATGCACGGCTGAGACAATAAACCGGCACGGCAAGATGAGCCTCGAGCGGGGCCATCTGCCTTACAGTATCATCCCCCTCATCATAAAGACACTTTCAAAGGACATGTGTCTTCCGCTGATATCTTGGGAATCCCAGGGTCGCGAAGCGGACAACGTCCGTTCGCTGACTACTTGAGGGCAAGAGACAAAATGGATGCCGTATCTAAGATGGAACCCGTGGGTACAGATGTAAAACCCACGTAACAAACGAACGGTTTAAGTTAGCACAGCGAAACTGCGCACACTTACTAAACTCGTCATTTGCGGTTCGTAGATACCAGACTCAACCATATTCGTGCGAGTCGAAAACACCACTTACAATTGCCACGGAACCTCAAGGTAGTGGATTCCTCATCTTCCACTGGCAATGATGGATAGATACCCTGACTGCATAGGGGCCCTTTAATTATCTCTGAATATGTTGGTGTGGTGCTGTTGATTCAACATGGGAATCCTGACTGAATATCTTCCACATGTCTAATGATGAAAATCTTTTGGTTCTTTTATATCCTTTAAATGTTCCTAAGATATATGATATTATATGGGCTATCATTGTATTATCAAAAGTGACATCAGGGGGCCATGGAACCGGAGAAGTCTTTGTACCTACTGCCCATTTCTAACAATGTCCTTTTATCATATCAGTCTCCTGGAAATGCGGAAATCATGTTGCCAAAAGGAGTCCCTATCTGCTAGAGTCATCCAGCTGCAGATTCCTTAACTTAGAAAATACCCAGGCATCAGACTGGATCTGGAAAACTTTCCGCATCAGCACCTTTGCTCACCAGGGGCGTCGCCGCACGATTTCGCCCTGACCTTGTCTACGGATGTGACTTCAGTGGAGCCATATATGCCCCTCCCGGCGCGCTGACGTCCGTTTTCTCCTTTTCCGCATACCAACGCGGATCCCGGAAAACTAGCTTCTTGATGCCTTCAGCGTCCTGGAACAGAGTGCAATGCCTTCGGGCTTTAAAGCGTGTAAGACCTGTGCACATCAGATGTTGGTAACGGACCAGCACGCCATCTGTATATGGTTCCTTGGGGTGCACCACGACTCCAAAGAGTGCGACGATTGTCAGCGGATGAAACTGAAATCCTTACAGGATGGTCATATGAAATTGTTGGCTGCACGGCTGTCCAGTCCTGCACCTTCGCATTGCCGCTCTCCCTCTCGGGATCGAGCCCACTCCCGAGGTCGTTCCCACTGACGTCGTTCGGAGGCGGGTAAACACAAGAGTAAGTCTAGGAGGTCTTCCTCCCATATCCGTGATGCTGGTGCCTGTTCTTCCTGCTCCCTGCCGGGAACGGGCGTCTGGCGGTTGTCTCCTCCGTACCCCCCCCCCCTTTCCATGTGCTGAAGCGACACAAGCCGAAATGGAGGTTTTTTCTAAAGCATTCCACTCTTACTTTGGGTCCCCCAATCTCCCTGGTGCACCTTCGGGTCCCATAGAGGTGGAAGGCACCCATGTCTGGTTCTCGCCGGTGGATTCGTTCTCTGCACCGACAGTGTGTATCGACTCCGGTTCCGGAGCTGATACAACGCCGACAGGACATGGCCCAGTGGGTCCTCCCAGTCATCCGTCTAGCCCACCCCATCAGTCTCCGCATAGCCCTGAGCGGCTTCCTGCGCTGACGTCGGAGGCAGTGCCGGGCTTGACGCCCTGTTCCCCACATGTTGCAGTGGGTCGAAGTTGGACGGCACCCAGCCCGAGTCTCCTTTGGAGATCTTCTACATCCACGTCTCCTGTATTTCGGGAGGTTGATATCCCACTTACTCCTCGGACGTCGATGCGACTCCCACCCGACGTTGGTCGACGCCGATGCCGCCACCAACGCCTCCTCTAATGCCACAAGTTGACGCTCCTCTAGACTCCCTTGATCTCAGGCCGTTTCGGCCCATGGTGCTGTCTAGTGGACAGGTTAGTCTTTAGCCATCTCCTACTGATGGGTTATTGTCGCCTCCCCGGATAGCAACTGAGGCTAGTGCTGCCTACGCACGGGCTATTCACAGGGCGGCAGCTATTCTTCGTTTTCAGCCCCCTGTGGTTTCTCTGCCTTCTGATCCCTTGTTGGATCTTCTCCATATGGAGCCAGTTGAAGTGGAACCTTTGCTGTCCCTTGGGGCGTCTTTGTTTGACATCATGCTGGGCACGTGGCCGAGGCCTTCCTCGGGTGACCCTGTGGATCGGGCCATAGCTCGTACACACCGTCCTGCCCCAAATGATCCACTCTGTCTATCCCTTCACCTTAGGGCTCAGGCCCTGGTTGTTCAGGCGGCCTTTGACTTACAGTTTTCCTCCGCCCTGCCTCTTTTGCCTCCCACCAGCGAATCTAGGTGGTTAGATGCATGTGGTTGCCAGCATTTCGCCTCTGCCAGTCCTGGCATCCACGCATTGAATACGGCTTGTGTGTTTGCATGCACATCTTCCACCCTTTGGGACTTAGTCGAGGACCTTCTTCCTTCACTTCCAGAAGGCCCGTGGGTGGACTTGATCCGCCTTCTGCATGATGGCAGGGGAATGGCACAATTTTCCCTCAGCTCTTCCCTTGATGCCACTGACTCGGTGGGAAGAGTTCTTGCTCGGTCTCTGGCTTTACGCCGCCATGCTTGGCTGCGCAACAGTCGTTTCCTGGACAATGTTCGGGGTGCTCTTAGAGATCTGCCGTTAAATGGCGTGGACCTGTTTGACAGCCACGAAGATTCAGCGGTCTCCCGCCTCATGTCTGCACTGCCATGACTTGCGGCACAACTTTCTGCCTTTTAGTGTTTTTTCCTCTGTATCAGCAATTTTGCCTTGTTAATTTACTTTCAAAGGTGTCCTGGGTTCTATGCATGGGACCCGGATGGTGCAGGCGGTTGTTCCGCCATCTCAGCGTTTGTTCAGTGCAGCCGGACGGCTGGTTCTTTCTTCCTTTCAGTCCTCTGAATGTGTGCTTTGCCCAAGAGGACTCCCCTCGCAGGGGTTGACACTTACCCTATGTGGGGTATTTATAGGCTATTGGGTATCTGCCTTAGCCTTGGTACGCTTCTATGGAGTTTTTCAACACAATCTTGCTGTGGGCCTCTTTTTCTGCTGTTCTGCGATGTAAACATTAGCATCGCTCTATGGCACTTTCGGTGCAGTTGGCTCTAGTTGTCGGTAGTCCTTCTACGCCTCGGTGTGGAGTTCTTACCGTATGGCTTCTGCCGAGCCTGTATTCACTGGGGAGGTTTCAGCGTCACTGTGATCCTCTTGCCCTTGATGGCTGCTCTTCCTTTGCCAGTCATTATCCGTAGGGCCCTTGTTCTGTTCAGTTCAGGCTCTGTGCTCACCTCCGATGCCCTGTCCTCTTTTTGCGCCTGGATACAATCACTGTGTGGCTCGCTTCTTAGTGTGGGCGTAATCTGGAAATGCACCCTGGTATACTTGCTGTCATAAGATGTTTGTGTTCTTTCTTTTACTGCTGTGGTGCTACTTCTCCCCTCCCTTTTAGGGGTTCGGGTAACAGTTTTTCGTACTTCAGCCCTTACTGGAGTTTTTTACACATTCCCTGCTGCTCTCCGCACAAGTGTTTTCAATACTTCTGCTTGGGTTCCGTCTGTCACCACTCTCAAGGGGAGTGTTCTCTTTAGGAAACTCAATTTTTGGGCTCCTGGAAAATTCGGTTGGTCCTGAATGTTTCCGGCTGTCATGTCTAGCTCAGTCTCCTCCTCTACCTTGCGGGGGACTTTGCTCCTCCCGGGGGAGGGGCTGCTGTAGCTTACTGGTCTGGACATTGTTCTGTCCACTTCTGCTTCCTCATGACTGTTGGTACTTTTCGCGTACCCTAGTCTTCTTGTGTGACCCTTCATTATTTGGCGTATTTCTTTTGCCACTTTTCCCTGCTATTTCACAGACCTATGCCCTTACTTCAGCTGTTATTTATGGCAATACTTTGACTTTTATGGGAAGGAAATAAGTAATTTAAAATATAGTCACATTTGATGTAGTTTAGTACTAGCTTCCTGGTTTCTCTTAAATGTGTGTGTTTAATTAATATAGATATGTTTAACTATTAACATTTGTGTGGGTTGGGTAAAGTGTTGTGATACGGTTTCATATTTTATTTTACCTTAATGTAGTTAACATTTAATAGGGCCTCAATTCTCTGTTTTTTTGTAATTTATGTTAAATTGACTAATCATAATATATTTAAAACGTTTACATTTTTAGAGCTCGGGTTTCCTTCATCAGTTCTTAATTTATGTCTGTTAGTGGTATTTACTACCCTTCCCAAGCAGGAGTAGCCTAGTACTGGCCTAAGAATCATCTGTTATATGTGGGAATTACACACTTGAGCCAATTTTTCAAACCTTAGAGATTCCATGCGGTGAATTGTCACAATACATCTCAGCTGGCTTTATCAAACAAAGTAACATGCGAGAATGGTTATTGCTGGCGATTGTTAAAGATGCAGGATTGGGCGAATACAACTGTTGTTTTTTTCCACCCTGGATGGCCCATTTAGGTTTGTTTATTACACACATTTAGTGAAATAAAACAAATTAGGTTTAGGAAATTAAAAATATTTTTATTTTGAGAAAATCTTTTCTCTCACTTTAACAGTTTTTTTCCTTGCATTTTGTTTCTTACTACATAACTATTGTGAATAATTTGGGGTTAGTGTACTTCTTGTAGTTTCTGCAGTAGTTAAGTTTGGACCACTTATAGTTTTAAGTGTTTGCTGGCTAGATCTTGACAGAAAATGTGTCAGTGTGCAGAAATGTAAATAATCTGTGGTGCAACAAGAATGTGGTGACAAACTACAGTATTTTACTGGACGTCAATTAGGCAGAACATGCTAATTGAGAGGGAAATAGGATTCTTTTCCAGGGGATACTCATCATTTTTCGTTCGATCGTGACGCGGCTGACAACACGAAGGACCGCTGATTTTAGCACGGGATGTGGAAGACGAGAGTTTTTCTGATAAGAGACAAGGATCTAGCCAGCAAACAGGACCTACCCCCGCTAAAAACGGCATCCGGAATTGCAGATCCCCGATAAACTGAGATAACTCTTGAACTAGTGAAGGACTTTTAACAAAAAAATTAATTGAAGAATTACAAGTGGACCATTAATGAACACAGCATATAAAAACAGAAGGAAGCAAAGCACGATACAAAGAATTATAAAAAGGTGGCTTCTAAGAGACAAAGAACAGCAATAAGATGAAAGAACAGAACAATATGAAGTTTTGAACACTCTGTACTTAGAAAATCTACGAATATAAGATCTTGTGCTATGTGATCAGGAGTCTTGTGACAGTGGCAACCAACCAGTGCCCACAAACAGGAGAGACTCATTACTTAGTCTTGACAAAGATGGTAGAGTATCAATAGAGACCATTGAAACGCGTCGACGCCTTCGCACGATCAAGAGACCAAACCTAGCCTGTAGACAGAAACTTAACAAGTCCAGGATCTGGTTATGTTTATGTTAGGTCTCAAAACGTGCAAAATTTAATGACAAACAACGTATGTCTCTGTATGTCTCTCCTTCTCTCTCTTTTGTGCAACTTTTCCAGTTACAGTCAAGGAATGTTAATATAAATTGATTGTTTTTTAATTTATTTGTGTATCAAAATTGTATTTTATGAAATTGTTTATGTGGTTTCAATGCAGGCGCGTAATGAGTTGTTTTTAAGTAAAACTATTTGTAGACAATATTTTTTATATAAAAATAAACAATGAGCTATATTACTGTTGTGTGAGTGTACGAGATAGCATAAGGATCTAGTGGTTATAGTTTGGGTGGCTCCAACAACCTATTGGTTGTGTTGTATGACTTTACTTGCCAAGGGAAGATTTCTCTTTACTGATACTCATCAATAGTCATAAGCAGTGAATTGTCCCCACCCATGTGCGGGATCAAGGAGCAAATACCAATATATATAGTGACCAAGGCCTCTGTGTAGGCCGAAACGTTATGCTGAGGTGGGCCTTCCACGCTACTAAATAAAATCACTGCTCACCTGCACCCTGGGTCTTCCTCTCTTCTTCTGCGCCGTTGGTATCCAGAATATGGGCTCCTGGTGAGAGAATGCTGAGATTGTGTTTATATATATATATATATATATATATATATATATATATATATATATATATATATATATATATATATATATATATATATATATATATATATATATATATATATATATACCCATATATGTACATACATCAGATGATACATTATATAGAACTTACAACAACATACACCTAAATATGTATGTAGAGCTATAGTGATCAAGACCGGGGTGACCCGGTCGAAACGCGTCATGTTGGGAGAAAGGAGAAATAAAGCACTTTATTCTCACTTGATACCTGAGTGGTGGTCCGTTCCTGTCTTTACGTCTTGGCAAGTACTTCGAGGTGGACAGGATTTGGTGTTATATATATATATCATATATGTATATACATCAGATGATAAACGATATAGAACTTACAACAACATACACCTAAATATGTATGTATAGCTACATATATGCTCATATGCAGCCTCATCCAAGAATCTAAAACAATAGGACAAACAGCCAAAACATTACATCAGATCTATATGTATAACAATAAGCCTCTAAAGAATACTTGTAATAGAGACTATACACTGTAAATCTGTTATATCAGAACCCTTTATTTACCAAAATAAGGAAGAATAGATAATTGCAGGCAGTTTGGCCCGTAGGCTGCATAGGAATAACTGTCTCAGTACAGGCTAATTAACAATAATGCGGACTTGGGTGGTTTTTTCTTTTTCAACGCGTACGCGTACCATACACGTACCCCTCGATTAAAAAAAAAATACATATATTTTTTGGGCCTAAGGATCCATGTGGGACCCCCTGAGCAGGACTAGGGGGTCAGGATGTTTCTACCCTGCCCCCTGCCCTCTTCGCGTGTTTTTTGTGGTTATTTCACTGCTTTCTTGTGCCTCGTTTCTACTGAGGCACAAGATGGCTGCCAACACTTCCTGGTTTAGAGTGTTGATACACAGTTGACAGCCAATGAGCATGCGGCTCGTGCTCGTAATCGTACGCTTTACAGTACACTTACCGTACGCGTACGGTACTTTGTCAATAGATATATCTATGATTTTACTTTTAATTTTCTCAAGGACTACTGTACGGATTTACACCATTTAACAAAAAACGTAATCTGCGAACCAAACTCTACCTTTTTGCCAAATTTGGTGTAAATCTGTTCAGCAGTTCGGGCTGAAGCCGTGTCTAAAGGTCCCTATGGAAAATTGCATGGGGAAAACATGTTTTGGGACCCCCCTTTTTTCTCAGCCCCCACTTCACGAATCACCCCCAAACTTTCAGGGAAGGAGCGGAGCTGGCCATTTTCTTGGAGAATTTTGCGAAGATTCGTCGACCGGCACCAAAGGTATTCCAAATAGAATGTTGCGGATTTCCTATGGAAACTAGGTCCTAATTATAAATACTGCCAGTAGGATATATATATATATATCATATATGTACATGCATATACAGGTGTATGGTCAGATGATAAATTATATAGAATTTACATTATACACCTAAATATGTATGTATAGCTACATATATGCTCATATGCAGCCTCATTCAAGAATCTAAAACAATACTACAAACAGCCAAAAAATTACATCAGATCTATATGTATAACAATAAGCCTCTAAAGAATACTTGTAATAGAGACTATACCCTGTAAAGGTGTTATACCAGACTCCTTTATTTACCAAAATAAGGAAGAATATATAATTGCAGGCAGTTTGGCCCGTAGGCTGCATAGAAATAACTGTCTCAGTACAGGCTAATTAACAATCATGCGGACTTCGTTTCTTTTTTTCTTTTTCACTGTGTACGCGTACCATACGCGTACCCCGCGATTTAAAAAATTTTTTTTATTTTTTTTAGGCCTAAGGATCCATGTGGGACCCCCTGAGCAGGCCTAGGGGGTCATGATGTTTCTACCCTTCCCCCTTCGCGTGTTGTTTGTGGTTCTTTCACTGCTTTCTTGTGCCTCAGTTCTACCGACGGTTCTACAGACAGTTGACAGCCAATGAGCATGCAGCTCGTGCTCGTAATCGTACGCTTTACAGTACGCCTACCGTATGCATACGGTACTTCGTCTATAGATATATCTATGATTTTACTTTTGATTTCCTCAAGAAATACTGTACGGATTTATACCATTAAACAAAAAGCGTAATCTGCGAACCGAACTCTACCTTTTTGCCAAATTTGGTGTAATTCCGTTCAGCAGTTCGGGCTGAAGCCGTGTCTAAAGGTCCCTGTGGAAAATTGCATGGGGAAAACATGTTTTGGGACCCCCCTTTTTTCTCAGCCCCCACTTCACGAATCACCCCCAAACTTTCAGGGAAGGAGCGGAGCAGGCCATTTTCTTGGAGAATTTTGCGAAGATTCGTCAACCGGCGCCAAAGTTATTCCAAATAGAATGTTGCGGATTTCCTATGGAAACTAGGTCCTAACTATAACTACCTACTGGCGACTGCCAGTAGGTGTTATTTTATATATATATATATATATATATATATATATATATACCCATATATGTACATACATATACAGGTGTATGGTCAGTATGGTCAGATGATAAATTATATAGAATTTACAACATTGTACACCTAAATATGTATGTATAGCTACATATATGCTCATATGCAGCCTCATCCAAGAATCTAAAACAATACTACAAACAGCCAAAAAATTACATCAGATCTATATGTATAACAATAAGCCTCTAAAGAATACTTGTAATAGAGACTACACAGTGTAAAGCTGTTATACCAGAATCCTTTATTTACCAAAATAAGGAAGAATAGATAATTGCAGGCAGTTTGACCCGTAGGCTGCATAGGAATAACTGTCTCAGTACAGAAAAGACAACTGGCACCTCGCCTTTAAAGCTTACAAGAGTCTGAGCACTCTGCCATTAAGAACCTCAGAGAACACTCTGCTCCCAGCATGCCATACAGGTGACAGTTAGATCAGTTCTTTTTTCCGTCTCCTTCTGTTAGGATCCTGGAGCTTGAGCTCAACAGTTTTTATACCTTTCAGTCAGAAATTGTTATTTTTCTGGGATTTTTGCAATTTTTCCTTTACAGGCTTAGGTTTTTCAGCCTTTTCTGACAGACTTTCTACATCTTTTCTGTAAAACTGCCTGCTTTTTTTCGCAAATGTCCAGCCTGAGGGAAGATGACCTCTTCAGATCCACATTCTGTGTATCAACTGTCTTCCTTCTAGTCACAAGGTAGACTCTTGCCATCATTGTAAGAAGTATTCCACCAGAACATTACGTGAGGACATAGAGAGAGGATTCGCCTTCAAGCTGTCCTGGAGAGAGCCTCTCATCAAGATTATTGTCGCAATCATCATTCTGATTCTTCTACATCAAGAAAGCGGCGGATTCCAAACTGTTCGCCTTCAACATCGCTGCCGCCGTCGAAGAGAAGTTCTACACAGTCTCCGACCTCAGGACGGACTGAGTCTCCGTCGTCGAGAAAGGCTTGACGTCGAAGCATACAACCTCAGGCTCGAGGTATGTTCAGGATATGGGTCAGTTGACGTCTAAATGTCCATCGACGTCTAGACACCCATCGATGTCAAGACACACTCCGTCGCCTCACCGTATGTCGACATCAAGAAGGGGAGTACACTCGCCGTCGAAATCGCCTCCACGTCATAGAAGTTCGACATTGAGGTCCCCTTTGAAGAGGGCGAGGGCGACGTTGAGAGCTGTGGGGTCCTTACGTCTTTCCGGACCTTTTCGATGTCGATGGAGGTTCATATGTCGACGTTAAGGCCATCGACGTTGAGGGAAAAAGAACCTGCTGCGGCCGCAGAGGAGGTTGGAGCGGCATCTCGTTCACCATCAAGGTCCTCATTGTCCCCAGCTGAGTGGTCGCTCCCTTTGGCTCCGGTATCGTTGTGTTGCGCTTTGGGCTGGAAACTGTGTGAAATCAATTGCCTGCTGTGCGCTTTGTATGCCGCTTTGTATATTTCAGGATTAAGATTGCCAGCGCGACTTTCCTGCACTTTTAGCGTATTCCCCCTAGCGCCCTCCATTTTGTTGTTGTTGTCCTCATACTTAGCCCGCCCCGCCTCCCAGCTGAGACGCCCTCCCACAGACTACAACAGCGCTCCGTTACCTGGAAGCGCTGTGACTCACTCTACGCTCCCCAGCTGAGTGGTCGCTCCCTTTGGCTCCGGTATCGTTGTGTTGCGCTTTGGGCTGGAAACTGTGTGAAATCAATTGCCTGCTGTGCGCTTTGTATGCCGCTTTGTATATTTCAGGATTAAGATTGCCAGCGCGACTTTCCTGCACTTTTAGCGTATTCCCCCTAGCGCCCTCCATTTTGTTGTTGTTGTCCTCATACTTAGCCCGCCCCGCCTCCCAGCTGAGACGCCCTCCCACAGACTACAACAGCGCTCCGTTACCTGGAAGCGCTGTGACTCACTCTACGCTCCCCAGCTGAGTGGTCGCTCCCTTTGGCTCCGGTATCGTTGTGTTGCGCTTTGGGCTGGAAACTGTGTGAAATCAATTGCCTGCTGTGCGCTTTGTATGCCGCTTTGTATATTTCAGGATTAAGATTGCCAGCGCGACTTTCGTGCACTTTTAGCGTATTCCCCCTAGCGCCCTCCATTTTGTTGTTGTTGTCCTCATACTTAGCCCGCCCCGCCTCCCAGCTGAGACGCCCTCCCACAGACTACAACAGCGCTCCGTTACCTGGAAGCGCCGTGACTCACTCTACGCTCCTCAGCTGAGTGGTCGCTCCCTTTGGCTCCGGTATCGTTGTGTTGCGCTTTGGGCTGGAAACTGTGTGAAATCAATTGCCTGCTGTGCGCTTTGTATGCCGCTTTGTATATTTCAGGATTAAGATTGCCAGCACGACTTTCCTGCACTTTTAGCGTATTCCCCCTAGCGCCCTCCATTTTGTTGTTGTTGTCCTCATACTTAGCCCGCCCCGCCTCCCAGCTGAGACGCCCTCCCACAGACTACAACAGCGCTCCGTTACCTGGAAGCGCTGTGACTCACTCTACGCTCCCCAGCTGAGTGGTCGCTCCCTTTGGCTCCGGTATCGTTGTGTTGCGCTTTGGGCTGGAAACTGTGTGAAATCAATTGCCTGCTGTGCGCTTTGTATGCCGCTTTGTATATTTCAGGATTAAGATTGCCAGCGCGACTTTCCTGCACTTTTAGCGTATTCCCCCTAGCGCCCTCCATTTTGTTGTTGTTGTCCTCATACTTAGCCCGCCCCGCCTCCCAGCTGAAACGCCCTCCCACAGACTACAACAGCGCTCCGTTACCTGGAAGCGCTGTGACTCACTCTACGCTCCCCAGCTGAGTGGTCGCTCCCTTTGGCTCCGGTATCGTTGTGTTTCGCTTTGGGCTGGAAACTGTGTGAAATCAATTGCCTGCTGTGCGCTTTGTATGCCGCTTTGTATATTTCAGGATTAAGATTGCCAGCGCGACTTTCCTGCACTTTTAGCGTATTCCCCCTAGCGCCCTCCATTTTGTTGTTGTTGTCCTCATACTTAGCCCGCCCCGCCTCCCAGCTGAGACGCCCTCCCACAGACTACAACAGCGCTCCGTTACCTGGAAGCGCTGTGACTCACTCCACGCTCCCCAGCTGAGTGGTCGCTCCCTTTGGCTCCGGTATCGTTGTGTTGCGCTTTGGGCTGGAAACTGTGTGAAATCAATTGCCTGCTGTGCGCTTTGTATGCCGCTTTGTATATTTCAGGATTAAGATTGCCAGCGCGACTTTCCTGCACTTTTAGCGTATTCCTCCTAGCGACCTCCATTTTGTTGTTGTTGTCCTCATACTTAGCCCGCCCCGCCTCCCAGCTGAGACGCCCTCGCCCCTCCCCCTCCAATCTCCATATATGACAGTAGTTCCCGCGCGCAGCGTCCACGCGCAGCGACCGCGCCCAACCCGCGCCGAAGGTGCGCCAAAGGTAAGCCCGTCTACGCCCGTCCGCGCCTGGACCGCGCCCAGCGCCAGTCCCCCTGCCCCTCGCGCTGCCCAGCCCTCCCGCATTACCTACGATGCCGCCACCCTCCTAGCCCTTAACACCGGCCGCTCCCCCAACTGCGTCCAAGCAGCTCCTGGACACACCCATGGACCTTTCTCCTGCTACTCCTGCAAATTCAGCGGCACCGACAACATCTCCGCTACGACCACACCACAGATTCCCGACCCCAACCACCTACAATGCATCCTTCTCAACACCCGCTCGGTCCACAGACACTCCATTGACCTATGGAATCTTCTAGACACCACCTCTCCAGACGTCGCCTTCCTAACGGAAACATGGATGAACGCTTCCTCCGCCCCAGACATCACCATTGCCATCCCTGAAGATTATAAGATCACACGCAAGGACCGTACCGGCCACACAGGAGGAGGAATCGCTATCGTCCATAAGAAATCAATCCGCATCTCAACCAGCTCTGACGCCAACCTCGCCAACTCCGAACACCTTCACTTCCAGATCCACATCGACCCCAAGACCACACTCAGAGGCACCCTCCTTTACAGACCACCAGGACCCCGCGCAAAATTCAGTGAAGACCTCACGGACTTCATCACTCCACACGCACTCCCCTCCAAAGAATACATCCTTCTGGGAGACCTCAACTTTCACCTTGAAAAGAACAACGACCGCAACACCACCACCCTCTTGGACAACCTCGCCAACCTCGGACTTAAACAACTGGTCACCTCCCCCACCCACATCGCAGGTCACACACTCGACCCCATCTTTACCTCCAGCAATCATGTCTCCTTCAACCACACTACGGATCTCCTCTGGACTGACCACAGCTGCGTTCACTTCACCTACAACAACCCAAAACCCACCAACCACCTCCAACCAACTCTGCAAAGAAACTGGAACAAAATCACCACCGACCAGATCTCCTCATCGCTCCTTCTAAACACCCCAGCCCACTCCTCGAACACAAACCAAGCCGCCGCCAACTTCACCCTATGGTTATCCAACACCGCCGACACCTTAGCACCACTGAAAAAACGTCAAAGCAAAACTGGCAACAAGAAGGCCTCATGGTTCAACGATGATCTTAAGAAGTCCAAGAAACTCTGCCGCTCCCTTGAAAAGGCCTGGAAAAAAGACCCAACCACCAGCACCAAGGACGCCTTCAAAAATGCCACCCGCACTCACCACCAACTAATCAGAAAAGCCAAGAAAACAGCATTCAAGGATCGACTTGACAACAACGCCCACAACAGCAAGGAACTTTTCAACATCGTCAAGGAATTTTCCAATCCCTCAGCCAACTCCAACGACATCACCCCCTCTCAAGCCCTCTGCGACTCCCTAGCCTCATTCTTCCACAACAAGAGTGCAGACATCCACAACAGCTTCGACAACCAACCCGAACCCGAAGACCAACCCACCCAACCTTATGCTGAACATTCTCCCCCCGCGAACACCCTTAACGACTGGAAGCCAATCTCCACTGAGGACACCATCCGCCTGATGAACTCCATCCACTCAGGATCCCCCACAGACCCATGTCCTCACCACATCTTCAACAAAGCAGACTCCGTCATAGCACCGCACCTCCGAGACGTCATCAACTGCTCCTTCAACTCCGCCACCTTCCCGGAAAACTGGAAACACGCTGAACTCACCGCCCTTTTGAAAAAACCCACAGTGGACCCCACCGAACTCAAAAATTATCGCCCTATTTCGCTCCTTCCATTCCCGGCCAAAGTAATCGAGAAAGCTGTCAACAACCAGCTCGCCGCTTTCCTCGAAGCCAACAAATCCCTCGACTCCTCACAATCTGGCTTCCGAGCAAAACGCAGCAACTGACGACATTCGAACTCTACTGGACAATGGAGACACAGTCGCCCTCATCCTCCTCGACCTTTCTGCAGCATTCGACACAGTCTGCCACAGCACCCTTTTACAACGCCTCAGTAACATCGGAATACAAGGAAAAGCACTTGAATGGATCACCTCGTTCCTCACCGGAAGAACCCAGAGAGTCCGCCTTCCACCATTCAAATCCGAGGCCACTGAAGTCATCTGTGGCGTACCACAAGGATCCTCACTCAGCCCCACCCTCTTCAACGTATACATGAGCCCTCTCGCGGCCATCGCCCGCCAACACAACCTCAACATCATCTCTTACGCGGATGACACTCAACTAATCCTTTCTCTCACCAAGGACCCCAGCACCGCCAAAACTAACCTACACGAAGGAATTAAAGAAGTTGCTGAATGGATGAAACACAGCCATCTGAAACTGAACTCAGATAAAACAGAAGTCCTCATCCTAGGTACATCCCCCTCTGCTTGGGACGACTCTTGGTGGCCGGAAGCCCTTGGAAAAGCACCCATCCCGACAGACCACGCACGGAACCTAGGCGTTATCCTGGATTCTTCACTTTCAATGAACAGACAAGTCAGCGCCGTATCCTCATCCTGCTTCAACATTCTCCGCATGCTCAAAAAAACATTTCGCTGGATCCCCACCGAAACCAGGAAAACAGTCACCCATGCTCTGGTCATGAGCCGAATGGACTACGGAAACACCCTCTACGCAGGTACTACCGCTAAACTCCAGAAGAAACTCCAACGAATCCAAAACGCCTCAGCCAGGATCATATTAGACATCCCGCGCAACGAACACATCTCGGGTCACCTGAAAGACCTCCACTGGCTACCCGTCAATAAGAGGATCACTTTCCGACTGCTAACCCACGCACACAAATCACTTTACGACATCGGACCAGAATGCCTCAACTCACGACTGTCCTTCTACACCCCCTCCCGCCAACTACGTTCCTCCAGCCAAGCCCTCGCCACTGTACCTCGCATCAACAAGACCACCATGGGAGGCAGATCCTTCTCATACCTGGCTGCTAAAACATGGAACTCACTCCCCACTTACCTTCGCCTTACCCAGAACCACCTAGCATTCAGAAAGCAACTTAAAACGTGGATATTTGACAAGTAATCCTCCTCCCCTTCCTAAGCGCCTTGAGACCCTCTGGGTATGTAGTGCGCTATATAAATTCTCTGACTTGACTTGACTTGACTTGACTTCATATTGACCATGTTTCCCCGGAGGTCTCTCCGAAGATTGACGTGGAGCCTCGAGGTAAGCAGTCTAAAGCTCTCAGTAGTCCAGGCTCTGACTATTCCTGCACCTAGTGTCTCTCTAACCTGTCATGTTTTCCATCAAATGCTGAGGTCCCACGGAGAACGCCACGTAGATCAAGATCTCCTACAGTGGTTTCTTCCAGCTGAAAAAGTCCACGCAGATCGCGCTGTCCACGTTCTCATCATGGGCACTCAAGGGACAGGTCTCGCTCCCATCATTCTCCGACGAAGAGAAAGTGACAGAAATCTCCCACATGGTCTTCTTCTTCTTCTACCAGGACCTCTATGAGAGACTATTCTGCAACGTTCACCTCTACAACTCTATCCCATTGATGATCTCACCACCTTTACTGAGGTTCTGTGCAGAGGGGTGAATAAGTTGAACATTGCAATGTCTGTTTCTACTGTTCTTCTCTTTGAGACCATATATCACCGTTCTTCAGTTTCAGTCAGGCCGCTGCTCCCTCTGGTCCCTGGCATTATCGAATTTGCTACTCAGACCTTTTTGACACCAGCAATGGTGGGTTCTGTACCCTCCCGGATAGCGAAGAAGTACAAGGCTACTGACCAGGATTCCTTATTTCTTCGTTCTGACCCTCCTTTGGACTCTATCATCGTGGAAGCTGCTAGGAATACTCATTCTTCTATTTCTTCCTCCTCGGCACCTCTGGGTAGAGATAGCAAGCTGATGGACTCTATGGGAAGAAAGATGTGTAACACCTCAGCATCTTTCATGAAGGTCGCCAGTGCCTCCGTCCTGCTGTGGAGGTATGATAGATCCTTGTGGGATTCTCTGGGCCGTTTTGTGGGAAAACTCTCTAAGGAGGATCAGCAGGATTTCCGTGAAATACTACAGGAGGGAGGTCTTGTAGCAAATCAGATCATTAATTAGTGCCTGCCTCTGCTGACTCCGCTGCTCTGGCTGCACACAGGTACTCTCATGGTATCTGTTCAAGGCGTTTTGCATGGCTCCAGTTAACTGGCCTTAAACCTGAGGTTCAGCGAAAGATCTCGAATTTGCCATTCAATGGGTCTTACCTCTTCGGTCCACATGCAGATGATGAGATGGCGATGGTGAAGGCGGAACTGGACACAGTGAAAGCTGTAGGAATGGAGAAGAGGAAGGACTTTTGGAGGCATTTTCACTCCTACGATAAACACCCATCCCAGCAGAGGGTTCAAACTTCGCAGTGGTCGTCGCAGGGTCATCAACAGCAGCAGATGTGTCATTTTCACCAAAGAAGACCAGGTAGAGGAAGAGGAAATAATAAGCAGCAGACCCCTTCCTCAAAGCAGCCATCAAAACAATGAGGAGGTTGCTTCCTCTGAGCACGTTCTCCACTCCGGTAGGAGGAAGTATCACTGGTCATCTGGAGGAGTGGAGAGACATATAACCAACGACAAATGGATGTTGAGTATTGTCGAGAATGGATATCTTCTACGTTTCAAGAGCCCGCCACCATCGATTCCGCAGAGAGAAGGAACCCACCTGTGTCATCCTGTTTAATTGGCATTTATGCCGAAAAGAGAAAGGGAAATTAAATATAGAACGAGCATGAGAAAGAGGTATAACCTTGTTATTGTGTAATTGCTTGTTTACCCATATTAAGCTTTTTTGTCTCCATGCTTTCCAAATGATGGGCGTAACCTTGATCAGTATGAGTTTGTTGTGCCATATAGTGGAGTTCAGGAATGCTTTGATGTCCTTGGACTGATCTAATAAGATTGTATCTAATAATTTACTAGTGTGTTTAACAATGGAAGTGGATAAATGTTGGGGTTTCTGAGTAAATGACAGGTATTCTTGAAAGGAGAAAGGAGTGTGGTACGATTGTTCAAGCATAACCCATAGTGGGGACTCTGGTAAGGGTCCCAGTAACCACCTAGAGGATTGACGCAATAGAAATGCTTTCTGATAATTAGGAAAGTCAGGCAAATTGACTCCTCCTTCTAGTTTTGGACGTGTGAGTTTTGATAATGACATGCAGGCTTTTTTATTGTTCCAGAGAAAGGAGGATAACAAGGAATTAAACAACTGTTTGAGGTATAACAGCTAGTATGCTAGAAATACTGTAAAGTACTATAGGGGATAACATCATCTTGATAGTGATTAATCGCCCAACCAAGAAAGATAGAGGGTGCAATTTATCGATCAAAGCAGATATTATTAGTGAGCATTTATCTATATTAATGGAAATCGATGATTTTATTGATAAAGTAAAGAACATACCTAGATATTTTATATGTTGGGGGTTCCATTTATAATTGGATATTTTAAAATCATCTTTAAAAGTAAATTTAGTTAAGGGCAATATCTCATATTTGTCCCTATTTCATCTATAGCCAGACACAGAGGAGTTAGCTGTCACTTCTTGCAGGAATTTAACAGGGAGGAATATGGTTTTGAGAGAAATAATAAAATATCATATGCATATGCCGCCAGTTTAATGTGTACCTTATCAGATGCAAAGACATAAATGTTCGAGTTTTGCAGGTTCTAGATAAAAAAGGTTCTAAAGCTAGATTGAAAAGAAAAATAGATAGGCGACATCCCTGCTGAACACCTCTTCTCAAATTAAAAGTATGAGGAAGTAAGGCCATTAGCAAAAATTGCTGCTTTGGGGTTTGAGTACAGGAAAGAAATTAAACTTACAATTTTTGGTCCGAAACCAAACCATTCAAGTGTTGAAAAAATAAAAGGCCAATATACGCTAGCGAACGCCTTTTCCGCGTCTAGTGCTATAGCGGCCATATAGTCGGATTTCTGAGAGGTTTTGGAAAGTATGTCAGAAATAAACAAGTGTTATCTGCAAGGAAGCATCCCTTGACAAAACCCAACTGTTCTTTACCAAGAAGGCCAGGGAGAAAAGATTCCAACCACAAGGCCAAGGCCTTGGAAAGAAAATTATAGTCGATATTTACTAAAGAAATAGGTCTATAATTTCTACAGAAACGAGGGTCTTTATCTTCTTTGTGTATGAGGCATTTCAGAGCTTCCAAAAAGGATCCAGAAGAAGCACTTGCATTTGAAAAAGAGGCTATAAGATTGTTTAACTGGGGGACAAGCAAATGAGAGAAGTGTATAAAAAACTTCACAGTAAAACCATCTGGTCCTGGGGCCTTATCTTTTTTTAAGTGTATGCAGTGCAGTGTGTAATTCCTTTGATGACATATCAAGCTCCAATGAGTCAAAGTGTAGATGTATATCAAAAGATTTTTTTGATGGAAGAAAGGTATTCTGAAATGTCATCGTTTGTAGAAAAGGACTCCAGTGTGTATAGGAATTCATAAAATCAATAACATTCTTGTAAAATTTCAGAGTCCTTATATCTAGGTAATTGTTGATCATCAATTATCAATTCAATGTTGAGTTTGTGTTTTTTGACCTTGAGATAATTTGCTAGTATGTTTCCAGACTTATTTTGTCCACCATAAAACTTTGCACTGGATTTCAGCAGGTATAATGAAGCATTGTCAGTAGACTCCTTATTAAACTTCAGTTTGATTGCTATGTGTTCCGACAAACATTCTTTTGATTTGGTAGTATAATAGGAATGTTCCAATCTCTTTATTTTTGCAAAAACATCTGTGGCATGTTTATGGGCAGTATGTCATTTCCTAGAAACGTAGTTAATAATAAAATCCCAGGCAGCTGCTTTAAAAGCATCCATATTGTATGACAGGGCAGGTTTTCTGTTTCGTTGAAAATAAAATATTCTTCAAAAAAAGTGGTAAAAGAGGAGGTAAATATAGGGTCCAATAGCAGCGAGTTAGTGAAACGCCATGGTCTGGAGACATTTGGCTTGTTAAGTATGTATAATGAGATAATGAGATATAGACGGTAGCATGGTCGGATATTAATATAGAGCCAATTTCCACAGATTGTAGGGATTGAGAAATGTTATGAGAAATAAAAATAAGGTCAATAAGTGCTTGTATCTGATGAGCCGGGGGGAAAGTAGGTATATTCTCTTAGAGTGGGATTACATAATCTCCAAGCGTCTATTAATTTTCTTTGCTGAGTGGATTGCAAAAATATTTTATGAGCTTTAGTTGGTATGAAGGAAGTCAGGGAATTGCGACCAATGAACAGATCTATGATTTGATTGCAATCCTCTGCTAGAATGAGATTGTCATGGGGACATTGTAACAGTTTCTTTGTACGGTGAGACCAAAAAGGGACTCACCAGTAGTTGGTGCATAGATATTGAATGAGGAGAGTGGAACCTTCCCAATCAGCAGTTTGGTAAACAGCCAGTGACCCACATCGTCAGGTTCCTGAGGCACAAGTTTAAAGCAAAGAGATTTATGACATAGCGTTACAACACCTTTTTTTTTACCATCACCCGGAGAGAAGACTGCACATAAACTAGACACAGTATAGAACAACAACACATGTAATAAGAAAAGCACATCAAAGAACACCAGGGAAGAAAAAATAGTTAGGAAAATGAGGAAAAAAAGAGAAGAACGATTAAGAGAGGAAGGTAATGGGAAAAGGAAATAAAGAGAAAACTCAGAGTGAGAAACAAAGAGTAAAAGAAAAACACAAGGGAAGTAACACATACTCATACAATTCCAAACAAGACAGGGTGAAACCACATGGAAGAATGAGGTATCCAGATCCCGCAGGAGGGGCATATGGACGACTGTACTTGACAAGATGCAAGACAACGACAAGTACACAAAATAAGATACCTAAAGGGAGAAGCGAAAAAAAGCAGATTATTTGCTAAAAAATGAACATCAACGTTAGAATATTCATGTCAGAAAAAGGAGTTGCATAAGAAAATAAGTATACAAACAATATTTGAAAACCAGGCAAATAATCTGAACATCAACATGCTTTTAAGAATGTTTAACCAGAATAGGAAGTTGAAGCACCAGAAGTGTCCATAGTTTCTGTTTTTCAAGAATTGATGAAACTTTTCAGTTCAACTTGATCCTCGTAGGTAGTCGTCTTATTTCTGTAGGTAACCTTAAAAAGGCATGGATGAAAAAGACAATAGCGAGCATCAAGAGCGCGAAGATCCAGCCTCGTATTTAGACATTTTCAACGCCTGTACTCTTGGCATAATCTTGAGAGAATAATAAAGCATGGCTTGTTGTTTTGGAAGCAGAGAGAACTTTAAGAAGATCTGTATACTCTTAAGAAATACCAAATGACACCTCCTGGGCAATTTGAGCCAGAAGCATTAACTTGTTGACGACCCAGTGTTGTGTGCATGTATCTTCAGGTAGCTTTAGCACTTTAGGATGAAAGTTTTTGAAGAAGGTGAGAGGGTCTTGGCCCTCCGTGTTTTTCCTGTAGACCATATATGCGTAAGTTATGCCTTCTATTTCTGTTTTCCAAATCCTCAACTTGCTTCTGCAAGGACAAGACCTGCAATTGAAGAGTACTCACTTTGTTATCAGTTTTACCACATGAGAAATCATTCTGCTCCACTGCTTGTAGACTTTAATCCATTTAAGACCGTCTCTCAGTAAGAAACGGTAGTTTAGTGTTTGTTTCAAGTAAGAGGTCCAAAAGGGGCAGGAGGTCAGGATTTTGCTGGAGATGGTGGGTCTTTTTTCAGACGCTTCGTGGAAGCCTTTCCAGAACTCGCTAGAATAGTAGTCACGGTTGCCGTAGTTGAAGATGTGCCAATATTTGGTTGAAGAGTTAAAGAAGATTCCATTATGGCACATTTTGAGAAAACTGTGGAATTCTTGATGAATCTGCACGCTGGAGACAAGGTGGCAGAGCTTGGTCTTCTTATTCTTCCCATAGGCAGTGCAAAAAATCAATAAAATAAGACCAACTTTTTTGTGAGAGCGATGAGTTATATCAATGCTTGGACGAGAAGAAGTCTGGTTAAATGCAGCAGATAAGTGGCAAAAATAAAGTCTAGCGTCAGAAGCCTGCAGAATGCTTAGAGCGTCAGAAAAAAGAAAACAGGCAAGATAAAAAGCTCATTTGAAATTATGGTGAGCATATACCTTTAGGAGGGTTGCTGTTTTCAGGCATCTTTCTTTAAGGTGAATAATGTTGAAGTAAATTGGAGCGCGTCTCCTCAGCGCTGTATTACGGAGATACGGAGTGACTGCATTACAAAATGGCGGTGGCTCCTAAGGGTAACGGAGATCATTAAAAAAACACTGCTTTCTAACTTGCAGCGAGCTGTGAACTTCACCGGGCAGGCGCAGAGTGTTTCCCCAAGTCAGACCTAAGCGTTAGCCCTTCAGTAGGTCACAGGGTCTGTGGAGAAAGATTGTCGACCTGCACCGCCTCATTGTGGGTCACAGAGAAGCCACCATCTTCATTGGACGTCAAGCCACACCCCCCAGATTTTGATTTTTAAATGAATACTGAGTCATAGCTCAGAGTCCAGAGGGAGAAGTTATGGTACCTCACCATCTAATACACTGTTGCCTACACATGTTAAAAGAAAGCTCTGATGGGGTAATGCTGCACCTATGAAAGAAATACAGGGGCTTATTTACAAGCCCTTTGCGCCACTGTTAAGTCACTTTTAAAATGGGAAAAGTGACGCACCAGCAGCACAAGGGGCTTGTAAATATGCCCCACAGTGTGTATACAATAATCCTCCATGCAGCACTGCCTGGCAGTACGGTGATTCTCCCCAAGCATCCTGGTGTCTGAAGCTGAATCCGTGAAAGATGCAACAGGAAGTGGACCAGCTCAGTGCGGCAGAGGGATCCTGAAGCCTCAAAGTAAAGTGTGATAATTAGGTTCAATACATGGCGGCTGGACCCCAGGGTGGGTGGAAAAGAAAGCGACTCCAGCTGGAGTCGTGGCATGCTTGGACCGGCTAAGTGCAGTAGAGGGATCCCATGGACCCACACCAAAGCAAGATAATTAGATAGATGTGCAGAACAAAAGGAATGCACACCCCCGGATTAGAAGATACAGTTTCCCATGCTGGGCTGCAACAACTGTAAACAAGCAGACAGGGTGCAACAGAAAATCGGGAGCTGTGAACAGGACATCAGGGGCTGGGTTTAAACATAGAGCATGGAGACTGAGCATAAAGCTATGTATTCCATCACGACCTGGAGGCAGTAATGAATAATCATAAAGCAGATGGGGTGGGGGTGCCAATAGAAGTCCTTAACAGGTGGAAAGCACTGATCTTCGACCTAAAAAAAGAGTTCTCCCAAAGTTCAATTAAGGATTCATGAGCTAGGAACCTGTACTTGGGCAGTGCTCCTCAGCCTTAAACTAAAGTGAGGGAGGTATCGGCCGACTACATGAGTTAGGAGCTAGCCAAGAAGAGCGACACTGGACTGAACCTATGGCAAGCAGAAGGCGGGGGAAAAAGTGGTTTGAATTGAAGACAGCAGGTCTTGCAGACAGCACGTGTGCGCTGATGCTTGACCTAATCAGAGGAAGCGCAACTACACTTCACTTTTTCCTCTACAAGGAACTAAGGGCCAGATATATCAAAGGGTTTTGACCATTCTGTGTCTATCGGGAATTGTGTTGATACATATGGCACTAATTTTCTCTGTGGAGGAAACACTTTTTCCCAAATCACCACCAGTTTTGTGGATGCTATCTTACTCTTTCCAACTAGGAAAGGGCTTTACTCTTGCCATTGACAGGAGTAAATGTCCATCCTTTTCAGTGTCAGAAGAGAGTTGGAGAGGAGTTTGTGAACTCGTATAAATTTGGGGGTGCTTACTAGTGCACAGACAAGTTGCACTCTGTAACACCCATTAACTCCTCGTCCAGTCTCCCCGTCCCTTTCCTTAACAGTGAGCAGCTAGTCTGCTCCACAGAAACCTAGTACCTAGCAGAGCTTTTTGCCCCTCCCCCAGTATGGCGTCAAAATCATATAACAATAAAGGGGGAGGTGTGGCAGAGAAACTTCCTGTTCTTTTTTGTCTGCATTCGCAGCCTACTGATGTCCTAGCAGGAGCTGTTGGGGTTAAGTTTTTTCTCTGTTTTGTTGTTGTGGCGGCCTGCTTTAGCGCCTGCCTTTTTTCCTTTTTGTTGCATGTGTGACTGCCGGAGGTTCGATCCCTGCACTTGTGGCTCCGCCTTCATGTACTTGTTTGTGGGTGGGGGGCTGTCACTTGCGCAGTCTGCTCTAGCAGCCGCCTGTGCCTCTTTTTTGGCTGCTCCTTGCTTTTTGGACATATTGTTTTCAGCCTATGTACGGTATGCACCCGTGCCTCCTTGGCCTGCTCTAGCGGCCGTTCCTCTCAATGCCGTCTGATGCGCCCTGCTGTAGAGGGTGGGGATTTTTGGTTGTGTTTCCTGCAGGGTGCTCAGCTCCCTGGGGATGTTTTTGGGCAGCCGGACACTTTTTCAGCGTACACCCCCCTGTTTCCCGCGTGGGGACAGAGCCTCAGGACTTCATGCCTTTCCGGGCGGGTCTCTTTTTCTTGGATCCCGTCCTCTGTGGCTGCTTTGTGTCTGTTCTATCCGGCGCCATGTTTGCCTGCTGCACTGCAGGCAGTGTGACGGTGCTCTCAGCACATCTATGCATCCTTGCGCCTGCTTCTTCGTGTGGAGGTTGCTGCTGCCTTCCGGGCTCGGCTAGCTGTTGGTGGATTTGTTCAGGGTGCGGAGCTCTCCGACTTGTTCATCTGTGTGCATTCTCACTCCGTCCTGGTTGGCGTTTTGATTGCTAGTCTTTCCTCGCGGTTTTGGTTTTTGTGTGGGGAAGCCCTTCCTTTTGTCGCTGTGGTGGGCGTGTTGAGGGGGCGGTGTGGCGTTCCTCTGCTGCTTCCCGCTTTTTGTCGGGCGAGGGCCTGTTCCGCTGGCATGGTCCGGGCCCTGGCTTTTCTTTTGCGGGATGGTGTGAAAGCCTCCTCTCTCTTGGCCCTCCTGGTGTTGCAGGTGCACTGGTTGTTGTCCCTCTGTGTGCCACTGCGCTGCTTCTGCAGCTTCGATTGCTGCGAGGCGTCCCGCCTGGATGAGCTCCTGGTAGGCTGGGTCTTCTCAGTGGTCGGTCCTGCTTGGGTTGCCCTTAGTGGGTTCCCATGGGCGTGCTCATGGTGCCGCGTGCTTGTGGCTCCTGTCCACCCTCCTTCTCGGGGACGTGGGTTTGGCTGCCGCCGTTCCTTTCGGTCTCCTGCTCGGGGTACTTCGCGGCCCTTTTGTGGCTGGGGTCGTGGCCAGGGGGCCCCTGGGGGTGCCAGGTCCCGTGCTCCTACCGGTGTTGCTGCCATCGCTTCCTCCTCTTCCTAATGTCTATCTGCCTTTGCCTGGTGGTGGTCGCCTCCAGTCCTTCCTGTCCCAGTGGTTGTCAGTTCGGGATGCCTGGGCAGTTCGGACTGTGTCGGAGGGTTGCCGGATAGAGTTTTCCTCTCCTCCTCCTCCGGGTTTCGTTCTGACTCCCCTGTCTTGTCTTCCTCTGCGTCGGGAGGCGTTGCTGGCGGGTGTGCGGCTTCAGTTGGAGAAGGAGGCTGTTGTGGGGGTTCCTCCTCTGGGAAGGGCCGAGGGTTGCTATTTGGTCCTCTTTCTGGTTTCCAAGAAGGATACTTTGGATCTGCGTCCTCTTTTGGATCTGAAGCGGGTCAATCGCTTCGTTCTCCATCGTCCATTCCAGATGGTGACTCTGCAGTCCATCCTGCCTCTGGAGCTTCGGGGTGGCTTCCTGGCATCCCTGGCTCTGATGGATGCGTATCTGCATGTTCCTGTCCATCCAGCGCACCAGCGGTTTTGTCCGGTTTGCTGTGGGTTCCCTTCACTCCCAGTTCCGGGTGTTCCGATTCGGCCTTTCCTCAGCGCCCAGGGTTTTCATCAAGCTCTTGGCCCCTCGGGTGGGTATTCTTCATTCCAGGGGGCTGCAGGTGTTTCCCTATCTGGATGACTTGCTGATTGTCTCTCCTTCTTTTTCTCAGGCTCTGTCGGTGTGGCCCAGGTGTGTCTTCTCCTGGGTTCTTTTGGGTTCCTCATCCACCGCCGGAAGTCCTCCCTGGTGCCCTCCCAGTCCCTGAAGTTCCTGGGGGCTCTCTTCCTTATGGATCTGGGCATGTTGTTCCTCTCCCTGGAGTGCAAGTTGACTTTATTTCGTCACCTTTCTTGGCTTCTGTCCCAGTCCCGGGTGTCCGCCCGTCTATGGTTGCGGAGTCAGGGAGAGATGGCGTCCACTTTGCGTCTCCTCCCTTGGGCCAGGCTGCGTCTGTATCCCCTGTTGCATCATGCCCTGTTGCACTGGGATACTGCCTCCCTGGTTTACGAGACTCTAATTCCTATCTCTGCGGGGATTCGGCCGGATCTCCAGTGGTGGTTGTCCCCTCAGTCTCTTTCCCGGGGGTTCGGTCTCCTTCTTTCTCGGTCTGTGGTTGTGTTGTCCACGGACGCCGGTGCCTTGGGTTGGGGTGCCGTGCTGGGTGCCTCCAGGGCTCAGGGTCGGTGGTCCCGTTTTGAGTCCCTCCAGTCCTCGAACTGGTAAGAGTTGAGGGCGGTTTGGTTGGCTCTTCAGTGGTTCGCTCCTCTCCTTCGGGGTCAAGTGGTCTGGGTGCAGGCCGACGACCAGGTGGTTCGTGCTTTTATCAATCGCCAAGGTGGCATGTGTCGATCTCTGTTTCTCCTCTCCCGGAAGATCGGGCTTTGGGCCGAGTTGAATCTCTTGTCTCTGATGGCGGTCTATCTTCCAGGGAAGGAGTATGGGCCTGCGGACTCTTTGAGCATGGGGTTCCCCTCCTCGGTGTCTCTGTGTCTTCGATCAGATTGTCCGCCGTCCTTGGCTGGATCGTTTTGCCTCTGAGCATTCTGCCCTTCTTCCTCAGTTTTGCAGCCTCGTTCCCTCCCGGTTGGTGTGGGCCTCCGATGTTTTCTCGATTCCGTGGTCGACGGGGCTGCTGTTTGCCTTCCCTCCATTTGGTTGATTCCGCGGGTCCTCCAGAAGATTCGGTTGGATCAGGCGGGGGTTCTCCTGGTGGTGCCGGAGTGGTCTCGTCTGTCTTTGTTTCCCCTTCGGCTGACCCTGTCTGTTTGCCCGCATTGGAGATTTCCCCTGTGTCCCTCCCCTCTGAGGGCTCCTCTTCTCTGGATTGCCTCCCTGCGCCGCCTCCGGCTGGGGGTTTGGCACTTGAGAGGTTGAGTTTGTTGGGTCAGGGTTGCTCTGTGGGGGTTGCGCATTGTCTCCAGCTGTCTCGTCGCCCTTCCGCCTTGAGGTCCTATGCCCGTCATTGGAAGTTTTTCTCCTCCTGATATCTTGGGAGGGGTCTCTCTTCTGTCTCCTGTGAGGCTGTACGGGTGTTGGACTTCTTGCGGGATGGTTTTGTCTTGGGCTTGCGGTTTCTTCCCTGCGGGCGCAGTGGACTGCCATTCTTGCCTTTCGGGGTTCCTCTGTGTCCTCTGTTTCCCCGTTGGAGTTTTTTGTTTCAGTGTCCTGTTTCTCGCTCTCCTGTGCCTCCTTGGGGTCTTCCCTTGGTTCTCCAGGCTTTGACGGGCCCCCCTTTCGAACCTTTGGACTTCGTGGCCCTGAAGTACCTCTCTGCTAAGGTCCTTTTCCTGGTGGCCATTGCTTCTGGGCAGAGGGTTGATGAGATTGGGGCTTTGATGGCTTCTCCCCCCCCTAATTTGCGCTTTTGTGCTCACAAGGTCATTCTCCGTCCCAGTCAGTTTTTTCTGCCTAAGGTGTTGTCTTCCTTTCACTGTCAGGAGGATATTGTTCTTCCGGTCTTTTTTCCGGATCCTGGCTCTCCTGAGGAGGTGGTCCTCCATTCTTTGGATGTGCTGTGGGCTCTCCGCATCTACTTGGAGCGGACCTCTAGTTTCCGTAAGGTTGATTCCTTGTTTGTCACCTTTGGCCTCTCTGGGATGGGTCTTCGTCCTTCTTTGTCCACCTTATCCCGTTGGGTCGAGGGTGCTGTGGCTTCTGCTTACGAGTCTGCCCACTGTCCTCTCCCTTCTTCTGTTCAGAGTAGGTCGACCAGGGGCGTTTCCTCCTCCTGGGCCATGTTCAAAGGGGCCTCCTTGCGGGACATTTGTAATGCTGCCACTTGGGCCACTCCCCATTCTTTTGTTTCGCATTATCGTCTTCTTTTGGGGATGGCGGCCTCTGCTGCCTTTGTTGCTCATGTCCTGTCTGCGGTACATGGTTTGTGATATGTACTGTTTTCTGTTGATTAAATGGACCGGTTTTTCTTGCACTTTTTGGTCTGTTTTTTCTTGCAATCACCCTGTGCTTGGGTATGGGCTCACTGTTAAGGAATGGGACGGGGAGACTGGACGAGGAGGTAATGCCCGGTTACTTACCGGTAATACTCATTACTCCGAGTCCTGGTCTCCCCGTCCCATTCCTGAGCCCTTCCCTCCCTCCCTCTATTTGGTTTTGGGTTGATTGTTTCGTTTCTGGGTTTTTTCTTTGGTATTCTCAGGAGGTTTCTCTGAGGCACCTACCCCTTTATTGTCACATGATGGTGACGCCATACTGGGGAGGGGCAAAAAGCTCTGCTAGGTACTAGGTTTCTGTGGAGCAGACTAGCTGCCCACTGTCACTCCTACTTTTACTAGGTCGTGTCTGCAAATATCTTGAAAGTGGAACTAAAAAAGGCAGAGTTTCCAGTTTATTTTCCCAGTTCTGGAATACCAAATAGACAAAGTAGTCAACGGCCTATGGGCCCCACTCCTGTTCGGGCCCTCTGACAACAGATGAAAAGAATATTGATTTAATCTTGAAATAAAATTACAATCAAGCTTTCTTAAATTGTTTCCAATTATTTTTTGTTTAACATTAACAATTGTTAATGCTTACTTTTGTGTACTAAAACCTGTTTTATTAAAATTGTTTGTTGGTAAAATAATACGTATTAGGAGATAATTTACAAAGGGGGCCATGAAATTTCGACTGCCTAGGGGTCTTCACAGGGTCAGGCCTGGACTGGCCGTTGCGGGCTCCAGGCAGTCCCCCAGTGGGCCGCATGGGTGGGGGCCGGTTTTGGGCCCCTGGGGGCCACTTTTGCAGCAAAAACAGCCCTGTATTTATTTATTTTCGAAATTTTTATTGCGCAAACGAATACCCTGGGGTGTCTCGGCGCATAAGGAGCTAATAGAGATCAGTCATCAATTTAATGGATGTCAAACAGCAGTTACTGGTTAAACAACCACATTTTTAAGAGCCTGCGGAAAGTCATCAGGTTAGGGGCTGTTTTAATCGCCAATGGCAGAAGATTCCAAAGTTTCGGAGTAGCCACCAGAAAACGCCTATCTCCCCAGGTGGCAGTTCTCGTGCGCGGCACTGAAAGGAGGCAGGTATTAGCAGATCTAAGTTGCCTCTTGGGGATATACAGCTGAAACGCTTCTGTAAGGAACCTGGGTCCGACGCCATGCACTGCCTTATAGGCAATACAGAGGGCCTTAAATTTAATTCGGCTCTCTACTCTCAGCCAGTGGAGGTGACAAATGGCGGGAGTGGTACTTTGGCGGCAGGGGATATCAAGCAGAATCCTTGCAGCCGCATTCTGAATAGACTGTAGCTTCGTTAGAACACACTTTTGAGTGTTTAAGAAGAGGGCATTCCCGTAGTCTATTTTTGAGAATACTAACGTGGAGACCAAAGTCTTCCCAGCTGAAATAGGGAGATAGGGCAGTAACTTCTTGATCTTTTTTAAAATAAAGAATGCTGATGAGACAACATTGTTGTCGTGAAGGCCAAAAGATAGTTTACTGTCAAAAATAACTCCCAGATTTCTGGCCTTTACTACCGGGACAGGAGGAGGGCCCAACTGTGCAGGCCACCAGATAGTAGACCATTCCGGGGAGAGCCTGCCGAAAGTCATAATCTCGGTTTTGTCCGAGTTAAGCCTCAGACAGTTAGAGGCCATCCAAGTACTGACCACAAGCATGGCTTTTTGGAAGTTGGCTGCCACAGCTGGGCCGTCTCTATGGATTGCCAGAACCAGCTGGGTATCGTCTGCGTAGGATGTTAGCCGTACCCCATGGGCCTTTATTACCCTCGCTAAGTCCGCTACGTAGATGTTAAATAACGTGGGACTTAGCGAGGAGCCCTGTGGGACTCCACAAGGGAGTGCAGAGATAGGGGAGTAGAAATCACCCAGCCTCACTGTCTGGGTACGGTTTTCCAGGAAAGATGAAATAAGATCCCTGGCCGTACCGTTTATCCCCAGAGCTGTGACACGGTCGACCAAAATAACATGGTCGACCGTGTCAAAGGCTGTAGACAGATCCAGAAGGATCAGGACGGCTGCACCTCCCTGTTCCATAATAGCTCTGATCTCGTCTGAGGCCTTTATTAATGCGGTCTCCGTTCCATGCTCTTTCCTGAAACCAAACTGCGTTTCGTCAAGAAGTTGGTGAGTATCGACGAACTCTGAGAGTTGTTTGTTCATCAGAGATTCGCATATTTTGGCAGGATAGGGGAGACACGCAATGGGTCTATAGCTGGCCACAGCTGTAGGATCCAAGGAGGGCTTTTTCAGAAGTGGTTTAATCACAGCCTTCTTCCATGGCCTAGGATATTGACCGGTCTGGAATGCAGTATTGCAGATTTCCATAAGTGGCCGTGAGATCACTTCTGTAAGGTTTACCATCACAGATGGAGGACAGGGGTCCAGGGGGGAACCAGACTTAATGGTGGAAATGAGTCTGCTAATATGGTCTTGCGTAGTGAAAGCAAAACAGGGAAGGCGATCATGATCATGATCAGAGGATACTTCTTCCTCAGTGCAAACTCTAGGTGTAGTCCTTGTCTCCCCTTCGAAGGATGACTATATGTCTGCCACCTTGGTAGTAAAGAAGGTGGATAGATCATTACAAAAGGTCTGTGAGGGTTCAACCCCGGGGCCCGTAGCGGGAGTGGACAAAGTGGTGACAACAGAGAACAGCTCTCTAACAGAGTTTTTGGCATTCTCTATTTGGGCCGAGAAAAAGACAGTTTTTCGAGCGATAATCGCCTTTTTGTATATTATAAGGGCATCTTTATAGGTTTGCTTGGCTATGGGGCAGTAAGCTTTCCTCCAACGCCTTTCCAGGCTCCTGCAATATTGCCGATGGAGTCTGAGATCTTCAGTGTACCAGGCCGCCGACGGAGACGTTCTATTTGGTCTCATGAACTTCTCCGGGGCTACTTGATCAGCGGCATTCCGAATCCAGTCTTGGAAATCGGAAGCTAGTAATGCAGGATTACTACCTCCCATGGGACAAGAAGAAGCCAAGAGATCTAGCATCTGAGGGATATCCGCATTCTTCCAGGCACGAGTCCCAATCCTGGTTCGTGGCCTGGGGGGAAGGGGGTTTGTAGTCCGGGTATGTATCCCAAAGATAATAGCCCTGTGATCTGACCACGTGATGGGAAAAGTATCCAATACCAAAATATCGGGGTTATTAGTGAACAGACCGTCTAGAGTATGTCCTGCCTGGTGTGTGATTCCCTTGACCAATTGATACAGTCCCAAGGTTGAGAGATCAGTAATGAGTTGGCTGGTTTCATAATTATCTTGCTCTTCCAAATGGAAGTTAAAATCTCCCAATATAATGTATTCAGCAGAACTTATAATATGGTCGGCGAGGTCCAAAAGAGTGGAAAGAAAGGGGCTTCGGGGGCCGGGAGGGTGATATAACAAAATTCCTTTAAGGGCTTGTTTCTGATTGAGATAGATAGCAAAGATTACAGCTTCGCAATTGACGGAGTTTATGGGCTCACAGGTGGTACGATATTTGTTCTTATAAATAATGGCGAGTCCACCACCTCTTCCTATAGGTCTATCGTGTCTAGCTACACTATAGCCTTCTGGGGTGGCACTACAAAAGTCCGGTCCTTATCCGGCATCTCCCCAGGTTTCAGTGACAAAAAGTAAATCCAGGTCATGGGCGAGGATAAAATCGCAGATCTGGAGGCTGTGGCAGGGAAGAGAGCGCGTGTTAATGAGCGCTGCTCGACAGCCATGGAAGGAGGTATTGTCCAAATCATGAGACAGAGTGTTATTAAGGGTTAGATGATCTAACAGAAGAGGTTGTGGGAGTTGGTAGCTACACCCAGGGCAAGAGGGGGGGGGGGTAACACCCACAGCAGTGGTAAGAGGTACAAGATTACAACTTTGATGTAAAATACCTGAGTTCAACAGTTTTAGTTGCTGTGTTGAGTAGCGCAGGCGAGGACCAGGGGGGGGTGGCCCTTGGCCGAGTCCGGTCGCGGACGGGCGCAGACGGGCTTGGCTTTGGCGCGGCTTTGGCGCGCGCCCGCTGCGCCAGCCCTCTGCGTCGTCTGGACATAGTACTCAATTTATAGGACGTGAGGAGGGTGGGAGGCCGGCGCGACTAGAGCGCAGCCCCAGCCCACACCAAAGATGGCGCCCGCCGCCGCCTACCGCGAAAACAAAGTGGCTAGGCGAGGCAGAGAGAATAAGTATTTAGCGTGAGGAGGTGTTAGTGTGCCTGATCTGAATTCCCTTATTAAAATAGTAAGGTTAAAAGCCCCCAAGAAAAATCAAGCGCATAAGTTTAAGAAATGCTTAAAAAGTATTTTCACGAACACAGTAATGCAGCAATTTGTAGAGTAATCACAGTTAGCTCGCAGCCCTAGTACTCCCAACTAGGGAGAGCTCTGAAGGCAGCGAGCGACAGAAAACACCCAGCTAAGTAGTCTGGGAGGGCGGGAGGCCGGCGCGACTGTAACAAAATCGGCCGAAAACCGGCCCTGGTAAAGGGTGCGGTCGCAACCCCAACCCCCCGGGGACAGGGGGAGGGGCCGGCCGAGCACTTTGCCAGGGCCGGTTTTGGTTCCCAGTCCGGCCCTGCACAGGGTTGAATCTGGCACTGTTTTTATGATAGGGCAAGAGTGCAGGGACTTGCAGTGGGAAGTGAAGAATTGATTAAAAGAGTGAACGTCGCAAGACCTCGGTGTAGTCTGCAGTTTGCAGGTCTAAAATGGTATTTTACTGGAATTGAAGCCTATGACCTGAAGACTACATACAATGCCCTGCAGCTGGCACAGTACACATCTGAGCTACCTTGTACATATTTGTAAACTGGGGCCTGCAGCCTGCTGCATGTACAGAACAGCAAGCCTTAAGTTGTGGTACCAGCTGTTATACTTGGGAAGCAGATAAAGCCGTCCAGGTAACTCAGTAGGTCTATGTCCCTACTGCAGAGGTGCTAGCAAAATGCGCTCTTTTGAGTAGAGATCAGGCCTGGGCGGAGTACGCAGAGTTCCCCAAGCGGCAGAGTGTGGCACAAACTACTGTTCGCTCTTATCTTCCTGCCACTCGGGTAGAAATTCTACCCGAGCAGCAGCCAACTTACCGTTGGCGATCATGAGCGTAGAAGCTGATCTTCCTGCCACTCGGATTGAAATTCTATCGAGTGGCAACTTGCGCTCACCAAGCTTACCATTGGTGATCGAGAGTGGGGAAAAAACTCAGCTCATGAGTTTTCTGCACTTTGCGAGCTCCTCAGAGTGCAGAAAACTCCAGGAATGCAACGGAGTTCACCACCCAGTGTTAGTACAAATGAGAATATCAGAACATGACTGGAATGTTTAACTATCGTTTTACTTTTATTTTAGAACATAACTTGGGGGGGGTCACAGGTGGAAAATGGTAAATGAGGAGGAAAACAGTACATTTCTGGAACTAACCTGTAATAATGGAATTCAGAAGAAGGCAAATGTGTGAAAAGAATCCTTGCATTGCCATCTTCATCTATGATTCAAGCCATAAGGATGGCGACCCAGCTTACCGCTTGGAGTTATCTAGGGTTTGCAGTGGCGCTGAGGTTTTGGTTGGGACTTACAAGGGAAGGAATTCCAAAAATCGCCTACATTTGCAAAGGAGAGTTTGAAACTAACAAATTGAAAAGGGCAAAACAGGTGAGGCAAACGTTGAATCAAATTTGTAATAGGATGACAATAAAGTTGAATCAGGGGAAGTTGGAGTGGAAAATCTCCAAATCTGAGTTACAGGTACCTAAAAAAAATGTGCCAGAGAGGAGGATTTCTGGGACATAAGGGGTGGAGCGGGGGAGGGATGGGGGTGAAGGAGTTTTCCACACAGTTTTTGAGAAAGGCTTGGGTTAATGACTGTTTTCCATACATCAAGGTCTTACCTAATCACAAGATTAGGTATGCAGTATTAACGTTTAGAATTGGGTTAAATGCCTGCTATGTAGATAGGAGGACAAAATATGTAATGATAGACGAATCAGGTATGTATAGACGAATCAGGTATGTGCATTTGTGGTATAATGACAAAATGTAATGGGTGCATATCTTATTGGACTGCCAATGGTTTTTAAATGTTCGTAAAGTATTTTGAAAACGAATTCTTATAAAGTACGGAATTTTAAATTGGGACTAAACGTTTAAATTATTGATGAACATGCGATTCCTGGATGTCGCAAGCTTGATTGGGAAATTCTTAATTGCAGTTATGGACGTTTTAAAAGATCTTGTGGTTTAATTTGTAAGATATTGGTGCTGTATTTATGGGTCTTATTTTTGACTTCTTTTAGTTTATTTATTGCATGTACAATGTGTTGATTGTAATTATGGTGGTTTTACTAGACCATGGTCGAAATAAACTTTGACTGACTGAGCATATATTGCATGACTTGCTATGGCCCTCCAAATTATCCCCTCCGTCTAGGGGACTGAAGGACTAGGGGCTGCAGCATAAGGAGCATATAGGAAATCCAGGAATTTAAGGCTAAGGAAATATCTAAAACAAATTAAGGTTCAGTGATAGTGGGTCAAACTGCCATTACTAGGGAAAAAGAAGGAGAGCTATACTGGAAAAAGCCAGGGGCCTCATTTATGAGGCCTTGCGTCAGTTTTGCGCTGCTGATGCATCACTTTTTGTGACGCATCGGCGGCGTAAAACATGCGCCTTGTTGCGCCATATTTGAAAAGTGACGCATCTAGGTAGATGCGTCACTTTTTAAACCCCTGCGCCACATTATACCTGCGTCAGGTATAATGTATGCAGAGGGGGCGTTCCCCCGCAAAAAGCCTCGTAATAGTGACGCAGTGAAATCTATGAGATTTCACTGCGTCACTTTTAGGACGCTGTTGCGTCAAAATCTTGCGCCTGCCTCACAGCAGGCGTAAGACTGACGCAAGCCCTTTCACATGGGGCTTTCCCCATGTGAAAGGACGCATTGCTGGAGTTGCGTCACTTTTGTGACACACTCCAGCAATGCGTCACTTTAGCGCTTACAGATACGTCAGAAATACTGACGTATCTGTAACTCCTTGCGACATGATGCGTCATACATTAAATATGACGCATCATTGGTGTCGCAAGGAGTGCGCAGTGAAAAGTGACGCATCGCTGTTTTCACGCAGCGATGTGTCACTTTTCATAAATAAGGCCCCATGTCTTTAGGTTTTTCTAAATGTGAATAGGTTTAAGATTGATCTGATGGAGGAAGGAAGGAAGGAGATTCCATTCTTTAGAAGTGGAGTTTACAAAACGTATTCCTCCCCAACTAGATCGTTTGAATCTACTTTGCGAGAGCCCAAAGACCTTAGGTCCCTTCCAGGGATGTACCATTTAAAAGCCTGTTTGAGAAACTCAGGGCCTTCTCCATGGAGGGCCTTGTGGGCAAGGCAAAGGGCCTTACATCTGATGCGCTGTTTGACAGGCAGTCAGTGTAGGCGTTGGATGGCCTGATGCACTGACTGATGTTTGGGGATTCCCAAAAGTAGTCTTGCTGCTGCATTTTGCAGGACCTGGAGCCTATGCAAGAGTTACTGCTGCATATTTAAATGTCACGCATTACAGTAGTCAACTTTGTAAAATATGAGAGCCGTAGTTACCGTCTTTTGGGCATTTTGTGGGATAAAAGGGAAAACTTTTTTTTAAAGCATCCTAAGACATGGAATGTTGATGATGTAACAGCAATTACCTGTGGTCCTAAACTCAACTTATTATCAGCTATTACTCCAAGATTTTTATCTTTAGGTACTGGTTCATGGAGTGGGCCTAGTTCTTCATGTATTGTAGGCTTATGGCAGTGTTTTTGGGGTGGCTGGCACAGGGTGGCGCTGCAGGTGTCTGTTGCCGCATGCTCTGTTGTGTGGAATATTTCATATGTATCTTGCAACATTTACAATTTCATAATTTAATAATGACATTTGTTAAGTGTTGTTGCTCATTTCATTTACACTCGTTGTATGAGGTTACAGTTAAATAAGATGTTTTCAGCCACTTCACTTTTCCATATCCGGTTCTGAAAACAGTCCTGCACCCTGAACCACATTTCGCTTCGCTTCTCTTCCCACCCCTGCCGTGCGTGGTACATCCTCTGTTGTGGTTTTGTCTTCTTTTGGCAGCGATGCTCAACTGTTCACCCTGTTTCCGTTTGTCTACACTTCGTGACCTTTTCGTACATTACGTGTACTACTAACCCCAAAAAGGTTCCGCGAAAAGTGGTCTACAAATGTGGGACAATGGATGCAATGACGTGATCGAAACTGACTTCAGTACCTCAGAAAGAGGCTGCAAATATTGCATCATTCAGCTTTATATTCGTGGACGACTCCAATTTTTCATGCTTATTAAACAAACCAAGTTAGTTCTCTTGGTAGCCAACTTTGTACAGTAGGGCAAAGTCAGTTTCTAAAAATGGGACATTGCAATTTCGAGTTTAGCAAATGCTGTGTGCTTTGCGATCATGAAGTCACATTTGTCAATTTTTTGTATCTTGGCTCTCTGTATTTATGTACTAGGAAGGCAGGATTCCTAGTGTAGACATTTCATAAGGTTTACCGTCTTGCATTAGTCTACACACATCAGTAATGCATAAAGAGCAGAGAGGCCAGTCAAAGTTGCTGATAGAAATAATATTAAACATTATTTAAATGCAGTGGTGACGAAGACTAAGATAAATAATCCTGGCAGCGTATAACTATATATATATATATATATATATATATATATATATATATATATATATATATATATATATATATATATATATATATATATATATATATATATAGTTATACGCTGCCAGGATTATTTATCTTAGTCTTCGTCACCACTGCATTTAAATAATGTTTAATATTATATATATATATATATATATATATATATATATATATATATATATATATATATATATATATGCTCTCTTATGTTCAAAATGTCCAAAATCCATAGAACACTATCTCAGGACAAAAACGAGGTAGTCACCAAGTCCAAACAGTGCTGTTTATTTCACAACGCGCTTCGCCGGAAAACGGCTTGATCACGTGAAAGAATGCTTAGAAAACATTGGTTTATATCGTTGTAAGGGCATGGACATAAACAGAGGACTCACACGTTGCTGTAAGTTACTTGCACACAATTTCAATGTATACATACATCTATCTGTAGATGCAATATTACATGACACTCCTAATGTAACTGTAAATAAAGTCTCTGTTTTACACAAATAAAATATGCAAATCAAACTTGAGCATTTTGGTGAATGCAATGTCAAGAAATAAACGATATTCTCAGAATAGGAACAGTACCACACATATGTATGTATTGACTTGGTATTAGCAATACTAATGTCATCTACTTCAAACAAATTGCTATCGAGCATGCCGTCCAATCCGAACGCATTGTTACGGAGTATGCCGTGATTCCACCCTTACTCACACTAGATGCGTGTTGAATGGCATGTTGACTCATAATATCAATAAAGCTTGCGGGTCACGGTAAAAAACCACATTGCGGGTGGAAAATTTCTTATTGGCAAGTCAAGAATTCCAAAATAGTCCGTAACAACAGAGACATACTACAGAAGGAGTGTGGGTAATGGCAAGTGCCCAAATACCGGAAAAGTATATTCATGATTGCTTTCAAGTTACCGTCCATTGGTCTGCCAATCTTTCAAGCATCTAAGTGCCCATGTGATAAGGAGATAGAGAAGGGGAGAGATCCCGTGAAGTGAAGTGCTGATAAAGTGGGCCCCCTCTCTTGCTCCTGAAACATAAACAGATACATAAAATGATTAAAAACATGTAAACAATGGCACAATCTCTCCATCCCTATATTTGTTAGACATAGGACTCAAAACATCTTTAAGCTATGGAAGAATAACGAAAAGACATATGTATGTTATACAAGTTCCACTTAATTTTATAAATGCACGGGTAATTCCTCATCTTGATTCAGGCCTCCAGGGACCTTACTCTGGAAATCGATGATTAATCTCGACTCCCTCTGGCGCAGTTTGAGAACCCTGTTGCCCCCCTTCGGATTCTTGGGTATCTGTTCCAAAATGATAAAGCTCAAGTTCTTAACATTAGAGAAATATTGTTCTCTAAAATGTCGTGCAACCGGATATTTAGGGTCAAAGTTTGTGATGGCTCTGGTATGTTCCAGAATCCGTTTTTTAGCCATACATGTTGTGCTGCCTATGTACCATTTGTTGCATGTGAAAGCAATTGCATAAACAACAAACGTAGAACTGCATGTTAGAAAAGACATGATTTTCTTATTGACTCCATTGTAAGTGACTTCTTTGCATGATTTGCTATTGGCACAGGCCTTGCAATGCCCACACGGAAAGAAACCATCTAGGCCCTGCACGCTCGCAGAAGGATATACTGTGATATCACTGCGAACTAACATGTCCCTGATGCTCTTCCCGCGTCTGTATGTGATGCTGGGGCTTTTGGGTAATTCTTTGCCAATGACATTATCTGTTTTAAATACGTCCCAATTTTTTGTTATTATTTTCTTAATGGCTTGGGAATCCGTACTGTATGTGAGGATAAGTCTCGTAACATCCTCTCCTTCCTCAACTTCGTTAGGTTTGTCACAGATAGTGTCAGACCTTTTGATGGTATTCGCTCTCTCCCTGGCTTTCTTGATCACCCAATTAGGGTACCCTCTTGTTTTGAATCTGCTCAAAATGGTTTCACTATCTTCCATATATGCACTGTCATTATTGCAATTGCGTTTGGCCCTCAGCAGTTCCCCAAACGGAATACTCCATTTTAGGTTATCTGGATGACTGCTGAGGGCATGCAATATGCTGTTCCCAGCAGTGGCTTTACGGAAATGTTTGGTATGCACCTTGTTGTTCGTAATCTCAATTTTGACATCTAGATATTCTATGTCTGTCCTACTCTTGGTGCCACTGAGAACAATGTTCAAGGCATTATGGTTTAGTCTATCAATGAAAATGTCCGCCTCCTCCATGGTGCCCCTCCAAACAATGAAGAGGTCGTCAATGTACCTCAGCCACATTGATACCTTTTCAAAATCTTGTTGGAGAGTGGGATCTGAACGAATGTCTTTTTCCCATTTTCCAAAGAACAGATCGGCAAAACTAGGTGAAAAGCATGAGCCCATAGCAGAGCCGTTGACCTGTCTGAATAACTCGCCATTGAATAGAAAGACATTGTTCTTTAAGCAGTATTTAACCATGTCCAAAAGCATGCGTGTATGTTCCCTATACTTTATGGGCCTCTCCTTAAGGAATTCCTCACATGCCTCTAAACCTTGGTCGTGGTCAATTATGGTGTAAAGGCTCTGAACATCCAGGGTTATCAGTACACAACCCGCCTCCCACTGTAAATTTTCGATCTTTTTCACAAACTCCCTCAGGAAATGGTCAATATATTTAGATACTCTTTCTGATACACTACCCCGTGAGGACACTATGGGTCTCCCTGGAGGTCTAGTGGCATTCTTGTGTATCTTAGGCAGTAAGTAGAGCACCGGGAGAACTGGATAATCACATTTTAGATATTCAAATTCCTCCCATGTTAGAATACCCTTTTCCTTCCATTCAAACAAAGAATCCCACATAACAGTGATACTGTCATGGTAACATTTCATTTCTATTGGTTCATAAAAGTTAATGTCACGCAATTGTCTAATCGCCTCTTCAATATACATTTCTTTGTCCAGGAGGACAATATTGCCCCCTTTGTCAGCGGGGCGAATGACAATCGTGTCATCCTCCATTAGGGATTTTATAGCCTGTCTCTGTTTGTAGGTCATGTTGGATTCCCCTTTCTGCTTATGTTTTTGTTGTCTGTGTCTAAGTTCGTTGAGGCTTTTGTTGACACACTCATGAAAAGTATCAATGTTATGGTGAGGTAAAATGGGTACAAAACTGGATTTTTCTTTAAAATGGGTGTTTGCTGCTGTGTCTGTACAAATGTCCAATTCAGCAAGCAACTGTGTAGTACTAAATGTCATTTCATCCCTTGTTTCGTTGATACCTAACTCTATGACGGTGTTCAATGTGTCACTGCCTCCGATATCAAGTCAAGTCAATTTTTATTGTATAAAATTATTAAAAATTATTACAAAAACATATCTAAAGTTAAAAACACATATGTAACTATTACTTATATTAGAGTCTGTTGATCATATGAAGAATAAAATGAAATATATTTCAGTTTTTTGCTATAATTCCCTGTTCGGCCTGCTGTAGGAGGGATTGGGCTTCCATCATATATTTAACCCCCCTACATGCCAACATAGGAGATGAACCATCTAGCCATCGAATTACTGCTTGCCTACATGTCCGAATGTTCAATTTGTTAAAAATGTCCTTTGAAAGCCGTCTCCTCAAATCATTAAGCGCCGGGCAAGCACATAGTAAGTGAGTTAATGATTCATTTTGATATCCACATAGACGACAGTGAGAGTCAAGGTACCAATTTTGCCAGGATGGTAACAAGTCCTTTGAAAACTGTAGGCCTAATCAATGGTTTATATATCTTTGTTTTAGGAACCTATTAAAATGACTTTCCAGATACGTCTGTGGCTTTATCCCGGGGTATGAATTTATCACGGTCCACCCGTGTCGTCGTTTTGCTATACTTGTTTTATCTTCCAGATAGGATTCCCATTTGACAGCATTGTTTGTGATTTTGTCAAAGGTATTTCTATCGGGCATTGAGGCCCAGGTTTCTTCAATTCCTATGCGGGTCAGGGATTGGGACAAAAAATCTCCCCAACTATTTGGCACGTGTTGTTTCTGCTGAGTGGCGATTTCTTCCCAACACAGGTTATCCAGTGAGCCTTTTTCTGACGTTCGTAATTTGTGGCAGAGTTTCACAAAGGTTCCCATACTGCGAAACTTCTGGTTCAAAAGGCCAAATTCTAAACGAATCTGCGCCGGGGCTGCCGATTTAGGGAGGTTTAGGGTGGCTTTATATATCTTTGTTTGTAAAATATTTAACAGACCCGCTTCCTTACCACACCAGGTGACCAATGCATATGACAGGGTAGGTAGGGATTGTGTTTTCATCACTTCCAGCAGATGTCTGTAGTTTGGGCAGCTTAGTTTTTTTTTGCAATTGTCGGTATGCATAGATCAAGGACTGTGTTTTTGCTTTTAGATCTATTTTGTGTTCTTTATTTGTTTGGCGTCGCCCCAATTTCAGACCTAGGTACTTATATAATGTTTCCTCCTTTATTGGGGTACTGTTTGTGAACCATTTGAATGCTTTCTGTTTTGGACCCACGATGCGGACCACTTTGGTTTTGTCTTTATTTAGTTCCAAGCATTTGTGTTCCAAGTAAGTTACCAAGTTGTTAATCATCCTTTGCAGGCCTATTGGCGTTTGACTCAGAACGACAATGTCATCCGCATATTGCAGGAAGGAGGTTGGGATTTTTGACAGATAGGGAGGATGACCTTTCCCAACCTCCATGTGACTGACGATGTCTGCCATAAATAGGTTGAATAAACTTGGCGCCAGTACACAGCCTTGTTTCAGGCCCTGTTGTGTTGTAATTTCGGCCGTCACGCTGCAACCGTCTCCTAATTTAACTCGATATCAAAACTGTACACATTCGAAATTTCAGATACATTGGTGGTATTAGCAGGACCTCCTTTTAATTTATGCTACTTTTTGAGTTTAAGTTTATGTGTGTATGTAAACAGATCGATTCGATTATCAGCATATCTGGAAGGGTATGAGGGACAGAATGACAATCCTAAGCAGAGAGTTTTTTTCTCAATCATGCTGAGTTTTCTCTTAGATAAGTTTACTATGGTCATATTTACCATTTTGTCATCCATTAGTATCTTTTCTTGTTGGCGCCTCCCTTTTTGTTTCCCACTGCGCCATGTCCCTTGTCTTTTTTGCCATCGCTGTCTGATTCGTGATCTTCTGTTGCTGCGTTTCCCCTTCCGTGTCCTCTTCCGCGTGTTCCTCTTCCTCGTCCTCGGGGTTTCGGTACCGGTGTCTCCCTCGTTGTTAAACGCCCCCTCCTTAGAGTCCGGTACTCGTCTAAAAAAGTCAGTTGTTTTTTACCTTTGGTGGGTGCCACTGTAATTAGAGAAACATCAGATTCACTTCCACTCGTGAGGTTTTCTTCAGTGCCCGGGGTTCTAGTTTCCTCCACTGTAGTGGTGCCAGAGTTGTCGTTTCTATACAGGTGATCATATTTATGGCTGAATGTTAGAATTCGGCCAATGTCATAGTCTGCATAATCACGATTTAATTTTCTCTCTTTTCTTGCTTTTATATCCTCCTCATGTTTAGTTAGTCTTTCTTGTATGGGTTTCAGTTTTTTATTCAAACTTTCTGTCTCCATAATTTTATTGAGATCATCCATGAGTTCTTTTATCTCCTTGATAAATTCTTCTTGGTCTATCCAAGCATATTTGATTAGGATTTCCAGCATCCTACGTGAGCTATTGGTTGAGTTATCTGACCACTCCTCTAGCATTAAAGGATTGGGTTTTTCATAGGTTGGTGTTGTGAAAATACGTAGTCCCCTAGGTGGATATATATATATATATATATATGTATATATATATATATCTACCTCAAACCGAGTCCATCAGCAGAAAACGACTCCCGCCCTGCCGGACCTTCGAGTTAGTGGAATTTTATTTAGATTTTGCAGATATATGCAGCATGACGTTTCGGCTCTGTGGAGCCTTGTTCACATATATATATATATATATATATATATATATATATATATATATATATATATATATATATATATATATATATATATATATATGATATCTCCGACCGCAGTGTTGCCTCTTGAAATTCCGAGGTTCCAGGCTGGATCCGATAGACTTTCCCGCCAAAGCTCCCATGTGCCTAAAGGCGGCATGGCACCTCCCTACTCCAAATGCGACGAAACAGAGCCGTATTTAGGTGCCACGCTTGCGAGCTCACCGCAGTTTTTTTTTCTGTTCCTTTCTAATGGAATCCGGATTTAAGAAGTTACTCATCATGCAACATTTTTTTCTCAACACTTTGCAGGAGTGTCTCCCCTTTAAACTCAGTAGCAGCTCCTCTGCTAAGGCGTAGGAGCGTCACTCCGCTTCTCAAAAGAAAACGACAATAAGGTATCATTATTTTCATTTTATTTTTTCTATTGCAGTCTGTTTCACCCGGGCGGGGCTGGCCAAAGCAGGGGAGGAGTGTTTTGCACTCCTTAAGTGTGCATGACTGTTTGCCCGTCCCTCCTGGGGAGGCCAAATAGTTCATGCGCACTTAGCATGTGCCTCACTGGCTGTAATGCAGAGCCTGATGGGAAACATGCACAGGCTCCCAGACACCATCTAAACGGCAAACCACCGAGCTCTGACCAATCACATTGCTACATTGCAGCAATGTGATTTGCTTAGGGGAGCACAGGTGCTTTCTGCTGCCGGGACTGGAGACAGGAAGAAGGAAGATGAAGAGGACAAGGAGACGCAGTGGCTGGCCGTTACCAGATAAGTGCTTTTTTAAATTTTTTTCTTAATCGCCCGCACCAACACCGCCTTCCGGTAGCAGCCACTACTGCTTAAACTACAAAGTTTAAACTGTTCTGTATATGAGGAAATTGACGTTGGTCATACACACTCACTGCACCTGCACCTGGTGCTTGCATACCTGCCAACTTGAAGAACAATCTCACTGTATGAGAAGGGATGGGAGCCTTGAAAGGGGCGGGACCTTGTGGCAAGAATTACCTATGAAGCACTTTTGAACCCCACCCGTCTTCAATCCCCCCCCCCCAATAAAAAACATGCTTGCTGAGGCTGGTGTCGTTGTCCTGGGGTGTTTTCACACCTCTTAATAGACGTCGGCAGTTCAAAGGCTTAGAAAGTGAGCATGAAAACCACTAGTTCCAGTGATTTTCAGCTCGATTTCCCTGCCACTTTGCGATATTGGCTACTCACCGAGAGACTGTGTGATGTGAGCCGATATCGTGTGTCACACGGTGGCACCATGTGAGCTGGCAGGTATGTGCCTTGGCTCCAAAAATATCTCAAATGTCTGTAAAAAATTCTGTGTGATGCACCCTGAAGCCTTTAGCGAGCTCCCATCCAAGCTCTGCCATGCCAAGTATGAGATGCAGGGCCAGTCTCATATGAGGTCTAATCCCCGTTCCAGCTCCAGGTCTCTTTCTCTATGCTTGCTTAAATACAAGAAGACACTGAAACATAAGTCTCAGCAGAAGCACAAGACCGCAAAGCGGTGGCAATCCCTTCCTGTTATTCCCGTACCAATGGGAAGTCACACAGTTGGTTCTCTAAGTCTCAGACTTTGGCAGTGCCGTCTCAATCTGGTCATATTCTGAGATTGGAGTCAGCAAAATCTGACATTTTTGGGCCATCCTAGACTCCACGGCCAATATCAAGGCTGTTTCCGAAACAATGCTGTAGTCATTCTGGATGATTCCAGGCCCCTTTGGTGCTCTTTTGGGTCCCGTGGACACACTGGGGCCTCTAGTGGAACTTCCTCTAGTGGGTTCCTTCCCTGGCTCCAACTGGCTTCACACGGCCTGACCCTCATTACAGAGTTGCACCTAGACACCCTTTCTGTAGCCTCTGCTGGGGTTGTATGATGTTACAACGCGTGTTATCACAACCCGTGCTGTTACATCGCATTTGTTACAACGACTGCGATGTTACCACGCTATGCCTTTACAACGCAAGTCTTTACATCGACTTGCGCTAGGTGGCGTACTAACATTAGAAAAGTGTAATTTACTATTCCAACTCCAGTCCACTTATCAGTAGGGAAGGTGTTGGAATAGTAAACTACACCATTTTTTTTCTTTAAAAAAACTTTATTGATCTCCAATATCACTTACACAGCACTTTTAGCACGCCATCTAGCGCAAGTCGATGTAAAGACTTGCGTTGTAATGGCATTGCGTGGTTACATCGAAGTCGTTGTAACAACGGCGATGTAACAGCATTGCGGTGTACTGACCGCATTGTTAAGGATGTTTCCCTGTGCTGGTAATGCCAACTTGGCCCTGGAGTCGGCTCCACAGATGCCGGTTCCGGACTCTTCCCCAGTCCCAATGTTGAATCTTTAACATATTTCAATTCCATCTCGGCCTATGTCATGCTGAGAGGTTACTGAAGTGTAACCTAAAACTCTGAGTGATTTCCCTGCTTTTCCTTTGCTTCAGCACCAGTACTACTGGAGGGTGGAAGCCACACTGACTCAAATGAAGTTCAGGGTGCCCCACAATGAAGATAAGAATGAAGTGGCAGACAGTTCATTCCCACCCCATTTTATTGAATTTGGATTCTGCCTCGACCTCCAAAATGCTACACACTACACCTGGAGATGGACTTCCCATTGCTCCCTTCTGTAGGAGAGCGTGTCCTTTACAGCGGTGGTCGGCAGGGCCACACAGGGATTGGATTTACATTTGCCCATGGTTAAAACTAAGGTGAAGTTGCTCACTAAAATTCTGCAGCCTGGCCCATCCACTGCAGAGCCCTTACTGACATGTAACACAGCTCTGACGGAAGCCCTTATTGCTAACTGGTTCAAGCTAGTTTGGCACTACCTGCGAACCGCTCACTTTCTTGGCGCCACAGGACTATCCCTGGAGATCCTACTTTCCTAATGCAACATCTGATTCCTGAGAATGTCAATGTTAAAGTTTTGTTGAGCCCTGGTTAAGTGCTGACAAGTATGGCAAACCCTAATGTTTTTCCCTTCATCTTGATCCAGCGTCCAAGAAGATTTATGGTTTAAGCAAGAGAGTTTTTTTCTTCTGGCAGTCTGGCTTACTTTGGAACATGGCGAGTGAGATCTTGTCCAGTCTGCAGACTTTAGGGCTTTATTTGTTCAGACCATGCATGACAGCCAAGATGCAGCCATATATTATATAGTGGCCTGCCTGGATAAAACAGATTGAGCTGGCCATGCCATGGGCACTAGTCTTGTTATCAGATGACATGCTTGGATGTGTGTTACTGGGTTTTCCCAGGCTATGGCTGGAATAGGTCCGTGGAAAGTTAGATATGCCATAGTCGAGCTCCCACTGAAGCGGTTGATTTTGACTTCATAAGCTCCGAGGGGTTCTAAGCTGTATTATGTAGCCATGAAGGTTGCTTTGCTGATTGGACAGGTTTGCCACCTCTTAATGTTTCTTTTTAACCGTAGGACTGTGAGGAACTGAATGCACAGTCCGGAGCGCCAAGCGTGGAACATTTTCCCCATTACCTTTCCCTGTCTTCTCTCATGTTCTTTCAGAGTGTGACCGAGGACCGCTGGCCCTTTAAGGCGTCGGGCTTCTCGGAGGAATCGCAGAGGTCACGTGGGCCGGAGTTCTTCAAATGGAGTGGCCCCGAGGAAAGCAGGCGTTCCCTGGGACCAACGGACGGAGAACGCGAGGAGAGGACACTCACGGAGACGTTCTCTGTGCTGCCATGGAATAAAGCAGGAAGACGGCACGAGGAGGAAGCTGACTCGTCGTCGGAGAAGGACCGAAGCAGAGCCGAACTCGAGAACGGAACAGACGGGCAGCCAGACCCTAGCTGGCAACGTGACAACTCGAGCCACGGCCCTGGAGGGACGTGGCTCCACAAGGTACGGGGCGCATTTCCTCAGTCTGGGGCCGCGCATTAGAGTGAACCAAGGGCGGGGATAAAGTGGGCGAACTAGATGCAGGACCGTCCTCAGTGTAATAAAGCAGTGCGGCATCAAGCAGTGCAGCGTGAACTACTGGTGGCGGTAAAGGTGACAGTTCCCCACACTTCCCCGATATCCTGACGACAAAGCCTGTATCGTGAACCACCCCCTTGCAGGGTTCTTTTGTTTTCTTATTTTCTTTCTGGGAGCGCTGACCATCTTCTTGACGAGCAAGACCCAGCCAATCTAGAGGAGAAGCGCTGCAGTTGACTACATGTACCAGAAGCCCTTGCACCGGAAGAGTGATTACCTTTGATTTAAAGACTGTTCTTGTTGATAAGACTATAGACTTGTCCTATATACTTTAACACCATCGACGCTCATGGTTTCCCCCCCCCTGTGCTGAAAATCTGGAATTCCTACTAATCATGACGAGCTCAGCTCGGCATCAGTGTACAAGAGGTGTACCTCATGACGAGCTGAGCTCGTCATGAGCGTCGAAGGGGTTAAGTGACAATAAATTCACTAGAAAAGACACTCCTGTATCCTGGTCTGCTTCTCCACCACCCCACAAGGACATAATCACTTTTTTCATTCTCAGAATCATTCAGCAGGGCCAGGTTGGAAATGTAGCCAGGCAGGGATCCTCTAGGCTAAATACATTCACACTGACGTTCTGCTGAACTCGTCATCAGTGCGTCAGAGGAGTACAAATCTGTTTTTCTTGCTTGCTGGTTTTCTTGATTTCTTACCTTCAACATTGTTGGTGCAGCCAATATTGAATATGGTCAGACATACATTTCAGAATTGTTGTCCTTCAGTAGAGAGTAACAAGTGAACCACTGGCTGCACTAACAATGGTGAATACCAAAGACTTTCAACTGAAGTGAGTGTTATCATGCACTGGATTACCACAATGCATCTGGTCTAATTCTGTGCTGGTATGCCAGGCAGTGTGCTCTCTCCTCCTTTTGTGATTGGCTCCTTGCTTCGTTATTGGGCTGATGAGCTCTGGGATGCACCTGTGCTCTGGAGGTGGCACAAAACCAGAGAAGACTGTGAGCAGCATTGGCCAGCACCCCCAAGTTTCACTTGCTACTCTCTGTTGTAGAAGGACAACAATCCTGAAACATGTCTAGAGATACACAGAAGTACCTGTACCAACAATGGTGAATACTAAAGACTTTCAACTGAAGTGAGTGCTACCATGCACTGCATTTACCACAATGTGTCAGGGCTCATTGTGTGCTGATATGCGAGGCAGTGTGCTACGTCCTTCTTTTGTGATTGGCTAAAGCCAAAATTGCAGTCTGAGCTTGTGAAAGTAATTTGTAAGTTCACTGCCACTCTGATATCCAGTAATGGTAGGAAATCGCCAAATAGCCAAAAATGACTTTGGAAAGGCAAGTATTCAGGGATTCTTCTCTAGTGAGCTGAAAAAATAAACTGCCTCACTGACCCTGCCTTGCATGATGGGATGGGTGGCAACTTCTGGACATCCGAAAGGTGCTATATAATAGTTTTGGGAGACAGAAATACTGTAGGATCCTGCATATCTTTGGCGAGAGATACACTACTTACTAAGGATTCCGAGAGAATATGTATGACAGAAAACTGGAATGACAGGCAAGAAACATTTTCTTCTAGTCTGTGTTAAAGTGGATCTTGTCAGACTGTGGGATCAAAAAAAGAGTCTGTTGTGTAGTGAAACGACTCTGCTTTAATGAGTTAAAATAGGTTCTGTCTATGACTGATTGCTTTCTGAAGTGATTTTCATAAACACCTGTAATACATATCATCCATTGGATGTAAAGTGGAGCACCCAGCTGTGTCTACAATAGTAGTAGTGGACTGAGCTGAACTGCTCATGGAGGACATGTTTGCGTCTGCTCGAATGTACAGGTTTGCTGTTGCAGGAACACCCAGATGTGTTTAGAAGAGTCTCTATTTCTCTAACAGTCAATAAACTTGTCATCTTGCTTGTCTTTTATTTTGGGATATACTAGTGTCTGTATTAGGAAATAAAAAAAACAACTGTGGCTATGCCAACCAACCCAGCACATAGATAGTTGCACTGCTATATCAAGGCAATGTCAGTAGTAGAAGCAAAAGGAGTATTTCTTGGTGTGGTGCTAACTTGGTGATACACCCCACCACCTGGGGTGTAGTTGCCAGAACACAGGACTCCTGGTTGGCAATATTCAATAACAAAACAAGCACACACACGCAACTCCACGGTTGAAGTAAGATTTAGATATAATAATCTTCTTTTTTCAGACTTTTAGTATGTTGTCTAAGATGCTTTATTCTCTACACAGACATGTGGGGGTTCAGTAGAAATATGTTCTTCATTGCAGATAGGTAGCCGACATGTGTTTTGTCCGAAGACTTTCTCAAGGCTGTATGCTTGAAATAGTGTTAGGCCAATAAATCCCAGACTTTGGGAGACCGGGTCTCCACACAGTAAAAGGCTCTTTGCAAAGGGTGACTTCTTTCCTTTCAGTTGCTTATTTCTATATTTAGGTGTTAAACTGGCCCTAAGGGGGTACAACCTATGCCCAGACAGTGTTAAAAAGTTTTAAAATGCCAAAATAATTAAGCAATACTATTACAAAATGTGCCACATTACACCACATAATTTGCCTTTTCTTGCTGCATTATTTTTATCCAAAGGAACCCCTATTTAAAAACCTTGGAATAATGAAAGATCAGAGAAAAACAATAAGGCTGTAAACCTGTGCCTTGCAGTTTCCAAGCTGCTATTAGATTTTGATGTATAGCTCAATGTGTCATATTAGTATTGTACCTTATGAACTGCAATTAACAAAAGGGGAACCTGTGGCAAAAACAATAACCCACTGAGCTGTCTACCAAAATATAAACATTTAATCTGCATGTTACACATTGTGTTTTGTTGGAGGCACACTCCAACGAAACACTGCCATTACAGCGTTGTTATTGGCTTAGGGGAGGGGAGGGGGAATGCCTGCTTCCTGTTCCTGCCGGAGGCATGAGAGTAGAAAAGCAGCAGGAAGCCAAGAGCTGAGGCAGCGCGGGACCCAGTGGGGTACGTTTTTTTTAAACCCCCTCCCGCCGAACCCTCGCGCTACCCCCTCACCCGCAAGTCATGCGAGCCACGATTGTTGATAAACTTAGATGTTGAACTCGGACCCTTGTTTCCAGATTTGACCTCCTTTCGCTTTTACTTGGTGTTACCAAAAATATACTAGATACACAGAACTGTTCTCAGATAAGTCAAGAATTTAGGCTTTAGACACACTAGTACTGGAGCAATCATTTCTAAGGATTATGAATTACTTTGCCCTTTATTTAATGAGAGGGGCAAGACGAATCCTCAGCTTGTACAGCTTGTATTGCTTCCCAGTCACTGATTGTATTACGATATTACCAGTGGAGCGAAGCGAATGTACATTAACAGGAGGAAGCTCACAACAGTAATGTATATTTATTATGTTGCAACTGATTAATTTGTTACATTGAAAACCATTCAGAGTTGATTTATAAATGACTGAGGGTACTTCTCTCTATAGAAACCAATATTACAGGTCAGATTATTTCATATATCTGTTATAAAGGCTCCATTTATCTTTGAGCTCTAGCAAGTCACAAAGTTTCAACCAACAGTTGAGTGTGAGTTATACAGATATTAACATATGGTATTTTATATTTCATGCTAGGATTAGTGAAATGGAATTCCTATATTGAAATACTGAAAGCGTTACTTCTAGTTATGAATGCCAATGCCTCAGCAGTGCAGTTTTATCCCAGCTTTAAGAACAGGCAGAGTGAAGATATCCAGTGTCTGTTTCTTTCTCTCTTGCCCAATACCCCTTTCCTGTGGTTCACCTCCTACCAGTATAATTATCTTTTTGCATGGTTGTCAGTGAGTTCAGGGAAGTCAAGACATTAATACTGTTCCTGTTGTATGTGAACTACCTGGTTAAAGTAACTGTAACAATTCCTGACAAGAGTATGCCAGACAAAATGGCACCCCCTTGAACAGGCCATGCTAAGCCAAGCATGCAGTGAAAGATGTAGAGCTATGGAACTGTTCAGTCTTATAGTAAACAGACCTAAGGTCTAACATACAAAATACTGAAGGTCAGTCCAGAGTGGACACCACCTCTTGAATATTTGGCAACTGGTGACTGTCCACCATAATATTGCCATTGTGTGTCCTTACATCAACACAGAATCTCAAACTAGGTTCTGTTTTCCTGTCCAGTGCAATAGGAGTAATCCATTCAGAAGACTTGGCTTCCTCAATAATATCATCTTTTACCAACACCTCAAACATTGCTCTCTAATATTTATAGGTACCCTTATAATTTCTGTATTATGAAAATGGCCATTGGTTTTAGTTTAATCTTGTGTGCAAAATGTATTAGTTTTCCTAAACTATTGGAGAGCACGCTAGGAAATGATTTCACTATTCTGTGGTCATTCTGCAACTCCTTCACTACTAACATCTGTTCTTTTGAATATAGCACCGAAATAATACCACATTTTCATTGAGTGGTCCATCCCACATTACTTGCACTGTTTCTCTGGAAAATGTTTAGTTCTCACATGTGTAGTACTTTTTTTCCTTTTCTCTTCTAAATCTAACACTGCCTCACATTTGACCACAAGTTAAAAACAAGTTCATTTTCAGAAGAGACATCCCCATCCATTAAAGGTGTTGTTGTCATGTACACATACATTTTTCGTTTTGTGACTGCATTTTTTCAGCAATACAACACATTTTGCATTTCTTTCCAATGGTTGGACAATTGTTTGGTGAAACTATGTTATTGTAACTGTTGCATCTGAAGCAAACACAAGTGTTGGATCCCTTATTCATTTTACCTTCTTACAACGACATACTTTTTTTAACATTCTTCTCTTCATTCACATATTTAACCAATCGTTTTCGATTGCTCAATTGTTTGGTCATAGACATTTTTCCTGGAAAGAGGCTCATCCATGACTCTCTTGAATAGTCTTACTTTTACAATGAACATTTCTTGATGCCTAAACATTTCGTCTGTCATATTTCCAAGTTTGGGTATCATTGATAACAGTCTCTGCTGTGTCAAAAACTCATCGAAGGATTTTCCTTCCTTTTGTACCCCAGTGTAAAATCTATATTTCTCCATTGTCAAATTAGTACGAGGAATAAAATATTGTTCTAATCTTAATAAAGATTTATCCAACGCATTTAAATCTCATTGGTCTTGAACTGTTTGAGATAAAGTTTCAGGGATTCTTGCCACTCCATTCCAAGACAATACATCAGAAAATGTTTATATCTGCCCACCACAATTTTATCAGTCTAAGTAGAATTCATATATGTCACAAATTCCTCTAGCCCTCTCTTCCACGGAAGAGGTGGATCCCCTTTACACTATAAAAATGTAGGTCGCTGGATGATTTGCATTATTTTTTAAATAAAAAATAATACACTCAGAATCTGAAAATACATAATAGTCAATGTGTGCAGGGCATTACTGGGGACGGCCTTACTGGTGGCAGTGTGGAACATCACAGCCCTCTGGAAAGCTCCCTGGTTTCCTACACTGGCACGGTGGAGATGGAGGAAGGGAGTGGACTGGTGTGCCCAACAGGAGAAGCTGGTGTACGAAGCATGGGGTTGCCCAACCAAATATGCCAAAATCAGGGGAGGCTCTTCCATTAGGGCAGAGGAGCGTCGCTTCACTGCTTTCTCGCAGTGCGAGAAGCAGAAACATAAAATGGTATTTTAAATACCATTTTATGTTTCTGCTTCTTGCGCTGCGAGAAATCAGAAGGCAGGGTATGCCTGGGTGGGGGCGGGCGGGAGGGTATGCCTGTTTGGGGGCCGGCGGGTCTGCGGGTCTGGGAGGAGTGGCTAGCCCAATGTTGTGGGCCCTGACTGTTTGGTTGGCCCTCTGGGGCCGACCAAACCAGTCATGCGCACTCTACATTTTCTCTATGTAGGCTGCATGCAGTTCACATAGAGAAAATGACCTCCCTATAGGCGCCGGCTGGGCGCTGTCCGCATCAATCACAATGCTGCCATTGCAGCGTTGTGATTGGCTAGGGGAGGGAAGGAAGGATGCCTGCTTTCTGACGCGGGACCCAGCCAGGAGCGGAGGCGGCGCGGGACCTGGTAAGGTAAGTTTTTTTCATTTATTTTTTAACTCCCTTCTCCCCCCCAAGTGAATCCCCGTCTGAGCCTACCACCGACCACCGAACCCGCGAGTCATGCGTGCCACGACTGGCCCAAATATGGAGCAAATTGTTTGATGGGGGTGTGATATGAACCTGCTTTAAAAGTACTCCCAAAAGGAGGGAGTTTACATTACTATATGGAACTATTACTATTGCTACTGTAATACATAGAATACCTTTTAACCCTTTGAGGACCTGTATTGGCTGCAATGCGACTTGTTGTGAATAATGAAAACAATAAAAACATGCTTATCTAAACACAAAAATCAATTCGGCTCAAAAAAAGTCATAAATATGAGCATAGGACTCCACTGTACACAGTTGTCAAATTCTGTGACAGATTATGATTGTACCACATACAATTAATAACAAAACACCGTAAAACCGTTTACGTGTAGGCTACAAGCTAGTCAGTACAACTATTACTACACTCTGTGTTCATATAAATTGTGTGCAAACCACAAATGACACGCACTTGGATTCAAGTCAACTTATGCGTATCACAGAATGGGCCACTAATATTAAGTAAGCGTAGATAAGATTAAGGGCCCGATGTAGGTGGCAAATACCGATCGGAAACGGCCGAATTCGGCCGTTTCCGACCGGTATTTGGCATCTTGAGATGTAGGGGGCCAGATTTTACAGATTCTGTAAATTTACCAAATCGGTATTTTTACCGATACCCGATTCGGTAATTCCCAGATGTAGGTGGGACTCTTCTGAGTCCCAAAGACCCTACAAATTCGGTATTTTACCACCCAATCCAATTGGGTGTTAAAATACCGAATTCAGGTGTGCATGCACACCTAGCCATGTGACAGACAGACATGCCCTTAGGGCATGTCTGTGTGCCACATGGCGCACATGCCTATTTTTGGGTTGCCAGAGGGTGTCAAAGTGACACCCCCTGCACCCTTGCATAATTTGGGATTTAAGAATCGGTAAATATGAATTATCTACATCTGGCCCTTAGATGCTTAATTGTGTGCATATCGCAGCTGACATACACTTGGATTCTCCATAATGTGTGCATACCACCGAAAAGGGTCATTACATTAGGTGTTGCTGATGCGTAACTAGGCTCACAAATACCACAGCATTTTATCAAAACAAACTAAATGAACACTACTATTATTGGCATGTGCTCCTTTCACAACCACAGAATACATGTTATCAATAGCCTGAAGCTTTGCTTTCTGTCATAAATATTCATAATTATGATAGTTAGTACATCCTATTCTCTCTCAGCCAATAGCACTTTATTTATATATAGATTGACAACACGTAATGCATGTGAGCGGTTTTAAATTTCAACGTTCTAGGATCAATGTATGTGTTCCTTGCGCCCTCTAGTGGATGTTTATTGGATAAGATCATTTTGAGGCGCTGTTTATTTAATTTATGTTATGAGAATTCAGAAGTATTGTATTGTATTGTAATTGCATTTATATAGCGCTTACTACCCCTGACGAGGCGTCGAAGCGCTTTTTCGGCGGGTAGCACGCTACTCCGGGACCCACAGAGGATTAGTTTTGAATTAGTATAGTGAAACATGCAAGTACATTTTAAGTGGTGGATATGTTAGTCAGTTATTTGGATTTGGAATGATAGCAGAAGGATAGAGTAGGACAAAGGTTAGTATTTATTTATCGCTCGCTTGTTGACGCATGCTATTCAGGGAGCCTATAAAGGATTAGTGGTGAATTAATATGGTGAAATATGAGGTAATTTCAGTGGTGGATATTAGTGTGTTACTTGGCGTGAGAAGGATAGAGGATGGATAAAAGGGAAGAAAGATTTGCATTCATATAGCACTTGTTACCCCTGATGGGTGTTGAAGCGCTTTTTTGGCGAGTAGCACGCCACTCCAGAACCCATAAAGGATTAGTGTTGAAAATTAGTATAGTATGAATATGAAGTAATTTGAGTAGTAGATATGTTATTCAGTTATTTGGGCAGTATATTAGTATAGTTGAATATGGAACATAGAATTTGAGAAGTGAACATGTTAGTCTGTTAATTTTGATAGAAAAAGGATAGTGGAGGGATGACAGAGTGAAGGATTTATTTATTTATTTATTTTTTAAAAGAGAAAAAGGGCAGCATTTCAGGCCCTAGTCCCGACCAGTCTCGAATAGGCCCAAACAGGCAACTACCCTTGTCCTCTCCACCCTTAGCCTTGACGCCCGGGCTGAGACGCCCTAAGCCTGGCCCTTTTTGTAGCCCTAATAATCAGGTGACCCCTTCAGCCAATGGGAACCCTAGCCCTAACACTATCCAATCACAACACTAGCCCTAACAGCCAATGGTACAAGTAGCCCTAGTCCCTACTTCCAATAGAAATCCGAACCCTAGCCCTAGTCCCAACCCTGCAATGATTGAATCACAGACCGAGAAACCAATCAGAACCCTCAAATACCCAGCCAATGAGGACATTAACCCTAACCCAATAGAAACACCAGATACAACCACCAAGCAGTGTACACATGTGCCAACCATCAGCACACTGTATAAGGTCCCAGCAACCTCAGACAAGGTTTGCTGGTCAGGGAGTTGGAAGCTGCTTGCTCCTGTTCAGAATCTCCTAGGAGACAGACAGGCTCAATCCACAACTTTGGACTTCAGCAGGTAAAGGCTTCACTAACTCGAAATCTAACAATACTGTTTGAATAAAGCTTTACTCCCCCTGCTGGCCAAAAAACGAAGTGCACAGGCCCCAGTAAATACAGTTTCAACAGCTCACAGAAGCACCCTCTGATGTAGAACATCCCTGTTGCTGGGGGAGGGGGGGCAGGGGGGCTGGCCTCACTGGCTTGTGAACACAAAATGGTGGCTGGGGCTGCACTGTTTCAGCACACAGGCCTAAGCACAGAGCAAAGGAGAAATTTGGAGGGAAAACAGATTTGTCACCAAGGAATGAGAGGGACAAACTACAGAAATTGGACTGCAAATCCCACAATTCAACACACTAAATGAAGGCAATCATGGGCAGGGAAAACCACACATTTAAAACACAACACAGGTGATAAAAAATGCAATTACAGGCAGGCTAAAACTACAATTTTTAACTGTAACAACCACAGGCAGAGACAGTAAACACAGAAAGTGAAAATCGTTTTTTAAATAACTTTTTGTCTTGGGAAGAGACAGCACTAGTCTGTCTCCTTACCACTTCCTGGACTCTGCTCAAAGCAATCGGGGGCACATGTGGGCTGCAACTCACAAGATGGAGGAGACTGATTTGGGGTTCACCCAGCAAGGCCTTCAGGGGCCTAGGCAGGTGTGAGAGGAGGGCTCAGGCTTGCCTGGTAGCTGAATAGCCAATGGTCTGCTGGCCTGGGGGCGGGGTCTGGGCAGCTGCTTGCTCCTGTTCAGAATCTCCTAGGAGACAGACAGGCTCAATCCACAACTTTGGACTTCAGCAGGTAAAGGCTTCACTAACTCGAAATCTAACAATACTGTTTGAATAAAGCTTTACTCCCCCTGCTGGCCAAAAAACGAAGTGCACAGGCCCCAGTAAATACAGTTTCAACAGCTCACAGAAGTACCCTCTGATGTAGAACATCCCTGTTGCTGGGGGAGGGGGGGCAGGGGGGCTGGCCTCACTGGCTTGTGAACACAAAATGGTGGCTGGGGCTGCACTGTTTCAGCACACAGGCCTAAGCACAGAGCAAAGGAGAAATTTGGAGGGAAAACAGATTTGTCACCAAGGAATGAGAGGGACAAACTACAGAAATTGGACTGCAAATCCCACAATTCAACACACTAAATGAAGGCAATCATGGGCAGGGAAAACCACACATTTAAAACACAACACAGGTGATAAAATATGCAATTACAGGCAGGCTAAAACTACAATTTTTAACTGTAACAACCACAGGCAGAGACAGTAAACACAGAAAGTGAAAATCGTTTTTTAAATAACTTTTTGTCTTGGGAAGAGACAGCACTAGTCTGTCTCCTTACCACTTCCTGGACTCTGCTCAAAGCAATCTGGGGCACATGTGGGCTGCAACTCACAAGATGGAGGAGACTGATTTGGGGTTCACCCAGCAAGGCCTTCAGGGGCCTAGGCAGGTGTGAGAGGAGGGCTCAGGCTTGCCTGGTAGCTGAATAGCCAATGGTCTGCTGGCCTGGGGGCGGGGTCTGGGCAGCTGCTTGCTCCTGTTCAGAATTTCCTAGGAGACAGACAGGCTCAATCCACAACTTTGGACTTCAGCAGGTAAAGGCTTCACTAACTCGAAATCTAACAATACTGTTTGAATAAAGCTTTACTCCCCCTGCTGGCCAAAAAACGAAGTGCACAGGCCCCAGTAAATACAGTTTCAACAGCTCACAGAAGCACCCTCTGATGTAGAACGAAAAATGTCTCCACACTGACATGTTGTGTACCTTAAGTATAGGATTGGAATGGGAAAAAGTTATGTGCTTTCTCTGAAAAAGAGTGCTTGTATCTCACTTTTCGTGTTGTGTGAAAACTTACGCTCAGTAGAGCAGGACTCGGGTATGGGGCGAATACAAGGCTACGTGTAATGCCTTTGTATTAGAAAAACCTTGAGCTCCAGTTGGCCACCCTGTGTTCATTGTTTTGGGTTTTTTCTTCTTTTTTCAGTTTTATATAGCGCGAACTCGACCCGAAGATATCGGAGCGCTTTACATGAGTTTCGGCTACGACTGTTCGAAGTGCACTGCTATCTTCCCCTGTTGGCACCCTGTTCTTGGGTCTCCTTAGTTTTTATTTAACAGATACAGATTACAATAATAATCAGAGGATGTGACCGTTATACATTGCAGAAATATGCACAAGAATATTTCGCCATATAGCTGGTCGCGGAGCACGCTGTGTAACTATAACCCTTGGCCAACTTTCCTGCTGGCGAATTGCCTTACCATTGTGAGGCTTCATATGTAAATGCACAGAACAGTGAGAACTGGCGCCAGCGAGGCCTATCTGTGCTAGGACACATCTTATAGAGAACAGTACAAGCCTCTCTGCGAATGTTCAGTTATATAAATGTATCTGAAATTAGGGCCCCAGTCTTCGATAGCACCTTCCAATGAAACAGATCTGCTGATTTTACAATTTTTGTGTTTTTCATTTTTTTTTCTTTAGTGCGGTACAAGACAGTGCCTTCCACTTGCACCCACCTTTTCAAATCCGTCACCAGAAAGAAACCGATGGAGGTTTAATCAATTGCCATGGGACCGGAACACTTTTCTCCCAGTGATTAATGGTGCTAAGTTCAATAATCGATTAGGAATCTTGTTGGCTTTAGGCATTTGAGGTATACCCGTGGACCACCTGGACTTTGCCTTCCAGTACACTGGGTTATCTTGCTTCCCGCCACTTCTCAGGAAGAGTTTATTAGCGGACACTGACATACCATTTGATAAAAGGTTGCCTCCTTGAACTGCATGTAGGGCAAACGCCGGAAACTGCTGGGAACTTTTTACGAATTCTAATCGGGGTGAGGTATGCCTGGTGCATATAGTTAAACTGTAGGGCCCTCATTTATGAAAAGTGACGCATCGTTGCGTGAAAACAGTGATGCGTCACTTTTCACTGCGCCCTCCTTGCAACACCAATGATGCGTCATATTTACAGTATGACGCATCTTGGTGCAAGGAGTTACAGATACGTCGGTATTTCTGACGTATCTGTATGGCGCAAAAGTGACGCATCGCTGGAGGGTGTCACAAAAGTGATGCAACTCCAGCAATGTGTCCTTTCACATGGGGCAAGCCCCATGTGAAAAGGCCTGCGTCAGCAGGCGTAAGAAATTGACGCATTTGTGTCCTAGAAGTGGCGCAGCGAAATCTTATAGATTTCACTGCGTCACTTCTATGACCCTTTCCTGCATCAGAACGCCCCCCCTGCATACATTATACCTGGCGTAGGTATAATGTAGCGCAGGGGTTTACAAAGTGACGCATCTACCTAGATGCGTCACTTTCTAAATATGGTGGAACAGGCAAATCTTTTACGCCGCTGGTGCGTCACAAAAAGTGACGCACTGGCGGCGTAAAAGTGACGCACGACCTCATAAATGAGGCCCTAGGAGTTTTAGCCTGGTGTTTCGCAATTAGAGGTGAGCGAGCCACTGAAAGCTTGAACCCGGCTCGAGGCTGAAACCTGGCTGGGTCTCAGCTCAAGGTCCTGTTGGAACCTCGAGCCCATAACGAGCTGAGCTTTCATGTGGCCACTGCAGGGCTTTAAGTGATATGAAAAAGCTGGGGAGTCTCTCAAAGTGGCGTGGCCAATGTAATTAGGGCACAGCTTAAAACATGTAAGCTAAAAATCTGTGTTTATCATAGTGTCCTACCGACTGGTAATTTGCTGCTTCTGTCATTGCATCCAGATATGTAAATACAACAAGTAACATTACACCTATAACAAGCCAGGACTATTGGCTTTGCCAATGGTTGTTAGTTGCATAAGATAAATAAGCAATAACTATGGGTTTGTTGTATATAATATTGAAAATGCTTAAATTCTGAAATGATGAGGCAGTGGAAGAGCTTTAACGAGTCTCTTTAAGTTACCTCACAGGCAGGGAAGGGTGATACTGCTGCAGAGTTTAAAAAAAAATGATTTTTCACAGCCAGCCAGGCAGAAAATCTCGATTTTATTAAACACTCGGAGGACAATAAAGGAGACTCCGATAGGGCCCAGTCTCAGCACCTGCTTTTTAGAACTGCCGGTGCTAGGCACCGGCAGGACCCGACCCACTTAAAGCCTTGTGTTTCTGTCTGCCTCCCTCCCTCTACCAAGGATGTGGACTTACTGTCACAGCTGCCAGAGTTCGCCCTATCAAACCTAAGCATGACAGAGGACCCACTAGTACAAATTGCACCTAACCTGTATATCCCCTAATAATCAAACATGAAATATACCTAATATGTGCACTCAATATCAGCACCTGCTGCCAAGGTGCAGTCCAAACAGAGGACTATGCAAATGTAAACGCACAGTAAGGTGCACCAAATGAATTTTTTTTTTGACAACAAGTAAAAAGTCCAAAAAGGAGAGATTTCCAAATTGTATACAAATATTCTTTTATTCTGTAAGTTGTTTAAAATTCTTGTATGAAAGATCTACCTGACAGCCAACAGCCAACGTGTTTTGTCCAACACACTGGACTTCTTCAGGGCCAGGCGCAAAATGAAGAAAACACAACTTGAAGTATAGATGTTTATGTCCGTCCCAAATTAACTATTAAACAGTCCAAAAAGTGGAGGTTTCCAAATTGTATTCAAATCTTCTTTTATTCGGTAAGTTGTTTTAAAAATTCTTGTATTAAAGATATTTCTGACAGATAACAGCCAACGCGTTTTGTTCAACACACTGGACTTGTTCAGGGCTAAGGTGCAAAATGTAGCAAACACAACTTGAAGTATAGATTTATATGTCCGTGCCGAATTTCAGACAAAATGCAAATATGCAACATCAAATCAAATGTGTTCTATCAGCAACTTAGTAGAGATTTGATACGAGGTGTACAGTCTGAGTCACATGTATGTATGTCTGCTAGACGCCTAATGAAATAGCTTCCAATTATGGGAGCGCTGGATTCAATCCACCCCAAGGGAGCGCATGATAATGCACTTTAGAAGTTCTTCTCTGTCTGGGCTTGGCTATTCACAGTCTGTTTTACATATTATCTAGCTCTGCCGGCGACAGTGTTACCGGTGTTCAAGCGATGTGGCGTAGCTGAAGTGCCCTTATGGCACATGTGTCTACAAAGTGGTTTACCTCAGAAACCCTGGGAATTACCTTTCATGGCTCACACTGTTCGTCCTCCAAAGTTCTCGGACAAATAGGATTTAACACCAACACCTCCTGACTTTCCTGAGTCCCGGTCAGCATAGCTTTCAGGTCGCACCATTCCTTCATCCGTGCTTGACTAGACTGAAGGTTTTCCTCTGCCTGGCTTATGTATTGCACCATTAACTTCCTGAGGCCAATCCCATAGTCAACCACATCCTTCTGTGGAGACTCTGAGATTCCTTCCCTCCCTTCTCTAAGGTGAGTGGACCCTGTACCGGGCGTTCATACAAAAGCTCAAAGTGACTTAACCCTACCCCCTTCTGCAGAATCTCGACGTAGGCAAATAAGAGACATGGAAGGAGAAAATCCCACTTCCTCCTTAGATTCTCTTTAAGAGTTTCCATCATGCTCTTCATTGTCTTGTTAAACCGCTCCACAAACAATTGGTTTGTGGTTGGGACATCGTGGAGAAGGGGTATGTCTCACCAGCTTGCTCTAACATCTCTCATGTAAGAGGAGATGAAGTTGGTTCCCCTGTCGGAAATTACTGTCCTTGGAAACCCTACTCTACAAAAGATCCCCACGAGAGCGCATTCTACCACACTTGCAGTCATGCTCCTCAGATGTACAGCTTCCGGGTACTTGGTGGCATGATCCACCACAACCAAGATATTTTTGTTGCCTGACTGTGGGGTCGAATGGACAAACTGTGCCCAGTGGTGTAACAATAGACCCCCATAGCCCCGCAATGTGAGTAGCTCCCAAGCTCCAGTGGGCCTCCACCAGCACTGTGCACAAGCGGCATGCTTGAATGGGTCCGAAGTGTGGGGGGCCCCCTCGATGTAACAGGCAGGGGGGGCCCCCTCAAGTTTTGTTATCCCACTGACTATGTCTATTCTCACTTGCTCAGATATAGCACCTACAACTGGTAGAGGCACTAATGGGGCCTTAGTCCTCCTGTATGACCACTTATTTGGCAAGTAGGAAATGATCTGCAGAACACCTCTCTGTGTCTCTATGCATTCCTGGCCAATGGAACAGAGAGTCCAAACTATCCTGTTTTTTAAAAATCCCCAAGTGACCTGCTAAGGACACTTCTTGGCCAATGAAAACAGGAACTTCCTGTGCACTAATGGAACCGCTAGCCTCCTGCTAGTTCCTGGACCAGGATTTATCTGCTCACTATAGAGTAGGCCATCCTCCCAGCCAACATAGTATTTCCCGACCACTCCTTAGCTGACATGTTATTGGCTTCCTTCTGAAGTCCCACAAGTGTAGGGCACTCCACTTGTACCATGCAGGAATCTTTCCAGGTAGGTCCTCCAGCAGTAGGCAAACCCTGAAGCCCTGGATGCAACCCAAACTCCAGCAAGTAGTCCACTTCAAGAGCCTCAAGATTACATTCCCTCTGGAGCAGAAGCAATGACCTCCACTCCATGGCAATTGCCTTCCCAGACTCTGCCTTTCCCTACAAACTACCTTGTCCTGGTCCCTACAAATCAGGAAGTATCCCAGTCCATGCCATAAAAGCTTCTGGTCCTAGCACTAAGCCAGGGGCAGTGAAATAATAACCCAAGACACATCCAGCTCCTTGCTTTTCCTTTACCCTAACATCAATCATGGCCGCCTTGCCATTGAGCTCAGTCTCAACCCTGGGAAGCATAAACTCCACGCCTTCTCCACTGGCTACCAAAACCTGTATCCTTGGTCCCAGCAAGCATCTCCTCCGTCTTAAGGTACTTCCTCTCAACCAGTGTGTGGAAGGCTCCAATATCCTTCAGGGCAGACACTTTCCTCCAACTGATATGAGCTTCCTGCACAAACCCCATTGTGTTCGGATGAATATGCTCCAAAGCATCTGGGCTCCTCTCCCAGATGCCCATAGCTAATAGATGGAGTGCAGTTCTGCAACCAATTTGTAATCTTGCTTAACGAAGTAGACCTTCTGCTGCCCGCAGGTGCTATCAAGTGGAAGCTTCCTTCAAAGAGAAAAGTGGGCTAGTTGACTACCTCCTCATAACAATGGAAGTATGAGGGAAACCTCAGGTTTAAAATGGATAGTCATTCACTGAAGGACTTTCTGAGGAAAGACAATTTAAAATGCTCACCATGTCTGAGATTCTGTATTTGGACCAAGTAGACTGGATGGTGTCCCTGGAATTGCAAGACTTATATTTTCATATACCCATCCTGCAGTCCCACTGACATTATCTGTAGTTCACAGTGGGCATGGAACACTTTGAGTTTACTGTGTTCCCCTTCAGCCTGGCATAGGCACTTCAGATATTCACAAAGGTGATGGGATGGTCGCTGCCTACCTTTGCAAGTCGGAAACCCTGTATCTTGGCGACTGCTCAAGGTAAGCCTACTGCAGTCACTTGTAAACCACCTTCTGATGATGGTACAACTCCTGACGTTTTTGTGGTTTTCCATCATTCAGCTGAAATCCCATGATCTGGGCCTTGTGCAGAGGAGTTCCTTCATTGAGGTTCCTCTGGTCACAGTGGCATTCAAGACCATTTCACCACCACAGCAAGTCCAAGACAATCAGGATATGATTGCAATGTTTCTGACTCAATCCTGGGTCTTGGTGAGCACAGCTGTTAGGCTTCTTGGACATCTAGCCTCTTGCATCCTCCTCTTCCCAAATGCCAGAAGGCCCAGCCATGGAATCGCAGGTTTCAGTGGACCAACATCACGGCTGCTGCTCCACTACCATCTACATCTCACAGAAGATGGCTCAGGATCTTCTATGGTGGCAGACGAGAGCCTACATAGCCTGCAGCAGGTCACCCCCCCCCTAGACTTTATGGTTGTGACAGATGCGTCTCTGCAGGGGTAGTGGGAAGGATCATCTGGGAGATGCGGAAATAAAAGGCCTGGTGTCCCCAGTGAAGAGTCATCTGTGCATCAACCTTTTGGAGCATTTGATGAACCCTCTGGCCTGGAGAGACTTCCTGACATCCAAGGGAGGCTGGAGAAGGACGTCATGGACAACACAGGTTTGGGGCAGTCTGGAGTCCACATTGTTCTTTTGGAGGGCCTGCAGGATGGAGGGAAGCAGCTCCACAACTCCCCAGGAGTTCCTAGGTTTTTTTTTAACGGCAGGCAGTCCTTCCAGGCTTTTTGAGGCACAGCAGCTGCAGGACGAGACAACTTTGGTGCAAGTTTGTTGGGAGCAGCAGGCAGACCGGCAGGGTTGGTGCCAAGTCAGTTGCATCTCCACAGTCCTTGCTTCTCATGGCTCTTTGGTGTCCTTTTTAGGTCAGCAGGAATCTGATTTCCTGTTGCTAGGAGCTCCCTTAAATATTAGATTTAGAGGTGTGTTAAGGGAGTGGAGTGTAGTAGCCAATGGGCTACCTACCTCTGGAGTCACTACGCTTCCTGTATGACCATTTCCTGTGGGAAGTTGGCATAACTCTGTCCCAGAGTTCCTAGTCCTGCCATCTCCAAGGTGGTAGACTTAATATTTCATATCCACATCAGGTAGCCCAACTTAGGGGTGGAAGCAGCCTGAGGGTGGGTTGCCTCTATGACTACAACCTGGTTAGGGGGGCTGGTATCCCCTCCCCTTTGAGGGAAGCTGCATTTGCATACCAAAAGTGGGCGGCTCTTTGAAGCTCCCTGCCTTGGAATGCTATTCTACCAGCCCTCCTGGGAGAGGAGGTGGTAACACCACTCCCCAGAGCAGGCATTGTTTCTGCACTCTGAGATCAGGACTCTCACCTCCTTGGGGGTCAGAAACTCATCTGTGGTGACAGGCTGGACTGTAGCAATATATAATTGTACTTTAAAAGATTATTGATGCTGCTTTTATTCTAATGAATTAACAGAGTGTTTTGGGCGATATTTCATGTTCTTTAGATTTGTAAGTGTAGAAAACAATGTATGAATTATTTGTACTGCCTGTCTTTTCTTCTTGCTCAAAACAAAGTAAAACAAAAAAAAATTAACTCATGGTTTGCACCATTTCACGTAGCCTGCAATAGCTGTCTGCATGAAATTTGTGTGTTGGTCCCTTAGGGTGGCATAAGATATGCTGCAGTCCTTTGAGACCCTCTTTAGCACTGATGCCCTAGGTACCTGAGGTACAATTTACTAGGGGCTTACAGGGAGCTAATGTCCAAAGCCAACTGTAGCACAAGTAAACAACACCTTGTTTTGGGGAAGGAGCACTGGTACTGAGGTCTGGTTAGCAGGCCCCAGTGCACTGTCAGAGTTGAAAATCAGCATCTAGCAGCTAAAAGGGGTCAACAAGTGGGAGGGGTAACTGCAACGAAAGCCCAGTTTCCTACATCAGCCATCTCTATTTAAACCAAAGGTCTGACTCACATGTTTCCCCCAAAGCTGTTTGCCATGCCACAGTGAAACTTGAACTTAGCATTGACATTCCTTAAATGCACACCTTTGGAGCCTATGCACAGCTGCTCACTGTGACTATAGATGCTCTAACCAGTCTTCTTGATTGCCATTCCATCTGCGTGCTGCACTAGTGATCTGCAGGTGCTCTTGTTGCAACCACACCAAACCACATTCTTTATGGAGAAGTCAAGGCTAAGGACCTGGGCAGCCTTCTTACCCAAAGTTGTGACACCTTTTCACATTGGTCCATATATCACTTTGCTAAAACTCTTTCACTTCACATCACTCTTCAAAGGAGAAAGAGACACTCTAATTACTCGATGATAAAAGGGCGTTGAGCTTTACATTGATTGCGAAAGTGACCATCATGAGGATGACCAGCTCTTTGTAGGATTCTCGGGAGCAAAGAAGGGGAAGATGTTGCTGAAAAGAATCTTGTCAAGATGGATAGTCCTATGCATCAAAATCTGCTACTGGCTGGCGAATAATCAACTCCCTGATGGCATGTGGCTTCATTCCACCATGGTCAAGGCCACTACGATGGCAGTAGCAAGAAGGATGCTGGTGCTGGACATCTGCCAGGCTGTGACTTGGGTGCTGATGCACACATTGACAAAACACTAGTCTTGAAAGCCAGGACCAAACAGAAGGCCATTCTGTCCCTTCTGCTCTGCAAGACTTTCTGGTCTGAGTCTACTCCGCAGATCCTCTGCTGTAGAAAAGTACTGCTATGTTAGCTATTTTTAATGCAAGGGATATGCAGTTAGAAGAATCCATCAAGACCAAGATTCTTACCTTTGGTAACGCTCCTCTGGAGGATAATCTATCTAACCATACATTTCTCCCTGCCCTCCCCATTCTGTTGAGTGAACTCCTGAACATCATAATGAGGTTCCAAGCTATATTTTGACACACTTTCACCTGCAATTTGTTCAAAGTGCTCCATGTCAGAAGGTGCAGAAAGAAAAGATAAAATCATGTAAGCACAGAAGGGGGGGGGGGTATATGTAGCTACCTCCATCACTGTCAGGGCTGTATGGAGTTTTCATGGAGCCACAGGGCCCCACCTGTTGGTGCACAGTTCTAGCTCAGTCTATCATGTGAGACAGCAGAAGAAAGATTTCAGAAGAGGCTTGCAGATCTACCAAGATCCCAAAGCAGGATGGGTTACTTCCCCAACCCTCTTGATTTTCATCTGGACCAGATTGATGGTGTGAAATCTTGCCTGTCTGCAAATTGCAGCACCTGCTGAAACAGGCATTGTGACAGGTTAACTGCTGAACATTTTGTTGTTGTGGTCTGCCCAGCCCCCGATAGTACTAGTGACAAGGTGAAGGGACATAATCATAAAGTAATTTCCTTATTCATTCCTTAGTTATGGGCCTGTGCCTTCGGGTTGGGACCACTAGCCAGGTGGGGAGCATTTATCTACTGAACATGGTCATTCACTGTGTCACTAACACAATATTACGTAACAGTTTTGGGTGAGCCTGAGGAGAACATGGCGGCCAGATAGTGGCAGTCCGCGAGCTCACCGGGAGTAGAGGAGCATGTTTCTCTTGCGAAGCGGTGGGAATAAATCTTATGGTCGTGCGGAGTACCAGGTTTTGAGGTACTTCTTACCAGCAGCTCCTTTGGGTGGTGAGTGGTGTGTGGAGCCCGGCACCAAGACGTTCGAAGAGAGACTGACGCGGTGAGAGAGTAGCTGGGGTGAGGGTGTGACTGGCATGGACAACTTTGAGGCTTCTGGAGGTGCCGTGGAGGAGTGTGGCTCAGGAAGTGAGGAAAGCCCTTAGGCTCACTTCAAGGGTCGTGTTGAGGAGGAGGAACAGCTGTGGCAGAGCAGCTTCCCTCAACCTGCCTTAGACGTCTTAGACGCTGCTTGAGACTCGTTCGGATGGTTGGAGCACAGCACATGACAAAATAAAAAGCAGGACCTGCCCGAAAGATTTGAAAATATGGACGGAGGACAGGAGGTGGTGAGAGAATGGGAGACTCAAGCTGGCAAGATAGGAAGACAGAAGGGGACTGGCTTATGAGGGAAAAGGCACATAAGCCATATAGGTACACACTGAGGAGTGTGAGGTAGGTCGCTGGTGACCCTAATATATCTAAGGAATAAGCCCTTCAGGGAAGAAAGCCAGAGTTGGGTCCAATAAAAGTGAAATCGAAAGTCCAGAGGGTGGGCAAGTACAACCCCCTGGAGTTGCAGGAATAAGTTATTGTACCCCTCACAGAACAGCAAGGTGGACCTGACATCCTCAATCACAGAGGTCCGGTAAGACAATCCGGACACCCACATTTAAGACTCTGAAGATTACCCCCTCTCTTAGGTCTTATTTCAAATTACATGGAAAATGCCCGGAATCCGGGAAGGTTCACCTTCCTCCTGATACTCCTCAAGCTCCATCTACAGAGGTCTCAAGGTTTGAGGAGATAACCTCTGTAATGGATAAAAGGCTCAAGGATACATTGGAAGAGCAGTGTCAATACCACAGAATGAGGGCAGTGGAAGTGCCTCACATCCCGGTTGGTTCATATCGGTATCAGTGTCTAGCAGAAGGTAACTCCATAGGGAGTGCAGGCTAGAGGGGCGAGATGGTATGTGACATTGCTACCTTAGTAAGACCAATACCCAGTTATTCGTCTGTTGGACCAGGAGAAGCTAGACGAGAACATAACCATGATATTCCTATGATCATCCTGGAGGGGAAGTCCCATCCTGTCTCACCTCCTCCAAAGTTTGCAGATTTTGAGTCTCAAGACTGCTCTTTGGAACAGTTAATGAAATCAGTTGCGGAGGTTAAAAGTGGGTTTGCTACTTCTCAAGCCAATCAAAATAATGGGGGGGGGGGGGGGATTTGGGTGCACCGGGTGGGGATCATAGAGGGAGACAACCAATATAAAAAATGTCCATTTGCTTTGACATTCCTCCAAGGTGGTGAGTTACCACGTCAATACAATAGGAGTCAAAGGGGGAAACAAACAGGATAAGGCCACCCCCCACTCACAACATAATAAACAACAAAAAGCCCTCACCTCAATGACATTTACTCCTAACAGGAATGACAATCCAAGGGTTATTTCAATTTCATAACTCGCTCGAGTGGGATAACTTACACTACTTGGATTTGTCACAATGTGTCTATCTCTACTCTTATAAAAACCAACGTCCAGGCTAAATTCCACCCTCCACCCGAAAAAACGTGAGAGGGAGGAGAGAGAGTGCCTCTTGGTAGCGACACCAAAGGGGTTACTGGCTGGTACTCGCCAGTTTACCCGCTTATCATCGGCCACTCTCTCTCTCTTTGTGTGTGGGAAAGAAGAAAGAAAAGTGTATATTCTACCCTAAACAGAATGTAGTGGAAAAGTAATAGTGAGTGCAGCACTGCTTGCTATTCAATCAGTGTGCTCATTGAACCCCTGTGAGTTTCCACAGACAGCAAGATGGAGATAGGCAATAATGGGAGTAGGAGAGTCAAAATTCTTCCATACTTGAGAGATGCCCTGGCCCAAATTATCATGCTCAAGAATCACACTTGAGTAAAGCAGAATGCTTAGACATTTAAAAAAATCAGAAGTGTGGACAGCAACTAGTGTGTATGGGACAAACTTGTCATACAAAAGGGGGATCATCGTGACCAAAAAATGGATAAAGGTTTCTATTTTAAGTTGGAAAGTGGATAAGAAGGGTAGACTGGCCATTGCGACTGCAAACATATTTGCTAGAATCTATAAGTTGGTGGGATACTGTGGCCCTATTATAGATGATATAGAGCCTCTACAAATCATATGTCTAGGGTTGGTCGAATTCCAGTACCTGATTATAATGTCTTGGGATTTTAATGTGGTGATGGATTACCATCTGGATAGGTCAAGTAACAGCTGGTCATTTTTATGTTCTAAAATGCATACCTACATTAGGCAAGTGACATCTGAAGAGAGAAGACCGGTGTTGAAAAGGGGAACACTTATCACAATAAGAAATACAATCACAGTTCTAGAATTAACTGCATACTGTTAGATAAGTCACTTAGAGAGGACGTTAAAGATGTTCAGCAGGCGCTCATTTGTCAGATCATGCGGCAGTGGCTTTAGAATTAAAATTAGACTCTAAAATATGAGAAGATGGACATTAGATCGCTCCCTATTAAAAGATCAGGAATTAATGGATATTTTAAGAACAAGGACAGTTGCATTTTTTTAAAGTAATAGTACATAAGTGACTACGCATATAGTATGGGATGCTTTAAAAGCTTATTTATAGGATGTTTTGATTAGTCTTTCTGTTCAAAGACTAAGCAATAAAGGAATGTAGTCCCATCTCGCTTCTTCCATTCCCGGCCAAAGTCATCGAGAAAGCTGTCAACAACCAGCTCGCCGCCTTCCTCGAAGCCAACAAATCACTCGACCCCTCACAATCTGGCTTCCGAGCCAAACACAGCACTGAGACCGCCCTCATCGCAGCAACAGACGACATTCGAACTCTACTGGACAATGGAGACACAGTCGCCCTCATCCTCCTCGACCTCTCTGCAGCCTTCGACACAGTCTGCCACAGCACCCTTTTACAACGCCTCAGAAACATCGGAATCCAAGGAAAGGCACTGGAATGGATCACCTCGTTCCTCACCGGAAGAACCCAGAGAGTCCGCCTCCCACCATTCAAGTCCGAGGCCTCTGAAATCATCTGCGGCGTACCACAAGGATCCTCACTCAGTCCCACCCTCTTCAACGTATACATGAGCCCCCTCGCGGCCATCGCCCGCCAACACAACCTCAACATCATCTCTTACGCGGATGACACTCAACTGATCCTATCTCTCACCAAGGACCCCAGCACCGCTAAAACTAACCTACACGAAGGAATGAAAGAAGTCGCCGAATGGATGAAACAAAGCCGTCTGAAACTGAACTCAGACAAAACAGAAGTCCTCATCTTAGGTAAATCCCCCTCTGCATGGGACGACTCCTGGTGGCCGGAAGCCCTCGGAAATGCACCCATCCCGACAGACCACGCACGGAACCTTGGCGTCATCCTGGATTCTTCACTCTCAATGAACAGACAAGTCAGCGCCGTATCCTCTTCCTGCTTTAACATTCTTCGCATGCTCAGAAAAACATTTCGCTGGATCCCCTCCGAAACAAGGAAAACAGTCACCCACGCTCTGGTCACGAGCCGACTGGACTACGGAAACACCCTCTACGCAGGTACCACCGCTAAACTCCAGAAGAAACTACAACGAATCCAAAACGCCTCAGCCAGGCTCATATTAGACATCCCACGCAACGAACACATCTCTGGTCACCTTAAAGACCTCCACTGGCTACCCGTCAATAAGAGGATCACTTTCCGACTGCTTACCCACGCACACAAATCACTCTACGACATCGGACCAGATTGCCTCAACTATCGACTATCCTTCTACACCCCCTCCCGCCAACTTCGCTCTTCCGGCCAAGCCTTCGCCACTGTACCTCGCATCAACAAGACCACCATGGGAGGCAGATCCTTCTCATACCTGGCTGCCAAAACATGGAACTCACTCCCCGCTTACCTTCGCCTCACCCAGAATCACCTAGCGTTCAGAAAGCAGCTTAAAACGTGGATATTTGACAAATAATCCACCTCCCCTTCCTAAGCGCCTTGAAACCCTCTGGGTATGTAGTGCGCTATATAAATGTTATGACTTGACTTGACTTGACTAGTCAAAGACTTGGAGCATGAGATTGTGGGGTTAGAAAAAAAGTGCTGGGAGCAAGCAGATGATGATGATTCTATTGAGAGGAGACTGAAAGAAATTCAGGTGCAGAAATTTAGACTGACTGCCATTCTGGAGGAAAGAGTCTGGGCACGTTGGGAAGCCAGCAAATTAGTACACTTTGAGTATAGTGAGAATGTGGGGAGACTCCTGACGTGGAAAATTAAGACAGAATTGGCAAGAAATTAGATACGGATAATAAAATGTAGGAAAATGTGGAACAGACTAGTAGAAGCACTGGAGGTGGAGCAAGTCTTTGTCGAATTTTTGGAAACTCTATATATAAAGAATTTGAACGTGTCAGAGGATTAGGTCAATGATTGGCTGGAAGGTCAGGACGTTGGGAAATTTTCAGTGGAAAAAGGGAACCTTTGATGAGGAGATAACTCAAAGTGAGGTACTGTTGATGATTATTAAAAGTAAGAGAGGGGAGGCGGCTGGCTCAGATGAACCTCCTAATGAATTTTTGTCAATATTGAGTGATATAATATGCCAGGTAATGACCCAGCTCTTTGCAGAAATTTGGGAGGAAGGAGCTTCGAGCCTACAATCTTGGGAGAAAGCAGTGGTTATATTAATTTTAAAACCAGGAGAAGATCCAATGTCTTGTGACCAATTTCACTTCTGAATTGTGACTATGAGCTCTTTGCCAGTATTTTGGCTAACAGGCTGAGTGATGTAATCGTATGGCTGATAGCAGAAGATCAAAATGGTTTTGTGAAAGGGAGATTTATGCATCACTTAAGCCACAAGTTAATAGGGACTATTGATTTGATAATTGCAAATAAAGTACCACTGGCGATTATTACCCTTGACGCCATTATGGCATTTGATTGGGTGAATTGGCAGTATCTGTACACCCTTCTGGGCCATTAAAATATGGGTACTAAGTTCTGTAGGGCCATACGGGTCATTAATAGGGCGCCTTCAGCAAAGTTTGCTGAATGGTAACCCTACACCAAGCTTTAAGATAACAAGAAGGACCAGACAGGACTGGCTCCTTTCCCCCTTGCTTTTTAATTTATATATTGAGCCCTTTGCCAAAAAGATTAGGGTGGAACAGGGGATTATACCCTTTGCATATGGTACATGGTCGAAGAAAATTTCCGTGTATGTGGATGATGTAATGGTATATATGCAAGATTTAGCTCCCACTTTGGAAAGTCTAGACCACATGATAATAAACTTTGGGAATGTGGTTGGGTATGAGGCCAACTCTTCCAAGACAGAGGTTATGGTGTGGTATATAGATGACAGCTACAGGTTGATCAAGAAGGAACTAAAATATTTGGCCAAAAAGGTATGTTGCTTCTTAGAAAACCTGGCAGAGCAAACTTCCATAAAACAATGGTAGAAACAAACATGCTATTGCTTAGTTGGTCCTATCTTCCATTAACGATACTTGGGAGTGCTAATTTGATAAAAATGTCAATACTTCCGAAATGTTATTCTCTTTTTAATATGATACTCCGCCATTTTAAGAGCACATTGCTGCAAAAACTTCATTGTAGAATAGACTTATTTATACTAATGATAATAATTTATTCGGCGGTATTCACAGCCATAAAAGATACAATAATAAAAACAGAGACAAGGCTTGGAACACGTTCATCAGTACAGCTGATTAACAATCTAGGCAATGTGCAAAAAACGCAGAACCCATTCACCCAATAACACATCTAGTATTTCTAGATCTGAGTACTGCTCTTAAGAAATTAATAACTGCAAAGATCTTATAATCATTAGGCAGCAGCTGCAGATACATCAAGGCAACCCGGGCTTGTCTAAAAAAGCATAGTTTTTAAATGGGGTTTAAGATACATTCTCTTGGGGTGAGAAAAATATTTACATAAAAGTACAAAATGTAAGGTATACTGTGGAGATCTATTGTCGCAGCCACAGGGACCTTTCAACTTATCGTGTAAAACAAAACCAGCCGGCAGAGCTAAAAGATAGTGGAGCTGGTTAAATCTAAAATGAGTTATTAAAAATCTATCATAGGCATTTCTTAAAATGCATAGGTACTTCTCCATGCCCTGTACTGATTTTAGAAGAGTGTGCCCTATCACCGCTGACTTAATAAGCTCAGTATTTTTGAGGGAGGTGGTTGTATGTTTAAAAAATAGATCCTTCACTATACTCAGATCCTGTGGTTTCACTGAGTCAGGCTTTAAGAAAATGTTTGCCCTGCCCAGAGTTAGAAACATCTCTTTAATATAACGTAACCAGGTGATTTTTAGCATGTGGTCTAATGATAAACAATCTGAGACGGTTAAGAGCCAGCTCATTATTAGAACAGAGTTTCACCTAACGGGTCAAGAGTTTTACTGCTACCATGTCCGCTATGTAATTTAATCCTAGTTCCTCATGCACAGAAAATGAGGGAGTCACTGAAGAACCTTCAGTATATGTTTCAGAAACTTATTCTCTGCGATCTGGAGTTTGCTGGTGCAATTTAGCGCCAAACCTCACTTCCGTACAGAGCCTTGGATATACTGAAGGACTGATAAAGCTTTATGATCACACCGGAGGTCCAGGACCTGGTCTATGCGCATAGCTAGCAATGGCTCCCATGGATTTGTTCATATCGCCAACCTTCCCCTCTAGCAACTGTTTTCAGTTCAATTTTTCATTGAATAAAATTCCCAAATAATGGAAAGCCTGGACCTTGGTTAGAGTATGAACACCTGCTTTGAATGTCTTAGAGCTGGTCTTCGAGGGCCAAATTCCCAAACGTACAACTTTGTAAAGTTGGTTGACAACTCCAACCTACTCATAAAGGCAACAAATCCATCAATGAGGGCCTGTAGGACCCTTGCTGTGCGTGTCACCAACACAGCGTCGCCAGCATATGAAAGAACTGGAATTGCTTTCTTATCCACTTGGGGAGAGTCTATCTGCAAAGAAGTCAAGGCCGCCTCTTGGCCAATAATATATATGGTAAATAAAAAAGGGGCTAAAATGCACCCCTGTGTACCCCCTGGTATAATTAAAATTATCAGTGGATCCTTCTCCCTGTGAGTATCTAACCGTAGCTGTAGTGTGGGCATGGAGGATCTTTAGTAGATTTACAATGGTGGGCTCAACCCCTAGGGAATCGAGTTGGGCCCATAGTTTATTGCGGTTCACTCAGTCAAAAAGCTGCAGTGAGTTCCATGAAACCCAAAAAAGAGGGCGCCAGATTGAGCAATAGTATATTTGGCAATTATTAAATAAAGAATCAAACATTGCTCCGTGGTTGCATTTCCCACTCGAAAGCCGTACTGCGCATCATTAATGATGTTATTCGACTCGGCCCAATCAGAAAGCCATTAAGTTAGACCCTCCCCAGGACTTTGATTGAAGAGTCAATGAAAGAGATAGGGCGATAATAGTGAGGATTATTCTTATCCCCCTTCTTAAAGATCGGCACGATTGTGGCAGTAGACCACGACAGTGACAACCTATTCTTTTCTGAAGCATTTAACACCCTCGTCAAAACCGTGACTCATACATCAGTATTATCCCGGAAAAGATCCGGGTGAACCCCATCAGGAAGGGGGCCTTGCTACGGGCCAGTCCCTCAATGCCCACCCGCATTTCATCCGAGGTGAAAATTATGGGAATGTCCACCTGGGCTAACCCTATCTCATGGGCAAATCCCGTTCATTGTCCAAAATTATATACCCCTTCATAATGGACAATCCATTCTTCCGAGTGATGTGTTGACATAAGGCAGGCTTCAGTGGCTCAGAGAAACAGGGTCTGTTTATTACTTGTGAAAATAAAGAGCTATCCAGCTGCTCACTTGCTTGGGTTAATTCTTCCCATACCTGCCCCTGTAGTGTTCATCTCCGGTCCTTGAGGACTACCTTGTATTTGGTGCGACAATCAATCACCCTATCTCTGTCCCTGGGGGTCTCTTTCGAGCACTCTTTAGGAGATGAAGGGCCTGAGAACACTTATTGTCAAACCATTTTGGATAGTCGGGGATGGATTAGACTACAGAGGCTGGCAATAAGCTAGCAGTGGACTGCGTGATGGCAATGAATGAATTAATAATCTCTACATTGGATGCTAATGGCTCTAGGCAGGTTTGAATCTCCTTTTGTCGAGATTTAAAAAGAGAATAATTAAAAACCTTAGAGTCTACCTGCGACCAATGTAGACGTGTCCCCTGATAAGTTAAGGATAATGAGCCTACAGATCAACAAGGTGCTTCAATTGGTTAACCACCCTCTTAAACATTAGTGTCAAGGGGTTATGATCGATATATTCATTATGTAAGATCTTAAAACAGAGTGAGGACCCTCCCAGTGAGGCAGAAACAACAATATTGTCAATAATTGTCATGTGACCCAGTTGGGGGAATACCAGTATTAAAAGGGTCCATTCTCTTAGATATAGTAAACACTGGGACCGACCGCCTGTGGTGCGGCAGTCCCGCCCCCACGATTAGGATGCCACCGCCACCGGCACCGGCATCCCCCATCCCCATTTCCAGCATTGTGGCGGGCGGTGCTCCACAGCACCACCCGCCACAATGCTGGGAATGCACAAGGTGACAGGCACCGTGAGGTGCCTGTCACCATGTCCATGAAAATTTAGGGGGGTACAATAGGTACCCCCATGTGCACCACCCACCCACCAGAGTCCCAGGGGGTCCGCAACGGGCCCCCGTAAGGAAACTCCGCCTGTCTTTTTGTGGCGGCAATGCCGCCACGGAAAGCCATGTTTCCTCCCCCATTCTAATATGGCTGGCGGTGTCTAGCAGACACCGCCACCATATTAAACCTGGTACATGGGTGGTGGGCAGGGACGGATGTAGGGCAGATTGCCGCCCGCTCTACATCCTAATGACCCCCTAACTTATGAGCGTGTAGGAGGCTATTCACTCATTTATATAGGCCTCTAAGGGCAGAAGAATTGCAAGAAGAAAGTTTTGAAGGACATATGATAACGGGGGCATCACTCTGCCAGATTTTCAATTATATGCATGGGCTTTTCAATAAAAAAAACTTTACATTTCTGTCGTCTGAGAAGGGTGGGTGAGGGGGTGGCCAGCTGTGCGAGGCATGGCTAAAGGAAGTGGAGGGTGGTAGGTCCAAGTTTATGTATAAATTTGGTGAATATGGGTACTTCAAAAATGTAAGGCTATAAGTGTTTTTAGGCGGCGGTCTGATTGTGGGCCCAGATTTGGCGAGTAACAAACCTGTCATACTACAGTAGGTACGTCCCAATATGGGACTCCCTGGGTGCCCTGGAATGTTTGAAAGACAGGCTGGCTGTGAATTTAAGGGCAGCAGGCATTATTGGATGTGGCCAGATCCTTCAAGAGGGGAAGCTGTGTTCATAGGAGCAGTTTCAGCATGTAACCAATAAGATGATGTCCATGTTTAAATTTATCTAGCTACAAAGCTGGAATCAAGCCATGGTAGGACACAAAGCTGGCACCAACAATTTGGAGGAGCACTTGATCAAAAGCCCACACTGGAAGAAGATGGTGGCAATCTGGTATGGGTTAATCATGGATATCTCAGAGGAAGGGCAAAGTACACCTAACTCTTTGTGGGTGGAAATAATGCAGAATACAAGTCTCAACCAGTTATGGCAAGTATCTTTCAGTTTATTATATATGGTGGGTAAAATGGCATATCTCAGAAGGATCTATGTTGGGCCATTCAGAACGTAAATTCAGAACAAGAATTCTCGAACATAAGAGCAATATCAGGACATCAAATATGAAATCCACAGTGGCTGCGCACTTTGTTGAAAAGAGACACAACATAGCACAGCTACAATTTATGGTATTGGAAAACGTTGTGAACACAGAAGGAATGAGCATGAAGAACAAACTACTACAGAGGGAAAACTTTTGGATTTTTTTCCTGTGCACGATGCAACCCACTGGTTTGAATGACAGGATGGAATTTTTATGTTACTTATAAACATCATATAATTCAGTATTTCACAGGCTCACTTCAGTGATGATGTGATCTAATGTTCATTAACACTTGTAAATGTTCACATGCTAGCTTATTTATATACACAATCTTGGATATGGATGTATATTGTTTAGTCCTAAGACAGTATTTTTACACACTACAGACACTAGAATAAGGAAATTCTCCCATTCTCCCAATTCACAACCCTTTTCTGTTTCACTTCACACATTTTCCCCAATACAAGATGGCGCCAATCTTAGATAGAAACAAGTCTGTCATTTATTTTCAACACTCCGCCGTTGAACGCAGATTTCTAACTTTATTAACAGAACCACACACAACTTCACATTAACCACATCGGGCGAAGTTGCTGACATATACTTTAACAGACCGAGTAAGTACATTTCTCGAACTGTGACCGCTATGGCGTCTATTTTAAGACCTATAGAATATGAATCTGGGGTTTTACATTATTAATTTCGCCATCATTTATCCGCACACAACGATATGATATTCAGACTGTTTTTTATCTGTTGGGAACACCGCGCAATTGACACGCAAGCTCTAAAACATCTGCACACGCCTTTAAATGTAACCGTGAACAGTAACTTTACACATGAAGACGATTTGGATGTGTAATATGACTAGAAAATATGTTGCACGCTTCAGCTAGATTCACGATGTTTTATTTTTGGCAAGAGTGCTTTAACACTCTTGAGCACTGATTATTATTTGTTCTCCCACTAAAGAATACGGTTAATTGAGCATGTTTTGAAAAAACTGTTAACTGAATAATGGCAATCTGTTTGCAAGATAGAATATGATCAACTAGACCCTTAACCATCATCTTTACCCATTATCATCGCTGTTTATTCTAGATTTAATGTTGGAATACTGATAAATGCTAATTAAAATAGAATACAGAGGATTTTTCCTCATAATCAGATCTGTTAATTTTTGTTACAGAGATTTCCCCTGATGAAGTGCTTATGGATAGCACGAAATGCATAGGGATCTATGTTTAAATGCTTTGGGATATCCAAACTAACGGAATCATAATTGAATTGGAATGTACAAATGATTGATAATTTGGACATAAGAAACAAAATGAAGTAAAGAACACAATGAACTGAAAGTTGAATTGGTTTACTTTTTCTATTACCCTCATCGGGTTCTATATACGCTGTGCAATGGGGGACAAACCCTAACAGGATTTGCTTTATAGATTATTCTTAAACGCTTGATGGAACAGAAAGCGAAGCCCCAGCTGCACGCGACAGAGGACAACCTATGATTAAACGCGGTGCGTGTCTTACACTCTTGTTGATATCTCAGAAGGAACAATCTTTTTTCCCTCCACAGAGTCTACTGGTCACCAAAGAGGCTACCAAAATGGGAGGGTCCTAGTGAGCCATATTGCAAGAAATGTGGCCTAAAGAACGCTAAAGATGTCCATATGTTTGTACTTTGCTGTAATATTCAGGATTTCTGGAAGAACGTTTGTAAGTTTCTGAACGACCTCTAGCATACTCAAATCTAGGTAAGCCCAGAATGATCATTTTTGGGAAGTCACCAGAAGCTGGAGACCCTTTGGGTTATGGCAACAAATTAGTATTCCATTTAATGTTGTTGGAAGAAGACAGATCGGAAAGTATTGGATCCAGTCTATGCCCCCTCAGAAGCAGAGTGGCTTGACTCAGTATTATATGTTCATAGGATGGATTCAAGCCGTACTCCCTCTTAAAAGTTGCTAAGTTATGGCTCCCCTTGACTATTTGGCTGGAAATGAGTGATGGAGGATAATTTTCGAGTTCAATTAAGAAGGGATTTAGATGGTCTTTTCTTCAATTTGGTCCTATGGTTACAGCGGTTTGGGGACACGGCATGGTAGTCAAGACTGGGAAACGGTGAATAACCTTTACAACAAAACTTTTACCAAGCAGTGCCTTTACAACGCAACGCGGTATTTACAACGCAAACCATTACAACGCATTGCGCTGGGGGGCGCTCTAGGATAGGGAATAAGTTTAATTTACTATCCAACACCTTCCCTAGTGTCCACGGGGACTGATGTTGGAATAGTAAATTAAACTTTTCACTATCCAGCACCTCTAAGCGCTATGCATTGTAAAGGTTTGCGATGTTAAACCGCGTTGTAAAGGCATGCGTGGTAAAAGCATGCGTTGTAATGTCATACATCCCTGGGAAACAGCCATTTCAACGCGGTTTTTACCACGCGTTGCAATTACATCACATGCGTTACAACGCATGTGATGTTGCAACGCGTGGTAACCCCCCTTTCCATAAGCTGTGTCCTCGAAGGCTTCCTCTAAAGGCAGACTACAGCGACAGAGGGGAAGCTTGGAGGTTTCAGCTAGAAGCAAGCCAGGCAAATGAGGACAAAAAAATCATTTATTACGTGACAGTTTTACATTTGGAGCAATGCAGGTATTCTTTAAGGTTGAAGCCATTTAGTTGAGTATTTTTAAAATGTTATTTTATCTATTCTGTACGCCAAAAGACATGTTGTGTGATTTTTATGGAAATCGGGGATTTGAATATTAACCTAATGTCATAAATTAAGGTTGTGAATTTGTAATTTATCGCTATTTTATTGGTTTCTCAGTAAATGTAATGGTTTACAGAAGACAAAAGATTTTCATTGTAGAATAGCAGGATCGTCTGCAATTTTGTCACCAGATTTGACTTTTCCAATTAAAGTGGCACAGGCCCTCATTCCAAGAGGCCTGAGGTTGTCTGGCCCCTCTGCAAGCACCTGTTTGCACAGGGGCCAGCATTATAAGTCATGCAAGTGTTATCACACCCAGTAAGCGCCAGAATCTGCATGTTATTCCCCATTATCAGTGAAGAAGTTGTCATAGATGATACTTATCGCACCCTTCTTTGTGCTTATCAGAATAAAAAGCATTAAAGTCCATCCATGCCAAGCGGTAGGTGAAACCTAGGCAAAGACTGACGTTTATGTAGGGACGACTATAAACCTTCTCTTGATAAGCACCTTTAGATGTCATAAACACACTGCAGTTTGCAACATTGGCTCCAATGCACAGAAGTGCAAACAAGGTGAAAGCGTGAGCAGCCTTCTTATCTGTGTTCACAATCACACCCACAAGTTTACAGCCACACTGTACCAGCAGGTACCACAGGACCAATTATCTGCATCTTCAAAGGGACACAAAGAGGCTGAGTGGACACGCTTCACTTTATTAACATTGCTATTTTAAAAATATCTCCTCAAATTTACCGAAATATAAATGAGTAAAGTCTTTCTGAACATACTAATTTCATTCTTTTCATGTTTTTTTTAAAAGGTTAAATCTACTGGAAACTTAATATGATCTAAATCATCTATTATTTTAATTATGTTACCTGTCTATCTCTTTTTTGGCGTAACGCTGAAATAAAGAGTATTGAACTGAACTGATAAATATATTAGTAGAAAATGTCTGCACACCGATGCTTCAATCAATCATGAAAAATTCCCTGACTGTTTCCGAAAATAGAATTATTTCGAAAACCAGGAGAGTTCAGAAAATTGGTAGCAAAAAAATGACAGTGCTACTGCAGTAAGTATTCGAAATGAATATGGGTTCAAACTTATAATTATCTTATAAGAATTACTGAAGAATATAATATAATATATATAATAATATATAAAAGAATATAAGAATTACTGAAAGCTCTGCTGAGACTTTTCCTCCGGCAGGAAACAATCCTGTGTTATCACCGGTGGTACGGTATCGAGAGTCAGACTGGGACAAAAAAATTGCCCGGGGACCAAAATAAAAGTGGCCCCCATTAACGAGCAAGATAGATAACAGAGTGGCCCACATTTGCAAATCAGGCCAGTTTTGAACTTGTAAAGACACACTGTATGGTTATTTTGCAATGTATGTGAGACTGCATGCGTTTGTGTTTGCTGCAGTCAATGCTTGTGGTAATATCAGAGAAACCAAAAGTAAAAACTTGCTCACCTGGCCATAAAAGAGTCCCACAAACTGCTAAAAACCAACCCACGCATTGACCTGTCAGACCAGCCCATCTGGCACTGCCTGATTACCCTTTAGGCCAGTCTGACCCTGAAGATATCTATCCTGGGTGTAAGTACTTCTAGTTGACATTTGACAGTAACACAAAATCACCTCCTGATAGTGTTTCAGGACAAAACCCTCTTTTTCGACACCCCAGAATCGACCTGGACCTGGTTGACCAAGGAGAGTCCCCTCCAACCCAGTGCTACAGTTCCACCCTCCAGGGCCCGGGCCGGGGCCCTGCAACATCGCCAAAGACAAGCAGAAGCCGCACACACTCCCGCAGGGGCAGATACACCCGCAGAGCCATGTCTGGCTCACCCACTGGTACCGCCCAGAGACCAGGTCCTTAGATCGGTCAGACCCCCGGAGACACCCCTACTAAGAATCTGAGCATTGAATCTACTGCCTCAGACCTCTCTCGCAGTCCGGTACTCCTGGGATGACCGACCCAACCAGTAACCATGTAAGCTGAATACACCCCTAGGGTGAATTAGAGACATACAGTCACATCACAACATAACTTTCAGATGACTCTGCTGATGCATCAAAGATATCCTGACTAAAGGAGGATTCCTCCACGCAACTCCGAAGCTAAGCATTCTAGTTTGGCCTGTTAACTTTGGAATTTACCGGGGCAACAGATGCTTCCATTCTTGAAGCATAAGGTGGGGGGGGGTTGGGACCTTTGTCCTAAGTTCTTGTTTGATTGTATTGTTTTGTCCTTGCAGCACTCTATCCTTACACCACGATAGACACATACATAGCCCACACAACAGCAAACGAGACGCTACCCACAGTCAGATGGTATCCTGACCAGTCCCTCTACCAGACTGGGCCCTAAGGACTCCAGGTCCATCCAAGCGAAACATGACACAGATGTTAAATAACGGAGACCCTCTCCGAGTACTGTCATGGAATGTAAATGGTCTGCTCGACAGAGTCAAGCGGACTGCAGCCCTGCGGTACACCCAAAGACATGCTTCTGATATACTCTTGCTCCAGGAGACCCACCTCATGGGTAACCCCTGTTGCTTCCCCACAAGAAACATATAGGACAGGGTTTGACACTCGGGCTCTGAGTAGGGTTCACGCGGGGTGGCAATTCTCCTGAAACGCAATCTCCCCTTTGTGCTTACTCATGTCACCAACGATCCTCAAGGAGGCTTTGTGGCCTTGACCGGAACGCTGGGAGGGAATGTCCTCAGCCTAATGTCCATATACACTCCTCCTACGAAGATCACACTAACCCTGAGGCGAACCAGCGACATCATTGCTTCCCTGCCCCTGGGTGAGACAGTAATAGTGGGTGACTTTAACGCGGTCATGAAGCCAGACCTCGACACCACAGGTATACCCTCCACCACTAGGACACTACAAGCCAAACATCTGGTAAACTGGGCAAACACTTTGGGCATTTGCGATGTCTGGAGGACATGGAACCCCCGAGGCAGGCAGTACACTCACACTTCTGCGGCGCACCACACACATGCACAAATAGACATGATCTTCATGCCGGCCCCTGAATGCCAAAAGATCAGAGAGATCATTATCCTCCATCGAGGCATCTCAGATCACTCACCTCTGCTTCTGACACACTCCACCCTAGGTGGAGGATGAATGCTTGGTTCCCTCAAGATAAAGACTTCAAAAAGGCAATTCAAGTGGAGCTTTGCCAGTACTGCCTCACCAAACAAAGCTCCGTTCCCTCCCCAGATACTCTCTAGGAAGAGGGTAAAGCCACCATCCACTGCATTGCTAAAGGCCAACTCAGACTCAAACGTCCGCCCAAGATAGCCAGATTACCCTCCTCGAGGCCCAGGCGACCCGCCTAGAGAGGACTCACCCACTTCCCTCCCCCTGCGGTGTTCCAAACTTTTGCCGACTACTATTCCAGACTCTACTCTGCCCAAAGACCTGAGATCTCTCTCTCCGAACTGATCAACCTGGAGGGTCTCCACCTTCCCCGCCTCAGTTTGGTTGAATCAGCCAGAATTGATCTCCCCATCACACATGGAGAAATAAACAAGGCCATATCTCGAATAGCAGCAGGGAAAACACCAGGCCCGACGGCTTTCCACAGGAATACTATGCAGCATGTCGGGAAATACTTTTCCCTCACCGCCCTGATGTATTTGCTAAGGCCTCTGAGGTGAGATCATTCCCACCAGAAACCGATGCGGCTACTATAGTTGTCATTCCCAAAACTCAGCCACCCTCACCAAACTGCGCAGACTACCGACCAATCTCTGTCATTAATATGGAGGTCAAAATATAAGCCATAATCCGGGCTCAATGTCTAAGACCATGCCTCAACAAACTGATCCACCCAGACCAGTGTGGCTTCATGCCAGCACGAGGTACAAGACATTACCACCAATGTCTCCATCTGGTCCTAGCGAACCGCTAGTCACTAGCCCCCTACCTAGCACTCTTCCTAATCGACTTAGAAAAAGTCTTCAATGCGGTTGGCTGGCACTATCTGGAGGACGTGTTAGTCGAAATGGGCTTGGGTCAACACTTCCGCTGCTTAGCTAGGGTCTTGTATTCTAGACCCAAGCACGGGTGCTCATCAATGGAGCGCTCTCAGAGATGTTCCCGATTGGAAGAGGCACGAGACAGGGGTGCCCCCTCTCGCCCCTCCTTTTCACCCTGGCGATAGAGCCCCTGGCCTATCTCATTCGATTTGATGAACAGATTAAGGGATGGAAGTGGCAAGGCTCCCACGAGGACAAGATTGCTTTATATGCAGATGACGTAGTGCTTTTCCTCGCGGAGCCTGCCCAATTTGGACCTAGGTGCCTCCAAATACTATGCTCCTTTGAATATTTCTCAGGTCTGCATCTGAATTCAGCTAAGTCAACCTTGGTCCCTCTTCATCTGTCAAGGGACTGTTTCGACTGGCAGTCAACTATACCCATCAGGCTGCAATCGTTTAAATATCTGGGTCACGTTACTACCCTAATTAGCATGGCCGCTCAACATCACCCCATTAATCAGGAGGGCCAAAGACGATCTCCGGAAGTGGTAAACCTTGCCGCTTAACCCCATAGGGAGGGTCGCCCTTTTTAAGATGATGATTCTCCCCTGATTCTTATATATTATCCAAACTACCACGTTTCATATTCCTCAGACCTGGTTCAGGGAACTAGACAGTCTTGCTACCAAATTCCCCTGGAGCTGGAGGAGACTGCAAATGGCTCTGTCCTACTGCCAGATCCCACCTTTCGACAGGGGCATGGGCATGACTAGTCTATACTTATGTTATCTAGCAACCCGCCTACTCACTCTGCATGATTTGTTCAATGGGGCTGATCGGATCCAGCATACAGGGTCGAGCTGAGTGAACTGGGACTTCCCAAAATCTAAGCAATGATGTACGGGGGACCAATACCCAAGACTCTGACTGTGGTGACACGCACAGTTCTGCTGGCTTGGCGTGCTTCCCAGTGGGCGAATAAACTAAACCAACAAACACCTCTATGGCAGGGCACCTGGCTTAAAGAAGTGGGAGAGATGGAGGGGTTCCGGGCATGGGACCTGATTGGTATTTCACAGCTTGGAGACATATGGGCTGGCGACCACATACGCACATTCCAAGGCCTGCATACCCACTATTCCCTCCACCCATCGCAATTCTACAAGTATTTGCAACTATGCCACACCCTCAACACGTATTTACCAAGCGGCACGACACTCTCAGAATATAGCACACAGAAGTGCAGACTATAATGGGAAACCTGGGTAAGGGAGGGGTATCACAAATATATTGTTCCTTAACTGATAACAACCCAACCACACTAGACCGGCTCAGATGTCAACAGGAGAACTGGTTGGGCTCCTTTGAGGAGGAAGACTGAAGAGATGCCTTGATGGCACCCAAAACCATTACTACCTTAGCCAAGCTCCGCATTGTCCAACTATTTTATCTCCACACCGCCTACCTCACTCAAGATCGCCTCTACAGAGCAGGCCTGCGACCAAATCCATCCTGTACACGCTGTGGCCAAGAACCAGCGGAAACACTAGAAACTGAACTTACTGAAGTCTTGGGTTGGGAGGTTCCACACAACTCCCTGAACATACTCCTTGGGGTCATGGATGGGTTGGACGGATCTAGAGTAGATAAACTATTCCTGGGTACTGCAATGATGGTGGCCAAGAGGGACATCGCGGCCGCATGGAAAAAACCAACCCCCCCTCTAGTATAACTAAGTGGCGCAGGAGGGTGGACTGGTGTGCACCACAGGAAAAGCCTCTTTACGAAGCCAGGGGATGCCCGCCAAAAAACTGCAATATTTGGGGCAAATTGTTAGGACAGATCTGGTAATGAAATTTTCTGCCTCATTTTCTCTAACTAATCTGTATGAGATCTCATAGGAATATGGATTGCAATGTACTTCAAAACCCTGTGGACATAAAAGTATTTTATTGTTCAATTGTTTTGCTAAAATGTGCTGTACCATTTCACTTGTTCAATTAAAATCAATAAAATTGAATATAAAAAAAAATAATATTTGGGATATAATTCTCAATGTGTCCTAAAAATACTTCCAACACAAAAGTACATTTTTTACATCAGGAGCATAGATCCCGTCCATCCAGAACAAATATTTCGCTAACATTGCTGAGTAGTTTGTTACTACACAGGTAAGGGTTACTGCCCACTGTTCTGGGTTTTAATGGCTGTTAATTGCTCTCCACAATTATGCTGGATGCGAGGATGTATAATGAGAGAAAGAACAAGCAAAGGGCATTTTTCTTTTCACCAACGGGGTCTCAGAGACATCATAAACAACAGGGAGTTCTGATTGACATTAAATAGGCAATGAGACAGAAGCTTGAAATATCTATGATGTTATTCTGAATCCCAAGTTGAATGACATCCCTATTAATCACGTTTACCCATCTATAATTGTAAGTCATGTATGACCACAAAATCATCCAGCCCTGCCTTCACTTGCTATGCAGGGGCAAAGAAGTAATGGGGGAGAAATACACAACATGGCCTCACCTCCTTATCACAAACTTGTTTTTAAAAACCTTATTTCCTGCCATCCACCCCTACCATTCCTTGTTCCTTCCCTCCCCACCTGAAGCTGTGCTCTCTGCTCTCCATCGGTGCAGTGAGCCAGTGCTGTGCTGTCAGACTCCTTGAAACCCCTGTCGGAGCCCGAGCATTACATAGTAGAGATGTTAGTCCACTACATACTAAGCAATAAAAACTCAGTTCAAATTAGTTTGGGAATACTGCATCAGAATAGTTACTCTTGAAATTACAGTAATCACTAATATCAGTTATTTTGGTATGTTGTGAAAATTTTGGCATAATATTTGCTCTCAAGGGCATCTTGAAAAAAGGGGTGTTATACTGGGATTCGGAAAAATTAACCCAGTTTTAACAATAGTCCCTTTTTTATGGTTTCTCGCTACTAAAATGAAAGCTCCCACACTTCCTAAATTCCTTCTCTTTTTAGGTCTTGCATAGCGTTGCAGCGCAATGCGCTGTTTGCTTTGCGAGGCATGCAGTATACACTGTAGCTGGGGGAAGCTCTGCCCACTTTCCGTCCATAATTTTCATTGGCTTCAATCTTAAATTCATCATTGTGATTGGTTTGTGGCTTTTTAATCCAGCCTCCTGACGGCCATTACGTCATTTTTGTTCTTCCGAGGCTATCAGCCCCTTTAGGACTTGTTGCCCTGCCTTCCCCCGTTCCCTCCCGCAGTCCTTAATTGTTTTGACCACAACCAACCCCCAACCCCCTCCAATTCGTGCCTTCTTTAATGCCTGCACTCCTGTTTAAAATGCAATAGGGCTCGCGTAAATACGAGTCCTGTTGGTCTTGAGGGTGATATCCGAGGGCCTCTGGGGACTTACAGTGCAGTCCAAGGCACAGGCTGCAGAACGATCCCATGACGGGAGCAGGTGGCTCAACAGGAGGCCTCAGCATGGGACAGTAGAGCTAGGGGGCTGCAGATCATGCGCTTAATGCAGCAAGGTGCCTTGGTATCCTGCAATGTGCACACTTACCATTAGGCAAGGCTTGTCATAGACCCGATCTGCCACTGTGACAGCAGCCTGTCATCCTGCGTTTTGAGTAGATGCCTGGCTTTTAGAACAGGTGCTTGTCCAGCGTGTGACTTGGTAAAGTAGTATTTACAAAGCTGCTTTGTTGGATCGGTGACGAATGGCAACGTTAGGGCGAGTACCATATTATAGCATATAATGGTATAGTGACAGCATCTTCGTTTTCCCTTGAGCTGTAAATTCAATGTTCCCTTCTTTGGTGTTCTGTGAAAGTATTAATCTTTTTAACATCCACATGCAAGTGGCCAGGCAAGCGTTTCTCTCTTCTGCACAAGTTCTTTGGCGTGTTATATACGCACTCTGGTGGTCTCGGCTAGACATGTGGACATATGTGACATGAATACACACCCGGGCGCTTTTGTTTGCCACAACTTAAATATTGTCAACAATGGACGGCTTGTGCCTGTCATCTTGGCTGCAATGTGGGCAAGTGGCAGTTGAATGACACTTGTTTTTAAGCTTCGGACCAGTACGCCGCCTTCATTTATTGCTATCCTCGTCAAAACGCAAGCTTTCTGCCTAGTGAGACATCTATTTTTCTGTGACAGTTGTGACTGCAAGGGTTCGCGTTGGATTGTGCTGAAGCTGCATGGGATGGATTGGCGTGCACTGCGAGTAAGTGAGCAAATTCAGTGAGTCTTTATTAATAATATGTCTTTTGTGTGCATTGGCTCAACATCTTCTTCCTTGCCAGAAGCTCTTCGAAGGTGACGATGAGCGCAAACTCCGAACTTTCTATGAGAAGCGCATGGCCACCGAAGTTCCTGCTGATCCCTTGGGGGATGAGTGGAAGGTGAGGTGAAACTGTGCTAATGTGCTTTGTGGAATGTTGCAAATGACCATCAGAATGCATGGAAAAGTAACTTGGTGGTGGTGGTGGGGGGGGGGGGGGTTGTAATTGAATATGTGTAACTTAATTGTTTTGGAAATGCAAGTGTTAAGCATTTTCATGTTAGTACTGCTCCCATTTCCTGGCTTGGTAGTTCGGACTGGACTGTTCCCATGAGGCACAGGGTCAGAGCGGATTTGCATATAGCCAGTGTCTAACCCAGGGTGGTGTGGAGTGCAAAAAAACGATGGATTTAGGCCCAGATCTTTGTACTGGGTTGAATGTATGACATTGTTCTACATTCTGTCCATCAACTGTGTTTTTTGCAATTTTCACCCCGAGTGGGCTGGGTATACTCAGACGTGAGTCCCAGGCTCTCCACACCACTGGAGTCAAGCTATCCAGGCTGAATGAAGGCTGATAGCCAGAAACCGGTCCTTGGATGCTTGATTCCGGTCTGGGAAAGACATGGCTTGGTAGTTTGGACTGGACTGTTCCCATGAGGCACATGGTCAGAGCTGATTTGCATATAGCCAGTGTCTAACCCAGGGTGGTGTGTAGTGCAAAAAAACGATGGATTTAGGCCCAGATCCTTGTACTGGGTTGAATGTATGACATTGTTCGACATTCTGTCCATCAACTGTGTTTTTTGCAATTTTCACCCCGAGTGGGCTGGGTATACTCAGACGTGAGTCCCAGGCTCTCCACACCACTGGAGTCAAGCTATCCAGGCTGAATGAAGGCTGATAGCCAGAAACCGGTCTTTGGATGCTTGATTCCGGTCTGGGAAAGACATGACTTGGTAGTTCGGACTGGACTGTTCCCATGAGGCACAGGGTCAGAGCTGATTTGCATATAACCAGTGTCTAACCCAGGGTGGTGTGGAGTGCAAATAAACGATGGATTTAGGCCCAGTTCCTTGTACTGGGTTGAATGTATGACATTGTTCTACATTCTGTCCATCAAATGTGTTTTTTGCAATTTTCACCCCGAGTGGGCTGGGTATACTCAGACGTGAGTCCCAGGCTCTCCACACCACTGGAGTCAAGATATCCAGGCTGAATGAAGGCTGATAGCCAGAAACTGGTCCTTGGATGCTTGATTCCGGTCTGGGAAAGACATGGCTTGGTAGTTCGGACTGGACTGTTCCCATGAGGCACAGGGTCAGAGCTGATTTGCATATAGCCAGTGTCTAACCCAGGGTGGTGTGGAGTGCAAAATAACGATGGATTTAGGCCCAGATGCTTGTACTGGGTTGAATGCATGACATTGTTCTAAATTCAGTCCATCAACTGTGTTTTTTGCAATTTTCGCTCCGAGTGGGCTGGGTATACTCAGACGTGAGTCCCAGGCTCTCCACACCACTGGAGTCAAGCTATCCAGGCTGAATGAAGGCTGATAGCCAGAAACCGGTCCTTGGATGCTTGATTCCGGTCTGGGAAAGACATGGCTTGGTAGTTCGGACTGGTCTGTTCCCATGAGGCACAGGGTCAGAGCTGATTTGCATATAGCCAGTGTCTAACCCAGGGTGGTGTGTAGTGCAGAAAAACAATGGATATAGGCCCAGATCCTTGTACTGGGTTGAATGTATGACATTGTTCTACATTCTGTCCATCAACTGTGTTTTTTGCAATTTTCACCCCGAGTGGGCTGGGTATACTCAGACGTGAGTCCCAGGCTCTCCACACCACTGGAGTCAAGCTATCCAGGCTGAATGAAGGCTGATAGCCAGAAACCGGTCTTTGGATGCTTGATTCCGGTCTGGGAAAGACATGGCTTGGTAGTTCGGACTGGACTGTTCCCATGAGGCACAGGGTCAGAGCTGATTTGCATATAGCCAGTGTCTAACCCAGGGTGGTGTGGAGTGCAAAAAAACGATGGATTTAGGCCCAGATCCTTGTACTGGGTTGAATGCATGACATTGTTCTAAATTCTGTCCATCAACTGTGTTTTTTGCAATTTTCACCCCGAGTGGGCTGGGTATACTCAGACGTGAGTCCCAGGCTCTCCACACCACTGGAGTCAAGCTATCCAGGCTGAGTGAAGGCTGATAGCCAGAAACCGGTCCTTGGATGCTTGATTCCGGTCTGGGAAAGACATGGCTTGGTAGTTCGGACTGGACTGTTCCCATGAGGCACAGGGTCAGAGCTGATTTGCATATAGCCAGTGTCTAACCCAGGGTGGTGTGGAGTGCAAAAAAACGATGGATTTAGGCCCAGATCCTTGTACTGGGTTGAATGTATGACATTGTTCTACATTCTGTCCATCAACTGTATTTTTTTCCCATTTCCAGTACAGCATAAAAAGTAGTGAAGTGAAAACGTTGTATTAAGGTTCTCATCACTGCCTCGTGTGTTTGTAAAATCTGCTTGTTTTGTGCCTATTACACGTCACACATTTTGTTACCTGCTTATTCAACTCTGTTGGTTTTGTATTTTACAAGTCTGCATTGTAATGCGCTGATCTTTCTATTGTTAGCTGATATTTTTGGAACCACTCGCATAAATCACATAGGCTACAAGTTAATTGCTGTTGCTTTTAAAATATATGTCCTTTGGGTTAGTCATTATTTTACTACTGTTGAGGGTTAAATAAAGCAGTAGATTACAGCACATTTTGAAGCGTGCTGTTATATTGGAATACTGTTGGGCCATTTGCTGCTCTGATGGTTTTCAGAACGCTATGGAAATGCTAATGTTATGTTAACGTGTTACTAACACACGCCTAAGCCCTATATTGTTATATTTTACTTGTCTAGGGGTATGTTGTCCGCATCAGCAGTGCAATATGTCTCTCCATGTGTTCCCATACCTGGAGTGTCACGCATTTTAATGGTTACTTTCCCTCCATGTTCAAGAACAGTAGATGTTTCAGCACCCAGGCTAATGTGCTGCATTGCTAAATACATATAAGGTCCCAAAGGCAAGACCGATTGCATTGCAAATGCTTGTTTTCACACCTATCACACCGCCAAAGTGCATCCCACTGCCAACATGTTGCTATCAATAGATTACTCACATCCCTCTACCACTGCCCTCAGACTTGCTTAGTCCCTGACTGATATCAACCCCAGCTCACTATGTATTTAGTTATTTTCTTTCAAGTTTTGTAGATGGGCAAAGGCCTGTTAAGGCATCCTGGTGCCGTAGGGACTGACAAAGTACAGAGGGAGCTTAGTCCTGGACTAACACAATGTTTTAAAAAATTCTAAATGCAAGTGGTTAGAAGTGGCACAAGGAATAAATGAAGAAAGATCTAGGTTTTGTCAACAAGGTAGGATAATGACCACCGAACTGCATGCACTCCACCACAACACTAACGTACAAAAAAGGGACAGCTTGCCACTCTCAACACCACACTTATGACTCGCAAATTCAGGTTTGAAACCATCTTGCAGTTCTAACCATTTGTAAGAGCAGTTCTGCATGATCACTGGCAAACGCATGTGATAGTATGTTGTGCAGGGTGACATACACAGACACTAACAAAGGTAGGCCACGTCACATGTGACTTCATGCGCAGATACTTGTGGCAATGCATATTCCAGACAGCCAGAAAAGTTGCAGCCGTACACATAAAGCTAGTCAACAAGCTCTAAGCTGCCAGACAAGACAGGCACTTGCTATAACATGCATTGGCAATGCTAAAAGATATGGCATTGACTACAAAACGTTTGTCATGATTCGCTCCTGCGATCTCGTGCCCACGACCAGAGGGCCAAATTGTGGGACCCTCCAGTGTTCTAATAAGCTTCCGGACCTTCCCCTTGATGCATATACTAACTTCCAGCCATTTGGACGCTATTTGAAAATTGCCATCCATTTTACCAATCCATACCAGGTTTTGTAGAAGCCAGTCTGCTCATGCTTGAAACTCCATTACCTATAATCCCCTGCTCACTGCTTCATCTCCATCTTTGCAGCCCAAGTTTGGGTGCAGGAATTTAGCACACCTGTGGCTGGAAGCTGGTAGCCTGCTCACACCTGATGCATGGGCTCACCGTGAGCTCTTTTAAGCCCTAGCTCCCTTTAGACCAGCGTTGGTCATTGTAGCAGTGATCCTGTGACACAGCCCCTTGTTTGCTGAGCTTTTGCTATTCGTATTTTCTGAGTTCCTAAGCTAAAGTGATTCCTGGGTTCATGTTTCTGAGCTGTTGCTAATCCTTGGTCTTAAACTAGCATAGCCTTCAGTGCTACCTTGACTCCTGAGCTTTAGCTACTTCCTTGTTCTATGAACTAGCACTGCCTGTTGTGCTACCTTGTTTCCTTGTTTCCTGAACCAGCATTATTCTAGTGCACCCTTGAAGCTTCTCTCCTGTATTTACCTTTTCACAGTCCCTTCTTTTCTTTCCATTACTTTTGTTCAAGTCCCTAGTTTGCTGTCTTCCTATTCCTGCTGTCTTGCTTATAGTTTCCTAGTATGGCTGTTACTTGCTTTCTATGAAGTGTGCCTTTGCACTCCATTCTTTCCTGTTAAGCACTCCTCCCTGCTAGCTCCTTGTCTATTGTGGTTGCGTATTTAGTTTTACACCTTTGCTGTTAACGCCTTGCAAGTTCCTGTTTGATCGCCAGGATCCGTAAACTCAGTTGACAATCTAGATGGTCTTTCTTGCACACTGTGAGTATTGTACATGGGTATTTGCAGTCAGTATCTATAACAGCAATTGTAGATGAGGAACTTGCTGAGTTTCAGTCCTACCTTGTGGAGCTCCTGAGTGATTTGCCCCACATTCCCTTCATTGTTAATGTTGTCATATATATGTCTTGCACGTCCATCCTAGGTGTTTATTAGTCTGAATGCCACATTGCCTCTTGAATGCCTGTCCTTTCTGAGCCTAAACTCTCTTATTTCCTTTTACAGAGCTTCCCCTTTGGAGCCTCTTTTCTCCTGTGACTCTCTGTATGACCGTGGGCACCTCTGTACCAAGTATTTTGCCTTCTTTGTCTCTCCTGCCACCAGTCCTTGCCAGAGTTCCCTGACAACTTCTGACTTTGCTATTGCTTGTTTCATTAGAGAATGCAATTTGTATATAACATATGACTAAAATTATTCGAAGATGCATGCATGGACAGCCATCTTCAACTTGTTTTGTAGTAATGTTTTCCAAAAGAACATTCAAAGATGGCCTCTTGTGCCTGCATATGTCATGTATGTGCAGCCGCCATTTTTGAATGGTGTTTTGTTTTGCAAAACAGTGAAAAATGGGTGCATGTTCATGCACTGGTAGCCGTAGTTGTATTTTTGTTAATAAAAGTAAAAATCATTAGGCGTTAACCACCTATTCGTGTGACCACACCCGTATGTTTAGCCGACCATCTTTGAATGGCTTCATCTTTTATAAAAAATATTCCTAGATTGCTGCCATGTGTGTTGACAAGTGCACGCACAAGTTTTAGCTTATATTTTGTTTTCATAAAAAACGTATGAATTATGTGCAGGAAGCACACATTTGATGAGACGTGAGTGGCCTGGTAGCAGTGTTTAGGAAGAAGCCAAGCCGTTGGCAAATACAGAAGTAAATGACATTTTGTTCACAGCTCAAATAAATAATGATATACATGATGCATACATATAAAGTGACACAAGCAACCCAGTGGCAGTGTTGGTAGAGACGCAGGGCCTTTGCCAACAAATATTGGCAAAGCCAACAGGTCTAGGCTATTTAGGTGAATGAGTTCTTTATAGTAATTTCCAGTGGCGGCTCGCAGAGGGAGTGCTGCGGGGCAGTGGGCCGGGGAGGGGCAGGGTGGGGGGATAGTGGACTCGGACATACGATAGACCGGAGTAAGGTAAGTAATTAAATAAATAAAACTATTTACCTTGCGCTCACCGCATCACCAGCTCGGCGATGCAGCGAGTGCAAGGTAAAAAGTGGGGTGGGGTGGGGTGAGGAGAGAATGTTGTATAAACGTAGGATCTGCTTCTTATGGTTACCTCCACTTTTTGCTTCATGTGATACTGTTCTGGACTAGTCTGACTGGGATCCTGCTAATCACGACTCCAGTCTATCTGCTTTCTCGGTAAACTGTTACTTAGGTACACTCCAGATTGGATACTGGGGTACCCTTGTAAGTCCCTAGTATATGGTACACATGTACCCAGGGCATAGGTACCCCAGAGGCATCCCATGAGCTGAAGCATGTATTATGCCACCCATGAGAGGCCATGCAAAATGGAACTAAAGACCTGGAATTATAGCCTGTGTAAGTTGGTGTATACACCACTTACTTAATATATATGTTTACTATATCTAAGGGTCACTGCACTTAAAACCTATAAGTCACCACTATAGCAGGCCTTTACAATCCTGAAGGCAGGGTGCTTGGTTCTAAGTGAAGGGGTGCCCCTGCATGAGCAGGACACCCCTGCAGCCTACGGAATCCATTCTCCCGGGTTGTCAGTGAAGCACCCATATACAATATATAGAGGGGCATTACACAACTGCGTGATGACCAACTCTAAAACTGCTGAAACAAACCCTATTGTGTTTGGTATCAAACATGTTGGAATCATACCTCCAAACCGGTAACCAGTGTGGGAGATATGATTCCTCCCCTCAGAAGTGAGCTTTGTGGGGTTCCTGGTGTTCACGGTACCAGCCTTCTAGCTTCGGGCAGCACAAAATGGTTGCTACTGACCAGAGACATATTTCTGTCCTCCTGCTGCTGAGCCAAGCTCAAGCAGGGGAAGGCAGAACAATAGGAATCCTGTCACAGGGAGGTGTGACCACTTCCCAGACAGGATTTAGTGTATTAGGGCTGGGTGGGTGTGTTTGCCAGTGACTGAAAGTCTGCATGAGGGGCACATTTGGTGACCCTGTGCATAGTCCAGTTCAAACAAATCCTAGGAGCCGTTGACTCCTACTCTGGCGTGAAACTGGACAAAGGACATGGGAGTAACCTCCCCCCTGCAAGGGTTCCCTGAATCTTTCCAACCCTCTCCCGTGGGTACTTAAGGGATTACCTGGCTGTAGGACCTCAGATTCGTTGTGGACAAGATTCCAACCTGAAACCACTGCACTTTGACCATCTGGGCACTCTGGACTTCGCTGAACTTCGTTTGGGCCTGACATCATCTCCCTCTCAGTCTGAAGCATCATCTGTGCCTGTGCAACATAACCGGATTCATACAGGACCTGTGGAACATCAAAGGCAACTGAAGATAATCTCCCTTGGAGTGAAGGAGTCTCTCCCTTTCATTTGCAGGCTCTGCAACACTGCTGACCCGTCTTCTGATCCCAAGCTCCTACACACTCCGAAATGCTCAGCAACACAGGATGTGGGTTTCTATGTCCCTCGAGGACCAAGCTGCCCTCTCACCAAGTTTGAGGTCAGAATCCTTCATGGGGGCTCAAATACCTGAACCCCTGTGCACTGCGTTCTTTTGCAAGTGCATGTGCATATTGGCAATTCTTTAACAAATGCATTGGGCTCCGAGTGGCCCCAACCTCTGGCACCACTTTCTACAAAGATCTTCAACCACCTCACACTGTGTGCTCTGTGGCCTGTTGTTTTGTAAAGCTGCTTGAGGTCCTCTCGCAACTCCTGTGTCTCCGGCCTGTGGGTCCATTTGAGGGTCAACTTTGCTTTTCTTGGACTCCCCTGATTGTGCTAGGCTTGCCCTGACTCCCATGGATGTGGTGAGTCTCCAGGACCTTACTGGTCTGAACTGTACACTCTCTTGACCTTCTGCATGGGTTGTCATTGCCAAGGTTTGTTGGTGCTACCGTCAGACACCGACCCCTCAGCACTCGACAACCTTTGTGGGACAGCTTGTGTTTGGCTCTGGGTCATCGTCGACATCACCTGGTCCCAGCAACTGCAGAGTCAAGGTCCCCTTCAACTATCCTGAAGTACCCGACATTTGTGGGCATTCATCTACCGAGCCCCTGGTCACCCTGAAGTGACCCAGACTCTGTCCCCTCTGCTTTCAGGTACTCTTTCACTAGAACCCACATTTGGATTCCAATGGACTTTCTTCTCCTTTCCAGCAGCGGCTCTTCTTCGAAGTCCTCATTGGGTTCGAAGGCGTTTTCCGATACCACTTCACATCTATGTCTCCGGCTTCCCTTGGTTATGTAACTTGGGTACTTCGGTATCCACAGGTGGGGCGGCTCTCCAACTTTCTGTCTTCCACTGAGTTTCTTCGTAGTCCACTGGGAAGGGTGCTTAATCTCTAAAACTCCAACTGCGATGTTCACATTGAGTTGTATGGAGCACGCGGTCGTGTTCCCACACATCACCCGTCCTCCGTGGGCTCCCTATCTACTCAGCTTGGGTGGTTCCTTGGGGTCTCAGCGATTTTACCTCCTCTCAACATCGTCCTCATTTGAGTCGTGGTTCTTATACTACTTTCTTAGTATATGGTTTGGTCCCCCCCCATGGCCCACTGTGTACTGTGTTTCTGTGCTTAAAGTATTGTGAGCTTTGTGTCTATCTCTGTGTCGGAGATACTGTAACATACTAGATATTGTTATATAATAAATACATATTTTCATAACGATTGTGTGGTTTTCTTTTAATTTAATCCATACTATAAGATTGCATTCTGGTAAAACAAGCTACTTTACACTCCTTCAAGACTTAGCCTGAAGGCTGCTCTCCACAGCTACCACTTGGATAGCTTTCTAAGGTTGTCTGAGACCTCTTAAATCACCATTAGGGTTGTCTGGACTGATGCAGGGTGCCCACTTCAATTAGTGGACAGCATATTCCAGGCCTGCCTCTCATAAGTGGCCATTAGGTAGAAGCTGGCATCTCGTCTGCAGGAAGGTGGGTGAGCGATGGCTTCCACACCTGGGATTGTTTGCAGCCCAGCCTGCCCCAAAGCTGCCAGGAGAAGGCCAACAACTGGGCTTCTGTAAACTGGGCAATGAAGGATGGATGCGTCCCAGCTGGGAGATACAAGCTGCCGCGGGCCTCTGCTTGGCCCTATTCGCCCTCTGTACCACCCCTTTTCTGAATATAGGGTTTGGAGCCAGTCTACAGATGTGAAGTGAGCTCCTGGAGTAAAACAAGGGGCGGATAGCCTTTTGGCCTCCAGCCGGGCTCCCTCGCTTCACTGCCCTGTTGTATTGAGGGGGCCCTGCATGTAAGAATCATGGCAGCGCCGGCTGCTTCTTCACTGAGCCTGCTCCAAAGCACCACATCCCAAAAAATAATACACACCAGCAAAACACAGCACTGCAACATGGCCAAAAGTCCAGTAATATGCTCCCATAATTAACTGCATTCTCTACAAACAAGCAGGCGTGGCACATGTGCCTATATAATGATCCGCTGTGAAACATACCTATAAGTAAAGACCAATGTATCATACCACATTGGCTGTACATGCAAGCACATTAGGTTGCCCAACTTTGAAATCATGATACCTCATGGGCTAAGCTGGGCACTTCCTGCGTCCAGGGTCGGCTAAAGTTAGACTGGTGCTGGCTGGCATCCGCAAACCGACTTGGACCCTGTCCGCAGTAACCCTGGCCAACAGGCATGATTGAGGAATGATTGACTGTGCACAGTCGGGAACTTTTCTGGACAGCTGCAAACCACTCCAGCTACCGTTCTGTGGTTCAGTCAGCCGCCGGTGAGGTTGGATTAGTTGGCATTGCTGTATCATTATTCTTACCGGCCACGGCAAACTGCACTAGCCTACATGATTGCCGCCAGCTGAGAAGATAAACTTTCTGTTTCAACTGCCACCACTGGCACCTGACGCAGGACCCACCCGCCTATTACTGTGAGTCTCAGAGACTTGTGTCTGACCTCACTGGCTGATTGTCAGTGTCTTTCTGTCCGTAGTAGCTATTAGGCACTCACTGACTCCTCCTGACGTCAGTGAAATATATCCGTAATGCCACGCCGCACGATGAATCTAATCCTAATCATGTCCGTTACATTGTAGCAGTACCAGTTGCGCTAGAGCTCAGGCAGCCCCCAAGTCTGACGTAACAGCGCACAGCACGCACTGCCACTCTGAGCTTTCAGTCCAAAATGCTGTATTAGCTGCAGTGCTCTGGACGTTTGACAGCTGAGGAGGCGCTAAATATGCGTGACTTTCCACTTCAGTGTGGTGATGCGGACCACCCCACTGAAGTGCGTTAGTATAACGCCTGATGCATAGTGTGGAGAAGTGTGGCTTAATGGTTAGAGCTGTTAAAGGCAGGGGAAACCCAATAAACCCTTGTAGGCTTGGGCACAGAGTAGTTAAGGTCAAGGGGTGCTACAAGGGACTTATTTCAAACAGATTTCAAATCATTAATGAGTTGTACATACGTAACATACTCTTATGTATCCACAGGATAACCGTCTTGTTTCAACTGTAACAAATATATTGGTGGAAGGCGAAAGGAACATATAGAGCAAGAATCGTATTGAATGTTCAAAAAATTTTCTCTTTACTGAAACAGAAGTAGGGAGACAAATACAAATAAAGTGAAGCAAAAAAGGTCATGAAAAGAGATCAATCAAATTTACACTACAGTTCATAACTGAAAACATCAACTCCAGGTATTTAAAGACACAACCAAAATTAATTGATAAAGAAGGGTTGCGAATTGGTGACAAGGCAACAGAACAGGAGATGATGGAGTGTCGACGTTTCGGTCTAGGTAGCATTCGTCAGATAGACCATCATCAGGACGGTGTTTTTTATGCAGGAAAAACTCCCTATACAAAATGATAAATACAACATAATCAACAAATGTCTTTAAAATTAAAAGTACATTAGAAAAAATACATTGATAGAGAAATACATGCTCTATACGTCAGATAAAACTCATGTAACCATCTTATATCCCAGAGGTCACTCCTTCCTAGTAACCCCTGAGAAGCAGTTTCTAAAATGAAACTAAGGCAGTATAGACAAAATCATAAATCTGCGTGTCTTAGTCTGATAGATCTAATGCGTTAAAAAAATCATGTAAACATATACAGTTATTCCTTAATCAAAAAGAGGAACAAATGTTCATTTAAAAAAAGCGGCTTGTCAACAATTTTATTAGACTTCAACATAAAATATTTACAAACATTTTTAGATTACCACATACTCGAAGTTGCCATTTACTTTGCATTACAGAAAATAGTGCATATATCCGAACATCAATCAAAAAAGCTTAATTTGGTTTGTCACCTTGAATCCTACAGTGGATTTTTTATGAGCACGGAAACAGCAGTGGCATATGGCAAAGATGTCGCATATGAGTGCGGGAACAACAATGACGTGTGGCAAGAATGTCCGACACGGAGCTTCAACTGAAAATAAATAAGTGGAGTTCTATAAGAAGTCGGAGTCAATACCCATGAATTAAATTCGTATGATAAGTTAAACCAAATATCATACCTTAAATTTAAACGAATACGCGTTGAAGCTGGTTGCCAGATTTCACGTAAGGCTATAATTTCAAAGGTTCCTGTTGGAAATTAATAGTGAGTTGTTTGAACGGTCTATGGCATATTAGTTAGTTTAATTACGAATTTAATTCATGGGTATTGACTCCGACTTCTTATAGAACTCCACTTATTTATATGTAATGCAAAGTAAATGGCAACTTCGAGTATGTGGTAATCTAAAAATGTTTGTAAATATTTTATGTTGAAGTCTAATGAAATTGTTGACAAGCCGCTTTTTTTAAATGAACATTTGTTCCTCTTTTTGATTAAGGAATAACTGTATATGTTTACATGATTTTTTTAACGCATTAGATCTATCAGACTAAGACACGCAGATTTATGATTTTCTCTATACTGCCTTAGTTTCATTTTAGAAACTGCTTCTCAGGGGTTACTAGGAAGGAGTGACCTCTGGGATATAAGATGGTTACATGAGTTTTATCTGACGTATAGAGCATGTATTTCTCTATCAATGTATTTTTTCTAATGTACTTTTAATTTTAAAGACATTTGTTGATTATGTTGTATTTATCATTTTGTATAGGGAGTTTTTCCTGCATAAAAAACACCGTCCTGATGATGGTCTATCTGACGAATGCTACCTAGACCGAAACGTCGACACTCCATCATCTCCTGTTCTGTTGCCTTGTCACCAATTCGCAACCCTTCTTTATCAATTAATTTTGGTTGTGTCTTTAAATACCTGGAGTTGATGTTTTCAGTTATGAACTGTAGTGTAAATTTGATTGATCTCTTTTCATGACCTTTTTTGCTTCACTTTATTTGTATTTGTCTCCCTACTTCTGTTTCAGTAAAGAGAAAATTTTTTGAACATTCAATACGATTCTTGCTCTATATGTTCCTTTCGCCTTCCACCAATATATTTGTTACAGTTGAAACAAGACGGTTATCCTGTGGATACATAAGAGTATGTTACGTATGTACAACTCATTAATGATTTGAAATCTGTTTGAAATAAGTCCCTTGTAGCACCCCTTGACCTTAACTACTAATGGTTAGAGCGGCAGACCTTGATGCAGAGCACTGGCCAGGGACCAGGGTTCGATTCCTGCCTCGGCGGGATCGGGCTTAAATTCCTCTGACCGGATATTCTCGCCTCAGTGCCGAATCTAAGCATGGGCCCCACGCTGCAACTCTGGGCAATAGCTTGCTTAGTCTTCACAACGGCCCCCGATACACAAGGGATGCCTGGTTTCACCATGGGATGCCCAGGAGTGGACACCTCACAAGGAAAAGCCTGGAGGGATTCCCTTATGGTAGGAGTACAAGCGCCGGGATGCTTACGGGTTACTGTTCGCGCTATACAAATACAACACACACACACACACACTTGGCTGGGCTGGGAAAGTGCACAACAAAAAGGAAATAAGCATTTAACATGGTGAATATTTGATCTATTGGAGAGAGCAGGAGTGTGTAAAGTAGGTCCAGGATACCTGGGGACATGTCATATTGACAGATTACCCAGTGACTGTGTAAATTAATTTAGATTCAATGTATGTACATTTCTAAGTGGTTATACTGAAAAGCTGTCAAGGACAGGACCCCCCTAACCCAATGTTGGAGACCTCGGTTATAGCCAAAGATTTTCTCAAGCTTCTTCTGAGTACCACTTGCATATCAGTTGTGCAACATGCACTCAACCACACTGATGACAACACATTCCGCAGTGCACTATTCCCTTCCATCACAGTACCGGTAGAGAACGAGATCTAAAATGAGAGCTTCCACGCTCACAACCCTCACATCAACCCAAACAACATAGCCAGGATTAGTGCAAGCTTCCAAATCTTACCCAATGATTAGTATGTCTTTGGGGTCAAGAGAAATGCAACATTGAAAAGCCTTGGCTAACAGCAGGCCAAGAATACTGATAACATAACATGCCTGTCAACTGCTCTTTGCTGCCATCCACTGACACTCAACCTATACATCCTTTGTAGGGTTTTCATGTGATATTTGCTTAAAGCATACAGAGAATTCTTATAAATATACATTAAATTCTAGAACATTGCAACAATTGAAGAATATTGTGGTGGACAAGGACAAGGTGCCATGAGAAGTATAATCCCCTTCCGATGGGTTCCTCCTCTGGCACTCATGTGTGGACTCCAGACCTTATGCTATACTTTGCAATATAGATTTCACCTACAAAAGGCGGCTCTCTCTGGAGACTCCCAATGGCTATAATCAATTGCCTAAACTTTATGATGTAGACCACTCCAAAGATGATAGATATCTGCAAGCATGACTAAGCCTTCACTCACACTCTTTTCCCACATGCAATTTATAGGTGTAGCTACAAGCTACCTGTGACACAGCAGTCTATGCTGTAAACGTACAACACCATAATATTTCCCACCCAGGCCACACTACACTCACACCACTATCCATCCAAACACTGGCATCCACCCCTTAAGCATCCTGCCCCTCACAGCATGTGGCTTCCAATTCATGCAATGGCACAGTGACAAAACATAACAAGAGGAAAACTCTAGTCCTAGTATGACATCAAAACACTTCTAGTACAGGACACATGGCAGACACCATGACATCAAAGCACTACCAGTACAGTACACATGGCAGACACCTTGACATCAAAACACTTCCAGTACAGGACACATGGCAGACACCTTGACATCAAAACACTTCCAGTACAGGACACATGGCAGACACCATGACATCAAAGCACTTCCAGTACAGGACACATGGCAGACACCATGACATCAAAGCACTTCCAGTACAGGACACATGGCAGACACCTTGACATCAAAGCACTACCAGTACAGTAAACATGGCAGACACCATGACATCAAAACACTACCAGTACAGGACACATGGCAGACACCTTGACATCAAAACACTTCCAGTACAGGACACATGGCAGACACCTTGACATCAAAACACTTCCAGTACAGGACACATGGCAGACACCATGACATCAAAGCACTACCAGTACAGTACACATGGCAGACACCTTGACATCAAAACACTTCCAGTACAGGACACATGGCAGACACCTTGACATCAAAACACTTCCAGTACAGGACACATGGCAGACACCTTGACATCAAAACACTTCCAGTACAGGACACATGGCAGACACCATGACATCAAAGCCCTTCCAGTACAGGACACATGGCAGACACCTTGACATCAAAACACTTCCAGTACAGGACCCGTTGCAGACACCTTGACATCAAAACACTTCCAGTACGGAACACATGGCAGACACCTTGACATCAAAACATTTCCAGTACAGGACACGTGGCAGACACTATGACCTCAAAACACTTTCAGTACAGTACACATGGCAGACACCATGACACCAAAACACTTCCATTACAGGACACATGGCAGACACTATGACCTCAAAACACTTCCATTACAGGACACATGGCAGACACTATGACCTCAAAACACTTCCATTACAGTACACATGGCAGACACCTTGACATCAAAACACTTCCATTACAGTACACATGGCAGACAACTTGACATCAAAACACTTCCAGTACAAGACACATGGCAGACACCATGAACCCAAACACTTCCAGCAGGGAACACATGGCAGACACCATGACATTCAGACACCTCCAGTACGAAACACGTGGCAGACACCATGACATCCAAACACTTCCAGTATGGAACACATGGCAGACACCTTGACATCAAAACACTTCCAGTATGGAACACATGGCAGACACCTTGACATCAAAACACTTCCAGTGTTGGACATGGCAGATACTCACTCTTCTACCCATAACACTTCCACAGAGCACTGTGCTACCAGTCCGCAAATGCGCCTCAGCACCTCATATGGGGTGTAAAGTGCTATGTAAATGCAACTACAGTACAATATATTGTTAGTGCCTTCTTACTCTAGTTTCCCCCTGGCGAGTTCCCTTTTCTGGGCAGTCGAATCTTCCATCTGTTGTACAAAAACAACTCCCTCAGATACAAAGTCTCAGCAGCATGCTAGTAATTCATAGTTTGATTAAAAAAAATAAAAAACACGTCCACTATATAATTATATTGCTGGATACATGAGTGTAACAACAATCCCTCTGTAAAAATGCTTGGATGAGACAATTAGTAACTAGCCACCGTGCTCCTCGCATTGTACCTCTCTGGCAAACATTTGCAATGTAGTCCTGTCTCCTATTGTTTCAAATTCTCTGAGGCTTTGCTCACTGTGAATTCACTGTTGATATTCCTACAGGCTGCCACAACCTTTGGACTTTGATTGATTTTTTATGACTCATATCAGTTCCACTCTGTGACTGACAGTGAACGTTACACCTCATAAAACTGCTCACCCTGTTGATAAGGCCACATATAAGTACACAGAGTGTTTTTTTTACACATCACACTGCTTTTACTCTTCCTCTTCTTCTCATACTTGTTCTGCAGAACCGACAGCGATCCTGCGGGGTAGCGAACAAAGGTCTTCACCAACGCGCAGGCTCACACGGCGTAAATGGGCTTGGCGGGCTCAAGGCACTCGAAAGTGAAGGAGGGTCGGATCCTGATGCTGGGGCTCGACGCGGCGGGAAAGTCAACGCTGTTGTACAAGTTGAAGTTTAATGAACCTTTCACAACAATCCCGACGATAGGATTCAACGTTGAGATGATCCAAGCCGAGAAGCACTTTGCGTTGACTGTGTGGGATGTGGGCGGACAGCAGAAAATGAGGAAGCTTTGGTGCTACTACTTTGAAGGCGCCGATGGGCTGGTCTACGTCATCGACAGCGCCAACAAGCAACATTTGGAAGAATCAAAGAGAGAATTTGAACTGATCCTCAAAAACGAAATGGTCAAAAATGTGCCAGTGGTGGTGATGGCCAACAAGCAAGACCTCCCAGGAGCACTGAATGCTGAGGAAATCACTAGGACATTCAACATGAAAAAACACTGCAGTGACCGGGACTGGTTTGTACAGCCGTGCTGTGCCATCACTGGACAGGGGCTGGCCGAAGGACTGGCCAAGGTGACTGAGTTTGTGAAGAACTGCACGAAATCGCAGGAGTTAGCGGGGGTGTCTTTGAAGCGCAGCGCAAAGCTGCAGAAACCTCATACAACCTGATCATGAAAGCAATGACCATTTGCGACAAAATATACCAGATCAGGTGCGGCACAGTAGTCGCTAACAGAGAAACACGACAGATGTTGCACTTGTAAAATGCTTTTCTCTAAATCTGAGGATTGCAGTTGCATCAGCGACAATTAAGGAACTGAACTGATCCAGTACCCAGGAGATAGTTTGCCAATGCTAGAAGCAAAGTTGAATTTACAATGAATCCAAAGAAATACGCTATGTTCAGTGTGGTGTGAAAACACAAATCAGTAAGACTTTATATTTATCTGTAGCTTAGTATATACCTCATCATTGTTAAAATATGACTTGAGAGTGGATTCCTTAGACTAAAAAATAATGGAATGGAATGCAGGCTTTGACTTTGACTGAATGCACTCATTTGTGTTTACGCTGTTGCTCACTCTGATTTTTCTTCGATATAAATCCTCGTACTTTCAATCGTAAAGCAGTAGGAGTCTTTAATTCTGACTACGGTCCAAGGGTGCTCATGCAACTGGTGCAGTGGCACCGGGGCCCAGAGGTCAGAGGAGCCCACTGAACTCTTATTATTATTATTGTAGTTTACTACCCAAAAAAGTAGTCAATGGGTCAATTTCCGTGCATACGTGGTCGCATGGATCGTACTACTGAATATCAACCCCAACAATATTGTGGTACAAGAATATTGAGGACAGAATATCGAATGGTAAGCGCATATAGGGAAGTATAGATGTATTATTCCTATCTACCCATCTAACCACCTTGGAGATGTACGTATGGTGTAGATACATATATGTGGAGTTGAGTAGAGAAAATCTAGGCTTTCTTACTTGTCGATATATTATTTACAATATTCCGTCAGCGATATTGTGTCCCATCAATATTGTGGTTTCGATATTCAGGGGTACATTGGTCATATGGCATCCTTGCTATGCTAATGTTCACATTCTTTTGACAAAAATAAAGAATTACATACATTTTTCAGAGTGTTCTAACAGTAGGTTGTTTGCACTCATGTTTTTGACCCATATTCAATATGCTTAATTTTCTTCAGCAGCCCAGTTCAGACTTCTCCCCTACGCAGCTATCTGTTCATACTGCTGTGCAAAAGTATTTTTGTGTTGTTTTAGGGTTCCAGCATGGAACAAGTCAGGGTCCCCGTTTGCGACAGTGTCACTTTTAATGCTAGGATTGAGTCACAGGATTATCTGATCCCCTATGGTTTCCCTATATTTATGTGAAATTATGGTATGCTGTCAGTTTATACAATATTCAAGCGAGCGGCAACACTCATGTGGGTGATTTTTTTTTTAAAAATAATATTTTACATTTAAACGTGCAGAAAAACATAGTCAACTATTAATTTAAAACCCCCTTACTGTTTTTGTCGCTGTCTTCTCTGTCACTTTAAAACTTTCAGGCAGGAACACCTTAAGGACTTTGTGGGCCCTGGGTATATGTATTTTTGGGGCCCCTGTTCGGAAACGCTTTGAATTTATGATTGAATTTCAGCTCTTTCATGCCCTCTTTGGCTAGGTCACTGACAGTGCACAGGCACACTCGTTCAAATTCTAAATGTGTTTGCATCTAATATTGACATATAGTGACGTGTTTTCATTATTGCAACACAGCAGCAGCTCATTAATATTACTGCAAATAATTTCGGTGACACCCTCCCATTTCTCATAAGTGAAGCCCTATTGTGAGCTAAAAGAAACTATTTTTTATGGACCTTGCATTAAAAATAAACATTTCTCTTCAAGATATCTGTAATTGACTCTGACACATCACCCACGTTAAAAATAAATTAAAGGAAATTGGGGTCATATTAGCAAGCGGCAGCGATAATTATCGCTGACCGCTGCTAGCGTGAGTAAATCTATCGCCCGCTATCTCTGGCAATAATCTCCATGTTAGCGTTGTTAATACAACGCTTAACGCCATGGAGATAAAAATCCCAGCGAAAGCGGGGATTATCGCCGTTTTCAATGGAATATCGCTGGTTTTCCAGCAATATTCCATTGAAAATGGTGATACCCTTGTTAATAGGGCAGGGCAATTTTAGCCATGTAATCCACCTCCCATTGGATTACATGGCTAAATCAGGTCACAAGCAGCGGTTAGGAAAGTAGCGTTAACTGTTACTACTTTTCCTAATGCTCTGCTTGTTAGCGTGCAGCTTGATAATAGGAGAAATGTCGCTTAGCAAAATTTCTCCTATTATTTTGCACTGGAACGCCCACTTTACATCTCATTAGAGATGCAAAGCTGTGCGTTGTTGAAAAGAGCGCAAAATCATAAAAACACACAATAGCGTGTCTTTGCTGATAAGGCGATGAAATTATCGCCGCTTTTCGGTCGAAAACGGACGCAAAAGCGGCGATAATTTCATATTGTCGCCTTGCTAATATGCCCCTAGGTATTTAAAATAATCTGTTTAAGAATTCATTAGCGTAAGACCCCACAGAACAGAGCTGGCTGTATCAGGGGGCCCCTGAAAGTCTGGGGCCCTGGGCCAGAGCCCACTTTGCACATGCTTTAAAATGTCTCTGCTTTTAGGGCACTTGTAGTTTTACTTATAATTTAAGCACTTTTTTTCAAATGAGCACACGAGGAGAGTACGGGTACCGTGCAAAAAAGCCCAACGTTTCTTGCTGTTGCTAAGCGTAAAAAGGTTGTGATCCAAAACACACCCATGACAGCTCAACGCAAACACACGTGCAGAGGAAAAATACCCAAGACAAAGAATGCACTGCCATTTCAAAGCAAAGCCTACAACATTATCTAACAAGAAATAAAACTGCACACTGAAGAGAATACACCACCATGGTGAACGTTGGAAGTGTAAAGTTGGTGTTAAACATGTGGAAAATTGATTTCTGTGCATTTAAATGTATTCTACTATTTAAAGTCCAGTGATAAAACTCTGTCAAAAGAGAGGCAATCCCAGAGCACAGCGCCCAAAACATAAAGCTAGTTCTAAGTTTGCATCTTTAATTGTAGGAAAGGGTGTTACTTTAAATTGAATTCAATATTTGTGGTAAATACCACACAAACTGGTTGACGTAAAGCAACTAACGAATCATGGCACTACCAAGAATAATATGACATACTCAAAATTACCCTATTTGTGTTATCTGGTCATGCCAGTGTCTCTTTTCGCCACTGCTGCCTGTTTATGCCACCCTACCTTCGGTTTAGTTATGGTTTTCCTTCATCTTAATTGTTTGTGAAGCTCCCTCACTTTAAAAAATTGGCTTCCATCTTTCCTCAAAGGCAGGGCTTTAAGTGGACCGGGTCTCACCGGTGCTGAGCATCAGCAGTTTTTTAAAGGGGGCCTGGAAGCGGGTCTCTTTCGGGCTCTGTTTTGTGCACAGGCTCAGGCGGTCCGTTTGTTTCTGGACTGCAGTGACAGCAGGCACCTCGATGTGCGCTGCTTACACTGTTCACTTCCCACTAGTGGAGAAGTTACGGCATGACGTCATGCCAGGTGAGGGTTGTAGGGGAAGGGAAATCCTTTAGGGAGAGTCATTTTCCCTCTGGATTTCCCTTCTATGTTTGTAACTCAGGAGTAGCAACATTGTCGTGGTGTCACCAGGACTTTAAGTGAAAGCTTTTTCAATGTGATATACCAGCCATAGATGTTGCTTATTTATCTTATTCAAATAACAACCATTGACAAAGCCAATAGTCTTGGCTTGCTGTAGGTATTACTTACTTTTTGTATCATATATCTGGATGCAATGACAGAAACAGCAAAATACAAGTCGGGGGGCACACTATGCTAAGCACAGATTTTTAACTTATGTGTTTTAAGCCACGCCCTTAAATACAATGACCACGCCCCTTTGAGAGACCCCCAGTTTTTTCATCCCACTTAAAGCCCTGCTCAGAGGTCCTACTTCCTTTATCAACATCATCTACTTTTCATGCGACGGTTGTCTAAGTACCAATGAACTGTTTGAATCCCCTTTGTTTTTTCTTTGTTTTAGGTGTGCATTAGCCAAGGCCTTTTGTTTTTCAAAACTATTACATCAAAATCATATACATGGATGTACGTGTCAGTCTTCTTCATCCACTGGCCTGTTAGAACATTCATTACACCAAACTCAGCATAGGACAAAGGGTCAGCCAGCTTGAGCCATTGGCTACGCTCATTGTGAGTGACAGCATTTTGCTTGTGCACAATGTGCAAAGCAGCTTAAAAATAGTCAATTTTAGTGCCAGGGACTAGTTGTATTTACAACAAGGGGTGGTGAGGGACAGAGTCTCTGAATTAAACAGAATACTCTCACCCAGTCAAGAGATCAGGGCTAGATCCAACACCGTTTTTTAGCTCACTGCACCATCCCAGTTTCAGAACCTGGCTGTATGCAAATTAGTCTGTTCCTGTCCCAGTGCATGATGGGAACAGGGCAAACCAAACTACAAAAGCCAATTCTTACACTGGGAAGGAAACAAGCTACCGGGGACCGGTTTCTGGCATTTCAGCCTCTTCGGCCCGGCTTGCTTGAATCCTGATGGTGCAATGAGCAAGGGACTCACATCTGAGCATACCCTTCCACGCTTAGGGTGGACAAAAATATTTACAACAAGGGGTGGTGAGGGACAGAGTCTCTGAATTAAACAGAATACTCTCACCCAGTCAAGAGATCAGGGCTAGATCCAACACCGTTTTTTAGCTCACTGCACCATCCCAGTTTCAGAACCTGGCTGTATGCAAATTAGTCTGTTCCTGTCCCAGTGCATGATGGGAACAGGGCAAACCAAACTACAAAAGCCAATTCTTACACTGGGAAGGAAACAAGCTACCGGGGACCGGTTTCTGGCATTTCAGCCTCTTCGGCCCGGCTTGCTTGAATCCTGATGGTGCAATGAGCAAGGGACTCACATCTGAGCATACCCTTCCACGCTTAGGGTGGACAAAAATATTTACAACAAGGGGTGGTGAGGGACAGAGTCTCTGAATTAAACAGAATACTCTCACCCAGTCAAGAGATCAGGGCTAGATCCAACACCGTTTTTTAGCTCACTGCACCATCCCAGTTTCAGAACCTGGCTGTATGCAAATTAGTCTGTTCCTGTCCCAGTGCATGATGGGAACAGGGCAAACCAAACTACAAAAGCCAATTCTTACACTGGGAAGGAAACAAGCTACCGGGGACCGGTTTCTGGCATTTCAGCCTCTTCGGCCCGGCTTGCTTGAATCCTGATGGTGCAATGAGTAAGGGACTCACATCTGAGCATACCCTTCCACGCTTAGGGTGGACAAAAATATTTACAACAAGGGGTGGTGAGGGACAGAGTCTCTGAATTAAACAGAATACTCTCACCCAGTCAAGAGATCAGGGCTAGATCCAACACCGTTTTTTAGCTCACTGCACCATCCCAGTTTCAGAACCTGGCTGTATGCAAATTAGTCTGTTCCTGTCCCAGTGCATGATGGGAACAGGGCAAACCAAACTACAAAAGCCAATTCTTACACTGGGAAGGAAACAAGCTACCGGGGACCGGTTTCTGGCATTTCAGCCTCTTCGGCCCGGCTTGCTTGAATCCTGATGGTGCAATGAGCAAGGGACTCACATCTGAGCATACCCTTCCACGCTTAGGGTGGACAAAAATATTTACAACAAGGGGTGGTGGGGGACAGAGTCTCTGAATTAAACAGAATACTCTCACCCAGTCAAGAGATCAGGGCTAGATCCAACAACGTTTTTTAGCTCACTGCACCATCCCAGTTTCAGAACCTGGCTGTATGCAAATTAGTCTGTTCCTGTCCCAGTACATGATGGGAACAGGGCAAACCAAACTACAAAAGCCAATTCTTACACTGGGAAGGAAACAAGCTACCGGGGACCGGTTTCTGGCATTTCAGCCTCTTCGGCCCGGCTTGCTTGAATCCTGATGGTGCAATGAGCAAGGGACTCACATCTGAGCATACCCTTCCACGCTTAGGGTGGACAAAAATATTTACAACAAGAGGTGGTGAGGGACAGAGTCTCTGAATTAAACAGAATACTCTCACCCAGTCAAGAGATCAGGGCTAGATCCAACACCGTTTTTTAGCTCACTGCACCATCCCAGTTTCAGAACCTGGCTGTATGCAAATTAGTCTGTTCCTGTCCCAGTGCATGATGGGAACAGGGCAAACCAAACTACAAAAGCCAATTCTTACACTGGGAAGGAAACAAGCTACCGGGGACCGGTTTCTGGCATTTCAGCCTCTTCGGCCCGGCTTGCTTGAATCCTGATGGTGCAATGAGCAAGGGACTCACATCTGAGCATACCCTTCCACGCTTAGGGTGGACAAAAATATTTACAACAAGGGGTGGTGAGGGACAGAGTCTCTGAATTAAACAGAATACTCTCACCCAGTCAAGAGATCAGGGCTAGATCCAACACCGTTTTTTAGCTCACTGCACCATCCCAGTTTCAGAACCTGGCTGTATGCAAATTAGTCTGTTCCTGTCCCAGTGCATGATGGGAACAGGGCAAACCAAACTACAAAAGCCAATTCTTACACTGGGAAGGAAACAAGCTACCGGGGACCGGTTTCTGGCATTTCAGCCTCTTCGGCCCGGCTTGCTTGAATCCTGATGGTGCAATGAGCAAGGGACTCACATCTGAGCATACCCTTCCACGCTTAGGGTGGACAAAAATATTTACAACAAGGGGTGGTGAGGGACAGAGTCTCTGAATTAAACAGAATACTCTCACCCAGTCAAGAGATCAGGGCTAGATCCAACACCGTTTTTTAGCTCACTGCACCATCCCAGTTTCAGAACCTGGCTGTATGCAAATTAGTCTGTTCCTGTCCCAGTGCATGATGGGAACAGGGCAAACCAAACTACAAAAGCCAATTCTTACACTGGGAAGGAAACAAGCTACCGGGGACCGGTTTCTGGCATTTCAGCCTCTTCGGCCCGGCTTGCTTGAATCCTGATGGTGCAATGAGCAAGGGACTCACATCTGAGCATACCCTTCCACGCTTAGGGTGGACAAAAATATTTACAACAAGGGGTGGTGAGGGACAGAGTCTCTGAATTAAACAGAATACTCTCACCCAGTCAAGAGATCAGGGCTAGATCCAACACCGTTTTTTAGCTCACTGCACCATCCCAGTTTCAGAACCTGGCTGTATGCAAATTAGTCTGTTCCTGTCCCAGTGCATGATGGGAACAGGGCAAACCAAACTACAAAAGCCAATTCTTACACTGGGAAGGAAACAAGCTACCGGGGACCGGTTTCTGGCATTTCAGCCTCTTCGGCCCGGCTTGCTTGAATCCTGATGGTGCAATGAGCAAGGGACTCACATCTGAGCATACCCTTCCACGCTTAGGGTGGACAAAAATATTTACAACAAGGGGTGGTGAGGGACAGAGTCTCTGAATTAAACAGAATACTCTCACCCAGTCAAGAGATCAGGGCTAGATCCAACACCGTTTTTTAGCTCACTGCACCATCCCAGTTTCAGAACCTGGCTGTATGCAAATTAGTCTGTTCCTGTCCCAGTGCATGATGGGAACAGGGCAAACCAAACTACAAAAGCCAATTCTTACACTGGGAAGGAAACAAGCTACCGGGGACCGGTTTCTGGCATTTCAGCCTCTTCGGCCCGGCTTGCTTGAATCCTGATGGTGCAATGAGCAAGGGACTCACATCTGAGCATACCCTTCCACGCTTAGGGTGGACAAAAATATTTACAACAAGGGGTGGTGAGGGACAGAGTCTCTGAATTAAACAGAATACTCTCACCCAGTCAAGAGATCAGGGCTAGATCCAAAGAGGCTGAAATGCCAGAAACCGGTCCCCGGTAGCTTGTCTCCTTTCTGGTAAAGAATTGGCTTGGTAGTTTAGTCTGCCCTGTTCCCATGATGCACTGGGCCAGGGACAGACTGATTTGCATATAGCCAGATTCTGAGCTGGGATGGGGCAGTGAGATAAATAACGGTGATGGATCAAGCCCTGATCTTTGGACTGGGTAAGAGTGGTCTGCTCAATTCAGACACTCTGTTCATCACCACCCCCTTTTGTAAAATGATTTTGGCCACTACAGGTGTGGCAGGGTATACTCAGACATGAGTCCCTTTCTCACTGCTCCATCAGGATTCAAGCAAGCCGGGCCGAAGAGGCTAAAATGCCAGAAACCGGTCCCCGGTAGCTTGTCTCCTTTCTGGTAAAGAATTGGCTTGGTAGTTTAGTCTGCCCTGTTCCCATGATGCACTGGGCCAGGGACAGACTGATTTGCATACAGCCAGATTCTGAGCTGGGATGGGGCAGTGAGATAAATAACGGTGATGGATCAAGCCCTGATCTTTGGACTGGGTAAGAGTGGTCTGCTCAATTCAGACACTCTGTTCATCACCACCCCCTTTTGTAAAATGATTTTGGCCACTACAGGTGTGGCAGGGTATACTCAGACATGAGTCCCTTTCTCACTGCTCCATCAGGATTCAAGCAAGCCGGGCCGAAGAGGCTGAAATGCCAGAAACCGGTCCCCGGTAGCTTGTCTCCTTTCTGGTAAAGAATTGGCTTGGTAGTTTAGTCTGCCCTGTTCCCATGATGCACTGGGCCAGGGACAGACTGATTTGCATATAGCCAGATTCTGAGCTGGGATGGGGCAGTGAGATAAATAACGGTGATGGATCAAGCCCTGATCTTTGGACTGGGTAAGAGTGGTCTGCTCAATTCAGACACTCTGTTCATCACCACCCCCTTTTGTAAAATGATTTTGGCCACTACAGGTGTGGCAGGGTATACTCAGACATGAGTCCCTTTCTCACTGCTCCATCAGGATTCAAGCAAGCCGGGCCGAAGAGGCTGAAATGCCAGAAACCGGTCCCCGGTAGCTTGTCTCCTTTCTGGTAAAGAATTGGCTTGGTAGTTTAGTCTGCCCTGTTCCCATGATGCACTGGGCCAGGGACAGACTGATTTGCATATAGCCAGATTCTGAGCTGGGATGGGGCAGTGAGATAAATAACGGTGATGGATCAAGCCCTGATCTTTGGACTGGGTAAGAGTGGTCTGCTCAATTCAGACACTCTGTTCATCACCACCCCCTTTTGTAAAATGATTTTGGCCACTACAGGTGTGGCAGGGTATACTCAGACATGAGTCCCTTTCTCACTGCTCCATCAGGATTCAAGCAAGCCGGGCCGAAGAGGCTGAAATGCCAGAAACCGGTCCCCGGTAGCTTGTCTCCTTTCTGGTAAAGAATTGGCTTGGTCGTTTAGTCTGCCCTGTTCCCATGATGCACTGGGCCAGGGACAGACTGATTTGCATATAGCCAGATTCTGAGCTGGGATGGGGCAGTGAGATAAATAACGGTGATGGATCAAGCCCTGATCTTTGGACTGGGTAAGAGTGGTCTGCTCAATTCAGACACTCTGTTCATCACCACCCCCTTTTGTAAAATGATTTTGGCCACTACAGGTGTGGCAGGGTATACTCAGACATGAGTCCCTTTCTCACTGCTCCATCAGGATTCAAGCAAGCCGGGCCGAAGAGGCTGAAATGCCAGAAACCGGTCCCCGGTAGCTTGTCTCCTTTCTGGTAAAGAATTGGCTTGGTAGTTTAGTCTGCCCTGTTCCCATGATGCAATGGGCCAGGGACAGACTGATTTGCATATAGCCAGATTCTGAGCTGGGATGGGGCAGTGAGATAAATAACGGTGATGGATCAAGCCCTGATCTTTGGACTGGGTAAGAGTGGTCTGCTCAATTCAGACACTCTGTTCATCACCACCCCCTTTTGTAAAATGATTTTGACCACTACAGGTGTGGCAGGGTATACTCAGACATGAGTCCCTTTCTCACTGCTCCATCAGGATTCAAGCAAGCCGGGCCGAAGAGGCTGAAATGCCAGAAACCGGTCCCCGGTAGCTTGTCTCCTTTCTGGTAAAGAATTGGCTTGGTAGTTTAGTCTGCCCTGTTCCCATGATGCACTGGGCCAGGGACAGACTGATTTGCATATAGCCAGATTCTGAGCTGGGATGGGGCAGTGAGATAAATAACGGTGATGGATCAAGCCCTGATCTTTGGACTGGGTAAGAGTGGTCTGCTCAATTCAGACACTCTGTTCATCACCACCCCCTTTTGTAAAGGGACTAGTTGAGTAATCTCTGCTTGCTAACTTTTAAGTTTCCTTTATTATTTATATTTATTATTTTTTAATTTGTTGAGGACTGGCATCTCTCCAGACTCTGCCCCCGAGCCCTCATTGCCATTTGCAGTGTGCCATATCCAGTGCGGGCACTGCAGGTAAAGCACCTTTCAATGGGGCTTGAAAGTCCATTGAAAGGTGGCTGCCCTGGTGTGCGCATGTGCGGGTATATGCCTACATGGCTGGCTAACTGGCCTCCTTTGAATGGTCTTTGAACCCATTCAAAGATGGCCGGCCATGCACGCACCAAACAATGGCCATCTTTGGATGGTTTTTGGTAAATTTCACCCAGAACCATTCCAAGACAACAAGCAGTGGCAAAGCCAATAGCGGGACAATATTGTTGGACTTATTCCTGCCAATGCTTTATTTATTTTTTTGCCATTTATTTGTTTATATAGCACATACCATGAACCATGCCACTCCTAACTGTGAAAAGAATGATGATGATGATAGCAGCCACAATCAAATTCTTGCTGGGGTTATACAGTGCCTTTCCATGCAAGACAGTAAAAAAGAGGGGGTTGAACTCACTGAAGAAGGAATCATTTGCAAAACGATAAAGGAACATTCCCTCGTTAGTATTCCTTTTTTGATTATTTTAAGTTTAATGCCTTTTTTTATCCTTTCTCTGTTTATTTATATGACAAATCAACATTTTAAATTCTAGCTTTTTTGAAATGTACACCATAAAATCACAGAAAAACCAAGCCTAGTGGAAGTTAAGACCAACTTGGCCCTTCTCTGTGCCCTTATGTCTGTAAGCTTTTGAACCACAAACCAGGGGCCATATTACACAAAGTGCCCCAGGGGGGTCAATGGGCGTTTGTGCCTGTTTTGTGTGCCCCCGGGTCACTTTGGTATTACAGAAGGGGCTGCAGATGCTTGTGCACATAAAGCACTATCTTCAGGGGGCGTTCCCTCATTTGCATCGGGACGTGCCCCATGCAAACGAGGGAATCCCTTTACCTCTGCGCCCGCAGCATACTACAAATGCGGGCACAGAGGTAAAGAACCTGTCAGGAGGTGCACTGACAGAGCGCCACCTAAAAGGTGGCGCATTGTCAGTGCGGGAGACAGCGTTTACAATGCTGTCAGTACCACGTGCGTTGGTAACAACGCGGACGTTACATAGTCCGCTTTGTTACCACGCATGTCATTACGTTGCAAGTCGTTTCAACGACTTGCACTAGATGGCGTTGCACACCAGGGAATGTGTTGGATTTTAAGTCCAACACATTCCCTGCTGTTGCACTAACTGGAGTAGGAATGGTAATTTATAATATGCCTGAGACCAGCGCACCATCTAGTGCAAGTCGTAGAAACGACTTGCGTTGTAATCCCATTCGTGGTAATAACGCGGACGATGTAACGTCCGCGATGTTACCTACCGCGATGTAATATGTGGCGTTCTAATGTCACATATTACATGAGTTTGCCGCTGCCCTAAGGGCAGCACATTCATCATAATACAGAGCATTTTCCTTCATTACGCTGGGCGCGTCTTTTTAAAGGTGTGCCTAGAACCATGAAGGAAAATGAGCCTCATGTATAATGCAGCCCTTGACTGTGTAGGTAAGTGTAGATTTGCTATTCTTAACTCTAAATCTTCGTAGCTTGAAGATATATACATATATTTTCAAGGTACATACACGTGGAGTTAAGTACAGTAAGCCTATACTTACTTATATATACTGACCATGTCGATATTTTAGTCCTCAGCTTTTTGGACAAGACATTTTGGCCCCATTATACTTTTGCTTTGATATTCCGAAAGACACCAAACCTGCATGTTCTTCGGATGTGCCTCTGTCTATCCAGAGCCCTTTTACCCATGTACAAGTATGTTTGTTTCAGTTCGTTTACTACTATTTATAACCCTACTATTTCTACTGTGCAGTCATTCTGTGCATTTGGTGGAATATTTTATTAATGCTACTTGAACATTAATCTTGCTTCGTTCATTTTTTCAAGTGTGACTTGACAGGGCAAATGTCTACATGACTCTCTAAAATACAGTGTGGGCTGTGTCTCTACCCAGAGCCAAAAAGAACAATTGATGGACAGAATGCAGAACAATGTCATACATTCACGCAGTACAGAGATATGGGCCTAAATCCATCGTTTTTTTTGCTCACCCTGCCATTCCAGTTTAGACCCAGCCATATGTAAATCAGTCTTGACCCTGCACCCAATGGGAACAGTCCGGCCCGAACTGCTAGCCAGGTCCTCCCTGGAATGGAAACAAGCATCCTAGGACTGGTTTCAGGCTTTAAGCCCTCATCAGCCAGGATAGCTTAACTCTAGTGGTATGGCAAGCACGGGACCCACATCTGGGCATACCCATCCCACTCAGGGTGACAAATGCAAAAAGAACAATTGATGGACAGAATGCAGGGGGGGCATTTTTCTCTCACCTTGGACGATTGGCTTGTTATGTCACATTCTGCCACATATAGAGCGCTTACGTCGTAGAGCGCTAGGGTCTATTTTACATCTCAAAAATACTAACCACACATTAAATTGATTGTCTCATAGATACATTTCATAAACAATGCAATCGTTTTTTGTTATATTTTTTCCCCTAAGCAGTTATTTTAAAATATTTTAGTCAGGCCTCTAAAAGCAAGCCAACCCTATTGGCTTTTGAAATGCTTCCTAAACAGTGTAACTCTGTCCGCCTGTTTCTAGAGCCGCATATTCGCCGCGTTCTAAGTAGTAACACCTATATTACACCCACAAAATAAACGTTTTTTTTGTCCTGCTGCTTTATTACTCGGAGCTTTTTGCTCAGACTTTCAGGAGCAAAGGAGGAGTTATGTCGCATTAAGAATGTGTGTGCTCTAGGGTTCCTGGCGCGTGGGTGACCTTCTGTCGTACAGCAGGCCGAGAGCTCTATTGCTAGAATCTTCGAGATGATCAGGTTATCAGGTGTATATGGGGATGACTCGTGCCTCAGAGTAAACTGGGGTGAATCTACTTATATGCAGTGGTTCATTTGAAAAAAATTAAGTGAACGGGCTCTGGTCAAGAGGCAGCTTGCACCAGTCAATTTCTCCTGTTAGTGCCGCCTAAAACAGTACCACCTACTAAACCTGACTATGGTGAGATGCTATGGCGTAATGGCCAGAGCTGCCGACCTAGGAGCTGAAGGAGCGGGTTCGAGTCTCAGAGGCTCAACGTCGAGTGATTCTGGGCAAGTCAAGTAATCTCCCACTAAATATTTTAATATTAAACATAAATGAATATGTCCTTAACTGATGCTCATGAAAAGCGCCGGTGTTGATGATTAAGTGCCGTTGATGATTAAGTGCCGGTGCTGAGCACCGGAAACCACCACCTCAAATTGAGCACTACTTATATTCCACTTTTTGACGACCCCCCACCCAATGTCCTTGCATCAAAATTGAAAATAGCCAGCACCCATCTCAAATAAATGATGGCCTCGTACAACCCCCGTTTAAGCTGGAGTCTTAAATTTGCCCCATAATTGACTATGATCCAGGAGGACTTTGGAACTGTGCTAAGCTGCTGCTCACTAGTAAGGGACAAGGAGGCCTCTTCAAAATGGTTGGCCTGCCCTGTATTTTTTACACTACTTAGAACTGCCCATATACACTGCCCCCAACATTGCTTTCACACAATCCACAACTCCTTGACATGGTTCCTATGGGCCGGCAGGACCCCTGATGTATCCTTTACCAAATGCACATAGGACACCTCTGATGGAGGCCTTGGGATTCCCAATCTCCAACTCTACTATTGGGCCACACAATAGATTCAACTAAATGACAGTAACGTTTCTGTAACTTGGGAGAGACAGCAGTGAGTCTGGGGCTAACCATTCTTGAACCAGTCAATCTGTTTCCCATCCTGGACGGTGCACCAGCTCCGAAGACCTTTCTACAATCACTAGAATCCCACTGGAATGCTGGAAAGTTAGCAGTCAGACTTGTAGGATGGCAAGGTGAGGTAACCGCAGCAACTCCCCATGGCACGTCACACTCCTCAAGCACGGTGTATTCAAGATTGGAGACGTCTGTGAGACTGACCGTATGAAATTATTTGAGGAACTAACAGCTGATTTTGCACTCTAAACAGTATTTTTTAGGTGCCTACAGCTCAGGCATGCTTTGGAGGGCCACAAAATGCACCTAGGATCAGTACCAGAGTTCCATTCCCTAGAGGCGAAAATAACAATAGAGCAACTCAGGAGGAAGGGTATACCCTGGATTTACCGGGCGCCAACCACTAATTCCTTTGACCCATTCCTAAGGCTCAGACCTTGGTGCCACAGAGGATGAGAAGGGATCGAAGTCAGAATGGCCACTGGAGTACTCGTGATGTCTACCCCGTTTCAAATCATACACGTCAAATATATCCAAAGGGTATATTTCCACTCCTCCAGATTGCAGTGGATGGTTAGATCCCTCTCGGCCGCAAAGAGGGTACCTTCCTACACACTATGTAGGATTGCCCAATTATTGCCAAGCAGTGGTCAATTGTGTATGCATAGAGACAGGTCCCACCTCGCCCCTCGGCCCTAAAGTTGCCCTGCTGGGATCATGGATGGTTGGGAGGGTGGCTGTGGTATGTGTGTTGGTTGGTTCAGGCTACCTCATTGCTTATCGAGACATTGCCTGAAAATGGGGGAGCATTACTCCTTCAACCTTAACTGAATGGCCAGGGGGTATGGCTGGATGTGCCCTTTCAGAAGAGACTGTATATAAAGCCAGAGGATGCCCTACCAAAAATCAGCGGCTCTGGTCCAGGTGGAATCAATACAGAGACTCTTCCTGATTGCAGGCGCAGTGGTTAATGTAGTTATTCGTTTGATTTACCATGGCCATAATTACAGTATGTTTAGGGCCAGATGTACTAATGTTTTTTGCGGGCACAAATGGGTTTTAGACCCGTTTGCGACCGGAAAAAACATGTGGCCCATGTACTAATCCCATTTGGGAGTCGCAAATCAATTTGTGACTCGCAAAATAGGATTAGCGACTCGCTTTTAGGAAGGGGAGTTCCAAGGGCGTCCCTTCCCAATACTCCTGAAGCTATGTATGACTGTGTTGCGACCACAGTCGCAGTTTACCACCCTTCATTTAAGGGCAGGCAGCGGTCCTTGGGACCAACTGCCTAGCCTTAAAAATTGAAACTGAAAAGTTTCATTTTTATTTTTTAATGCAACTCATTTTACTTTAAGGAAAATGGACTGCACTTAAAAAAAATGCTTTATTTAAAAGCAGTCCCAGACATGGTGGTCTGCTGACCCCAGCAGGCCACAATCCGTGGGAGTGCCAGCCATTCCCAATGGGGTCGCAAATTGCGACAGCCTCATTAATATGCATGAGGCATGCAATTTGCTAATCCATTGGGAATCGTAAACAGTGTCTCAGACACTGTTGTGCATCCCAATTAGCGAGTAGCAAAATGCGAGTCGCAAACGCTACGCAATTTGCAGCTTGCAACTCGCAAATTGGCGGGTCGTCCATCTGGCCCTAAGTCCGTTGTTCACTTGGCTGGGCAGTGTGGTAGAAGGGAACGTGTTCCTATATTCTGTATCAAGTTTGATCGTTGACATGTCTTGTTTTGAAATGCAAAAAAATGCTTTATAGCAAATAAAAATAGAACAAACAAATAAAAAAAAGAATATATGCACCTTATGCCTGCGTCTCGACACTGAAGGGAAATCCCTCAATAAAGGCACGCATGGGACCGGGGAGGTGTTCCTATCATCCTGTCACTAGATAAGGAGTTGCCTGCAGCGGCAGCTTTTTAATCTATCTGGAGCAAAGAATCAAAGTCCATGAGCTCTCACTGTGGTCCAAAGTGTATGGAATAGAGAGGTACGCGTCCTTAAGAAGTTAGGAGCCCGATCAAGAGTAAGAAGCACTATAAATGCAATTTCAAACAACGTATACGGTACATTTCTCTGACTTTTCTAAACAAGCTCATTGTAACAGCGAAGCAGAGCTCTGTGGGGGGTGGTGCAATTGGTGTGCTGGCACGTGGGATGTTTGAATAGAGGGACTAACCAAGTGTGTTTTGTTGTTGTGGAAGGTTTTTGATAACACAAATGTTGGAAATTGGGTTACAGGTGAGTGGGTGAAATCCTACTCAAGCAGCAGTCATAATTCCTGTTAGGGTGAATGTTACATTCTTATATGCTGTTCCTTTAACCCACTTAGAATGTTAGCACATCTATGGTCTGTACCAGAATGTTGGTGTGGGGAGTTGGAGGTAAGCTGTTCGTGCGGTGACATCTAGGGGTCTTTTCTTGTCAATAAACTACAAGATTTACTTCATGTTTCCATGACTCCACTTTGTAAAAGTGAAGTCACAAACAACCTCAAATGAACCTGTGCTTAACCCTATGGTAGCTTGTCACAAAGCAGTGAGGCTAAACTTATAGAGAATCTGCAAAGTATGTAGGCAGCACTTATAACATTAATAAAGTGAAGACACAACACATGAAAAATCCCACACCAATTCACAAAATAGAGTAAAATGCAACAAAAATGTTTATGGCCAAAATGGCAAAAACCCAATCAGTAGAACTGGAGATATGCAATTTTAAAGATTTACGTGAAAATAGTGCCTAGAATAGGTCATCTGGTCGCGCCGGATAGGGACAAAGTAATAAATGCAGGCCGACCGCAATGAAGCACAGGCCAGATACAGGGACCAAGTTAGGCTTTCTGAATGAAGTATATTAAATCCTGGTTTGCTGAGCATTGCGAGATCCTGCGTCACAGATGCATCATGCAGCGGAAGTGCCAAGCAAGCTGCAGAGTTGCGATGTGGAGTCATGTGTTGCCTCCGAGAATGACATCAGCGAGGACTTGCGATGCGAAGTCCTGTGATGGGCTGTGCAGCTGCAGTTCTGAGAAAGCGGCCAGGCTGCGAAGCAGTGTCCTGTGTCGCCATCGAGAATGCTGTTGTTGAGGGGCTGGCAATGCAAAGGCCTACATCGAGGATGCATCACGCAGAGACGGTTCTAATGAAGCTGCAGGGCTACAATGCGGTAGCCTGCATCAGGGATGCATCACGCTGTGTTGGTTCCAAAGCGGCTGTGAGGAAATCTGTTGTGCTGTGTTGGTTCTGCTCACAGGTCCAAAGCTGGGCAGGCAGAGCACTTTTAGGCCCACATCCATGGGTCAAAGAATGGGTTAGCACCACTTGGAGGGCAAGGCGCACAGCAAGAAGAGTCCATGTGCTGGGTTCAAGATGGTTGCAGCCTTTTCTGTCCATGGTGGTTCTGGGATCAAGATGTAGATCCAGTTCTTTTACTCAGGCAGCAGGACAACAGAGTAGCAGTCTTTCTGGCACAGCAGCACAACAGTCCTTTTGAGTCTTTCACAGGTCCAGAGGTGGACTGAATAGATAGGTCTGAGGGTCCACTATTTATACCTGTTGTCCACTTTGAGGTAGTAGAAGGTTCTGGATGTTTCCACCCCCAGTGATGCTTGGAATGTCCAGCCTTCCTGCCCTGGTCCCAGCTTGGCTGCGGGTCACAAAAGACTAATGACATACCCTATGTGAGTGTGCTGGACAGACCATTGTGATGTTCAAGTGTGATAAGTGACAGTTGCTCTCCCTCATCAAGTCAGAGATGACCCATCCCGCCAACACCTAATCTGCCTTTGTCTCACTGTCTGGGAGCAATACTCAAGAGCAGCTGCCAACAACACTTAGGGATGTGACCCACGTTACAAGCTGCAGGCAACAAATGGCTGGGACAAAAAAATGCCACCTTTCTAAAAGTGTTCTTTTCAGAATGGTGACTTACAATCTGACTTTATCATTAAAGAGGGTTGTAAATTAGAATTCTGTAGACACCAAACTCAACATTACTACCTACTCCCAATTTAAAGGTATCACTTATTTAATGTAATAAGTTAACCCAAAGTCTTCCTATCGGAGAGTCAGGCCTTGCGATAGCGAAAAACAAATTTGAGCCTTTTTACTATTAGGACATGTAAAAGTTAAAAGTACATGTCCAATTTTTTACATACGTTGCACCCTGCCATGGACTGTTTAGGACCTACCCTAGGGGTGACATGCGTATTAAAAGGGAAGGTTTAGGATAGGTCGAAATATCTGTTTAAAACTGCACAAACAAGCTGCAATGGCAAGCCTGAGATGTTTATAAGGCTAGTTATGTGGGTGGCACAATGAGTGCGGCAGGTCCTCTAGTAGCATTTAATTTACAGGCTCCGGCACAGGTAGCACCACTTTACTAGGGACTTAAAGTACATTAAATATGCCAATTGTGTGTAAGCGAATTCTACCATGTTTAAAGGAGAGAGCACAATCACTTCAGCACTGGTTAACAGTGGTAAAGTGCGCAGAGTCCTAAAGCCAACAAAAGAGAGATCAGTAAAAATGGAGGACTGAGGCAAAACGTTTGGGGAGGACCCTGTAGAAGGGGCCAAGTCTAACAAGAAAGGAATAGCTGAGTGGCATATTACATGTACAGACTAAGGAACTTTACAGGAGGATAGTAAACGGCATTTGATGGGAGTCTGTAGTGCAAGATAAACAAGATTGATGATGCCAATCTCCATAAAATTTCTGTAGTAAAAATATTTTAGCCTCATTACGAGTTGCAAGGTGAAGTGTGTGTTAAAATTGCACTGCCACAGTTAAAAATACCCAGGATCTGTTAATTCAAGAATTTCTAAATTAATGGGAATTCCGGGTTGAACTTGGAGAATTTGCTTAGTAATGAGGAAGTAATGGTGGAACTGGTCAGTCTGGGCTCAATTCTGCCAGAAAATGGTGTTTCCACAGACTTTGTAATTCCCAGTGGTTTCTATGGACCCTATGGTAGTGGCATAGTCAATGTCATAGGCCCTAGTGCAAGGAAGGAAAAGGACACGCTGTTTGAACTATGAAATACAGCAATAATCAGGGTTCAGTGGCCCCGGGGGCTTCTGTGCCCTGGTGCCACTGCATCCGCTGCACCAATGTTATCTACACCCCTGCCGTCTGGAATTTCAGGATACTCATCATAAGGCCCTTAATCAGAGTCAGCAAAATACAGAGAACTGGTGCCACATAGACATCAGCAGTGCCAGCTTCAATCACACACACAACAGTTACAGCACAGGGAGAAGCATAGTATGACACAGACAATCCCACCACCTACCCACACCCTCTCCACCGGCAGCATGAACAGTGCAAGAGTCCCTTATACACAAGAGATACAACCTCTGCAGGAGCTCCGCAAGCTTGCAATCTCTCTGATGCCTTGTGCTTCAAAAGAATATCAAAGGAGGCAATGCTGAGGCACATTAAGGCTGCACATTGGTTCACTCTTATATCCTCACAGCGTCACCGAACTCTGAGGGACTGGTGCCTCATAACAGATAACGTAGCTCAGTGGAATCAGCACCTATGGGCCATAGGTTCTAAACCTGACTGAGACGGGAAACATAGTTTACATTGCATGTGATACTTTGCATGCCATTACAACTGGGTTGTTACAACGACTGCGTTGTTACATCACAAACCATTACAACGCAAGTTGTTACAACGACTTGCTGTAGGGGGCAGAAGGTGATGGATTTAAAATCCAGCACCTTCCCTACTGTTGCACAGACTGGAGTTGGAATAGTAAATTATACTATTCCAACATTCAGCACCCCCTACAGCAAGTCGTTGTAACGACCTGCATTGTAATGGTATGCGATGTAACAACGCAGTCTTTGTAACAACCACGTTGTAATGGCATGGGATGTATCGCATGCGTTGTAACATGGCCTATTCAGCTGAGACATTTAGCTGCTCACCTTCCAGGGTAGATGAAAAGTGTAGCCTTATGTTGGGTAAAGATAACCCCTATTACTTGAGCATCCAAAAATAAATTAGTTTTTGCAGGTGAGTGCAGCTATCTACCTCTCAGGCACAGGCTTTTTTAGCAAAGGAGCTAGGGACATCTTAAGGACTTGGGGGCCATGCACTCAACGTATTTTGGGACCCTTGTTCAGAACTGCTTTAAATTTGTGATCCAATTTCAGCTTTTTCATGCCCTCTTTGTCCAGGTGACATTGCACAGGAACAGTGGTCCAGATTCTACATGTGCTTCTACCTATTGGTCAGGGATTGTGATGTGTTTTTTCAATATTGTAATATAGCAACACCTCACTAATATTATTGCAAATAATTTTGGTGACCGACTGCCATTTCTCATATGAAAGGTCCAGTTTGATGTGAAAGGAGCTTTTTTATGGATGCTGCATGGTGCTGAAAAACAAACAACATTTCTCTGTAACTTGTCTGAAAATAGACTGGCACACATCCCTCACATTACAGGTAAATTAAAGGCAAGTGGTATTAAAACATTTTGTTTTTTAATTTTTTATTTAGGAGAGTACATGTAGAAATAATGCATATATATTGTATGTAATATATTAGATATGCATGTCAGGTTTAGGTTTTACACAAAACAACATAATGGATACTGGTTAACAGAAAGATAAATATCTTATATAGGTCAAAAGAATATTACTAAAGACCTTATTAAAAACAAATATTGAACATTTCCCCAGACAACCTATACATTTCAGAGGTAACCATTTGGCAACATAGAGGGCACTGATTAACACAAGGATATCTTATAGATTATTCGCAAAATGGACCCAGCTCCCTATTTCAGTAATCTGGTGTGTAGGACAAATTCACATGTCAACTTTACCCCTCTGTAACTTTTTATCCTCAGCAATTCCTTATGCACTGCAAATGTCATTTTTTAAAGAAATAGATGGGCTATTTTTATCCTTTATATTGGCCAACAAGACTCCGAGATTGGTACCAGTCACGTTATGCAATTTAACCAAGGAAGGAGGTTTGGCCCTGTAGGAAGCTGGCTCTGTATATACTATACCGAATTGAGGTATAGTGTGCACAGAGTCCAGTGGAACATCAAAGGTAGGCAGAGGTAGATAGCACCTTACTCTCTATTTGTGATAGTGTAGGCGAACAGGTAAGCTTTATCAGAGAGTAGTGTTAAGCATTTGTTGTACACGCTCAATCAGCAAATGATGTCACACACTCAAAGACTGAATTCAGACCAATTTCATTTGTATAAAAATATTATCAAGTTATTTTATTTCTAGAACCAAGCCAAGCCTGGCATAGGTAAGTGAAATAAATGCTTTGCAAAATCTTATGGAAAGATTTACAATTGAATGCAGGTTCAAATGAAATTGATTGAAATAGAGGTAAGTAAAATGTTGAAATTACTTTTCAGATTACTTTTTTGTTACTTTTCAGATTACTTTTTAAGTTACTTCTTCTACTTAGTGTGATGTGCCTAGATATCACACTGGGATATTTCCATTTCCTAGAGAAAAGGTAAGTGAAATCAGTTTTGCACAGTTGTAGTTTTTCAGGTTTTGATACAAATCAACACCACACCTAGAACATTTTATAAGGAAAAACAGTCAATGTATTCGTATGGAGAGAAATTAAGTTATTGGTTAACAGGTAAGAACTTGGTCTTTGGCATTGAGTTTCTGGGGTTAGAACAAGGGTTCCCCCAGGGTCAATGATGCATTCTCAAAGCACCCTCAGTGGCACTAGGGTGGCCAGGTGCAGAGTGCAGAGGCCCAATGTTATCCAATGGGTGATAGGGGGCCGCTGGTTGGTGGCTGCTCACGAGCAGGCCACAAGGTTGTGGGAGCAAAGCTGCTCCTGGTGTTAGGCTCAGGGCAAAGGGGATCCGAGTTAGCACCTAAAGTACACCCGCAGCAGTGCAGCTGCGGGTGGGTGCAGGGTGCTGTTTTGGAGTCGGGTGCCCTATTGGTTTAAATGGGGATTCTCCGGTTTTGACAAAGATTGCAGGCTCAGGGACGAAGATTTTCTGGAGGTGACCACTGGTTGGATAGGTAAGTTGGGATGCCTGGGGATGCTGGGCAGGCACTGCCGGTAGTAGGTGTAACTGCAGGGCGGTGACGTAGGGAGGGGGAGGGGCAGGGCGGGTGGTTGTAATGTATGGATTACGGACTATAACAGGTAAGTAAACTTATAAATAAATAAACCAAATTTCGTTGTGTGCACTGCATCACCAAATGCAATGCAGTGCACACAACGAAATTCGTTTTATTTATTTATAAGTTTACTTACCTGTTATAGTCCGTAATCCATACATTACAACACCCCACCCTGCCCCTCCCCCTCCCTACGTCACCGCCCTGCAGTTACACCTACTACCGTCGTGGCTGATGCTGGGACACAGTTGGTTGGGCCACCCATGGGCGTGGGACTTCGGTGCAGGGATGTCTTTAGGCGTCGGTTTTCCTATCAGCTCCGGTCGGGGGGATCCTCCAGAAAGAGACTACAGGCATCGTGGAGAGGATCGAGGCAGGTCAGAGATCACCAGGTCTCTGGTCAGGATCACCGAGGAGACCTCCTTGTGGTGTTGAGCCACTCGAACTCGGGCCGGGCCATCGGGTGCAGAGTGGTGCAGACTCGCCGATTTGGCCGGATTTTCAGGGGGCATCTCTAAGATGCCCTCTGTGTGCATTTTTCATTAAATCCCACACTGGCATCAGTGTGATTTTAATGTGCTGTGAGGTTTGATGCCAAACTTCCCAGTTTTCAGTAAAGCCATTATGGGGCTGTGGAGCTCGTAATGACAAACTCCCAGCACCATATACTCTTAATGGCATTACTACACTTACAGTGTCTAAGAATTGGCTTAGACACTGTATGGGTACAGGGCTCGTGCACCTGTACCCTCACCACTAGTATAATGCATCCAGCTAGAGGGGTGGCTGATATATGCAAGGGGATGTGTGTCATGTTGACTCTTCACTTTGTTCTGCACCACAGCACATAGCCTGCAAAGGCAGTGTGTGTGTGTGTAAAAGTACTGGGCCTCTGAGGGTGGCACAATCAGTGCTGCAGCTCTTAGAGGCCTTCCCTGGTCACAGTCTCCTTGGTTCCTGGGGTACCATTTACAAGGGGCTGACCTGTGGCCAGAGAGTGCCAATTGGGTTTTGTTTTAAATGCAGTTTTAGAACATAGGGTGGGTACCTGCTTGGCAGGAGCCCAAGGCACACTCAGTCAAAGTACATCAGCAGGTTTTATGTGGATAATGTTTGCGAGTCCATTACAGACATTTTTCAGAGAAATGTTGTGTTTATGTTTCAAGCAACATCCACAGAAATGATTCTTTAAGAGCAAAACAGGACCTTACATATGAGAAATGAGTATGTCACAGAGATTATATGCAGTAATGTTAGTGAACTGCTGATGTGTTACAATATTAAAATCACACATCACTATCCTTGAGTAGTTAGATGTAAACACATTTAGAATTTGGACCAGTTTACCTGTGCATTGCCAGTGACATGGCAGAAAAGGGCATGAAAGTGCTAACATTGGATCATAAATTCAAAGCTATTCTGAACAGGGGCCCTCAAAATTCATTTGGCCCCGGGCCCCAAAATCCGTAAGATGTCCCTGCATTTGTACTCACAAACATTTGCTCGGGGTCAAAAGTACAGTCTGGGGAAATACCAAGGGCCGCTGGGGAGCTGTGGGGTCAATTTGCTAATAGATAGAAATATAACACAATAAATACACAAAGGCTTCAGAGCATGCAAAATAGGAGTCTTGAGTGCATGCCGCTTTCAAGAATCTTTTTGAAAAGGGACAATAAAATACCCGCATTTTGAAAGAAAGAAATATGTAAATATTCTTGAAATAAAACTACGGGGCAGATTACCAAGCAAAATTATCGCTATTGCTTGGTTAGAGACAATAATTTATCGCCGACCTGCAGCGATTTTTATCGCAGATAAACCTTGGTATTACCAGGGTTTATCGCAAATGAGATAAAAATCGGCCGCAATGCATGAATATCGCTGAAAAGTCAGCGATATTCATGCATTAGCGAGCTAATACTCTTAGCCATGTTATCCACCTCCCATTGGATAACATGGCTAAGAACTGCTCAGGGCAGGTGTTAGCTTTTGGAGATATTCGCGCTTAGCGCGAATCTCTCCAAAAGTTGGTAATAGGAGATAGCGATGTTAGCGACTGTTTCCAGTCGCTAACATCTTGGCACGCCCACTTTGCATATCATTAGTGATAAATATCACTGACATGCAAAGTGGGGCCCAAGATGGTCGCTATCTCCTAGTAGCTGTCGCTAACTGGTGTTAGCGACAGCTAGGTAATAGGGAGATAATTTTATCTCCGCTTTCTTGGCTTTTAAAGCCAAAAAAGCGGAGATAAACCCCCTTGATAATATGCCCCTACATGTGGGGGTGTTCGGGTGTCCTCGATAATATTTCCTAATTAATCCATGGAAAAAAGTGCATTTTGAAGTTCAAATCACCCATCAAATTGATAGAAGGTCCAGTGATCCAGGAAGGATAGGCTTTGCTCATTTTTTTAATGTGTTAAAGTGCAGTTGCAGTGAAAGAACGCATGAGTGACAAATAGCCAAGGTAGTGAAATCAATGTTTGCATTAGTGTCTGATGTAATGGATACCATTTGAAAGACACTTATTCTTTTCACTAGAGCTTGATATGCGAAGCCAAACCAATTTGCTTTTTGTACTTAACTTTACTGGTTGAAAAATGCGAAAAGCTTACAAATAATTAAGCTAATTATCTCACAAGGACAACATTTGCCACTGCTACTGATTTATTTGAATACCTGGCACATATTTCTAGTGCTCAGAAAGTCAGAGCAGGGAAATTAATAGAATGTGAAGAGCTGTTCGCCATGTGATCACTCTGAGTATCTGCAAAGCAGTTTAATGTGTGTGCCATTCGGGTGAGTGGGGTGATGTGGGGAAAATAAGTGATTTGCCCAGAATCACAGGATGTGAAGCTGACGCCGGAACTCGAAGCCAAGCTAGTTCCCCGCTTCCAAAGTCTGCAGTTCTGCCCGTTAGGCCACATTTCCTCACCAGTTTTTCTTAGAAATATGACCACACTCTAAGGAAGAGGTGTTTGTGGACGGATAAGGAGGAGGAGATAAGATTGAACAGAAGGGATGTCCAGACCAACTTGTGCAAGAAGTCCTCTGTTTCTTTTAACTGGAAAAAAAGTGTGTTTTCGCATTGCTGCGACTGTGACATTTTCACTTTATTAAATTTAAGTGAAATTGTGTTTTAATAAATATAGGTTTATTCTACAGTCATTGCAGCCTAGTACATGCTCTGTCCATCAAACAAACTGAACTGACTATAGAGGATATTGTGAGAAAGAAACCGATGTGGCTTGAACACTGAAGTATAAACCGTACAGTTAAAGCAATGCAAAACAAAACTTTTAAAATGTAAGACAAACAAAGGAGGCTTCAAAACAGGAGAATAGGCACCCTTGCCTTCTTGCCTGCAGACTTCTCCGATTCCGTTTGTGAAAGAAAGTGAAGCTGCCTTGGAGGAAGTCGCCTGGGGCCAGATGTGCTCAGGATCCTTTGCCATATAGAAATTAAGATGCACACAGAGCAGTAGCTGACTTTTAAAGTCGAGTGACCAAACCTTGTGAGCAGAAAACCGGGACATTTCGCAAAAATAGAGCAGGGGCGGCTCTAGGCTCATGGCGGCCCTGGACAGGGAGAGTAGGTAGGGGGCCCCGGAAGAGGGGGTCTGGGTGGGGCGGAGCGCGGAGGCCAGTGAAGAGTGCGTGGTGAGGGTGTTTGGAAGTGGAACAGAGCCGGAGGCCGCCAAATCCCTGCCTGGTGCCGCGATGTAAATATGTATCCATCCTCAGAGGATTATTATATTAAGCATATATATTGGCTTGGTGGCCTCTGGCGTTTGGTGGCCCTGTGCAGGTGCACAGCTTGCACATGCTTACGGCCGCCCTGAATAGAGGAAGGACTCAGTGCCGGACTGGGAACTATAAGCAGCCCTGGCAAATTTTGCCTGACAAGTTCCTTCCGGCGGTGCGTAGCGAGCGAGCACAGCGAGCAAGCCCGACCACTACTAGGGGGCTTTGGCGGGGTTCTCCCCCCAAGAAAAGTTTGGGAAAAGACAAATGAAAATGGTGAATTTTACACCACATTTTTCTTTACATATTCAATTGTATCAACTTTCAAAGCCCAGTAAATAGTAGAAGGTGATGACGTTAAAGAGCACCAGGTTACCCACCCAGTCATATGTACCCACAGACATTCTTATAGAGAGCACCAAAAATAGACATCATATTACCAGATTGCACCAGACTAATAAGAATCTTTTTTCGGTATATCTAAGATAAAGCCCTCGCAATTTCAAACTACAAACAGTGCACCATCATATATTATAATCGCACGGCCTATGCACTCATTGTGTTAATGCATTCAACTAAACAAATCTGGGTTTACAATCTGTTCCTTCTCCCACCTGTACCAAGCCGAATAAAAGCATAGTAGCCATCTTCGTAATAGTAACACTTGCGCACACCAAATCAAAAATTTTAAATATGATGATTGTCACAGTCCCTGACGTGTGTGTGAGGGGTAAAGTGAAATATCTGGGTTTGTCGAATAAGTATGTGCTGCGGGAACACAGGGTATAAAGTCCCTACTCTTTATGGAGAGTTTCATAGCCTTAAATATTGCCCAACCGCGCTAGACCAAGTGGTGTCATCCTCGACAAATTCAAGTATCTGTCTTTACTTAGGTTCTGTACCTGTCAGATTTGGACGTGTTTGGGAGGCTATTTAAGCCGGGTATGTCAGCCTGCTCTGCCTTTTAGGCAGGTGTTTACTGTGATGTAGGCCCATTAAAAATTTCCTTTTGTGCTTGTCGCAGCTCTGGGGGTCATTCAATGCAATGGAGGTAAAGTGTCACACCCATTAATGGCGAAATCAATCGATTTTAGGCACAGGCGTAGATTGTGTTGAATTGTCTGGGAACCAGGATTTCCTGGCTTTAATGGCATCACTGGGTTTTAGACTGAAACTAGACATAAAATTGAATCAAAAATATAGAATAGACAGAATATCGACTACAAAATATATAATGGACATAATATCAAATGGACATAATATAGTGGTTAAAAAATCGAAATGCAGGTAAGTAATATCGACTGTCAAAATATCGAAGTACATAATATAGGCATTAAAATATATCGAATTTTTAATAATATCGATTTTTTTAGTGTTTTGTATTTTAGTATATGTGTTAAAATTGTATATTATTTTTGTAATGTATGTTTATTTTTTTTAAGTAATTCATTTTATGTTATTTAATTTTTGAGTAATTTAATTCCGTCGCAGGTTGTGGGTTTATAGGGGAATAGGGTGGAAAGTAATTTAATTATAGTAAATTAAATATGAATTTTTAGGAATTATTATTTATTTTTAATTTACTTTTGCGTTTTAATTCTGTAGTGGGTTGTGGGTTTATAGGGGAATAGGGTGGGAAGTAATTTAATTGTAATTAAGTAAATATGTATTTTTATTTATTGGTATTGATAATTCATTTATTGTTAATGAATTATGAATTGGTAATTAATTTGTATTAATTGATTGCTTGATAATTATATTAATTGTATTAATTTATTATTTGGAGCAGGTTGTGGGTTTATAGGGCAATAGGGTGGGAAGTAATATATCTGTAATTAAATAATTATTGAAATTATTTTTGTTTATTGATAATGAATGTATTGTAAATTAATTATTAATTGGCAGTGTTTTATTACTTATTACAGTTTTGTTTTTGAAAATTATTTTGTTGTTAATTAATTATTAATAGGTAATTAATTGTTAATAAATAATATTCGTAATTAATTAATTATTACATATTTTGTGATGGGTAATTAATTTGAAATAATTTTTAATTGGTATTGATAATTAATTTATTTTAAAAATTAAACCATTACTTTTCCTACTGTTGCACTCACTAGAGTGGGAATAGTAATTTTTTAACCCTACGCTATCCAACGCTTTCCCTACTGTTGCACTCTCTGGAGTGGGAATAGTAGTTTTTACCCCTACGTTATCCAATGCTTTCCCTACTGTTGCACTCACTGGAGTGGGAATAGTAATTTTTACCCCTACGCCATCCAACGCTTTCCCTACTGTTGCACTCTCTGGAGTGGGAATAGTAATGTTTACCCTCCCGTTATCCAACGCTTTCCCTACTGTTGCACTCCTTGGATTGGGAATAGTAATTTGTACCCCTACGCTATCCAACGCTTTCCCTACTGTTGCACTCACTGGAGTGAGAATAGTAATTTTCACTCCTACGCTATCCAACGCTTTCCCTACTGTTTCACTCTCTGGAGTGGGAATAGTAATTTTTACCCTCTCGCTATCCAACACTTTCCCTACTGTTGCACTCTCTGGAGTGGGAATAGTAATTTTTACCCCTACGCTATCCAACGCTTTCCCTACTGTTGCACTCTCTGGAGTGGGAATAGTAATTTTTACCCCTAAGCTATCCAACGCTTTCCCTACTGTTGCACTCTCTGGAGTGGGAATAGTAAGTTTTACCCTCCCGCTATCCAACACTTTCCCTACTGTTGCACTCTTTGGAGTGGGAATGGTAATTTTTACCCCTACGCTATCCAACGCTTTCCCTACTGTTGCACTCTCTGGAGTGGAAATAGTAATTTTTACCCCTACGCTATCCAACGCTTTCCCTACTGTTGCACTCTCTGGAGTGGGAATAGTCATTTTACCCCTACGCTTTCCAACGCTTTCCCTACTGTTGCACTCACCTGAGTGGGAATAGTACATTTTACCCCCCCCGCTATCCAACGCTGATGTAAATTCATTTTTAGACATTACATATATTATTTATTAATTTTAATATTTTCTAATTATTGTAAGTAAGTTTTATTGATTTATATTGATTATTTAATTAAGTTAATATTACTTTTGGGATATTTTAAAAAATTGATATTCTTTACAAAATATATTTTAAACAACAATATTTTGTCTTCGATATTTTTGTACTTACCTGTTTGTAGATAGGGAGTCGATATTCTGATCTTCGATATTTTGGTGTCGATATTTTGTCCATTCTATATTTTTGTGGTGGATATTTAGTCAGTGATCCGTTACAGACACATGACACTGGCCTTGTAATCATAGCATACAATTATCTCCTTTATCAGTACAATTCAGTTTATCTCGTGTGTGGGGGGGGGTCGCAGTGGTCCTCCTGTCGTGAAATGAGACCGCCCTCCATAAGGTCAGGGATCCCGTGTGGGCCATTAGGATGCGCCTGCCACAGTGGCGGGTGCATCCTGCATTCCTGACATTGTGGCAGGCGGTGCACTCAGCTCCGCCGCCACTATGCCAGGAAGGCATGTTGTGCACTTCCATGCACAACATGGCAGGCACCGCGCGGTACCTGCCATGTTGTGCATGAACTGCTGGGGGTACCATAGGTTGAGAGTCCCTGGGGCCCGCAACGGACACCCAATGGCAGAAACCGTCTGCCTTTCTGTGGCAGCGTTGCGGCCACGGAAAGGCATATCCCCGCACACATGCTAATATGGATGGCAGTGTCTCCCAGACACTGCCACCATGTTAGCTGCTATTCCGCCCGGTTGACTCTGCGACCGGGTGGAAAACCGGCGGATGGTCTTTACATCCGCCGGGGTCCCCCCCGTCATGGTAATCTGGCGGGGGGAATTTGGGAGCGAGCCGTGGTTTTTAGCGGGCGGATCGCCACCACCATACGGGCAGTGGAGATCCGACCGCTATACAAATGAGCCCCTTAGTATGGTAAATCTGGTCCCATTCTCAACAGATCAGTATTACAATTATTCAGAGATAGCAACGAGATTGTAGAGCAGGCAATGCAATGCAAACTGTAATGGGAACATTTTGAAAAGTTAGGTAGAAATTACAACGCGGCAGGCCGGTGTTATTTCTACGAGGCTGCGTGTTTTCTGTACCTGTACCAATCAATATCTCTTAAGTGATGAATGTGCTCTGGCCTCAGGTTCTCCTTACTGCAGCATGATGGCCTCTTTATATCATTTTGTAGTGGCAGGCCAAATCGAGTGAGTGTAAAATTGCTATAGATTTCGCATATTTGTGTGATTACATATTTGATTGACGGCCTGAGCGAGTTAGCAGTACTGATGAGATAAATAATCTTTAAAAACATGATCAGAATATTTTTGTAACTTCAACAAATGAAGCTGCCAGACCATTTATTAGTAGCTGACATTTTTTCCGAGGCGTCAGGCCCAGACAGTACAAGGAGGAGTGCGGTAGTGATGTATATGGTATGAAAGATGTGGCCTGCAGAGTGCCTGATCTGCCTCTTTTGCTGTTGCTGGCTGCTGTGCCGTGACTCACTAAGGTACTCTTGCTGAATGGAGATTGCTGCTGGGGATTTTTGGACTAGGATAGCCATTTCCCAGACTTCTTGTTGTCAACAAGCCACCCACGCCGCCTCCCTGTTTGTGTGTGTCTGTTTACGCGCGCCAGGGAGAGTGTTGTTTGGCTGCAGGTGCTGAGTGATGCCGTATGCTATGCTATGTTTTGTTTTGCTATCCTATGTTTTGTTTTGTTATGCTATGCTATGCTGTTTTGTTATTCTATGCTATGTTTTGTTATGCTATGCTATGTCTTGCTATGCTATGCTATGTTATGCTATGCTATGCTATGTTTTGTTATGCTATGCTATGCTTTGTTATGCTATGCTATGTTTTGCTCTGGAATGCTTTGTTATGCTATGCTATGTTTTGTTGTGTTTTATTATGCTATGCTTTGTTTTGCTATGCTATGTTTTGTTTTGCTATGCTATGTTTTGTTGTGTTGGTATGCCATGCTGTGTTTTGCTATGCTATTATGTTTTGTTATGTTTTGTTCAGCCATGCTATGTTTTGTTTTGTTAAGCTATGCTGTTTTGTTGTGTTTTGTTATGCTATGTTTTGTTATGTTATGCTATGTTTTGTTATGCTATGCTATGTTTTGTTTTGCTATCCTATGCTTTGTTTTGTTATGCTATGCTATGTTTAGTTTTGCTATCCTATGCTTTGTTTTGTTATGCTATGCTATGTTTTGTTATGCTATGCTATGTTTTGTTGTGTTTTGCTAGGGTATGCTTTGTTATGCTATGCTATGTTTTGTTTTGCTATGTTTTGCTCTGCTATGCTTTGTTATGCTATGTTTTGTTATGCAATGCTATTCTTTGTTGTTTTTTATTATTCTATGCTTTGTTTTGCTATGCTAATTTTTGTTATGCTATGCTATATTTTGCTGTGTTTGGTATGCTATGCTATGTTTTGCTATGCTATTATATGTTTTGTTATGTTTTGTTAAGCCACGCTATGTTTTGTTGTGTTTTGTTAAGCTATGCTGTTTTGTTGTGTTTTGTTATGCTATGTGTTGTTGTGTTTTGTTATGCTATGTTTTGTTATGTTATGTTATGTTATGCTATGGTTTGTTTTGCTATCCTATGCTTTTTTTGTAATGCTATGCTATGTTTAGTTTTGCTATCCTATGCTTTGTTTTGTTATGCTATGCTCTGTTTTGTTATGCTATGCTATGTTTTGTTATGCTATGCTATGCTTTGTTTTGTTATGCTTTGTTTTGTTATGCTATGCTATGTTTTGCTATGCTATGTTTTTTATGCTATGCTGTTTTGTTCTGCTATGCTTTGTTATGCTCTGCTATGTTTTGTTGTGTTTTATTATGCTATGCTATGTTTTGTTATGCTAAGCTTTGTTTTGTTATGCTATGTTGTGTTGTGTTTTGTTATGCTATGCTATGTTGTGTTTTGTTATGCTATGCTAAGCTTTGTTTTGTTATGCTATGTTGTGTTGTGTTTTGTTATGCTATGCTATGTTGTGTTTTGTTATGCTATGCTATGTTTTGCTATGCTATATTTTGTTATGTATGCTATGTTTTGTTATGCTATGGTTTGTTGTGTTTTGCTATGTTTTGTTATGCAATGATTTGTTATGCTATGGTTTGTTGTGTTTTGCTATGTTTTGTTATGCTATGCTTTGTTATACTATGCTATATTTTGTTTTGCTATGCTTTGTTTTGATATGCTATGCTATATTTTGTTGTGTTTTGCTATGTTTTGTTATGTTTTGTTATGCTATGTGTTGTTGTGTTTTGTTATGCTATGTTTTGTTATGTTATGTTATGTTATGCTATGGTTTGTTTTGCTATCCTATGCTTTTTTTGTAATGCTATGCTATGTTTAGTTTTGCTATCCTATGCTTTGTTTTGTTATGCTATGCTATGTTTTGTTGTGTTTTGCTATGCTATGCTTTGTTATGCTATGCTATGTTTTGTTATGCTATGCAATGTTTTGTTGTGTTTTATTATGCTATGCTTTGTTTTGCTATGCTATGTTTTGTTATGCTATGTTTTGTTATGCTATGCTATGCTATGTTTTGTTATGCTATGCTAAGCTTTGTTTTGTTATGCTATGCTATGTTGTGTTTTGTTATGCTATGTTTTGTTGTGTTTTGTTATGCTAAGTTATGTTATGTTTTGATATGCTTTGTTCTGCTATGTTTTGTTATGTATGCTGTGTTTTGTTATACTATGCTTTGTGTTTTGCTATGTTTTGTTATGCAATGCTTTGTTTTGTTATGCAATGTTTTATCTTATGATATGTTTTGTTGTGTATTGTTATGCTATGTTTTGTTTTGCTATGCTTTGTTATGTTTTTTATGCTATGTTTTGTTGTGTTTTGAAATGCTATGCTATGCTTTGTTGTGTTTTGCTATGCTATTTCTTGTTTTGTTATGCTAGGTTTGTTTTTGCTATCCTATGCTTTGTTTTGTTATGCTATGCTATGTTTTGCTATGCTATGCTAGGTTTTGTTATGCTATGCTGGTGAGGGTGTGTGAGGGTGAGTGAGGGTGTGTGAGGGTTAGGGGGTGTGAGGGTGAGGGTGTGTGAGGGTGAGAGGGTCGTGAGGGTGAGTGAGGGTGGGTGAGGGTGTGAGGCTGAGGGTGTGAGGGTGAGTGGGTGTGAGGGTGAGTAGTGTGAGGGTGAGGAGTGTGAGGGTGAGGGGGTGTGAGGGTGAGGGGGTGTGAGGGTGAGGGTGTGTGAGGGTGAGTGGGTGTGTGAGGGGGTGTGAAGGTGTGTGAGGGTGGGTGAGGGTGAGTGAGAGGTGTGAGGGTGAGTGAGGGTGTGTGAGGGTGAGTGAGGGTGAGGGTGTGTGAGGGTGAGGGTGTGTGAGGGTGAGAGGGTCGTGAGGGTGAGTGAGGGTGAGGGGTGTGAGGGTGAGGGTGTGTGAGGGTGAGTGGGTGTGTGAGGGGGTGTGAAGGTGTGTGAGGGTGGGTGAGGGTGAGTGAGGGGGTTTGAGGGTGAGTGAGGGGGTGTGAGGATGAGTGAGGGTGTGTGAGGGTGAGTGAGGGTGTGTGAGGGTGAGGGGGTGAGGGGGTGAGGGTGAGGGGGTGTGAGGGTGTGAGGGTGACTGAGGGAGAGGGTGTGAGGGTAAGGGTGTGTGAGGGTGAGGGGGGTGAGGGGGTGTGAGGGTGAGGGGGTGTGAGGGTGAGGGTGGGTGAGAGGGTTGTGAGGGGGGTGAGGGTGTGAGGGTGAGTGAGGGTGTGGAGGATGAGGGGGTGAGGGTGAGTGAGGGTGAGGGGGTGTGAGGGTGTGAGGGGGAGGGGGTGTGAGGGTGGGTGAGGGTGTGAGGGTGAGAGGATGTGAGGGTATGTGATGGTGAGGAGGTGTGAGGGTGAGGGTGGGTGAGGGTGAGGGGGTGTAAGGGTGATGGGTGTGAGGGTGAGGGCTGGAGATGGAACACCGCCCCCAGCAGAGGAGCCAAGATTCTGTATGATCAGCCTGACTCACTTACCTCACAAGCTGACTCGCGAGTTATAGAGTCTGAGAATGAGTGTTAATGAGAGTGATGGGCAGAGGGGCTAGCATGGAGAGTGAGGGGCAGAGGGGCTGGCACGGAGAGTGAGGGGCAGAGGGGCTGGCACGGAGAGTGAGGGGCAGAGGGGCTGGCACAGAGAGTGAGGGGCAGAGGGGCTGGCACAGAGAGTGAGGGGCAGAGGGGCTGGCATGGAGAGTGAGGGGGAGAGGGGCTGGCAAGGAGAGTGAGGGGGAGAGGGGCTGGCACGGAGAGTGAGGGGCAGAGGGGCTGGCAAGGAGAGTGAGGGGCAGAGGGGCTGGCACGGAGAGTGAGGGGCAGAGGGGCTGGCACAGAGAGTGAGGGGCAGAGGGGCTGGCATGGAGAGTGAGGGGGAGAGGGGCTGGCAAGGAGAGTGAGGGGGAGAGGGGCTGGCAAGGAGAGTGAGGGGCAAAGGGGCTGGCAAGGAGAGTGAGGGGCAGAGGGGCTGGCACGGAGAGTGAGGGGCAGAGGGGCTGGCAAGGAGAGTGAGGGGCAGAGGGGCTGGCAAGGAGAGTGAGGGGCAGAGGGGCTGGCACGGAGAGTGAGGGGCAGAGGGGCTGGCACTGAGAATGAGGGGCAGAGGGGCTGGCACGGAGAGCGGAGAGTGTGGGGCAGAGGGGCTGGCACAGAGAGTGAGGGGCAGAGGGGCTGACAAGGGGAGTGAGGGGCAGAGGGGCTGGCACGGAGAGTGAGGGGCAGAGGGGCTGGCACGGAGAGTGAGGGGCAGAGGGGCTGGCACGGAGAGTGAGGGGCCTAGGGGCTGGCACGGAGAGTGAGGGGCAGACGGGCTGGCACGGAGAGTGAGGCGGAAGCCAAGGTAGAGCGTGCCCATATGTCTAAGTGGCAGGAGAGAGTCCAGTCATTACTGGCTGGAGGGAGGGAAGAAAGCTCGGGGGTAGCTATGAAAATATTTTTGAGCGAAAGAGGAGTGAGCGTCTGATGTGTTCAGGCTCCAGGCGGGTGAGTAGGAAAATGACAAATATCTTCTGTATAATTATTTGAGGTTTTCTATAGTGCGGACCACGTTAACTAGACATCACACTGGTATAGATAGATTTATTTAAATTTTAAAAAAAGTACAAAGGAAAATAATTTCATATACCCGTTTAAAATCCATTGGGTCGATCAAGTGAAAACGATTGCCGACGAATCTAGCTTTAGAGAAGCCCGCCAGTAACGCCAGATGTACAGAGTACACAGTCTCTCTAGCGCTTCCATTCCTTTGAAAGTTGTGAAATAACACCACACAGCAGCCCTCGACAAAGTGTGGATAAACCTGGAGACTCTGCAGTAGCTGGCAGATGATGCGAAATAAACTTTTAAGCTTTGGGGCCAAAACATTTTATTGTAATTTTTGAAAGGGGAAATGGCCATTTTTTCTGTTCTAATAAGGGTTCTAAATCCATCAGTTTTTGGTCACCCAGAACATGACCCAAGTTTGATTATTTTTTAGGGGTACAAAGACGAAAACGCATGAAATAATTGATTCCTTTTATGCACGAAAATCGAGTGTGGGAAGACCTTGGTGTTCAGAATTCGACAGGAATCACACAAGTAAAAGCCGGTTGTGCCTAAAAACTGAATTGTGTTTTCTTATGTGTTTATTTCTTGAGCAACTTTCAGGAAACCGCCTTGGAAAGGCTAGTTTTGCCGCGTGGGCCCTGGCGAGGGTGGGAGTAAAGCAGATTTTTTTCCTTTCCTCTTTGGCCTGGCATTCTGATGCTCTTTGAAATGAGATCAGTTTCAAGTTGTGCTTTAAAAGCCTTTCCCCCCTTTCCCAAGGAGGTCCCTGCGCTCTTCAGGAGGGGAGCGCTGATAATACATAGTCTGCCTGCTGCTGGCGCCAGCCTGGCGAGCTGTTCATCTGGCTGGCTGCAGAGAGGCAATTACCTCTGTCTCACTTAAAGCCACAGCCTCCTCTTTTAAATGCCTTATTTACATGAAAAGAAGAAAAACAATTAATGGGTTGTTCCTGTTTAAAGCTCTCTCACGCATTTTACACACAAAAAAGAGACGGATTAAAATCTCCTAGGAAAAAAAAGTTCAGAAATGTACATTTAAAAAGCTTAGAAGCCCTCTCTGAGGTTGGTGGTCTCGATAGGCCCCTTCCGCTCTTTTTTACATTAACTGGATTCTTAGTTATATTTTTAAAAAGATGGTTAGCAAAGTTTCCCCCCTCGGTGGTGAAGAAATGACAACAGTTTGTAACCGCTGAAATATTGTGCACTCTGCTTCTAAAATGCTTATTAGTGAGCGACCGGAGGAGGTGATGGTTAACTTAGCTGGTTAATGCACCTGTAGTAAAGATGTAAAACTAAGGTCACGCGCTTCTAAAGCACGGTAACTGATCGCAAAAAACGCAGTGTGTGTACATATAGCAGGTCAGTTAAATAATTTGCGTTTTAAAGTAATTGCTTGAGCCACTTAAGGCTGCTTGTAGCGCGCTTGCTTGCTTTCCGGGATACTTCTAGTCGAGGCGGCCAAAGTGAAGTGAATAATTAGGGGAGGAGAAATGCCAGAGGTCGGCCGAGCGCACGGTGGGGGAGCCTTTGAAGTCATGGGGAGGGAAGCCTGTGGGAGGCTGATGCAGGGGGGATTAGAAATGCGAGTCATGGCTGCGGCCGTGAAAAGTGAAGTGAATAATTAGGGGAGGGAGGCTGATGCTTTTCATGTGGGGAAATGCTCGTGCTTGTTAGGTCACGTGATTCACGAGAACTGTTAGAAATCCACCTTTAGGTAATTTTGTGGTGTAGCAGTAATAGGTCTCTCTACGAGACCTAAAAACATAGGTCACAAACTGAGCCAGCGTCAAGGGAACACACCGAGGGCTCCCTAGGGTTCCCAACAGGAACTATGTAGCAGCAAGTGGTAACACTTTAAAAGATTAAAAGAAAACAAAAGGACTCGTTTGTGTAAAAAAAAAAATAACTAGAAAGCCGTATTGGGTTTGTGCTTAAAAATATATTTTAAGCAGACTGTCTGACCCCAACCTTCACAGTGGCGTACTGTACAGGAACAGCCACTCAGGCCCTTCTCTGTTTCTCAAGCCTAGGCGGAGTGGTTTACCTAAACCCTTATTTTAAGGCTACTGGGGGCCAGTTACTGCCCCCAAGAGTTAAGCAGCACAACGCCACCAAAGGGAGCACATGCATGTATCCTGCCTGCTGGCTCGGAACATTTCAGCTGGCCCTGCTCGGATACGAACAACACCCTGACGAAAACCCATTTTTAGGGAATCCTGCCGCACTCTAATGTAAATACGGTCCTAAGCAAAGGCTTTGATGAGCTCATGTTTGAGGTCAGTGCTGGAGGAGCGGTGGCAAGCCAGGAACCAAAGGGCTGCCTGCCAAATAAGGGGGTAGGAGAGGCTTCTTAATCTGTGCTCCTGGGCCTCCCAGGAGTGTGTGTCTCAGCTCAGGAAGTCAGTCAGGGCCAGGCCCAGGCAACGCGGCCCGAGACTGTGTGTGCAACTCAAGCCACCACCTCGCTCCAGCTCCGCCGGGTCCGCCCTGCTCACAATCACAAACAGGCCTAGTCACAAATCCACACACTGCGCTAGTGTGCTGCGCGGAACCGGGCCAGGGATTAAACAAAAGGTATAGGGCAGGCCCCCAAGACCCTGGGCCGCGGGGGCCTATACCTTTTGTTTAATCCTGGGCCCAGTCCAAAGTGCCATGATGATTGCGGCTGCCCGCGGCCCCCGTACGGGGCCACCTCAGAGGGCGGCCAACCCTTAGTGGCATTTAGGCACCTCCCCACCCCCACTCGCTTCTGAGGAACTCCAGGAGGAGTCCCCTTACAGGGCGCTCTGGACACGTCATGTCCGGTCCGCCGGGGAATGGGGAGGGGTATTTAGGCCTCCCCCCGCCATTGTGTTCCTCTTTGCTCCCAGACTCGCCGTCTCCCACCCTACCGCGTACCCGGCATGGCACAGGCAAGGGAAGTTTGAGGATGTTGTAATGTTTTCTTTCTCGTTGCAGGCGGAGTTACAGGGCGATCTGGAAGAAGTCTGGGTATAGAAGGATACCTCTGCAAGTGCACAATAGGGGTGCCAGAGCCAAACCACAGGAGCCTCAGGGGAGGGTCCTGGAACAATGATGTTGGCGCCCCATTAGTCCTTTAGGGTGGTTGTGGGCCTGAACAACCGGGGGCTTGCCTTGCCACGCTCCGCCCTGAAAGGGGCGTGAGTAATAAGGGACCAATGTGTCACGTGATCCAGTAAGGGGATCACCCCTATAAGGGTAGCGCTGATTGGGTTTCCACAGTGCTTGGCTCATCAGGCGGGCAGGGTAGCATAGGTTAGTACGGCTACCTGCCCTTGGACCGCCCATAAGATAACCCACCATAATTAGCATACTTTTGTATGGAATAAACCTGCAGCCATATTTTCTCCAAACAAAAAAGATGGGTTGTGTATTTATTCATGCATGCGTTTTCTACTTTGGTGCGGGTGGGGACCTTGCTCCGATAATGGAACTCTGCGGCTGCCCGCGGCCCCTGCAGGGGGCCACCTCAGAGAGCGGCCAACCCTTAGTGGCATTTAGGCGCCTCCCTACCCCCACTCGCTTCTGAGGGACTCCAGGAGGAGTCCCCTTACAGAGTGCGCTCGACATGTCATGTCCGGCGTGCCTGGGGATGGGAGGGGTATTTAGGCCTCCCCCCGCCACCGTGTTCCTCTTTGCTCCCAGACACGCCATCTCCCACCCTACCGCGTACCCGGCATGGGACAGGCAAGGGAAGTTTGAGGATGTTGTAATGTTTTCTTTCTCGTTGCAGGCGGAGTTACAGGGCGATCTGGAAGCAGTCTGGGTACAGAAGGATACCTCTGCAAGTGCACAATAGGGGTCCCAGAGCCAAATCACAGGAGCCTCAGGGGAGGGTCCTGGAACAATGATGTTGGCGCCCCATTAGTCCTTTAGGGCAGTTGTGGGCCTGAACAACCGGGGGCTTGCCCTGCCACGCTCCGCCCTGAAAGGGGCGTGAGTAATAAGGGACCAATGTGTCACGTGATCCAGTAAGGGGATCACCCCTATAAGGGTAGAACTGAGTAGGTTTCCACAGTGCTTGGCTCATCAGGCAGGCAGGGTAGCATAGGTTAGTACGGCTACCTGCCCTTGGGTCGCCCATAAGATAACCCGCCATAATTTGCATAGTTTTGTATGGAATAAACCTGCAGCCATATTTTCTCCAAACAAAAAAGTTGTGTTGTGTATTCATTCATGCATGCCTTTTCTACTTTGGTGCGGTGGGGACCTTGCGCCGATAATGGAACTATGCAATTTTCTAAAATGCAAACGGACAGACACGGGCACTAGAAGACTGACTAAGTGTCTCACCTGCAGGCAGCGGCATTGCGGCAGTTGGCAGCAGGGACAGGCAGGGCTAGGAATACAAAACCGGCCCCCTGTCAAAAAACTGGCCCCCACCCCATCCAGCCTACCTGAGAATTGCCCTGTGCCCAGCATTACCAGCCATGGAAGGACTACAATTTTACATGAACGAAGTGCTAACGAATAACAGCCCTCATCAACATAGAAACACAGAAGGCACACTAAGAAAATAAATAAAATGTAATTTTTAAAACCAGCATCATACCTTTTAATAGAAGTGCTTACTTATAACTGCTGCTAATTAGCCCTGCTTTGGAACACCTAAAAAAAGTGTCTCTCAGTGTTTTCAGTTAAATTCTCTCTAGAAAAACGGGACATGAGCCACATCTGCCGAAATCTGCCAGGACAGCTGTTGAAAACCAGGACTGTCTCGGCAAATCTGGGACGACTGGTCACCCTTGTTTAAAGGCAGTTTCCTACATTCCCACCAAAGGGAAATCACTGAGGGAGTGGCCAGTGGCAGCGTGCTTGCCCTTTACTACATTACACATGCTCATCTGACACATATTCGTTGCTACTCCAATGCAAACTAGGCCCTGGGGCAAACAAAGAGTGCACATTAACCTCCAAGCCGAGTGCAGCTGTTGACCAGGCGGGTTTGGCAGCCACAAGTGACCCGCATTCTGTACATTGAGAATCAGTGGTTTAAATCATATCTTACACAGATCAAAGTTGGAAGTTCCCTCTTACACCCCAACACCAACCCATCTGATGTCCCTTTAGGTTCTATTGTTGCCCCCTTATTCCTGAACTTGTATATTGAACCTCTAGGGCAGGGCTTTAAGTGAGACAAAAAAACTGGTGGGGGGGGGGGAGTGTCTCTCAAAGGGGCATGGCCGATGTAATTAAGGGCGCGGCTTAAAAACACGAAAGCTAAAAATGTATGCTTTGCATAGTGTGCCGCCTGATTGGTATTTTGCTGTTTCTGTCATTGTATCCAGATATATAATACAAGTAACATTACACCTAAAACAATCCGTGACTATTGGCTTTGCCAGTGGTTGTTAGTTGCCCAAGAAAAAAAAGCAACAACTATGGCTTTGTTGTATATAATATTAAAAATGCGTCCGTTCTGATATGATGAGACTGAAAGAACTATACAGAGTCTCTTTGAAGTTACATCAAAGGCAGTGAAGGGTGATACTGCTGCAGAGTTAAGATGTGTTTGCACCCCGAGGGTGAGGGCAAAAATGGAAAGCCTGATAGGGACCTGTCTCAGCAGCTGCTTTTTAGAACTGCCAGTCTTGAGCACCAGCAGAACCAGGCCCCCTTAAAGCCCTGCTCTAGGGGAGGTACTTATAAGAACTAACATCTCTTTCCATAAGTAAGCTTACGATGCAGTGGTATATATAAGGTTTGACAATAACGTCTCAAATCCTTAGCCTCTAGCTTCTCTGATGTAAGGACTGGGATGTCTCAAATGAAACTCAAATTAACTCCTCCCAGAACAGAATTCACATCTCCTCAAAACAAATCTAAGACCTGCCTCTGGAATGTATGAACAAAGTAAAATATATGAACATATCTCCTAATATTGTCACCTCAGTGACATCACTGGGATTCATGTTTCATTTACTGGTCAAGAAAGTGACTTAGTGCCACATGCCTATTAAAATGGCTGCCTACCATAAAACCTTTCCTCCAAAGTAGACTTTAAATTAGGGCCCAACACTAGTTAATTGCACAAATTGCTGTGTGAATGCTCACTGCCCCCCTAAAATGCACCTAGAACCTCTAAGAGCATCGTTCATTCTCTCACCAGACTTGTCTCTAACACCAAAAAAAATGAACCATTTGGGTTACAACTCTTCCCAAAACTCCTGCTTCAGAAAACGAACGCCCTTAAACATAATATGGAATATAAAAAAAAATTCTCTCACATCAGACTGGCCCTTTTCTTCAACAATTTCGCTAATTTAAATACATCTTCGACACTGCCCTCCCACCTCTTATCGCCCTGTAGCCTTAATTCCAAGTTTCTAAGTCCTGCACCCTTAGAAACTGCTCTAGAGATCAGAAATCTTTCCCAGGGCAAGATTGGAACAATGTTGCTATTTATGTTGCAGTATCCCTTGAACTTCACTTAAAAAGGCCAGAGAGAGAGAAAATACTAAGATGAAGGCACTAAGGCTGTATCTTTTTCTCTCACCCTTTCCTGGTCCTTATAAACCATATTTATTTCTAAGTCCCAAGATGTAGACAAGGTTTAAGAACTTTTCGCTGACTTAAAAGAGTCTCCAAATCTTCTGAACTGGTTCCTCAGACCACTCAATGGGTTCATGATGTAGGAGGTTGCTTCACAACTCCAGTTCCGGTCCACAGCAAAATATCCCAGTCCAACTTGTTCCCATGATATCGCTTAAAAAGCACCAGCTTCTTATATTCATAGAGCTCTGGGACCTTCTTTGCTCCCCAAACAGAGAGAAGGTTCACAGGAACAGGCGGGTGTAAATCCAGTTGTAACTGGTCCAGTGGTTTTCTCCTAGACATAGACAGTTTCCTCTTTTAACAGCTACAAGGGAGAAGGTTCAAATGGGAAAGCTGGTTTTCCTGGCAGGACCTAGAACCCTTGGTAATCAGCAAGAGTCTGGTGCAACTAGTCTTGGGGAAGATTCTTATTCCCAGAGATTCAAGGTAGAGCTGGTGACAATTCTCTTTTGAGACAACTGTCAAGGGATCAGATACGCATTAAAGTGCAAATAAAGAAGTCTTTTTTTAGGTCTCACCTAGCAGCGCGGAAGCGCTGCATTAGAGACCTTTTGGAATCGCTCCAGGCTTTATTTGGAACTCGTGCATGTTTTGCACTGTTCCCAATGAGCCCTCGTGCAGGTTTGGTAATTGCCTTGCGGGAGCGAGCAGCAGTGCCATATGTTAGCAATTATCGTGCTGGCTCCCGCAAGGTAAACGCCGTGCACCACAGGAAAGCCTTTGTCCACACAGCCACCCGCTTTTAGTGCCCCACGCTTTTGCGTTTCAACGCTTGTTTCCTTTTTGGTGGTGCACTCCATAAGAGTGCATCTGTTATTGTACTGTCCTTGTTTGGAGGCCTGGCCCTTTTGTTATCAGAAGACAGCTATGCATGCTTGAATGGTTTAACTAAATACAGACTGGAGTGTCAATTATTTATCCTTAAGTTTGTGTGGGGTCTGATCTCGGCGAACCATCAAATCCGACCTTTGGGTGGAATGATGGAGTTGTTTTTATATATTTTTATTTACTGAAATTGCCAAGGCTGCGTCATGCATGCTTTTCTCGATGGGGAGAGGATGTGATGTTAGAGCCAGAGCTGCCGACTTTGGAACTGGGGAACCAGGTTCCAATCTCAGCGTCGGCTAAACATCCTGTAATTTTGGGCAAATCAGTTAATCTCCCCATGCCCCAAGTACGAAAAAAATGGATATGACCTTGTGTAAATGTAACTGGTTCTCGGGTAGAGCACTTCAATACCTTCAGGCCGAGTTCGCAATATATAAAACTACGAATAAAATAAATAAAATGTTAAGCAGGGAAGACTTACTGCATCTAATTTTGAACTGCTTGATTGGTGTAATCGTAGATAAAGGGATTTCGATGTAAGCAGTAAAACTGTAATAAAGAAAGTGTTAAACTTTCTCTTGCTGTCAGGGCTCACTTAAGACAAAGAAGAAAGAACTTAAGTTTTAGAGGAAGGCGCTAATTCGTCACAAGGCATACCTTTACCTGATAAAACATGCAAGAAAAGAAAAAAGCAACATGTTAAGTTAATTCTCCGGCTCATTGTATTGCTTTAAAAATGCAGTGGAGGGAATGGATTCAAAAGTTATGGACAACAGTGAGGGAAAAGATAGGAGAACGAGGAACATGATTATTGTGCATTCAGTGCCCTCCCTCCTCCCACAAAAAAAAACACACGTTTCAGTGTTTTGGGACCTTTGTATCCATTAGATACTAATAAAGTAGCTAGCAGACCTTGGGTGTCTTAACTTGTCAGTAGGCATGGAGGGGTAAAAGGAAGAGTAAGACTGTAAGTGGAATCTGGACAGGGTATGGCAGACTTGAAGTAGCATTAGTGCAGGGGATTTACTCCTACCCTCTTTCCCTAATGGGTACTTATTGGGCCTCTTCTGTCCATAGCTTAATAAAATCTAGTTCGGGACATCTTGTTTCTACCGGCACATTGAAGGAGCAGTATTGGGGTGGAAGTAGTCCTTTGCAGGCTGCTGAAGGCTTTGCCCTAGCAATTTTTGAGTGTAGTTTGACCAGGATTAAGCTTTAACTCTTGTAACAACATCCTAGGGTGCCTAGCTGGAGATCGCCAATGAAATTGAGATTCTGTGCTTTTGGCCCTCCTGTTTTTTTATTGAAAAGCTTGCATGCTATTTGGAATATATAATCTCAAGAAAACGAAAAAATGTCAAAAAAACTGTTTTTTCTCTTTTTTCATAAATGCAGAGTGGAATCTGTTTAAATGCCCCAGCCGTGTTCCAAAAGTAGTTCATGAGATAAAGGGCTCGCACCCCAGACCAGACTAACTTATTGCGAGTAGGCATTATAAATAATTCTGGTGGGAGAGAAGGGAGATGACTTTCATCAGGTAGATGGAGCATTGGAAACATGCAGTCTAAAACGAACCCTTGATTGAGGATCAGTTGGCGTGAAGGAGAAGTTTGAGAAACGCACTCCAAAACAGCATATGCTGCAAAATTTGTGTGAGAAATTTGTTATGGCCATTTTATGACTGCAGTATTCAGTAGTTAAAATAATAAAGGGCCAATAAGAATGAGCAACGCCTGGCGTTGTCGAATATAATCATTTTGTTTCATGCAAGAGCTGAGCAGCAGACTGTAGTTACATAACTCGGTTACCTTTAACCTTAACCCCTTGCGTGCTCGTGACGGAACCGTTCCGTCACGAACCTCGGGTGGGCTGTGCTGGTGACAGAACGGTTCCGTCACGGCCCACTCGCCGCGCCTGCGCGGCACGCATTCCACGCCTGCGCTGAAGGTTCTATTGGGCGGGTGGGGCCGGAACGGAACTGTTCCGTCATAAGCACAGCCCACCCGAGGCTCGTGACGGAGCGGTTCCATCACGAGCACGGGAGCGCCACGCGGCCCCCCTCCCCCTTAACGCTGCGGCGGAATAGCCGCCGCAGCTAAGGGGTTAAGGCATCACCTCCCTTCTTTTGTAAGTTTCCCCCTATTCTTCTCATTCCATTTAGCTTTGCAGTTCAGTTTTCGACTAACCTTCTCTTGTTTTAATGTGGAGTATTAAAATTCAACATTTTGTCTTGCATTGGATATTGTGGTTCTTTTGATACAGTGTGTCTTCCATGGTGGTGACACTTCATCTTTCCTGTATAGGTGGCTTAAACTTCTTCTCCATGGTATGTCTGCCTTTGAATAAGCTATGTTCCTGTTGTGAAAATGTCCACTGAAGACTGCACCTATATTCTAAGTGGATTTTGGTGGCTTGGGTGTTTTTTCTTTTTTTTCTCACAATCGCAATATTTTTTTCATTTTGGGTGTTTTTATGTTGAATTTGCCCTGATCCCTATTAGCTTGCTTGTGTGACCAGTCATTTATTCCATGCTCATAGTGCCTATAGCCATGGCTACTGAATTGTGCTGAAGAGGAGGATCAAATTATGTGTCAAGGTACTAAATTATACGACAGGAAAAGGCAAACAATGTGGCACGTTTTGTGATAGTATTAGTTTGTTATTTTGTCATTTTTACACCTGGTAAGTGTCTGGAAAAAAAGATCACCTTATTAGTACCGATTTAACACCCAAATACAGCAATAAGCTACTGAAAGATGACCATTCAATCTTTGTGCAAAACCTTCAAGTGCTTTGGAACCCAAGTCACCATATTTTTGTAATTTTTGATCCGTTTGACCTGGAAACATTTTTTTGGGTTAAAATCTGCAGATTATTTAGCAGATGATGGATTATGTGGAAAGTGCAGCACATCCATATTTATGCGAAAATCTCAGCTGCTGCTCTATCACATAATTCCAGTGGCCCTGCCTATAGCCCATTCATCTGTTTGAGGCCAAGTAGCATATTGTTACGAAATGCTTTCTTTATGCTTGGGCCTTCACATTTTGCCCCCCTTTCCCTCTGTGGTGTAGTACCAGCCAGAGAGATAATGCAGTTTATTGGCACCCCGGCCTTTTGTTACTTTCAAAATTCCTAGTTTCTTGTCGATATTGTTACTGTCTGTGGCAACTTGGTCAGCTCGCCCATCTCGGTCTGTGGGCAAATATTTAAACAGTCTAGTGGGCCCCCTCTAAAACCACTTGGTAATTCTTCTCTATTTACAGGTTCTGCCTGTAGTATAACATGTGGTCTTCACAAACCTATTTGTTATTTGCTATGATTGTACTTAAATTGTAAAATCATTGAGAATTTTTTGTTTCCTGTGTCGGTCACTTCTTTATTGTGTTGATTTAGGATTATTTTGGTCTGAATTTCTAGCGCCTGGTGATGGTGTTTTGAAAGTAGCCCAGTACACAACCATACCGTTGTGTGTCAATGGCTCTTCAGCCTGTGTGCGCATCTCACCAGGCGGTAACCGTGGCGGGGATCCACCAGCCTTTGTTATGGGGCCACTTTAGACTGTCTGAGCCAAAGAGAAACCTAGTGGCCATCCCTCTTTTGTTGTGCAATCACAGTGCTGCACCACGTATAGCAAGGTACGTTTATAGAGCATAGCATTGTCAGCAGAGCCCGGGAACAGGAAGCTACACTCATTCCGTTACACAACCACGGCCGGCAGGGTCCCTAAACTCTTTGTATATTGTCAGAAAACAGCTGCTGCTGTTGAGAAATCTGATTCTGACTCCTGCAGACATCACCAGCGGCAGCCTCCCGCCCATGGCCGATCTCTGCTGATTCTGGCTGCTGGGAAATGTCTTCTGTGCACGGTGCCTCTTGGCTCGCTGGGGTCATGAAGGGTGAGGTCATTATCCCCGGCCATGGAAAGGATGCTAGCGGAAAGGCTGGTGTCCCCTTAAAACTTTAAACACATAGTAACATCATGGCAAAAGGCCCCTACCCCTCTTAACATGCATCCCAAAAATAAAACACTCCACACAAGCGTTAACTTGGGAAAAACTGCTGCAGGTTTATTACATACAACGTTATGTAACCATTGTGGGTTAGCTTACGAGCGATCCAAGGGCAGGCAGCATTCTCGCCACCTGCCCGCCTGATGAGCCAAGCAGCACCGTGGTGAACCACCTATGTGCTGCCCCTTCTAGTAATCCCTTCCAGGATCACCTTACCATTGGTCCCTTGTACTCACACCTTTTTCTTTTTCTTGTAGCTAGGCAAGCCCCCGGTTGCTCAGGCCCACAACCGCCCGAAGGACTAATGGGGCGCCGACACAGGTTCCAGGAACCTCCCATGAGGCCCCTGGTGTTAGGCTCTGGCACCCCTATGTGCCATGCTGAGGTACCCTTCTGTACCCATCTGCTTCCAGATCGCCCTGTAACTCTGCCACAGCCCTGGAGATGGCCACCGTTGCCGCCAGGCCCCCCCACTACACCGCTTTTGCTCTTACCTCCAACCCTTCTGCTCTAACGCTTCCTGCAAGTCTAACAGGAACAAGTCCATCCCTACTGGCGATCAGTGGACCCCATCAGCCTCATAATATCCTTGGACCATCTCTGGATCATTTCGTGTCTAATGAAACCCAGGCCCCTCTGCTCCGTGAATTTGTGCATGGAGCTGTTAACGCGTCTCCTGGAGGGCTCCACCGCCTCGCACGATTTCGCCCCGTGCCACACCTTACGCGGCACAATCTCTGACCACCAGAGCTCACACTGCCCCATGCGCTTGCTGGCCTCCCCCAAATCAGATTTCATCATTTGCAGCAGTAAAGTCCTTCCAGAGGTAGTGAGGTCATTGACCCCCGATGTATTGCCTAACAATTGGGGGGGGGGGGTCCCAGCGTAGCTAGCGCGTGCTAAAGTCTGTTCATGAGGCTGTTCGATCGCATTCCTGGGTAACCCAACCACTCAAACTTTGTCTGTGAAAATCCACGCATCCAGTTCCTGTCACTAGAGGGCCTGCCCTCTTGAGTGGCCCCCTACGGTGGCCTCGGGCAGCCACATTCTTTTGTGCAACACCACAGGTTGTTGCTGTTTTGACTAAGCCCGTCCAGGACTCATTTTCGAGTTTCTGCTTTCCTCGATCTGAGAGCAGTGTTTTTGCACTGCAGCTTCCGTTCATGCTTACCAGTTCATGTTTGTTTAAGTTATTTGTTTAGTCTTTTTCATGTTCTATGAAGGCAATAAATCAAGAGCAGGAATACATCCGTTGCCTCTGATGATGCCTGAAATTTGAGTCTTATTTTGTGAGAAGGGTTTTTTCTTTGCCTCATGAGATGACTGTCTGTGAATCACGAGACCTTTCACTATCAGATAATGGTTAGGATTTGACAAAGTTGTACGGCATCTTGTTAGGTTTTTTTCACCCTAACAGCTTAGAGGATGCCCACATTGCTTACCATCGGTAAGCTTCATTGTCACTTTCATTTCATTTCCTCGCTTCGTATTGGTCATCTACTGTAGGCTTCATGCTTTGTCCCTCTCCTGGAGCATGAGTGCATTACTTGTGTCCTTCCGCTGCTCAGTTTGTTGGGCGCTACTTTTTTCTGTGTTCAAGCACACTACCAGAGTGTGTCTTTTTCAGCTAACTCCCTCTTGTACTTCTCATCATTCTGGTATTTTTTCCATCATCCGGGCAATGTGTTGGTGCTTGCCCCCCTCCTCCCTTCCCGTCCATGTTGGTGCTTGCCACCACCTCGCTGCTTGCCCGCCACACACCCTCACTTCATCGTATGTGTTTTGGTACTGGCCTCCTCCCACCCACCTTCACTCTCTTGTCAGTTTTGCTAGTTGCCTCCGAGCCATACTCCCTCTGTCTTCCTGCTTGCCTCACCCCCTTCCACCCTCATCCTTGTTGCTGCTTGCCACCCGCCCTCCTACCATAACAAGAGTGCTATGGTGCAGATACTGATGGCTGTGTCAAAGTGCCCCACCCAACACCCTCTGTTGCAGTGTTGCTTCCCCGCACTCACTCTCAATAGCATTATTAACAAGTAAAAAAGCAACACCAATAGCTTAAACTTTCAGTAATGCGAGACCTATTGCATTGCAAATGCTTGTCTTCCTTTGTTCCAATCAGCTTTCTGCTAGAAGTATCTCAAAGATTGATATTGCAAATGGTACAATCATTAAGTTGTTGGTGACAACCTTTTGGCAAATCAGACTGTACTCCCAGCTTCTTCCTCCTGTGTTTTACAGGGGAAACAACCTTTACAACGCAGTCATTACATCGCACTACCTTTATATAGCCGTCATTACATCGCAACATCCTTTACATAGCATGTCATTACAACGCAGCCATTACATTGCATGTCACTACAACGCATGTCATTACAACGCATGTCACTACAACGCAGGCATTACATCTCAAGTCATTACCGTGCATACTATTACAATGCATAGTACCCTTACACTATCCAACACTTACCCTACTGTTCCACTCACTGGAGTTAGAATAGTAATTTTTACCTACCCCTACATTATCCAACACTTACCCTACTGTTGCACTCACTGGAGTTAGAATAGTAATTATTACCCCTATACTATCCAACACTTACCTTAAATGCGATGTAATGGTATGCAATGTAATGGTATGCGTTGTAAAGGTATAATGCGATGTAATGGAATGCTTTGTAAAGGTAGTTTCTGAAAATGCAATGTAATGGCATGCAATGTAAAAGGATGCGTTGTAAAGGATTTTGCGATATAAAAACTGCGTTATAACGGCATGCATTGTAACTGTATTCGTTGTAACGTCATACATTCAATTTACAGAAGTGTGACCAAGTTCCAGTTGTAGGGATAGTCTTTCAAGTAACATCTAAAATATAGGACATTTCCATCAAAAGTTACCAAATAAGACTTCCAATCCATGTGTAACACTGGAAGCAGAGTTTGCAACATTGCTGCTGGTACCTTGCAAAGCACAAAAGTATTTTATATTTTCGGTATTAGTTGGAAATGTATTTCCTTCTGTCTGACATCCTGTGTATGCACTTTATTTAACTGCACAAAATCTTGGCTCACCTACAGTTCATTTAGGAAAATAATAGGCATTGAAGCTAGACTAAAGATGGTTGTCCTTTAAGCAGACCACATGGGTGAGGCCTCATCAACTGGCTTCATCTCCTCCAGAGTTCAAAAACAATAAGGCTTAAATTTACTCTCCAGGTCAGCCGAAGAGCACTGTGGGTATACACAAATGTTAGCATCATTCCTAAAGAAATACTATTGGGCAGCACACTTGGCAGCCATTAATCATGGTACGCTATGGATCGGTGGTTACTACCAGGGGGAAACTACAATCGAGCGGTCTACTCCGCTGCCGGGAGGCACCACCTGACCGGGCCCACGAGACACTCAGTGCAAATTTCGCTGGCAACTAACAGAACTTGGTCTGGGACTGCAAGGTGACATTTCCCACCCCGCTGTGGGACTCTGAACTGCTCGGGAATCTTTGGTCCACTAGAGGCTTCGACAAGTGGGACCTTATAGGTGTTCCAAAAATTGGCAATCTCTGGTTGAAGGGGGAGGTTAAATCGTTTCCCGCCTTGCAACTGGAGTATGACCTAGCCCCTACAGAATACTTTTAGTACATGCAGGTGCGACATGCACTGCAGTCTTGTCTCCAAAAGGGAGTAACCCCTCCGGAGGGCTCCCCCTTGGAGAACTGTATTTTGGACGGCCATTTGCCAATGAAGGCCATCTCGCTTACAAAAAGTTAGTGAACCACTCCTAAAGTTCCGTGCTAAATGGGAAAGGGATGGCATCATACTAGATGATGAAGATTGAGCAATGGCTGTTAACTCACCACGTGAAGTGGCTGTAGCAGCCAGACTGAGGCTGGTGCAGCTAAAGATCCTACACTGTATCTACATCACTGGGCGGGGTCTGGTGCGTATAGGGAGGGCAGCCGATAGTGCATGTAGAAGGGGCTGTGGCACGGAAGGAACATTTCTCCATATATTATGGGAATGCACGCAAATACAGAGATACTGGAGAAAGGTACATGAAGTAATGAGCGAGGTGCTCCCACAAGACACTACTGTGGAAGCTAAAATGTGCCTCCTAAATGTGTGGGAACCCACTGACATAAATCGCACATGCATCACCTGGGTCACGTTGGGATTGATGATAGCGAAACTTAATATTGCACAGAAGTGGGGGGCAACACAAGCACCTACAGTATTGGTCTGGAAGAGAGATATGGACTGGTGTATGCTCCGTGAAAAGACTGTATACATAGCTAGGGGATGTCCGAAAAAGTGGATTCGAGTTTGGCAGTACTGGAATGAATATACTCTGTACTCCTCTCATAATTTCAACTCACAATGATCAAATGTAGACAGGTGGATAACATCTGAGCTTCAACCTAACATGCATATAGATATGGACTTTAAAAATGTGTGGGGGTACGAGACTGTAAAATGGTTTGTACTATGATTTGCCTTGTGACGTTGATTCAACTTCTTAATAAAAAGAATTAAAAAAAAATGTTAGCATCATTCAGTTATCAGGCTGCATTGGAGAACTGAATCCCTGATAATTCATGCAAAGTGGGCGTAACCATGCGTGTACGGGAGACAGCGTTAACAACGCTGTCAGTGCCATGCGCGTTGGTAACAACACGGACATTACATCGTCCGCGTTGTTACCACGCATGGCATTGCATCGCAGGTCGTTTCAACGACTTGCGCTAGATGGCGTGCAACACCAGGGAATGTGTTGCACTTTAAGTCCAACACATTACCTGCTGTTGGGCTAACTGGAGTAGGAATAGTAATTTAAACAATTCCTAAGTCCAGCTCGCCATCTAGTGCAAGTCGTAGAAACAACTTGTGTTGTAATGCCTTGCGTGGTAACAACGTGGACGATATAATGTCCGCGTTCTTACCTACCGTGATGCAATATGTGGCGTTGTAATGTCACATATTCGCGTGTACAATTCAAAGTACCATCAACATCAATACAAACCAACACTTATCAGCTGCACAAAATGTAACACCTCACAACACAGGCAAAAATAGTGCCAGAATGTGTGTTAAATGAAAACAAGTGAAACAACGCACAGAAATCTGAGGCCCATCAATCACACAGAAACTCCCTCCCCTGGAAGAAAAATCACAATGGTAGTTTCCATACGCTGACACTGACTAGATATGACCACAGGAGACGGTTGTGTAGGGAAAAAACATTCAGTTTTGGCAACCCTAAGAAAGAAATTCAATAAAAGGTAAAGACTAAGCAGTGTTATCATGGTAAAGTGCTTTGAAGAAATAGAACTGCCTCTACAGCCAACAAAGCTAGGTCACATTCAGACCCTGCATAAGTCAAATTACTTGTTGAGTGGCATCTGCTAGCATCAGGATCCTTCCAAACCACTTGTGCATCAGTGGCTGGGGTCTCACAGTCACAAAGGGCATTATTTCCATTCCTGACATGTGTGTTGGTGGCAATCTTGACCATTTCACACCAGAACTTCAGATTCCTCCAAGCTACGTCCACACATGAAGACTATTTTCTGTGCCAAGGCTAACTACACCTGTCTCATAGCTGCCCTTGACTGCACACATGTCACATGAGTGCCACTTTGCAATATCGCACACATGAACAGTAACTGGAAACATACCACTCCAGCTAAGTGGAGACAATCTGTGAGGTTAACTACTGCTTGACAAATGTATTAGCCAAGTCCCCAGAGAGTACTAGATTCCTACTTTTTAAGGCACAGTAGGGTCAAGGAATAGTTTGAAAGAGGTGTGTCTGGCAAAAGCCTACTTGTATCTATGACACACTAAAACCCATAAGCAGTTCCTCTTCATGTTAATTATTTGCACCTAGGTGACCAGGGTTACAGTTTGAAACCATGGGCGATAACACCATACAATCACTGCTGCTGAATAAAAATTCAACATAACATTGGAAGGCATGCAGCGTCATTGAAAAATGGCATGGGCGGAAAATCCGTTCCGCTCGCGGATTTTGCGGATTTTCGGGAAATCCGCAATCCGCGAGATTCGCGAATCTCCCGCAAAATCCGCAAATCCGCGAGCAGCGGATTTTGCTCGCACTGCTCGCACTGTTCGCGTGAGTTCGCGCCCCGCGAATAAGTGCAAAATTGCAGAAATACGATCTTAGCAAAACTGAAAGTAACTACTTACCAGGTTCAAAAGTTCAGGCTCATCATTAGTAGCCATTTCCTGTAGTGCTTCCTGAGGGGCCCCTCCAGAGTTCAGTTGCCAGTTGAAACTATTATGTGACCCTGCTCTGAACCTCAGAATAGTTACACATATGCCACAAAGGTCCTGAATTACAGCTAAGGGAGACAAGCAGGAGCTAGGCTGGAAGTTAAAATCCATTAATCAGCCCCTAATTCATTATTGTCAGTTGGGGCAGGGCAGGTGTTGTAACTAATTTTGCAACAATGAAAGCACTTAGCAAGTGCAAAAGATCACTAATCAGGGCGCACTAAGGAAGCAGGTGCCAGCTAAAAAAATATTCTGTGACACATTAATCAGCCCCAAATTAATTCAGGTCACTTGAGGCAGGGAAGGTGTGCTTCGCTTTGCCGAAAATAATGTACACTGGACAACCAGAGGGTGTGGTGATGAAACAGAGGGTGGCATGGGTGGGCCAGAGGGTGGCATGAGTAGTCAGAGAGTGGCAGTGGTGACAGAGAGTGGCAGTGATGAAGAAGAGTGTCCCAAACAGGCTGGACACGTAGAAACAACAAGTTCGCAAAACTTGCGACCCGACAGGTAAGTTCGCAAATTGCGAAATTGTAAAAACCCTCGCGAACTGGCAGAAACACGGGCGAACACAAAAAAAAAAAAATCCGCAAATTCGCGGGAATTTGCGGATTTTGCGGATTGCGAATCCGCAAATCCGCAAAATTCGCGAACGCGAGATCCGCAAAATTCGCTCATGCTTAATACTAACAATTAAGATGAGTAGACCTGTATAGGGGTAGAGTTTTGTACCATCCCCAAATATTTTTTTACCTAATTGTTGCAAGTCACACAATTTAAGTGTACGAGTTGGCATGTCACTTGATGAATAGTCAGACAGCAGTTTGCAACAAGATTTCAACACAGACCACAACAGCGACACAGACTCGTGAAATAAATGGACGAGAAGAGCTTATGGGCCACATTTATGTACCTTTTTTAAGTTTGTAAATGGCCTGATTCACAGAAAGGCTTTCGCAATGTACCAAACCCTATTTTGCGATTTGGTAACCTATTACCGAATCGCAAAATGGGTTAGCGATTCTCTATTAGGAAGAGGCATGTTTAGGGCGTCCCTTCCTAATACCGAATCGCATCGGTATATAGGAATGTTTTGTGACCAGAATGCAATCCCAAAACATTCAAATTTTACCACCTATTTCAAGTAGGTGGTAACCCATTCGCGAATCGGAAGGAGTCCCCAAGGGACCACTTCCCCTTTGCAAATGTTTGTAAAAGTATTTTTTAAGAGCAGGTAGTGGTCCCACTGACCACTGCCTGCTCTTTAAAAATATAAAGATAACTTTTCAGTTCTTTTTTTGGATAAACAAAACCCGTTTTTTTTTTTAAAAGGAAAACGCACTGCATTTAAAAAAAGATTGCTTTATTAAAATGCAATCATGGACATTATGGTTTACTGACCCCGGTAGGCCACCATCTCCATGATTTTAGTGATTCCTAGGGGGTCGCAAATTGGGATCTACCTCATTGATATTAATGAGTTAGGTCGATTTGCGACCCCCTAGGAATCACTAAATGAAACTCTATGAGTATTTGTAATGGAGATTACCTAATTGCGATTCGCAGAAAATCGCAATTAGGTAATCGCTGTTACAAATGTTGATACATGTGGCACAAAATCACACAGAATCTTTTACCTTGTAAGACGTATCGACAATACAACCTACTATGCATATGTGCTGAAGAGCAACATCTCTGACCTCATGCTGCCAATAAAGGATATGTCCATTAGCAAGGAATCATGCAAGCTTGAGATGTCCCATATGCATATAGATGCAGATCTTTGCTAAATTGCTCCTGTGTTTCATGACACTTTTCTGACATAGAAATGGTACAACAATCATCGTTATAAAATGAAGGATAAACAAACTACACTTAGCAGAATGCGTTTTTGAAACAAACATAAGTCATTTTCAGAAATCTAATGATATCACCTTTGTTACAGAATAATGTACCCTCGCTTCCTAAGGACGCCACACCATGGAGGTGCTCCGCGTTCATTACTGCCATGCCCATGTCATCAGACATTATACCCAAGAGTTCCTCAGTCCAACAGACATGTCCCCATGAGGCTTCTCAATGGCATTCCGTTCTGCATTAACGCTGTCGACTATTCAGCGCAAACCGTGGCGTTAACGTGGTTAACCGATTCAGTCAAAATCAAAATACCTACCTTTTATATATCTGCCTTGTATCATTGACCACATAATTACTTGTATCATGTTTTTCGCCGATTACGCTTTTTTCCCACCCCCTGTGTCGCTGCGCTGTTCACCACCACTAGCACGTTCAGTGCACACTCGTGTGTTATGGTCACTTTTTGTATAAATTGTACTGTAGTGCTGACACAACTACTTGCAAATAATAATCTTCACTCTATGAAACTCTCTTGTGGTCTCCCTTTCTTCTTCCCCTCCCTTAAGTGATTTATACAATCCTTGTAATTGCCCTCGCTAATGATTACCGGTGGAGACATTGTTGTTTTGTTGCATTATCCAGAAAGGCTTCCTTGTATCCAGTAATTCCATTCCAATCCTGAAAGTGTTGGGGTTCTTTGCCTGCTCAGAATCCCATTAAATTGTTCTTTTGGGTGGCTCCCAAGTCTGCATGGACCCTTGGCAGGCCATCTTCTTGAGCTGTAGCTCTGTGTGTCTGACACTGAATGATCCTTTTGTCAAAGCCAATGATATTTTTTTGTGTTTCTGTGGACATCCTGACAGGTGTCGCCTTTGGAGCCACGGTTGTGCCCATGGCTGACAATGATGCTGATTTTGATGGGTCTCCTGATTTATTTTATTTATTTATAAAGTTTTATATAGCGCTAACTTGACCCTGGAAGGGTATCAGCGCTCTTTACAAATGTTATGGCAAGGAGAAAACAGGACAACCTAGAAACATAAATGAAAGTAGAAAACAAGACAAACAAGAAACATGAATGCTGTCAGTACGCAATGCAAACCAGGAGAAGGAGTGAGTTAGATACCAGGACGTAGCAGCCAGTGCAAACCCTGGTTGGCGAACTGCATCAGATCAGTATCCAGACAAAAGAGTGGGTGGGTTGAGGGCAGTGCTTAATTTGTGCCAGTGGTTTCCGGTGCTCAGCATCGGCACTTAATTGTCAGCACCTGCTCTATCGACGGGTCCACAATATGGTGGTGCTGTCTTTTTAATTTCAAGAGGAGCACAACAAACATGTTTATTAAATCAATACTTACTGCAAATGATTAATACTAAACTCTGATGACATTATTATAACTTTGTGTGGCCTGAAATAGTCTGAAGTGTCACACTTCTAGAAGTGCGAGTGTTAGGTGTTATGTTGGTTCTGTCATTGGAAGCGCTAGCAGGGTATGGGTATGGGTGGTACAGGCTGCAGTGGCCTTCTGAAAAGGGTCCCGGCACTTAATGTTTTACAAATTAAGCACTGGTTGAGGGTAGATTGGTTTGACTTCTTTTTTGATGGATGTGCTTGCCATGGGAATTTTCATTAGCTCCTGTGGAGAGTTTGAGATAGTCTCAAAACATCACAGTGTCATCTTCGTTGCAAGAGGATTGCGAGCGTGTGTGATGTGTTGATCGTCCTGAGGCGGAAGCCGGGACCTTGCCAGTGACTTTTTCGAGTGTTGACAAATTGTTGCTGTGATTTTAAAATTAACGTCCTTGCTGCCCATTATTTTAAACTTTATTGCTCTTTGCACATAGTCTCACCATTCATTGGAGACTCTCCCCCCGTGGGTCCCGCCATCCTGGGTGAGGAGGCGGCCGAGCAGACTAGTGCGCCGCTCCTCCCGCCCCTTCCGACATAAAAACCCGAGTGTTGCCGCATCCCGCTGATTGCGAGCGTGTGTGATGTGTTAATCGTCCTGAGGCGGAAGCCGGGACCTTGCCAGTGACTTTTTCGAGTGTTGACAAATTGTTGCTGTGATTTTAAAATTAACGTCCTTGCTGCGCATTATTTTAAACTTTATTGCTCTTTTGCACATAGTCTCACCATTCATTGGAGACTCTCCCCCCGTGGGTCCCGCCATCTTGGGTGAGGAGGCGGCCGAGCAGACTAGTGCTCCGCTCCTCCAGCCCCTAAAATGGCACCCCACCTAGGAAGCACAGCGGACGAGCGCAGTGGGCACGCCGACGGAGCGCCGAGTCCGCGGCCGGCCGTGGACAGGGGCCCCGACCCCTGGCCAAAATGGGCCGATGATACGCTGGAGCGCACAACAACTCTGCGTCCTCTGTCCTGTTTTTGCCAAAGCCTGCCTCCATAGTCTTAATGCAGAAGACACCAATAACTGTAAAGAGTGTCAGTATAATTGGCATAACAGACTTCGACTAGGGCTGAGAACATTAGGCTTACATGCGGTCTACTTAATACCAGATCCATGCGGAAACATAGTCTTGATATATTCGACCTGTTCATAGATATGAAACTTGATCTCCTGTTTCTTACTGAGACTTGGCTTGATTCCAACTCAGAGCCGGATATAGTTGCTTTACTTCCTACTGGCTATACCGTGGTACGCCTCGATAGATCTAAAGGCAGAGGTGGGGGGATAGCGATAATATCTAATCAGCCACTGTGTTGTCAACTTGAACCTCTCGCTATCGCTGATAGTGAGACAGGAGCCTTTTCCATTAAGGTTAACGCTGGGAACAGGCTGAAAGGCTTCTTGATTTATCGCGCTCCTGGTCCCTCTACCCATTTCATCACCAGCCTTACCGAAGGCATAACGGAAGCCGCTCTGCGTAGGGACAAGTTTATGCTCTTAGGTGACTTGAACATCCACCTGGACGATCTATCAGACAAAGGAGCTACTGACTTTTATCAGCAACTACAGTCCCTCCAACTATACATTGGCTCTTAGGCCCCAACCCACCAAAAAGGTCTCTTGATGGATCCCATCTTTGCCAACTGGGAAGATATAGAAGTTAAGTCCCCCGTCCCTGTCCCCTGGTCAAACCACTTCTTAGTACCTTTTATAATAACTATCCCTGCTAGTAATACCCAAAAGCGCTCTAATACTAAATACTTGAGTCGCGAATGGACTGCGTTTTCCAAAGCTAAATTCGATACTGCTCTGACCAAAAGCGGCAGACCAGGAGGTGAGGATGCTGTTAATGCATCAGATAGATTAGATGGTCGCATTACTAATGCTTTGGATGACACAGCCCCTCTTTGTCACAAAAAACCCTGGAGTAGACCCCATAAATCCGCCCCCTGGTTTAGTGAAGAACTTCGCCTAGCTAAAGCAGAATGTAAACAACTAGAAAGACAGTGGAGGGTGGCCTACCTTGATCAAGCAAAACTGAGATATATAGGCAAACGCAGAGAATATCATAGCTTGATCAGGCGTGCCAAAACTAATTACTTTTCAGGTAGGATAGGAGAAGCTCAAAACTCTACCAAGGAGCTATTTAAAATGTATAAGGAAATCTCTCTCTGCGGCTCATCTGTTGACCCATCCTCGGTCTCAGAGGAATCCTGCAACCGCATTGCCGCTTTCTTCTCTGATAAAGTGGCCACTATCTACTCCGCTTTTCCAGGGGGAAAGGAAAAGGTAATAGAGTTCAGTGAGAATATGTTGGTGGATGTAGGTGTTAATAGGCTGGGCAACTTTGTCACCCCATCCCCTAATGAGCTTCAGCAGATATGCCGCTCCATTAAGTCAGGATCCAACCGTGATCCGGCATCACCGAAACTTCTTGGAGAGAGTATTGAAATCCTTAAACCCTATATTAGGGATGTTCTGGATCTTTCTTTTGGGTCCGGCACCGTACCCAAAAGCTGGAAGCAAGCGATATTGCTCCAGCTTAAAAAAAACGAATCTCAGTTGGGACAGGCTGGACAATCTCCGTCCCATCTCCCTCCTCCCCTACCTGGCCAAAGTGGCAGAAAAGGTGGCAAATCTTCAACTTATGGCATTTGTGGAGAAAGCCAACCTTCTCCATCCTACTCAGTTTGGCTTTCGCTCACACCACTCCACGGAGTCCGCGCTGCTCATGGCCACTGAGACCATCAGGCAAGGGGTAGATGAGGGGCATACTATGGCTCTCATCTTACTTGACCTGAGTGCCTCCTTTGACACTGTAGCACACTTCACCTTGCTACAGTGTCTTAACAAAGGCGGAGTAAATGGGGCAGCGCTGAGATGGATGCAATCTTTCCTCACTGATAGGGGCTTTCAGGTCAGACAGGGAGAACACTACTCCCGCGTGTTCAACCTCGATCAAGGGGTCCCTCAGGGCTCTGCCCTGAGCCCTACCTTGTTCAACCTATAAGCTTCCCCTGTAGCCACCATTGTGGAAAGTCATGGTATCCAACTAGTGTCATATGCCGATGACACACAGCTGGTCATCTCACTGTCACGGGCACCTGAAGTTGCGGCATCCAGCTTCAGTGCTTGCATGCAGGAGCTTGCTTCCTGGATGTCTAACAACTGCCTGAAGCTGAATGGGTCCAAAACTGAAGTGCTCGTGGTGGGAGGTGGTCCGACTGTGTGGTCCTCAGCATGGTGGCCAGACTGCCTGGGCTCTACTCCAGTGCCTTGTCAACAGGCCAAAAATCTCGGGGTATTATTTGACTCCGATTTGTCATTTGCTCCCCAGGTTAATCGGGTGGTCGGAATGTACTTCGGTATACTCAAGAGCTTACGTAAGGTCCTGGACCTACTTCCTGTTGGTGCCAGGCAGACCCTTGTGCATGCCTTGGTCACATCCAGGCTTGATTACGCTAACCTTCTATATCTGGGTATAACAGCTAGAAGCCTCAACCGTCTCCAGGTACTTCAAAATGCCACAGCCGGGCTGGTGCTGAGGCTTCCTAGGAGAACGCCCTCTAAAGGTGCTCTGAAGTCCCTTCACTGGCTTCCGATCAGAGAAAGGATTACCTTCAAAGCACTATGCATGTGTCTTCGCATCTTTGGAGGCAGGGCCCCGCCCCCCTAAATAGCCTCATTACCCCCTACAGACCAGAGCGGATGCTTAGATCCTCTGGCACCGGTCTGGCAGTTGTCCCCAAAATTCGTAAAGCTCGCATGGGGTCAGATGTTTCAGGCTCCTCGCAGCCAAGAACTGGAACCTGCTTCCAACAGAACTTCGCCTCGAACCTTCTGAGGCCAAGTTCCGAAGAGCCCTAAAAACCTACCTCTTCTGCCTAGCACTGCTGTAACCTCTTGATCTGAATACTCCATACTTTGCTCTCAACGTGGGGACACGCCGGGGCGCGTAACCATGCGCTTTATAAAACTCTATAATAATAATAAAGAGTCATGACAATGTCTTCAGAAGGTTGTAGCCCAAATTCTGCTCTATTAGTTTCACTTACACATGAGGGGAACAACAGATGATGAATATTGCTTTTTCATTATGAACGTTTTAATTTGTGATAATAACTTTGATGAACTTTGAATACATTTTGGAACAAACTTGGTTTAATGTGCTGCATTATTGGTATGCACATATTATCGCTGTGCGTCTGGAAATGCGGTGAGAGGTTGTCCATTGTTTCTAAAATAGGGACTTGGAAATGGACTGGAGAAGTCACCTACACATGTCCCCATGAAGACTGAGAGTTCAACTTATGTGTCAATAGGTTTTGTTACCTGGTGTTGGCCCATCCTAGGTGCCAGTGGTGTCTGGACCTTCAATTTCAATGACCATAGCCGGTGCACATGTGGCTGCCACCTATTCCTAACTTCACCAATTTCTTCTTCATCCAGTACTTCATGTCATGCTATCTTTTTTTATTTCTTCGGTTGCCTTTTTGGCACATGCCACTGCCTTGATATTTTCAGGAATGTATTGCAGTTCTCTTCCAAGGTGCATTTTTTCTTGTGCTTGTTGGCCTCAGCAATGAATAATTGCACATCTCTATCTGACAAGTACAGTTTCTTTTTCCTTCCATCAGTGGCTTCTGGCAGTTGGTCCTGAATCTCCTGGCTCCCAGTTTGTGCCATTTTTAGGTCTTGCCCACCACCAGCTTTTATCTATGAGATGACTAAGACATATTGAGTCATTTCCAATATTTACAGTGGGGTTGAGCATTTGGTTGGCTTTCTTGTCAATCTGATTTTCAGGAGGGTGTAGAAAAATAAAAATAAACTTACTTCACTGCCGCGTCTCTCCTCTGTCGTCTCTCCGTGGTTGGAAAGGAAGCAGGAAGCACAAAGAGATTCCCCTAAGCCAGTCCCGACGCTGCTGTCGGCATCATCGTGATTGCTCCGAGTGTCGTGGTTCGGTGCTCAAATGGGGACTTGGGGCCAGTGCATGTGCTCCACCCATGCTGTAATACAGCCTGGGTAGAGAACATGCAAAGTGCGCATGACTGTTTGTCTGGCCCAAGACAGCCGGCCAAACTGTCATGCGTACTTACAGAGTGCCCACCATACCTCCCTATGCTCCTCTGTGAGCTGAGCAGCCCCGCAAAACTGCCTCCGCAGGGAAAAATAAAATGCTAATAACATCAGTTACATCAGTACATGAGTTATTCTCATTTTCTTTTTTCTTTTTTACACTGCTGAAAAGCAGTAGGCAACGCTCCTCTGACTTAGCTGAGGAGCCGCCACTGCACCTATTCTGCCTCAGGCCCTCATTATGAGTGGCCGGCAAGAGATGTGATAAATATCACAGCTTTTAAAATCTGATGCCCCGGGAGATCAGAATTTAAAAGGTGTAATATTGATCGCACATTACAAGTTGTGCCATCCAAACTCTGGCATATCATGCTGATTTTGGTGCTCTCTTGACCAAAATAAGAAATATAGACGTATTGACCTGCCGAAATTAACCTGGTGAAAACTGCTGGGGTGCAGTGGCTACTGCAAAACTCGTGATTCCGAACCCTGCAAAAATGTGTTTCCACAAGGATCGGAAAAGAATGGCCCAATAATAATTAGTGCCATAATAAGCCGCATATTAGCTTGCTTGCTTAGTGGGAACCATAATCCTCTTTTTTCTCATCATTGACATCTGGTCTATTCGTGATTAGTGAGGTGTCCTTGTGAGTCTGAAAAGAGTCGGTCCAAACCATCAAACGCTAAAAGGGTGTACACTGGTATAAAAAATAGGCTGATGGGTAAAACGCTGAATCAAAAAAAAATGTTTTTGGACCTTTATAACCGATACCAAATGCAGTAAGTAATTTGGCTTCAGTCCTGGGGTGTAATCAGGGTCAGACTGGACTATAGGGCAATCAGGCAGTGCCCAAAGGGCTGGTCTGCTAAGTTGAACTCACCAATATGGCAATCTGGCAGTGCCCGAGGTGCTGGTCTGAAAGGTCAGTATGTAGGCCGTTTGTTGGTTGTTGATGGGCCTGTTGCATGGTCTGGTGAGCAAATGTCTTCTGTTGACTTTCCACCTATACAGCTTGTCTTTACAAGTTCAAAACTGCCCTGATTTGCAAATGTGGACCACTTTGATAGAGCAATCATCTGCTAATGTGGGACACTTTTATTTTGGTTCCCAAGCCTATTTTCTGGCCCATTTTGAGCGTGCTGGTCTTACGGATCAGTGTAGCATGGCATTTAGGAGACGCTAGGGGTCGCCTGGCTAGCTTCCTGCAACCCCTGCCACTGCCTTTGCACGCCCCTACCCTCAGAGGAAGTGGCGGGAACAGAAGGAAAGTGGGGGCTCGCATGCGCCCTGTTTACTTACTGTTGTTCCAGCTGGACTGGGAAGATTTCCCACTTCAGAATCCAAAAAGGTAACATGCTGATGTGAGTGCAAAGCACATTCAAAGGAATTAAACTGCTACTTTCCTGTAGGCTTATTAAAAATGCCTCATTTAATTTCAGGGGTGCTGACAGCAGCTGCTGAAGTTTGCAATTGCCTTTTCAGGAATACTCCATCCAGCAGATGAGATGAAAACAAAACCCTAGCAGTGAACTGGCAGGTTATAACTGCACTGGAGCAGCTCCTTCGTTATGGAGAAGGAGCGTCACTCCACTAGGTGGCAGCAGAGGTAAACACTTGAAAACTAGAATAATAATAAACCAATTTTATTGTCATATTATTTTTCTTCTTACTTGGGCTGCCAGCGAGCCCATCATAGGGCGGGCCATGCACTCTGTGCAACAGCAGTGGGGAGGAGGGGTGATGGGCACTACTAAGTGTGCATGACTGTATGTCCGGCCATTTTAGGCCACCCGAACCGTCATGCGCACTTCGCATTTATCAACTCAGCTGTGTTGCGCATCCGGGTGGAGAAAACTAACCCTGGGCGGAGTTGGCGGAGTGGGGCTTCGCGGAGCTACGCGAAGTGGGCGAGAAACTACGCCCACCTCCGCACTCCGCGTAGCCCCACTACGCAAACACCACTGGCCGCCAGCCCCGCCACCCGCCCTCCCTAAATACTTTCAATTAAAGGAGTCAAATAATTAAAACGCACTTACCTTGCCCGGCGCTGCCCGCCGCGTCCCCGGGGCTCGCTATCTTCCTTCCGTCTTCCGTCTTCTTTACTAATGCGCATGCGCATTTCTCACGAGAAAATGCGCATGCGCGGCCGCCCACGCATGCGCATTAGTAAAGAAGACGGAAGACGGAAGATAGCGAGCCCCGGGGACGCGGCGGGCAGCGGCGGGCAAGGTAAGTGCGTTTTAATTATTTGACTCCTTTAATTGAAAGTATTTAGGGAGGGCGGGAGGGAGGCGGGTGGCGGCCAGCTACGCTCCGTCTGCGGAGCGTGCGTAGTGCCGCCTGGCTACGCCCGCTCCGCAAAATGCAGAGTAGGCGGCACTACGCACACTCCGTGCACGGAGCGTAGCTGGCCGCCCACCCTTAGAGAAAACCACACGCTTCCAGTCCCTGCCTGAGTACCGAACCACAAATCTCAGACCAATCCTAGTGCTGCTCTCATGGTGGGAATAGCATTCCTAGCATGAGAGCAGCATCAGGAATAAGCATCTGGGAGCCTGTGCAGTGTGATCATCCCGGGACCGGACCGGCATCATGATCAGGAGAGGAGCAATGCAGCAGGTAAGTTCTATATTTTTTTTACATTTTGTCCCCCCTCCGCCCCAGTGCTTCAGATCCCGTGCAGCGGCCACTGTACCTGCATCACATTGAGGTATGGTCAGCCATTTGACTAACTGCCTCTGTTCTGCTGCTGCCCATGAGTTACATACTTGGGCCTAACTTTATTAACTCTTTGTGCTGGATTTGTGCTACTTTTGTTAAGCAAATCAAAGGCCAGTTGTACAACCCAAAGGGCCATATGTATCAAGCCAAATTGACTTCGCAAACGCCGAAATTCGCAGAATTTCGGCGTTAGCGAATGCAATTTGGACAAATGGTATGTATCAAGGAAATCTGCTTCAAAAATAAGGAATCGCAAATTTTGCAATTCCTTTAATGCAATGTAAGAAGCCAAAAAAATTGGCAAATTGGCCTTAAGGAAACGCAAATTACGACCAACTTCTAGTTGGTGGTAAGCTGCGAATTCCTTTAAAAATGCATATTTTTGCATTTTTCAAAGTGCCATGTGATGCAGGGCATGTATGTGCGCCACATGTGCACCCATGCATATTTTAGGGGTGCAACAGGGTATCCTTTGGACACCCCTGCACCCTTGAAATTATTCTCAATTTGCGATTAAAATTAAACGAAAACATTTCTTTTTTTTTTTTAAATGTATCCTATTTTCCTTTAAGGACACTGTTGTACATTTACTTTTGCGACTCACAATTTTTTGCAATTTGCGAGTCGCAAAAGCAAATGTTCGTACATCTAGCCCTAAGTGTTATGCTGGGATGCACTACCCGAAGCACAGCAGGATTTGCGTTGGATAGCTTCCCAAAGTAACCTAAGTTCCACTATGCGCTGCTTTACACGTTTTTACATCACTGGACAGTTCCATTAGTGGTGCATGGATATTTGCATGCGCCCACCTATAGGTTTTGATGCAAATCACTAACTACAAACATTTGTAGATGGCGATTTGCGCCAAGATCTTACTTATCCTTGAGGTACACTTAACAAGAAGCCATTTTTTAAATTCTTTTTGTTTTTCCTACTTTGCATATGTGCTGCATTATAAGGCACCCATACAAAGCAGGGAAAGTATTTAAGGATAGTTTGTGTACTGGGAGGGCCCCACCCCTCATTGGAGTGGGGCCCCAAGTTGGAGGGTTGACTATGGGGCCCTGGGCAGCTGTCCACACTGCCAAAGCCTAGAGCCGGCTCTGAGGCCTGGGGAAGAGAAGCTAATGCCCGGTGAGCTTACTGTGTTTCGAGGAGGGGGAACTCCTGAAAATGTATTCTGGACCACTTCCCAATGTTATTTCCTACACAACTCAAAGTGGTAGCTGAAGGCAAGACTTGGCACTTTAAGACCCCGGAGGCGGCTTGGGCGTAGCTTGAGGGCAGAAGACTGAATACGTTCATGCAGCCAAAAACACAATCACAGCCAACATCGCAATGAACGTACCACCACAGACAGTAGGTCCAAAAGCGACAATACAAACAGCAAGAGAAGGTGGATGCAACCACCGGAATCCCAGGAGAAGGAGTAGCGGCAGTCGCAATGGGACTAAAACAGCGGTTTGGGTTGATGCTGTCAAGACTGGGCACCATTTTCACCGCTGTGTGCCAATAATGCGAGCAGCACTTTGTAACTCAAACTGACTATATTTAGAATGCTGTTGCAGTCACTGTAGTGAATGCAGTGCCATTTCACTTCTGGCAACATAAGAAATTGCATAACGGAGGGCGGGTTGGGGCATCAACGGGTGGTAATCACTGTCAACTACTGTTTAAGTGTTGGTTATGGGCGACAGGCACTCTGCAATGGCAAGTTCCAAGTCCGTTCTGCAGGGAGGCAGGGAGAGGGGATGAGATTTGGGGTTTTGTTGTTTTTGTTTACCACTGTAGTTTATATGGGGGGGGTACGGCAGGATTTTAAAGCACTGACGTCGTCTTTGACACGGATGCACTCAGTTCTCCTACTCCATGACCCCAGCTGCCCCCGACCAAACAGGGCTGTAGTGGCACCTTGTACACACGCACAAATGGAAGGGATCGACAACCAACCAATGATCAAGCTGTTATACAGGAATGTAAAAGGCCTGGACGACAAAATTAAAAGGGGTGTCATAATGGAATATCTCAAACGACAGGCCCCTGGTGCATGTTTTCTGCAAGAGACTCACCTGAAGGGCAACACTTACAAAGCTCTTGATAGAGGGGGTTATAAATTAGTGGCCCATGCTGATTATACCACAGGCTTCAGAGGGGCTGGGATCCTGATAAGGAAATTTGCTCCCATTGATCATGCACCAGGTCTGGCGAGATACTCATGGGTGATATGTCACCCTCACTGGGAGCTGGGAGAGGAAGATAATAGGCATATGCTCGATCTATGTCCCACCATGTGTCCATGATGATACACTCCCTGACTTAGTCGCCCTGCTGCTCCGACTACCGGATGGTAAATTAACTATGGGTGGTGACTTGAACCTGACAATTTGAGAGGATCACGAACGAAGGCCCCCCAGACAGGTGGGCTCCCACGGCACCCGCTATTCAACTTCCTTACAGCCCTTGGGTTGTATGACATTGGGCGCATTCACAATCCCAGGGAACAGCAGTTCACATTCCATTCGGGGGTTCATGGCAGGTTCTCATGTTTAGACTATCTAGTCACCCAGGCACATCATCTCCAAGTGTTTTTTGAAGATTCATCGTCTGGCAAGAGGCGTTATGGACCACTCCCTGTAAGAAAGTGCCATCTTTCTTGCATGGTATGCCCCCACTTTTTGCTAAATTGCTGATGTGCTTTGACTGATTGTGCCCTGGGCTCCTGCCAATCAGGTGCCCAGGGCCTGTGTTCCTTCCCTAAAAACTGTGTTGAAACCTAAACCCAATTGGCATCTCTGGTCACATGTCAGCCCCTGGTAAATGGTACCCTAGGTACCCAGGGCATTGTTACCAGAGAAGACCCCTAAGGGCTACAGCACTTATTTTGCCACTCTAAGGGGCACACACACACTGCCTTTTCAGGCGGAGAGTCCACATGGCACACATCCCTGTGTGCCATGCCCACAAACACACTGCCATGGCATACATCAGTCACCCCTCTAGCTGGGTGCACTATGCCAGTGGTGTGGGCACAGGTGCATGAGCCCTGTGCCCCTACGGTACCCAGGGCCATTACTGGGCACCGTAAGTGCAGTGATGCCATTAAGAGTATATGGTGCTGGGAGGTTGTCATTACGAACTCCATAGCTACACTGAAGACTGAGAAGTTTGGTATTAAACTTCTCAGCACATTAAACCCACACTGATGCCAGTGTGGAATTTAATGTAAAATGCATGACAGAGGGCAACTTAGAGTTGTCCCCTGAACCCAACATACAATCCACGTCTTGTCTGAGAGGCTGCCTAGGCTGCGACAAATGCAAAAACCACAGTTGATGGACAGAATGCAGAACAATGTCATACATTCACCCCAGTACAGAGATCTGGGCCTAAATCCATCGTTTTTTTGCACTCCACACCACCCCAGTTCAGACATGGCCATATGCAAATCAGTCTGACCCTGTGCCTCATGGGAACAGTCCAGCCCGAACTGCCAAGCCATGCCTACCCTGGACCGGAAACAAGCTTCCGAGGACCGGTTTCTGGCATTCCAGCCGTCTTCAGCCCGGCTTGCTTGAATCCAGTGGTGTGGAGAGCATGGGACTCACATCTGAGCATACCCATCCCACTCGGGGTGACAAATGCAAAAACCACAGTTGATGGACAGAATGCAGAACAATGTCATACATTCACCCCAGTACAGAGATCTGGGCCTAAATCCATCGTTTTTTTGCACTCCACACCACCCCAGTTCAGACATGGCCATATGCAAATCAGTCTGACCCTGTGCCTCATGGGAACAGTCCAGCCCGAACTGCCAAGCCATGCCTTCCCTGGACCGGAAACAAGCTTCCGAGGACCAGTTTCTGGCATTCCAGCCGTCTTCAGCCCGGCTTGCTTGAATCCAGTGGTGTGGAGAGCATGGGACTCACGTCTTAGCATACCCATCTCACTCGGGGTGACAAATGCAAAAACCACAGTTGATGGACAGAATGCAGAACAATGCCATACATTCACCCCAGTACAGAGATCTGGGCCTAAATCCATCATTTGTTTGCACTCCACACCACCCCAGTTCAGACATGGCCATATGCAAATCAGTCTGACCCTGTGCCTCATGGGAACAGTCCAGCCCGAACTGCCAAGCCATGCCTTCCCTGGACCGGAAACAAGCTTCCGAGGACCGGTTTCTGGCATTCCAGCCGTCTTCAGCCCAGCTTGCTTGAATCCAGTGGTGTGGAGAGCATGGGACTCAAGTCTGAGAATACCCATCCCACTCAGGGTGACAAATGCAAAAACCACAGTTGATGGACAGAATGCAGAACAATGTCATACCTTCACCCCAGTACAGAGATCTGGGCCTAAATCCATCATTTTTTTGCACTCCACACCACCCCAGTTCAGACATGGCGATATGCAAATCAGTCTGTTTGGTATTAAACTTCTCAGCACATTAAACCCACGCTGATGCCAGTGGGGAATTTAATGTAAAATGCATGACAGAGGGCAACTTAGAGTTGTCCCCTGAACCCAACCTACAATCCACGTCTTGTCTGAGAAGCTGCCTAGGCTGCGACAAAGCAGACATGTTGCAGGACCCCTGGGTAGAGAGCCATCCGCTCTCCTGGGCCTGCAACAATGCACATCCTGGGCGAGGTGCTAGGTCTTTTACTCCAGGATGGGCAGAGGAAGCTTCAAAGGCATGCCGCCTTTGTGAGCTTCTCCAGGCCACTTGCTGTACCCAGCCACTGGCCCCCACCGGTTCTGACCCCCACTCTGGCAGGAAGAGTGGCGGGAAACCCTAAGTGAGGAAAGGGGGTCTGCCAGCCTATGCCAACTCCACCCCTCAGGTGGGGGAGGCGAGGTGAAGCACAACTCCGGGCTCCGGCCATCATGAGGATGGGGAGCCCTGCCCAATCAGAGATAGGCTCCTGCCCCCCTCCCGCAGGAGAAGAGCAGGATTGGGGGTGTACTAACCCCAGAACAGGGACCCATTGGTCCCTGCCCTGACCCTACCTGTAACACACCTACATTTAGTATTTTGGGGCACCCTGAATCTTTAGATCTCGATTTGAAAACAAGCAAGTAGATCAAGAAACAAGAAGACCTGCCGTGCAGCTGCTAACAAGAGGACGACACCAACTGACTTGGCCCCAGCCCTACCAGCCTGTTGATCCTTGAACCTGCTCCTGCGAAAGTCAGGTTGTTGAGGTTTCACCACGATCCTGCGTAGGTTGTTTCCTTTCGTTGCTGCAAACCCCCAACTCCCCCTCAAACAAACTCAAGCACCAAGGATATAAACTCTGCCAGTTATAATGAATTGTTCGCATTAAACATACCTTTTTGTTTTCAGCCCTGGCTTACACTTCTACAACAATGACAAGCTCTTCCTTTCTTGAAAAGCCTTAAATGAAATAAACATTCATGACACTCTGTTCCAAAAATAGTTATGAATACCATCAAAAATTAGTGTACTAGTAATAACTCCCAACCGTTTTTTTAACAACTCGGCATACCTGATTTGCTGATAAATAAAACACGCCAAGAGAAAGAGACCGCACCCTAAAGATGTCTGGTTTAAATCAATACCCTTGCTTTGACCAATGCTTGTTGTTTTACTCACAACTCAGATTCAAATTAGGCAACATTTACATTAAACAATAATCATATTTGCTTTCTTTCTAAAATGTTCCAATGCTTATTGTTCATACTTGAAAACATCTACTTCTGTTTTCAATGGATGAGTCCCAGCCTCTTTACACCTCAATCGTTTTTCAAATGTCAAAAAATGTCTGGTTATTTATGCACCATGAAATTACCTCTTTCACAATGAGCAATGAGCAATTCAAAATAACTGAGTTTCTTTTCTTTCCTCAGGAGCTGAGGGGTTAAAGAATCCTTACTTGGGTTCAGGGCGGAGATTACGCGCTGGTTTGAGGAAAGGAAGAAATCTGGAAGCGGAAATGAAATGTTCGATGCAGGAAGATGAGTTGCCAGCGAGCCGTCGGGAAAGGCAAGAACAGAAAACGCCGTCCGGAGTCTTCACGATGACCAGGTAAGTCTTAGGGAGGAATCCGAAGACAGGGAGCAGACCGGAGTGGGTTGGAGTTCAGGAAGCCAGTAGGGAAGAGCCAGGATCTCAGGAAACAAAGACGCAAGCAGACGGTCCCTCCGAGGATGCATGTGTGATGAAGCTCTGAAGAAGCGAAGCGTCGACTTAAACACGGAGCCGACTTTTATACTTGTTTGCATGCTAATGAGCTCATGCTGCACGCGCAGAGCCCCAGACAGTTTACACGTGCTAGCATTAGTGCATTTTCTGGAATCTTACTGTGGTTTCTTTTTGCCAGCAAATAAACAAGCATTGGCAAATGCTTACAGTGAAATAACAAAAGCCCTGTGTATATCTGTGCTTATATTAAACCACGATCATTTGCTTGTTCAATATTTTTAGTACTATAGAAGTTCTCATCAATTCAAGCTTTTATTGCATAACTTGAACCTAACCAAATATTAACCCTTAACAGTTCTCCCTCCCAAAGGCCGCCTAACTGGTCTGGGTTTTTCTGGATGTAAGGCATGAAATCTTCTAATCAAGTGTCCAGCATGAATATTTGTTTCAGGTTCCCAAGATCTTTCACTTGAATCATAACCCTTCCAATCAATCAAATAATATAGTTTGCCTTTGATTCTTTTAGCATCTAATATCTTGTGTACTTCATATTCCAGATGATCCCCAATTACAATTGGTGGAGGAGGGTTGTCTGTTCGGATGGATGGATTAAAAGGTTTTGAAAGGGAAACATGAAACACTGGATGAATAGCATATTCATCTGGAAGTCGCAATTTTACTGAAACAGGATTTAATACTTCTTCTATCGGGAACGGGCCTATGAATCGTGGTTTCAATTTTATGGGTCCATCTAGTTGAATATTTTATGTCGAGAGCCAAACCTGATCTCCCTGCTTATAAGCTGGACTAGGTAATCTATGTTTATCAGCATTCTCTTTCATTTTACATTTGTTTCTAGCCAGATTTTTCTTAACTTGTTCCTGAATTCTTTGTAAGTTAGCTAATGTTTCAGCTACAGCTGGCATGTCTTGTTCTGTATTAGGAATTATTTCAGGCAAAGATCGTGGATGTTGGCCAGTCATAAAGAAAAAAGGTGAACAACCTAAAGCGGTGTGCAGGGTGTTATTATAAGAGAATTCTGCTAAAGGTAAAGTCTCATCCCAATTTGATGATACTGTATTAATTAAACATCGCAGACTCTGTTCCACATGCTGATTAACTCGTTCTGTTTGTCCGTCAGTTTGAGGATGGAAAGCTGAGGAAATCCCTAATTCAATTCCTAGATAATTGCTGAGTTTTCTCCAAAACTTAGATACAAATTGGGGTCCTCTGTCTGAAATAATTTTATCTGGTAAACCATGTAATTTCACAATTTGTTGCAAAAATATCTGACTAAATTCTTCTGCTGATGGGATTTTACGTAATGGAATAAAATGTCCCATTTTAGATAAAAGATCTACCACTACCAAGATTGTGGTGAAACCATTAGAGTTTGGCAGGTCTGTGATAAAATATAAACTAATGGTATGCCAGGGATAAGGTGGTATGGTCATTGGTTGTAGATATCCTTTTGGGGCAGAGTGTAAGGACTTTTGACGAGAACAAACTGGACATGTGTCAATGTATTTTTGTACGTCAGCAGACATATTCTTCCACCAGAAATGTCTCTGGCAAAGTTCCAGAGTCTTGTTGATTCCTGGATGTGCAGCTATTCCTAAATCATGATTCCATTTAATTATTATTTGACGCAATTCCTTATCAGGAAGGAACATTTTCTTTTTATGAAAGAATAAATCGTTATCTATGGAATTGTGTTTCTGAGACAACCATTCTTTCTGATCATGTAATCATACTTTATCCTTTACTAGTCCTAGAAAGGTATCAGGTGAGATTTCTGCACAGACTTTTTCCATTGGAATTATGCTCTGAGAACTTTTTACAGAGTCTTTTTGTTTATCGCATACTAGTCTAGATAGAGTATCAGAAAGTAATTGTTTCACTCCAGGACGATAAGTGATTATAAAATCAAATTCACTGAAGAATTGCAACCATCTCATCTGTCTTGGAGTAAACGCTTTCACTGTGGAATAAAATTGTAAGTTCTTATGGTCTGAATAAATTGTCACAGTGTGTTTTGCTCCTAAAAGGTGATGTCTCCATTCCTGCAAGACTGCTTTAACAGCTAGCGATTCTCTCTCTGCATAGTATAATTTTGCTCAGCTGGTAACAATTTCCTTGAATAAAAGGCAATTGGATGTAAATGGCCTGACTTACTATCTTTCTGCATTAGAACTCCCCCGATAGCTGTTTGGGAAGCATCAGCCTCAACAAAGAAAGGTTTATCTGGATCTGGATGAGCCAATATGGGAGCTGAGGTAAATGTCTTTTTTAAAATTACAAAGGCTTTTTCAGCTTCTGGAGTCCAAGAGAAAGTTTTCCCTTTTTTCAGTAAAGAAGTGATTGGCACCACAATTTCTGAAAATTTTGCAATAAAACGTCTGTAAAAATTTGCAAATCCTAAAATGCGCTGAATGTCTTTTACAGATTTTGGTGAAGGCCAGTTAAGAATTGCTTCAACCTTTTTAGGATCCATTGTGATACCCTCTGGGGACAACCAGTATCCCAAAAATTCCACGTTTAGAGGAATTGAATACACATTTCTCCAGTTTAACAAACAAAGCATTGTCTCTGAGTTTTTTCAACACTAACCGTACATGATCTGTATGTTCTTCTTGATTTTTTGAGTAAATTAAAATGTCGTCAATATAGACTATGACGCAGATGTCTAAAAGTTCATGCAAGACTTCGTTAATGAAATATTGAAATGCTGCAGGAGCGTTACATAAACCGAAGGGCATGACTGTATACTCAAAAAGTCCAAATTTGGTGCGAAAAGCAGTTTTCCACTCGTCGCCCTCTTTTACGCGTATTAAGTGATAAGCACCGCGTAAGTCCAATTTGGTGTACATACTTGAACCTTTTATTTGATTTAGAAGTACTGGGATCAATGGCAAAGGGTATCGGTTTTTAATGGTTGCCTTATTAATTGCGCGGTAGTCTATGCAGGCGCGCAAATCACCAGTCTTCTTCGCCACGAAGAAAAGAGGCGACGAGACTGGTGAAGTAGAATGCCTAATGAAGCCTAGTTCTAATAACTCATCCAAGTATGTCCTTAAATACTGATTCTCTGGTTCAGTTAATGCATATATTCTACTGCATGGTAGTTTTGCCCCGGGGACCAGATCAATCCTACAATCATATATTCTATGAGGCGGAAGAGTGGTTGCCTTTACTGGGTCAAATACGTCATTAAAATCTTGATACTCAAATGGTAATTCTGGGTTTGAGGATTTTAAAACAGCACAACATAATGGCATGATAGGATCTTTGATATCTTGGTAACAGTGTAACCTACAATGAGCAGAATCTAAAGTCACTGTTCGTTTTATCCAGTCTATTTTAGGATTATGATACTCCAACCAAGGAATGCCAAGAATTACTCCAAAAGATGGTGTGCCAATCAAATCAAACACTACATATTCAGAATGACCGTTTTCTGCAACAAACAATAATGGTGTGGTGTTGAACCTAATCAGACCTGAAGACAAAGCCGATCCATCGACAGCCCTTACTGGTTCTGGTTCTTTTTTGGGTATCTGAGTTAATTGTAAAGACTTAGCTAAGGTTATGTCGAAGAAATTTCCTGTAGCTCCTGAGTCAATAAGCACAGGAATACTGTGTCTTTGTTGAGTGGTCAGAATAAGTAGTAGTCTTACAGTAAAGTGTTTAGGAACTTGAGTTAATGCACAGGGTGCATATTGTGGGACCTGATTTAGTGATCTCCTCAAAGAATCGGTCTCAACATTCTTTGAGATGATTAGTTTTCCGATTCGCAAAATCAGTATTGACAACCAAAACCTTCTTTTTAACTGGTCTTACAGGACAATCCTTCGCAAAATGACCGGCTTTACCACAATATAAACAAAGGTTTCCTTTCCTACGTCTTTCCTTTTCATCATTAGACAGTGGTCCTTTAATTCCTCCTATTTGCATTGGCTCTATGGAAGAAGTTTTGTTATCTACCTCCTTTCTTTCCAATTTAAAATAAAGATTCTTAATATCATGTTTAGATTTTTCACCTTTACGCTCTCCTAATCTGTGGTCTAACTTAACTACAAATTCCTGAAAATCACTAAAATCATTTGGTAATTCAACAATATGAGCAAGTGAGTCTTTAATCTCATCTTTCAAACCCCTGTAAAAAAGTGAAATCCTTTTGTCAGCTGGCCAGTGAGTTTCCGCAAGCAGCCTATTGAATGTTGTGATATAAGTCACTAAGTCCTTTGATCCCTGATGCAGACTTAATAACTCATTATCTGATGCTTGTAGGAAAACATGTTTAGCAAATAAATTAGTCATAGCTGTTTTAAAGTTATTCAAATTATGCAAAAGGGGATCATCATTATCTACAAGAGGCATGGCCCAATCAGCAGCCACACCACCCGGGTATGAAATAATAAAAGAAACCTTAGCAGTATCATTAATAAAAACCTGTGGTTTGCACAAGAAATGAAGCTGACATTGACTCATAAAAGTTGCAAATCTATGTGAATCTCCAGTGAACCGTTCAGGATTCGCCAAGGGAACAGGAGTGGGAGTTACCACCGTTAAATGTACTGGCTGATCAGACTCAGAGGATGCTTGAGTTTGAGATGACTGAGAACCAAACATTGTTGCGCCAAATTTAGGTGCTGCTAAAACAGGGCGGCGCCCTTCGTCTGAAGAATCTCTCCAAGTTGTAAAACCTGATTTTGTTTTGTCTAATTCTAGTCGTAACAACTGATTCTCTGAACGCAATTCCTGCATTTCAGTATTCAACCTTTGAACCAACTGAGTCAACTGTTCCACATCCATGTCAGAAAGCCTTCTTGGTTTGCAGCAATCAAAGGAAACAGTTAGTGGCTTCGCTTTCTGTTGAGGTTTCACCACGATCCTGCGTAGGTTGTTTCCTTTCGTTGCTGCAAACCCCCAACTCCCCCTCGAACAAACTCAAGCACCATGGATATAAACTCTGCCAGTTATAATGAATTGTTCGCATTAAACATACCTTTTTGTTTTCAGCCCTGGCTTGCACTTCTACAACAATTACAAGCTCTTCCTTTCTTGAAAAGCCTTAAATGAAATAAACATTCATGACACTCTGTTCCAAAAATAGTTATGAATACCATCAAAAATTAGTGTACTAGTAATAACTCCCAACCGTTTTTTCAACAACTCGGCATACCTGATTTGCTGATAAATAAAACACAACAAGAGAAAGAGACCGCACCCTAAAGATGTCTGGTTTAAATCAATACCCTTGCTTTGACCAATGCTTGTTGTTTTACTCACAACTCAGATTCAAATTAGGCAACATTTACATTAAACAATAATCATATTTGCTTTCTTTCTAAAATGTTCCAATGCTTATTGTTCATACTTGAAAACATCTACTTCTGTTTTCAATGGATGAGTCCCAGCCTCTTTACACCTCGATCGTTTTTCAAATGTCAAAAAATGTCTGGTTATTTATGCACCATGAAATTACCTCTTTCACAATGAGCAATTCAAAATAATGATTTCATTTAATTATTATTTGATGCAATTCCTTATCAGGAAGGAACATTTTCTTTTTATGAAAGAATAAATCGTTATCTATGGAATTGTGTTTCTGAGATAACCATTCTTTCTGATCAAGTAATCGTACTTTATCCTTTACTAGTCCTAGAAAGGTATCAGGTGAGATTTCTGCACAGACTTTTTCCATTGGAATTATGCTCTGAGAACTTTTTACAGAGTCTTTTTGTTTTATCGCATACTAGTCTAGATAGAGTATCAGAAAGTAATTGTTTCACTCCAGGACGATAAGTGATTATAAGATCAAATTCACTGAAGAATTGCAACCATCTCATCTGTCTTGGAGTAAACGCTTTCACTGTGGAATAAAATTGTAAGTTCTTATGGTCTGAATAAATTGTCACAGTGTGTTTTGCTCCTAAAAGGTGATGTCTCCATTCCTGCAAGACTGCTTTAACAGCTAGCAATTCTCTCTCTGCAATAGTATAATTTTGCTCAGCTGGTAACAATTTCCTTGAATAAAAGGCAATTGGATGTAAATGGCCTGACTTATTATCTTTCTGCATTAGAACTCCCCCGATAGCTGTTTGGGAAGCATCAGCCTCAACAAAGAAAGGTTTATCTGGATCTGGATGAGCCAATATGGGAGCTGAGGTAAATGTCTTTTTTAAAATTACAAAGGCTTTTTCAGCTTCCAGAGTCCAAGAGAAAGTTTTCCCTTTTTTCAGTAAAGAAGTGATTGGCACCACAATTTCTGAAAATTTTGCAATAAAACGTCTGTAAAAATTTGCAAATCCTAAAATGCGCTGAATGTCTTTTACAGATTTTGGTGAAGGCCAGTTAAGAATTGCTTCAACCTTTTTAGGATCCATTGTGATACCCTCTGGGGACAACCAGTATCCCAAAAATTCCACTTTAGAGGAATTGAATACACATTTCTCCAGTTTAACAAACAGAGCATTGTCTCTGAGTTTTTTCAACACTAACCGTACATGATCTGTATGTTCTTCTTGATTTTTTGAGTAAATTAAAATGTCGTCAATATAGACTATGACGCAGATGTTTCACCACGATCCTGCGTAGGTTGTTTCCTATCGTTGCTGCAAACCCCCAACTCCCCCTCGAACAAACTCAAGCACCAAGGATATAAACTCTGCCAGTTATAATGAATTGTTCGCATTAAACATACCTTTTTGTTTTCAGCCCTGGCTTGCACTTCTACAACAATTACAAGCTCTTCCTTTCTTGAAAAGCCTTAAATGAAATAAACATTCATGACACTCTGTTCCAAAAATAGTTATGAATACCATCAAAAATGAGTGTACTAGTAATAACTCCCAACCGTTTTTTCAACAACTCGGCATACCTGATTTGCTGATAAATAAAACACAACAAGAGAAAGAGACCGCACCCTAAAGATGTCTGGTTTAAATCAATACCCTTGCTTTGACCAATGCTTGTTGTTTTACTCACAACTCAGATTCAATATAGGCAACATTTACATTAGACAATAATCATATTTGCTTTCTTTCTAAAATGTTCCAATGCTTATTGTTCATACTTGAAAGTGAAGTAGTGTGGCTCACTGGTTAGAGGCGGCAGACCCGAGAGCAGAGGACGGCCTGACGTAAATATATAATTTACTCTCTTAATTTCTATGCAGGTAAGTACTCAATCAATAATAACTCAATCGGAAAGAAAGAACCAGAGTCCGTGGTGTTAGAGTTCTTAGGGGTTTTATTCCTCAAAAGGAATGGTCATGACAAGATATCATGTTCTTCCCACCACAGGGGTGGAAGAAGGGATAGTAAGAGCGCGCTACATTTTATTGACAATACATAGCTTATATACTTAATTCATGTCATAAGCAACAGTGCAGTAGGCGTAACAGCTGAGAGAAGACAAGATAACAGTATCCACGTGTTACTAGTACGTAATCAGAAGGCGTGGACTAGGCGTGAACTGGAGGTGTGTGCTAGAAACGTCACAGAGGGGTGTCACAAAGGGGTGGCACCAACAGAAATGTTGCGATGTCAGCAGAAATCAGAAGCTTGGATGCGCGCGCAGCTACATGACGTGTGATTGATGTGAAACTGGAGGGTGCAGGGACTTGACATTTACACTAACGGAAAGAGACAGAAGTCTGGCATGTCAGATCAACTTGTACTTCTATCATATCTGATATCTGATGTTTGGGAACCATATTATCTGGACGGAAAGGTCTCTGGGGCAGAAGCTATTCTATACTGACTGTGAATGCGTGTATATGCGCCTGAGTGTCTGCATGAGAAGCGTGGGGGCACGGGGCCTTCCATGGGAGCATGGCAACAGAGACTATGAATTACTTGCACTAAGACAGGTCGGCCCTTTGGCTCCGCAGCTGAGGAGGATGTTTACTGAAGCTAGTAGGCAGGAATGTATTTTCGAGGAGCGGAACAGATAACTCGAAGGTTATAATCAGTCTTGGCAGGCAGCAGGCTGAGCTGAGCGCGAGGGGCCGCGCTGAAAGTAAGTCAGAGTTCACGGGTACAGAGGCAGCCTGGGCTGAGGCTCTCAGAGTCAGAAGCCAGAAAAAGAGGCTCGATGGCAGAAATTCAGGGCCTACTTTGCCAGAGCAGAAAAACATGTAAAGTACACTACAAAAAGACGGTGGCATAGCATACTTAGGAACGGACTATTCAACCCGTTCAGGGTGGGTCTGAAAGAGGGCATGTTGACGTTGGACGCAAATGTATTTGCGTCTTCATAGCTGGCACAGGAGGGAAGTTACATGCACTTTAAGCTGGTACATGGAGTCGGTGGGGTACGCGCTAGGGAACACAACTTGACCATAAAATTTATATTTCCACAGGCCCGGGACCAGGGTTCGATTCCCGGCGCGGCAGGTTTCTGGACCAGGGTCAGTGGACTCGATAATTCTCTCGCCTCGGTGCCCACTCTGATCAGCGATCACACTCGGCAACTCTGGGCATTAGCTTGCCTCATCTTCACTAACGGCCCCACCAGACCGCCGGGGATGCCTGGTCTCACCCTGGAGATACCCATTAAGGGACCATCTCTCAGGGAAGCCAGGAAGGGTTTCGCAGCGGTCGAAGCGCCTTGGGACCCTACGGGTAAGTAGTGCGCTATATAAATGCCTATACATTTACATTTACAAAACATCTACTTCTGTTTTCAATGGATGAGTCCCAGCCTCTTTACACCTCAATCGTTTTTCAAATGTCAAAAAATGTCTGGTTATTTATGCACCATGAAATTACCTCTTTCACAATGAGCAATGAGCAATTCAAAATAACTGAGTTTCTTTTCTTTCCTCAGGAGCTGAGGGGTTAAAGAATCCTTACTTGGGTTCAGGACGGAGATTACGCGCTGGTTTGAGGAAAGGAAGAAATATGGAAGCGGAAATGAAATGTTCGATGCAGGAAGATGAGTTTCCAGCAAGCCGTCGGGAAAGGCAAGAACAGAAAACGCCGTCCGGAGTCTTCACGATGACCAGGTAAGTCTTAGGGAGGAATCCGAAGACAGGGAGCAGACCGGAGTGGGATGGAGTTCAGGAAGCCAGTAGGGAAGAGCCAGGATCTCAGGAAACAAAGACGCAAGCAGACGGTCCCTCCGAGGATGCATGTGTGATGAAGCTCTGAAGAAGCGAAGCGTCGACTTAAACACGGAGCCGACTTTTATACTTGTTTGCATGCTAATGAGCTCATGCTGCACGCGCAGAGCCCCAGACAGTTTACACGTGCTAGCATTAGTGCATTTTCTGGAATCTTACTGTGGTTTCTTTTTGCCAGCAAATAAACAAGCATTGGCAAATGCTTACAGTGAAATAACAAAAGCCCTGTGTATATCTGTGCTTATATTAAACCACGATCATTTGCTTGTTCAATATTTTTAGTACTATAGAAGTTCTCATCAATTCAAGCTTTTATTGCATAACTTGAACCTAACCAAATATTAACCCTTAACACAGGTGCCTTCAGTGGTCAGCAACCTCAAAAAACTCCAGAGGACCTGACTGCCTTGCGACTCTACCAAGACTGGGACTTCCACGAGCAGTGGTTCTGCTAAAAAATGCAACACCCCTGGTGCCAGCCAGGGACCGCGAATCCAGCACACTCTGCACCCGTCGAGCCCGGCCTGTGCCTGAGTGGACAAAGACCCTGCGGACGTCCTCCCGGCAATTGTGACCTGAAATCCATTGCCCAAGGACCCTCCTCGACGACCCAGACGACGCCAGCAGCCTCACAACAAGGGACCCCTCCAACCACTACCAGCAGAGGGAAAAATTTCCCGATGTCAAATGACACCCCTGCACCCGGCGCCGCACGGCACCCTTTGCCCAATTCATGGGTGCCTACCTATCCTCCAAGATCCCAACTTACACCTCGAAGGGTTGGTCGCTCCTGAAAAATCTCCGTCCCCGAGCCTGCAGCCTTTGGTTCAACTTTCAAGTCTCCCACTGAATAACATTGAGCACCTGAAGGCTCAAAAGCACCCTGCACCCAGCTGCCCGAATGCCCCTGGGAGTGCAACCTTTGTCCTAATCTACTTCCCGCTTTGCCCTGAGCAAGTGACCAGGAGCCCAGCTCCCACAGCCGAGTGGCCTGCTTGCCAGCCGCCACCAAGCAAAGGTCCCCTGCCGCCCATAAGCTAATATAGGGCCTAACTACCTCTGCGCTCGGCGGACCCTGTGCCGCTGAGGGTGTAACAACTGTACTTCCCTGACCCTGGAAGAGCCCTGAGTCTATGCCCAGAACCTTAACTCTGCCAGTTGAGTACTTACCCAAAAGCTGATCACTCACTTTTCTTCCATAGGGTAACATTGACTGGTTTCACTTGTAGTTTTGAAACTTTAAAATATTCATCTAAAATAAGCCGAACAACAAATTCCGATTTACTCACCTATTATCAGGAGAGATCCCAGTGCTGGATCTTGGTTCCCAGCACTGACCCTGAAAAGTAATCCTAACCGTACTTACCAGCAACTTGAATTTCCTTCCATAGGATAACATTGCCTAGCTTTTGCTGAAAAAGATACTGTCGATTTTGGAAACGTACAATATTCCTTAAAAATCGCCTGTATGACCTAAACACATTCTTTCAATTGTTTACAGGAGATGCACCAGTGATGGATCCAGGATTCAACACTGAGTAAGAAAAAGTCACGATAACACTACTTACCTGCTAAGTGAATTTCCTCTCTTAGGATAACATTGGTGATTCTATGTGAAAAAGTTTCTGTCAACTTTTAAAATACAATATTATTCCTTAAAAATCACTACTGTAAGCAAAACGCTTTTACTCAATTGTTTACAGGAGATGTCCCAGGACTGAATCTAGGATCCAGTCCTGTGGTTAGAAAAGTAATCCATAAAGTAACTAATTGCCTTTAACTCGAAATTCCCATTGAGCTCAATGTAACATTGTGTTTGAAATTGTGTTGCCTATTGCAACAACTGTAACTATTGTATTCAAAAGTCTATTGCCTATTTTGAAAAGTAGTTAACTAAAGTAACTCATTCTGAGAACGTATATTTTGATACCTTGTTGGTTCTAAAATAAAACGACTATATATTTTTTATACAAACAACTAGCTTACCCGTCGCGCGTTGCTGCAATCTCAGAAGAAAGGAAATTTAAGGAAACTTGTTATGATAACATTCAATTTACATTGTGTCATTTTTATTGAAACGTATTCATTTTAATATGTAAAACATTTTAAAGTGTTGTTTTAATTCTGTTTATTTATTTGAGTGCTTGTGGATACACAGTATTGTTTTTTTCAGTCTGGTGCGTACATGAATAAATCAGAAGGTTTTCCGACGCGTGAACTGGCCACATACAGTTGTCCATGTGTGAAGCACAGATTCTCCAAATCTAGTCCACACACTTGCAGCGATTGTCCTTGTGCTTTGTTGATGGTCATTGCAAAAGCGAGTCGCACCGGAAACTGTAAACGTTCAGTATTGGAACGATTATGAGGGCCCTGGGGGCCGGGGGGGGGGGGGCGATATTTAACAATTTTTTTTGTTGCCAGAAACCTTCGCGGGAGTGTTCTCAACAACTTCCCAAAGTTTCATGCCGATCGGATGAATGGTGTAGTAATGCATAAAGGATAAACAGACATACTTTCGTTTTTATATATATAGATTGGCCTAGAGTTCAGTTCTTGAGTGTGTGAGACCATTTGCTGACTGAGTGGGTACAACAACTGCTTTACACTGTCCTCTGATAATGCCTCACTGCTCGACCAAGCTGCCACTTTAGAGAGTAAGGTTATATCTAACTTTAGCCTCTGCCAAACCTCTGGGGACTGTGGACTCTGTGCACACTGTACCTTACTTTGGTGCAGTATATACAGAGCCACTTTCTTACACTCCCCCATATGTGAGGTGTTTAGCCCGGGTGGAAACATGCTAGACACACCATATCAATCAACCTCTGGTATCCTAAATTGACCCAGATTAGACAGAGATTGATAGACACTACTTAACATTATTTTACTGGAAAAGAGGCATCAGGGGACTTCTCTCAAACCCTCTGTGAGGTGTATCAGCAGCGATTAGGGGACAGGCACTCTCCCTCACAGCAAGACACAAAAAGGAAAAAAGGACCCAGCTTGAACTGTTGGAACACGAAATTTGCACGTTGGAAAGGGAACTGACTGCACAGGACAATAAAAACACCAAACACACGCTCCTTATGTTTATGTTTATGTTTATTAAAACTTTTATAGCGCGCTCTATTACCACGGGGTATCCTGGCGTGGTGAGTAATTCAGCAGCAAGAGTGATGAATCTGGCACAGATCTATTAGAGTGGAGCGTTGAACAAATGGGTCTTAAGTTCTTTCTTAAAAACATTAATAGATGGAGAGGCTCTAAGGAACAGGGGGAGGGCATTCCAGGCAGAAGCTGCCTTAAATGAAATAGATTGGCCACCCAATCGGGTGTATTTGTACTTGGGAATGGCCAGTTGGCATTGGTTGGCCGATCGTAGGGCACGGTTGGGAGTATAAAATGAAAACCGTTTCTGCAAATACGTCGGCCCCTGGCCGTGAGCGGCTCTGAATGCCAACACCAGAATTTTAAACAGAATTCGGTGTGGCACTGGGAGCCAGTGCAGACTTCGTAAGTGGCCCCGCACGCTCGACCTCCTAGGAAGAGAGAAAAGCAGGCGTACTGCAGCGTTTTGTATCACCTGAAGGCGATGAACCATGTACGCAGGCAAGCCACTAAATAAGGCATTAGCGTAATCGAGCCGAGATAAAATCAGGGCTCGAAGAACCGTCTCCTTGGCTGCCCTGGGAAGAAGAGGGAAAAATCTTCTCAGGGCTCGCAAGGTACCAAAACAGATGCCGGTCAATTTTTTAATATGGTCCGAGAACTTCAGGTCCTGGCCGAACCAAACTCCCAAGTTCTTAGCTGGGCCACCCATCGTACTAGGGCAGGGCAGGGCCGGGGGCCAAATCTGGTCCTTGAAGTTGTCAGGGAAAGAGCCAAAAAGCAAGACCTCGGACTTGTCTTCGTTGCACTTAAGTTGGACTTGTGCAAGCCACCGAAATACTTCCGACAAGCAATACTGGACTGCTGATGGATCGGACACACCCTTAGGCCAGGTGAATAGCAGCTGTGTGTCGTCAGCGTAGGCTATTATCTTGGCTCCAAGCTGTTCCGCCAGATAAAGTAAGGGGGTCATATAAACGTTAAACAATAAAGGGCTTAACGTAGAACCCTGCGGAACACCAGTGGTCAGTCTTTTCGGGGCCGAAGAGTAGGGGGGCATCCAGACCTGTTGGGTTCTGTCACTCAAAAACGATGACAACCAGTCAAGGGCCAACCCTGAGATGCCGACGGCTCGCAGTCTTGCAATGAGCAGGGCGTATGAAGCAAAGGAAATACTCAGATGTGGCTACTGACGTCGTCCAACTGAGTCATAGGGCCTCCCAGCAGCTCTTATATGAGATAGTTAAAGTGGGCAAACTTTTGACCTGGAAACAAACAAGTTGCTGGGTATTGGAGGTGAGGACACTGGAGGGCACCTTCGTAAAGGACAGACAAAGTGGGCAGAGGCGTTTGCACCTATTACACCCAGTTATACTCCCCTGCAGTGATTGCCACAGTGTAGAAAGTCTGGAAGCTACTGGTTGACATAAGGATGCTGAGTCTCCCCAGTTCCGACTGTGGGCTCCCTAAAGAGGAAATAACAGAAGACGAAATAGCAAAGGCCATACTGGATTTGTCTTCGAGCAAAGCGGTGGACCCTAACAGGATTCCAATTGGGATGCATAACCTGAAAGGCCGAGCCTTGGCCCCACATTTGCTTTACATGTTCATGGAGAGCCGCTAACTGGGATCATTACCCAGAGATCAAAGATTGGACACGATAGTGGTCATCCCTAAAGAGGGGAAACCCCCGCAACAACTGTGCCTCGTAAAGGCCGACCTTCCTCTTCAATGCCAAAGTCACGATCCCGTCATGGCCCCCAGACTCACCAAAGTGATTATGGGTCTGGCCCACCTGGAACAGTTGAGCTTCATGCGGTATTGTAGTACCACTCATAACCTGAGGTACCTTTATGCGTGCTAAGTCAAGCTCCCATTGTGCAAGAACGTGCTCTGGTGTTCTCCTTGGACACCAGAATGGTTTTCGACTCAGTGGAGTGGGTATATATGTTCGAGGTGCTAGCTAAAATGGGCTTAGATCCACGATTCATCCGTTGGTTGCGCCTCCTATAGTCAAGTCAAAAACCACTTTATTCAATTTAGTTAAAAATCATAAAAGCATGCTACAGTCAAAAGGGCATTTCAAATTCATAAAAGATTCATAAAATACAATATCATATTGCGCCTCCTATACACTGACCCACTGGCACTACTGAAAGTAAATGGGGCAATGTCACAGGAATTTTGGCTTCAGCGTAGCACTCAGCCGGGTTTCCCCTTGTGGTCCCTGATTTTTGCAGTAGCGTAGGAGCCCTTGGCTGCCTAGATCAGGCAGGATCCAGTGGTCGGGCAGGATCCAGAGCGGCCGAAACTCGCTGGAGAGTTGCGGCGGGGCACGTGAGTACAGTGTTACCTATTCTCCGTGTTCCCATTGTAGATAGTTGTAAATTAGTGTAAATAGGACCTCACCTGATAGACCACAGAGCCACTGTATATTATAGATAACCCTACCACTTGCACTGTATTTTGTATAGAGGCCCTTGCACCTTCCCTTCACGATATCACCCTCTTCCCCTCCTCTTTCTTGCCCTCTCCTTCTTAGCCTTCCTTCATGTCCCGCCCCCACATCTCGTTTTCCGGACCTTCACAACCCGGTGTCGGTGACAGTACTCAAACGGTCCTACGCTAAAGGACTAACGGCCCTGTACTTTCTCTCCTTTGTATATACCTACAAAGGGACACCGGTGCACATCCCAGAACAAGACGACCCCAGCCCAGCAGTGACCCTCACCCGACGACCCCAGCCCAGCAGAGAACCCCCTCCAGACGACGCTCACCCAGCGGAGGACATCCGGGACCTACCGAACTGTGTTTGTTTTCCCTGAGACTTACCTTCCATACCCAGCAAAGTCAATAAATTTCGCTGATCATAGCGCACTACATCCGGCCTCCCCGCCTGTTCTTCCGGTCCGCCCAAACCCCTACTCCACACCCCCGTTTTTTGTGACCTTTCTGCCCTTTCTTGGGACCTTTGTGCCTCTGTGCCACTCGTTCCCCCTGTTTTTTGTGACCTTTCTTGTGACCTTTCTGCCTCTGTGCCACTCGTTTCCCCCGTTTCTTGTGACCTTTTCTGCTCTTTCTTGTGACCTTTGTGCCTCTGTGCCACTCATTTCCCCCGTTTTTTGTGACCTTTTCTGCCCCTTTTTGTTACCTTTCTGCCTCTGTGCCACTCGTTTCCCCCAGTTTTTTGTGACCTTTCTTGAGACCTTTCTGCCTCTATGCCACTCGTTTCCCCCCATTTTTTGTGACCTTTCTGCCCTTTCTTGTGACCTTTCTGACTCTGTGCCACACCACCGAACTCCACTGGACCGACCACCACTGCATCCATTTCACCTTCAAGAAACCAACCACGCACCACCGCACCCAACAGCTGCCTCAACGCTGCTGGAGCAAAGTCACCGAAGACCAGCTAATCACCTCCCTCGCCAAGAACCTACCCACCGACCCCACCAACCCAGATGCCGCAGCCCGAAACCTCAGACAGTGGATCGACGACTGCGCCAACACCCTTGCCCCGCTCAAGAAACCCTCCAACAGCCACGCCAAAAAGAGAGCAACCTGGTTCACCGACGAGCTCCAGACCTCTAAACGCGCATGCCGGATACTGGAGAAGACAAGGCTCCACGAACGCACACCAGACAACCACGCAGCCCTCAAGGACGCCACTCGCAGACACCACCACCTCATCAGATTAGCCAAGAGATCCTCCTTCAAAGATCGCTTGGATAACAACGCACACAACAGCAAGGAGCTCTTCAGCATCGTAAAGGAACTCTCCAACCCCAGCGCCAACCCCAAAGCATCCCGCCCTCACAAGAACTCTGCAACTCACTAGCCATCTTCTTCCACCGCAAGATCGCTGACATCCACGACAGCTTCAACACCACGACCGCACCGACTACGCCAGACTCCACCTCCCCTGTGAACACAACCAGCGCCAACCGCCTGACCTTCTGGTCCAACGTCATTGACGACGAGACATGCAAGGTCATGAACTCCATTCACTCAGGATCTCCTTCTGACCCGTGCCCACACCACGTATTCAACAAAGCAGACGCAGCCATCGCACCCTAACTACGGAAGGTCATCAACATCTCCTTCGAAACAGCGACATTCCCGGAAAGCTGGAAGCACGCCGAAATCAACGCCCTCCTCAAGAAGCCCAAAGCGGACCCCAAGGACCTCCAAAACTTCCGGCCCATCTCCCTGCTCCCGTTCCCGGCAAAGGTCATCGAGAAAATCGTCACCATGCAACTGGCCCGCCACCTCGAAGACAACAACATCTTGGACCCGTCCCAGTCCGGATTCATACGAAACCACAGCACCGAGACAGCCCTCATCGCAGCCACAGACAACATCAGTCACCAACTAGACAACGGAGAAACATCAGCCCTCATCCTCCTGGATCTGTCAGCCGCCTTCGACACGGTCTGCCATCGCACTCTAAAGACACGCCTCCTAGTAGCCGGAATCCAAGAGAAGGCTCTTGACTGGACCACCTCCTTCCTCTCCGGCAGAACCCAGAGCGTCCGCCTCCCACCCTTTCGATCCAAAGCCACCGACACCATCTGTGGCGTCCCCCAGGGCTCATCCCTCAGCCCAACGCTGTTCAACGTCTACATGGCCCCCCTCGCACAAGTGGCCCGCCATCACAACCTCAAAATCATCTCCTACGCTGACAACACCCAGCTCATCCTCTCCCTCACCAAGGACCCGCACACCCCCAAAACCAACCTCCACGAGGGAATGAAGGCCGTCGCCAATTGGATGAGGAGCAGCCGTCTGAAGCTGAACTCAAACAAGACAGAGGTCCTCATCCTCTGACCCACCCCCTCAGCCTGGGATGACTCCTGGTGGCCGACCACACTGGGAACAGCACCAACACCCACCGACCATGCACACAATCTAGGATTTATCCTCGACTCCTCCCTCTCCATGTCTGAGCAGGTCAACGTCGTCTCCTGCTACAACACCCTCCACATGCTCTGCAGGATCTACAAGTGGATCCCGACCGAAACAAGAAGAACGGTGACACAGGCCCTCGTCAGCAGCAGACTGGACTACGGCAACGCACTCTACGCAGGAATCCCATCCAAACACCTACGACGACTACAATGCATCCAAAATGCCTCCGCCCGACTGATGTTCACCGTTCCCCGCCGCAGCCACATCACCCCCCATCTGAGAGACCTACACTGGCTCCCCGTTGACAAGAGGATCACCTTCAAGCTCCTCACCCACGCACACAAAGCACTCCACAACGCCGGACCAGCCTACCTGAACAGCAGACTCAGCTTCCACACCCCCACCCGCCAGCTCCGCTCCGCCAGCCTCGCCTTCGCCGCTGTCCCCTGCATCCAACGAACGACCTCCGGCGTAAGATCATTCTCCTACCTCGCCGCGAAGACTTAGAACACCCTCTCTACCCACATACGGCAGACCCAAGACCTACTCGCCTTCAGAAGACTCCTCAAGACCTGGCTCTTCGAGCAGTAGCAGCACCCAAACCCCCCCCCCCCCCCACCCCCCCATCCTCAGCACCTTGGGACCCTCACAGGAAAGTAGATTGATTAGTACTAAATCAGTGTCTTATCCAGTTTTTCCGGATAATCCAAAACTTTGCGTGGTTCAATGTGTGAAAGTGTATGAGGAAAGTATGGCTGAATTTCACTCAGATATGACTGGCCAGTTGCTAATTGCTTTGAAAAAGCCATTTTGCCCCGTGGCCCCAGCCACCGTATCTAGATGGGTGCGTTGGATTATGAGCGAAGCAGGCACTGATTTCTCAAAATTTGGTGCCCACTCTGTCTGAGGATCAATGGCATCCAAGTCCTTTTCTATGGGAGTAAGTCTCTCTGATATAATGAATGCAGCTGATTGGTCAACCGAGACCACTTTTAAGTCATTCTACTATAAACCTATTCTGGATTTAGCATCAGTGGTGGTGGCTAAGCTTTGAACAAGCATAATCGGAGCCTCCGGTCCTGACAGAATTAAACATTTGCGAACAATTGTGACAAGAAATTTCAATTCTATTAAGGACACGGAGGCGAGGATTATCCCACCCAGAGTTATGTATTGTTATCAAGAGTGTAATTCTGAGTCATGTATTGTTATCAATGACGTTATTCTACCAATACTAGATCTTGGTTATATTGTATATAATTCCCTCCCCCTGTTTTATCCAAGTACGATGATTACGATATCTGATGGGGTTGCGGGTGTTACGGAATCTTCTACTGTTATAGGTGCAGATGGCAAATGAAGCATGAAGCATGAAGCACACCTACGCTAGACTAATTGGAGTGTATTTTACTCCTGTGATACGTCACAGTTACCGCCGGTTGTTCGAAGCTCAGGGACTCATCCCCAAGACCAGAAGTTTCCATGTTGGACTTCAAAATGCCTTGGTTCTTTCGTGAAGGACTCTTCCATCAGAGGAATGTTTTCAAGATTGAGGTCTGAATAGGTTGAAATTAACTGTTCTGAGAAAGAGGAAGTAGTTACTTCAATTATGCCTTATATAGGGATAGTCTCTATGGTTATGGGGCACTTGATGTTCAAGGGCTTTGTAGTTTTGTAGAATAAAGTGTTTTTTATTGGCTGCTGTGTAATAAAGAGCAAAGAAATGAGATGCATAATCCGGGCCTCCTTGTCCTTAATAGAATTGAAAATTCTTGTCACGAATGTTCGCAAATTTTTAATTCTACAAGTGATCACATAGCCATTAAAGTAAGATCACAACAAAATCATTCCCCCGTTGTCCGATACTATACTTTAGATTCTTATACATTTTTATAAATCACACTTCTAAATCACAGTGAGCACAGCTTTCTGTTTTCCTTGTAGAATCGAAATGTAAAACAGATGATTCTGACTGACTTCACTACTACTTCAGGCGATGAGATGAAAGTAATTTACTTATCAAAATATTGACAAGGAATTGTATCATTTTCTCCCACATAAAGTTAATAAGCAAAAGAGTAATTATGTTTTGTAAAGTGAGGCAGGCAAGGCAGTAATATATAACTTAGACATAACAATAGCTCCACAACAATTACATAATAGTTTAAGACCAGCACATTATCAGAAAAACATTTTTAAATTATGTAAACCTAGAATTACTTAGAAAAAGACACGGGGCAGAAATGGGCGAAACGGTGGAACTCCTACTCTGTGTGGCTTCAGCCTTATCAGCCAATTTAGTGTAATAAAATATCATCCAGCGATATAGAGAGAAACCAGTGCACAGAAACCATTCTTCGATACTCTGCAGCGGGTAAAAACCCAGAATCGTGCAGCAGAAATATTCATGTTAGCATTGGAATTTTTGCCAATGCACGCAGTAACACCACACCCATCAGCACTGAAAGCCATCTTTAAATTACAGATTTCAATCGCTTGCGATGCTTTGCTCTGAGCTACATTAAAATAGCCCCATTCCAAGATGGTCTCGGTGCTTGCTAGACACTAAAAGAGGACAGCTCAGTGACAGTTTATTATAGTCTGTCTTTTATTTCTCTTAGATCGTCGGCCCTTGCAGTTGGCCCCAGACAGTAGACTTGTACGTGCGTGCGTCAGAGTCTCGCGTGCCGGTACCTCGCTGCAATCAGGTCTGCTCGTAGGCCAATCATAGACTGAAGTCGGCTGGTAATGGGCGTGGCAAGCCGACACCTCCCAGAGCGAGGCTTCCCCCTCTGTGCCGGCATTCCGCCCAAGCAACCAGCGAGGAAACCTAACGTTCCGACTGCCGTGCACACCGCGCAGAGAACCAGCTGTGAGTCCCGTCACCCTCCGTCTCTTCCACCCGACGGACAGTGCAGCGTCGCCCGGAGCCCCTAACTCACCATGGCCGACAGCGAGAAACTAGACAACCAGCGCCTCAAGAATTTCAAGAACAAAGGCCGCGATTTGGAGGTACGCAGCCGTAGTCATATTGTGCGGAAGGCAGCAGACTCGCTCTGGGCCAGCGTCCCGTTCCGGCCTTGCTGCCCTTGTTTGGGACTTGAGCGAGTGGTGTGCGACCCGGAAGAGGCCTAGATAGGCCGCCCGGCCTATTGGCGGGGGAATGCTACTGGTGTTGGAAGCGGTAATGGGGAGGTGGCTCTGGCTGGATAGTGGGGAGTTCTAGAGCAACGCCACCTTAAACATACATTTGAATTCTGTGTTCTGATCGTTGGATAGTATCCTTGGACAAGGTAATGAGGAGTAGAGTCTTAGGTGAGGTGGCTTTCATAAGAGATGGGCACGTTTGGTTATGCACGGGGAACCACCGACTGGAGGGATGTTTCTGACTTAAATAAAGCTTGACATGAGTGGTTTACATCCGCATGGGGAGGTTATCCGGGTTCCTGCTTGTGTTAGTATAGGTGGGGGTGATGCCTGACACTGGATTGCATGGGTGGTACTGTCAATTCTCCCGCCCTCTGCCGGTTGTCGTTGCTGATTATGGTGGGCCCGCGTCCCCTTTCTGTATTTTACCAAGTGCGTGAGCTTGATTAGTCCCTCCGTTTGCGGCTCTGCTGCCCAGGCTCGTGAGTCCGGCTTTGTCCGGTCACGTGACTTTGCCGGGCAGATCCTCGTTCAAAAACAAACTTCACCACCATCGGTTTTTAACCTGGACCGGCGGGAGCTGGGGGAACACACATTTATATTTGTTTTAAGTAAACGAGAAAATAACAAAGAACGACGGCATGGTTGTTGGGTGTCATTATTTTGTTGCAGATCTTCGTATTTAGCAGTGCAGACTTGATATTGATAGTCCGACCCGCTTATCTAATAATGTTCCAATTAAGTTCTGCTGGCGGATAATTGACCACCAACTGACTTGCCACATACTGACGTGATGAATACAATGGCCCAAATGAGATTAATGTGGGCATTGTCTCTAAGAATACCAAATGCGTGTCTGGGCCACTTTTTTTTTCTCTAACGGCGGGGTGCCCATAGTTTGTCTGCGTCTTCACAGTCGAAGTTTGTATTTTTCCCTATGATTATAATTAGCTTAATGTTTCTCTAAAAATGCTGTATTTTGGGTCCTTGATCTAGATACAACTGCTAGTCGTAGAAGCAGCCTCTCAAAGATTTTATTAATAAATTATGTAAAGGCTGCCACTTGATCGAACCAGGTCCCTGCATTGTAAAAAGGCTTGGGTAGGGGGGGTTATAATTAGTAAGGACAGGTTTCAGTCTGGTCCACGTTGACCCAAAAGCGTTGTTGAACTTTTCAGAAGGCAGCTTTATCAGTTAATTGAAAATCTTTAACTACTCGGTTAGAGTTGACCTATACAGTGTAGAACATAGTTGGAAATTCTCCAGGGCTGAAAGTAACTAGCAATTTTACTATATACAATTAAAACTTATAGCATAACGCACAGACCGCAATTGGAATATCCTGGAGACAATGGTGCCATTTTTAATTCACCATATATTTCCTGCAGCCTATAACCATTGTTATACTATTTTAATAAGTTATGAATCTGTTGCAGATCAACCAAAATTAGTCCTTGTAGAATGTAAGTTATGAGCAGTGCCAAATACTATCGGACACTGTTGCCCGAGATACTCTCCTTGGGTTGTAAAACCGTATATGATTTAGTATTGTATGGTGTCCACCTCTAATGTAATGGAACTGTCAATTTTGTGACATAGGGATAGATACCCATCTAGTGTTATGTTCAGTCCACAAATAACATACAACCACTAAAACTAATCCGTCAAATCCTAGTAGTTTTAACAAAATAAAGAGAAGCTTACCAAAAGATGTCAAATTACACACCATGTGACGAATATAGTATGTCTATACTTTTGAGCAGTATCAGATATCCCAATGTCGGTGTCTTTGGCGCTCAGTTCTGGAATAACCTAATACTAGGATACCACAGCAATCGTGCACCGAGACAACTTTTCCTGACTGGCAACGAAAGGTGTATGGTGCTACTCAGCACGTACATGCCTCTTGTACTCAAGCAGAAATGCTAGTGCCAACTGTTGCATTGTGGGGTCTTTTCAAGCTGGACAAAGTGTATCCCAGTCAGTGGAACCAAAAAAAGAATGCAGGTCTTCTGTGGTACCGTTTTTTACACCATTGTCCCTAGGTACTCCTATCACCTGCAGGGGTACAAAACGTACTTGTCTCTTGCGCAGCCGGGACACACAGGCAGACCAAAGGGAGGTCTGTGTATTTACATAGTTAACACTATCCAAAATGTTAGAATAAAGGTTATTGAACTGGCACCAAATCTGCAGATCCTTGGCCTTTACTTCCAGAAAAGAGAGTCAATGATCATTATTAATTTTTATAACAATCTGGATGAATTGGACTTTGAGAGTATTTTGGCCCACCTCCATGAAAAACTAACTACTTTTAGAATGCAGCAAGGAGAAGGAGGCCCGGCAACAATACTATGGGCAGGCGATTTCAATCTTCACGCCTGTACCCAATTAGAAAGAAAGTGCCCTGGCATGGTGACCGAAGACGGCCTCTTACTTACCCATTTCTTGCACAACAAAATGGGAAGGCAAATGAATTATCTCCTATCCGATCTGGATCTCCAGATAGTAAACACCTTGGACTATGGGGAAAACTCACTTGCACCTACCTATTTAGGAAGAGGTTACCAAACTACGGTAGACTTTATAATTATATCAGCTTCCTTACAATTAAGAGTAAAGAACTTTGAAGTGTTACCGAATTCCCAAAGTGACCATGCAATACTAACTCTGGAAGTCTCATTAATCTATCAAAAATGTTCACCAGTAGTAATAGCCAAGGCATTGACTCAGGAAAATATCAACATAGACAAAGTAAACGGCTATACAATAAAATGGGAGAGGATAAATCCAGAGGAACTCACCAAAGAGCTAATAAGAACAGTCCATCCCCAAATCGAAATTTGTTTGGACATAGCTACAAATGACACGGAGCTTTTAACTAATTTCGCTCAAATCATGGAAAAAACTAAGGCGCTACTTACAAGAAAACAAAAACCTGGCTCATCCCGGCCTAATGGCTGGTTCAATCAAGAGTGCACTAAGGCTCACACAAAACTAAAGCTAGCCTTAAATAAAAACGAAAGGGATCCCAGCACAATAGCCACTCTTAGAAGTGAATATCAAAAAATAAGGAAAAAGAGGAAGGAGGAATTGAAGCAAGCGTTGTGGCACGAACTCCACACCAGTGCCCAGGAAAAAAACTCTACAGCCTTCTGGAGAATTATAAGAACTCCGTTTTTGGCGGATGACACTTGCCCAAGAATCGAAGCTGCCATAGACGCTGCAACTTGGGTATCACACTTCACTAGCATCTTCCAAAAACCAATCAACGACCAAGATCTGGAAGAAGAGGAAAAAACATTCCCACCATACCCGATAGATATGAATTTTGAAATTTCTGAAATTCTTGTGGCATCGAACTCTACCAAAAAAGGGAAAGCTCCAGGGCCGGATGGTGTCCCTGCAGACCTTTTTAAACACCAAACAGATCTTTGGGCACCAATCCTAACAAGGGTCTGCAGCGCTACGGCAAAAATAGGAATTCTGGAGTCTTGGACTAAGTCCATCATGGTGCCGATTTTTAAAAAAGGTAATCGTTCGGACCCAGCCTGCTATCGCCCAATTTCCCTGCTGGACTCATTGGGGAAAATAGCAGGAAGAGTGATTCTAGAAAGACTCCAGGATTGGGCGGAAGAAAGAGGTATCCTATCCGAACTTCAATTCGGATTCAGAAAAGGATTAGGTACTGTGGAACAAGCCCTAAATTTATCAATAATCCTCGGGAAATATGTGCATGCAAAGAAAGCAAAACTTTATATGACCTATGTAGATCTGTCCGCGGCTTTCGACTGCGTCTCCCACACAAAATTGTGGTCCCTCCTAGCACAGATGGGGGTAGACCCACCACTCCTGAACTTTTTAAGGGAACTATATTCGAATCCATCCGCAAGAGTTCGCTACGGGATAAAGGGAGAACTGACGGCGTCCTTCACAGTAGAGCGAGGAGTCAGACAGGGATGTGTCCTGGCGCCCTTTCTTTTCTCCCTCTATACCAACAACTTGGAGGTCGAGCTATTAAAGGGTGCCCGTGACCTCCCACTGGCCAAACATCGCCCGATCCCCGCCCTGCTGTATGCGGACGACGCCGTCCTTCTCGCACAAACTCCCCGTGAACTCCAAAGGTCCCTTAACAGATATTCCCAGTTTATGAGAACTCTTGACCTCCATATAAATGTGAAAAAGACTTTTGTAATGAAGGCTGGGGTCGGGAATAAACATCAAAAATCCATCTACCTCGAAAGTCAAAAAATTGACCCAACAAATGAATACTGTTATTTGGGGGTCATGATAGACAATAAACTCTCCTGGAAACCAGCAGTAGAAGCCAGAAAACATTGCTTCAAAAGAGCACTAGCCGCATTGGTGTCGTTTTCTCAAAAATTAGGAAAACGTCCACCCAGGGAACTGTTAACCATATATAAAGCCAAGTGCCAATCTACAGCTTTATATGGAGCAGGACTATGGGGATACACGGACGTTACCTCTCTGCAAATCGCAGAAAATAAGTTTTTTAGATTCATCCTATCTGCACCCAAAACTTCCTCCGTTTACGCCTGCCACCTAGAATTAGGGGCACCATATATTGAAGATCTTGCCAAAATCCAACCACTTCTACTTTGGCGACGTATTTGGGCGTCAGATAAAAACGACCTCACAAAAACAATATTGGCGGATGCAATGTCTCTGGACTACGTTTTTAAAATTAAATGGCTGGCCTATATTCGGACCTTTCTCTGCGACCTTGGAATGGAAAAATATTATCTTAATCCCGAAAAAATTGGAGAACTCGCAAACGAAAACCTAAAAAAGCGAGCGTTGGATCACCTGTCCAAATTGAGACTCCAGGTAGAAGCTGGGAAACAGTCGGTGCAGCATGCCATGCTGGTCCAATCTACTCTCTCAATGCAGCCCTATTTAAACCTTGATATTGGTACCTTCGAACGATTTCTCCTGATAAGATTCAGACTGAACACATTTCATAGACTGGTGGTCTTCCCAACACCAAATGTTTGGGATTTAAACTCACCTCCATGTCCATGTGATGGGATATCAGGTCAATCCACTACTCATACAGTTCTGTTCTGTAAATTTTATCAGGAACACCGCAAACTCTGGCTACTGACCCTTTTAAAATCTTGGGGTCTCAGACAATGTAGAACAGCCATGTTGAGCTTGCAGCTTTTGGACACTGAAGCCACATGTTACCACGTCCTCAATTTTTTGAAATGTATATACAGACATCGGAAAAACCTTTAAACCTTTAAATTATAATAGTACTGTATATACTGTCGAAGTTCCTCTTCGCTGCTTTTAAGTATTTTGCTGAATCAGATCTCATTGAAGATCTTTTTAATTGTAATGCTTTTATGGATCGTAATAATCCGAATAAAGTTTATATTTGATTTGATTTACTCCTGAGACACTCCTGGGCTGGAGTGCTCTACAAACTTTATTATATTCTGCATTCAATACAATACATTACATTTACAATTTACAATAAGCTAGTGCCATGTGGTGCACAAGGCTGCATGTCTTAAAACGATTAGAAGTTTGAGTTGTTTGTACTATGTGGACTTTGTTGCTGTCAGCAAGATGATACATGTTCAATCCCAGTACTATTCTAGGTTGCTATTGAGCAAAGGCATGTTTCAGATTTACAATTCATTGTACTTTGCAGTAGGTTTGAATATTGTGAAAAATGAAGTCTTATGCTTGTTCTTGGAACAGGATCAGTAGACCCGTGGGTGAACTATTGTCACATGCTGATGACTGAGGTTAGTAATCTTACTGTATTTTTTTATGGGGGGAGGTCAGCACACCATATGAAGTAGTCAGCCTCACGATTAGGGCTAAAGGAGGCTGGTGTAGCGATACGAAAGTTGAAAATCCCAGGCAAGCTGTTTGGGTCCTGTGTTTGCTTTCACCGGACTAGGTGGTCTTGCAGCTAGAAATAGCACCGACAAGCTGGTATCTTTAAGTATGATTATGTTTGTGGCAGAAGTAATGTAAGTACACATGGGATTTTGGTCTGTCAAGTAACACTTCATGCTTGACTGTGTTATGAGCTACAAGCGGATATGAGCCCAGGCTAGTGTTTTCAGGCATGGTATTGTTTCTGTTTTTGTATGAAGTTGGTTGGAGATGCCTTTCTCGAGGCATGACATACATTGTTTGACATTTAATTTGCAGTGGATTGGGCTTGAGGGCATCTCCAAAAGATCCTTGATTAGGGGCTATGTTCAGATTGTTTGGCAGTGAGCTCCACCCCCCGTTTCCCTCGCTTCCTGTGTTGGGAAGACCTTGTCTTCATATGAAGCGTCCAGCAGCAATTGTATAATTCTTGCCACGTTTGAGTGGGTTTGAAGGTAGCCTCCATGTATGTACACTGTGGAGTTTAACCCTGTATTGTCTGCACTGTCACTTGTTGTTTAAGTTAATTGCTCCATTTCTTTTTAGAGGATCAGGGATCCAGTGGAAGGTTAATAAAATGCTTGACTGCTTGTACTTCTGCTGGAACCCTCACCAGGTGGTGGTTGTCTTGTAGAAGTACCTTGACCCTGGATGTGCGACCAGTAGGTCTTCCAGAAGGTCCTTATTGTCTGGTCTTTGGCGCATGTGGTTGCTGTCACTTCTGTAGGTGACAAGTCTTGTGAAAAGCTTGGCCTTTGAACAGTGTGGCTCTCGCCTGTAGGGCCTAGTCGAAGTAGTGTTAGCGTTTGGTCCAGATTAATCTGCAGATGACTTAACGATTGAAGTGGAAAACGAAAAATATTTTCAACGTTTATTTTGATTGGAGTTATAAGAGAAATGTATTCAATTGTCATCTTTGCTAGTGTTTCTGACTATAGACTAGTAGGAATAAATACGTACACTTTGGGCCACATTTCAATTTGTAATTTATAGAAATGCTCATATGTCGTTGTTCCCTTATAATTTTCATTGCTTCTTAATATTCTTGAAACATTCTTAATAATAATCCGTGTGCTGGGCTAGTTTAATTTCCTCAGCAGTCTGTCGCTACACACTTGGTTCAATACGATTTGCCACTTTTTAAGTATAGAATTCATACTTTGTTACGAGACACCGATACAAAAACAGAACATGCAGATACAATTGCTTTCCGTTCTTCAAATAGGCGCTGGTACAAATTAAGCACAGCACATAACATTACAATAATAAAACTGTAACAAGAAACCCTGCCCGCATTCCGATAGGAAAGTCCTGCACACCCACTGCACTTCTGTGTATCCATCTTCCGGTATCTATCTACTTCCTGCATTGCTTTTCTTTGACACAACCGTTCATATGTAGTCCCACTCACCCCACCCCCGTGCAGCCTGTAACAAGCATGTTTGCACGACGACCACGTAAGTGAGACCAGCCCTCTGATTACACTTTCCAGCTACTCTCCTTATCTGCCTGTGAATATTAAAGGGTAATGTAGTTGGGCGCTGAAACTTTTCAAACACTCGCCCCAGGCACAGATCTGTGTTTAATCCATCATCGTTCTTTAGCTCACTTCGCCACCCCAGTTCAGACACCGCTATATGCAAATTAGTCTTGACCCTGTGCCTCATGGGAACAGTCCAGCCTTAACTGTCAAGCCATGTCTCCCCTGGACATGTAACAAGCACGGTATTGGTGAGGCCCCATATTTTAAGCTATTAACCCAGTGTCCGTTCCCTGCTAGACTTTTTATGTTCTGTATCTCTAATGCAGCCTAAACTCACAAGTAGGCTTAGGACGTTAAAGATGAAGAATTAAATAAACCCCCTCCTAAGATTTCCACCTTCTCATGTTTTACTTTTGTTGTAGGTGACCGCACCTTGATAACACGTGATATTGCATGTGTTGTACACATTATTTTTTTGGAATTAATGATCTGTAAGAAAAATCGAAATACCTACCACGTGCTATTTTTTATTTATTTTTTGCATGGTAATAAACACCTAGAACCCTTCAGCGCTACTGTATTAGTATTTAACATTGATAGGGTTTACATTATTTGCTGTTCTTAATTGGCACAGTTTTACCCTCTCCTGATGTGTCTTGTGACCTGACTATCCTGTTAGTCTTTACACAGCTATTCATGTGAATGTTAAGCAGCGCTAAAAGCTGCTCTAGTATTTCCTTCCTGTGTATATCTCAAGTGTGTGTGATCCAAAAACCTCCTGCGTGCAGTCGTCTAGATGTGTTTTTAAAGCTCGAGTATTTCAGTGTATAAAGTGTAATGGAATTGATGTCGACCTTCATTCTTGCCCACTCATTAGGTCTCACCTGCTTACCGCGCAAGCACAGTCGCTAAGAGGCGTATTGTTACTGCAAAGGGCTTAGACCAACCATTTGCTTAACATTGGTTACCTTTTTGTCACTCTTAGCTGCCTCCTAATTGGCCAGCGCATGCCTGCTTCACTTCCTCCTCTTTTGTTTGGTGCTTTGACCAAATAACTATTGACTACTGTCTTGAGGCTCAACGCTGTTTAAAGACAGTACCCAAAACATAATCAACTTTGCGCACCGCAGCAGCCATGTTGCAGTATGGATTTGAATTGCTGTATATTGCAAACACAAATATTAGCAACCAGGAAAAAAAAACTACAACTAATATCTATTTTAAAGCGTGTCAACCTTTTTTTACTGCACACAAATACTTATTGTAGTTATGAATGTCGCACACAATTGCTCCTGTTGCTGCTCCATTTTCCGTGTTGCTTCATCCTTCCCCTCACTCTCCTGTTGCCTATTGTCACCCACCAACCATAACGGAAAAAGTGCTATGATGCAGCCATCATTGCTAGTCACAAAACTCATTTTAACTGTTCTGTTCCCTAGTGTTTTTTCATGCCTACCCCCACCTGCCAAAAGATTCATTCTGACTGAAAGCTGTTGCCTTTATTTCCTTAGCGCCAGGAGACCTAATGGTGTATGTGCGCTTTATAAATTCCCTATAACATAACCAGAAGAAAAAGAATTACAATAGCACTTTTTGTCTTGTCTGTTTTCCTTGTGTTGCAAGCACTCTCATGAGCTTCTATTCTACCATATCGCCCTTCCCCGCACTCAGTATTTCACTATACCTCTATCTTTTTTGAAATTGTTTATCTACTGACCCATTCCATATTGGTAAAGAAAAACACTTGCAAAACCCTGCAGCAGCTTCATTACCCCCTCCCGCGCTCCTAATGCCCATGATATACTGCATCGCCAAAGTGCTTGGGCAAAGCCAATAGGTCCAAGTCAAGACCCATGGTCTTAGCCATTGCTAATTTTATCTATTTGTCCTCTTTAGAAAATGTAATTAGTTGGTTAGTTGGAGGGGTATATATTAGCAGGGTTGCACTTCTGGCTTCACCCATGTACACCTCCTGTACAATTAGACTGTACGGGGAATAAGTAACTTCTTTTTATACCTCTTCCTTTGCACGGAAAAGTAAAGGTCATGAGGGATTTTTTTTATCTGCGTTAAATGGCTCCAGGTATTATAAATTAACGTTTGTCCTGCTTTACTCCCCCCCCCCCCCCCTTCTAAGTGTCCCTTGCTCAAATTTAAATTTGGGAATCTGATGGTTGATTTGCTATGCTGTACTATCCAATTTCACATTATTTCTAAATATATATTGCACCCTCACTGTTCGTGACTGTGGTGCTCTGTAGGACTGTGGCTGTTGTCCAACCTGGTTGGATGTCTTCATCGGCTTCCAAACACATTGACTTTGTCGTCGTTCCCTTTTACCATGTGCTCTTCATTCAAACTGGCAGCAGATTTTGTTTCATACTGTTATGCCATGGTATCCGTACAACTCCATCTTTTCAATGTTCAAGTCTGAACTGCTTTCACTCCCTAGACCAGTGCTTTCCATATTAGTCTATTAGCGCTTGGCAGCTTGATAGGAGAGTCATCGTTGAGTCCTCGGAGGTGTAAACTATACCTTCTAGCGTTTGATTTTAGTCTAGTGATGTGTTTCGGGCAAATTGAAGTGTTCATTTTTGCAAAAGAACTATTCCACATTTACAGTAATTTTCAGTTGAATATTTTTTCAATGTGTTTAGGAGTCTGCATGTTTACTGCGAGTTTTAATAAGTCTCACTGCCTTTCTGGCCATCCATTGCCTTTCTGAATCTATTGTAATTGCAATCTTTTAGATGTTTAGAATCGGCTTTCACTGACTGAAGACTTCTAAATTGTGCAGCTTTTGTTTATTCCTAGATCCTTGTAAGGTGGGATCTGTACCTGAACTTTCATTAGCATATGCATAGTCTCAAACTTTTGATTTGCTTTTTTCATTTTGACAGTTTTCTGCTGTTCATTCGAACGCCTCCCTTTAGCCCCTTCACTGCAAGGCCCCCTGTGCTAAGCCTTTTTAGGTCTCGCGTACCGATGCAACGCCATGCGCTGCTTGCGTAAACAAGACTTATTGTTGCCGGGTAGCTTAGCCAAGTGGGACAGGAGTGGTGCATATGCGTTGAAACACATTGGAGCCATGCGCTGTGAACGCGCACTTTTGGAGACGTGATCGTGTACGGTGGCGTTATCAGCGTCTGTTCTCGCGCTCCCCCACGCTTTCGCTTATACCGACGTGAAAGCTCACGGCTTGCTTCATTCAGCCGGGGCCCTCAGTGTGTGATCCGGTAGGTGCTGGGTGGGTCCATGGGTTGATTCGAAAGGCTGCTCACCACTTCACCAGACCGCGAACTCGCCCTGCCGCGTCCTATGCTCTAATCCGGATCCCGACCGCAGCCTCACTTCACGCCGCTGCCCCCTTCCTGGCCACACACCGTGCAAGGTGACTACGATCACCGCCGCTCTTCTCTCGCGGGCCGTGAGTTCACCCAACGCTGCTGCCGGTTCCGCACGCTCCGCAATACCGGGCCAGGAGACTCGTACTGGGTGGCGCGCTCCTACCCCCACCGCAGCTTGTTTAATAATGTTTCTATCTTCTGAGCATGGCCGGTCGCTGTGCTTCACAGCAGTTTATTCTTCGCTAATGTGTGAACTTTCAAAGATTCAGGGTGGGCCGTTCTAGCCATTAAACCCACGTCTTGGAGCCCTGCGCTGCAGGGGCCCGCGTAACCTCCCATCCCCGTTGACTTCAAGCTGTGGAAATCGAAGTATGGAGATAAGGAGAGAAAGGTCGTGCACATTTGAGGGCGCATGCTGATGTGACGTGGGGGTTGGCGAAAGAAAGAAGGTCCGGTTAGTGTGAGAGGCAGGACATACCGATGAGACAGGGAGGTAGCGTGGATTCACGGGGTGGCGGTCGGGGGCAGGTCCGGCCTGGCTCCTCTAACCTCTGCTGCCCCTTATCCCTGCATTACCCAAGCCCAGCCTCGCCTCTTCCGCCAGCTTCACGGCCGGTTGCAGTGCTTCACAACACTTTATTCTTTGATAATGTTTTTACTTAGAGGAGTAGAGCAAAAATCTTTTCAATCTCCTAGTACTTGGGCCGGCTCCTCAGGCGTCGCTCCAAGCCCCAGATGCACGAAAAACCTCTTGTGTGCCTGCGCAAGTAGCCGCTCTTCCTCACACGTGTCAGGTTACTGCTGCTGCACTTTAACTCCAGGGAGCACGTTGGATGTATGCTTTCCATTCCTCGCTTCCCCCCTGCTACCCCACTGCCGGGGTCTTTAATGGTGCAAAAGTGTATGTTCCCGACCGAGGCTTACCGAGGGCACCTTGGCCGCACCACTGCAGCGGTTCGTATTCTTCTAAAGCGTTTGCCTCAAGGTAAATTGCAAATGTGAAGCACTCTTCAAAAATTCACCACTCAGCACGCTGTTTATTTGCAGTCTGCACCCATTATTGTGTGCCTCTGTGCTTGTGCAGATTAACAAAGCAGTGCTTTTGTTAGCTACATTCCGATTTTGAAACGCAACAGGCACTTCATTTTCAGGCCACATTTACAGGTGCTTTTTATAGTACATGTTTTGTGTTTAGCGCACTATTCATTTATTTATAGCCTGTAAGATTTATTGCTCAATGTTTCTCATTTTTGTACTAGAATGAGGGGGGAATGACTCATTTGCTGATACTTCAACCCCGATGCGGAGTGGCAGGGCTGTTTCAACTGTCTCCCTACTGCTGCTCATTCCTCCTCATCTGTGCTTTTATGTCTCTCGCCAGTGTGCATTTTTTGCTCCGCATACTTTCCCCACTTAACGGACCTGGCATACTGTCCTGCTCCTCTGTACTCTTTATGCTGTGCCACACTTTTCACGCACAAGTTATTTTCTCACATGACCACTTGCCGAGCGGTGCCTCTTTACTTTGTTAGGTTGCTTCTTTCCATAAATGAGCTCCCTACCGAAATTCATTGCTGCCTCTGCCACTCCACCCTCCTTCAGTAGGCCATTAAACTTCACATGTAATGTTACCAGGGCAGTGTCATAAACCCAGCACACTAGCAGATCAACACTTTGTATTTAGATTACTGTGCACTTAGTATGTCTGATGCCCGATGGAACTACCTGGTTTAGCTATAGGGGAGATGGGCTGTGGATTCTCTCCTTGGTTGTCGCCTACCCAGAAGGTCTTTAGACAGACTTCTTTTCGTCTCTCCCTATTGTCTCTTTTTATCCTCACTTTCTCACCCCCACCCCCACTACTTTTCTCTCTCCTCTCCTAATGTATTGCTGATTACTTTATGTAATGTTTAATTGTTCTTTTTCTATTACATTGTTCCACTTTCTTCCGTCTCTCCTGTCCTCTCCCCCCTCATCCTCCCTCTATTTTATGTCTCTCCTTCTCTCCCCTCTCAATGTACGGAGACTTAACTATTTTGTCTGACGCCAGATGGAGCTACCGGGTTTAGCTATAGAGGAGATGGGCCTTGGATTCCCTCCATGGTCGTCACCTACCCAGTAGGTCTTTAGACAGACTTCTTTTCGTCTCTCCTGATTGTCTCTTCCCTTATCCTCACTTCCTCACCTCCAATGGCCCCTCCACTGCTTCTCTCTGTCCTTTGTCTCCCCTACTAATTGGATTGCTTATTTTTTTTTTTTTTTTTGATGTACTGTGTAATTTGTCGAATTTGTTCTGTTACATTGTTGATTCTCATGTAAAGTGCTCTGATACCTTCGGGTCTAGCCCGAGCTATATAAAACTCTTTAAATAAATCAATCTCTTTCAAGAACCGTAGAGTTTGCATTTTTATACATTTGAAATGATGCTGAAGATTTATTCATTAAATCTGCATTCGCCACCTAAATTATGTTTAAAGAGTAATTTCTTTTCCGAGTCATGGGCAGGGGATGGTTTAACCCTTCCGCTGCAGTGCTAAGGGGGGGCGCTCGGCGCTCCGACGACCTGTTACGCCCCTCAAGCTGTGCTTGTGACGGAACGGTTTCGCCACGGCCCGCCCGCTCAATAGAACGCGCCGCGCAGGTGTGAAATCGGCGGCGAGCGGGCCTTGACGGAACGGTTCCATCACCAGCACAGCCCACCCGAGGGGCGTAATGGAGCGGTTCTGTCAACTGCGTGGGAGGGGTTAAAGTGCTGCATCCAAATTGTATTATCACCTGAAACACTTAATTTAAGTAAACTGTCTGACAGGATCTCTGTTTCTTTCTTTCTTTCTTTATTTATTGGAAATGTTGTGGCGGTTTCGTTCTGGTAACTTTGTATCCAATAACTTACTAATGCAATAGGTCTCGCATTTGTGAGTTTAACCTATTGGCATTGTAATTGACAATGTCTTTTTATTTACGTTTTAAAAACCAACACATAATTAAAAGGCAGTGCCATTTACAATGCCAATGGCTCAAACTCTAACACCTGCAAGACCTATTGCATTGCAAATGTTTGTTTTTGACTATTTGCGGTAGTTATCCACATAAGGTAACCATGCCAAATTTGCATCCTTTTCTTCTAACATCATGGAGATTTTAAAGGTACCTAGGGTGTGTTGATTCCCCTGGAGGGGACCCAGAAATTAGCCCAAATACAGCTTCATGTTGTTTTTTTGGGGAAAAAAACGGAAAAAGAGCTGCAGATGGTATCAACCAGTTGAAATTAAGATAAAGTTGAAAATGAGTTGGGGGGGGGGGGGGGGGACCCACAATTTGTGCCAATGTTTTCACCTGTAACTTCCAAGTAAGAATGATTTTTTTAAAGCAATATACTGTTAGATCTGTTGGACCTTTCTGCTTGTGGGGCTATATAGGACTTGGAGGTTCACCAAGAACAAGTGGAACTTAGAGCCAATAACTGAGCTGCGTCATGCAATGGTTTTTCATTGTGTACCGGGTATATAGCTGTTCATTTGGCAAAATGTAAAGAATGAAAAATAGGTGTCAAGGACACCTATGTATTACCGAAATAGGAACAAACTAGAGTTTAGAAGCAGTAGCTATTTGCACATCTCTGAAATTGTCGTTACCCAAACTAGCATATGAATTATAGGCCATTTTTTAAAGTACTACTTTTTTACACGTTATCACATTTGGAAGGCAGAAATGCATAGAAAGTCAATAGGTAATAACTGTTGCTCTACAATTCCGTGTTCCCCTAAGTCTCCTGATTTTAAAAAATGGTACCTCATTTGTGTGTGTGTAGGCCTAGTGCCCCGCAACTTTTAAAGTGCCTAGGTGTTGGTTTTGACCCCTAGCTCTGCCTGCACCTAGGGAAACCTCTGGGTAGCCCGAAATTGTATGTTGTATAGGAAAGTAGGATCTGCTTTTATGGTCACACCCGCTTTTTGCTGGTGTCATTCTGTTTTCTGACTGGGATCCTGCTAATCTGGACCCTAGTCTCTGTGCTTCTTCCCTAAATTGATTTACAACAAGCATTTACAATGCAATGGTTTCGCCTTTGGAAAAGTTTGAGCTATTGGCATTGTAAATGACAAAGTTTGTATTTATGTGTTGGTTTAAGAAATAGAGAAGTAAATGGCATTGTTATTTACATTGCCATTTGCTTAATTTCTCTCAAATGTGAGACTTATTGTATCCTACGGACGAGTTTAGCAGACAGCAATTACTACCACACACACACCTAGAGCCACACACACACACAATGCGGCCACACATACACAGACACCCAGAGAAACACACACACACATACACACCCAGAGTCCCCCCCACACACACACACCTAGAGCCACATACACACACCCAGAGCCACACACAGACACACATCCAGAGCCACACAAACACACACCCCGAGAGCCATACACACACTCAAAGTCACACATAGACCCAGAGCTACACACACCTAGAGATACACAAACACACACACCCAGAGCCACACAGACATCTAGAGCCACACATACACTTAGAGCCACATACACACACTCAGAGCTAGCCACACATACACACCCATAGCCAGCCACACACACACACACTAAGACTCACACACTCACCCAGAGCCACACACACACATACACTCAGAGCCACACACACACACCCAGAGCCACACACATATACACACCGAGAGCCACACACACACACACACACCCAGAGCCACACACACACATACACCCAGAGCCATACAAACACACATACTCAGAGCTACACACTTACACCTAGAGCCGCACGCACACTCAGAGCCACACACACTCAGAGCCACACACACACACACCTAGAGACACACACACACCCAGAGACAGCCACACACATACTAAGACCCACACATACCCCCAGAGCTATACACACACACACCCATAGCCACACACACACACCAGAGCCACACACACCCATAGCCACAGACACACACTAGAGCCACACACACACACTCACTCAGAGCCACACAGACACACACATCTAGAGCCACAAAAACACACACACACATACCTAGAGCCACACATACAACCTGAGTCACACACACATACCCAGAGCCACTCATACACATACCCCGAGCCAGCCACAAACACACACCTAGAGCCATACACACCCAGAGCTACACATACACTCAGAGCCACACACACACCAGAGCCACACACACACATACACACCCAGAGCCACACACATACACACACCCACTGCTTCACACACATACACACCCAGAGCCACACTTACACCTAGAGCAACGCAAACACACATACCCAGAGCCACACACACACTCAGAGCCACACACACACCCAGAGCTACACACACACACACACACACACCCATAGCCACACACACCAGAGCCACACACACCCATAGCCACACACACACACACATGAGACTCAAGCGAGGGGAGAGCTTCTGGTATGTGTTCGCCGGGAGCCCTTCCTCGTGCCCTCAGTATGCAGCCAACCAGAAGAACTACTGGAAGCAGATCGCGTGCGCTTTGAAGAAACAGAAGAACCTGTGTCAAGACCCCAAGGCGGTCTTAAAGTCAAAGGAGTGCAAAAAGGGGCCCAAGGAGGCGCTCCTCAGCTTCTCCAGCTCCAGCCTTATAGAAGCTGCCTCTGGGAAGGAGAAAGTAATTCACCCCGGTAAAAAGCCCTCCCGCCCTTCTAACGCGACTGCTGAGGTGAAGCAGGACGCTGAGACGAGCAGCAAAGAATGCGTGGAAGACGAGAGCGTCGACCAGAAAAAGGTCGCGGAGGAGTACTGCGGGGAGTCGTGGGGCTCGCTCTGCGCATTCTTCTTCTCCATGGTGCAGGATAAAAAGTGCTGAAGAAGTACTAACTTTTCCATAGGCGCCTGTTGGCCCCTGTGTGACGTTTGTGATACTTTCTGCTGCTTGGGTCTCGTTTTTTTTAGACAACTGAATGATGCATTCTGGGACTTGTAATTTCACTTTTAATATCGCATTTATAGACTCAAAATATCCAGCGAGCAAATAATGTAGACTTAAAATCAGGGCAGACATACGATGCCACGTGTGCTATAGGGCGATGTAACAGCTATACTTCTTCACTGGGGAAGTATACTGTGGTTTACTAGCAACTGTGTATTTACTACACAGTACCGTGTGCTATGCGCAGGGTGCTCGATGTAAATACTGTAATTATAAAAACAGAGCTGTGTATTTAAACATCTTTAACAGTCTTGTAAAAAACGTGTTTCTTTTCTATGTTGATATACCGTAAATTTTATTCTGTACATATTTTTTATCTGTGAACACTGGTGCAAAGTGCACAGCCAAATACTTGCTTAGTGTTCTTTGAGCGATTTTTAAAACGGAACAAATTTAATACCTTCAGTGCTATGCACTTGTGTAGTGTCTATGATTTTAATTGGTCAATTAGAATAAACGCTTTTGAGACTCTTTGAAATAAATGCATCGGTGCATTCGTCTTTGGGCGTGGGGTATATGTGGAATGTGTAAATGCTAAATTACAAATGGTTGCGTGGACAAGCGTCACTGGGAGCTCAGTGCTGCATTTTTTAACGAGACCCTGCACGTTGAGATCCGAGCTACCGCGGGCACTTTAGTTTCATTTGAAGACCAATTAGGGAGAGAGTTGCAGCATTCTCACTGCATGTAGTACACCACGGTTCAAATGAATGACCTCTGCTTCTCATGCTCACAGGCAGCTCAGCTGAAAGACGGTCTGGTTGACCAATGCCATTTAAAAGCGTACCCGTACTTAAGAGCATTTCTCGCAGAAAAAAACAACAAATTAAATGTAGTGTTCCTAAATGGTAATTACATTCGCCTCGAGGGTAGGGGCAACATAAAAGCCACTCACACTTAACATTGTATTCGCTTTATTAACATGAGAATCACTTATAAAGTCCCTGTCTCCGGGCGTTCAGCGCGCACTTCTCTCCCACACAGGGTCAAATTGCAGCTTCCGAGTTCCTCACAGCCCTCTGTAGGCAGCCAGGGCTCCATGTTTTAGCCCATTTATTGGGGCGGCCACTTCCTTCATAAACCGCACGTTATGCCGTCATGCACCAGCACATATCCTTTTACCACCTCCTTAGTTCTGGTTACAGGGAGCACCCCACTGGCAGGGACCCACTCACACTGGGACATCAACAATTAGCGCCACAGACTGCCTGATGTGGGCGTGGCGAAAACAGACAACAGCAACAAGACACAGAAATACGTGAAACAAACATGAACAAGTAGACGTCACCAACAGCAGAGCTGACGCTCCCCCCTGGGTCGGTAGGTACTCACACGGGTCAGCGTGAGAGGCACAGCCTTGCAAGCGCTATGTTACACAGTCTAACTAACTACAAAACAAAGCGCTATGTTACAAAGTCCAACTAAATACAAAACAAAGCGCTATGTTACATGGTCTAACTAAATACAAAAGTAAGCGCTATGTTACACAATCTAATTAAATAGAAAACAAAGCGCTATGTTACACAGTCTAGCCAACTAAGAAACAAAGCGCTATGTTACAAAGTTGGGATCTCTCTGGGGGCAGTGGATAAATAGAGCTTCGGATGGGGGCATCCTTTAGAAGGGTTTCTAGCACCGGGAAGGGGCGTGAGATAGAGCCTCGAATCGAGATGCGACATGACTGGGGGGTAAGACCTGGGCCATGGGTGAGGGGAATAATACTTAAAAGAAATCTCAGCCTGTGGAGGAGAAAAACTGTAAGAGTTGGGAGGGTAGAGGAAAGGGCGCATGGCAGAGCTTGTCACTTGAGGCCGTGGTATATGGTTCCAGAAAATCGGGGTTCACCGTAGAGATTTTTGCTTTCGGCAGAAAGGGTAAGACACGCCAGGCCTGGGGTGGCCAGAAACCCTTTCTGATGTTTCATAGTTCTAGAGGGAAAGGTGCTCTGGGAAGAGCAGGGAGTGCACGGACGCAGCCCCTGGTGGCTTGGTTCCCTCGCTGGCTCTGCTGGGGGAATGGGATATGTGCAGATGTGGGTATGAAAAGGTGGCATTGTCCACGCGGCCACGGAATATACGTGCAGTGGGATTTATTGAGCTGTCTTGTGACATCTCGGGTGTTACATAGTTGTGGAGGGGGGCGGATTGTGGTTCGGGGGAGGGTGCTGCCGAGTTCCTAGACTCGGGCTTGTGCTTTCTATTAGAAACTGCAGCTTTCCAAGGGTTCCAGGTCCGTATGCTGGTGTTTTTAGCAGTGCTCGTCATACAGGGGAAAGTGCCAATTCTGAAGCCCCACACACACTCATGCCCGATGTGCCTACCTTCACTTCCAGCAGTTACCCGAGTGGGGAAGCTTGTTTTCCATGCGCAGCGCAGACTTCCAGCGCTCGCCGTGGCTCCTCTTCTCGCGCTGGGCGGCGGGGGGGGGGGGGGGGGGGGCGGGCACTTCCGGCCGGCCGCGCTGGGATTGGCCGGCCGGCTGAAGAAACCCCCGGGCGGGACGGGATACCAATATTTGTTTGTGAGGACAGGGGGGGGCGGGCGGGAGTTCCTAGACTCGGGCTTGTGCTTTCTATTAGAAACTGCAGCTTTCCAAGGGTTCCAGGTCCGTATGCTGGTGTTTTTAGCAGTGCTCGTCATACAGGGGAAAGTGCCAATTCTGAAGCCCCACACACACTCATGCCCGATGTGCCTACCTTCACTTCCAGCAGTTACCCGAGTGGGGAAGCTTGTTTTCCATGCGCAGCGCAGACTTCCAGCGCTCGCCGTGGCTCCTCTTCTCGCGCTGGGCGGCGGGGGGGGGGGGGGGGGGGGGGGGGGGCGGGCACTTCCGGCCGGCCGCGCTGGGATTGGCCGGCCGGCTGAAGAAACCCCCGGGCGGGACGGGATACCAATATTTGTTTGTGAGGACAGGGGGGGGGGGGCGGGAGAGGACGAGGGGGGCGGGCGGGAGAGGACGAGGGGGGCGGGAAAGGACACGGACGTCGGGAGGGAGGAGGGAAACGTGGGGACGGCGGGAGGAGGGACACAAGGCAGGACAGCAGCAAACACGGCCCGGCCGGACCAGACACGGGGGCGTTCCCGGCGTCGCGTGACGTCGGCAAAAGCCAAAGAATCTCGGGAACGCCCCCGTGTCTGGTCCAGCATTGACGGACGCCTCTCTGTTCCAATGGCTAGCCTCCATTTATGGAGCTAGCCAATGAAGCAGAGAGGCGTCTTCAAGTCACCCATACTAGAAACTACAGATTTCGCTGGAGGAGGAGCCTGACGGCTCCGCCCCCCAGCGAAACCTAAAAAGGGGGTGGTCCCCGGTAGCTTGTTTCCTTCCCAGTGTAAGAATTGGCTTTTGTAGTTTGGTTTGCCCTGTTCCCATCATGCACTGGGACAGGAACAGACTAATTTGCATACAGCCAGGTTCTGAAACTGGGATGGTGCAGTGAGCTAAAAAACGGTGTTGGATCTAGCCCTGATCTCTTGACTGGGTGAGAGTATTCTGTTTAATTCAGAGACTCTGTCCCTCACCACCCCTTGTTGTAAATATCTTCCCTAAATTGGGCATGGGGAATACTTGGGTACACACAAGATTGGCTACTGGTGTACTCCTGTACGTCCCCAGTATATGGTACTAAGGTACCCAGGGCATGGGTACACCAGGGGTCCCCCATAGGCTGAAGTATGTATTTTGCCACTCATGGGAGACCACTCAAATTGTGACTACATGCCTGTCATGAGCAGGACTTCCCAACAATCCACATAGTCCATTCTCCCGGGTTGTAAGTGCATGAGCCATTGCGATATATTGAGTGGCCATGCGTCATTACGCCATGGCTAACTCTAAACTGGCTGTAACAAACCCTGTCGTGTTTAGTATTAAACATGTTTGATGTATACCCCAACCTCGTAAACTGTGTTGGTGTGATTCCATGCACTCTAAAGCTCCTGTGGGAGGCCCTCGGTGCTCCCGGAACTAGTCTCTAGACCCGGACAGAAAACTATGGCTACTGCCGACCAGATACGATTCTTCCTTACTGCTGCTGAGCCAAGCTTGAAGATGGGGAACGCAGGACAATAGGTTTCCTGTCAGAGGGAGTTATGACCACATCCCAGACAGGATTTAGTGTATTGGGACCGGGTAGGTAATTTGTCAGCACCGCTAGACTGCTTTGAAGGGCTTATTTGGTGCCCTACTTGCATACTCTAGTTGGATCCAGTTCAGGGAGCAGTTAGCTCCTGCTCTGGTGCCAAACTGGACAAAGGACATGGGAGTATCGTCCCCACTGTCCAGCCCCTCCTGTGGGAGGGTCCCCTGAATCGTCCCAACCCTTCCCTAGGGTACTTAAGGGCTTACCTATGTGTGGTTCCTTAGATTCATCGTGGGACAAGATTCAGATCTGAAGCCACTTTATCTTCAACCTCCTGGGCACTTTGGACTTCACTTTAGGAACCGAGACTGCAACTGGGAAGACTCTGTGCATGTGCTCCATACAGGTTCTTCGACAGGCCTGTGGACATCCAAGACATGCGAAGGAATCTCACTTATGGGGGAGTACAAGGTGCTACACTGACATACGGGAGCACCATATACCAGGCCAGCCTCCTACATGTTGTTAGAAATGTGGTTATTGGTTTGAGGGCGGGAGGGTGGAAGCCCTGTTCAGACAACCACACTCCTTGTCAGGGTGAACAGCAAAAGTCACTAAAGTAACCTGTGCTTAACCCTCTGGTAGCTTGGCACAAAAGCAAGCAGTTTTAACCTAGAGGTAATGTGTTAAATATTTTTATGCAGCACATAAAAAAATAATACAGTGAAAAAACAACACAAGAAAAATCCAAACCAATTCAAAAATGTAGAGTATTTAAAAAAAATAAAATGATACAAGAGGGACCAAAATCTAATCCGTAGTAGCAGAGAGGTGAAATTTCAGAGATTTAGATATTAGGACATGTAAAACTTAAACGGACGTCTACTTTTAAAATTCAATGCTGCCTGCCCAGTGAGCCTTTTGATCCTACCGTAGGGGTGACTTGTATGGCTTAAAAAAGGAAGGTTTATGTCTGGCAAACATTTTTTTTGACAGGTCGAAATGGAGTATTAAAACTGCACCGCAGGCTGCATTGGAAGGACTGAGACTGGTATTAAAATCCTACTTTAGTGGGTGGCCCACAAGTAGCATTTAATTTACAGGCCCTGGATTCATGTAGGACCGTTTACTAGGGACCTACAAGTAAATTAATTTTTCCGATTAGGTTTAAGCCAATTTCTCAATGTTTTTAGGGAGCAAGCACTGGTAAAGCGTGCAGTCCTAAAGCCGCTGCAAATTCAGCAAACGAGTGAAGGCAAAATGTTTTAGGTGAATACCACGCCATGGGTGTCTGCTTTAACAGTTGTAATTTGGAACCGTATGAAGATTATTGCATCTGGAACTAATATTAAATTAAAAATAGGTGATCTGCAGTTTTATTTCCGATTTACTAGATGACAGAAGATAGCCTGACCTGTAATGGAAGAGGGGTTCAAGGGGTCGGCTGTGATGGCCACTGGGAACAACCACTGTTGATGGATGAAATTACTTTTAATAACTGGTGGAAGGAGCGAGTTGGAAGAGTTTGCTGTGACAGGTTGGAGAAAAAGGGGAAAAGATGTTACAATGGAAAGACGCCGAAGCAAGAAATGATAGACTGAATGCTGAATAAATCAGACAGGCGCCCTCAGTCAAGTTAAATCCATAGTTTTTTTGCTCACTACGCCACCCCAGCATGGACCAAGCCATATGCAAATCAGTCTTGACTCTGCCTGAACTGCTAAACCTGGGCCTCCTTGGACGGGAAACAATCACCCTGGGACCAGTTTTGTGGTATCACCCCTAATCGGCCAAGCTAGTTTAAATCTAGTGGCACAGCAAGCAAGGTATTCATCTATCAGTCTGAAAGAGCATTTTGAAAAACGCGTCCGATTTGGCACGTTTTTGTTTTACAGCACAACTCTGGTTATGGCTCGAGTTCGTTTGATAGTTTAAAAGGCTAGCAAACTGGAAACTTGTTTCCCATCTCAATGGGTGTCTCCCGTCACCTCGGCGTGACGATTTGTGCAGGTTATGGAATATTTACAAATTATGTAATGGCAAATCTCACATTCAAGTTGATTATTTTCTACGGTATGGAGTTGTATGTTTGCCATATCTGAATGTGAAAGCACAGATTGGTTGACCATTCAATATCAACTATCATTACGGGCAGTTGTGTGTGGGCTGTTTTTTAAAAAAATTTCTTTATTTTATTTCAGAAGGCAACCGTTCACTTATTTTCAGTTTGCTTAAATGTAAATTGACTGCATCTTTTTTGTGTCAAACTTTAAAATGTGTCATCTTTCTTATTTCAGAGTATGAGAAGGCAACGGAATGAAGTAGTCGTAGAGCTTAGAAAGGTAAGATTTAGTTTAAATAATTGAAGCGTACACTCTAAGCAGGGTTCACTTTACAGTACAAATGTGTTGAAATTAACTGGTTAAGAGTAGATACACCATCCAGTAATTATCAAAGTTGTAAAATGACACCTATAGACACTGTGCCACTGTAAGCCCCCCCCCCCCCCAGCAATACCTACCAGGGAGCAAATGCTTTCTGGCAACCACTGAACATGACCACTGTAACCACTTGGTGATCCTCGACACCGTGCATAACCTGTCGCTCAGTTACCTATGCTCAATTATTCTCGGAGAACTTCACAGGGCGTTTTTAATATAATAATTGAACCAATGTTGTTCTTGTATAAAATACACGTGCTGCAATGATTAATAGACCGAAGCAGTTAAGTGATATTAAGCACCTAAAGCGTGAATAGTAGATATAGTTCTACCATGGTGCTAAAACAAAGTATATATGCTAGCGTAAACTAGTCTACAGGAGGTAGCCCATAGACCCTAAAGCAGAGGCCTTCAAACTTGTGACGGTTGAGCCCCCCCAGTTGAATTTGAAATTTCTGAAAATCGAGTACACTACGTAATCTACCGCCACCCGCATATCCAGGGCAATATCCGGCAAATAATGTTCAAAACAATGAGGGTTTCCTCCTTCTCCATGAATTCCCTCACTACCACTCACCAACAATGCACCTCATCTCTCTATAGCACCTTTCTGGCAAACATATAATTGTTTTTATAGTCCTACTCCTAGTTTCATCATACTCTGGGGCATATGCCTATAGACACCACACCATCACTTTTTACGACGTTGTGGTGGTGATAGGGGCATTGCCATATTTACAAGGTAGAGTTAAGCCACTTAACTTGGCTTAACGCTGCCTTGTTAATAAGGCCCCCTTTCATGCTATGCTATGCTTAGCGTGAAAGGGTGGGCAGTGGGGGCTGCGGTGGGGGTTTCACTGCAAAAGGCACTGATTTTGATGTTGCGCCCTATTAAGAAGGGCAGAGTAAAAGTGAGGCAGCGTTAAAATTGAGAACAGGGAAAACCTTGTCTTAAACTGGCGAAACAAGGAGAAATGCATTATTTCTCCTAATTTTTGCTTCATCCATGTGTGATGCCTTGTGCAGCACACATGGCGAAAGCAAAATGCCTTGTATTTGTAATCTTAAAAAAAAAACAATTTTGTGATTTCTGTGTGTGCTGCTTTAAGCAGACCCCCCAGGATATAGCGGCATGGATTGGCAAATTTAGCGGCACAAAATGGAAATTTAGTGCCATTTTATTTTGGGTTTTTTCCGACAACAAACACATCTTATTATTTGTTATTTTACAACATGGAGCTATGTACATTTTGTTTATTTACAGTCCAGCCTATTTGTTTTGGTTAAAAGGCATATTAATCTTGACCATGTACCTTCAGTTCTTCTGAGCACTCCAAATCTAGACCAGTATTGTGCTACTGGTTATAATGTAAAAACAATAATGCCCGGATCGATTGCTCTGAAAGGGACCGTCGTCTGGATGAGAGAATAATTTTGTAGATGCTGTTGCTCCTTTCAGCATCTGCTGAACTGGTCACAGTACTTGTACACAGCTGCAAGTTGGGAAAGAGCTGGAATGCGGTCAGCCAGCCCACGCCAAAAGAGGTCCGTGTCAATCACTCCAGAAACAGATGCCTGCACTGCTTATGGGCCTACATTTTCAAAGTAGAGGCGAAGCTCCTGATCGGGAACCTTGCTCAAACCAGGGATGGCTGAATAGGCACTCTTCTCATTAGCCAGGATGCAGAGTCGCGCAGGATTAAAAAGGCGCACTTGTTTCAAGAATTGTATGCCTGGCTGGGCCTCCCCCATGTATTTGCCCACCTTTTCTAGTGAATGTTCAAAAGCGTCATTAAGCTGGGCGGTTATCCTTTTTTTCTGTGCCAGACTTAATTTTACCCCTGCAGTGGTCTGTAGAAATGGCTGTAGTGACTCCACAGTGAGGACTGAATTGTTGGTTAGGTTCATGTGGAGGTCCTCCAAATAATCATATACCTTCATGGTCACTGGTGTCTGACTCTGGAATAACTCCATCAGGTTTAAAATGGTTTGGCATTTTTCTACCACAATGTCCAATTGGACTTTAATGCACTCCCTTTGGTCGCTGTGCAAAATCTTTTGTAGATTTTCAAGGGAATCTGGGGGCGACTTCCTGAGTTGCATCTCAGACTCCACAAACCCAGCATAGGCCTTAAAGTGCTTGCAGTGGCACTGGACAGCTGCAAACCAAAAATTCCAGCGGGTACTGCAAGGGTCAGGTGCCGCCCGTGCTTTCATCCCATGGTTCTCAGCAAGATGGTGCAGGTACCTTCTCTTTCTGCTACCGGCCATGTAAAAAATGCGGGAGAAGTACAGAAGGAAAGCATTTAGCTCCACAAAAGGCTTCCTTAATGACTCTCCAACAAGATTCATTATGTGTGCCAAGCAGGTGATGTGTATGGAGTTTGTATACAGATTCCTCAACATCGTGTTGTATGCCTTGAGCATGTATGCCGCGTTGTCCGTGTTAAAAGAAATACCGTTCTGGAAGTCTGTGCTGTACTCTGGGAGCACCTTTACAACAGCTTGCGCTACAGTCCCATGGTTGCACTGTGATAGGAAGACTGTGTCCACCAGGTGGGTATGGATCTGACGGGCACCCTGCGGAGAGACTACTGCAACTAGCACATTCAAAACACACTACCGTTCGACAACTGGTGTTTCATCAAAGATGACTCTGATCTTTCAATAGCTCTTTCAGCTCGTTCTTGGAACTTATACATCTCTCTGGGAGATAACGTTCTTGCAGCTGGTGACTCCCAGGTATCGCTCCACCATTCCGTACTCGCTCGTGTAGGAACTTGCGCAACACCGGGTGGTCGGTTTTGCTCAGCGGAATGTTCAACGCGGTGCAGACGTTAACCCACTCACTTATCATTTCATGGTTTGCGGCACCGGCAGCAGTACTCTTTGTGAATAGCGAGTTCAGTCATCTGGCGTGCACGTTTTGGCGAAGATTAACCCCTTGTATGCTGATGACGATACCCAGCCGTCATGCACTACAGTGCTCGTGTGCTGATGACTGCTTGGTATCGTCATGGCCCGCCCCTGTTCGTTTGTTTACCGCACAGCGGCGGAAACGGGCCAGCAGCGAAGGGGTTGAAGGTCAGGATCATCTGAACAGCGCTTCAAGTGTTTTTGGGACCGCACATACATATCCACAGTGTGTTTCCGGATATGGTCCACCGCCACATTGCACACACTGCAAAACAGCACCCCACCGTCAGCGTGCATCACAGTGCTGTAGTCTCTGGCCCGATCTGCTGCGGTTATCTGGGTGGGCAGATGTGATCTGTGCTTCACACCCTTTGCAGGCTGCTGAAACTTCTCCATTCTGCTTTTCTTGTGGTGGCTTGTTGCTCCCTTACAATACAGAAGATCTCGCTGTTGTGGCACAGTCAGTTAACTCACCTACAAAGATAGTTGGTATTACTAAATGCATTTCAAATGCGGGAAAGTCAATTGTTGAATGGGAAGTTCAGAAAGCGCCGGTGCTCAATGATAAGAAATGCATGCAACCCTGAAGCACAAGTAAAGTGACAAACTTGTTGGGCCATAACTGCAATGGTAAATGCCAGTCCCCGAACGGCGTTGAGCAAACGCAGACAAATTGGACCAAACGTGCCCGGTCAGCCACGTGCAAAGAAAGTGAAAGAATTGCCCCTAACCAAAACAAACAATTATGAAATTCCCCACAGGTGCTCAGAACCCCAAACTTACCAGTGCGCTGCGGCAGCTGGCCAAATTGGCTCTTGCAACAGCAGATTCTTCCCTGTGATGCGCTGCAAAAGAACCAAAAAAAAGAGTTAGGAAACTCACCAGGTGCCCAGAACCCCAAACCTACCAGCAGCTGGCCCAATGGCAAGTAAAAATTAATGCCGAAGGGTCAAGATTCAGGACAAAAATTCAGTACAGTGCAAGTAAAAATTCATGAAAAAGGGTCGAGATTCAGGATAAAAATTCTCAGTACAGTGAAAATAAAAATTCATGACAAAGGGTCAGTCAGTCAAACAAAACTTTATTTGATTTGTTAACCTTAAAAGTACATTTCCCACATTCCGTGATGAGAGAAAAAACAGCAGCAAAACATGACAATATTCAGCAAAGAGAGCAACAGCATAACATGATAATATTAAAACCACAATTACACCTCAAGGTACATGTAGTTTAACTTCTCTTGTTCCTTTTTCAAACGGAGTATTATAACATTTATTTGTTAAAATCGCTAACATTTTTCCAATACATAACTTCTTCAGAATGCCGTTTTTACTACTGTTATACCTTGGTATCTCTACCTTTATTCAAAGGTAAGGGCGGCACTATACATGTTCTTCTGTGCATTTGAGGAACAACTTAACTTTATTCATATATGTCCCAGGCTATATCTAAATTCTCCATTTCCACCAAAAGTGTAGCAGCTTGCATTCTGTGCGTAATCTTATTTTTTAAAAATCTGACATAAAAACTCCTTTCGAAAGTCTAAAAATCTTGTATAATCCAATAAAATATGTAAAATATCGCAGGTGGTTCCTAAAGTGCAAATGCATTGCCCATTACATCCTATCATTAGGTTTCGAACCCCGTTATTCGCATAACCTGGGTTTAAGCCAATTCGCATTTTCAAGACTTCTCGCCTCAGACTATGGCTGGGTAGCCGATCCACGTAGGGGAAGTGTTGGCTACTCTCCCAAGCCACTTTCATGTGTGCTACCGATGTCTTTTGAGCGAGGTAGTCCCGATCATAACTACAGGACATATTGACCCATTGAATCTTTAATTTTTTTCCCCAATTTTATGGGGTCTTGCGGCTAGCATACCTTCAAATCTAACACCCCATAAGCCTTGCTTATTGAGGCTCTCACCTATTCTGCCCAGGGAAGCTAATGGTAATTTCCTCCTTAGCCCATTGGGAGATTTTAGCGATTTCCCCTACTCCCAACCGCTGCCAGAAGCGCACAAGGCTCATACAAGCTGTTATAGCCCAGGAGGTTGTTCCCAGCTCCAGTCGTGCTGCCTGCACCATAGAGGATTTTGGCAGTGCGAATAAGCTTTTTAATATATTTCCCTCCTCTCTATCCCAGGAGGTCTTGCCACTGAGATAAATAACCTCGGCTCCATACAAAAATTGTGGGGGGACCATTGCTTTTAAGACCGGCCTATCTGACCTTTCACTATAGGTATTGTTAAATCTTTTTAGGCCTTTGACCGACGCCAATGCCCTTATTTTTAATGTTTGCAGGTGTGTGTGCCATTTCAAGTTACCTGAGAACCACATTCCCAAATATCTGTAATTAGTCACCCTCTCAGGCAAAATTGTTCCAAGATACCACGAGAACTTCACTTTCTTTCTCCCAAAACATACAATGTTAGTCTTATCCATATTTACCACAAATTTTTTACTCGTACAATATTCTTTAAACCTATTTAGTTTTCTTTGGAGGCCTATCTCCATTTGATCCATAATTACTAGGTCATCGGCATAAAGGAGGCATGATATGTGCTTTCCTCCCAATTTCGGGTTCGCCCCTCTGACATCTTAGTACTAGTGGTAGGTCAGCTAAAAACAAGGCGAACAGCAGGGGGGCTAAAACGTACCCCTGCCTTAAGCCGTTCCCAATAGGAATTCTCCCGGTCAGTCCTCCATCCGTGTCCAATATTATCTGTGCCCAATTTTCTGTATGTAATGCTTGGATAAGGACCAGCAGGTCATCCTGTAGTTCATACCCTACTAGGGTTGACCACAGCTGTTCCCTGTCCACAAGATCAAAGGTTGCACGGAAGTCAACGAAACAGCAGAATAAATTACCCCTCTGATCAATTGTCTTCCGTGCGATGGACCACAGAGCAAAACAATGGTCAATCGTTGAGTGGCCGCCTTTGACCCCCCCCTGCTCTGGCGGTATTATCTGTTGGTCTTCCACCCACTCCTTTAGTATCCCTAGGATTACCTTGGAAAAGACCTTTTCACCTATATCCAAAAGGTTTATTAAGCGGTAATTTTTGTGGGAGTTTGCATCGCCCTTTTTGTGGATTGGCCTAACAATAGCCCCTTTGTATTTAGGATCCCTAAAAACATATTTGAAAGGAACTCTGCCCACCATTCTGTTTGTTTTTATTATGACATATGGCACGTTGTCAGGGCCAGCTGCCCGTGCTAGGTTTAACCTAGATATTATGGTTCTAATTCGATCTGGGGAAAAGTGGATTTTTAATGCTTCACTTATTCCTGGCCAAACATTTACCATTATTCCCTCTCTCATTGGCCATTTCCCATAAATTTCCTCTAGGTAGGTCAGCCACTTGTCCTCTGGTACTGAGCACTGCATGGTCCCTTGTGCTTTTCCCATACAGTCCTGTATTAACCTCCAAAAGCCTTTCACATTTTTATCTTCAATTACCACGAGTAAGTTATCCCAACATTTGTCCTTAAAACTCCTTTTTTATCTCTGATAACTGTCTTATATTTAAACTTTATTTTTCTGAGTTCTAATACCGCTTCCTCACTGTAGTTACCTCGGAGGCGTCTTTCTTGTTTCTTAATACCGGCCTTTAGTTTCCGGCATTCAGCATCAAACCTATGTTTGGTATTATTAGGGTGTAATGTCGCATTGTTTACTGTTTTATGATTATTACACTTTAACTTAATCCGGAGGCATTCCACCAATTGCCTTATTATACCCTCGTACCAGGCTATGCTCTCTTCTGGTGCAAGGTTACCCAAATTCACAGTTAGCTGATATGCGCTTAGTTTCTGTATATATTCCTCGGTGATTCGTGTTAACCGCTTGGGGTATTCTACATCTACTAATAGCACTTTTTGTCTTTGCGGGGGCCATTTACCTGAAGTTCAACCTGCAGTGGGTAGTGGTCGCTACCCTCCACCCCTAGAATTTCAAACTGTTTGAGATGGAAATGCCAGGCCTGTATGAATACGTAATCTATGGGGCACAATTGTTGCCCTACCTTAAAGGTATGCTTCGCTGGCCTGTTTTCCTTCTTTCTACCGTTGGTACATACAACCCCATAACCCCCGACAAAGGGTCCAGATTCAGGACAAAAATTCAGTACAGTGCAAGTAAAAATTCATGACAAACTGTCAAGATTCTGTACATAAGGTCCAAATCCAGAACAATAATTTTGGCACAGCTTGCCCATCAGTTTACAATAAAAAAAAATTATGCAGGACCTAGAATATCAAGTCACAGCTACCTCCAGATTTTCACCAATTTCTATAGATAGCCTCCCATGCTTTCACTGCATGCCCCAGATATTTTGGACAGCAATTGATTTATATATATATATGTATATGTATGTATGTATGTATGTATGTATATATGTATGTATATATATTCAATTTAAATTTGTAGTCAGTAGAAACTAATGCACACCCAGAGTACTTTTCAAAACCTGCACAAATTAGAGAAAACATACCAAGATCATGCAGCACATTTCAAGATGTGGTAAATACAAGACAAGTGCTTCAAAATCAATCCACCGAACATCTACAGTTGAAAGTGGTAGAGAAATAATGCTGATAAAACCTGCACAGCTAAAATATGAATTAATCTGTGGGCAACCCTGTGACAAAAAGCACTGGAAAGAAAGAAAAATGGACTTTGGGCCCCAAGGAATGCAATGTGGGCCCCCTGGGCCCGCCGTGTGCGGCGGGCCCCCACAACAACGTAAAAAAAAGAATTGTGGCCCCAGGGGGCCCGCCGCGTGCCCAGTCTGCTCTGAGGCGGGCCCCCACAGCAGCAGCGTGAATGAAGGTACCTGGCCTGGCTGATCGGGGGTTCCGGTCTCGTCGTCCGGTCGGGTCGTTGTTTGCTCCCTCCTGCTGATCGGGTTCGGGTCTAGCCTTCGTCGTACCTGCTCTTGCTGCTTTCTGTCTCGGTGGTCGGCGCGTCGCGCGAAATCTTGGAAGCTGGAAGGGTGATCGGAAGTGAGGAGGGCAGCAGGCAATAAGGAGAGAAGACTAGAGGACTTATTGGCTCCCGTGTGTCGTCCAATCAAACGGCGGATTTCGCGACCGGTTTGCCAAAAATCGCAGGATTTGCACAAAGATGCAAATATCGCGATTTTTTTTGCAAATCGCGATATCCTGGAGGGTCTGTTTAAGCAGCACACATGGAAGTGAGACAAATGGCATTTAAAGATTGTTTATGTACAGGAAGGTCCCCCTCCTGTACATAAACAATCTTTTCCCTGCACCCTTGCACTATGGCGCAATAGTGTGTGCGTTGGCGCTACACTGCTAAGTGTAGCGCCAGCGCAGTGGAAACTCAAGGCTGCACCATATTGTTGTAAATATGGTGCAACCTTCTGTTTCTGAAGTGGCCGAGAGAGGCCTTAACCCACGACTGCTAACGCCTCACTCCGCAACTTCCTTGAACATATGCCCCCCAGTTCTTTGATCTGCATGGTACACCTTCTTTGTAGCAGGCACATTAACCCTCTGTGCTGTGAGGGTGACAGGAGTGCTCATTTGAGTGCACAGTGAGGTATGCGACAGTGTGAGAGTAGGGTACGTGGAGTGACTGCAGGGTGAATTTGGGTGTGCATGTTAGTGCAGAGTGGGACTAACGAATACATGGTTAGTGATGGGCTTCGTTAAGTGAGATTGCAGATTGAGCAGTGAGGGGGACAGGTGAGTGAAGTGTCACATGAGTGCAGGGTGGGTAGTGTGCTTGTGTGGCTGCAGGTTGAGGTACAGGGAAAACTGCAGAAGTGCATTGTGAGAGAGTGATCACTGAGTGCAGGGTGAATGGTGTGAGTGCATGGGGGGGTCAGTATAATGAAATTGTGTTCGCTGTGAGTGCAGGGTGAGCATGAAAGTGAAGGGCCAGAATGAAGAGCAAGTTGTCTGAATGCAGGGTGCATTGCCAGACACTTGCAGTAACTCAGCATGCTATTGACTGCAGCGCAGGGTTTCAGATATGCAACTAATGCTATTGCAATTATGGCATTAACCAGGGATCGAGGGTGGAGGAAATAAATACTGGGCTGATCTTGTAACAAACTTCCAGTTTTATGATTAGGGTTGCCAGCGCATTATTTTGATGTCCCAGGTGGTACAAAAATAAGCAGTCACCTAAAGCTCTATTGCATACTCTGAACAGCACATCTAAATAGAAAGCACTTTAAATTGTGTTTTAGGGCTGCCTGAATGATATGACTGATAATAAAAGGGAATAAAGACCGAAAAGTCACATAATAAATCAATACATACTACTTTATAACCCGTATTTAGTGGCAAGCAATTTTCAAGCTGTTTAAACACCCGACTGGGATTTGTCTTTTGGCAACTTAAAAACACTTTTAGCCCTGTGATCATTGTGCTCTTGCCAGTGTAATTTAAAAGCAACATTGTCCCCTGGGTTACATTCCTAGAGCTGAAATGCTTCAGCTGCAGTGGGAGGCAGTAAGCCTTCTCTGCTAAAACTGAAAGCAAGTAACGACATTCATTTCATCTGCAGTGTGGGGCAAGTAGCCTCCTCTGCTCTGAAATAGTCGTTTTCAGTTTTAGCAAAGGGGGCTCCCCCACCCCTTGTGTGGCAGCCTGGATGAGACCGCTCTGCAAGGACAATTACCATACCCAGATCACTGATTCCGGCTACCATCACACTGCCATTATTGTAACCTGGTCCTGAAGATAGCCTAAGACTTTTGCTGGCTGAAACGCCGTCGACACCCTCGGTGTATCTCTTGGCACCCACACCCACGGATACCCTATGTATCTAATTCAATTGCTTTTGTAAATCATTGTTACGGTATCCTAAAAAGTAATTTGTGGTTTTATCTCACTTACTGTTGCGCCCATTTCTCTCACTGTTCATACCACGCCATGTGTCGCTTGCGCCGTCAATACACTTCACGAGCACTTGTGCACTGTGTTTTGTGGTTACATGCCATTAAATGTAACGCAGTGCTACTGACCCATGTGCTTGAACATATGAAGTTCATATGTCCAACATGTCTACCAAATGAAATGTAGTTTGCATTTATATAAAAAAAACGGTTTCCCTGGCTTATCTTCCATGTGGCGATTCAATAGTGTTTAAATAATTGTCATCACATAAGTATACATAATTGCCCCTTGTTAAAGATACCCATGAGGCATTGTTGTTATATATATATATATAATATATATACGCGCTCCGAAGTCCTTCCCACTCCTCCTTGGAAAGAATACAACAGCACTCGAGGTTGAGGGTTACAAACGCGCTAGATTTTATTTAGCGGAGGGTGCACACAGACGCGTTTCGGCGGTCTGCCTTCGTCAGTGTGTGTGTGTGTATATATATATATATATATATATATTACAAACACACAGCAGTAATCAAAAGTTTTCCTACTATGCAAACCCTACTCTAAGTGTAACTAGAGTGTGTGTCGGCGTAGAACCAAAAATACCCCCGCCCCTAGGGACGATCCAACCCCATTACCTGGTGGGAGAGAAAGAAGGACCCCGCCCCTTGGTTATGAACTGGACACCTCTCGATGTCTGACCACTGTGTGGTGAATTCTCAGCATGCAAGGACCTCTGGTATCAGCGGAAGTACCTCCTCTGCTAATCCGTTTGGGATACTCCTCTTTTCTAATAGAAAGCAGCCTTGTGATTTGCGTATAGATAAGTGATATGGATATGTAGATATCCCTGATGCCCCGTGGTTGAAGTTAGAGATGACATTTGTACATAGTGCTAAAAGATACCTTGTGCATGATGATCAGGGCATTGTGATAATGTGCAAAGCTAAATGTATAAACCAGTTTAGTTTCAGGGAAACAAATCCAACATTGTTGCTCACGCAAATATGTGCAAAAGATTACTGCTGAAAAAATAGGACATGTAAAAAATAAGCTGCTACGCTATATGGGCCTTACTTGGGAATATAATGTGGCGTTGCATTTTTTTTCATTGATTTGTAACCCTGCGGTAACTGCATGGAATGGGTTCCAAGCTACTCGACACTTCTGATGCGATTTTCACAGTTTAATTTAGTGTTGCACTCTCCACCTCCTTGGTGTTTTCATACCAGTGTTTGCTGTAATGATCATACACAGCAGCTACTTGGTTTTAAATCCACTTCATGCCTTGCTTTAGACTTGCCTCCATTATTATGTTTTCCTGAAATGCCCTACCTAATCTTCCCTCTCAGCAATTGTTCTGTAACGAGCTCTTGAGTCCAGACTATTCCACTAGTTTATTTATCTTGTTTCTTTGCCCACAAGTAACTTTCACTGCTATTCTACCTCCATTTGCACTCTTTGCCGCTGATATTAATACATTTAGACCTCTTTATCCCACATAATTTTGTAGCGCTTAGTGTATGTACTGATCTAAAGTTTTTGTTTTTGTCCCCGACTCAGAATAAGAGAGATGAACACCTCCTGAAGAGGAGAAATGTCCCGCATGAAGATGGTGGTGAAGATTCTGATATTGACGCAGATTACAGAATGGTAATACCCACTAATTTCATTTACAAATGTTTCAGTGCTATACACCAGTGGTTGTAATTCTTGGTTTTTATTTCCTTTCTTCCTTAGCAAAACACGTCTCTTGAAGCAATAGTGCAGGTAAGCCGTATCAAATTTAAATTGCTATTGACCATGTCAAATGCTGTCATTTTTCAATTGAATTAAAAATTCCTTATTTATTGCAGAATGCTTCAAGTGATAACCAAGGTGTCCAATTAAGTGCAGTACAGGCTGCCAGGTAGAGAACTTATTATTTTTATTTTTAAGTCCATTAAACAGGCTCTAAACATGGTCTACACCTGAAACTAGGTGGCACGTTGTAATGTTCTAAAACAATCGTTTTTTATTTTTTCAAGCCTGTGGTGCGGATACAGTTGAACACCACAAGCTTGGAGACTAAAAAATAGGGCACAGACATGAGGCAGGTTGGCCAGAAACTCAGCATAAATTGGCTGTACATCGTTGCATTTGTGTTTGCATGCTTTAACACAGTATTTTTTGACTTCTTGACTTCTGTGGGCCTCCACTTATTCCCCCCCCCCCCCCCCCCCCCTCTTTGAATCATTAGAATCAAAGGGTCCCCACTGAGTCATTTTTTCAAGCCGGGAACACCTTCCTAAAGCAATTTTGGTTATTTGAACCTTAAACCAATAGACCAAAATACAGAAAGGTACATTAATCAAATACACAAATGGTGAAATATTTTATTTAATTCACAATTCTAAACAAAATTAACATTTTTAATGGCAAGGTTGGTGCTTTTCTAAAATAACTTGAGGCCTACTGTCATCCATACAATTGTATTTTTTTTGTGCTTGGCCTGCTCCCACGAAATCCAAGGATACCAGCATTTTAGTCTCCCAATTTCAAATTATTTTGCAGTTGCAAGGACATTTTTGTTCTATGTTTTGTTTCTGATGTATATGGACTTAGTCTATTAATAATTAATATCCTAAGTAATTGCGGGCCTTCCTGAGTAGAAGTTGTGCCCCCCCCCCCCCCCCCCCCCCCCTGGGTTTCATGGATCACATGTTAAGAACCGCTGTTTTAGCACATTGCAGCTAAACATATTGGCTTTACCAGCGCTTGTTAAACTTGTACTGTTCTACCATTCAATGGTGTTAAGGTATTACATTGACTTTTTTTTTTAACAGAAAACTGTTGTCCAGTGATAGAAATCCTCCAATTGATGACTTAATCAAATCTGGAATCTTGCCTATTCTCGTACACTGCTTAGAAAGAGATGACAAGTGAGTATCCATAAATAATATTTTTCCTACAATTGGTTTTAGCTTAAGTGTTGCCAGCATTCCACCATCATTTTCGTACAAGCTTTTTCACATTCCTTTTCCATGCACCTTGAACACGAAGTAGTAAAAAGATGAGTTTAAAGTCCTTGCTCCTAAGTAGGTCCACTCATTTCAGAACTTTGAGATATAGTAAACTTTCTCTTTATCCCAGTGAATATTTTTCAGGTAAAATTACTATAGGAACAACTCTTACAGAAAATGTGGCAGTGGTCTTGTGATTGAATATGTTAGAAGTGTTCTATATTCATGCTTTATGTAAAATGTATATTTGTTTGTGTGTTTTAGCCCTTCTTTGCAGTTTGAAGCTGCATGGGCCTTGACGAACATTGCTTCTGGAACTTCAGAACAAACTCAAGCCGTAGTTCAGTCTAGTAAGTAAAAACACATTGGAGTGAGACTGTGCTATCATTTCAGCGATAACATACATATGTTATTAATCACAAGTGCAGTGATTTTTCGGGTTTGTTTTGCACCTCTGACTTCAGTTTGCTGCGTTTCCAAATGTAAAGTTGACCTAATCCACACTGTGCTTTATTATGCCATATAATTAGTCACATCCTCTTTCACTGTATATTCTTGCAGCAAAACGAAATCTTAATAACTAGGTGGGGGCTTTTCTCTTTTTCCTTAATGTGATGTCTTACGTTCTTTTAATTTACTTCTGCAGTTGCTATTTTTTTATGTGTAGCACCTGTAATCCTTTCTCTGATTGCATTGTTGCTCAGGCAAGCCACCCATTCTCGTTGAAGCCTGTTTGACTGGAAAGTGCTATGTGAATGCCCAGCCACTGCTCACGTTAAGACTGGGTCCTCTCCTATAGCTGGCCTTTGTGCTCTCCATCTTTACAAATGTCATTCTATAGTAGGCCTCGGAGAGTTAAGTGAATGTTGCTAATTAATCAAACTCCAAAGATCTGCAAGAGGATTGAGGCCCACTGACTCCGTATCGGACACGAGAGGAGAAGTGAGAGGCGTAAGCAACTATCCTTTAAAAGTTTCAAATGGGGGAAAATGGATTTGTATCCCCATCATGCTTTACAAGCTGGACCTTCTGATGTTTTGGAACTAACGATGCAAAAATAATTGTGAAGCATTTGAAAACTAAAAATACTTGGAGTTTAACAATTTGAAAGCAGCAAAAAAGACCAATTTGTCGGATATAGGAAGTTGTAATCTTAGAAAGAAAGCTTTGTGGATGCTTGCCATCAGGTGTTTATTGAATTTTCCGCAGTCTGGTGTGTGATGCAAAATCTGAGGAAGGGAGGTCGAAGGCAGAGCCCTTACATCTTAACTGAATATTTCACTGTTGATAGCCACACATTAATGTACAAGGTAACCACCCTTTTGGCATCTAATTGGGAGTGTTGAGTAATCAATTTGGAGACATACTGTTGAGCATTGTATTCGGAGCATTATGGTCAAAACCGTTTTTAAAGTCTACCCTTTGTGAAAGGGAGCCAGTAGAGCGGTTTCAATGCAGATATAATGTGAGTGCTGAGCAGCAACCTTTTTCCAGTCTTTGCTCACATACAGTATTCGGTCATGACCCTGCCATAGTTGGACGAAATTAGCAGAGGTGGAATAGCCGTTTTGGTCATGTTCACTTGTGAATTAAAGAAGGTTGTGGGGAGGGCATGAATGCAACCAGCCCCAAGCAGTGGATCACAGAGGCTTCAGTGAGTTTCCTCCATTTGAACCCCAGGTTCAAATGGTGGCATGGTGGATTCCTTATTTCGTATAAAGGCCAGAGAGAGATTGGAAGGGGTTGGTTTTGGAGGCAAGGATTTCACTGACTGGCTAGGACATGCTCCACCACCATTGGAATTTTGGAGCCAAGTGTATTTTCTTCACTCTGGGAATCCGTTTAATTGGCCCATGCAGCATGGACTGCTGGACTATGCCACATCCCCTGTGTCTTCAAAGATCGCGCTTAGCCACTGCATGTTACTTCCGGGAGTCCCATTATTCTTTATGCCAGCCCATTCGTCAGCCGCTTTATATGTTTTTGGAGTATCCTGTGTCTGAGGGCACAAAATATAGTAGTCTGTGCACTTTCATGTAGTCCTGAACCAGTTTCATGGCAGATACATTGATCTCTGAATTGCGGCGGTACCATTCAAACCTTCCGCAAAATGCCACCTGTGCTGCCGAACAACTTCCGTGACGGTGCCTCCTTCGTGCAGTTAGCTTGCACGTGTAAAATGAGCAGACAATTATGTATTTTTATATATTGTGTATGTATATATATATTGTATAGGTAGTAGGCGTATTTTTTTTTTTGTGTGACAACTTTAGGTACACATGTCGGTTCCAAAAACCACTGAAATTTACCAGTTCAAGTTCTCTTGTAACTATAACTCATGCCCTAAGGTAACTATTGCACTTTCCCCTGCCATGTGCAGTGTTTCCATCACTGATGTTATTTCAGATGTTGCAGTCATGTTATCGATTCATTTCTCATTCCTATTATGTGTATTACCTGACATTTTATATGAATTAGTTTGATTCTGGCAGATTATTGATATTTAAGACCGCTGTGCTGCAGAATTTCGACATGAGTGTATATGCTGATTATTGGCAACCCTAGAATACGTAGTTCAATGGGGAACATTTTTCTAATGGCAGTGTGGGAAAATTGAAGTAAGAGTTGTTACAGAAGTTGGAGTGCCTTTGCTGAGCCCCCAACTCATTTTTCAAGTTAGTAACAGTCTTATGTTTTTCAGATGCTGTTCCCCTGTTCTTAAGATTATTACATTCAAATCATCAAAATGTTTGTGAGCAAGCTGTCTGGGCACTTGGCAACATCATAGGTTTGTATTTTGATTTACATTTGTGCTCTGATTCTTGAACTTCTATGTTTTATTGTGACCATGATACCATATACCCAGTTTTTCTTTCTCTTTAAAGGATGTACAGTTACTTTTGTGATCTCTGTAGTTAAGCATGTTTGCTCTCCTCTGATTTTCACCCCAAGTAGATGTTCTTTTTAAACGCCAGCCTGTATTGTTAGAACTTGCCTGAAATAATTTTGCAACATTTTTGTGGTGTATACATGAGGGATCTGTAATGCCTCCTTAAGTGAAACATTTAGGTCCGTCTTTGTATAGCAAAGTAATCTGATAAATGGTATATAAGTAGAAAAGATTTGCCACTGTGTAGGAAGCTGGCTCTGTATATACTATACCAAAATTAGGTATAGTGTGCACAGTCCATTAGAACCCTAAAGGTAAGCGGAGGTTAAAGTAGATAGCACCTTACTCTCAATTTGTGGTAGTGTGGGCAAGCAGTAAGGCTTTTTCAGGGGGTAGCGTTAAGCATTTGTTGTGCACACTCAATCAGCAAATGATTTCACACAATCAAAGACTGAACTCAGACCAGTTCGATTTGTAGTCTCATATTATTTAGTTTTAATTATTTTCTAGAGGCAAGCAAGCCTGGCACAGGTAAGTGTATTTGATAATTTTCAAGGCAGGTTGAACAATAAAAGCAAGCTGAATGAAAATGACTAACAGGTTTGTAAATCCTTTCAATACATTGGAAAGGAAATTACTGTTAGTTTACTTTTGAATTACTTGGCAGATTACTTTCTGGATTACTTTTTCTACGTGTTGTACACCTAGATATCACACTGGGACATTTCCTAGAGACCAGGTAAGTAAGTAATTTTTGTAGGGTCAAGGATGCACTCTTAAAACTCCCTCAGCGGCACTAGGGCGGCCAGATGCAGAGGGCTGAGGCCCAGTGTTATCCAATGGGGGTGGCATAATAGGTGGGCCCATTGGTCCCAACCTTTTTACCTACCTGTAACACCCCTAAATCTAGTATTTAGGGGCACCCCTTAACCTTGCTTCCTCACACAAGAAACCAACTAAAAGAAAAGGACTGAACAGCTGTGCCGAAGCTAACAAGAGTAAGACGCCCACTGACTTGGCCCCAGCTCTTCCGACCTGTCTCCACCTCAAACCTGCTCCTGCGACCCCCACCCCCTCTCCGGTTTGTCCTGCAGCCAGCAAACTTGAACACCCTGGAGGACCTGCCTGTCTTTAACCACAAAGAGGTTTCCCCGGCAATCCTAACCTGAGATCCGGCGACCCCCCGACCTGCCTCCCGCCGACCCTGCAGCTTCAAACCGGAAGGTCTCCCCAACAGCAACCAGGAGCTGGTAAGATCTGACCCTAAAAGGCACCCCTGCATCCGACGCCCCACGGCCTTGGGTGGCATTACAGACAGTGCCTAACCAAGCCCCAACATCCCAGCTTACCTCTCAAAGTGGTGGTCTCACCCAGAAGACCTTCGTCCTTGAGCCTGCAGCGCTTTAGCAAACCGGAGACTCCCATTGAAAGCTACAGGGCTTCTGAAGCCGAAACAGCACTCTGCACCCGGCAGCCCCAGTGCCGCTGAGGGTGCACATTTGGTGCAAATTTGTTTCCCCATTTGCCCTGAGCTAAAGTCCAAGAGCTTTGCTCCCACAACCCAGTGGCCTGCTCGTCAGCAGCCACCAACCGGAGGCCCCCAATCCCACATTTGATAACATTGGGCCTCAGCACTCTGCACCCAGCCGCTCTAGTGCTGCACGCTATACCTCACTTTGGTATTGTATATACAGAGCCAGCTTCCTACAGAGGGCCACTCTGACTCTGGCTGTAGCTGTCGGGTGCAGTGGTGATTCAAGGCGTCTTGTTTCTTTGTCCTCAGCAGGCCCGGAGGAGTCTTTTGAACAGAGCTGCTGTTCACAGGAGATCCAGTCTTTGTTGAAGGCAGTCAGTCCTCCCATTGGTTCTGGAGGTTGTTGTCTGCCGGACAAGACCATTTGGCGCAGTATCTCTGAAAACTGCAGAAGGGCCAGTAGGACTGGGGCCAAGTCCGTTCTTCTCTGCAGTCTCCTCTGCTCGGCGTCTTCTTTCGTCTTAGGTTGCGGTGAATCTGTATTCTTGTTTCAGGGATTCACCAAAATATTGTATTTAGTGGGCATTTTGAGGGTCACAAGGGCAGTAGCTAATTGGCTACTGACCTTAGGTTAACTAAACCCTTTGTGCGATCACCCCACATGGGGGGAGTGAGCACAATCCCTAATCCTGATTGGAGAGTGCCTGCCATCTGCAAGATGGCCGGCACAGAAGAGTGGGCTGCACCTTGCCTTCCCCCACCTGAGGGGTAGGGTTGGTAGAGGTAGTCACACCTTCTGAGCAGTGCTTAGTTTTTCCCACCTGCCTTCCTGCGGAAAGGAGGGGGGGACAGGAAGGGAGGCCTGTGCAAAACTGTTTTACTCACCTTTTCTCTTTGAAATGTCCGTGTGGTATCTAGGCATACAACACTGATTTTGAACTGGCATTCAATGGTAAAATATTGCATACGAAGTTGCAAAACAATTAGTTCACCTACCTGTGCCAGGCTTGGCTTGGTTATAAAAATAAACTACCCTCTGATAAAGCCTTACTACTTGCCCATACTACCACAAATGGAATACAGTGCTCTACTTTTATCTCTGCCTGCCTTTGGGGTTCCACTGTACTCTGTGCACACTCTCATTTTGATATTGTATATAGAGGGCCAGCTTCCTACACTGGGTACCTTGTTGGCAGGAACATCGGGCACACTCAAAGTGCATCAACATTTGGCAAAAGGTTGGGGGCAACCATGCAAAAAGGAGCACTTTCCCATACTTCTATCAAACAGTGGAGGGTCCACCACACAAACCTGTCCACTCTCTACCTTTTTGCATGGGGATTAAGCGGCAACAATTGACCGCTTTTGACCTTCCTTCCGAAGTCTGCGAAGTTATTCTTACTGCCAGGTGTTCCTCCATGAAATCGGTATACGCCTGCAGATGGTACAAATTTTGTAAATATTGTACAGAATGGTCTATTGGCTCCTTATCTGCTTCTCTGGCAGCTATTGTCCCTTTAATCCTTTCCCTGGCCCAGAAGGGCTCTGCTTTGGGCAATTTGAAGGGCTAACTTTTGGCCCTCTTGGTTTTTCTTCAGCTGCCATATCAACCTTAAATTTTTTAGTTCCCTCTGGGGCACAGGTTTTTGGAGGGGTTAACCCACTTGTTTCCCCCTTCTCCTTTTCTTTGGCCACAATGGGACCTTAATTTGGCCCTTGCTTTCACAGTTTTAGCTTCCGCACAACTGTCCCCCACGGTTGCTCAGTAACCAAGCAGCCTTTTTGGTGGCAATTACCTCTGCCAGGAGGGTGGTCAAGCTGCAGGCACCGTAATCGCAGCCTCCTTACCTTACAGTCTCTCTGGACAAAGTGGTGCTAATAACTAGGGCATCTATTTTTGCCCAGAGTTGTAACCCCTTCCATCTGTGATAGTCCTTTACTCTGCCCACTTTCTATGCACCTCCGCACCGTTCCAAAGCAGAGGAGTGTCTCCATCACCTGGATCCAAAAAGAGCATTATCTTTCTACCTTGATCGCACTAAAGAGTTTCAGGAGATTGCCAACTATTTATTTGGTAACTGGGAGCAAAGAAGGGGTTGGCTGGCCAAAGATTACCATATCATGCTAGGTTTTCCTCTGTAGCAAAAAAAGGTTATCCCTTAGCAAAGAAACCACCTTGGGCCCGTTCCACCAGGACTAAGGCAGGCACCACAGCCCTCCAGTGTGGTGTTTCAATTACTAATCTCTACAAAGCGGCTGTGTGGGCATCTCTGCACACGTTCACCAAACACTATTTCCTGGATTCTCAGGTTTGCAGAGAGGACCTGTTTGGCCATTCTGTCGTACAGAATTTTCTGGTCTAAAGCTTTCTTGCAGTCCTTCCTCTGGGGAAGGTATTGCTTGGGCATGTGATCAAATGTAAGGAATCTACGGCAATAAGTCTATAGTCTCTAACACCTTATTTGGTAGAGGAATGATCTAGCTGCAGAATCCTCAACGACCCAAACATCCTCCCTGCACTGTGGAATTATTGTTGGTGTCAGCGCTGTTCCCCTAGCTTTTTATTTTATTTTTTTACACTATGGTCTGTCACTACATGGTTCCGCTCTTCTGGCGTGGAAAGCCGTGAAAAGTACTGGTCAGTGCGTCGAAGTGGTGGTTGTATTGCCTATGCGGACGTCACTATGACGAACACTGTGCTGACTGTCACGCAGAGTCAACAGACACAACCTACAGGCGCGCAGGTGTACTGCTATGAAATCTTCCAGATCCTGCCTAATGCCTGGAAGGTCAAAGGTAAAGAATCTGTGGCTAGATTTGTTCTCTATCAGATAAGGTGTTGGTTACCAAAGGTAAGTAACTTGTCCTTTCATTTTTCTGTCTCTTCTAGAGCTATAACTTAAAGCAAATGATTGGACAATTTCCAAATATGTATATATTGGTGTTAAGGTATCTAACTAGGCTTGAGGTATTTATGTATTGAGTGAGTTTTTTTAAGCTTTGTTCACAATCTAAGAAAAAGGTTAAGATACAATGCAGTGTGTTTCTGACCAGCAATAAGATTCAACGAACTATGAAAATTTTGCACACTCTCTAAAATCAGTATGACCAGTGCCATAGTCCAGTTTTTGTTCTCCATGGAAAATGAATAAATATGTCCACCCAAAAATAAGTTTTAAATCCAGAAGAAGAAACTTCTCTTAACACTTATTAATTCCCCCCCCCAGGTGATGGACCACAGTGTAGAGATTATGTCATCAGTCTTGGAGTGGTGAAACCCCTGCTTTCTTTTATCAACCCATCTATTCCAATAACTTTCTTAAGAAATGTTACTTGGGTAATGGTTAACTTATGTCGCCACAAGGACCCACCACCACCTATGGAAACCATTCAGGAGGTGAATATACATGCATACATACATGTTGTAAATCTAAAATTGTTGAGGTTTTTGGTTAACGCTCGCCAATTGTTTTTCAGATTCTTCCCGCTTTATGTGTTCTAATCCACCACACAGATGTAAATGTAAGTAATTTTGTACGGTTTTACCTTGAATGTGTTGACCATATGCCTGTTGTCGGTCAAATAGTGCATAGTAAGGATTTTGTTAACTTTGGCTTCTGAACATTAAATTATGGGAAGCTGTTGTCTTGTGTCTATGCAAGAATAACTGATTTTAAAAAGATATATCCGCAGACCCTATGTGCTTCAGTAATGAATGTGTTTCACCACCTTATTTTTGTTATTGATTTATAAAAAAAAGGCTGTTTGTAAAGACCATCTCCATAATACATTGCATGCCTTTAGAATCCTACACCCTAAAACTACAAGTCAACGTGGCACATTGTGTGCCATGCCCACTAAAACCCTGCCTGTGGCAAATGGTCAGTCACCACTCTAGCAGGCCTTACAGCTCTAAGGCAGGGCGCCCTATACCACAGGTGAGGGCATAGTGGCATGAGCCCTGGGCCCCTGCTGTGCCTGTGCCATTCACAGGCATTGTAAGTTTAGTAAAGCCATTTTAAAACCTTGAGCTGGGAGTTTGGCACCACAAACTCCACAGCTCCATGATTGCTTCACTGAGGCCTGAAGTTGGGTATCAAACTTCTCAGCCCATTAAACCCCCCCCAGATGCCAGTTTTGGATTTAATGCCAAATTCACTCAGAGGGCATCTTAAAGATGCCCCCTGAAAAACTACGTAACTCCAGTGTCCTGGCTGAGTGGCTGATCACCAGCTGCCATCTTGAGACAGGTTTCTGGACCCCTGGGTCGGGATTCTCCGCTCTCTGGGTTATGAAAAAAATCATTCCCATCTTGAAGAAGGTCGGAGCAGACCTCTCCTCTCTAATTTCCGTCCCATTTCCTTGCTCCCTTTTTTAAGAAAGATCCTGGAGAGCCATGTTACCACCTGTCTCAGCTCCTTCATTGAGGAAACCCATTTCTTAGATCCTCACCAGGCGGTTTTTCGCCCAGCTCATTCCACAGAGACTGTTCTCTCTGTATTGGATGAGCTCAGAGGGGGTGCCGACACCAACCCTCCCACAGGCCCTGGTTCTCCTAGATTTGTCTGCTGCCTTTGACACGGTGGACCATACTAGCCTGCTCGATCATGTCAGGGGCGCGGGCATCCGGGGAACCACCCTGGCATAGGTCACCTCCTTTCTAGGAAACTGCCTTCAAGCGGTCCAGCTGGCGGCTGGCTTCTCTGCTCCTACTCGCCTGGTCCTCTGTGGTGTTCCCCGGGGATCTTCTTTCTCCTTTACTCTTCAATCTTTACATCCTCCCTCTTATCTCTCCACTTCAGACACTTGACGTCCGTGTTTAATTACGCCGATGACCTCCAGCTTATCTTTAATCTCTCTTCTTCCTCTGCTACTGCTCTTAACGTCCAATCTACTATGCTTTTTATCAGGGACTGGATGAATGTCAATCATCTTAAACTGAACCCAGATAAAACTGAGCTTGTACTCACAGGTGGCATCTCCAGCCCCTGGTCCTCTGCTTTCTAGCCCTCCTCCTTGGGCCCCACTCCCTCTGTCAAAACTCTTGGGATAAGAGTTAATGTTAATGGTTATTTGTTAAGCGCACTTACACCGGGTGGCTTCATGGCGCTGACCAGAAAACAGATAAACACTGAAAGCGGACCAAGCAGACTGCGACGGATGTTTTTCCAAGGTTATAAGCTAGCCGAAACAACCATGTTTTAAGGAGTCTCCTGAACTGCATAGTGTCGGTACAGGACCGGATTTCCAATGGGAACGAGTTCCAGAGTTTAGGCGCCAAAACCGCAAAACGGCGGCCCCCCTGACGAACGAGTTTGAATTTAGGTATCATAGCAGAGAGATGGGCAGACCGAAGGGTCCGGTTGGGCACATATCTGGTTAATAGGTTGGTGATAAAGTCAGGACTTTTCGCTTTAAACACAAGGCAGCCTGTTTTGAGAGCGCATCGCTGGGAGATTGGGAGCCAGTGTAATTCCTGAAGCGCAGGACTAATTGGTTGCCATCTGTGTTGCTGCATGACCAACCGGGCTGCCTGGTTTTGAACTAATTGCAAACGCTTAAACAGTAGTGGCATCCCCAGATATACCGAATTTACATAATCCAGATGAGATGTAACAGTGGCCATTATGATCCGGATCAAAGCATCCTGGGTAAAAAAACAATGGACTTTCCTGATCCTGCGCATCTGAAAGAAGCACTTTGAGACCACACTACCCACCTGAGATTTCAGTGTAAGCTCTCTATCAAGGGAGACACCCAGCGTCTTAGCTGAGTTGGAAGGGGAGGGGGGTGGACCGAGCTCTATGGGCCATTAACAAGGGCCCCAAAATTTACCACTGTCCCCGGTCAAGACCAGCTCTGTCTTGCCCGGGTTAAATTTCAGGTGGTTACAGTCCATCCACTGCTGTATAAATAAGTGTTTCCTGGAAGTTCGCCACTGACCGATCAGAGCCATCAATCTCAAAAACCAGCTGCAGATCGTGTGCATAATTGTAGACTGTCACGTTTCTCGTCCTCAAAGAACGAACCAAAGGGGAGATATAGATATTGAATAAATGAGGTGACCGTGCGGAGCCTTGTGGAACCCCTCTCTCTGCACTCACAAATCAGTGCCGTGGTATCATCCTGCTTTCTTAAACTCTGCGTTATACGTAAGATCTCTCACTTTTTTTCTACTGCTCCTTTGAAAATCATCCTCTTAGCCATGATTGTATCGCGCCTTGACTATGGCAATTCGCTATATGTTGGAGCTCCAGCATACGAGCTGCGCCGCCTCCAACTTATCCAGAATCAAGCGGCTCGTCTAATTTTTCAACTGCCCAAGCATCATCATGCCACTCCACTGCTTAAATCTCTACATTGGCTCCCTCTCTTTGAACGTTCTTATTCAAAATGGGATGCTGGACTTTCCAGGCCCTGGCAGGCACTGCGCCAGCATTCCTAGCCTCCAAAATTACCGCCTACGTCCCCAACAGGGATCTGTGGTCCTCCTCCAAGCTTTTCTTGTGCTTTCCCCGATTCAGGCAAAAAAAAAAATGCGGTGGCATGAGGTTTTCCACCATAGCCCCTGCCTTTTGGAATGCTTTTCCTCTTAGCATTAGGGCAGCTGCCTCCTACTCTCTTTCGTAGGGCTCTCGGGCCAGCTCTTTTCACGTATAGGCGGCCCTCCCTCCCTGTCTGCTCCCTGATGTCCGTCCGTCGCGCCAAAAAAACGCTTGGTATACATGCGCTTTATAAATGCTTTAACTTCAAATTCTGAAACAAAGCACATCCTGGGCAGCTGTGCCAAGCCCCTCCCATCCCCCGAAATCCCCTGATAGCCGGGGTCCACGTAGGTGAAGACTCCTAGGTTTGCCGCCTTTGTAAGCTGCCAGTAAGTTTCCTCCCTGCAACCGGCTCCCACCGGTTCTGAACCCCACTTTGGAATGAAGAATCTGCTGGAAAACCAAGATAGGAGGAGAGATGTGCCCACCGTTGCCAACTCCACCCCTCTGGCGGACGAGGCGTAGTACACATCTCAGTCTCTGCCATCTTGAAGATGGGGAAGACTCAGCCAACCATAGCCTTATGCCCCACTCATTGGAGGGTGGCATAGTAGTGGGTGTACTCATCCCACAGAAGGGACACATTGTTCCCAACCTGTACCTACTTGAAACACCCAAACCCTGTTGTCTCAGACAAGCAAGAAGGAGTACCGAAGAGCCATGCTGAATGAAGAAGAGGACATCAACTGCCTTGGCCCAGCCCTACTGGCCTGTCCTGACATCCTCTAGCGAAATCTTGGTTGTCCAGCAGCCCCCCAGAACCCGGAGGACCTGCCTTGCCTTACCTGCAAAGACCCTGTCTCCCGTAACAGACTCTGGTTATGCCCGGATCCGCGAGTCTGCACCACTTCACCCAGTAGCCACGTCCAGAATTCGAGTGGCCCAACACCACGAGTAGGCCCCCTACTTTTTCTTGGAAAAGTTTCTACGTGTGGAGTTTGAAAATTTAAGAAATTTTTTAAGCTGGTACTAACAAAGTAATTTACTTATCTGTTTACAGGAAATGTCCTGGTGTAGTATCCAGATGTACTACACTGTGTAAAAAGTGATCTCAAAAGTAATTTGCCTATAATTTTACTAAAAAGCCCTTTCAAAGTATTTGTACTGTATTTTACAAAGCATTGCATTTCTCAGTGACAATACTGTAAGTCAAAAGTGCATATACTAATTCAATTCAAACTGTTTACTACTGTAAGTGTTTGTTCACCTGTGCTAGGCTTGCTTGGGTTCTAGAAAATAAAATAACAAAATATTTTTATACAAAACAATTGGTCTGAAGTTCAGTCTTTGAGTGTGTGAAATCATTTGCTGACTGTGTACAACAAATGCTTAACACTGTCCTCTGATAAAGCCTTACTGCTAGACCAGAATACCACAAATAGAGAGTAAGGTGCTATCTAACTTTACCTCTGCCTACCTTTTGGGGTTCCACTGGACTCTGCACACTATACCTCACTTTCCTATAGTATATCCAGAGCCCGCTTCCTACATAATGTAAAAGTGGTTTACTTGAATTTTTTTCTAGAGGAAATGTCCCAGTGTGATATCTAGGCATATCACACTGGGTAGAGAAGGTAATTTCAAAGTAATGTCAACTGTCTTTAAATGCTTTACAAAAGTGTAACAAGGTCATTTTCAGCCAGCTTTCATATTCTGTCAACCTGTCTTGAAGTACAACTTTAGTTACCTGTACCAAGTCCTGCTTGGTTCTAAAAATAAAATACAACAAAAATATGTTGTCCAAACAATTGGTCTGAGTTCATTCTTTGAGTGTGTGACATATGCTGCCTGAGTGCATACAATAAATATTAACACTACCTTCTGATAAAGCCGTACTGCTTGCCCACACTGCCGCAAATGGGAGATTACGTTGATATCTATTTTTACCTCTGTAAGCCTTTGGGGATCCACTGGACTCTGTACACACTATACCTTACTTGGTTTGTATATACAAAGCCAGCTTCTTAGAGGGATACTTTTGTGTCATGTGTTTTTTTGTTTTGTTTTTTCTCCTCTTCTCCAGCTACCTGTATTTTAAACTAAGGTACAGTTTCTGGTTTTATCACAAGATGGTGCCAAATCCCGAGGAATTAGTTTGAAGACATTGCACTTAGCCCCAAAGTTAATAAAGGAGCACACTTATTATGTTTCTGATTTAATCGCTTTGACCATTTTAATCGCTTTGACCATTTTAATAAGAATATTGTTCATGTTTATCAGATACTGGTGGATACTGTCTGGGCCCTATCCTACCTAACTGATGCCGGCAACGAACAGATTCAAATGGTAATAGACTCTGGAATTGTAACCAATTTGGTGCCTCTTCTCAGCAACCTAGAAGTTAAAGTGCAAGTAAGTGTCATGTCTTTTGTTTTCTGGTGCATTCACCTTTTTTAGTAGCCATAATGAGGGTCTAGAGGAGGCGATATTTATTAAAACCATTTTGTGATTTGTTGTCCTACATTTTTATGGCTGTGCTGTAATTGTACTGCACCTTTTCCAAAACATTAACTTGGCAATTAAAGGGGGAGCAAATGGAATGCCGTAAAACAAAATGTATACCTAGATATTTGTCAATGGCTCAGTGTGTTCAATCCTGGATCTTCCTGAAGCCTTTGACTGTATAAACTAGTCTGGAGTTCGTTTCGGTGCATGGCCTCATTAAAGCCAAGCTAGCTAGGTCCGTTTTATACCCCTTCAGAATTGTTATCGGTGGAACACTATGGATTGGTGTTGTCTTATTTGGAAATTTCACTGCACTCAGACAATCTGTGTGAAACTCCTGGGCAAAATGAGGAATTACCATGGCAATATTACCTGGAATTACTGATTACCCTGTGCATAATTCAGTCATCTAGTGGTTGCTCTCAGTCTTAAATTAGTCTTGTGGGAGTCGTTCTAGGCTGACAAGCAAGAGTATGAGGACAGTAAACCCGTAATGCCCCTTGAATGACCATTTTAGATTCCTATTTCCTGTCGTTGGGTTTTGGAGGGGTGCCAAGGGAGATCCAAAAAAAACATCAAAACTTTGTGATCATATCATTGAAAAGCTATATGGTACTTAGTCTCACGCCTGTTCCATTTTCAAACCCCCAAAAATTATTTAAATGAGAGGTTTTACTTGCTCAATGGCCAATTATCTAGTTTTCAGAACTAGAAAGGTAAAAGAAACAGTACATTGATAGAGGAGAGGGTTTCTCAGTGTGACGTCAGACGAGAAAGCTCATGGGGAACCTCAAGGGGAACCCCAAGAGGACCCTGACACCTCGAGGAATTCCTTTCAGAGGTCGAAGGTCCATAACAAAAAGACCAAAAGCTTATTTCGCCTTGATGCATGAAGTTATTTCAGATACCTTCATCATGCACACTGTAGCAACAACTTAATAGAGGGGTACTGCTTTACAGTCCAAGTAGGGCTTGTGTATCTACAATACATGCGACGAGCAAACATTTTTACCCTGTAACCAACTGTTTGTAGCCTGTAGTGCTGTATATACACTCATCAGAATTGTTGCTCTGATAAATCTTCCTTTACTAATTAACTTCCTTTTTGCAATGCAGATGTACACCATACTTTATTTACTGACTATTCCATACTCTGCTGTGCAAAACAATCTCTTATTTAGTTTGCGCCCATGCTCATTACCAACGAAGGGGTGAGTCACAGTGCATCTTTGTCTCAAAAAACTCCTAGAAGAAATGCCACTTTTAAATGTCTGAACTGGACACTACATGGCAGGTTTATGCAGAACATGTGAATTTACAGCACTAGAGGTTACGAACAGATGCTAATGGAGCGAGTAACCTTTTCCTTTCAATCTATGCTGTTAACATTCATTTTATTTCTTACATTTTGTTTGAAAAATGCATACCAAGATATTGAATGCCATTAGGCTTCCAACGGAATTCAGTTTTATTCAATCTTTTACTTAAAAGAATTTATTTTTGCCAATTTATTTTAGAACTAGAAACTTTAAAAAAAAACTATTAGACTTTCTTGATTTTAAAATAAATAAATCAACTAACCGTGATAAGATGCATTGTCTGCTTAGGTGTAAAGCCTCCTAAAGACCAGTTTTAGAACCTTTTATTGACTGATTATTTCTACATATAACTAAGTTTTCTAAACCAAGTGGAAACATAGGGGGTAAAGGGAATTACCGTGCTGAGCACCCAGATGGAGACAAACCAGTGTAGAAAATATCATTAATGAATAAGATCTCGTTGGGAGCATAATATCACATTTTTATAATGAACAATTGGAATATAAATCCAAACTATGCCAAAGTCTTGAATACAAATTGACATGATCAAAAGCTTCTTCAGCATTTAAAATAATCACGGTCAGGTGACCGAATGTCTGCTCAAGTTTGGTAGTCTAAGTGCCATTAGAAAAGCTTGGTGCTCTGTTTTAACGACATGAGGTATATATGATTCAACTGAAACTGTAAAATAAGTTATATTCTGTTTTCTAATTGTGTAACACAAACTGTTTTTTTTTTATATTTAAAGACCGCTGCTCTTAGAGCTGTGGGGAATATTGTGACTGGCACAGATGAACAGACCCAAGTTGTTCTGAACTGTGACGCCCTTTTGCACTTTCCTGCCCTTTTGACACACCCAAAGGAGAAAATCAATAAGGTTTGGCTAAAATTTTATTGACTTATCTTTACGTTTTATTTGATTGCTTTTATTTGTTAGTGCAAGTAAACTTTTACGTGATACCACAGCCTTATTTCTTTTAGCTTAAATAACTATCTACTACTAATAGAGCACTTTGGGTTTTACCTTGAGCCCTGCACACTTTTGGGGAACTCCTGGACTTTGTGCACGGTATAACCACATAGTGATAATACCATATACAGAGCCAGCTTCTGACACTTCTGGTACAAGTTGGATAAGCGGGTTGGAGATGGTTGAGGCTTGAATGTCTACGTCTGATAATTCAAATGCATGTCTAGTTCATTTGATTGCACCTCTAACCAAAATATCTTAAAGTGGTGGTGTGATCTACTGGCCAAATCCCTGATGGACCTGCCAGAGTCGTGGGTGCTCTTGAAGATCAAGGAATGAAAAGGAAGTGGTCTGATACATTTATGTTCCTTGGTGTGCATATAGACTCTGACCGCCCATCATCTGAGCTGTCTTGGGATGGGAAGTGCCACCTGAAGACTTGGGTGTCGAATGCAACTTCCTAATCACATGAATTGATTTCTGCCTTCATACCATCAATGGCAGAGGTGAAATTAACATCTGGGGAGGACTTTGTAAACGTTCTTCTACTGGTCACACCTTGGTTCATCCCAAGTTTTTGCTGTTCCCTCAGCAAACTGCAGTAGGCTTGACCTTTTTCTTTCTGTAAGCTCTGCTTCTGGTGTACAGGTCGAAGTAGAGAAAATGTGGGAAATGTTGGCCGGTATCTTTACTGCTTGAGCCCCGCTGACAGATGATTGACCGTGAACGGACAGAGAACCTCTTTTTAGGAAGATACCTTCCTGCACCTTGAGTGCTTTGACAGTACTGTCGCCATCAAGGCAGTTCTCGATCGATGATGGAGGCCTTGGCCGATAGTGATAGGCAACAATGTTAACAGGAAGGTTGACAATGATTTTTGCCTTTTATCCATGGACTGTTTCAGTGAAAGTCGAGCATTCCCTGGCAGACTTTCCATCATTTCTCCTCTTTCCTTCAGTTGTTCCCATTTGGCACATAGATTTAATGACCTGTTCTTAGAGTCCTTTGTGACACATTTTGGCAAATGTCACATTCTGTGACAGAATGTGAAGATTGCAGACCACACCTGATTTGGTTGACCCTTTTTCCTTCCATGGGTAGAAAACATTCTGACTGAACACTTTTGTCAGAGATCAAAAAAAGCACTTGCCTCTCCTGCTAAAAAAAGTACTTGTAGCAACTGACTGTACAAGACATCATGGACAGTGGAAGCCCCTGGACCCTTAAAATCGAAAGGTTGCATTAAATCTCAAATTGTAAGCCTTTTCAGGCTGTACTTTCCTCATTCCATAGACTACACAGCAAAGGTAACACAGGTGCTACACTGTAGTTTTGAGAAGTTTTTAAATTTTTTAATTTTTTTAGTATTATGAACATTGTACATTTTGGGAATTCTTTTCTGTGATAGGATTTTAGAGGGTAATGGGTTCCTTGCATTCTGCGGGTGATTATTCTGATTGTCTATCGGGGTGCCTATGATGCAGAATTATAGATTTTTTATTTAATTGGAACATTTTGTAAGCTTTTAAAGACTATTGTATGGCGCTCAAAGTACCAAATTATAGTAGAGGAGAGACTTGTATTTTCAAGCACGTTGTTTATTTACGCTTAATCACTGAATTCTGGATATTAGTGGTAAACTTGTGCAATTAGTTGCAGTTTGTGTGAGTAGCAAAGAGCATCCTTTAATTATTTAACTGGGTGTTTTCAGGAACCTTTAGGGTTGTATGGGCTTTCACCACTTTCCAGAGTCGGTGAGGCTAGGTGACACCCCTCGTTACGAGAGCCTAATTATACATAAACTTGCTCCTAGTTTACACCTTTTTTACTGGAGTCTCCAAATTATGCAATTTATTGTTGTGTATCTATTCATGCCATTGAATTTAAGGCAAGGATTTTCCATGTGTAAACAGGTAAATGTTCTCAGCCCAGTTTACAGGTTTTTTTTTGTAGGGCCCTAGCCTATTGTGTGGAGAAAAGTATTGCTAATGATTATGTGCAGATGTTTTTTCTATTTGACGTAAATTCTAATTGAACCAATCTACTTTATTTTGCAGGAGGCCGTATGGTTCCTCTCCAATATAACAGCAGGCAATCAGCAACAGGTTCAAGCTGTGATTGATGCCAACCTGGTACCAATGATCATACACCTGTTAGATAAGGTAAGCGTGCAGGTGGTGTAATGTTTAGTTTTCCCAATTTAATCCTAGTGTTAGGCAAAACTAGGTAACTAACAGCTCTTTTCAAACTGATTGAGCCTCTTGGTGTGTGCATTGTACACACATGTATTTTATTTTGCTAAAAACCATTCTGAAGTTGCTCTCCAATTTTGCACATGTTACATTGTGCTGCCAAAATGTATGGCAGCAAAGCTGGACCGATTGGTTCTAATTGGTAACTTTTCAATAAGTGTGTAAAAGTTGGGTATTGTTATAGAGCAAGGCTTTCAGCCCTTAACAGCCTGGTGTACATTGAAAACACATTAGTGGTGGCTTGGCCTAGATGGGGCTCAGGCTTAACCATTACACCATGAGCTGCTTTGGAGAAAAACAGGGGATGAGGACAGCACTTCTACAGGGCCAAATAAAAAAAAAGCCACCGCCACATGTCCCAGAGTGGTCGTGAAATCCATAATGAGTTTCAGTATTTCAAAGCCTTCATGAACAAGCTAGAAGCCTGCCCTGTTAGTATTTCTCGCTCACCAGGTGCTCACCATTTACCTGTTTTTTACCGTGTGAAAGGAGCCAAGATCATGTGACATGTTGGCACCAAGAGTGGACCTTCGTATTTTTGCATTGACTGGAAGGAAAACATAAGGGCTTGCCTACAAATGCACACAATAGAGTATCACTGCTTTTTCAAATCCTTCAAAGTGGTATTTTTGATCCAGCACTGGCCACATGCAGAAATGCCGTTGTGTCCTTGGAGGGGAGGGGTGGGGGGACAATTGGCAGACTGCCATTGAGAAACCTTTTACTTTGGCACCAGACTCTGGCTTCTTGGAACATTTCAAGGGCATTTCATTTGGCAACCAAGGCACCTACAGCGACATGGGTGCACATCCTGGTGTCAAAGACATGAGATAGAATGGTGTTGAAGATCTAGGATTCTAACATAACATTTGTGATAAAGAGCCTCTTTTGCAAGGTTAGCCCCAACTTTTTGACTAGTTTTGATGTGGTTTCAAACATAGTGCACAGGGTCCCTGCCAACCAGGGCTCCTTCTCTAAAGCAAACTCCCAATTGGTACTTCTGCCCCTATAAGTCCCTAGTAAAGGGTACCCTGGATACCAACGGCCTGAGAGGTAAAGAGGGTCCCTTTGACCCCCTCCCACTTCTTACTGGGACCATGCCACTGCCCTTGCAACCTGCATGCCCTTGAAAGAGCGAAAACTACACAACATGGCACCCTGTCTGGTAGCATAGGTAACTCGCCCCGCTGGCTAGCCTCAGAGCCCTAAGTCAGGATGCACTATATTACAGACGAGGGCATGTCCGCATGCGCAAATATTCCCCTACAATTTTGGGCACCATTTCCTAATATTGTAAGTGCAGCTGAAGCCATAGTCCATTGACCGGGAACTAGACTACTCGAGTTCCACAGCAGCATGATGGCTTCACTGAACACAGGAGTTGGTACTTAACTACTCCTTTCAAAGAATCCACACTAATGCCAGTGTGGGATTCATTGTGCCATCTACTCGGGGCATCTCAGAGTGCCCACTAAATCACTGCCAACCATGGTGTGGTCTGACCAGCTGTAGGCAGCCAGCCACCGCCAGACAGCATGTGTCCTGGACACCTACAGTGTCTAAGTCCATTCTTAGACCGTGCAAGTGCAGTGCTGCCATTAAGAGTATATGGTGCTGGGAGTTTGTCATTACGAACTCCACTCCACCATAATGGCTATACTGTAAACTGGTAACTTTGGTATCAAATTTCTCGGCGCATTAAACCCACACTGATGCCAGTGTGGGATTTAATGAAAAATGCACACAGCTCTCTGAAAAACAACCAGCCTCTGGTGGGTTCCCGGACTGGTACACACCAGCCTGCCACCACGAGACCTGTTTCTGGACACCTAGGGTCGTTTTGTTAGTGCAATTTTAAAGAATTACTTTAGGTTTTCAAACTCCACACTTGAAAACGTTTCCAAGAAAAAAGTCAATGTTATCCTATGGAGGAAAATAGTGGCATCAGTGTGTGTTTTAATGTGCTGAGAAGTTTGATGCCAAACTTCAGTTTTCAGTGTAGCAATTATGGTGCAGTGGAGTTCGTAATGACAAACTCCCAGTACCTCATACTCTTAATGGCAGCACTGCACTTACTATACCGAAGAATGGTCTTAGACACTGTAGGGGTACAGGGCCCATGCACGTATACCCTCACCACTGGTGTAGTGCACCCAGTTAGAGGGGTGACTGGCCTATGCCAGGGAAGTGGGTTGTAGGCATGGCACACAGATGTGTCCGGTCAACTCTTCACTTTATACTGCACCAAAACACACAGCCTGCAATGGCAGTATGTGAGTGTCGGGGTACATTACCTCTAAGGGTGGCACAATAAGTGCCGCAGCCCTTCAAGGCCTTCCCTGGTCACAGTGGTTCTGTAGTAGGGGATCTCTGTGTAGTCCTAATCTAGTGAATAATGAATAGTCCCACCCATGTGCGTGGACCCCGGAGCAATCAAAAATAATCTCTTAAGCTGTCTTCTGTGCAATCCTGCATAGACACCTAAGAGAAAATTAAAGACCATAATGCAGCCTATACCTGCAAGGCTACACTGTCCAGTACTTCAACTAGAAATGCAAAGGATATTCCACCAATCACCCATAAAAAAAACTTCCCATTCACAAAATCCTTAGATTGATAGAGAGGAAGGGATGTACAGACAGGCCCCCATAGGCTGCCATTATGTGCCTTTAAGGAACTCTCCAGAGACCCTCGGTATCCCATGATGCACAGCAAACTCCTTTTACTTTCAGTTTTTTTCTGGCTCCTGCTAGCAGGACCCTGGAGCATTGAGCTCTCCCTTTTTGGGTGTTCAATTTTTTAGCACTTTTCAAGTGTTTGGAGTGGTTCATTCAACGTCTGACTGCTTCTTCCTTTTGCTGGAGTTTTTGGGCAGTTTTGCCCACTCTTCTGTCGAATATGCCAGCCCTGTTTGACAAGTGCCCTGAGTGTGCCAGGAAGAAGGCCAAGTCCGATGCTCACAGAGTGTGTATCCACTGTCTCCCATCCTCATGTCCCTGAAGACTGAGATTTGTCAATCCTTCTCCAGGAGGACACTCAAGGAAAGAGACCAGATTTGTCTCCAAGGCCTGGCCCTCCGGAGACAACAAGAATCAGGTGGGTCTGGACATGGAAGTTTGTCCTCTGCCAGTGCTCCAGCCTCTGGGGGGGGGGGGGGCTCCCCAGTCAACAGGGCAGGAAAAGGCACAGATCTCCGTCCTCGTCTAGGACCTAGACGTTGGCGTAGAGAGGGATGACTATCTGCTCCCGTTCTCCCCAGGGTCGAAGCGACGTCTCAGTTCGACGTCGAGGGGACCTACGTCTAGGACTACATCGACTTCGAGACCCCATCGATGTCGGACTGGGTCCAAGAGGCACCGGCGCTCGCCGTCAATGCGACTTCGCCGTCGGTCTACTCAACGTTTGACGTCTAAGTCAAGGGATGTAACTACGTCGAGGCGTTCGACGTCGAAGAAGTGATCACCGTCGAGGAAGGAGAAATCTACATCGCAGGGCAGATCAAGGGCCAGGACTGGGTCCTCTACCTCAGTGGTCAGCCTATCCTCTGCATCCACGAGCCCCCAATCGTTGCGGCACTAGCGCTCGCCTGGAAGATCGGCCTCTAGGACATCCTCAACAAGGCATGTGCGAAAGAAGAGTGATTAGGTCTTCGGAACACTCTCAGACCTATTCGCCGTCTAGGCTCCGGACGCCTCTGCCGCCTCCTCCTCCTCCTCCTCCGTCGTTGCCTAAGGGGAATCCTCCTCCGACTCCTCCTTCCCCCTCCTCATCCTTCGCCTCCTCCTGGATCTCTTCCGGACTCCGGCGTCGCCGAAATCCGCTCCTTCCTGGCTGCAAAAAAAGTACAGACTCCCATCCGGCGTTCCTTAGATCGGACCCAGTGCTGGACTCTGTGATCGTCAAAATCAAGTGAATAGTCCCGCCCATGTGCGTGGACCCCGGCAATCAAAAATAATCTCTTTAGTTGTCAAATCATGCAGAAACTGCAAAGACACTTAAGAGAATTTAAAGACAAATAATGCAGCCTATATCCACAGGTTACACTGTCCAGTACTTCAACTAGAAATTCCACCACACAGCCTGCCCAGTTTCTAGCATAGAGAAACTTGCCTCTGCCAGTAACAGACTCTGGAATGATAGAGAGGAAGGCATGGACAGACAAGCCCCACAGGCTGCCATTATGTGGCTTAAATAGGATACTGTGCCTTTAAGAGAACTTTCCAGAACTTTCTCCCAGTATCCACAGCAGGTCCCTTTTACTTTCAGTTCTTTTTTCCGGCTCCTGCTAACAGGACCCTGGCATTGAGTTCTCCCCTTTTTCAAGGGTTTATTGGATTTTTTGTGCACTTTGTGATTTTAAAGTGTTTCAGTTTTTGTCTTGGTGCTTTCCCTTCTCTCCTGGGTGTTTGTTCAGATGTTTAGGTCTCTAAAATGCCTGCTCTTTTTGACAAATGCCCTATCTGTGGGAGGAAGAAGGCCAAGACTGATCCACACGAGGTCTGCATCATCTGCCTTCCTGAAGCACATGTCCCTGAAGAGTGACATCTGCAAGAACTCTGAGGGAAAGGCTGAAGATTAGGCTGCAAGGCCTGGAGGACAGACTACTGCAGGCTGCTGGTGGGTCTGAGCAAACCGGGAAAGCTGCCTCTGCTGAGGCCTCTGGGGGGCTCCCCAGAGACATGAAGACCAGCAAACGGTCCCGGTCTCAGTCGGCGTCGATTGCATCGCCGACGACGTCGAGAGGGATGACTACTGTGTGTTCCCCATCTCCCCGGGGCTCCGGGTCGAGACGGCGTGGGGATTCGACGTCGAAGGGCCTGGACAGGCCGCTGTCGAGACCAGTCTACTGCATCGTCGGCGTCGGACTATCGGCGTCGAAGGAGGAGCGACAGGCGTCGGCGCTCGCCGTCGAGACGACACAGCCGGTCGCCGTCAAGACTAAGATCAGCATTGAGGGGATCCTCAACGTCTAGGACCTCTAAGGAGTCGACGCTCTTCTAGGAAGGAGAGGTCGACATCGCGGAGGCGGCGTTCGGCGTCTAGGAAGAAGAGGTCGACGTCGCAGAGACGGCGTTCGACGCCAGAGTCGCTGAGGCGACGTTCGACGCCGGAAAAGCGACGCTCAGCATCGATAAGGAAGAGATCGGCTTCTAGGAGTCGCTCCAACTCTCCTAAACGGCGCAGGAGGAGTTCTGGCGCCAAAAGTCAGGCTGGATCTAGTGGAGGGCGCAGGAGAAAGCGATCGCCTGCTGAAGGGGCTGGGTCACAGTCCCCTTCCCTGAAGAAGTCACCGGACTCGGTGGTATATACACCACCTCGGCCTAAGTCGCCCCCTCCTCCTGTACCTAAGGAGGACCCTCCCACCAACCCTCCGCTTCCACCGGGACGACCACTACCACTGCTTCCACCGCATGGGCCCGCCCCTCGGTCGGGGATACCCCCTGTCCCTCCGCCAAGGTCGGCGTCACTACCTTCGCTTCCTACACCACCTAAGGGGACTCCTAGACCAAGGCCCCAGAAGGAGCCGTGGAAACCTCCCGGCACGTGGACGCTCCGCAGATAACGCTCCCGCTCCAGGAGGAAGGAGCGATCGCGCCACAGGTCGTCCACGCGGTCGAGACACCGCCATAGGAGGCACAGATCTCTCTCTCTCTCGCATGAGGTCCTCAGGGACTACTCTCCGACCTTGTTGGGATCGCTGGACACGAGGGTGTCACCGGTTGATGACCTGGTGGTGTTCCATGATGTCCTTTTGAGAGGTGCTGCCAAATTGGGCATATCCTTGACGGTGCCCACGCCTAAGACATCCGTCATTTTCGAGACACTGCACCAGAAACACCTGTCTACTACTACCTCTGGTGCTGGGCCTGGAGGAACCAGCCATGTACCTTTTCCTCACCCCTGCGGTGACTAAGGCGGCCCCTTCGAGATTGCAGAAAAAATACTGGGCTCCCGATTCGGATCCAGCTTTTCTAAGGGTGGAACCTCCTACAGATTCTGTGATTGTGACGGCGGCCCGCAAACATGCCACCACCCCGTCATCCACGGTTCCCCCTGACAAAGTCTAGATGGATGGATTCGGCTGGAAGGAAAGTATGTGGAACATCAGCGACCTCTATGAAGGCTGCGAGTGCCACGGCTTTGTTGGGGCGCTACGACCGCGCCTTCTGGAACTCCCTCCAGCAGTTTGCGGAACACTTGCCTTGCGATAAGCGGGAAGACTTCCAGGAAGTGCTAAACGAAGTGATGTTGGTAGCAAATCAAATTAACAGCACTGCGGCAGATTCATCCCTCTTAGCGGCACATGGCTTTTGCCATGGGATTAACCAGCGACGTCACGCCTGGCTCCGCCTTACGTCACTGAAACCAGATGCACAGCAAAGGGTAGCCAACCTTCCATTCTCTGGTGAAACCCTATTTGGGAAACATGCGGATGACGAAATGGCCCGCATGAAGGTGGAGGCAGAAATACTCACGGCTGTGGGTCTAGAGAAGCCCAAAGAAACGAAGAAGTCGTACCGCCCATTCCAACGGCGGTTCGGTGGGCAGGGCAGAGGACGTGGCCAAGCTTCGGGACAGTCGCAGCAACATCAACAGTTCTGTAAGCCGTTCCAGAAACGCCCGAAGGGCAGTTGGCTAACAGTCTGCACCAGCGACCAAAGGCCCGGCCGGGTCTAGGCCCTGAGCACTTACTTCCCCCAGATCGATTACCCCCTCCGGTAGTGGGAAACATTCAATTTTTTTTGGCAGAGTGGAGAAAAATTACTCAGGACAAGTGGGTGCTGAATATTGTTTGCAATGGATACAGTCTTCAGTTCACCAGCCCTCCTCCAGCAATGCCAACGGTCAGCTCGCAGTCTCAACTGCGCGAGCTTCAGGCGGAGGCAGATATCCTGTTAAGGAAAAGGGCGATAGAAGACTTACCTCTGTCTCGGAGATGAAGAGGTCTGTACTCCCGGTTCTTCCTGGTTCGCAAGAAGTACAAGAACGAGTTCAGGCCCATTCTGGACTCGCGACAGGCAAACAGATGGATTCGCAGGGAAAAGTTTTGCATGCTGTCGTTGCATCAGATTTTTCTTCAGTTGCAACAGGGAGACTGGCTACGTGCTATAGACCTACAGGATGCGTACTTCCATGTGCCCATTGCACACAAACACAGGAAGTTCCTGCGGTTCCAAGTCGGCACCAATCGTTATCAATACACAGTACTCCCATTCGGACTAAAGTCTGCGCCGAGAACGTTCTCGAAGTGCATGGCGGTGGTGGCGGCATACCTGAGGAAGAACAAGGTGTTTGTCTACCCGTACCTGGATGATCAAGGCCTCCTTCTCGGAAGCTCGAGCACACTTCCAGAAGACTTGCGTTCTCTTGAACAAGCTGGGGTTGCACATCAACATGTCCAAGTCTGTCCCGACTCCGGTCCAATGCATACAGTACTTGGGAGCCTCCATCAATACGCTGTCAGCAAGCGTGTCTCCTTCGGAAGAGCGACTATTATCACGCCTTCGGAAGGCTCAGGCTCTTATGACCACTCCATCTACAACAGTGAGGACGGTGTCTTCTCTACTGGGATTGATGGCCTCTTGTATCTTCCTGACGCCACACGCACGGCTGCACATGAGACCGCTGCAGGAGTGCTTGGAAGACCAGTGGGATCAGAGGAAAGGATCTTGGGACGACCAGATACGACTGTCTCTGCATGCTCTTCAGTCTCTGAAGTGGTCGTGTTCAGCGGAGAATCTCCTAAGAGGGGTTCCCTTCCACAAGGACATTCCCACCCAGACTATTGTGACGGATGCGTCTCTCCACGACTGGGGAGCGCACTCAGGAAGCCTACAGATTCAAGGAACGTGGTCCCCGATGGAGGCCACGTATCACATCAATTTCCTGGAACTCAGGGCTGTTCACTTGGCACTGAAGGCCTTTCATTCGTCCTTCCAGACCAACTCTCTGCTTGTGCAGATGGACAATAAGACCACAATGTATTACCTCAACAAGCAGGGGGGTTTGAGATCACGCACTGTCGCAGGAGGCGCAGGCGATCTGGCACTGGCTTCTGGCCAGAGGACTGACTATAACGGCTACCCATCTGCCAGGTGTGCAGAATGTTCAGGCGGACGCACTGAGCAGACTGATTCAGGAAAACCACGAATGGGTCATAAACGACGAAGTACTAGGAGAAGTCTTCGCAAGGTGGGGGACTCCAGACGTAGATCTGTTCGCCACCGCCGAAAACAGCAAATGCCGAGACTTCGCCTCCAGGTACTACCAGCAGGGGAAGCTGGGGAATGCGTTATGGATCAACTGGTCGAACAGCTTTCTGTACGCTTTTCCACCCATTCCACTGATTCCGGTGGTGCTCATCAAGCTGGCCCGGTCCAGGGTTTGGATGATACTCATTGCCCCGGAATGGCCCAGACAGTGGTGGTTCACGGACCTGCTTCACCGGTCTCTCCTTCCTCACATTCGGCTGCCGTGCAGGCCGTACCCTCTCACGAAGTTGGGGGGGGGGGCAGATGTTGCACCCCAACCTCTAGTCTTTGAGTTTGGCGGCATGGCTCCTGAGAGAGTGCAATATGGCCATCTAAATCTGCCCGAGGATTGCATGGACATACTGAAGGAGTCTAAGAGACCTTCCACTCGGACTTCCTATGCTTACAAGTGGAAGAGGTTCTGTATCTGGTGCCAGTCTAAGAACTATGACCCGACAACGTGAAAGGAAGAGGTCATCCTTCCTTACCTTCTACATTTGGCGCAGTCTGGCCTTAATGTTCATTCTATTAAGGTTCATCTTGCTGCATTGACTGCCTACAGGAAATGCCCTTCACAGACTTCCTTCTTCCAGATCCCTGTGATCAAAGATTTTTTGGAAGGCTTGAATAAAGTGTTTCCTCCTGTCAGGCTTCCTTCGCCTTCATGGGAATTGAGTGTGGTGCTGTCCAGATTGATGGAGGAGCCTTTTGAACCTATTCATAAGGCTTCGTTGCAGCACCTGTCCTGGAAGGCGGCGTTCCTCGTGGCCATTACATCGGCCCGCAGGGTGAGTGAAATTCAGGCGTTGTGTTGCCAAGAACCTTATACTGTATTTCATGCTGCTAAGGTTGTTATGCGTTCATCCTAAATTTCTTCCCAAGGTAATTTCTAATTTTCATGTCAACCAGACCATAATGTTGCCTACGTTTTTTCAGAATCCTTTATCTCCAGCGGAAAGGTCTCTCCATTCCCTGGATGTTAGGAGGGTGTTGAAATGTTATCTGGATAAAACCAAAGATATTCGTAGGCCAGACCAATTATTTGTCAATTATGGATCGGTCAGGACAGGTCTTGCTACCTCTAAGCAGTCCATCTCTAGGTGGATTGGGTCCTGCATACAGTTGTGTTACCAAAAAGCTAATAAGACCTTAGGGGGGTAAACCCAAGGCTCATTCCACCAGGGGAAAAGCTGCCACGACAGCTTTGCTCTGTAATGTTCCGGTTGCAGAGATCTGCAAGGCGGCCACTTGGAAGTCGGTTCATACCTTTGCTAAGCATTACTGTCTGGACACTGATGCCAGGGCAGATGCTCAGGTTGGACAGGCTTCGATGCGGAATTTGTTCGCACAATAGTGGTGTTATTTTCTTTTCTCCACTGCCGCTTTGGTGTGGGGAAGGGCTTGCCATTCTATTCACTAGATTATGACTATACACAGGAGATCCCCTACTACAGAAGGAGTAGGTTCTGTCCTGCAACTCCAGTTCTGTAGTAGGGGTATCTCTGTTATAGTCATAAGCGCCCTCCCTCCTCCCCGGTGGAGATAATTATTCATGTAAGGAATGCTGCAGGTCTGGCGTGCGACGCCTTCAAAAAGAACTGAAAGTAAAAGGGACCTGCTGTGCATTCTGGGTTACTGGGAGAAAGTTCTGGAAAGTTCTCTTAAAGATACAGTATCCTATTTAAGCCACATAATGGCAGCCTGTGGGGCTTGTCTGTCCATGCCTTCCTCTCTATCATTCCAGAGTCTGTTACTGGTAGAGGCAAGTTTCTCTATGGTAGAAACTGGGCAGGCTGTGTTGTGTGTGGTGTTTGGTGGAATTTCTAGTTGAAGTACTGGACAGTGTAGTCTGTGGATATAGGCTGCATTATTTGTCTTTAAATTCTCTCTTAAGTGTCTTTGCAGTTTCTGCATGATTTGACAACTAAAGAGATTATTTTTGATTGCCGGGGTCCACGCACATGGGCGGGACTATTCACTAGATTATGACTCTAACCGAGAGACCCCTACTACAGAACTGGAGTTACAGGACAGAGTACTCCTTCCTGCGGTTCCTGGTCGGCACCAATCACTGTCAATACACCATACTACTGTTTGGACTGAAGTCTGCTCCCAGGACTTTCTCAAAGTGCATGTCACTGGTGGCAGTGCACCTGATAAAGAACAAGGTGTTTTGTCTATCCGTACCTGGACGACTGGCTGATCAAAGCCTCCACCTTCCAGGAAGCGCAATTGCACTTCAACAGGACGGCTGTTCTGCTGAAACTGGGGTTGCACATAAACATGTCCAAATCTGCTCCGACTCCTGTCCAGTGCCTAGTACTTGGGAGCCTCCAACGATACTCTTTCGGAGGAGAAAATCGTATCGATCCTGCGGAAGGCGCAGGCTCTCGTGGCGGTTCAATCCACGACAGCGTGGACAGCGTCTTTTCTACTGGGGTCGATGGCCGCTTGCATCTTCCTCATGCCACATGCACGCTCCAAATGAGGCTGCTGCAGGAATGTCTGGAGGGCGCAGGGGAGCTGGGACGACAGGATCAGGCTGTCCCTTCACGCCCTACAGTCCCTGAAATGGTGGTGGTCAGCGGAGAATCTCCTCAAGGGGGTTCCATTACACAAGGACATTCCAAGTCAGACTATCGTCATGGATGCTTCCCTCCTTGGCTGGGGAGCGCAGTCAGACCAGCTACAGAGTCGGGGAACGTGGTCCCCAGGGGAATCCCCGTACCACATCAATTTCCTGGAACTCAGAGCAGATCACTTGGCCCTGAAGGCCTTTCATCCGTCCTTCCAGACAAACTCCTTGCTTGTGCAGACGGACAATACGACCACAATGTATTACCACAACAAGCAGGGGGGCTCGATCGCGCACCCTGTCACTGGAAGCGCAGGTGATCTGGCACTGGCTGCTAGCCAGAGGACTGACTATAACTGCCACCCATCTGCCAGGTATGCAGAATGCTCAGGCGGACGCACTCAGCAGGCTTGTGCAAGAAAACCACGAGTCGGTTCTGAACGATGAGGTACTAGAAGACCTCTTCGAGAGGTGGGCGAGCGTTGTGGTTAAAGACTCCCACTGTCTCCATTGGAAAGCAGTGCGTCTAACTCTGATTTTGACCTCTGCACCTCGCTGACCCTGTGCGGCTGGTGGTGCAGTTTTGGTACCTACCTGATCCCTGGGCCTTGCTGATTTTTGGCTCCTATGACTGGAATTGGAAGTTTGAAAAAGTTTCAAGTGGCGGTTTTGGAAAGTGAAAAGTCTTTTTAATTAAAAACATACTTATCGTGGGTCTTAAAATAAAGCACAAAGTATAATTTTATAAAATTGGTCTGGATCTCCGCGAGTTATGTGCCCATTATTGATCATGTGGGTGCAATCCATGTCTTGCAGTCCTCTGTGTTGGGCCTAAGGCTGCTCGCTGCGCTAGCCTTAATAGAGCACTTTGGGTTTTGCATTGAGCCCTGTATACTTTTGAGGAACCCCTAGACTCTGTGCACAGTATTACCACCTAGTGGCAATATCTCATACAGAGACAGCTTCCTACACTAAACAAACCCCACCACCAAGAGGTGTGATCAGGGGAATGTGTGAAAATTATTTTTGGGCAGTGGTACTGTTTCCATGGGTGTCCCTGGCCTTAACATGGCTGTTGGCCATGCTCCCATAACTCTTACCTCAGACTAGGTTTGCAGTGCCCCATAGAGTTGACTTTATCGGTGTCCTCATATGTTTGAGTCCACCTGGAGGCCAATATGGTGCTCCCCATCAAAAAGGACACTGAGGTGTTGTTGCTCGACTTCTGGGAAAAATCAAGACTCCCAGCTAGGATGTTAGCAGAAAATGCCAGCATTGATTTTCTTTTTTTTTTTTTTCTTCTTCCCTTTTTTTAGGAAACAATGTCCGCTGCATCCAGATTGAATGTGATAGTGCTAGAAAGGATTTATCCTTGCCGGACAAGCTCTTTTTCACACTTTCTGTAGCTTTTCCGAAGGTGTTTTTTAGATGCTTTTTTTTTTTTTTTAGCAGCAGCATCAATGCACTTTCTCGCTACCAAGCAGACGGGCATCTGCTTTTTAATGAGGATTTGAGGATACAAAGACTGCAGACATTGCAGGGGGTCGAGCTTTTGGGTGTGGGGGTGTAGCACAAGCATGTGGGGGACACAGAGCAGCACCAAGCAGATCCAACCAGCAGTACAGGGGCAGCTGGGTGCAGTGTGCAATACCTGTGCTTTTCAACTAGGATTTTCCTGTCCGCTTAGAGACTGCTGGTGTGGCACTGGAGGGTGCAGGAGTAAGACCACAGACTGCAGGGGTAAGTTGGGATTTGGGGGGGGTGTCATAGTGGCACAGTTGGTTCAGCTCACCAAGGCCCAGGGGTTTCAGGTACAGGGGTCCCTTTTGACACCTGCTTCTTACCAGAGCCCGTCGAAGTCTGATGTAGCCTCTGGATTCACACTGCAGGCGCCGTTGTGGAGGGCAGGAGAGATTAGCCACTGCTGTACACGACTTCAGGATTGCCGGGTAGACTTCACTATGTGAGCCACTCATAATCTGGTCGTGGGCATCTGGTGCAGAGTGGGCAGGAGGTGCGGATCTGGAGTCTTTAAAGTCTATTTCTTCTGAACAGGTCTGATCTCCTCAGGAGATGTGAGTCTTTATTGAAGGCAACAGTCCGCCGAGGGGTTTTGGAGGTCGCTGTTGCAAGACAGGTCGCCAGATAGTCTAAGCTGAAGAAAGGCCTGGTAATGCTGGGGCCAAGGCAGTTGGCGTCTTCTGGCTTCTGCTGCAGGGTTTCTTCTTAGGTCATCGCAGATCGCAGGTCCGGTCTAGAGTGAGCCACCCAAATACTACATTTAGAGGGTGTTTTATGGGAGTAGCAGGTAGGACTAATGGGGCACCTTGGAGTAACTACACCCTCCTGTGGGAGGGGGCATAGACCTAGCCTTGAAAGGAGTGGTCCCCCATCTTCAAGTTGGCAGGGACTCTGTTGTGCTTCACCTCCCCTTCCCCACCTTTTCTTGCTGATTTTTCCCTCCCAAAATGGGGCTGTAAGCCAGGGTTTTCCATCTGCTGCTAGCAGTAGAGGCTGGTGGTAGCATTAGAAAAAGGCAGCATGCCTTTGAAGCTTCCCTTTCGAGCATTGTCCCATTCCAGGGGAGGAGATTTGACCCCTCGGGCCCACGGTGTGCATTGTTTCTGGTCCTCAAGGGTGCAGAGGCTCTCCACCCAGGGGTCCAGAAATGTGTATGGTAGGCTGCTTAAAGCCAGTCAGTGCCCACACCAGGGTTTATCGGTTGTCATTGGCACCTCTGAGGTGCCATCGGTTTACGTGTTTTAATTAATCTCATACTGGCATCAGTGTGAAATGTTACAAGGAGTTGCTTCTCCGACTTTCCTGGCACTTGCAATTCTAGGGAAAAGAATACTGTTGGGGCAGATATTTTCACACCTGGGATATAGTGCACCTTGCCTTGGAATTGGTGAAGTTTGTTAGAGGGGGGACTTGCACATAACTTAAGCAGTGCTAGCTGGTATGGCACGGCACAGTGTGCCATGTCGACCTGGTCATTTTGTTACCTCACAGGGGCATGCCAGCTGCAGGGGTAGTTGCATGGTCCTCGTGAGGGTGTTCCAGGGGACCCTCTTCAGCTCCTAGGCCCCTTGGTATCACCAGGGATTTACAGGGGGGAGTGGGGGGGGGCAGTAGCACTAATTGTGGACATGTTTTTTAGGGAAAGAACAGTGGCACTGGAACCTAGACAGCAGGACCCAGTACTCTATAAAGTTGTATCAAAAGCCAGGCAAAAAGTGGGGGTTACTGCAACAGAACCCCATTTTCGAACAGCAATATTCTGTCTTACCTTTGGGTATGTTGGCACTGTCCATTGTCAATCTAAGGTGAACTCTGTCTTGGTGCATACTATTACTGCACCTAGTAACTCTCACCCAGGATCACAAGTCACACAAACTTACACTTCGAACAAAAACAACTTGCAATGTCTTCACCGCACACTAGGTGGCAGGAGTGTGCTCTGCGTGTGAATTTACAGAGCTGCAATCTAAAATCGATTGTTAAAGTAATGTTTTGCTTATCTCATTCACAAAACTGGAGACTTAGTTCTGAATTCCTTACATTCGGTAGCATCTCTACTCCAAATAAAAATAAATGTTACTTACATCCTTATTTATGTTTCAGGGGGATTTTGGCACGCAGAAAGAAGCTGCATGGGCTATAAGCAACTTAACGATCAGTGGAAGAAAAGATCAAGTGAGTAACCGATTTTAATTTGAAAGCAACTTAAAGAATTTTAAGCCTGGTAAATCTCAGATTTGCTCTGAACTTTTTAAAATTGTTGGTATCTTATTATCTTCATGAATATCAATACAGAAGTGTATTTGTGAATCGCCATAGTAATGCAAGCCAATAAGTTGTACATTTTGAATGCACAGTTAGGTCATCTTGAGCTTATGATTGAGGTCAACGTAAAGCACCTTTTAGATTGCCCTGCATTTAGAACAGTCAGCATAGTATGTGTGGCTTTTTCTCAGTCATTAGTTATAAGGGTCTGAGAAGTGTTTATAGTCCGGTTCAAGAAAAGGGCGCACAGCTAAGTGTTGGCGCAAAGATATTAGGCGATTTTTAATAAAATGTTAGGTGCAAAAAGGATGAGGGGATGAGCCCTATAACACCCCAGTGTAGTGTCAGCCCAGGCTAACACAGCGTATAGTACAAGACAAAACCTATGCACACACTAATCATTAAACAGTAGTCAATGTAGACATTTGAGACCATGGAGACAAAGCCTTTCATTAGCAAACAAATAAAACGTTTTTTTAAGTCAGTCGTAGGAAAAGATGTCTTTAATGTTCAAGAGAACCAGTCAGTCATTGGTCATTAGGAAGCGCCCATGGTGGGTACTGTATGCCATTGGCATCCTAGGGCCACAAGTACCATTGCATTACAAATTGATAATTAAATTGGACCTTTACTGTTTTAGTATCAATGTTGCTCAGTGTCACTTGATCTCGGAGGTAATAAAAGGTTTGAAACTCCATGATCAGTGTGGTCTGTGACTTGTAAAAGATATGGGTTTCTATAAACAAGTCATTAAGTTAACCTATACAAAAAACAACCACTGTTAGCACTTTGCTTGGTTGCAGTATGACCCAAAAACCTTTTGTAGCTTTTGGGTGCTAGTTGCTATATTTTCTAGAAACTTGAGCCCAATGGCAATGTTCTTATAGTGGTGCGAGGGAGATCCAGTGTTTTGTGCATACCTTTTTTAATTTTGGGATTTTCTGCTGACTGGTTACTACCACCAAGTTGGTGGTCAGAGGTGTCCTGCCAGAATGCAACAATGTGTTCCATTTGTCCTTGCACACATGTACCAGTTTGTTTATGTCTGTCAGTCTGAACAGCCCTCTCATGGACCCATGTGGTTATTACCAACATGAAGTCCATAAACTCAGAAATTGCAAACCCCATCCTCCCATCAGGTCTAAAATTTCTAATAGGTACTAAACTACAGTTTCAACCATGCTTTGTGGGTTGGAGGAGGCTGTCTAGTCATTGAGGGTTTATTTGCTTAAGGGAGAATGTAGCAGATGGAAAGTAGGCTCTCTGAATCGGAGGGAGAGCAGCAGCAAGATCCTGAAACTCCAGTCGTAGAAGAGTTGATGAGTATGGTCTGTATGCACGCACAATCCAACGTCTGCACAGTGCCCATTTATACAGGCAGAGTGTCGTCTCCCTCCCTCCTGTGGAGGGTTGATGTCTAGCCCAGAGTCTCTAACAGCCTGCAGGGCCACCACTGCCTTCAGGCCAGGGCAGAATGAAGCCTTCGGCACTGACGACACTCTTCGATCTCCAGCCAAGAAGGCTGTGTACAAGACATGGCCCCCTTCGGGCTGACCAGGTCCTTCACTAAAGTTGTGAAACCGACATCTACACCAAGTTCGCCACTGGCACAGACGCAAATATCGAAAATATCATAGGCGCAGAAGGCTCTCAACATTCGAAGACTCAATCTGCTCAAACTCAGTCTACCACTAAACATTCAGAAAAACTCAAACTGCAACTCCTTCAGAGGATGATATCTGCAAAGCTGCAACATGGTCTACACCTCACACATTCACAAAACGCTATTGTGTAGGCAAGACAGTAAGAGTAAGCTAGTGTGGGCCAAGCCGTTTTTTACATCCACTATTTCAGACCACTGCAACAGTTACAGGTTAGCCACTGCTTTGGGAGATAACTGCTTTTTACTCTATGCATGGCATGTGATCTACAGTTCACATGCCTCGAAATGAAAATGCTCCTTACCAAGTATGCATCTGTTCTTGGCATGTAGAGCTGTAGAATCGCATGCGCCCACCTGCCTCCTGGGTACCTATATCTGTTGCAGTTCCGTCTTAATTAGATACATATATACATTTGGATCTCTTACTACTCTTACTACCATGATCACTCTCTGCGGCAAACAGTCTAACAATAGAGTTCAAGTCAATGCGTGCTATCGCCGAAAGGAGTCCCCTACCTCGTGACTGGAAAAGACTTCTTCGAACAAAAACTAAGTGCAAACATCTGGACCAAACACTAGATGGCAGGCTATGCTCAGCATGTGACTCTACAGCTCTACATGCCAAGAACAGATGCATACTGGCTGAGTAGCATGTTCCTTCTCTAAGGACCATACTGGACCTCAGACCCCTCAACTACATCCGCTCAGAACATTTCCACAAGGTCACTCTGCAGGATGTCATCCCTCTACTGCAGCAATGCAGCTTCATGACTGCAATCTATATTCGGGGAGTCTACTTCCACATACCCATTCATTCAACATTAATACTAACTACGATTCGCAGTCAACATTATCAGTTCAGTTTTACCTTTTGTTGTCACCATTGTCTACAGTATAGTCACAAATGCTTTGCTGTAGTAGCCACCCATCTCTGAAGGAGTGCTTCGGCAATAAATGATGGACGAAATGCTGAATAAATCAAACCTTCTTCCCAGTCAAGAGATCTGGTTTACATCCATTGTTCTTTTGCTCGCTGCGCCACCCCAGTTTGGACCAAGCCATATGCAAATCGGTCTTGACCCAGCTTCTCATGAGCAGTCTAGCCAGAACTGCCAAGCCGTGTCCTCCCTGGACGAAAACCAACATCATGGGTCCGGTTTCTGGGTAGATCACCCCTCATCAGCTAGGCTAACTCTCCCTCAGGTGGGTGGCATATTAGAGGGAGTAGCCACTGAAGGAAGCTGGATTTCTGTTTCAGTTACACCTTCAACTTTTTGCTAGACTACTAATGCATTTTGACTTGATGTGTTCTGGGTCCCTGCCAATCAGTTTCCCAGGGTCTGTATTCTTTCCCAAAACTGTACCTTGTACCCCCAATTGGCACCTCTCTGGCCACATGTCAGTCCCTTGTAAAAGGTCCCATGGTTACTGTGACCAGGGAAGGCCTCTAAGGGCTGCAGCACTTATTGTGTCACCCTTAGAGGCCCTGTACCTTCTCGCGTTCTTTCTGGTGCAGAACAAAGTGAAGATTTGCCCATGAATAGACACTGTAGGGTAACGGGGCTCCAGCACCTGTGGCTGGCCTATGCCAGTGGGTACAGGGCCTCCATGGGTGGCACAATAAGTGCTGCACCCCTTGCAGGCCCTCCCTGGCCACAGCGCCCTTGGTACCTATGGTACCATTTACAAGGGACTGACCTGTGGCCAAAGAGTGCCAATTGGGTTTTGTCTTAATGCAGTTTAGGAAAGAACATAGGCCCTGGGTATCTGGTTGGCAGGAACCCAGGGCACCCTCAAAGTACATCAACAGTTTGGCAAAAAGTGGGGGCAACCATGCAAAAAGAGGGCACTTTCTTACACCCATCCATTCTGCTCTTCTTAAAGATTGTGAGGATCAAGGCTGTTAACTTTTATGGCCCTAGTTTTCCACACCAATGATCGGTGTTCTTCATGGTTGCGCGCTCCTGGCTTGGAAAGTCGCAAAAAACTGAATGTGCTCACGCCACTTTGGGTGCGAACGTCGCCTCCTTGCGTGCATGGATGCTGCAAACACACAAATTTCTGGATCCAGTCTGTCGCCTGGGGAAAATGTTAAGGTAAGGAATCTGCGGGTCAATAGTCGCAAGCAGATATGGTGTAGGAAACTTGACTATTGTTGCAGTTACCCCTACTCTATTTCAACTTTTATAGCTACTAATGCTGATTTTTCGACTGACCGTGTACTGAGGCCTTTTAATCGGACTACAGTGCTCTTTCCCTAAAACAAGGTAAAGTCTAATTTTGCTACTGTTGGCAAAGGACTTTCGCACCCCTGTAAGTTCCTAGTAAATGGTACCCAGGTGCCTAGGGCAGGGGTACTAAAGAGAGGTCCCCAAGGGCTGCAGCTTATGTTATGCAGGCTGCGTGACGTTGTGCAAAACTGGAGGGCAAACACAACACACTTGTGTGTCATGCCAATGTTTCTGCATCTAATATGTAAATCCCCTCTATACCAGGACTTGGAGCCCAAAGGCAGGGTGCATTGTATTTAATGCAACTCTTATTTGCATGTGCAGATATGTACTTTTGATGTCTAGTTCTACTGCTAGACGTTGCAGTTGAGCAGGGAAGCCATCTTAAGGTATGTACTGTGCACTGGTGAAAGTTCCGCCATCTGCGTCGTGGCTTCACTGAAGCATGTAGTGTTTGGTATCAAGCACCTCATATTAAAAAATCCACACTGATTCCAGTGTCCGATTTATTAATACATGCACTCAGTGGGCACCTTAGAGGTGCTCCCTGAAAACCAAACAGCTTCTGATGTGTAGGTGGACTAATTTCTGGCACCTGAGGCACTTTTCTGACCTCCTATTGTGATAAACTTTTGCTTTCAAGAGATCAGAAACAAACTCTGTCCGGGTAAAGTGTGTCGCTCTCCCTCCCACAGGATGACCTAATGATTAGCCTTACTAGGCCGGCAAGCTTCAAAGAAGTTGCTGCCTTCAAAAATGCAAATCTGCTTCCTCTCACAGGAGAGGAAGCCGACCCTCCCGATGTCTGAACTCCTTAGCACCTGGACAGGTTGTAAAATTATCCAGGCTGGCAATCCCACTATAAGGCTAGTTCCACACCTAAGGTGGCCTAGCTTGATGTGGGTACTACTTTTCAGAAGTGGCCTCTATTTTGGCACACTTAGGTTATGGCCACCTCCCACAGGCAGTGGTCATAAAGGGGCATAGTGACCCTAGGGTAAGTAGCCCATTGGCTACTACCTCTCAACGCCCCTAAATTGAGTATTTTGGGGCCCTCTTTCTGCATGGTTGCCCCCACTTTTTGCTAAATTGCCTATGTTCTTTCCCTAGAACTGCATTGAAGCAGCAATGGGCCTGGGGAAGTTCACAAAGGTGGCAAGCCTTTGAAGCTTCCCCTTAATAGACCCTGCCCATTTTTCCATCCCAGGGGGCCAGCCAGAAACATGTCTGGTTGTGGCTTCTGGCGAGCAGCCACTCAGCCTGGACACTAGTGTTAGGTCGTTTTCAGGGGGCCACTCTAAGATGCTCTGTGTGCATTTTTCATTAAAATCACACACTGGCATCCTTGTGGTTTTAATGCGCTGAGAAGTTTGATACCAAACCTCCCAGTTTTTTCAGTAAAACCATTATGGTACAGTTGAGTTAGTAATGACAAACTCCCAGCACCATATACTCTTAATTGCATTACTGCACTTAAATATCTAAGAATTGCCCTAGACACTGTAGGGGTACAAGGTTCATGCACCTCTACCCTCACAACTGGTATAGTGCACCCAGCTAGGTGGGTGGCTGACCTATGCCAGCGCAGTTGGTTGTAGACGTGGCACACAGGGATGTGTGCTATGTCGACACTTCACTTCTGCATCAAAATATGCAGCCTGCGAAGGCAGTGTGTAAAGGTACAGGGCCTCTAAGAGTGGCACAATAAGTGCTTCAGCCTTAAAGGCCCTTCTTTGGCCACAATGCCCTTGGTATCTGTTGTACCGTGTACGAGGGTCTGCCCTGTGGCCAAAAAGTACCAATTGGGTTTTGTCTTCAATGGAGTTTAGGGAAAGAACATAGGCCCTGGGTACATGTTTGGCAGGTGCCCAGGGCACACTTAGTCAAAGTACATCAGCGATTTAGCAAAAAGTGGGGGCAACCATGCAAAAAGAAGGCACTGTTCGAGGCATATGGGCTGCTGAATTCATATCTGTGCATAGATCGCCACCTAATGTTGGGTCCGGATAATCGCACATTGTTGTCCTGGAAGAGTCTTCGAAGTATCACGAGATAGGTGGCTCCTCCCCTGGACTACAGTGCGCATGGGCATCGACTCCATCCTCAGATTGTTTTTTTCCGCCATTGGGTTCGGATGCATATTGGTTCACTCAAGTCTGAATCGATATAAAAGTTTCTTAAGGCCAAATGGTCTTTCGTTTTTCCGTCGGTATTTTCTTGCAATCAGTGCCCAGTTCTGTTCCAGCTCAGTTCCAGAGCCGGATATCCAGAAGAGCCGCATGCTTTTCGACGCTGAAGACCTGGTCGACACCAGAGGCCTTATCGACGACCCATCATGGAACGGAGCCCGTTCAAGAGATGTCCCGTGTGCAACTCCAAATATCCCCACATCGACGTCCACCCGGTGTGCAACAAGTGTCTGTCGCCGGACCATGATGAAGCCAGCTGCATGGCTTGTTCCCGTTTTCGATCCTAGAAGACGCTTCTGCATCGACGCGCTGCGCGCAAGGTTGCCCAGCAGACTTCACCGGAGCCAGTGGACATCTTCGATGCCGGGGATGATGACGGAGCAAAGCTGGAGGTTCGAGAGAACCTGTCTGAGCCCGCGCCGGAGGTCGACTCCAGCTACGACGCTGATGTTGAGATGCTCGATGCGGAAGACGTCGTGGACGAGGTAGGAGACGACGATGGGGCCTTGAAGGCCATGGAAGATAGCTCGAGCGAGGAGCTATGCCCACAAACTGACACTGGGGCCGAAACGCTTCATAAGGCTCAGGTCGAGGGATCGCTACAAGGCCTTACCCAAGATCTTCCAATAAGTTCTACGGCCCCGCCTTCGGACATGTCTAAGGAGCCGCAAATAGCGAAACCGAAAGTGAAAGCTCCGGTATCGACGCAACCAAAAGCACTTGTGACTACATCGAAACCGAAGTGCGTATTGCTTTGGTCGGCTCTAAGTCCTCGGACCTGTCGGGCACCGACTAAGCAGTAGAGCGTTATCGACCCCAAGAGACCGCTGAAGGGCGTTGAGACGATGTCTAGAACGCCGAAGGCAAAGGTCAAGGCAATCGACCCGAACAAGTCGGCGCTGAAGACAGTCGACACCGACAAAGGACTCTGTGATCAGAAGGTTCTCGAACCTCTGCGTCAGTCGGACAAGGCCAAGAGCGGTACAACCCCCAAGTCCACGCCTGGTGGTGCCTCGAAGGATTCAGTCGACGCAGCTGTCCGCCTCCTTCTCGAAGCAGGTGGCAGACTCCCTAAAGCGCATCAAGGACAAGGCTTCAGCTGTCTGGCCTAAGGATCCTCCACCTTCGAAGCCTGCCGATAAACCTCAAACGACGTCGGCGCCCATCCACTTCACGCTGCCACTGAAAGTGGTGCCGAAGGCTTTCGCCCCTAAAATGGCCGTCTACGTGCCCAAGAAGGTGTCCACGGTGCCGAAGCCGACAACTTTGGTCCTGGCCTCAAAGCATCGACAAGCCTTGTTGGAAGAGCAACAGGAACAGTTTATCGATGCCGAGACAGGCAGACTTTCTCTTTATAACCGAAAGATCGCCCTGGAACAGCCAATGGAGTCCTATGAAATACCACTAAAGGAGGATGATTATACTACAGCACCTGTTCTTGTAGAACCTGTATCTCCACGTGGCCATGATGTCTCGCCCACTTATTCAGATGTGGACACTGGGGAAGGTGATGATGACTAATACAACTATCCTGTAGACACTGATCCAGATGATACAAATGAACCCTGGGCAGATGCTGCTGACCCAGGGGATCCACACACTGCCCCAGACACTCGTGTATGCTGTGAAAACGTTGCCTACTGAGGATTCAGCAGCGTTTAATGCCCTCATTGAAAGGGCAGCCAAGAATCATGACTTCCAGCTCCATGCTGACCCCATTGAAGTAGACTTTCTTTTCGACACCTTTTCCACCTCAGAGAGGTCTGTCAAGACTCTGCCTATGTTGAAGGGTGTCTTGAAGCATGCTGGGGAAATATTTAAGGAGCCTACGAGTGCCAGGGTGATGAACCCCAGGATTGGAAAAAAAGTACAAACCTGCGCCTGGAGACCCTACTTACATTAAGGGACAGTTGCCGTTGGACTCTCGTTGTTTCAAATGCCCGGAAGAGGGCTAATTCACAAACGGGTGATGCTCCTCCCCAGATAAGGAATCTAAGGTGTTCGAGGCATCAGGGAAAAGGGTAGCAGCTCAAGCGGCCAATATCTGGCGCATTTCAAACACTCAGGCACTCTTAGCCAGGTATGACAGGGCCCATTACGACACACTGAAGACCCTGTTACAGCACCTACCAGATGAATATAAGGAGGCAGCTGAGATGCTCATCCAGGAAGGGAAGCTCATGTTCGAGGCATGTGGGCTGCTGAATTCATATCTGTGCATAGTCCGCCACCTAGTGTTGGGTCCGGATGATTGCACATTGTTGTCCTGGAAGAGTCTTCGAAGTATCACGAGATAGGTGGCTCCTCCCCTGGACTACAGTGCGCATGGGCATCGCCTCCATCCCCAGATTGTTTTTTTCCGCCATAGGGTTCGGATGTGTTTTCGGTTCCCTCCTTCGGAACCGATAGTTGTTCGATTTTACTTGAGACCAGAAGGTCTTTAGGCTGGGCGTCGGTATTGTTGCGTTCGGGTTTTCTTACTGACTCTCAGCTCCAATCTCCTACTGCCCTTCCACGTGCTTCGACGCGGACGGGCCTACACTACCACTTTCACTATGGAGCGGACTCCATTCAAGAAGTGTCCGCTGTGTCACTCCAAATATTCGCACCTCTACGTGCACCCCGTGTGCAACACATGCTTGTCACCGGATCACCGTGAAGACACCTGCATGGCGTGTTCAAAGTTTAGGAGTAAGAAAACTTTGAAGATTCGCCGGGCTAATCGACTCCAGGCACAGTTGTCGGCTTCGGCGCCCCCGTCCTGATGACATCTTTCAGGAATCGGTCGAGGAAGGGGACAGCGTACAAAAGTCGGACTCTGAACCCGCGTCCGAGGAAGAAACCTACGACGCGGATGAGGAAACCTGCGACGAAGTCTCCGGTGAGGTAGGGGACGACGAACTGATTTGTGCCACGATGGAGGATAGCTCTGAAGAAGAGCTTCCCCAACCGGACTCCGGGGTTGCCCCCCGTCATACGGCCCAGGTCGAGGGATCGCCTTCGGGCCTTACCCAAGATCTTTCTATGAGTCCTACGTCCCCGCCTCCAGGCCCGGTCACGGACATTTCTAACAAGAAAACGAAAGTGAAGCCAACTGGTCCCGCACCCTCTGATGCGAAACCGAAACCGAAAGTGGCGTTGGTAAAGAAGGTTCTGGAGGCGTCAACTTCCAAGACAACCAAAATGGCCGACTCGAAGAGCCACGCCAAAATGGCCGACCACAAGAGCCGCGCCAAAATGGCCGAATCCAAGCCCTCTGGGTCGGCGCCGAAGGTGAAGGCATCCGACGCGGCTGCGTCGGCACCGAAAGGGGTCGCGGACCCGAAACAGGCTTCGAAGAAGCGTCACGCGGATGGTGCGCCGGGCCATGGGGCGTCGGCACCGAAGAAAAGGCCTACCGGCGACCGGACTCTCGGAGACGAAGAGTCGCTCGCGACGGTTCAGCCCTCGGCATCCCTTACAAAGAAGGTGGGAGAATCCTTGAAGCGGATCCAACAGTCCACTGTTGTTCCCAGCCAGGACACTGTAGTGCCTAGGCCCACGCCGAAGCCTGCCAAGGAACAAACGCCAATCCGTTTTACCCTTCCTCCCAAGTCGGCGCCGAAGGCCTTCGCGCCTAAGCAGAGCGGACACTCTCAGGAGGTATTGACGCCGAAAGCTGCCTTGGTGGTGTCGAAGCTTCGGCTCCAACCGCTCGCGGTGGAGGAACGTCGGGAGGTGACCATCGACGCCAACACCGGAAAATTGTCGCTCCTCAAACGGAAAATTACGTCGGAGCCGCCATTGGAACCCTTTAGGATTCCACTTAAAAACAAAAAGTACTCTGCGGACTCTTCGGCTCTGATGGAACCTCTGTCTCCACAAGCCATGGAACACTCGCCGGCCCATTCCCCAGTGCCTGGTGTGGACGAGGAGGACGATGAGTACAACTATCCTGCGTACTCTGATCCGGAAGAGGAGCAGGTGCCCTGGACAGCAGGAGGCGACGTGGACGACCCGCAGTCAGGCCAGGACACTCAACTTTTCGCCGCAAAGACGTCGCCGACAGAGGACTCGGCGGCGTTTAATGCATTAATAGAGAGGGCAGCAGCGAACCATGACGTCGAACTGCACTCAGACCCTGTGGATGCGGACTTCCTAGTCGACACCTTCTCGGTAGCCGAAAAACAAGTCAAGACGCTACCAATGCTCAAAGGGGTGCTGAAGCATGCTCAGGAAGTATTCAAGGAGCCCACCCGGGCGAGGGTGGTCAATCCTCGCATCGACAAAGTATAAGGCGGCGCCCACGGATCCCACGTATATTAAGGGACATTTGCCATTGGACTCCCTGGTGGTGTCCAACGCTCGGAAGAGGGCGAATTCGCAGACTACTGGTGATGCTCCTCCCCCAGACAAAGAGTCAAAGATCTTTGAGGCATCAGGCAAACGTATTGCTGCACAGGCAGCAAACATCTGGAGGATCTCTAACACTCAAGCCCTGCTTGCTCGTTATGATAGGGCCCATTATGACACATTAGAGGCCATCCTGCAACACTTGCCTGACCAATACAAGGAGGCGGGGGAGATGCTCATTCAGGAGGGTAAACTTATTACTAATGCATCCATCAAATGTGCCCTAGATGTGGCAGACACTGCCTCCAGGGCTATCAATACAAGCGTGTTACTTAGACGCCATGCCTGGCTTCGAATTTCTGGGTTCAAACCCGACATACAAACCACAATACTGGGGCAAACAGTGAATCCTGACCATCTGTTCGGCCCTGAGGTGGATGCCTCCCTAGAAAAGATGAAGAAAGACACCGAAACTGCCAAGTCTATGGGGGCTTTACAAAGTCAGCAGTTTCGGGGTGGTTCCTTTCGCCGCTCAAATTCAAGAGGCACCTCAAGAGGTCAGGCATCCCAGTCCCCGCAATACTACAAGGGTAACACCCAGTCCTCGTATAACAACAACAAGGGCAGGGGTGGCTACAGAGGCAATAATATCAAAGGCAGGGGACGTGGAAACAATGCCTCCAGGTCCACCGCCTCCAACAAGCAGTGACGTCTTGTCACTTCCCCCCGATCACACGACACCTGTCGGGGGGAGACTCCAGCAGTTCCTGCCGGCGTGGAGGTCCATCACCACGGACAGGTGGGTGAGGTCTCTTATCCAGTACGGGTACTGTCTAGAACTTACGTCCATTCCACCGGACATACCGCCAAGAAGCCGTGCTATGTCCGACGAGCACTTGACCTTGTTGCAGCAAGAAGTACTGGTCATGCTGCAAAAAGGGGCGATAGAGCTCGTTCCATTGCAAGAACGGGGAACAGGGGTTTACTCCCTGTATTTTCTGATCCCCAAAAAGGACGGATCGCTCAGGCCGATCCTGGACCTCAGGCCCCTGAACTGGTACATCAACTCGGAGCACTTTCATATGCTCACGTTGCAGCAGGTGCTGCCCCTGCTTCAACGGGGGGACTTCCTAGCAACGCTGGATCTGAAGGATGCCTATTTCCATATTCCCCTGCATCCTTCACACAGAAAGTACCTCAGATTCAAGATCTTAGACCAGCATTACCAGTTCAGGGTCCTGCCGTTCGGGGTCACCACGGCGCCAAGAGTCTTCACCAAATGCCTAGCGACTGTGGCAGCGCATCTCCGTCGCCAGCACGTCCATGTCTTTCCATACCTAGACGACTGGCTTATTCAGGCAAAGACGGAACAGCAGTGCGTAGACCACGTGTCACGCACCATTCACCTCCTGCACGATCTGGGATTCTCTCTGAACTACCCAAAGTCCCATCTCCAGCCCGCCCACGTGCGACAGTATCTGGGCGCGACAATCGACACTCTGGCAGCCACTGCGCAGCCGAGTTCGGTGAGAATCGCCAGTATCCAGGCGCTGATCCAACGATTCAGACCCCAGACCTCGCTTCCAGCAAAGGTGTTCATGCAGTTGATAGGCATGATGGCCTCCTGCATTTCCATTGTCCCGCACGTGAGACTACATATGCGTCCGCTTCAGGAGTGCCTGGCACGTCAGTGGACTCAGGCTCATGGGCAACTGACAGACCTAGTGTTGGTGAGCGGTCGGGCATACAACTCTCTGCATTGGTGGAATCCACTGAACCTTTGCAAGGGCCGACCATTCCAAGAGCCTGTTCCACAGATCATCCTGACAACGGACGCTTCTCTCCAGGGATGGGGAGCGCATGTACTCCATTACACGGTGCAGGGACTATGGACTCTTCAGCAAAGGAAGATGCACATCAATGTGTTGGAACTGATGGCAATCTTCATGGCCTTAAAGGCGTTCAAAGTACATCTGTGCAACAAGGTCGTGTTGATCCGGACGGACAACATGACGGCCATGTACTACATCCAGAAGCAGGGGGGAACACACTCTCCACAGCTGTCTCATCTGGCTCAGAGCATGTGGAAGTGGGCCATTCAGAGGAACATCTTCCTCATGGCAGAACATCTCCCAGGCAAAGACAACCAGATGGCGGATCTGCTCAGCAGACACAGCCATCAGATGCACGAGTGGGAGTTACATCCATCAGTACTCCAACCGTACTTCCAAAGGTGGGGTCATCCAGAGATAGACCTGTTCGCCACAAAGGAGAACGCAAAATGCCAAAGCTTCGCCGCCAGGTTCCCACACCCCCAATCACAGGGCAATGCGATGTGGATGAACTGGTCAGGCAGATTTGCGTACGCTTTTCCCCCAGCACCTCTGATACCGCTGGTGGCACGCAAGCTCAGGCAACACTCGATGACGCTCATCCTGGTTGCTCCAACGTGGGCTCGCCAACCATGGTACACCACGTTTCTGGAACTCTCCGTGGTACCGCATCAAAGGCTTCATCTCACTCCCAGCCTCTTGACGCAGAGCCATGGCGACATTCAGCACCCAGATCCGCAACAGCTCAACCTGGCGATCTGGCTCCTGAAGTCCTAGAGTTTGGCTACCTCAATCTTCCTTCCGATTGCATGGACATCATTCGGGAGGCGAGAAAGCCCACTACTAGAGCTTGTTATGCGGCTAAATGGAAGAGGTTTGTCGTCTACTGCGTGGAGCACAACATTGACCCGCTAGACGCTTCCATTCAAAACATCATATGTTACCTCTTTCACCTGTATCGGTGTAATCTAGCTTACTCTTCCATCCGCATTCACCTGTCGGCTATGGCAGCATACCTCCAGAATAGGCAACACCTGTCACTCTTTAAGGTCCCTGCTATCAAGGCTTTTCTGGAAGGACTCAAAAGAGTCATTCCACCAAGGACTCCACCAGCTCCGGAATGGAACCTCAATGTGGTTCTTACAAGGCTGATGGGTCCTCCCTTTGAGCCACTACACTCTTGCGAGCTGCAGTTTCTGACCTGGAAGGTGGCGTTCTTGGTAGCAATCACATCGCTACGGAGGGTTAGCGAACTGCAGGCGCTCACCATCCAAGAACCCTTCTTCCAGGTCCATGCCAACAGGGTGGTGCTCCGCACTAACCCTAAGTTCTTACCCAAGGTGGTCTCGCAGTTTCACATAAACCAAACTATTGAATTGCCGGTGTTCTTCCAAAACCCGGAGACGCTGGCGGAGCGGATGCTCCACACCCTTGATGTGAAGAGAGCCTTGATGTATTATGTGGACAGGACAAAAGATTTCCGCAAAACCAAACAACTTTTTGTTGCTTTTGCCACACAACACAAGGGTAATGCAATCTCCAAAGCAGGGATAGCTAGATGGATAGTAAAGTGCATTCAGATCTGCTACGCTAAAGCAAAGCGCACTCTCACTATACCACCGAGGGCCCACTCCACTAGGAAGTTGGGGGCCTCTGTGGCGTTCTTAGGTAACATTCCCTTAGAAGACATATGTAGAGCAGCCACATGGTCTACCACTCATACTTTCACCAAGCACTACTGTGTAGACGTGCATTCAAAACAGGCAGCTGTTGGTCAGGCTGTTCTAAAAACACTTTTTCAGACTGCTGCAGCTGGCACGGGCGGCCGCCGCTAATGGAGGGACTGCTATGTATTCTATGCACAGATATGAATTCAGCAGCCCACATGCCTCGAACTGCAAATGCTACTTACCAGTATGCATCTGTTCTTGGCATGTAGGGCTGCTGACATTCATATCGCCCACCCTCCTCCCCGGCGCCTGTAGCAGCTGCAGTATGTATTCATATACAAACATATGCTCATAGCATGGTCATCACTCACTTCTTCACTCCATCTCTGCCTATGGCTAAAAACAATCTGGGGATGGAGGCGATGCCCATGCGCACTGTAGTCCAGGGGAGGAGCCACCTATCTCGTGATACTTCGAAGACTCTTCCAGGACAACAATGTGCAATCATCCGGACCCAACACTAGGTGGCGGACTATGCACAGATATGAATGTCAGCAGCCCTACATGCCAAGAACAGATGCATACTGGTAAGTAGCATTTGCAATCAAATGCTTCTATCAAATGTGCACTGGACGCAGCAGACACCGCGGCCAGAGCTGTTAACACTAGTGTCATGTTGAGACGACATGCCTGGCTCAATCTCCGGGTTCAAGCCAGAGATACAGACCACTGTTCTAAATCAGACAGTAAACCCTGATCATCTCTTTGGCCCAGAGGTGGACACCACCTTGGAGAAAATCAAGTAAGACACTGAGACTGCAAAGTCTATGGGGGCTCTACAGTCGCAGCAGTTCAGGGGCGGTTCTTTTCATCGCTCAAGCAATAGAGGTGTTTCCAGAGGCCAGCTGTCCCATAACACACAGTACTATAAAGGTGGCGCGCAGAACACATACACCAAACAAAGTAGAGGTGGTTATCGTGGAAACTGCACCAAAGGCAGAGGTCGTGGAAAGAACAGCTCCATGTCCTCCGCCACTAACAAACAGTGACGCCTTGTCACTGCCCCCCGACCATACAACACCTGTCGGGGGGGGGGGGGGGGGGTTCCTGCCAGTCTGGAAGTCCATCACCACAGACAGGTGGGTCACACAGCTTATCCAGTACGGTTATTGTCTGGAGTTAACATCCACTCCACCCAAAATACCCCCAAGACACCGTCCTATGTCCACAGAGCATTTGCACTTATTGCAGCAGGAGGTACTCGTCATGCTGCAAAAAGGAACAATCTAGCTCATGCCTGTGGAAGAAAGAGGCACAGGAATTTAATCACTGTACTTCTTGATACCAAAAAAGGACGGGTCCCTCAGACCCCTCAATCAGTACATTCTGTCGGAGCACTTTCACATGCTAACACTGCAGCAAGTCCTACCGTTGCTCAGTCAGGGAGATTTTCTCGCAACATTAAATCTGAAGGATGCGTATTTTCATATTCCGCTGCACCCGTCACACAGAAAATACCTCTGGTTCACCATCCAAAATCAATATTACCAGTTCAAGGTCCTACCTTTCGGAGTCACCACGGCACCAAGGGTGTTTACAAAGTGCCTGCCGACAGTGGCGGCACACCTACGGAGACAGTCCATTCACGTCTACCCTTATCTGGACGACTGGCTAATCCAGGCAAAGTCTGCCCAGCAGTGTACCGCCCACATGTCCCTCACCATTCACCTTCACGATCTGGGATTCTCACTGAATTAACCAAAGTCCAACCTGCCCACATACAGCAGTATCTGGGTGCGACGATAAACACTCTGGCAGCCAAAACACAGCCAAATTCAGTGAGGGTCAGCAGCATTCAATCGCTGATACAGAAATTCAGACCTCAACGCTCGCTTCAGGCACGAGTGTTCATGCAGTTGATAGGCATGATGGCCTCCTGCATCTTCATAGTCCCGCACGCAAGACTACATATTCATCCGCTTCAGGAGTGCTTAGCACGTCAGTGGAATCAGGCTCACGGACAGTTAAAAGACCTAGTGTTGGTAACCGGTCATGCATACAACTCTCTGCATTGGTGGAATCCGCACAACCTTTGCAAGGGACGACCGTTCCAGGAGCCTGTGCCACAGATCATTCTGACGACGGAGGCATCTCTCCAGGGTTGGGGAGCTCATGTACTCCAGTACACTGTGCAGGGACTATGGACAACGCAGCAGAAGAAGATGCACATCAACGTTCTAGAACTGATGGCTATCTTCATGGCGATGAAAGCATTCAAAGTACATCTGTGCAACAAGGTCGTGTTGATCCGGACGGACAACATGACTGCCATGTACTACATCCAGAAGCAGGGAGGTACACACTCTCCACAGTTGTCTCATCTGGCTCAGAGCATGTGGAAGTGGGCCATTCAAAGGCATATCTTCCTCATGGGGGAACACCTCCCGGGCAAGGACAATCACATGGCGCACCTGCTCAGCAGGTACAGCCACCAAATGCACGAGTGGGAGATACATCCATCAGTACTCCACCCGTACTTCCAAAGGTGGGGTCATCCAGAGATAGACCTGTTCGCCACAAAGGAAAACGCCAAATGCCGAAGCTTTGCCGCCAGGTTTCCACACCCACAGTCGCAGGGCAATGCGATATGGATGAACTGGTCAGGCAAATTTGCGTACGCTTTTCCCCCAGCACCTCTAATACCGCTGGTGGCACGCAAGCTGAAGCAACACTCGATGACTCTCATCCTGGTTGCTCCAACGTGGGCACGCCAACCATGGTACACCACGTTTCTGGAACTATCCGTGGTACCGCATCAAAGGCTGCACCTCACACCCAGGCTTTTGACGCAGAGCCATGGCGACATTCAGCATCCAGATCCGCAACAGCTCAACCTGGCGATCTGGCTCCTGAGGTCTTATAGTTTGGCTACCTCAACTTACCTCCTAACTGTATGGACATAATCAGGGAGGCAAGGAAGCCCACCACCAGAGCCTGCTATGCGGCGAAATAGAAGCGGTTTGTCATTTATTGTGCAGACCACAACATCAACCCGCTAGACTCATCTATTCAAAACATCATTTGTTATCTTACATCTATACAAATGTAATCTGGCCTAGGCTTCCATTCGTATAAATTTATCCGCAATGGTGGCTTATCTCCAAAACAGGCAACATCTCTTCTTTTTCAGAGTGCCTGCCATCAAAGTCTTTCTGGAAGGACTCCAACAAGTCATTCCTCCACGGACCCCATCAGCTCCCGAATGGAACCTAAATGTGGTCCTCACAAGACTGATGGGTCCACCTTTCGAGCCTCTGCATTCATGCGAGATTCAGTTCTTGACATGGAAAGTGGCTTTCCTGATGGCGATTACGTCGCTACGACGAGTTAGTGAACTCCAGGCACTAACTATCCAAGAGCCATTCATACAGATCCATCCCAACAGGGTGGTGCTTCGCACTAACCCTAAGTTACTTCCCAAGGTGGTTTCACAGTTCCATATCAACCAGACTATAGAACTACCTGTGTTCTTCCAAAATCCTGAGTCAGTTGCGGAGAGAATTCTCCACACGCTTGACGTCAAAAGAGCCTTGATGTACTACATTGATAGGGCCAAAGATTTTCGGAAGACTAAACTACTTTTTGTTGCCTTTTCGCCACAACACAAAGGCAACCCCATTTCCAAGGCTGGTATAGCCAGGGGGATCGTTAAGTGTATTCAGATCTGCTATCAGAAAGCCAAGCGCACTCTAACGATTCCCCCGCGGGCCCACTCCATCCGGAAGTTGGGGGCCTCCATGGCTTTCCTTGGAAATATCCCTTTAGAAGACATATGTAGAGCAGCCAAATCGTCTACCACACACGTTTACAAAACACTACTGTGTAGATGTGCACTCCAAACAGCAGGCAGCTGTAGGGTAGGCTGTTCTAGAAACACTTTTCCAAACTGCTGGCACAGGCGGCCGCCGTTAATGGAGGGACTGCTATGTATTCTATGCACAGATATGAATTCAGCAGCCCACATGCCTCGAACCGAATATGCTACTTACCAGTATGCATCTGTTCTGGCATGCAGGGCTGCTGACATTCATATCGCCCGCCCTCCTCCCCGGCGCCTGTAGCGGCTGCAGCACTCACAAATACTTCTGGCATGGTCATCATTCACACAGTTACACTCCATCTTTGCCACAATGGCTAAAAACAATCTGCGGATGGAGTCGATCCCCATGCGCACTGTAGTCCAGGGGAGGAGCCACCTATTTCGTGATACTTCGAAGACTCTTCCAGGACAACAATGTGCGATCATCCGGACCCAACACTAGGCGGCGATCTATGCACAGATATGAATCTCAGCAACCCTACATGCCAAGAACAGATGCCTACTGGTAAGTAGGATATTCGTTCTTACACCAACCCTAAATTCCTTCCGAAGTGTTTCTGGTTTACATGTAAACCAATCGGGTGAGTTACAAATTTTTTTGTTCCTCAACCTGATTCTCTGGCAGAACGTGCTCTTCACACGCTTGATATGAGCGTTACTGTACTACATAGATAAGACAAAAGACTTTCGCAAAACTGTTTGTTGCATTTGTTCCACCTCACAAGGGCAACCTATATCTAAATCTGGTATTTCCAGATGGATTGTTAAATGCATTCAAACATGCTATGTGTGAGAGTGCCCTGTTTCTTGCATTGTATGCCCCCACTTTTTGCTGAATTGCTGATGTTCTTCGAGTGTGCCCTGGGATCCTGCTAATCGGGGACCCAGGGCCCATGTTCCTTCCCTAAAATTGCATTGAATCCTATACCCCTCCGACCTACCCATATCAAAGGTCACACGTTAGACCAGATCTGGTCCCTGAACTGTTCTGTGGAGTCCCTCTCAATCTCGCCTTGCACATGGTCTGACCACCACCTGATCTCATTTGCCCTCCCCATTCACCCTCCGACCAAGCCCCCTCGCCCCAAAAACATCTGGGTTCGTGCTTGGGGACGAGTTGATCCGGAAGACCTATCTTCCCTACTCACCACTTCCCTCCCTTCCCTGCAAGGCCTATCCTCCCTCTCCCAGGTCAAGGCCATTGAACAGTGGCTCTCCTCAGGCTGCGATTCTGTTGCCCCTCTAAAACTAATTACCTCTAAGCGAGAGAAGGATGCCAACGGGTGGTTCAACGAAGAGCTCAAGGCCACCAAACTAGCGGTGCGGGCTTGGAGGAGAAATTATTGCCCCTCTCTACGATTATAGTTTATCAACACCTTGACCCAATACAAATAAAGACATCTTGGAGGCTAAAACCACCTACTTCTCCTCCAAAATCCTCGCAGCAGAAAACCAGTCGAAGGAAATCTTTGCGATCGTTCACAACTTGGCGTTTTCAGATAGAACAACTCTAAAGCCTGCCCTGTCCAAAGAACTCTGCCACTCCCTCAATAACTATTTCCTTCAGAAAATAGCTACCATCAAAGCCAACATCCCCCCCCCCCCCCCCTTCCCCCACTTTTGTTGACCCCCAGTGTCCCCCTCCTAAGGGAGAACTCACCACCCTCCCCCCTCTAACTAAGGAATCTCTGACTTCCTTAGTACCCCTTGTCAAATCTGGCTCTCCACTAGACCCCTGTCCTGCCCATATTCTCCGCCACATCTTTATCACCTGTCCAGACCCCCCCCCCTTCACCTCCTCAATAGCTCCCTTTCTCAAGGCGTAGTACCGAACCCCCTAAAATCTGCGGTAATTGTACCCATCCTGAAAAAGCCGGGCGCGGACCCCTCAATCCCTGCCAACTTCTGACCCATCTCCCTCCTGCCATTCCTGGCAAAGGTGCTCGAGCGCCAGGTCACCTGCGCTCTGAGCTCCTTTGTGGAGAAGCATGGAGCTCTTGCCCCCCATCAGGCCGGGTTCCCGCACACACTATGGAGTCCGTAGTCATCTCGGTCCTGGACAACCTCAGGGAGGGTATGGATACCAACCAGCCCCAGGCCTTGGTGCTCCTCGATCTCTCAGCCGCTTTTGACACGGTGGATCATACCATCTTGCTTTCCCGTGTCAAGGCGGCGGAGATCGGGGGCACCGCTCTGGTCTGGCTATCCTCCTTCCTGAGCGACCGCACCCAGGCTGTCCGCCTGGGTGACTTTACTGCGGCCGTTTGGAAAGTTCAGTGCGGGGTCCCCCAAGGCTCTTCCCTTTCCCCTCTTTTGTTTAATCTTTATATTGCCCCTCTTATCTTTTCTCTGCAACAAATGGAGGTCGCCGTATTCAATTATGCGGATGACCTCCAGCTTGTTTTCAATCTGTCTTCTTCCCCTTCTTCTGTTCTAAATTTCCAATCTATCATGCTCCATATCCGGGACTGGATGAACCACAACCACTTGAAGCTCAACCCAGACAAGACCGAGCTGGTGTTGACGGGTGGTTCATCCAGCCCCTGGTCCTCTTTATTCTGGCCCCCCTCTCTTGGCCCTCCACCTACCCCCTCTACCTCAGTCAAAACACTAGGCATAAAACTTAATTCTCAACTCACTCTTCACTCCCAGGTTAGCTCTGTGGTTTCTTCTTCCTTCTTATCACTGCGTACCATATGCAGGGTGTCCCGTTTTTTTTTCCTTTACTGCCCTCAAACTGATCATCTTGGCCATGGTGGTTTCCCGCCTGGATTACGGCAACGCCCTATATGCAGGTATTCCTGCATATAGCTTACGGCATCTGCAACAGATCCAAAACCATGCGGCCCGCCTGGTCTTTAAACTCCCGAAATTCCACCACTCCACCCCCCTCTTGAAATCTTTACATTGGCTCCCTGTTCGTGCCCGGGTCCAGTTTAAGCTCGCCTCCATCACCTTTCAGGCTCGACTGGGCTCGGCACTGGCGTTCATCTCATCTGAGATCACCCCTTACGTTCCCACCAGGGAACTTCGCTCATCCACCCAGTCCCTTCTCACCATCCCACGTTACCGGAGAAAGAAATGGGGAGGCTTGAAATTTGCGACCCTTGCCCCGCTCCTCTGGAACTCTCTCCCCCTTGAACTCCGAACCCTCACTCTGTACCCGCAATTTCGGAAACACCTCAAGGCTCATCTGTTCACGAAGTCCTTCAATTAACCCTCCTGCAGTTTGCCCTTGTTTTCTGGCCCCGGTCCTTTGTTAGTTGTAGCGCCAAGAAACCGCTGGTGTATGTGCGCTTTAAAAATAATTTTAAACTTAAACTCAATTGGCCTCTCTGGCCCCATGTCAGCCCCTGGTAAATGGTACCACAGGTACCCAGGGCACTGTGACCAGAGAAGGTTTCTTAGGGCCGCAGCACTTATTGTGCCACCCTTAGAGGTCCTATACCCTGACACACACACTGCCTTTGCAAGCATTGTGTCTTGGTGCAGAACAAAATGAAGAGTCGACATTCCTGGTCTCTGAAGAAGGGACTTAAGGTCCCGAAATGCAATGTCAACTTTAACCATTGTATTGTTGTTTCCGGTTTACAATCGTATTTGAGTATCAGCTGTTATGATACAACTATTGCTTAAGTGATTAAGTCGATCATCAACCTGAATATTTCACGTTGCAAATGAAAATAGATGGAAAGTCTACTTGAACACTTTTTTGTTTACTTCACATATGAAAATTGTTAATTGGTTGTGAATACACTTTGTAAAGACGGTATAACATTGAATTGTTGTGTAAACAGCTTTTCAGGCTCTTGCACTTGATTCATCTTACACACCCCTGTGTGCTATGCCCACAACCACTGCCTTGGCATAGATCAGTCACCCCTCTAGCAGGGTGCATTATGCTGGTGGGAGGGTACAGGGCAAGAAGGAGCCCTGTACCCCTACAGTGCCCAAGTCCGTTCTTGGGCATTGTAAGTGCAGTGCTGCCATTAAAGAGTATATGGTGCTGAGTTAGTCATCCTGAACACCACAACACCATAATGGCTCCACTAGGAAGTTTTGTATCCAACTTCCCAGCACATTAAACCCACACGGATGCCAGTGTGGGGTTTAATGTAAAATGCACAACAGAGGGATTCTTAGAGATGCCTCCTGAAACTCGACCAACTTCTAGTGACCTGACTGAGTGGCTGCTTAGGCTGCCGCCAACAGACATTTTCGGTACCCCTGGGTCGAGAGCCTGCTGCTCTCTGGGTCCTGAAACGAGGTGCCGAGCCCCCAGGATGGGCAGGGTTCACGAAGGGGAAGCTTCAAAGGCATGCTGCCTTTATGAGCCTCCCCAGACCATTTGCTTCCAGCAACTGGCCCCCACTGGTTCTACATCCCCCACGTTGGGCGGGAGAGCCAGCGGGAAAAACAAGTGAGGGAAAGGGGTGTGCCCACCTCTGCCAACTCCACCCCTCTGTTGAGGGAGGCGAGGTGAAGCACAACTGAGTCCCCGCCATCTTGAGGATGGGGAGGACACCACCAACCAGGGACAGGTTCCTGCCCCCCTCCCACTGGAGGGTGGCACAATAGGGTGTGTACCCACCCCAGGGAAGGGACTCTGGTCCCTGCCCTTTACCTACCTGCAACTCCCCTAAATCTAGTATTTAGGGGGCACCCTGAACCTTGCTTCCTCAGATCCAGCCTGACATCAAGAAAAGGACCGAACAGCCGTGCAGCCAGCTAACAAGAGGAAGACACCCACTGACTTGGCCCCAGCCCTACTGGCCTGTCTCCCCTCAAACCTGCTCCTGCAAAATCCTGGTGTCCTGCAGCCAGCAACCTCCGAAACCCTGGAGGACCTGCCTGCCTTCGGAACAGAGTAAAGCTGGTGTACCGGACAATGCCCCAAAACACCCAAAATCAGTTCCTAAGGACAATTCTTCGAAGCCAAGCAAGTCTGGAGTCCGAAGAACATTTTCCCCCAGATCCAAAACAGACTACTATATTTATCCACCCAAAGACTGGTCCTATAGTCACCAAGCTACCTGCCAAGAGGAAACCAGAACATTTACCCCAAATTCCAGTTCCTCCAAAGAAAATTCATATAGCTACTAACACTTCTCTTCCACCTTCACCTTCACCACCTGTTAACCCTAGCATACTAATTTCACCACCACACTCTCCAGATTTACAGGATCGTGATGATTCACAGGGACATGTAGATTTAGATGAAGATGTAATGCCTCCTCAGGTGGTCGGTGTGGGATCAGAGCTTTTAAATTTCATTTTCTTTGGACTCTAAAGTGTTGGTTGTGGCACTAAAATCCCAGACATCCAAAGTAAAACCGTACAATCACTTGAAAATGTTAACATTGCGATACAAATGTATCACCCAAGTCGTTTTGTCTTCACTGCTATTACAGACTGGAGAGCTACTCAAATGAAAGCCTATTCTGACTTTTCTTTATTTAAAAAATAAATGCAAGCATTAAAGCAGAATACATTCTGTGTATCTGTAAAAATCGATTTAATAATAAAGGTATTTATGCTTAACATCCCTTCCATTTTTCTTCTAGGTTGCATATCTTATCCAACAAAATGTAATTCCACCCTTCTGCAACTTACTAACTGTAAAAGATGCTCAGGTCATACAAGTAGTGTTGGATGGACTAAGTAACATATTAAAAATGGCTGATGATGAAGCAGAAACAATAGCCAATCTCATAGAAGAGTGTGGAGGTAAGACTTTACGTTACTGCTTATGCACCAAGTTTTCTTTAAATTTGAGTACTGATCTGTGCATACATTTCTATTAATTCAGCTGTTTTGACACTATTTTTAAACCGAATCTGAAGTATTTCCTGTCTTATGATTCTCTATCTGGGCCATTTTACATACTCGTCTTTCCTTTTTAGGTCTCGCCTGGCGACGCATTGCGAAAGCGCGGTCGCCAGCGAGATCTATTGTCACCGTCTTGCCTTGGAAGGGTGACAGGAGATGGGCACGCGCAGGGCGATAGGAGCTTGTGAATGTGCCCGTGAACACGCACGTTAAGACAAGCAATGTGTATATCTCAAGTCTCACTTCCGTCCTCAGCAGCCTCTTGCTCTTTCATTTTTTTTTTTTATACGCATGTACGCTCCAAGCCGAGAAAGCTGTAAGCTTTGCACATACTGCATGCCCCACTTACCGGCTCTTGTGGGGACGCTGCAGCAACATGCAGGTCTCCGTTTTGCTCACAGGAGCCCTGCCTGAAATCTTGCTTTGGCCGCACCATGCAGCATTTACAAAGGCGGGTTGGGCTCCTGCTGGACTTCGTGTACTATTTTTTTTGCCTTGGGCGCTCTGGCAGCCCCCTCCCTGGGCAGCACGAGCCTTGCTGCAGTTATTAGAGTCCGGCTAATGGGCACGAGCCGCAGGACACGCGAAAGTTACAGGTACCGCACATGCGCGGGCAGCCCTCGCCCTCCCGGGTCTCCTCCCCAGCCCGGATGTGGAGCGACTTTCTGTTTTGCTTGTTATCCTTTTAGTTAGTTCTGTTGGAGTAGACATGGACATACAATGGACTGCTCATTTGTGTCTTAACTAGGATTGCACTATTTTGTGCTCTCCTTACCAAATAAGGATTGGATTTGTAGTTGTTGTACTGTGCAATAAATTACCGAATCTTTGTACACAGGTGTACCAGTGTGGTGGGCATCGCCGCACTACGTTATTCTCTCCGCATTTTGCTGTTAATTTCTCGACTTTTCCAGAGTGCAGTGTTTTTTACTACAGGCATGTAACGTAGCACGCGACGGATACCGATGTTGACTGAGATTTTCATGCGCTAGAGCATAAGATTGACATTATCAAACTAATGTGTCCCCGAGTCTCGTAGGATAGTTTGTTTTGCTATGCGCAAGGTTAATACAACTACTGTAGAGTGCTTTGAGCTCATGTGTATGTCACTCGTGTGTATTATTATTCTTGTTTGAAATGTGTCTGGTTCATTTACGGTCTTCTCTTTCTTCTTCGAAGTACTCTTTTTCACTAGAATTTCGGTTTCTTGTACTACATACACGTGTGTGTGTGTGTGTGTGTGTGTGTACTGAGAAGTACATGGCTCGGTCGATGCTGGAGATCCCTTGACATCTTATTTTGAACCTATACAGGACTTTTATCTGTTTTCTTACCCTGGTGCGTGGACATGGGTTAACACTGGGTTTCACTATGGGACTTTCCCAAGTTTGACAGTGGCGCTGCTTTGCTTCTTTTCAATGCCATTGAACCTATACAGGCCTTTTATCTGTTTTCTTGCCCAGGCTGCAGTGCATAATTCATTAAGTATTTTGGTTTTATGTGATGAGTTATGTTAGCGTAATATGACCAGGACGTATTTGTAATATGTCCTGGAAGGTTGGTGAAGCATGTGATCAGCAGAGTTAATACCCTCTTGTGTAACCGTTTGTGCTACCTTGTGCTTGGCGCTAAAATGTTACGACCTCAGATGGAAATGGCATTTTAGTAGCTGATATTGAGAGCATGAACCACGGGTTGGCCCTGTTGGGATTATTGCTCTCATCTGGTCCTGCAGGTTTCCCATCAGCGACTTTAGGCTTGTCTCAATGTGTTAAGAGTGTTTACAATCTCACTGCGTTGAGTGATTGCTTCTCACTGCTCTGGTCAGTGTAGATTTGTTTTGCCCACTTAGCTACCAGCCCTGTGCAAATAAAGAACATTTGAAGTCTCTTCCTGTAAGTACTACACCACACTGATATTGCAATGCAATAGGTTGTGCAAGTGCGAGAGTTTGAGCTATTGGCATTGTAAATGACCATACCTTTTATTTATGTATTGATTTTGAAAGGCTAAATAAAAGGCATTGTCATTTACAATGCCAGTAGCTTAAACTCTCACAAATGCGAGATCTGTTGCATTGCAAATGCTTGTTGTGGTCTTGCTCTTACCTTTAGAATCCATGTTTGGATTACTGACTGGGATCTTGGAAGGATAATTGGGTCTTCTTGACTCCATGTGGTAGCCGGGCTTAACTAGTTCACTGAAGGTGGTATTGCAGACTCTGAACCGTTGACTTGCCAGTTTACCTCAAAATAGTTTGTCCAGTCTAGATGTTCAAAAATAAACAAAGAATTGCCCAGGTCTCCAACCCTAATCATATCATGTATATTAAGGAACGTGCCTTTTAAGGCTCTACACCGTAGTTTTCAGACACTGTCTGCTTCTATTGTCGTTTGAGCACAGCCTCTTCCATTGTCTAGTTATTAGATCATGTTTTCCTTGGTGCTTGGGTGGACCGAAGTTTGGGGGGGTGGGGGGGTGGGGGGGGGGGGCTGGGGTGTCTAGTGTGTGTGTGTGTGTGTAGGAAGCTGGCTCTGTATATAGTTATACCCTTCACAGTCTGGAAATTCCCCCAGAAGTGTACAGGGCTCAATGTAAACCCAAAGTACTCTCTGGTAGTGTGGGCGAGCAGCCTTAGGCCTAACACAGAGGTGAGTCTAAGACATTTATAGCACACACATGGACCAATAAGGGACAAACGACTCAAAAAGGAGATCCACACAATTCTAGAAAATAGGCTTTGTTTGAGTTTTATTGTCAGACCAAAATCGGCGCAAAAAGAGGAGTACTTTATTCAGGAGCAATACTTTAGTCTTTTAAAAGTAGACAATGCATTGCATTTTTCAAACAGTTAAATGTTATCCTATGGAGGAAAAGAGCAATGTGGTTTTACAGGTAAGTACCTAACTTACAGTTCCAGTCTTCAGGGGTTAAGGCCAGGAGAGGGCAAGGTTCATGTAAGCACAAAGTCTGCTTCACCAGCGGCACAGGGGCGGCTGGGTGCTGATGTCTAATCTGGTAATAGGCCCAATGTGTTTCAATGGAGACTGAGTGCTTGGAGCCACACAGCTTGCAGGTAGGTAAATTGGTTGCAGGGGCCAAGCTTTGGGTATAAGAGCAAGCACAGGGGGCACAAAGCAGCACCAGACCTGTACCACCTGAGTCGGCTGCGTGAAGGGTGCAAACACAGCATCTGGCTCTCAATGTTCTTCAGTGGAGAAACTTGGTTGGACAAATAGGCTGCAGGCGTCGCACCGAAAGCTGCACGAGGGAGACCAGTGACAGCAGAGGTAGGTTGTGGGTCATGGGTGCATCGTCTGTACAGCTCAGCAAGGAGCGGGTCGGGTGGTGTGGGAAGAGACTCTGGATTGATTCTACAGGTGACGAAGTAGAGTCAAGGACAAGTCAGCCAATGCCAGACTTGATGCCAAGATTACAGGGGAACCTGTTCTGGAGTGGTGGCCCACCTGGACAAAGGCTGGAGGCTTTTGGTTCAGAGTGGGCAGCACTTGCGGACTCAAGAGTCCTTAGTGTAGGTTTCTTGGGGACCCATCCACTATCCTCGAGTCTCTGGTCTTTGTTGAAGGGCAGACAGTCTTCCTCTGGAAGTCTGACCCCAGGACAAGCGTCTTCTTTTGCAGAGTTAATATAACTCCCAAAGGTAGCTGTGATATGGCTTTCAGCGCCCACAATGTGATATCCAACTTCTCAGCACATAAAACCCACACTGATGCCAGTGTGGTTTTTAATGAAAAACGCACACTGAGGGCATCTTGGAGATACACCCTAAAAACTAACCTACCTTTAGTGTCCAGGCTGCTTTCAGCTGTAACCACCAGACTGGATTCTGGACTCCTGGGTTGAGAGCCTGCTGCTCTCTGGGGCCTGAAACAATGCACATCCTGGGACGAAGTGCCAAGCCTTCCTCCCCGCTTCCCACAGTGTGGGCAGGGTTCATGGAGGGGAAGCTTCAACGGCTTGCCGGCTTTGCGAGCTTCCCCAGGCCACTTGCTGCTCTCAGCAACTGGTCCCCACAGGTTCTGCCCCCAGCAACTGGGCCCCACTGGTTCTGCCCCACACTTTGGGCAGGAAAAACAAATGAAGAGATATGTGCCCACCTTTGCCAACTCCACCCCTCCGGTGCGGGAGGCGAGGTGAAACACAATTCAGTCTCTGCCATCTTGTAGATGGGGAGGACCCAGCCAACCAGGGACAGGTTCATGCCCCCCCCCCCCCCCCCCCCCCCTTGGAGGGTTTAATAGGGGGTGTACCCACCTCAGGAAAGGAACCCATTGGTCCCTACCTTTTACCTACCTGTAATGCCCCTATATCTATTATTTAGGGGCACCCCTGAACCTTGCTTCCTATACAAGAAGAAAGTACAAGAAGGACCGAACCGCTATGTAGAAGCCAACAAGTCACCCACTGACTTGGCCCTAGCCCTACTGGCCTGTCTCCCCCTCAAACCTGATCCTGCTCCCGGTGTGTCCTGCAGCCAGCCACCTCAAACCCCGGAGGACTTGCCTTCCTTCAACCGCAAAGACTTGGTTTCCTGTGAACACCTGTTTGTCTACAACTTCTGATGGATACATCTGCCAGTGGATTCCTCACATTGTGAATATCCCCCTGTGTCAGCAACGTTCGGAAAATTCTTTTGTAGCACGCCAGCGTGGACGACGTCGTAGGAGCACGGCATCACGCGCGACTCAGACTGAGGCACTGACTCCTTATTAGGCCTACGTCTGCGTGATGACATCCGTTCCCTTTTTTCCGCGTCGTCGAAACTAACTGTTTTGAGGGATCTTCTGTTGTGTTGGTAGTAACTTTATTACTATTGAGAGAGTTCTGTATTCTTTCGGTCTCACGGTCTTCTGTTGTGATGTCGTCGAAGAAGACTGGGTTTAAACCGTGTGGTGCATGTGGAAAGATGATGTCCATCACAGACCCGCATGAGGACTGTCTATGGTGCCTGGGTTCGGATCACGACGTCCAGGGTTGTCGATCCTGTTTGAAGATGAATCCGAAGGCTCTTCGTGAACGTGATGCGAAACTCCTTGTTGCTAAATTAAAGGGTAAGGAAGCCAGGAAGAGTTCGAGATCGAGACGCCCGAAGTCAAGGTCTAGGTCCCGGTCGAGGTCTGCTTTGATGTTGGGACATGTTTCCAGATCATCAAAGAAAAAGCATGAGAGAAGGAAGCATAGTTCAAGGCACCATTTGGGGAAAAGGATCCGATTCGAAAACGAAGTCTGATTCAAAGTCTTCTTCTAGAAGGCATCGTAAAGACATGGTATCTCTCTCTCTTGATCTGAATCCTGAAGGTGATGCCTTGCCTTTGGAGTCGCAGGAGCATTCACCGGCTCCGGTGTCGAATCAGTCTCCAGATCCTTCTCAGTCTCCTGAACATGAGGAGGAAGAGGTTCATGTTCCTCAGGACTCGATGACTCCGGTACACCAACCCGAGGAACAAGAGTCCATTCTGGTGCAGCCTCCTCAGGAGCAGCTGGTGGGTTCGTATCCTCCTTTTCTGGATCCAGAACAGGATCCTTTGCATTTTTTAAAAGCAATGTATGGTGTTTATGCGAGAGCCATGTACCCCTCTAGAGCACCAGCTGGTCCCATGGGTCTGTTGGCATACAATTTGGGGGTTCCCTAAGCTTATGCTTCGGCGCCGTTTCTGCCAGCTCTGGCTCCACCTTTGCATCTCTCGGCGCCGCCGAAGTCATCGACTGTTTACGGCTACACCGGCTCCGGACCGACCTCTAGATCCAGCTTCATGTTCGGTGCCGGCTCCAGCTGCATGTTCGGCGCCGGCTCCAGCTGCATGTTCGGCGCCGGCTCCAGCTGCATGTTCGGCGCCGGCTCCAGCTGCATGTTCGGCGCCGGCTCCAGCTGCATGTTCGGCGCCGGCTCCAGCTGCATGTTCGGCGCCGGCTCCAGCTGCATGTTCGGCGCCTTTGGAGTTGATACCGGATCCGACGACGTCGATTCGAAGAGAGGACGAGGCGTGAAGCACAGCACCTTTTGGAGGAGCAGAGTTATAGGGCAGCTGAAATTGAAGGTGAGCTTCAAGAACAGGAGGATTATTTCGATTATCTGAGAGACGCAAGTTGTCTAGAACCGTCTCTTGATTGGGAGTTAGCCACGGTGTCTGATGCTCCTTCTAAAGATGTGGCTCCCTACCATGTGGTAATTAGAAAAACTGCAGATCTGCTGGAGTTGACATTGTCATCTGCTGAGTAGAAGTCAAACATTTTGCCTGAAGTCCTCCATCTGTGGTTGAGCCTATACTTCCATTTACTAATGCCTTAACTGATCCCATCCTGGAGGTATGGAGTAGGCCTCTTACGGCTCCTGCAGTTTCTAAGGCTGTTGTAAGGCGATCTATAGTGGCTCCTCGTGACCCTGACTTTTTGTCTATTCATCCCTTACCAGAGTTTAGTAGTACAAGCTGCCTGCTCTAAAAAAAAATCTGCAGGTGCTTTTCCCCAGGTACCTGGTGATAAGGATTCTAAAAAGCAGGACCAATCTGCAAAAAAAGTATTCATCTGGCAGCATGGCCCTAAAATCTACAAATGCCATTTGTTTACTGGGTCGTTATATCCATGCCTTGATGGATACTGTTCAACAGTTATCTCATAAGCTTCCCGAGGAGGACAGGAACATTTTTAATGAAGAGGTGTCTGACATGCAGGCTGCTGCTCGGCAGGTCATACAAAGCGGTATGGACACAGCGGATTCAGTGGCTAGAGTCATGGGATCTTCGATTGCCACTAGAAGAGCTGCCTCGCTGAAGACTTAAGAGTTCTCTACAGATGTTCAGGCTGCTTCAATGGATTTGCCCTTTGATGGCTCAAGCCGTTTCGGTAAAGCTGATGCTGCATTTAAAAGGTTCAAAGACAGCAGAGCAACGGCCAGGTTTTTGGGTTTGCAGACTAGAGGCTCTGTGAGCAAAAGATACAGGGGATTTGAAAGATCTTCTTTTCGTCCCTATAAGCAGGCACAGCAGCAAAATCCTTTGTACAAGTCATACAGGAGCAGACCAAGAGCTCGTCCTCGTGGATGTCAGGCCTCCTCCTCCACTACCTCCTCTTCTGCCCACCCCCCTCCTACTACAGCAACGCAGCCCTAGATCTGCCATTCTGGATCATGCGGGTCATCTGGGGGGCCGGCTTACCTATTTTCTTGCGGGATTGGGAATCTGTTACATCCGATCTTGGAGTTCTCAATCTCGTAGAGAATGGGTATGCCTGTCCCTTTCGGGAATTTCCCCCAAATTACCCTCCTTGCCAAGGTTTTTGCACGGAGGACCACCTATTGCTTCTGCAGGAGGAAGTCCTGGCACTGTTAAGAAAGGGTGCGATAGAGTTGTTTCTGGAGCAGGAGAGGGGGTCAAGAATGCTACTCCTGGTATTTTCTGATTCCTAAGAAGGATGGCAGACTTCGTCCAATCCTGTATCTCAGGATCTTGAACCTTTACCTGAAACAGGAGAAGTTAAAGATTCTCACCCTTGCTCAGGTTCTTAAAGCGCTGCTGGGAGAAGACTGGATGGTGTCGATAGACTTGCAGGATGCGTATTTCCACATCCCCATCCTGAAGTCGCACAGAAAGCATCTCCGTTTCACGGTGGGATCACAACATTTTCAGTTTGCAGTCCTTCCGTTTGGTCTTACTACTGCACCTTGAGTCTTCACCAAGGTGATGGCTGTGATGGCAGCACAGCTCAGAAGGTCGAGGATTCCAGTATTCCACAGCTTTCCAAACTTTCCACGTCGGTGACGCACCTTTTCGACAATCTTCATCTTGTGACACGGTAATGCGAGCGAGCTGAACCTCCTACAGGGGGTTCTAGGGGGTACTCCTGCAAGAAAATTTTGAAAAAGTAGTATGCCAATGGTGCAGTTTCAAGCAAATTTGAGAAAGCAGGAAGGTTCTAACAAAGACAGTGACTAGCAAAACTGGGTGTAAGCAAGGTTAGGTGTGTGACAAACTAGAATATAACCATGCACACATTGACATATGCCCCATTGATTTACAGCACAAAAGGGGGGGGGGTGCACGCACTGCCAACCCTTCCAACCATGCACAAAGTCCACCTGATGCCTTGCTGAATAGGAGTTATACAAAAATCCGTAAAGGACCAATCATGCAACTTATCAGCCGGTCTCTGCTCTCTCTCTCCCTCCTCTCTCCTCCTCTCGCTCTCCCTCCTCTCTCTCGCTCGCCCTCCTCTCGCTCTCCCTCTCTCTCGCTCTCCCTCCTCTCTCGCTCGCCCTCCTCTCGCTCTCCCTCCTCTCTCGCTCGCCCTCCTCTCGCTCTCCCTCCTCTCTCGCTCTCCCTCCTCTCTCGCTCTCCTCTCGCTCTCCCTCCTCTCTCGCTCTCCTCCTCTCTCGCTCTCCCTCCTCTCTCGCCCTCCTCTCGCTCGCCCTCCTCTCGCTCGCCCTCCTCTCGCTCGCCCTCCTCTCGCTCGCCCTCCTCTCGCTCGCCCTCCTCTCGCTCGCCCTCCTCTCGCTCGCCCTCCTCTCGCTCGCCCTCCTCTCGCTCGCCCTCCTCTCGCTCGCCCTCCTCTCGCTCGCCCTCCTCTCGCTCGCCCTCCTCTCGCTCGCCCTCCTCTCGCTCGCTATGCTCCCCCCCCCCCCCCCCCCCCCCCCATATCTCTGTGGCACCTTTTCGCCGTTACCCTTCTCTCAGGAACT